>NC_068921.1:49090581-50517581 GCF_023091745.1 Budorcas taxicolor | reverse complement strand
AAAACCAAAAGCAGGGTCAGTGTTTCCCTCTAGTTTTCAAGCTAGAAGATAGAGGCAGGGGAGAAGAGGAACCAAAGTAGATGTAAACTGGTCATGCCTAGTTGTTCAGGTTGGGAAGTAAGTTCATGGTCTTCATTATGTCATTAAGTCAATACATAAATTAAAATTTGTAAAAAAAAAAAAAAAAAGCTAGATTTAGAACAATGATGAAAATGTGCCACAAACCAAGGACTGCAATTAAATGATTAATCCAGTATTCAAGTCTGCTTCTGAAGTAATAGCAAGCAAACAAGAAGTAAACATATGATACACAGCATTTTCTAGATAATATAGGTGGCTCTATTAGGCCAACATCTCAAGAAACTCCATCAGTTCAATGATCTTGCCTTAGGAGGAATGATTCATGCTAACCAAATTCAGTGAAGATGAATATATTCAGTGAAGATGAGTGTATAACTCAAAATATTTATTAATTGACACTGAAAATATAAAGGCTAAGTAGTCTCTAGTATTCATTCACCAAATTTTTTTTATTGTTTATTTCTCTTTGGTTGTACTGGGTCTTCACTGCTGCATGCGAGCTTCTCTAGCAGAGAGCAGGGAGTCCTCTTGCGCTATGGTGCACAGGCTTCTCATCGTGGTGCCTTTTTTATGGATCATGGGCTGTAAGTGTGCAGGTTCAGTAGTGGTGGCACACGGGCTTAGTTGCTCTTCTAAGCACATGGAATCATCCAGGGCCAGGGATTGAACTCGTGTCCCCTGCATTGGCAGGTGGATTCCTTTCCACTTTACCACCAGGGAAGTCCTCATTCAACAAACGTTTCTTGAATATTAGCAAACTCACACTTTGCTAATCACTTCACATATAGTGGTGAACAATTTTCACAAAGTTTATAATCTATTGGGGGAAGTCAGATAGTTAATAACAAGCATTACTGGATCAGCCTCTTCCACAGTATAGTAGAGTGGAGAATTTATTATCCGTTCTTTAAAACTGAAGAAATTGAGTTAGCTATGTGACCTTGGGCAGGAGGTCTTCATAATTCCTTCCTGGCAGGATTTCATCACTGCTGTGGATCAGGGGAGCTGTGTCTCCCATTCATCTTTCAAATAAGTAAGTAGGCAAGCAAGTAAGATGGAGTTTGTTCCTTATGTTTTCCTGTCTCTGTTCCACCAGTGTGTGTTGGGTGTGGATGGGGGCTGGGCAGATAATATTGGCTTTTGGTTCCTACATGGGTCTGTATTTGGATATGATGGAGACAACTTTGCTCCTATAGCGAATCTGCTCTTGGATAAAGATTTTTTTTTTTTTTTTGTCAATTTTCTGCTTTATTTGTCCTTATATGGGCAGTAAGTGGCAGGATTTATATTTCACACCGAAAATTGCTGGCTTTCAGCTGGCTGCTGCTATTGGGATTGTAATGGCTGCAGTGAGCATGTGTGTTCCTGAAAGGGAGATGGGAAAATAGACTATTGGTCTTACAGAAACAGAGCTCCTTTACCGACAAAGTTCCTTCCCCAGCTAAAAGCCAAATTGAAACCAAATGGTGATTCTCTTACTACCTGGAGAGTTGTTGAAGAGATGAGCCTCCTCAGATGACTTCATCAGGTTGAGCGCTGGTACTTCTCTCTGGTTTATTAACCATGGTTACTCTGTTTCTTTACGGGGCTTTCCAGGTGGTGCTACTTGTAAAGAACCTGCCTGGAAATGCAAGAGACTTTAAAGATGCGGGCTGAATCCCTGGGCTGGGCGTGGAGGAGGGCATGGCAACCCACTCCAGTATTCTTGCCTGGAAAATCCCATGGACAGAGGAGCCTGGTGGGCACATGACTGAAGCGACTTAGTGCGCACGGATGTTCTTTGGTTTACTCATGAAATGAAGAAATGACTGAAAAGAAACTGTTGGCCTTCAGTGTCTTCTGTGGTAACCAGGAGTCAGCATTTGAGATTGAACTTCCATGTCAAGCAAGTCCATGGAAAGAAAAGAAATTCTAAATTGGAAATTCCCCATTTTCACTGCATCTTAGTCTTCACGATGATCCTTTAGTAAGCTAGTTACCCGTGGCTTCAAATTCAACATTGTTCACAAGAGGCTGCACTACTAGAGATTATAAGAACTAAAAAAAGGTAAGGAGGGGAAGAGCCACATGGATATTATGGACACATGTAAAATTAGTTGTATATTGACTATTTTTCATTTACTGATATTAAGGGCTTAGCCTTTTTTCCCCACTATTTTTTCTTTGGATTTATTGCGCATTCAGTACTCCCTTCCTTCCTCTATGGTTTATCTAAACTGTTTTGAAATGTCTGGCAATTATACTTGCAATGAGAGAGAGAGAGAAACACTGTGGAAGTTAGGACACATAAAAGATGAGTAGGAAAATGGTGGCACAGTGGGAAACAATCTGCTTGCCAGTGCAGGAGACAGGGGTTCAATCCCTGGGCTGGGAAGATCTCCTGAAGTAGGAAATGGTAACCCACTCCAGTATTGCCTGGAAAATTCCTTGGGCAAAGAAGCCTGGTGGGTTATAGTCCATGAGGTCACAAAGAGTTTGACACAACTGAGTGACAGAGCGCACACACACACAGGAAAGCAGTATAGCTGAGTTCAGTGCAGGGAATCATACATATAGGGCACTGTCCTGTACAGTGGCCTAGATTAGGTTGCAATTAGCATATTGAAAAGCAGAGACATTACTTTGCCAACAAAGGTCCATCTAGTCAGGGCTATGGTTTTTCCAGTGGTCATGTATAGATGTGAGAGTTGGACTGTGAAGAAGGCTGAGCGCCGAAGAATTGATGCTTTTGAACTGTGGTGTTGGAGAAGACTCTTGAGAGTCCTCTGGATTGCAAGGAGGTCTAACCAGTCCTTTCTGAAGGAGATCAACCCTGGGATTTCTTTGGAAGGAATGATGGTAAAGCTGAAGCTCCAGTACTTTGGCCACCTCACGCGAAGAGTTGACTCATTGGAAACGACTCTGATGCTGGGAGGGATTGGGGGCAGGAGGAGAAGGGGACGACAGAGGATGAGATGGCTGGATGGCATCACTGACTCGGACGTGAGTCTGAGTGAACTCCTGGCATGCTGCGATTCATGGGGTTGCAAAGAGTCGGACACGACTGAGCAACTGAACTGAACTGAACTATTAGTTTTCAAAGTTAAAAAACAAAACAAAACAAAAAACCCCAAGCATTTGTGAGAGACATGGTTAGATAAAAGTAAAACACAAAGTTCAAGATAAGCCTAAATAGTTAAAAGAGATCTGAATTTTGTCCTTGGGTCCTGCCTGATACAGAGAGCAGTAATCATGGGTGACTTGTTCTGACAATAACTAGAAAAAAAATCCTTATTAATGGCTTGCAACATTGTAACCAAAAGCAGAACAAATTATAATTAAAATTGTTATGTATGTCTTGATTTACAATGCTTAGGAAATACTTAAATATTCATTGGTAATGCATTTAGAAGCTATTTCTCATATTGGGGTACAGATTACTAATTCTCAGATTAAGTGGTTCTTTCCAAAGTAGATTAGGGGATTGTTTGGGGTGGGGGGGGGGTACTCAAGACTACCTTCAGTTTTAGTAATTCATTTGGAGTAATCACAGGACTCAGCATATAATCATACCAGCAAACCAGCAAAGTGAAAAGGCACATGGGGCTAAATCTAGAAATGATTTGCTGCACCTTCAGTTACTTTTTAAGTATATATATATTTTTGAAAGTGTTGCAAGCTTCCCAGATTCCTTCCCCAGTGGAGTCACACAGGATGTGCTTAATCCCTCACCCAACAAGTTGTGTCTAATTTTATGAAACAGTGCCAACCAGGGAAGCTCATTAGAGACTCTAATCCTAGATTTTTTTTTTTTTTTTACTGGGAGCTTATCATATGGGCACCCCTGCCTGACATGTATCCAAATTTCAAACTCCCAGAAGGAATGCAGAGGGTTGCATAATTCTATTGTTTGTAAAAACAGTTGAGACACAGTGAACTGCTCATATCAGTCAATGGTGGGAATTCTCCTCGAATCCAAGTTCCCAGATGCCAATGAAGGGCCAACCCTGCCAGCTGTAACTATAAGCAGTCAGGAGTGCTATGTTAACTCTTTTCTGTACAGGCATAAGTGAACTCTTCTAAAAATTCTAGAGGTAACTTACTAAATAACTTCTTATATATTGCCTAAAGAAATAATCTAACTTTTGTGAGCATTCATTAATATTAGTATTAATTCTCCCCAAATGAATGATGCTAGTATAAATTTAGCCTATTCATTCTACTATTACTATGCACGCTAAATTGCTTCAGTTGTGTCTGACACTTTGCGACCCTATGGACTGTAGCCCACCAGGATGCTCTGTCCATGGGATTCTCCAGGTAAGAATACTGGAGTAGGTTGCCATGCCCTCACCCAGGGGATCTTTCCCACCCAGGGATTGAACTCTCATCTCTTAGGTTTCCTGAATTGGCAGGAGAGTTCTTTACCACTAGCGTCAGCTGGGAAGACCTTATTCTACTATATTTATCAAGAATTTCAGAATTTAAGTATTAAGGTTTTCAAATTTGAATAAGAACTTATTTGCCATCATTTAAATGGAATTTTACTATTCTATGTGTTATTTTCCAATTAAGGGCGCCGATTTGACTAGTTCTGTATTTGATAAGGGGGATATTCTAGCCATTGATGTAACCATTTCATAGCACACAGAAATACTGAATATTATGGATTGCATAGCTTGATTAACTTGATCCTGATTTATTCTCTTTTGAATTCCAAGTACCCCAGGAGAAGGTAGCTATTAATCTTCAGCTAGTTCCTGTTTCAGCATATGAAGAACGTTTGTTAAAGAAAAGCACTTACATATCTCATTGTGTTTCACATTTCTGTGCCAAGGGAAAGGGCAAAGAAATATTTAAGATGTGCTACTAAAGAACTGTTATTATTAAGGACATAACTGCAGGATATAGGTTGATTTCAGATTCTGACCCATGATGACTAAGCAACAGGTTTGAGGAATTCAGACAGATATTAACATTCTGGCCCATAGGAGTTTACAAAGAAATGGCAGGGCATGTGGGAAACCCTGGAGAAGCAGACTGCCTCCTCCCAACATGTGCAAACCCCTTCACACTGTAGAAGCAGTAACTTAGTTTGGGGGATGAGAAAAGAGGGTATTTTTTATTTCTTGCTAAAAATGCCACTCGTAGATGGGTGTGAAAAACCCCTTGCTTTTAGTGTAGACATCTAACCATTCATCATTCATATATTTGGTGTCTTCTCTGGAGCACACATACCAAGAGTCAAGGATACTGAGGAGAATGACATTGGTCATGCCCTTGAGGAGATAAGATTTCCTGTGGCAGTGATTTTGAAATTACAGGGTGAGTAAAAACCAGCTGAGGAGTTTGTTTCTACCCATAAGCATTTAGATATTGGAGTGTAAGTGAAAGATTAGCCATTTATTAATAATTGTTGGAGTTGGATTATACCATTGTCCTTTTTATTTGTGTGAAAATTTCCATATAGATTTATATTTTATTTTTAAAATTATATTATGTTTAAAATTTTTTAATTTTATAAAATTATATATAATTTATAATTTAAATTCTATATAATTTATAATTGTCACATTTAAAAATCATATTTTAAAATTGTATTTTCTTTTTAAAATTTTACTTTAAATTTAATTTAATTTTTATTTTATATTGGAGTGTATTTGATTTACAATGTTAGTTTCAGATGTACAGCAAAGTGATTCAGTTATGCATATATATATATATCTCCATCCTTTCTCAGATTCTTTTCCCATATAGGTTATTACAGAATATCGAGTAGAGTTCCCTGTGCTGTATAATAGGTAAGCTGGGTTTTTTAATATCCTGATAATTTACCTTGTTTTACTAAAAAATTTAAAAACATTAGCATTTTTAGTCTATAAATATACTTGTTCTTACTTCAAGATGGGAGACCAGGATATACCATAGAGCAATTTCTATCATACAGCTGGCATAAATCATACATACTACTATAATTAAAGTATACTTTCAGCCAGATAATGTGCTTTTTATATTCTGGTTAGTGATATATGAATTGGTAAGCAGCTTGCTCCATAATAGGCAGTAAAAGATGCTTGTTTGATGCTAACAAATTTCTAAAAGTAGTTTTACATACAAATCATTTGGAAAAACTAATTTGACTAAAATATTTAAAACATTTGAAAAGAAACTGACCATAAGACTGAGGGATATGTTAAGATGAACAGAATAAATAATCTAAACATTAAAACTCTCCCAAGTCAAGGTATACATTTGAAGACAGGAATCACACTCTAATATATGTGAAACATGAATAAAATTGTAAAATAACAAAATAAAATGATCATCGTTTAAAGTGCCTTATTATAAATTATGTAATCATTAAAACGTCAAACAATAAAACTGAATATTGAGTGAATGAATGGCTAAATAAATAAATAGGTGGTTTTTCTTTAGCCTCAGTTTAAGAGTCACACATCTAATTGTCCAGCAGAAATGTGCTTTTGAACTCCATAAAACTTATCAATTTGAGAGTCTTTTAAAAAATTAGCAGGCCCCAAAATAATACATGTACATTCTCTCATATCAATAATTGACTAGAGCTGAATGAAACTACCGCCTTTGTTTGCTCAAGATGACTTTTCTCAGCTTTCACCTTTTCTTTGCCTTCACTGCTGTTTTTCTGCTTTCTCATTGCCTTCTTGCTCAATGAAAGCTACCATGTGCTTAATTTGCTATTTCTATCAGCACCGCACAGGCATGTGGCAAACACAGAATTAGCCTAGAAAATAATGGGCTAATTTGATGGGCCAGAGGAAAGAAAGGGCAGACAGAAACTCAACAAAGGTCTCAGCTTCCTTGCTTTATAATTCTGGATTCTGCATTTGCTATTTTTTATTTTCTCTAATGCTAATTTATGTTATTCTTTCATAGCTTCTATACTTTTCTTAATTTCTTTTAGCTTGTTTTGAAATATTAGATTTTACAGTTTCACATTTGGTCAGCATGTCTTTTTGAAGTGTTTTTGTCATGGTTTGTGAAGATTTTATTCTGCACCTTCTCTTTTTTCTGATGAAAACTCCGCATGAGATTTGTCCAGTTTTTTCCTTTGCTTATTTTGAAAATAAGTTTTTCCTTCTTTTATAAGAGATGAGGTCCAACAAGACAGATTTTCTAGCTTCCCTGTTCCAGGACTTCTATTGTTTTTGCAAAGTAATACGAAAATAATAGCCTATTTCAGCGATCTGCCTCTCATTGCCTTTTTTTTTTTTTAATAAGGAAGCAATGCATCATTTAACAAGGGAGAATTACTTTAAAACAGGGAGTATCACAATGAGTAGCTGAGAGAAGAGAGGAATTTTAATCAAAGGTACAACTGAGTTTAATGATCCAAAACAGATGACTAGTTCTCCTCTAGAGTTACAGCCATAACTGTAAAAAATGCTGCGTGGTCTAAATAACTTCTTCATATACATTAGAGCAAAGTGAAGGAAAAATTTTGTAACTATATAATCCAGAGGTGGTCTCACTCCTTCTTGGAGTGTTTTTAACTTTTCAGACGTCATTTTTTCTTTCTTCCACCTCCTCCCTCCACTTTTGCTTAAAACAAATTTCCTAAGCCATGTACGCCAGTGTTTTCTCTTTCATAATCTCAATACTAGATTATCAGTTACTTGGCAAAGTTTTTCATGAAGCTATATATATTATCCAAGAATTTGTGTTGCATTCTCTGAAATTTTGTTGAGAACTGACTTAAAATTGCCTAGTTTCTAAAAAATACTTATATACCCATTGTTAATTAGTTCAGTTCAGTTCAGTCACTGTGTCTGACTCTTTGTGACCCCATGGATTGCATGCAGCACGCCAGGCTTCCCTGTCCATCACCAACTCCGGAACATACTCATACTCATCGAGTCGGTGATGCCATCCAACCATCTCATCGTCTCTCGTCCCCTTCCTCCTCTCGTCTTCAATCTTTCCTAGCATTAGGGTCTTTTCCAATGAGTGAGTTCTTCGCATCAGGTGGCCACAGTATAGGAGTTTCAGCTTCAGTATCAGTCCTTCTAATGAATATTCAAGACTGATTTCCTTTATGATGGACTGGTTGGATCTCCTTGCAGTTGAAGGGACTCGCAAGAGTCTTCTCCAACACCACAGTTCAAAAGCATCAGTTCCTTGGTGCTCAGCTTACTTTATAGCCCAACTCTCACATCCATACATGATTACTGGAACAACCATAGCTTTGACTAGACGAGCCTTTGTTGGCAAAGTAATGTCTCTGCTTTGTAATATGCTGTCTAGGTTGGTCAGAGCTTTTCTTCCAAGGAGTAAGCATCTTTTAATTTTATGGTTGCAGTCACCATCTGCAGGGATTTTGGAGCCCCCTAAAATAAAGTCTGTCACTGTTTCCATTGTTTCCCCATTATTTGCCATGAAGTGATGGGACCAGGTGCCATGGTCTTAGTTTTCTGAATGTTGAGTTTTAAGCCAACTTTTTCACTCTCCTCTTTCACTTTCATCAAGAGGCTTTTTAGTTCTTTTTCACTTTCTGACATAAGGGTGATGTCATCTGTATATCTGAGGTTATTGATATTTCTCCCAGCAATCTTGATTCCAGCTTGTGCTTCATCCAGCCTGGCATTTTGCATGACATATTCTGCATATATGTTAAATAAGCAGGGTGACAATTTACAGTCTTGCTGTACTCCTTTCCCAATTTGGAACCAGTTTGCTGTTGTTCCATGTCCAGTTCTAACTGTTGCATCTTGACCTGCATACAGATTTCTCAAGAGGCAGGTCAGGTGGTCTGGTATTCCCATCTCTTGAAGAATTTTCCATAGTTTGTTGTGATCCACACAGTCAAAGGGTTTGGCATAGTTAATATAACAGAAGTAGATGTTTTTCTGGAACTCTTGCTTTTTTGATGATCCCACAGACGTTGACGTTGGCAATTTGATCTCTGGTTCCTCTGCCTTTTCTAAAACCAGCTTGATAAGAAAGCTGTGGCACATATACACAATGGAGTATTACTCAGCCATTAAAAAGAATACATTTGAATCAGTTCTGTTGAGATGGATGAAACTGGAGCTGATTACACAGAGTGAAGTAAGCCAGAAAGAAAAACACCAATACAGTATACTAACACATATATATGGAATTTAGAAAGATGGCAATGATGACCCTGTATGCAAGACAGCAAAAAAGACACAGATGTGTATAGTGGACTTTTGGACTCCGAGGGAGAGGGAGAGGGTGGGATGATTTGGGAGAATGGCATTGAAACATGTATACTATCATGTAAGAATCGAATCACCAGTCTATGTCCGATGCAGGATACAGCATGCTTGGGGCTGGTGCATGGGGATGACCCAGAGGGATGTTGTGGGGAGGGAGGTGGGAGGGGGGTTCATGTTTGGGATCGCATGTACACCCATGGTGGATTCATGTCAGTGTATGGCAAAACCAATACAGTATTGTAAAGTAAAATAAAGTAAAAATAAAAATTAAAAAATAAAAAAAAAATAATAAAACCAGCTTGAACATTTGGAAGTTCATGGTTTACATATTGCTGAAGCCTGGCTTGGAGAATTTTGAGCATTACTTTCCTAGAGTGTGAGATGAGTGCAATCATGCAGTAGTTTGAACATTCTTTGGCATTTCCTTTCTTTGGGATTGGAATGAAAACTGACCTTTTCCAGTCCTGTGGCCACTGCTGAATTTTCCAAATTTGCTGGCATATTGAGTGCAGCACTTTCACAGCATCATCTTTTAGGATTTGAAATAGCTCAACTAGAATTCCATCACCTTCACTAGCTTTGTTCATAATGATGCTTCCTAAGGCCCACTTGACTTCACATTCCAGGATGTCTGGTTCTAGGTGAGTGATCATACCACTGTGGTTATCTGGATCATGAAGATCTTTTTTTGCAGTTCTGTGTATTCTTGCCACCTCTTCATAACTACAATTGACATGTATTTATGTCTGTTCAACTCTTGTGTTGGACTGTAATATTTAGCTGTATACAGATTTAGGAGTTCCTCTGACTGTTGTAACAAAACTGCTTATCTTATGACTGTTTTCTCTTTGGGGGGGCATATTAGGCTTTCTATGTTATACCCTAATAAAGTTTCCTTGTTGAGGGTGTTTGCTAAGGTCATACTGATGTAGATTTCAAGCAGCATCTCCTCTCAAAGGGACAAGTCCTTTCCTCTGTCAGGTTCCTGGGAGAGTGGAGGGATTGAAGGCCTTAGGACTTAAGCAGGTTAGATGAGCAAGGGTGTCAGTGCAAAGATGACTCAAGTTCTGTGTAGAGACTCAGTAGACAATGAAGTAGGCTTCTGTGCTTTCTTACCAGGTTTCCCTGATAGCTCAGTTGGTAAAGAATATGCCTGCAGTGCATATTCTGGTTCAATTCCTGGGTCGGGAAGATCTGCTGGAGAAGGGATAGGCTACCCAATCCAGTATTCTTGGGCTTCCCTTGTGGCTCAGCTGGTAAAGAATCTGCCTGCAATGTGGGAGACCTGGTTCAAATCCTGGGTTGGAAAGATCACCTGGAGAAGGAGAAGGCTAACCCACTCCAGTATTCTGGCCTGGAGAATTGTGTGGACTGTATAGTCCATGGGTTCGCAAAGAGTCGGACATGGCTGAGCGAATTTCACTTTCACATTTTTCCCTGCCTTCTTAGATCTTGTGCCCAGTTTGATCCTTTGAAGACTGGCAGGTACCTTGTTGATAGGGTCATATCTGGCTCAGCAGATCTCGGAATTGTAATGAGCTATTAAAAATGTCCTCCAGTGGAACCATGAGACATTGCCCAGTTTAGGAGGCAGAATGGTCCAAGGTCATGAACTAGCTCTGTGTGTGTGTGTGTGTGTGTGTGTGTGTGTGTGTGTGTGTATGTGTGTGTGTGTGCGCTCAGGGTCACTCAGTTGTGTCCGAGTCTTTGCCACCCCATGGACTGTAGCCCACCAGGCTCCTCTGTACATTCAATTTTCCAGGTAGGAATACTGGAGTGGGTTGCCATGCCCTCCTCTAGGGGGATCTTCCTGACCCATGGATCAAACCTGAGTCTCCTACATTTTAGGCAGATTCTTTACTGTCTGATCCCCCAGGGAAGCCCCCAGGGTGCTATCAGTATCCACCAAATCTGATGGAACAGTGACAGGAACAAAGGAGAGAAAAAATACTGAAGACTGTGGCCAAGAATTTCAAGTGAGGGAGGAGCAGGGAAGGATGCCAGGTAATGGTGAGTTCACCGGATGGGGCCCTGAGGCTCTGTACTGGGAGCATGCACTGGGCAACCCTTTTGACCAGCCACCATGCACACTGCAGAGGCTGGCAGCTGTTTAAAGGGGCTTCTCTCTGAAGCATCCTTTCAGAATACTATTCAGAAACCTTTTTCATTCTTCGCAGTCCTTCCAATCTGCCACCCTCAGCTTTTATCTCTCAAATGATTCATCATTAATTTCACAGAGAAAATAGAAACCATCTAATAGAACTTTCTCAAATTCTTGACCTCACATCTACCAAATGACGTGCATCTACAACTGTGTCCTCCTTTTCTGCCTTTTTGATGGAAGAGATCTCATGCCTCATGTCTACAAATAATTCCTGCACTTGGTTACTGTCTTAAATACCTCCCTACTTATAAAGGAATTCACTCGTTTATTTAACAGATACCTACCAAGCATCTACTTTGTAACAGATGCCTTGTTCCATTTTTTGAGTAACTCTTTTCTCTTCGGTATATTCAGCTTCTCTCACTCCATTTGCTTCTTCCCAGTAGTATTTAACTGTGCTCAATAGTCTCAGTCAAAAATCAACTAAACTGAACCAAATTGAAAATCATCTCCTGTCTCCCTGCCCCCTTCCTCAGCTACTAGCCTTTTTTCTTCTCTGTACAGCCAAGCAACCTCTAAAATTTTGTCTATACTTAGTATTTCAATGTCTGCATCTCTCATTCATTCTCCTGCTCTTACTAAAAGTACATTTTCTGTAGTCACCAATAACATGGCATTTGGCTAAATATGGAGGGGAACCATTCAGTCTTCACCTCATTTGATCTGTATGCACCTTTTAAAAATGTGGACCACTTTTTTTTTTCCTGGGTTTCCATGGGAAACCACATTCTTCCTATGTCTCTGGTTCATCCTTCTCAGCCTTTTTGCATGCTACATTTTGGTCTGTATTTCCCTTAAATGTTGATGTTCTTCAGGGTTTCCTACACATCTTTCCTTCTCATTGTCAGCCCTCTCTGTTTGATGTCATCAGCTCTTCAGACTGAAATTATCATCCAGATCATGTAAGAAAAATGCTTTGACATGTGTTTAGACATGAAGTTGTTGGGATCACAAAGCCTGTTTTGTGTAAATAGGTCTATAAGGAGAAAGCCAAAATAAATGTTTTAATGAATCCCAATTAGCAATCTGTTTCATGCCAATTAAATACCAGTGAAGTGACAGAGCAGTTATTAGGTTTATTGTTAGTATCTTAAGGTTTATTGTTAGTATCTTAAGGTTAGTGTTAGTATCTTAGGCGTCACAATGCTGGGTATATATTACAAAGTTGGTGTGTAGAGTCAGTTCTTACAACAAATATTCTAACAGATACAATTTCATGCAATACTGATGTAATTGTAAAGGTATGAAATATGAAAAATAAACTGCAGTATCTATTGTTTTGAGTTAATGTTACATTCTGAAGAAGATGACGATCGTAATCCTTTTGTAATTAAAAATAGCATATCACAAAACGGTTCTTTTTGTCCTGAGCAAACTGCCCAGTGATTCATATTTATGATACAGAACCTGCATATATAAATTGGACATGGCCTTCTCCCCACTTGGCTAGTGCTACATACTCTAACATTTTTGATATTTGAATTATAACCGCTTGCCTTCGGCCTTGGAAAATTGTCCTCTGTAAGGATTGTATCACTTGTGCCCCTTCGGCTTGTCCAGGGGCATGTATACCAGCAGGAGATGTCATACAAGAGGACAGCAAGATCAGGGCATTTCTTCTCTGCTCGCTCCCTTCTCTATGCTGTATCTTTGGCAGTAGCTGCTCTCCCCACCCCCAGGAAGTCCCCTACATGCGAACCTTCAAGTTGTGAAATTCCAAAGACTCAAACATGCATTAACATGTCCAATGCCATGCCAAAGGTGAGTGACATTGCAGCTCGCCCTCCATGTCCTGTTGCTGATGGTCTCAGCTCTGCTGTCTCCCAGTCAGTCAGTAACTCTTGTCGGTTCACTCAGTGCCCGTCCCTGTATACCAGCTGTTGCACTGTTATTGTTTTTTAGTTGCTAAGTCTTGTCTGACTCTCTTATGATCCTATGGACTGCAGCCCACCAGGCTCCTCTGTCCCTGGGATTTCCCAGACAAGAATACAGGAGTGGGTTGCCAACTGTACTTCTCAAGGTACTGTATTGTAAGATTAAAGAAAATTTTTTTTTAATTTTTTGCTTGTTTTTTTTAATGCATTATTTGTGTGAAAAATATTATAAACCCATTACAGTACAATACTATGTAGCTGATAGTGTTAGTTGGGTACCTAGGCTAACTGTGCTTGACTTATGAACAAATTGGACCATGAGCCTGCCCTTGGAGTGGAACTCATTTGTGTGTAGATTTACTGTATAGGTTCTGCTGGGCAGTGCTCCCTTCAAGTTCCATTAACACCATTTGCTACTCTTGATTTTTCAGTCATAGGTGTGATATGGGTTCCCCCACTGCTGTAAGTCTCTCAGGGCCTCAGTATCCCCTGTTCTCAGTTTTGCCTACACCTTGTTACTCCTTTCACTGAAATCTTATTTGAATCCGTCAAGGGTGAATTTTTTTCTTTCTAGGACCTGACTAATAGGATAGTGTTGTAAAAGTAGCCCAGTGCTCCGTGTCCTCAAAAGCACTTGTGTCAGCGATTTTCTGCTTCTGTTAAAGATTCTCACTGAATAACATTCGTGATGTGGGGGTTTCAAGATTTAGCCTATATTTCAACCACAGCTGAAAGCATGGATTTGTGATTTGTTACTTCATATGGCTGATGATTCTCAAATTTATATCTCTAGCCCAGATCTGTCTCCTAAATTTCAGAACGAGATGTTCAACTCCTCTGATTTCTCTGTTCTGATAACCCACAGATGTTTAAAATTCCAAATGCCCAATTGCAGTTCATCTCCCCATATGCCCCTTTAGCAACTTTCTCAGCCTCTTCCTGTATGCATAAAGTTAGGAACCCAGAAACTTCTTTATGATCTGAATAGTCATGGTTCCTGTTAGCCCAAGCTTGCAGTACTTTTGCTAGTACAGTTCCCTTAAGAATATTGGGAGTTTCCTATACTCCAGGTGAAAATCCACTCCATGCTTTAGAAGCCAAAGCCACACTTGTTTTCAAGACAGTCTTCTGTGTTTTAGACTAATTTACTTTGGGATCAGGCTTTTGTGGACCTACATCTTTAAGCTTTTGAGAAGCCATTTTATTCAGCCCAAGAAAGCACCAATTTAGATTGCTTAGAAGTCTTATAAAAGTGTCTTATAACTTTGATTTTATCCTTAGGTGATGTTTTAATTTGAAAATCTTTTATTTGCTCGAGAAGCTGAAAATAAGAGTTTATACTCGACTAATTCTAGCCCCCCCTACAATCTATTTAAATTCTGCTTACAAAGTGGTCAGTTGTTTTCCGAGCCTATGTCTTTCTTGAAGCTCCTTCTACTAGTATGAACACTCTATTTTCCTCTTTGAAACCTCTGCTCAAATCCAGAAGTCCACCATGTTATTGGGTGGACTATCTTTCAAGTTACTGTAATCAATACTTTTAGCATTACATAACATAGGTCACTGGTTTTTAAGCTTCTATAGCAGTTTCTTCCTTTTTTTCCCCCGAGTCTCCTGAAATTGTTTTCTTGCTATTATACATGCCTCCATTAACAGTTTCCTTCCCATCTGCCTCATGGCCCTAGAATCAATGTCACATGTTTTAGAGTTTTTTTATGGCATGATCTCAATTCTGTATACTGCATAATGTTGTAGCTGCTTTTCCTTTGCCTGCCTTCCTCATGTGAAGATGGCAACTATGTTTCCAGTGCCTGGACCATAGTAAGTTTTCCATAAATATTACTTAATAAGTAAATAAAGTATTCTTAATTTTTAAAGACCTTTTAAAGGCATCTTTGCTGCTGCTGCTGCTGCTAAGTCGCTTCAGTTGTGTCCGACTCTGTGCAACCCCATAGACAGCAGCCCACCAGGCTCCCCCGTCCCTGGGATTCTCCAGGCAGGAACACTGGAGTGGGTTGCCATTTCCTTCCCCAAAGCATGAGAGTGAAAAGTGAAAGTGAAGTTGCTCAGTCGTGTCCGACTCTTAGCGACCCCATGGACTGTAGCCCACCAGGCTCCTCCATCCATGGGATTTTCCAGGCAAGCGTACTGGAGTGGGGTGACAAATCTCAATTACCCAATTCTTCAGTTGCTAAATCAGGTCTGACTCTTTGCGACCCCATGGACTGCAGCATGCTAGTCTTCCCTGTCCTTCATATCAGTTCAGCTAGTTTCTTTCTTTTTTTTTTAAGATTTATTTTATTGTCTAATTTATTTTTGGCTGTGCTGGATCTTTGTTGCTGTGTGAGGACTTCCTCTAGTTGCAGTGAGTGGGGGCTACTCTTCCTTGCGGTGGGCGGGCTTCTCTAGTTGTGGGGCACGGGCTCTAGACTGAGGGTTCAGTAGCTATGGGGCATGGATTTAGTAGCTCCACAGCATGTGGGGTCTTCCTGAACCAGGGGTCCAACCCACATCCCCTGCATGGGCAGGCAGAATCCTAACCTCTAGACCATCAGGGAAGCCCTTTTGTTCAGTGAGCGTCTTCTTAACTGTTTTCTCTAGTATAGTATCTGTTTGAGTACAACCTGTACAAATATGAGTAATGGCCCTTGTTTGAAACGAAATTCTCCTACTTACAAAGCATGACCCTAAAAAAAAAAAAAAAAATCAATGTTTGTATGACTGTTTTCTTATTTGTAAAGTAAGGTTAATAATAATTATCTCATATGATTTTTGTGAGGAACCTGGGTGCAGAATTGAATATTCAATAGATGATGGCTATTATTATTACTTCATTTTTAGATCCATGCATAATAAACTTGTAACAATGGCTGTTTCCAGAAAGAAATGGGTATCTGGGGAAGGGAGTGGAAGGGAGACTTACATTTTGGTGTATTTATCTTTTTATACTTTTCAAACTCTCTACCCTCTATATACATTACCAACTCAAAATAAAGATTGATTTTAAAACTATTACATGTATATTTGTTCATTTTAATCTCTATATTAGTGGCTTGATTGATGCATTTTAAAATCAGCAAGGAAAATGTGGAATAATTTCCCATGATAGATTTAAAATAGATTTATTTTTAAGCTTTTTAGGGACCATTAGAAATACTAAAGGGGTTCCCTGCTGGCTCAGATGGTAAAGCATCTGCCTGCCATGCGGGAGAGCTGGGTTCGATCCCTGGGTTGGGAAGATCCCCTGGAGAAGGATATGGCAACCCACTCCAGTACGCTTGCCTGGAAAAGTCCATGGACAGAGGAGCCTCGTAGGGTACAGTCCATGGGGTCGCAAAGAGTTGGACACGACTGAGCAACTTCACTTTCACTTTAACTTTCAGAAATACTAATTAAACAGGAAGCATTTTTACAGGGGACAATTTTATTGCAGCATCAATACTGCAGCATCAACAACATCCATGTAAATCCATGTAATTCTGAAGAGCATAAATGTGAAATTTCACTCAATAATTGAACAGTACATAGTGCAGGAAGTGATTAATCTCTCCATACTAATACTGTCATTCAAATAGTATTTTGTAACTTGACTTCATATGTTTGGCTGGTGTGGAGCTGTCTGGTCTGAAAATGCGCATTAAAACAAATGCACATTTGTTTTTTTAACAAAAAAACATTTGTTCATTTTAACCCTATGTTTCTTTCTTTTCATCCCTCAAATGGTTTTTATGATAACAGAGTTTTTCAGACCACTTGAGGCACTTCGGAATTATGCAATAAGACAAAAAATGGGTATTGTAAAATTATCCCAGCCTTATGGTAGAAGAAAAAACTGTTTCCTCTGCAGAAAATTTTTACTTCTGAAACTGATTCTGTTCGTTGGCATTCAAGAGAGCTCTAAACATGTTCCTTCACCAGACTTCATTAGTCACCTTCTGTGTGCCGAGCACTGTGCATTTGATTAGCAATCTTTTGCTATGCATTGTGTTCATTTTCTACAACATTATTCTCACTACTCACTTATTTGATACCTCAATTATCTAATTAAAAATGTTGCTTTTATAATTCTTGCCATCCATTTATCTATCAAGAACATTAAGAAGTAGCACTGGTATTTAGGGTGTAGGCTGAAGTAAATGAATAATTATCTCAATTTTTGTGAAGACATCATAAATTATGTTAAAAGACAAGGTGCAGTTAATTTCTTTGACTATTCCATGAGCATTTGGAAAAAAACCCAACTGTATTCTTTTTGTTATGTTCCAAAAAGATAATGATAAACTGGGAGAAATATAGAAAATGTATGTTGAACAAAATTTTATGCTTCCTAATATGGGGAGATTCTATGATTTGGGCCTAATTTTAAAAATAGGCAAAAAATATGATCACGAAATCTTCTAAAAGAACATAGATGCTCAATAGATATGTAAACATTCTTCCTTGCTATTCCTTTCTATTATTTTCCCATTCCTTATATTCCTGATTTCTAGGCTTAACTTTATTCCTTCTTTACTTATTATTTCCTTGGGTTTTTCCAGAACATTTTTCTTGTTTTTTTTTAAGTTGAATTCTTAGTTCATTTATTTTCATTTTTTATTTTGATAAGTATACTTTAATCAATACATTTATGTGTATTCTATAAGTTTTGACAGACAATTTTTTTTAAACTTAATTCTATACATTTAAAATTTTCTTTTTAATCAGGATTATTTAATGTCATGTTTCTTACTTTCCAGATACATGGATTTGTAAACCTATGTTCTCAATTTCTAATTAACTTGAATACTAATCAGAAAACATATTGTATATAATAGCAATCCTTTGGAATTTATGGGCTTCCTGGGTGATGTGGTTCACAGTCATTTTTTAGCTATTTTCACAGGTGTTCTAAAAAAAAATTTGTATTATCTATTCATTTATTCATTACATATATTTAAACTGTAAATCATATTATTAAAATTTAGAAGTTTGATTATATTTAGTTTAATTTTATAGTATCGGAGAGTGATTTGTTAAAATCATTATTTTTTTTCCTGTCATTATTTTTGATGCTGTTTTTTTGTATCTGACAGCAATTTAGGGTGTAAATGTTTAAGTATAGTATCATCTTCTTAATCCTTATACTGGCAAATATTTCTTCATGACCCCCTTCATTACATTATATTCTATTTAATCTGACACTGAAACCACAACCCCGATCTTCTTTTCATTCATGTATGCCTAATATATTTTCTTCTATTTATTTTCAATTGTTTGAATATCCTTTTGTTTTAAAAGTGATTCTGTAGGCAACATATTTCTGGATCTTTAAGTCTTTATCTTTTGATCTATCAGAGTAACTAACTTACATTTACTATAGTTACTGTATGGAGTTACTGTAGCCAAACTATTTTAAGTTTCCTAAGTACCACATTTTAATTTTGTTTCCTTTCTCATCTTTTCCTCTTTTTATTCCCTTTCCTTTCCTACTAGATAGATCAATATTCTACTGACTTGAAAACCATACTTTTTATATCTAGTTTTCTAGTAACTGTCCTTTATTTATTTCCTCTCTCTTCATCTCTATCTCCCAAATTTGGGAAAACTTTTGTTTTGTTTTTTTTCCAGTATGAAGAGCAACAGAAACTGACTCTGAGAGCACATAGTATTCAAAATCTTTTGCCTTTGCCAGGTTCTTAGCTTTCTAAACCTGAAAGCTAAGAATGGACTCTTTTCTTATCTGTAGTCTGCTGTGTCATCGTTTGCCTGAATAAGCAATACTTGGGTTGCCTGGGTTGGGAAAGGTCACAGGGAACAATAGGGGAAAGTCCTGATAGTATCTGAAATTGTTATTCAGTCATAAACACTTGTACTCTGCTTACTATTTCCAGTCAGAATGCTACCACAATTTTGGAGGGGAATTCTGTTATTTTCTAGTATTTTTAATTAGCTGATGGATATAGTTAGTACATTTACCTGAAATTAGCTAATTAAATCATTTTGGCATATTGCCTCCGTGATATTAGAAATCCCCTCTTCAACTTTAGATTCTTAAATTCTCATCTGCCATTTATTCATTTATTCACTCAATATTTCAGTTCAGTTCAGGTCGGTTGCTCAGTTGTGTCCAGCTCTTTGTGACCTCATGAACCTCAGCACACCAGGCCTCCCTGTCCATCACCAACTCCTGGAGTTTACCCAAACTCATGTCCATTGAGTTGGTGATGCCATCCAAACTCATCCTCTGTTGTCCCCTTCTCCTCCAGCCCTCAATCTTTCCCAACATCAGGGTTTTTTCAAATGAGTCAGTTCTTCTCATCAGGTGGCCCAAGTATCGGAGTTTCAGGTTCAACTCAGTCTTTCCCATGAACACCCAGGACTGATCTTCTTTAGGACAGACTGGTTGGATCTCCTTGCAGTCCAAGGAACTCTCAAGGGTCTTCTCCAACACCACAGTTCAAAAGCATCAATTCTTCTGTGCTCAGCTTTCTTTATAGTCCAACTCTCACATCCATACATGACTACTGGAAAAACCATAGTCTTGACTAGATGGACCTTTGTTGGCAAAGTAATGTCTCTGCTTTTTAATATGTTGTCTAGGTTGGTCATAACTTTCCTTCCAATGAGTAAGCGTCTTTTAATTTCATGGCTACAATCACCATCTGCAGTGATTTTGGAGCCCCCAAAAATAAAGTCAGCCACTGTTTCCACTGCTTCCCCATCTACTTCCCATGAAGTGATGGGACCAGATGCCATGATCTTAGTTTTCTGAATGTTGAGCTTTAAGCCAACTTTTTCACTCTCCACTTTCACTTTCATCAAGAGGCTCTTTGGTTCTTCTTCACTTTCTGCCATAAGGGTGGTGTCATCTGCATATCTGAGGTGACTGATATTTCTCCCAGCAATCTTGATTCCAGCTTGTGTTTCTTCCAGTCCAGCGTTTCTCATGATGTATTCTGCATAGAAGTTAAATAAGCAGAGTGACAATATACAGCCTTGACGTACTCCTTTTCCTATTTGGAACCAGTCTGTTGTTCCATGTCCAGTTCGAACTGTTGCTTCCTGACCTGCACACAGGTTTCTCAAGAGGCAGGTCAGGTGGCCTGGTATTCCCATCTCTTTCAGAATTTTCCACAGTTTATTGTGGTCCACACAGTCAAAGGCTTTGGTGTAGTCAATAAAGCAGAAATGTATGTTTTTCTGGAACTCTTTTGCTTTTTCCATGATCCAGCAGATGTTGGCAATTTGATCTCTGGTTCCTCTGCCTTTTCTAAAACCAGCTTGAACATCCGGATGTTCACGGTTCACGTATTGCTGAAGCTTGGCTTGGAGAATTTTGAGCATTACTTTACTAGCATGTGAGATGACTGCAAATGTGAGGTAGTTTGAACATTCTTTGGCATTGCCTTTCTTTGGGATTGGAATGAATTTATTAAGACCCTAATAAGTGTCATCTACTGCAGTTTCAGCTGGAATAAAATACAGCACAAAACCAATAATCCTTTCTCTCAAGATACTGTCTTCATGGGGGTGGGGGGCACAGACAAATTACCCAGTAATTATAAATGTAATAAGAGCTACAGTAGTAAACATAGTAAAAACAAACAAACAAACAAGAAAAGAGGGCCACTAACTCTGACTGGGGAAGTAAGAAATAACTTCACAGAAGACATGACTCTTGACTTGGGTCATGAACAATAGATGAGTATTTCCATTGTGAAAGATGACAGAAATTCAAGTTGTCGGCTGCAGGAAGCAAGGGCAATCAGGGAGAAAAAGAAGCTTATGAAGCCCCATGAAGAACTGAGCATGTAATACATTGGGAATTGAAGGATTATTTGGCTGAGGGAATGGGGGGACCATGGGCAGCAATTATAAGACTGGAAAGATTTGTGCTTTGAGCTTTAGGAAATATGTATCTTCAGTTAGAGATTTTTAAGCAGGGAAGAAAAAATAGATGTCTGGGGAGGACACAGAATGCAAGAGAGAGACAGAGAAAAAAAGAGCACACTAGTGCTTGGAAGAAAGGAAATAAGCTCAGAGGTTGCAATGAATCTTTCCAATCTTATGTGCTAGCTTGGGCTCTTATAATTCTCATGTAGTACAATTTTTAAACTAGGATTTGACTGAATGTTACAACTTCTAGTCAATGCTGAAAACATTATAATATTGGGATATTAAAGGAGCACTTTAAAAATATATATAAAGTACATTTTCAGATACATTGGTAGCAGTGCCTACAGGGCTATTTAGTAGATACTTCTTCAGATTGTCAGATGTGCTTCTCATGAACATATGCTTTGGCCTTTTTGAGGGGTAGCAGTGGAAGAGGAAGGGTTGGGGTGTCAGAGGATGATTTATTACCTCACCATTTAGTAAACATCATATACCTGCAGATTTTTGGTATAATAGCCACCAGACATTTTAAATTGTATCCTCCTTCTCTTGTCCTTTTCTAAATTCCAGTGGTCAAATTATAACTGAACACTTTTTAATGTGCATACAATTTTCTAAGTTTCTGCAGGTGATACAATGATAGTAAGAAAGTAATAGTTTACCATGTGGTTCATTCATGCAATAAACCAAATGTATAAATCATAATGTGTGTGTGTCTTACATCACTTCACTTGTGCCCAACTCTGTGCGACCCCATGGACTGTAGCCTGCCAGGCTCCTCTGTCCATGGGGATTCTCCAGGCAAAAACACTGCAGTGGGAAGCCATGCCCTCCTCCAGGGGGTCTTCTGACCCAGGGATGGAACTGGAGTCTGTTATGGCAGATGGGTTGTTTACCACTAGCGCCACCTGGGAGCCCATAAATGATAATAAAGCAAGTTATATAAGATAAGATATCTTATATATCATGGTATAATAACCTTACTGAATAGGATAGAATAGATTACAACAAGGTAACAAACAACTCCACCATCCCAGTGGCTTAACAAAGTGAAAAAAGTTTATTTCCCACTCATAGGAAGTGTGCTGTGTGCCTGGGAGGTTCTCCAGGATAGCTGTCCTCCATGTGCTGATGCTGTGATCACAAGGAACCGCCATGGTGGACGTTTCTGCTATGATCACTGAAGGGGAAGAGTTGGGCTGGACAGCAAGAGTGAGCTGGGGCCTGGACTACTGGCCATAAATGCTTCTACTCAAGATGTGATCCAAGCCACTTCTGATCACATTTTCCTGCCAAAACAAGTCTTATGATTTTGCCTATCTTCCCATGTGTCAGGATACAGAGAGGATCAGATATTGGTAAACAGTAATAATGCTCATTAATGCCTGATAAGATAAACATCACACAAAAAAGTCACAAAGAAACAGCTGAGGGCATGCCAGAGAAGGAAGCAATCATGCTTAGGATGTTCTGTAATAAAAGACAGTTCTTCTATGTTTCTGTCAATAAGTAGATGTTGTTTATTGCATCGTGTTCTTTCACCAGTAGGAAATGGCCTGCCAGGGCTGCTCCAAATTCAATCCTAGCTCCCCAGCTTGTTGATTTGATAGAACCCACAAGACTTCTCTGCTTTCCCCAGATCTCTGTTCTTTTCTTTGTCTTTTATAGATCTCAAATATGTGGCCTAGGGAAATGGATCTGTATAAGAGTTTCTGATAAGGTTCTAGAATGTTTTAATCACATTCCAAGAACTTTTCTCTGCTTCTTGAGACATGGTTCTACTTTGCACAAAGGCGTGGTGGTGTGAGTAAACCAGCTGAGTAAATCTAACCCATTAATAATGTCTTTATCTTGGAGCTTAAATTTTATTTATGAGAGCTATCAGGGTGCACCCAGAAATTCAGCATAGGAATAATAACTTATCATTGTGATCCTACATAAGGGATAAAAATAGTTCCAGAACTTTATAGAAAGTGAGAATACCATTAAACTGAAAAAAATAATGAGAGAGAGAAACCTAGATTTTTATTTTTCCTGTAAGTTCTTTGGAGAAAATTGAGAACTTTCAGTGTTTTTCCCACTTCTTTTGTTTACTTTTTACCTCTTAATTATAATTCAGTGAGTGAAAAGAACAAAAGTCCAATTTTCTTTAAAAAAAGAACTTTCATATGTATGGAATTTAGAAAGATGGTAACGATAACCCTGTATGCGAGACAGCAAAAGAGACACAGATGTATAGAGCAGTCTTTTGGACTCTGTGGGAGAGGGCGAGGGTGGGATGATTTGGGAGAATGGCATTGAAACATGTATATTATCATATGTGAAACAAATCGCCAGTCCAGGTTCGATGCATGATACAGGATGCTGGGGGCTGGTGCGCTGGGTTGACCCTGAGGGATGGGATGGGGAGGAAGGTGGGAGAGGGGTTCAGGATGGGGAACACATGTACACCTGTGGTGGATTCATGTCAATGGATGGCAAAACCAATACAATATTGTAAAGTAATTAGCCTCCAATTAAAATATGTAAATTTCTATTAAAAAATTAAATAAAGATAGCCAGACTTAAAAAAAAAACTTTTTAAAAAAATAATTAGAGTGGTTAGATTTTCCCTAGAATGTTTTTTGTGTTCCTTGGAAATATATTGACATATTAATGCATATAAAAGGGTGAGAAATCTCTGTACTAGCTCTGAACTGGGTAGATACAGTGAATAAAATGGAACTTTTCCATTTTTTAAGAAATCGGCTGCACTAAAAGCTACGAAGATGCATGTTTGTCTTACCATGTTGCATCTTAAAGTGAAACTGGAGTTAAAAATACTTTATCGTGACTGTGTTTGCATGCAGTTTGCATGCAACTCTGTTTCCTTTCAGAGAAGTTGTAAAGCAAAATACGTAGAGGGAGATTTTTAAAAAGATAATTCTAAAATACTATTGACAAGTAGTGCAGGTGGCTTTGACTTGAGCAGTGACTGTTGATCAGCCATCCTAGGGCAGATGGGGGGTGCAGTTCTGAAGAGGAGGCAGGAACTATGTTCACCTTGGACATGGGCTAGGTAGAAGCACGGGTGGAAGTGGCAGTGCTGGCCCTATAGGAAGATTCGGAGCATTTTCTGCTTTGTCATCAACAGGCTGCTGGAGGATGTCACGGCTTTCACCTGAGAGCATGCGAGAGCATATCTGAAGATCAGAACCAAGTTCTGGTGGATCAAACCTGGGTCTCCTGCATTGCAGGCAGATTCTTTACTGTCTGAGCCCCCTGGGAAGCTGCAAGATGGACAATAAAATGTGCATGTTAGTGGCTCAGTCACGTCCACCTCTTTGCAATCCCATGGACTGTAGCCCACCAGGCTCCTCTGTCCACAGGATTCTCAAGAATACTGGAGTGGGTTGCCATTTCCTTCTCCAGGGATTGAACCCAGGTATCCTGCATATTCTTTACCATCTGAGCCACCGGATGGACAATACACTCATCCAGATAAAAATGTTGGGGGAGACCTCGGAGGAGAAAGTCTTGAATCACCTTCAGCATCCTAGTGGGGAAGGTGATGAGAGCGTGGGCTGTGCCAGAACTCAGAGGAGAAGGCCAAGAGAATGTTGGTGGAGCGGGTCTGGCAGGTAGAGAAAAGCAAATTGTCCTGAAGGAGGGTTGACGTTTACAGCTGTTGGACTGCACTCAGTTAGTAAGAATGGGTTGACACCTGGAGAAAACTGAAACAGCTCCTCATTTTCTCTATTCTGTTTTTATACGTATTTTTCTTTCGCTCATGTAACAGTCTCCCCTGGGCTTCCCTGGTGGCTGAGATGGTAAAGAATTCACCCACAATGTGGGAGACCTGGGTTCCCTCCTTGGGTTGGAAAGATCCCCTGGAGTAACCCACCCCAGTATTCTTGCCTGGAAAATTCCATGGACAGAGGAGCCTGGCAGGCTACAGTCCACGGGGTCCCAAAGAGTTGGTCAGGACTGAGCGACTAAGCACAAGCACAGTCTCCCCTAGGGTCAGTGATTGGTGACCTTGATATGGGTGTAGATTGTCAAATGTGTTTGGTTCATAAAAAATAACTTTTGTTTGGAAAATGCTCTCACAAGGGAAATAGGACTTAATCAAAACTTTTTCTAGTTTATTTTTGTAAGTTTGCAGTGTTTTGAAATGTTGGGCAAGGCCTTGTATTTTGCTGTTACCATGTGACCAGATTGTTTTCTGGAATTTTGAAGACTTGGGATCACAATCTTCCAACTTCAGAGGTGCAGTGGAAGGCACTACTTGGAGGTGGTGGGTAAAGAATGTAGGAACGAGAGTGCTTTGGATAAGACTGGGAAAAACCAAAAGACAGATGGACATGGAACATGGAGGGAATATATTTTGGAACTTGAATACCTCTGTGAGAGAAAGGAAGAGAGCAATGTTTTGTGGCATATTGTCTTGTGCACACTGTATAACCTGTCAGGTGTGTTTATTTAGACAACCCATTCCAAACAGATATGGGGTAATAATATTTAAGCATTTTGAGTGAGGGGAAGTAGGTTGAGGAGGCAGCAAAGATATAATCTTACAATAACCCTCTCTTAGCTCCTTCCTTGGTGGCTCAGGCAGTAAAGAATCTGCCTACAATACAGGAGACCTACGTTCGATCCCTGGGTTGGGAAGATTCCCTGGAGGAGGACATAGCAACCCACTTCACTCTTCTTGCCTGAAGAATCCCCATGGATAGAGGAACCAGGCGGGCTACCGTTGGGTTTGGGAAGAGTCGGATGCAACTGAGTGACTAAGCGCAACGCTGACCCTAAAAGACAAAGCAGTTTGAACAGGGCATGATGGAGTACACTTTACTTATGTAATATTCTCAACACAATAGAGACGTTAAGAGAATAGCATCAAAGAGAGAATCTACCAAGAGCCTTAAGAAAGGGAAAAGCGTATCAGAGCCAACAAAGTTCCTTCTAGGTCGCCAGGGTAGTAGATCTGATTCGGGCTTGAGGTCAAAATCAAAGGTGTAACAAGTGTTCATTTCCCTTGAAAAACAAAGACCTAAAAAACCTTCCTTTAAGAAAAATATTCTTTGTTCAGATGACCAAAGCCCCTATGTGTTAATAAAAGAATCATAAATAAATTTCTTTTGAAATGGAAAAAAATTCATCATAATTTCGTGATTTAAAACATGAGTATTTTTTTGAGATTATTAGGAACTAAGAATCAGAAATCATGTAGACTTTTGAAGGAATTGAAACCAAGCAAATATGATTACTTGAAAAAAAAAGTCTTAGGGTCCCATTGAGAATGGTCCCCTCTCCAGGGGGCAGCAGAGACGCCCAAAAGAAGACGAAGATCTCGGCGACCCGAGAGAGGACGAGTTGGTCGGGGCAGGGCCGACGCTGGGAGCAGAACTGCTGCCCGAGGGGCGGGTTGGAGGAGCGGTCGGGGACCGCGGCCGGAAAAAGAGGCAAAGAGGTGACTTCTCAGATAAGCTTTCAGAGACGACGCTCTCCGCCCGCCCGCCCGTCCGGAGGCGGGGTGGCAGCCCGATTAAAGAAGCAGCCAGCCTGGAAGGAAGGAAGAAGCGAGGGAGGGACGGGAACAGTAGGAGGAGGAGCAGCGAGCTGGGCTGCAGCGACCGGAGGAGGAGCGGCCCCGGCGAGGCCACGTTTGGTGTTTGTTATTTTCCACCGAAATAGTTCTCGCAGGCTCTCCAGGAGGACAGATCGCGCCGAAGCCCGGGGCCCCCGACCTTCCAGGTGACAGCCGGTCACCCTGGGAGGAATCAGCTCCGCCCCAAGTCACCCCCTCCCGCCCGCCCACAGCCGGTTCCCCGCCCAGCCTCCCCGTGCCCGCCCGCGGCAAGCGGCGGCCGCAGCGGCTCTGCAGCGCCGGAGAGGGTGGCGAGGGCCCTCGGACCCCGCGGAGCCGCGGACGAGGAACGGGGAGGTCTGACCCCACGCGCGAGCCCGAGAAAGGAGGATGGCGATTTAACTCGCCCTCTTCAGCCAGTCCTGCTGCCCGGCGCTGCCCGGGTGCCCGCCGCCAAAGCCCGGGAGCCGCGCCCGGAGAAGTGCCGCATGGGGCAGGGCCGCTAGGGCGCGGAGTTCGGGGTCTCGCCGAGTAGGGCGCACGGCCCGGCGCAGCAGTTGGCACAGTTTCGGCGGCGCCTTTAACGCGAGAACTGGGGGGGGGTGGGGGGCGCGGCGGGCCTCTCCCCCCGCCTCCGTGCCCTCCTCGGGAGGAGTGAGTTATGGAGCCCCCCAGCTGCATTCAGGATGAGCCGTTCCCGCACCCCCTGGAGCCCGAGCCTGGCGCCCCGGCGCAGCCTGGCCCCGGGAAGCCGAACGACAAAAGGTTCCGGCTGTGGTACGTAGGGGGGTCGTGCCTGGACCGCAGGACCACGCTACCCATGCTGCCCTGGCTCATGGCCGAGATCCGCCGGCGCAGCCTGAAGCCCGAGGCGGGCGGCTGCGGGGCGCCGGCGGCCCGCGAAGTGCTGCTGGTGCTGAGCGCGCCCTTCCTGCGCTGCGTCCCCGCGCCGGGCGTCGGGGCCACTGGGGGCTCCGGCCCGACGGCGGCGCAGCCCAACCCGGCCGTGTTCATCTTCGAGCACAAGGCGCAACACATCTCGCGCTTCATCCACAACAGCCAGGACCTCACCTACTTTGCTTACCTGATCAAGGCGCAGCCCGACGACCCGGAGTCGCAGATGGCCTGCCACGTTTTCCGCGCTGCAGACCCCAATCAGGCAAGACCGCGCGGCTCCGAGGCCCCGGGGAGGGTCCGACACACCCGGGAGGAGTGGCGGGGCAGCGGGCGCCGGTACCCCACGTTAAGGACAGGCTCTGGCCCCGCTGCTGGCGCGCGCCGTCCACGTGGCGCACTTGAGCGCAGCTGGTCCCGCTCCTCGGACCCCGAGTCCGGGAGCTGGCTTTTGGGTGCGGATGGGGCAGCGGGAGCAGGTGACCCGCAGGAACGAGGACGAGAGAGGGAGGCTGAGTGGCGGAGGAGCTAGGCCGATGCGGGGAGCAGCGCACGTCCTGGCAGCGCACGTCCTGGCAGGATCCCGACGTCTTGGGGTGTGACTGGAGAGACGGCATGCCCGGCCTTGGTCGAGTGTGTGCGTGCGTGCAGGTGTGTGTTTGAGTGTACGCGGGAGAGGGTTGGGTTCCTAAAGGCCCCCGCACTCACCCTGGGTCTTGGTCGAGTCCTGTACCTTAGCCCCTTGATGGTTACACCTTCGTCACAATAACACCTGCAGGTCTCCGATGTGGGAAGATGTTTCAGAGCCGGGTTTAGGGAGAAGTTACTAGACGTTGTCAGATTGTCAGCAAAATACGAACCTGCGTTTAGATGTTGAGCGGAAAGGCTGCTGCTGCTTCTTCTTTTTTTTTTTTTTTCCTTTTTGCCGTTTTTTACACACTAATTGGAAACAGAATCAATACCCACTTGGGTGATTTAAAAATCAGTGTCTTAGAAGAGGCGAAAAATGTCTTTTCTAATATAATTTCTCTAGAGTTTACGAAATCGAGGTGCCTGTTACCAAACAGTACGTTTTTACTTCCTTAAGAAACGGACACAGTCCTTTTTTCCTTCTGGAGAGAGATAGTTAAACAGTTTTTACCATATTTTGGTTGTGTCTTGAAAAAGAGCACCCCCTCCCCCACCTTTTTAAACAAATGTGTAAGGAGTTTTTTTTACCGTGTCAAAAGTCCCTGAGATGCTGTCATTTTTGAGTTATTTATTTGTTTGGACAAAGTACTTTAGATTCTTTGGGAAAATAGTGATGTCTAAATATAAATCAATGAAGTCCCAGTTGTACTCTGTGGCCAGTTTCTTTAGCAGCTGGCCAATTAATGGTCAGATGAGAAAAACATTCTATAAGTAAGGCTTTAAGCTTTGAAAATTCATATGATACTAGAATATATGAATTTTCAAAAATTAAAGCGTCTAGTATCTGTAACAGAGAAGGAAATGGCAACCCACTGCAGTATTCTTGCCTGGAGAATCCCAGGGACAGAGGAGCCTGGTGGGCTGCCCTCTATGGGGTCGCACAGAGTCGGACCAGACTCAAGCAACTTAGCAGCAACAGCAGCAGTATCTGTAACAGAAAGATTGTCTGTTTAATAGCTTTCCACAAAAGGCCTATAGTTCAGCTGAAGAAAATAAAAGTTCAGTATCTTCTGATTCCATCAGTTACTTTGTAAGCTAGTTTAATATGCTCAGAACTCCCAGTGTGAAGAGAGCGATTTTGATTTATGGGACCTCTGTTACATTATGGTAAAATACCTTATTACAGATGATCTCAGAATCCTAACCATGATTAAAATGAATTTCATTTCATACTTATGTGTTCAAAATTTATTTTTAGCTGTCAGTTATGTTGAAGTTGGAGGGCAGCATGTTCTTTATTTCTACTGTTGTAGTACTGTATTTATCACTATCTTTATTGTTTTAAGATTTTTGGGTTCTGTGAGTAAGATGGAAGTAGTGGCATTTTTCTAGGACTTTAAGGAATATTTCAAGATTCTTGATGGTTCTTTTCTTCAGGTCTGAAGCATGACACATCATTGCTAATTTCACTGGTGGTCAAAGTTTGTTTCTGGGTTATAGCACCTTAAATTCTCAACAGTAGCTATTGAGTTTTCCCTGGACTTATTGAAGTTCAATTAAAATATCCCGTTTTATTTACCTTCCTTTTTGTATTTAGATTTGAGAGGCTGAATGTGCTGTCACGTTACAAATAATAGCATGTGTAAGCTTATGTACCTGCTATGTAGGAGCAGTGGAAGCCAAATGGCTTTTTGATGAAAGAAGAAACAAATTTTTCCTGTTTATTGTCATTTCCTAGTCGAGTCTTTGATCTAAAGATGTAGATTGCTATTTGCCCCAAACCTAGAGAGCCCCTGGCAGAGGATCATTAATTTGAAAGGCCAGATGTTGTCTACTTAAGAATTATCTCCAGCCATAAATCAAGGGTTACAAACCTCAATGGCTGGGAGGATGGTTGAGTGAGGTCCATGGAGGACTAAATAGGGAAGTTCTTTCTCAAGGTGCTGCTCAGCTCCAGATGGAAATTACATTAACAGAATATAAGCTCAGTGTTGACCAAACTTCTGATTTCTCAAGAGAAAATGGAAATTTGGATTTTTACATATGAGTCCACATTTTAAAGTATTAGCAAGTATTTTAAACATTTAAGAATCCTATCTGGGCTAAACAAAACACATCTGAAGTTTGGCTTCAGAGATCTAAGGGCGGCCACTTTTGATCTTGCGCATAAATATTTGCTGAGTGGCCAAGTGCAGTCATTAGATACTGTGTGCTCTTTGTCACATTTCCTTTTGAAATAGTGGGGAGAGTTAGAATGATTTGGAAGGCAGAATTTATAAGTCAGATTCCCAGTAGTGATGATTCCACAGTTGAACTTGTTTGAGGATGAATTCATTACATTATTTCCATCCAGCAGTATACCTCATATAGCGTAGAATCTCTGGATTTTTCTGAGCACCTATGAAATGAGAAGGAAGAAAATTTGCTGTTTGCTTTGCCACTGAATTCTACATTTGAAGTAGAGACTTATTTGTTCTTGTTTAGTCGCTAAATCATATCTGACTCTTTTGCGAGCCCGTGCCAGGCTTCTCTGTCCATGGGATTTACCAGGCAAGACTACTGTAGTGGGTTGCCATTTCTTTCTCCAGGGGATCTTCCCAGCCCAGGGATTGAACCTGCATCTCCTGCATTGACAGGTGAATTCTTTACCACTAAGCCATCAGGAAGCCCCAGAGAATTATTTAGTTGGACTTTAAGATTATGGCTAAATCTCCTAAGTATTTTCTACAATCCCTGAACAAAATATGGAAGGTAACCTGGAGCAGAAGTCCTGCAAACATCCCCAAGTAAACTAGCCTCTGCTTTGTCTTTCTTGCCTGTCCCTTTTCTGAAATAGACCTGTCTGTTGGATGCCCATATAACTTTTATTGTTTAATGCAGGACAATTTTATGAGAAAGGAGGTGTCGTTAAACTTACACTGGCATATAAAACTGGATTGTTTAGGGCAAACAGGAACATAGATGACCATAAATAAATGGAAAAGTTTGTGTTTCTGCCAAGTCATGGAAATGGAGGATATGGTTTATGTATATAAAATGATGACGTTTTGCAGCATATCTACTCACACATCTTTTCGGGGGTGGATCTCTTTTTGAGGGTGACCTCAAAGATGGGAGTGCTGTGTGTATGGTAGTCACTTCGGTCTATTGTGGGGAGTTGCCAAAGTGATGTGCCCTCAGGCTCCACACCTTCCTGGTGGGTAAGAGTTAGCCTAAGGATGCTAAACCTTAGCCTGGAGGAGTGCTCTGCCATAATGCTCTGATGCAGAGCTATTTCTCCCAGGTGCAAGGAGAGGTGTGGGTTGGGAGCAAGTGAACTAGTTCCAGTTCAAATATATGCCAATACAGATTGCTTCCCATTTATTCAAGCCTGTGTAGTCTTGCATGGGAGGAATGTCAGTCAGCATGCATCAGCTAAGGTTGGGTATTTGAAAAGTGCTTAACTCTGCATAACTTAAAAAACAGTTGCACTGGCATAAATTGAGTCGTAGACTTAAAACTGGTTGGAGAAACCAAGAATCTCTGATTCTATACCTAAAATCTTGGGAAGGTCACTAATGTTCTTCAAAGTACTTACCTTTATCTACTTTCAGAAAGAGCCTGAATGTAGCATTCAGAAAATACTACATATTTAGCATTATCTCCATTTCCCCATGAAAAAGCAGAACTTGTTTTATGTTATATATATATTTTTATATTATAAATAAGAATTGTTAGTGTTTAGTACTCTTGCCTGGAAAATCCCATGGGCAAAGGAGCCTGGTGGGCTGCAGTCCATGGGGTCGCAAAGAAGCGACTTCACTTTCACTTTTCACTTTCATGTACTGGAGAAGGAAATGGCAACCCACTCCAGTGTTCTTGCCTGGAGAATCCCAGGGACGGGGGAGCCTGGTGGGCTGTGGTCTATGGGGTCACACAGAGTTGGACACGACTGAAGCGACTTAGCAGCAGCATAACGCTTGTTAGAGATTACATGTGTTATCATTTGCATGAGACTCAACAGCATGTGTTTCAGATTGTAGAATGAGTAGTCATTTAAAACACAAAAACACGATTGCTGTAATTTTCATTGATTTCATTTGTGTATATATTCCTTGAAGCTCACAAGAATGTACTTTCAAAGAGATTTTACAAATTGTGTTCTTAAAATTAAAAAGTGAACTCGACATGGTTTATTTTCAACTCTAAGTTCTCTAAGCCTGTGGGTTTGTTGCTTCTTTTAAAATATTTAGTATTTTCTGAACTTTGCTCAGATAACCAATTTTTACCCATATATTTTCAAAAGATCATTTTTATTGTTGTCAGAGTTGAGGATCAGTGGCTCTGGGAATATACAAGCAAGGAAACCAAAGAAATAGAAATCTTGAAATTTTCACATCTCTCTCTATACTTTCCAAGTACTTTGTGCTATTCTAGACAGGTAGATTTCTTCCCTCGTGTTTGCTCTAGTCACTTTTGTTGTTCTCTCCCTTTCTAATCTGAGGTGGATCTAATCTGCCTTGGCTTTGTGGTAGGATTGTGACTACCATATCTAGGGGAAAGGTAAAAATGTATAGCCAGAGACTCCCACTTGTGAATGGCATGTTATAGGGAAGATGGTGGTGTTTGGTATCAAGCCTTGTTTATCATAAACCAGAGGTTCTCAAACTTGAGTGTGTGTCAGAATCACCTGGTGAGCTTGTTCGAACAGACTGGTGGCCCTCAGCCTCAGTTTCTGATGTTATCAAGTTCTCTGATGATGTCCAGACTCTGGTCTGGCGACCACGGTTTGAGACCCACTGCCCTCAGTGATTCTGTTCATCTGGTTGGGTATATAATCCTTTCTATTGTCTTGGTTATTTTTGTAGCTATTCTCAAACTTGCAAGTTCAGGGTGAGTGTGGAGAGGAATAATATCTACAGAAGATTTTTAAGAAACTCTTCATTTTATGGCTTAATAGCTTTGCATATTTTCTTTGCTGCTGCTGCTAAGTCACTTCAGTCGTGTCTGACTCTGTGCGACCCCATAGATGGCAGCCCACCAGGCTCCCCCATCCCTGGGATTCTCCAGGCAATAACACTGGAGTGGGTTGCCATTTCTAGATAGACATTATTCTGCCAGACATGCTGAGACTAGCCATATGTTTACTGAAAACATTACCTTTCAAGCCAAAGTTTTAGGTTCTTCAGATGGCATAATCAATTTATAAGGAATATATTCTAATGTTCAATTATGATAAATTTTTGTAAAAATCAAAGCTTTATTTATTTGAATCTGCAGAACTAACATGTAAAACATCAGTATGTGTAATATTCTGTCTAGTAAGAAAAAAATCAGGCAAGAAGAAACAGAATTGACAGTTTGGTGAAAAAGATTATGACTACTCTGAGTGATTATTGCAAACTTTTCTTTTCTCTCCTTCCCCTTCCTCCTCCTCCTCCTTTGTCCTTTTTAAATCTCACGGCTTTGTTTGTTTTGTTAAAATCATCTAGATAGTGATTTTAGATGCCCATTTCTTTTGGGCTGTGTTGCCATGTTGTGGTGGCTTCCCAGGTGGCGCTAGTGGTAAAGAACCCGCCAGCCAATGTAGGAGACACAGTTTCAATCCCTGGGTTGGGAAGATCCCCTGGGGAAGGGCATGGCAACCCACTCCAGTATTCTTGCCCGGAGAATCCCCATGGACAGAGGAGCCTGGTGGGCTAGAGTCCGTGCAGTCGCACAGAGCTGGACACGACTGAAGCAACTTCCTATGCACCACCGCATGCCATGTTTTTACTTAGATATATCCCCCTGTAAAATGAGGGACAGGTCAGTTATAAACTAATTTTGTAGTACATTCAGAATTGACCAGATAAAGGATTTTGCTTGAATTATGGTCTATATAAAATATTAACACAAATTTAGTAATTCATTGGGAGGCATCAACTAAGCATGCCATTGGCTTGCTACTTTAAGGGTGTAATGTGATTACTAACATACGCCATAGTATGTCTATCTAAATAGCTTTTTAATGCTTAAAAGCTAACCTTTGTTGAGCTCTTGCTGGATGATATTACTGCCCTTAGTGCTTGTCCTAGGCTATCACATTTTATCTTCACAATAACAGTGTAAAGTATGTATCAGTCTCCCTCCCATTTTACAGATGAGAAAACTGAGCTAAAGAAAGTTTAAATATTTCCCTAAAGACACAAAGCTTGTAATGGTAGAAGCAGTTTTCAGTCTGTGTGAATAGTTCTCTTATCTGCTACTCTAAAAATCTGATTTTAGTTGTTAGTGATAGGAAACTTTATGCTATCACTTTTTCCCCATTTGTAAAAATATATAGTTGTTTTATTTTATTTTGTTTTCTAGTTTTATTGAAGTATAATTAACAAGCAAAAGTGAAAGTGTGTTAGTCGCTTAGTTGTGTCTGACTCTTTGTAACCCCATGGACTGTAGCCTGCCTGGCTTCTCTGTCCATGGAATTCTCCATGCAAGAATACTGCAGTGAGTGGGTTGCCATTCCCTTCTCTAGGGGATCTTCCAGACCCAGAGATCAAACTGGGTCTTCTGCATTGGAGGCAGATTCTTTACCGTCAAAAATTGTACATATTTAAAGGTATAATGTAGTGTTTTGGTATACATATCAAATGGAAGGATTACCACATCAAGCTAGTTAACATATCCATCAGCTCACATAGGTATTGTTTTCTCTGTGTGTGTATGGTGAGAAAACTTAAGATCTACTCTTTTGGCAAATTTCAAGTCTACAATATAATATTATTAACTATAGTCACCATTCTCTCTATTAGATATTCAGAACTTTCTCATCCTGCATAATTGAAGTTTGTTTCCTTTGACCAGCATCTCCCCATGTCTCCCATCCCCCAGCCTCTGATAACCACTATTTTACTCTCTGCATTTATGAGTCTGACTTTTTAAATTCCATGTATAAGTGAGATCATGCAGAGTTTGTCCATCCCCCCCACCACTTTTTAATTAAAAATCTCCACATTTAAATGTATTCATTAAATTTGTAAAATAATAATGAAATGCTAAATGCATGCTTGGATATAGTTTTGCCAGTGTGTATTTTTGTTTTAATGGAAAGTGAAAAGTTGTATGATTTGTTAGACTGGTGAAGCTGAAGTCTAGTTTTACATTGTGTCTTTAGGAGTGGCAGGGAAGTAAACTGTGAGAGTCTTGTTTGCAACCCTGTAACTACTTTGACCTGAAGTGTTAGTTGCTCAGTCATGTACTACTCTTTGCGACCCCATTAGGAGGCTGTCTATGGGGTCGCACAGAGTCGGATGCGCCGGAAGCGACTTAGCAGTAGCAATAGCAGGACTGTAGCCCACCAGGCTGTCCTTAGAATTCTATAAGCAAGAATACTGGAGTGGTTGCCATTTCCTTCTCCAGGTGATCTTTCCAACCCAGGAATTGAACCTGGGTCTCCTGCACTGCAGGCAGATTCTTTACGGTCTGAGCCACCAGGGAAGCCCTGATAACTACTTTAGTTTAGAATAAAGATTCTTTAGGATATGTATTTAAGAATGGGTACAACCATGTGTTTGTTTCATTGACCCTTAAAGGATATAAATATTGTAACGTATAACAAAGTAGAAAGTATAAATTATAAAAATGTATTGTAATATCAAAGTATATAATTATAAAGTGTGAAATTATAAAATAGTCTGCCTGCAATGCAGGAGACCTGGGTTCGATCCCTGGGTCTGGAAGATCCCCTGGAGAAGGAAATGGCAACCCACTCCAGTATTCTTGCCTGGAGAGTCCCATGGATGGAGGAGCCTAAGGGAAAGAATATGTAAATTTTAAGGTTACATTAATCCCAGTGATCTGATGGGCTGATATATGGTTTTGCAGGAGTTCAAGTAGGGAAAGGTGGTTCAAAACAGCATTCATGGGTTCACAGTAACATCAGCCTGCTGAACCCATGCTGTGGCAGCCAGTGCCATAGGCATGCGTTTGGGAAAATAACATCGTTTATCACATTGAATTTAGCTCATTAGTGTAATTGTTACTGGTTTTATACTTGTGTTCGTGGGTATTTTATAAGTTGGCTTTGGTTTGAAAATTGTTTAAAAGCTAGAGCTGTGTCTAAAGTTTATGTCTAGATTTTTGCGAATATGTTTAAAGTAACAGTAAAATAATTACATTAACATCTTAATTTATATTTAAAAGTATTCTAACAACCAAAGGTTAAGTTCAGAAAACTCCTGGCTTAAACTTTCAGGTGTTATTTCATATGACTGCAATCATCTATGATCCTATGACAGAGAGGGAAAAAAGTATGAGATTAAAATTTTGGTGGGTTTAATTTCAGATAATCTTATCACAGGTGTTTGCAGCTCTACGAAAAAGATACAGAGGTATTCTTCTCCAAATTACTGATCCCTTTCAAATTTTATTTCTTGTAAGAGGTTGGGTTGGAAAGAGGATCTCCTAGTAATGGGATCTTCCTGGTTAAATATAGCAGCCTAAATTTGCTGCTTCAGATCTTTTATTTTGTGGATGCCCTTAACTAGTTGGATAGTCCTCACTTTGGAACTCTTGAGAATTTTTACAGGAATTTCTATAATTGTCAAAGTTAGAACATGAAACTTTGTACTGTCAGTATTATATAACTTCTGAGTAGTTTGAAATCAATTTCAGATTGCAAGTCAGTGTTTCTGGTTGAGCAAATCAAGTAATATTTTATATCTCACAATTGTATCTTCACTCACATTTTCCATAATAGGTTATACAATGTAGACAGATACATTTATGGCTTAGGGTTTTACAAAGCAACAAGCAAATCTATCTTCTGGCCTCAGACAGCTCCCAGTTTTTTCAATTCACCTCTTGCCCTGACTTCAGCGATTTAATTCTCATTAGCTAGGCAGCTCGAGGGATTTTCTTGAGTTTACCTGAAATTAAACTGATGGCTTTCCTGCTTGGTTCTGCAAGTATTTCTGTTCCTTAAATTTCCAGTAACATATTCTTAATACCAGGCTTCCTAAGAGGTGCTAGTGGTAAACAACCTGCCTGCCAGTGCAGGAGATGTGAGATGTGGGTTCGATTTCTGGGTTGGGAAGACCTCCTGGAGGAGGGCATGGCAACCCACTCCAGGCAAGGCAAGGTCTCTTGCCTGGAGACTCCCATGGACAGAGGAGCCGGACTCGGACAGGACTTAAGCAACTTAGCACGCACGCAAGTGCTTTATACCTGGTGGGATTCCCCAGTACTGTGTGTTGCATGCGCCACACCCTCCACTTTGGAGACTACCCAGTGTCTACTGTCGGACTCTTTAATATTGTGCACTGCCTGTTTGATTGAATTTCTTTCCACTTTTGGAAGCTAGTCTTCCCCCTTCTGAGGGATGATCTGGTTGTCTGGTCCTTACCCCTTCCTGTTGGTTCCCTCCAAAGCTATTAGCCATTATTTACTGATTTTATTTTGGTTTTCATATGGAATTTTGCTAAGATCTATTGGCAGGAACATAGCCTAGTGGTGATAGGCAGTAGGCACGATCCCTCTATATTCACCCATAATTCTATATCTAATTTGAGGAAGGTTCAATAGGCTGAATTCAGAAAACTAGATTTTTGTCTAGCTTCTATACTGATAAAGCAATATGAAAGTGGGTGGTGTTATATTTTATTTTTCGACAGCCCTTTATATTTTAACTTCCCCCATTGATCCTCAATTCAAATGGCCAAATTGTTCTGTTAAAATAATAACGGCATTTGATAAAATTGCCTGCTCTATATTCCTTTAAAAAAAGTGTGTTAGTTATAGCAATAACTAATAACTAATATAACTAGCCAATACCACTAACCAATAACTAATATGACATGTGGAATCTGGAAGTTAATTGATATTAAACTTTCATTTCTGTTGAAAGTTAGGGTGAATATATGTTGAAATTATATTGTTCATTTTAATAACTGGAGTGTGAACATGACCAATTAAATCTAGCTTAATTAATATATGAGGTAGTATTGAGATTTTTTGGAATAAAAGTATATTTAAAACAAAAATTTCAATTTCTCAACTATTCTTACTTAAGCCCATCTTGTAGTTTAACAGAATTTGTTATCTCTCTTTTGCTTGATCCACCACAATTATCCAGTGTTTGATTCTATCTTTGGAAAGTATGCTCTAAACTTCTAGGAGCCATGTTAAAAAATAATAGATACATATTCATGATAATATTAGCTCTAAGCAGTATATATGTATTTAGTTTCTTTTTCAATCTTTGACTTTTTTTCCCTTTCTTTTCTATTTTTTAAATTGTGAAAGTATGATAGCACATTTAGTGGGAGACTTGGAAAATACAGAGCCAAGTTACATATAGTTCCACTATATAATACAAATATTTTTTCAAGTAGACAAATTAAGATTTTTTTAGTTGGAGTTTCAATATCAAACTCAAAAATTAATAGAATGGACAGAAAAGGAGAAGGTATAGTAGACCTGAAAAGCACTGTGAACCAATTCAACATCGTTACGGACGTAGACAGTTTTCACACAACAGCAGGATAGAAATATGTTTGTTTTCTTGACTGGAGGGTCTCAGACTTAAGCATGCATTACCTGGAGGATTCATTTTCATGCTGATTGCTGGATCTCCATCCCCAGAGTTTCTGATTCAGTAAGTCTGAGGTGGGGCCAGAATTTGCATTTCTAACGATTCCCTGGTGATACTGATGCTGCTGGTGCAGAACCACACTCTGACAACCACAGCTCTAGACTGGGGGGGGACACACTCTTCCCTTTGTTTTTGGAAACACAGTTTCTGTGAATACCGCCCCCCCCCCCCCCCGCCCCAACTCATTTATTTATATATTTATTGTCTGTGGCTGCTTTTGTTCTGCAGTGACAGTACTGAGTGTTTTTGACAGAGACCCTATGGCCACCAAGCCCCAGGTTTTTATTATCTGGCTTTTTATAGGAAATGTTTGCTGACCCCTTCTCTAACAATCCTGTTAAAAATAGGTATTTTTATCTCCATTTAATAGATGAGAAAACTAAGTCAGTAATTTTCCTAAGGATGCAAGGCAGCAGTAGCAGCCAATCTGGATTTCTGAACTGCATGCCTTTTCCGAAGCCCACTTTGTAAATTTTTTATTGATGGCCCTTAAATGTGTCCGTATAGCTCAGAGTGCCAGCTTCTTTCAGCATTTAGATGCTTACTTGACATCTGCTTGTGAATATGTAGTTGCTGATACTTATAACCTGGGAATTATATTTGAGTCCTAGTTTTCACTTCCCAAGGACAGTCCTCAAGAAGGACAGTCCTCATGGAAGGAAGTCATCATGTTGATTCTGCTTTCAACACTGACTTTTTTTTTTTAAAATTTTTGGCTGCACTGGGCATGTGGGATCTTAGTTCCCTGAACAGGGATGGAACTGTGTCCTCTGCAGTGGAAGCCCAGAGCCAACCACTGGACTGTGAGGGAAGTCCAAAACTTGGTTTTTAGTATGTCCATGTCTCTCCAAGACCACTGCCACCACCTGGGTCTAATTCTCGTCAGGTCTTTCTGGGACTATTAGACTCCTCTCAACTATTCTCCCTGCTCTACTCTTGCTCTCTTATCAGTCCCTTCTTCAATGGAAGCACAAACCAGACGAGATTCCCTTTGTGCTCAGAGTAATATCCAAATTCTTCTCACGCCATCCTGCCTGGCTCCGCCCCTTCATCTCCCCGTCCCTGGCCGGCCCCTCAGTCTCCTCTTGGACTGCCCCTCTCCACATGCTCCCTACATTTCAGTCATCCTTAGCCAAGTCCAACTGAGATCACTGCAGAGTCTCCGCAAGTGTGCTTTCCATTCTTAGCCATTCTCAGGTTTCAGTTCTTTGCTTGACTCGCAAATAACACATCCTCAGATTGGCCTCTGACAACGCTCTATCTAATAAAGTCGGTAGATATCTCAAATTTTCACTTCTATCTCAGCCCTTTATTTGTTTTCCTTTTGGCATTCACACATTTAAAATTAATTTAAAAAACATTTTCTCTGAATACTGTCACCACCTCTAGAATGTAAGCTCCAAAGAGACAGCAATCTTGTCTGGTCATGGTTGTATCCTCAGATCTGCTGCTGCTGCTAAGTCGCTTCAGTCGTGTCCAACTCTGTGCGACCCCAGAGACGGCAACCCACCAGGCTCCCCGGTCCCTGGGATTCTCCAGGCAAGAACAGTGGAGTGGGTTGCCATTTCCTTCTCCAATGCATGAAAGTGAAAAGTGAAAGGGAAGTTCCTCAGTTGGGTCCAACTCCTAGCGACCCCATGGACTGCAGCCTACCAGGCTCCTCCGTCCATGGATTTTCCAGGCAAGAGTACTGGAGTGGGGTGCCATTGCCTTCTCCGATCCTTGGATCTAGTCTTAAAGTAAAAGTTATTGCTAACAAGTTGAAATTAAGCAGAGTAAGAATTGGCCCCTACCCTCAAGGAATTTAAATCCACTGGTGAGAACTTAAAGTCTCCTGGCAGTAACATGCATGTGCTCTCATACTTGTTGCTTTTCCTTAACTTTAAGAAGTGTTGATTTTATTGGTTGCACAATATTATTTTTCTTATGAATACTTATAATTTTAAAGATATCATACTGCTTATAGTATTAAATGTGGTTTAAGCAGATATTTTTGAAATAAGCAGATATTTTAAAAATAAGTAAAATTATGCAGTTTCTGAAAACAAAATTGTAAACTCATTTGAGATGGACCTTTCCCCTCCCATATGAAAACACAAGAATTTTAGTGAGGCAGCCAACGTGAGAAAACGTGAATGTTTGAATAACATGAATCAAACCTTCAGGCACCTGGAAGATGATCAGCAAGAGTGGTGTTGTGAATACACCCTTGCAAGATTTGGATATATTTTAGTTTCAGTTCAGATGTTATTTAGGCTTCTCCATGGAAATAAGGTCTCATTTGGAAGGCTATTTATTTTCAAAATACTTTGAATGGCTTCTGTGTTTTACTCCCAAATCTAAAATAGACCTTTTAAACCTTATCCTTAAAGGGGCAGGGAAGTGCTTAAGAGGTGTCTCAAAAAAAAAAAATTCTTTTTTTAAGTCAAAAAAGTTAAGTGAATGAATGACAAGAAGACACCAGGGTAACCAGGGATGGGAAAGAAAAAAAATATGGCCCATGTCCACGGTGAACTGTTGACCAATAATAAAATGTATGATTTGTATTCTGGATTTTTTATTTGCTTAAATAGCATGTCCTTGTGACAGAGTGGTTTTGGCTTGTCTGTCTGTTTACTTCCTTTGTATTCTTTTTATCTGATGTTTGTAATACGAGCCGTTGATAGGTCAGCTTTAGTTTTCAGTGGCTACTGAGGCATGTACCAAGCTACACATAAGGTAGTATTCATGCTTGGCAGCCGTATCTCCACGGATTGGGGGTCAACTTTAAAGAAAGAAAAAAATGACACAAGGAAAGATGATCTTATTTTTCCAGGAAAAATTAAAAGTGCCAAAGTTATTTACCTTTATAGAGACGTCCGTCTCTTCTCTTCCTCATTCCTTCTTTGCCTTCAGGCATAATCTGTCCACCCATGAGCATCTCTGCATTTTTTTGAACGTTTGGTCCCTTGTATGGGGTAGGAGATGCCTCTGCTTCATTGATGGAGCCCTGTGTATTTACTGAATGAGCATCTCTGTTTTGTCGTTTCCCTTTTTTTAAGTGATGGAGATGATCTTTGAAAGCCAACTCTTCATTAGTAGGCTTGGCTTGAAGACGTAGGTATTGCTGATGGTGCATTTTTCTTTTCTGTTTCTATTCTTTTAGCTGGGGGCTCTTAGTTCCCTGACTAGGGGTTGAAACCATGCCCCCTGCAGTGGAAGTCGGAGAAGGCGATGGCACCCCACTCCAGTACTCTTGCCTGGAAAATCCCATGGACAGAAGAGCCTGGTAGGCTGCGGTCCATGGGGTCATTAAGAGTCAGACACAACAGAGCAACTTCCCTTTCACTTTTCACTTTCATGCATTGGAGAAGGAAATGGCAACCCACTCCAGTGTTCTTGCCTGGAGAATCCCAGGGACGGGTGAGCCTGGTGGGGTGCTGTCTATGGGGTCACACAGAGTCGGACACTACTGAAGTAACTTAGCAGCAGCAGCAGCAGTGGAAGTGCAGTGTCTTAACCCCTGGACCACCAGGGAAGTTGCTGATGGTGCCTTTTTTTCAAGATAGCACATGTAGCTGCTTATTATGGCAAAAGGCAAACATGTAAATAGTTTAATAGCAGGTTTGGCTATTTAGCATGTTGTTTTTCTTTGCTCCCAGAGTGGAAGAAAAACTCACAAGCCTATTCTGAGGAAGGAGAGGCTGTAATATACATACTAAGCTTGAAGGCTGGTGCTTGTTGGCAGTGGATTCCTTTTACCCTGTTCACATTACCCCTATTTACTTAGGAACCAGAAAGATGGATAGCTTCTGTGTGGATGTGGTTGTTCCAATTTATTGTCTCTCTGGAGACCTTGTTTGCTGTGATCAGGCAGTGATTTTCTTTCTTTTTTTTTGAGAGTGGAATCATTTCCAGACATTGACAGTGGGAACTGACATGTGTATGCCCTGTAATTTTTTCTTATCTGTTTACATTTTCCAGATGAATTATTTTTAAATGTCACGCTGTCACCATGAAAAGGAGTTAAAACAAATGGTCTGCAGATACTCAGATATCCCTAAATCAAGTGGAGACTTTGAATAGCTTACTAAAATTATTGACTTAAAAAAATGTTGAAATGTCCTCAGTACCTGATACTACAAAGGACTTTGTGTATGTTTTCAGTTCGGAGGTCTTACTCTTAATGAACAAAGTGTTTGTCTAATGCAAGTAGGCTAAATGTGGGGAAAATCCCATCCTTTACTCAAATCATTCTCTATTTTGGACATGTTCACATATGATCTCTCTCAAAAGAAGTGACTGTCTGCTACTGGAGTTTTCATTTGCTGTTTGGTGACTTTGCAAAGAAGAAAAGATTATTGACTCTGCAGGTGTGACCATGTGGAACAGAGATAACAGACCTTCAACTAAGAGAAGGCTGACTGGACCCAGGAAATTAAAGCTCTGGGCTCCACTCTTCTGTGATTAATCATGTAACACGAACACTCTGTTAATCTAGTTAGTTAGTTAGTGTTAGTCGCTCAGTCATGTCCGACTCTTTGTGACCCCACGGACTGTAGCCTGCCAGGCTCCTCTGTCCATGGAATTCTCCAGGCAAGAATACTAGGGTGGGTTGCCATTCCCTTCTCCAGGGGATCTTCCCAACCCAAGGATCGAACCCAGGTCTCCTGCTTTGTAGGCAGATTCTTTACCATCTGAGCCACCAGGGAAGCCCTCTGTTAATCTGGATCATGGCTTTACCACTTGTTCTTTTGTCCATCACCCCATTCACTTACTTCTCTCAACATCTATTCATTTGTTCAGTTATCAGGGGAATTGAATGTTTCCTGTGTGCCTGGCATTCCATTGAGACTGAGCTATATAAAATAAACACATTCCCTGCTTCATGTTTCTTAGAGTTTTGTGGAGGAGTCAGACAAAACTGAATACAGAGAGTAGCACATTGTAGTAGCTGAGTGCCTGGCCTCTGGAGTCTGATCACTGAGACTCAAAGCTCTACTGTCATTGGGCTCCATGCTCTGGGGAAGTTCCTGCCTCTCTCTCTATCTTGGTCTCCTCATCTGTAATATGGAAAGTGTAGCATTGTTGTGAAAGTTAAATGAGTCCATTGATATAAACTGTTCAGAACAGTGCCACCTCAAGGTACTCTGTAAATGTTAGCTGCTGCTGCTGCTGCTGCTAAGTCGCTTCAGTCGTGTCCGACTCTGTGCAACCCCAGAGACGGCAGCCCACCAGGCTTCCCTGTCCCTGGGATTCTCCAGGCAAGAACACTGGAGTGGGTTGCCATTTGCTTCTCCAGTGCATGAAAGTGAAAAGTGAAAGTGAAGTCGCTCAGTCGTGTCCTACTCTTAGTGACCCCATGGACTGCAGCCCACCAGGCTCCTCCGTCCATGGATTTTCCAGGCAAGAGTACTGGAGTGGGGTGCCATTACGTGTCCACAAGTGTCCAGTTTCGGAGGTGACAGAGTCTATGAAGGCAAAGACTGTGGTGCTATGAGGGAATAAAAGGAGGAAACTTTAGACTGGGTTCTGAAGTAGATTCTCCAACTCTCTTTCCCTAATCAAATCTTATAATTCTCTTAAGCTCCCTCTGCCACTCAGCCCATGTGCTACAGAAGACTGGTCTCCTCGGCAGCTCTAGGATTTGTCCAGGAATCTGGTCCCTGGAGAAGGGAATGGCTCTCCGCCCCAATATTCTTGCCTGGAGAATTCCATGGACAGAGGAGCTTCATGGGCTACAGTCCATGGGGTCACAAAGAGTCAGACATGACTAAGCAACTAACGCTGGTCCAAAGCCAGTTTATAAGCTTGTACCTGGAGACCTAGTGGTCCCAGGGAATGCACCCATTTGTGCCAGGGCAAGATGAGAGACGTCTTCTCCTCACTTGTTGTGTGCAGAGTTAAAGCCTGGAACTGTAACTGTAACTGCTGTTTCTCTGCCAGAGTGATGGTGATACAGAGGAAAGTGCTCTGGAGACATCTGGGAAAAACTGTCCCTGGACTCTGACAGGAACAAGCCTGATAACGACCGACTTAAGGATGATTTCTAAGTTTGCTGACTCTTTTTTTTTTTTTTTTTTTAAATTTTTGGCCTTACCCATGGCTTGTGGGACTTTATTTCTCTGACCAGGGATCACAGCTACGCCTCCTGCACTGGAAGGCAGAGTCTTAACCCTTGGACCACCAGGCTTGTCCCCTGACTTTTTTTTTTAACTAATGGGTGAATTTGTTACCATTTACAGATAAGAAGAAGGCTGGTTGGAGGAATTGGGGAGAAATAGGTTTTAGGTCAGAAATCCTATTTGTAAAATGAGAAGGCTGGAATGTTAGCAGTGATTTGTACACCTTTTCTTTTTCTGACCGAAGATTCCTAAGAGAGATGACATCCTTCCATCAGTATTTGTGATTTCTAGACCATTGACAACCATTTTGACCAACATTGGGTCTGATCAGAATCTCAGCAGGGGTTATAAAGGGTGATCTGAGGATGTTTTTCAACCCAGTTGCACATGGGAACCTTGTGGGGTGTTTAAGAGAAGTATCCCGTCTATTAGATTCTTGAGCCCCTCTCCAGACACACTGCATCAGAATCTCTAGGGTGAGACCTGGAAAGCTATTTCAAAACTGCAACTGGGGAGCAGCCAGCTTGGCACTTACTGCAGCTTGGATTTGGGGAGCCTCTGCTTTAGGGGGTGCCAGGTCCCTTCCTGTACGCAGGGGTCCCAAACCAAGAAGTGGACTGCACAGCAGGAGGTGAGTGCTGGGCTAATGAGTGAAACTTCATCTGTAGTTACAGCTGCTCCTCATCACTCGTATTACAGTTCTGCCTCCTGTCAGACCAGCAGCAACGTAATAAATGCCCTTGAATCATCCTGAAACCCTCCCTTCTCCCCTTGGTCCTTGGAAAAATTGTTTTCCATGAAACCAGCGCCTGGTGCCAAAAAGATTGGGGACGATTGCTGTACAGGGTTTTATTTTTAAATTAAATTTTAATTGGAAGATAATTGCTTTACAATGTTATGTTGGTTTCTGCCATACATCAACATGAATAAGCCATAGGTATACATATGTCCCCTCCCTCTTGAACCTCCCTTCCACCTTTCACCCCATTCCACTCTTCCAGGTTGTCACAGAGCACCAAGTCTGAGCTCCCGGTGTTGTACAGCAAATTCCCACAGGTTATCTATTTTAAATATGGTAGTGTATATGTTTCAGTGGTACTCAGTTCATACCATCGTCTTCTCCCACTGTGTTCACAAGTCTGTCCAGGGTTTTTTGATGACACCTCCAGGAACCAACTTCAGTTAGCTTAAGCCCAGGAAATAGCATGTACTGTAGGGGTGGCTGCAGCCCAAAATGCCTCAGCTGCCATCAGGACACTATTGCTTCTTGATACTACCTTTAGTCAATTTGTTATCACGGTTTCTGTCTAGAGTGAGAGTCAAAACACTGCGTCTGACTGCTGGCGATGTTGTGAGTATATTAACAGTTGCCAGATGCCTAGGTGTTTGATTGATGGTTATTAGAGCATCTGATACTTGAACAGCAGTTACAGTATCACTTCACGTATCAGTAGCTGGGCAATTCCATGAGAAATCAGGTGGCAGATCAACCTCCAGTCCGCAGGCTGTGCTCTATAGTCACTGTGTGGACATTATTACCCATGCTCGGCCAAGTTAGAGGATAGAATAGCAGTGGATGATGCCTGTTATCAACAATGAGAGGGGGGCTTGGAGAAGAAATGAGTCAAGGACACACTGAAGCACAATTAGGTGCTGTGTTATAAGCAGTGGGGGGAAGAGATGTCTGGGAGTGGGTGAGCCCATGGAGAGGGTCCTGGCTCCAGAGCTGAGACAGGGCCCCTAAATGCAGAGATGCTCTGCAGAAAGCAATTTCTCTAATTAATGTAATTAAAGCTTTATTTATGGTCATTTGGGGCTGCACTGGCAGCCAGGCAGTTTGCCCAAGGCAGCAATGATTCTCTCAGCTTTGGAACACGATGCTTCAGGCATTTTGGGGGCGATTCAGCTCTAGTTTGCCACATCTTTTTTTTCCCCCTCCAACATCTACTGTCACAGGATTATGAGTGGCAGAAGGAGAACATTTAATCCTGGAAGGAGGCATCATATTAACTCTTCTTCCTCCTAAGAGAGAGATTTCTACTTTAACTTCCCCAGGAGGAAAACATGTTGTAAATATAATAATGTTTTCTTTGCTTATTTGAGATGTTGGTAATTGTCTTAAGTGTCATATTAAACTTTAGAACATTGGACACATACATGTTTGTTCCTCTGGCTTCAATTTGCTCTGCCTTATTGAGCTGGCTTTTATATTTAAGCATTCGTCCATTGGAGAAGAGCAAAAACAATAATGGTGTCAGTGAAGGATTTTTAGAGCATGATTTGGGGTTATGTGTTAGACAGTGGAAGCCATGAAAATTTCATAGTTGTCAGAGTTTTAGTTTTCTGGCCACCACCATTGTTATCAGCTCCAGCAAGGCCATTTAAAAATATTGGTTGAGGCTAATCAAGTGTAAGGTTTGTGAGTTAGCCACTGGGGATAAAAGGTTTAAGTGATTTCTGCAGAAAGAGATAAACAGATATGGTAGCATAAGCTTGTATTGATTACCTGGGAAAGCTCCTCAGAGAATACACAATTGTTGGGCCTTTCTGTATCCCCTGATATGAGATGAGCAGTTAGTCTCCAGGAATGCAGAAATTTCAGGCCCTAGTTCTAGAATTTAAAAACTGGCAAATAATAAGAGAGAGGGGTTTTTTTTTTGGATGCATTTATGTTCCTAATGAAATGTGACTGTTAATTTGAGACTTTTTAAAGTCAATACATCTATGTAGATGTAGCAATGAAGAACTCAGTGATTAGGAAATTTTAATGACAGTGATTTTTTTTGTCATTCTTAAATTTCTATAAAGAAGGTGGCATTCATGGGTTTAATCAAGTAAAAAATTTGTTTAAATGGCTTTATGGTGATTTCCAAGAGCATTTACATGCTCAGAAATGTAATCACACCACTTTGAAAGCACAGCTTTGTAGAGCTATAAAGTGTATAGCCCCTGGTACTTTTTGAAGCTGTAGTATTAAAGAGATTGATAGCCTCATTATATGTGGAAATGGGAGCTCAAGACTGTATGGTAACAGAAATCCACAGACAGTCCTTCACTTGGAGTCCTTTCTGGAATGTGGTGAGGAACAAATAAGCATTGTCTTTAAGTCCTTTTTCTTGTGAGCTATCACTGGCATTTCTTTTAGGCTGTAATGTATTGTAGATTCCAAGAGGTGTAAAAAACATAAAAAAAAAAAAGTCATAGTAAGGTGATAATGAGCTCCTCATTGCTTTACTGCTTACTTTTTGTGGTACAGACACTCACTGGCCCCCAAACACAGAGCAGAGTTTTATTTTTGTGGAATCTTAGTTCCCCAACCAGTGATTGAACCTGGTCTCCTGGCAGTGGAAGCTCAGAGTCTTAACCACTGGACTGCCAGGGAATTCCCATACAGCAGAATTTTAGATGCATTCTTTTGTAAGCTAGAGACTTAAGAAATCACTGATGGTATTGAAGGTGATGATGAAAAGTCATGTTGATTACTCATGGAAACACTGAATGGATGTGGCTTCATCTTCTAGAATGCTAGGGTCTAGTCCCTAAGACTCTAGTCATCGATGGGGTAAATTTGGTCTGACTGTTGACTTCAGTCCTTGTTTCTCTCCTTTTTGATGCTTAACTCAGTTACTCTGAGAACACCCACACTCCTTAATGTGGCTTCCCTTCTGCCCCTTCCCCCGGCGCCCATCCTATACCTCAGCTCTGTCTTCCAGCCTCTTGACATTCTTTACCATTCCTCATGCCCACCCGCCCTTTCACATCTCTATGTTCACAGACTGGTCTTTTTGTTGGGAATGTCCTCTTATCCACTCTCCTGGTAGTGTGGTGTCCTAATCATCACAAATGCTACTCATTTCTGCTATAAAATCTTTGCGGTCAATCCACAGCCCCCAGGTCAAGGTTTCTTCTCCCTCTCTGGCTCCCACCCTTCTGTATGATGAAAGTTATCTTACGTCCTCAGTGTTCATTTTCAAGCCCTTCTCCACTGCTAGTTTGTAAAGGCATTGAAGGTGGAGACAATGCCATTTTTCTACCTTTAGCATCTGACGCAATGACTCATATGTATTTCGCACTCATTGTATGCTTTGTTGAAATGATTTCAACAACATATATACTTTTTGTTGTTGTTCGGAGTGGTTCTTTCCTGAGTAGAACTGTGCTGTGTATCCATGTATCTAAGAAGTGTGACAGTTGACCAGGGCCTTAGGGGTTTATGTTGTAATTGGATGAGAAAAGACACAAAGGAAAAAACATTAAATAATTAAAGACAGCGAATAGTACCAGTTTTATTTTACACAAAGAACATGGAGAAAGCATTTAGGTCCTCCATAGAGAACTGGGTAAAAGATGTTCTATTTTATACAGAAGAGGAGAGGTGTGGGGAAGTGAAATAGAGACTGTGCATGTATTTTGGAGGAAGAAAAGCAAGGAAAAAAGGCAGTGCCAGAGCCCAGAGACCACAGGGAGTGAGGAGAGCTAGCAAATTCTTTCAAGTCTTTTCCCTTTCTATAAAGTAGGAATAATATTTGTCCCTCTGTCTCAGAATTATGAAAAAGAAATAAGATGATTCATGTAAAGCAAGCAGCAAAATGTCTGCAACAGAGGAAAGGTTCTCATGATAGTAATCCATTATTATGATTGTGATTATAGTTGTGATAATGATTTTGGAGTGGCCAGGCATAAAAACACACCTTTATGAGGGAACCGTAGAAAACTAAGCCAGACAATCTGTCAGAAATGCAGTTAGAGAAATAAAGGCAAGATAACAACTCAGGGATCAGATGCAAGTGGGAATGAACACACTGTCTGGTGTGGGGAAGAGAAGGCAGAGAAATGTGAAGGGCAGATGAGAAGGGAACACAAAGAACTGGTGTAAAGAAGACAACCTTGAAGCTAAGCAGTGCTTGCCCCAGGCTGGTTAAAATAAAAAAAGATCTACTTCCTGCTGGGATGGGAGCCCATCACTGAGCGTGCCCAGCCAGAGGGCCTGCTGGTAGGAGCACGTGTTCCAAAGGAGTGAGCGGGTCATTAGGGGCACTTGTGGACAGTGGGGAGTTGCTGTAAGGGCAGATCGTGACAAGAGATAGTGGTTTGTTGAAACAAAAGATTGGCCAAAAGGTTTATTGGAAACGGGATCCCAGTTTAAGTTTACATAGGGCTTTCTCTAGAGCTTCCCTGGTGGCTCAGTGGTAAAGAATCTGCCTGCCAATGCAAGAGATGCAGGTTTCATCCCTGGGTTGGGAAGACCCCGCTGGTGAAAGAAATGGCAACCCACTCTACTGTTCTTGCCTAAAAAATCCCATGGACAGAGGAGCCTGGTGGGCTCCAGTTCATGGGGTTGCAAAGAGACGTGACTGAGCGACTGACCAGCAACCCTAGACTGATCTGCTGCTCTAGGTTTGAAAGGCAAGATCTTGCAATCCAGAGATGCCATCTATCTCCTGGGCCCAGGGGAGACCTTAGCCATTGGTTTGGTCTCTCTCAAAATATTAGACGGCTCCTATGTCTGGTGTTTCAGCTTTGCAGTGGCGGTTTAGTCACTAAGTCATGTCCGACTCTTGTGACCCCATGAGCTGAAGCCTGCCAGGCTGCTCTCTCTGTCCATGGGATTCTCCAGGCAAGAATACTGGAGTGGGTTGCCATTTCCTTCTCCAGGGGATCTTCCTGACCCAGGAGCCAAACCCAGGTCTCCTGCATTGCATGCAGATTCTTTTCAGCTTTAGTATATCTTTATATTATTTTATTTTACTTTACTTTATGTTTTTAAGTATGAGCTAAAAAAGAGAAAGCCTTATTTATTATGCTTGTGGAAATGTTGAGGATTTTTGTCATGCAGTATAACCAAAACATTTTCTACCTAAGGTGTATACAGAAGTCTTAGAGTATGTTTCCAACTTGCATGTTTATAAAAAATCACCTGAGGTGCTTGTCACACAATTTGATTTCTAAGCCTCACCCCAGACCTACCTTATTTCTAGTGAAAGCATCTTGGGATGCGTGTTGATAAGCATCCCAAATATTTCTTCTGATCAGGCAACTTGGATAAATATCGCTTGTGACAAGTGGAAGTCCTTTGAATTCCCCTGTCCTTGTAGGTCAGGGATTCTAGTTTTCATTTTTAAGTCATAGTCTGATTGTACTCTGATTCAGGCTTTGAGAAGTCATAAGAAAGGTTTACTATATTCTTCTAGTTAGACAAGGAATTAAACAAAATGCTTCTTAACTGGGGAGGGTAGTGGATTTTTATCCCCCAGGCAGCATTTGGTGATGTCTGGAGGCAGGTAGCTCAGTGGTAAAAAAAATCCACCTGCCAATATGGGAGACGCAGGTTTGATCCTCTGGAGGAGGAAACGGCAACCCTCTCCAGTATTCTTCCCTGGAAAATTCCATGGATAGAGGAGCCTGGTGGGCTATAATCCATGGGGTCACAAACAGTTAGACACGAATGAGCACGCATGGCACAGAGGCATTTTTGTTTGTTATACTGGGGCTGTGGGTGCTATCTGTGTGTGTGTGTGTGTGTGTGTGTGACATCACTTCAGTTGTATCTGACTCTTTGACCCCTTGGATTGTAGCCCACTAGGCTCCTCTGTCCATGGGATTCTCTAGACACCCACAATCTACAGTGAACAAAACCTCCTCCCACAAAGAATTATCTCATTGAAAATATCCGTAGTGCTAAGGTCGAGACTCTCTTAAGGTCTGTCTGTATTAATTAAATTAAATTAAACTTAATTTAATTAAAGTCAATCAATTTAAGTCTTAAGTTGGGGTATAATATATATCTTCTTTGATCACCATCCATATTAAGATGTAGAACATTTCTCCATAAAAGACTATGTCAAGTAAGAGTAAAGCTGAACACTTGCTAGACTTTGAGGTAGGTCCACCTCAAGGCCCTTGCTTTGTAAATGGCTATGTTAATGGTAGTGGAGTCTTTTTTCTACCTTTTTTTTTTTACTAAATCATACTTCAAAGATTCCTTTAAAATGGAATCAGAATGTAAAAGCACTTATGAATTGGTTTGACTGTCAAGTCATCCTAAAATTTTATAATTTTTCTCATTTGCCTTTATGGATGTTTCTTCTGTACCTGATTTGATAGCAGTTTTTTGTTTCAGAGACTTGCCTCAGTCCTGTAAGACATCTTTTTTTTTTTCATTTAGAAAAAATTTTATCAGTTTTTATTGTAATTACTTGAATATGATTACAGTTGCAGCTATTGAATAGCTGTATAGTGAGTACAAATAGGACTGGGGACAAACACAACAGACTTATAAGATTTAACCAGGGGCATGGGTTAAATCTCTCACAGAGAAAGCAATGGCATCCCACTCCAGTACTCTTGCCTGGAAAATCCTATGGACGAGGAGCCTGGTAGGCTGCAGTCCATGGGGTCACTAAGAGTCAGACACGACTGAGCGACTTCACTTTCATTTTTCACTTTCATGCATTGGAGAAGGTAATGGCAATCCACTCCAGTCTTCTTGCCTAGAGAATCCCAGGGACAGGGGAGCCTGGTGGGCTGCCGTCTACAGGGTCGCACGACTGAAGCGACTTAGCAAATGGGTAAGCTTTCCTGCATGGAAGATGGGCCCCTAAATACTAGTTGGCCGGGGCTGTGGGCGCATGGGACTTGCATGTTTTACAGAGGCACTGAAGGTAAGGGTTAATTCATTAACTTATTTACGGGAAGATTGATTGAGAAAGGTCCTTCAGTTTTCAGTGAGTTATGTAGTTTGAAAGACAGGATGGGAGAGAGAGAAAACCAGATATTTTGATCTTTTTGATTAATTACATAGAAACAGTCTTTACTTTCTCTAATTTCTCTAAATTAGACAATGAAAATTTAAATTTGGATTTTTCACCAGTTCATATTTTCTGAAAAGAATCAGAAGTAGATTAAAAAAGTAACCGTCTATTTAATTAGGAAAAACAGGTGTTCATGTTTGCATTTTTCCTAGATAGTACTTAATTTTCAAAGTAGAAGTAATAGTTTGGGATTAGATAGATGAATCTGACAAATGTAAAAGACTATATTTGAGTACGTTTTCAGTGTAATTATGTAAAGTACCTTGCAGATATATTTCAAAAGCAAAATATATCTTTTAAAGATGTGTGCCTTTAGGTCAAATCGTTGTAAACCCTGGGAAGAAGGACCAGGGACTTGCAGCCTCTTGTCAGGTCTTGCTTGTCTGCATTTGGAGTTAGCCTTGTACCAACATGCCAGATTCCACCCATAAATTCTATTGAAAAGTGGTCTGCCAATTTGAAGCTGCCTGTTGCTTAATAAAGTCTAGCAGCTTCTTTCTATATGTTTTCTATAGAAGCTGAATACATATAGCAAGATAAAAGTCTGTGTTTAATTTTGGAAATGATAGTATCTTTTACTTAAAATCCTTAAGTTAAAAGTTGGAAGCAATTTTTGCATGAAGTTTTAAGTCCACATGAACAATGTTTTTGTATATTGTAGAAGTCTTATAAAATTTTTAAATGGAATATCTATGCTAACATTCAGTTTCTTCAGTGGTTTCTTCGGCGTTACTGGTTGGGGCATAGACTTGGATAACTGTGATATTGAATGGTTTACCTTGGAGACGAACAGAGATCATTCTGTCGTTTTTGAGATCACATCCAAGTACTGCATTTTGGACTCTTTTGTTGACCATGATGGCTACTCATTTCTTCTGAGGGATTCCTGCCCACAGTAGTAGATATAATGGTCATCTGAGTTAAATTCACCCATTCCAGTCCATTTTAGTTCGCTGATTCCTAGAATGTCAACGTTCACCCTTGCCATCTCATTTGACCACTTTCAGTTTGCCTTGATTCATGGACCTGACATTCCAGGTTCCTATGCAATATTGCTCTTTACAGCATTGGATCTTACTTCTATCACAAGTCATATCCACAACTGGGTATTGTTTTTGCTTTGGCTCCATCCCTTCATTCTTTCTGGAGTTATTTCTCCACTGATCTCCAGTAGCATATTGGGCACCTAGTGACCTGGGGAGTTCCTCTTTTGGTATCCTATCATTTTGCCTTTTCATATTGTTCATGGGGTTCTCAAGGCAAGAATACTGAAGTGGTTTGCCATTCCCTTCTCCAGTGGACCACATTCTGTCAGACCTCTCCACCATGACCCTCCCGTCTTGGGTTGCCCCGCAGGCATGGCTTGGTTTCATTGAGTTAGACAAGGCTGTGGTCCTAGTGTGATTGGATTGACTAGATTTCTGTGAGTATGGTTTCAGTGTGTCTGCCCTCTGATGCCCTCTTGCAACACCTACCATCTTACTTGGGTTTCTCTTACCTTGGGTGTGGGCTATCTCTTCATGGCTGCTCCAGCAAAGCACAGCCTCTACTCCTTACTTTGGACGAGGGGTATCTCCTTACCATCGCTGTTCCTGACCTTCAACGTGGGATGGCTCCTCTAGGCCCTCCTGTGCCTGCACAGACTAACACCCAGAAAAGATGTCCTTTTCATTATAGGGGATGGGAATGCAAAGTAGGAAGTCAAGAAACACCTGGAGTAACAGGCAAATTTGGCCTTGGAATGCGGAATGAAGCAGGGCAAAGACTAATAGAGTTTTGCCAAGAAAATGCACTGGTCATAGCAAACACCCTCTTCCAACAATGCAAGAGAAGACTCTACACATGGACATCACCAGATGGTCAACACCGAAATCAGACTGATTATATTCTTTGCAGCCAAAGATGGAGAAGCTCTATACAGTCAACAAAAACAAGACCAGGAGCTGACTGTGGCTCAGATCATAAACTCCTTATTACCAAATTCAGACTTAAATTGAAGAAAGTAGGGAAAACTGCTAGACCATTCAGGTATGACCTAAATCAAATCCCTTATGATTATACAGTGGAAGTGAGAAATAGATTTCAGGGCCTAGAGATGGAGTGCCTGATGAACTATGGAATGAGGTTCATGACATTGTACAGGAGACAGGGATCAAGACCATCCCCATGGAAAAGAAATGCAAAAAAGCAAAATGGCTGTCTGGGGAGGCCTTACAAATAGCAGTGAAAAGAAGAGAAGTGAAAAGCAAAGGAGAAAAGGAAAGATATAAGCATCTGAATGCAGAGTTCCAAAGACTAGCAAGAAGAGATAAGAAAGCCTTCTTCAGTGATCAATGCAAAGAAATAGAGGAAAAGAACAGAATGGGAAAGACTAGAGATCTCTTCAAGAAAATTAGAGATACCAAGGGAACATTTCATGCAAAGATGGGCTCGATAAAGGACAGAAATGGTATGGACCTAACAGAAGCAGAAGATATTAAGAAGAGGTGGCAATACACGGAAGAACTGTACAAAAACGATCTTCACGACCCAGATAATCATGATGATGTGATCACTAATCAAGAGCCAGACATCCTGGAATGTGAAGTCAAGTGGGCCTTAGAAAGCATCACTACGAACAAAGCTAGTGGAGGTGATGGAATTCCAGTGGAGCTGTTTCAAATCCTGAAAGATGATGCTGTGAAAGTGCTGCACTCAATATGCCAGCAAATTTGGAAAACTCAGCAGTGGCCACAGGACTGGAAAAGGTCAGTTTTCATTCCAATCCCAAAGAAAGGCAATGCCAAAGAATGCTCAAACTACCACACAATTGCACTCATCTCACACACCAATAAGTAATGCTCAAAATTCTCCAAGCCAGGCTTCAGCAATACGTGAACCGTGAACTCCCTGATGTTCAAGCTGGTTTTAGAAAAGGCAGAGGAACCAGAGATCAAATTGCCAACATCCGCTGGATCATGGAAAAAGCAAGAGAGTTCCAGAAAAACATCTATTTCTGCTTTATTGACTATGCCAAAGCCTTTGACTGTGTGGATCACAATAAACTGTGGAAAATTCTGAAAGAGACGGGAATACCAGACCACCTGACCTGCCTCTTGAGAAATCTGTATGCAGGTCAGGAAGCAACAGTTAGAACTGGACATGGAACAACAGACTGGTTCCAAATAGGAAAAGGAGTATGTCAAGGCTATATATTGTCACCCTGATTATTTAACTTCTATGCAGAGTACATCATGAGAAACGCTGGACTGGAAGAAACACAAGCTGGAATCAAGATTGCCAGGAGAAATATCAATCACCTCAGATATGCAGATGACACCACCCTTATGGCAGAAAGTGAAGAGGAGCTAAAAAGCCTCTTGATGAAAGTGAAAGAAGAGAGCGAAAAAGTTGGCTTAAAGCTCAACATTCAGAAAACGAAGATCATGGCATTTGGTCCCATCACTTCATGGGAAATAGATGGGGAAACAGTGGAAACAGTTTCAGACTTTATTTTGGGGGACTCCAAAATCACTGCAGATGGTGACTGCAGCTGTGAAATTAAAAGACGCTTACTCTTTGGAAGAAAAATTATGACCAAACTAGATAGTATATTCAAAAGCAGAGACATTACTTTGCCGACTAAGGTCTGTCTAGTCAAGGCTATGGTTTTTCCAGTGGTCACGTATGGATGTGAGACTTGGACTGTGAAGAAGGCTGAGTGCCGAAGAATTGATGCTTTTGAACTGTGGTGTTGGAGAAGACTCTAGAGAGTCCCCTGGACTGCAAGGAGATCCAACCAGTCCATTCTGAAGGAGATCAGCCCTGCGATTTCTTTGGAAGGAATGATGTTAAAGCTGAAGCTCCAGTACTTTGGCCACCTCATGAGAAGAGTTGACTCGTTGGAAAAGACTCTGATGCTGGGAGGGATTATGGGCAGGAGGAGAAAGGGACGACAGAGGATGAGATGGCTGGATGGCATCACTGACTCGATGGACGTGAGTCTGAGTGAACTCCGGGTTTTGGTGATGGACAGGAAGGCCTCCTGGCGTGCTGCGATTCATGGGGTCACAAAGAGTTGGACACGACTGAAGGACTGAACTGAACTGATGCTAATGTTGTATCAATTTTCAAAACTAGAAAGTACCATATTAAATAAGTAGATAGTGTAAGCTACACTTTAGAATAGTAGATTATATAGTTTAAAAAATCACAATTGAGGTTTATTTTATGATTCACTTTTAGAAATAACTGTATTTCACAAAATATTCCTTTTGTTTTTGTTTTTGCATTATTTATTGTTTGCAGTTCCAAGTATCAGAATCCCCTTATGATTTTTTTCTTATTCACATCATTAAGTGAGCATCTTTTAAAACAGAAAAAAAATTTTTCTCCCTAGTGGAAGCATAGGCATTACTATATTTATAATTAGTATTGTTGTAAGAAAATTGAATAACTTGGTTTAAATATGTCTGAGTGGAACTCAATTATTTGGCAGTATTTGGGTGGGAAAACAGGAATTTGTGCACAATCCAAATTGAGTTTTAATTGTATAATTTATTGTGTTGAAAATAAAAGTTATGATATATAAAATGTATTACTTATTAGAGATTCTTAGGGAATTCGGATTTGAATAACCAACAAAATCTTGTAGCCAGCTTAACTCTAAGTATGCCTCTCTATGCTTAAGGATACTTGGAAACAAAAACTGGTCTACCTAAAAATCTTTTTTATATTATTCATAAAGCAATGTTATATCAGATTTAATTCAGAAGTCTTTCACTGTGACCAATTTGTGGCAGGTACATTGGAGATATGAATAATAAAACTTGTGCAACTGGTAAGAGTTTTAATACATTTGAAAATAATTTTCTTGAAATTTTGCTTTCTTAATAGAGGAGACTGTAATTTACTAATGCCAGTATTTTCATAATTCTCATTTTATGTGTTCATTAAACCTGTGTGTATTGAACTGGTACTTTTACATCATAGTGGTCACAGTTGCCATTCATTTCTTGTGCCTTTTCTGTTTCTTTTTTCTTCATTGTTTTGTGCTGTCAGATTTGCCATCTTTCCTCTAGAGGTGTACTTCATTTAATGCAATAACAATGTTCCTAAGACTCTGCATGTAACATATTTTAATATTCAGTTCAGTTCAGTCGCTCAGTCGTGTCCGACTCTTTGCGACCCCGTGAATCGCAGCATGCCAGGCCTCCCTGTCCATCACCAACTCCTGGAGTTCACTCAGACTCACGTCCATCGAGTCATTGATGCCATCCAGCCATGTCATCCTCATCAGAGTCTTTTCCAATGAGTCAGCTCTTCGCATGAGGTGGCCAAAGTACTGGAGTTTCAGCTTTAGCATCATTCCTTCCAAAGAACACCCAGGGCTGATCTCCTTCAGAATGGACTGGTTGGATTGCCTTGAAGTCCAAGGGACTCTCAAGAGTCTTCTCCAACACCACAGTTCAAAAGCATCAATTCTTTGGCACTCAGCCTTCTTCACAGTCCAACTCTCACATCCATACATTCCTTTATAATTTCAGAAAGAATTTTCAAGCCCTTTAGTGCTAAACCTTTTGATAACACCCCTTGGCTATTTCTGTCATTTTTAACATATATATATATATATGTTATATTTTTTCCTCCTGGGAAATTACAAATGAAAAGGATAGTATTGGTAACTTTATCTTCTTCTGATATGTGTTCAGAACTCTGATTTACATCCTGAAACATAATTATGTGGCAATACACAGAGGATTGTGTATTGGGGTGAGCCAGGGAAGCTTACCCAGTTGTCTAGAGTTTTACTTGAGTCTTCACTATATAGGCATGAATAATTGAACTCAGTCTCCAGGCCCCTGCCCTCTCAGGTTATCACAAAGCCCCGCCCTCCAATTATGTGACTGGTCCTTCTCATGAGTCTTCTTGTTGGGTTTACCACCCATCACCTTAGAAGTGTAAACTATCGAGTAAGGACTGAAGGACCCACTGTGAATAACAAGGATACTCCTATCACTTGGGAAACTGCAGGGATTTAGAAGCCAGATAAATTCTTATTACAGACTTTTCGATTCCCCCTGAAAGTATATGAGTAAATCACTTAACTTGTTTGAGTCTCAGTTTTCTTGTCTGTATAATGGAGGTAATAGGACTGTTATTAGAGAAGAAGCAAATTGCCTTACAGTGTCTACAAACAAGAGGTACTCTATAAAGTTATAATCATTATTATGTGCACATTTGCACTGTAATCAAGTGCTCTTTTTAAGAATCAATAGATAATTTTTAATTGCTATGTGTAAACATACAGCTAGGTCTGTCTTTGTGTAATTTGTTTCCTATTTGTAATATATATATATAAAATCTATGTTATTATATATTTTACATGCTATATTAAATATGTAAATATATTAATACTTATGCAGCATGTTTTATATTATAATGTAAACATATAGTTAGAAATACATATGGAAGTGAAGTGAAAGTGTTAGTCACTCAGTCATGTCTGTGACCCCATGGACTGTAGCCCACCAGGCTCCTCTGTCCATGGAATTCTCCAGGCAAGAATACCGGGCGGGTTGCCATTCCCTTCTTCAGGGGATCTTGCCGACCCAGGGATTGAACTTGGGTGTCCTGCATTGTGGGCGGTTTCTTTACCATCAGAGCCACCAAGGAATATATGCTAGAATGCAACTTATAATGTCTGGAGTTACTTGGAATGTACTATTGTCTGCTCAGAAGTGGGTGATCTGATTACCTTTTGTACCTCTTTCGTAGACTATTTGAAGTTTATGACCAAAATACCCAAATTAATATAGGAAAGCTCCACATGTTCAAACTATGAGCATATGATATGAGCATATATTTAGGAAACTATGAGCATACTTTTCTAAAACTTGTCACATTGATTGGCAAAGCTGAATTAAAATACCAATTTAAAAATGAACTATCATTTCAAATCTTATTATCTGTAGCAGCAAAAATAATAACAATTGGTGATTTATAGAAAAATCATCTTTGTTTCATATTTTTCTAAGAACTATTAGGAAATCAGTCCTGAATATTTATTGGAAGGACTGATGCTGAAGCTGAAGCTGAAGCTCCAATACTTTGGCCACTTGATGCAAAGAAACTGACTCCTTGGAAAGGACCCTGATGCTGGGAAAGATTGAATGCAGGAGGAGAAGGGGACCGCAGAGGTTGAGATGGTTGGATGGCATCACCAACTCGATGGACATGAGTTTGAGCAAGCTCCAGGAGTTGGTGATAGACAGGGAGGCCTGGTGTGCTGTAGTCCATGAGGTCGCAAAGAGTTGGACATGACTGAGTGACTGAGCTGAACTGAAGAACTATTAATTAATTTTTTCTGATTAAATATTAATCTACATTCCATTGCCTAACCTGTCTATAAAAGTTGTTGCAAATTGCCAACAAGTAATTTTCACCAGCAAAACTGGTGGAGGTTAAACTATATCTTAAAACGCTTCAGTCCTTCATATGTGTGTAAGGTGGAGAGAAGTAATTATCTGGATCACAGGAGATAACATTTTAGTTGTGGTTTTCCAGAAATGTCATATGAAAGTCCTTTTTCTGCTCATAAAGTGTCTGCTTCAAGTTTTCTATGTGGCCTGTGGTTTTAACTCAAGGAGGACCCCCAGGGCTATACTGTCTGGAGGTCTTAGACCCCTCACTAATTATCTTCAACTGGAGCAGCTGGTTTTATTTGATTTATGTACTGGGATTCTATGAAAAAATCTTTGAAAAAAAGAATTCATTTGAGCCCCCAAAGCAGGCTCATTCAGAAATTGCTGGTCCAAGAGAATGTTTAAGGCTTAACATAGACTGAGCAACTGAGAATTGTAGTGGAGCATAACAGAGTAGAGGGAGGGAGAAACAATACTCAGGGCAGAGAACAGGTTAGTTTTCTCTCCACACACCGCAGTGAAAATGGGAAAAAGGTAGTGTGATTATTTGGCAGCCAACCATATGCTACTTGCTGGGATTATGCTGTACTGCTTTTTAGTTAAGATAAAATTCGCAGAAAATAAAGTGAACTATTTTAAATAAAATGTATAATTCAGTAGCATTTAGTACATTTATAATGTGGTGCAACTATCACCTCTGTTTTCATCACTGTGTTGTATATTAAAATTTTATTTATACTGATCTTCCTTCTTAAAACTTTCTTCCTTCTTACTGAGCATCCCTGGTGGCTCAGCTGGTAAAGAATGCCTGCAATGCAGGAGACCTGGGTTTGATCCCTGGGTTGGGAAGATTCCCTGGAGAAAGGAAAGGCTACCCTCTCCAGTATTCTGGCCTAGAGAATTCCATGGACTGTGTAGTCCATGGGGTCACAGAGTTGGACATGACTGAGCGACTTGCACTTTCTTTCTTAAAAGCGCTAGGAAATGACATCTAGTAAAGACTGTTAATAAAACAGAAGTGGACAGTTGGAACCAAGGAAAGGAGGCCGAGGCTAATATGTAATTTACAGGTGTTAATGTCATGTTTATTCAGTGTCAGGGTTGATTCTTAGGCTTCCCAGCAGCAGAGCAATAAGGAACATCTGATAAGTAACCTAAAAGCAGAGAAAAATGACAGCTTCTCAGTGGAAACAGTTTTTCTCAACACTGGGTTCTAAATGAAATTTGTCATTTGAGACTTCATGTGACATTGGAGCGACTGCAGTTTTACAGTGGATATGGAAGCATTTTAAATATGACTTTTTGTGAAATCACCTTCAATAAAAGCTAAGGGCACATTGTTATTCTGTGAGATGATGGTAGGAATTTAGGTATAGCAGAATCACATGTATTTGGCTTCTAGTTGCTTGATCTCCAATTAGTTCAGATACTTAAAAAACAAAACAAAACAAAAAAAACTAGAAAAAGGCCGAATGTGAGGCCTTAAGAAGATCTCTGTCAGTAGGTCCAGAGGAGATGGGAGCCTGGTTGGGCCAGGAGTATTTTTGTTGCTTTCTTTTTTGAAGATGCATTTGTTTATTTATTGTTTGTTGCCCTGGGTCTTTGTTGCTGTGTGTAGACTTTCTCTAGTTGTGGCGAGTGGGGGCTACTCTTGGTTGCGGTGCATGGGCTTCTCACTGCGGAACTTCTCTTGTTGAGGAGCACTGGCTCTAGAGACATGGGTTTCACTAGTCCAGGCTCCGGGGCTCTAGGATGCTGGCTCAGTAGTTGCGCCCCACGGGCTTAGTTTCCCCGCAGCATGTGGAATCTTCCTAGACCAGGCACTGAACCCATGTCCTCTGCATTGGCAGGCAGATTCTTAACCACGAGACCACCAGGGAAGCCCAGAGGTAGGTTTTAAGTGAGTAGCAAAATATAGTTTCAAAGCTAAAGTCTTTTTTTTTAAATGAGGCATAGATGATATAAAGTATAAACCATGCTGTGCACAAATTTATACTATTACTGCACATGGTTCCAGAGGTTACTTGTTTCAGCCAATGGATGTGGTGTGTGGCAAACCTACAAGTAACTGGGAGATATTACAGGCAAAAATTTCCTTATTTACATTTGGTAAATTTAAATTTATCACTAGCAGTGTAAGCATGAAAGAATTAGAGTAGTTTTGATTGGTTCTATACACCTACTTTTAAGTTGCTTTTCCTAAAGTTTTGCTAATTTATAGTGCAACTAGGAGTTTGAATCCAGTTTCATTGAATATTTTTGTAAGCACCAAGTATGATCATTAAGACTTTTTTCTAATTTAATACAAAAAAAAAAAAGATCTAGAGGAGGAAACTAAAGGCCGTGGTAATATAGTGAGATCAGACATAAGCTATACATTTTTTACTTCAGTTTTATTAAAAAAATTAAATCTATAAAATGTGGAAGAAACAATACCATGGACACAGTATCCCTTCATGTAAAGTCACCAGTTTTTAACATTTTGGGAGCTTCATATTACTTCCTTTACTAAATGCTGAACCATTTGAAAGTAAAATGTAGACATGGTATGTCAGCATGTATTTTTTAAAAACAAAGACATTTTTAGTCATTGCACAACCACCCTATTCTCATTATAGCTAAGACATTTAACACTAATATAATAAAGTTAACTGTATACAGTTTGTCTTCTAATTTTTTCAGTTGTCCCAGAAATGTCCTTTTCCAGTTTTCCCCAATGCAAATTCAAGTAAGGAGCATACCTGGCATTTGGTTGTCATGCCTTTTTAGTCTCCTTTAATCTAGAAAAGGCCCTGCTGCCTTTTATCTTTCAGAATATTGATGGTGTTGAAGAGTACAGGCTAGTTTTCATATAGAATGCCTCCAGTTTGGTTTTGTCAGATTGTGTTTCCTGTTAGAGTCAGATTAAACATTATGACTAGAATGTTGTATAAGTGAGACTGTGTTCTTTCCATTTCATCGCACCAAAGAGGCATTCAATGTCTTTCGTTCTGTTTTTGGTGACGCTGCCTTTGATTATTAAGTTAGGGAGTATTGCCAGATCATTTACAGATGCAATTGTAAATGAGGTTTTTTTCTTAATTTCTCTTCCAGATAGTTTGTTAGTGTATGTAAATACAACTGATTTATATTTCCGGAAACTTTACTGAATTCATTTATTAGTTTGATTTCTTAGTTTTTAAAAAACACTTTTTACTTTATATTGAACATATTAATTAAAATAAGTATTTGATTTATGGTTCTTGGCTAAATAGATGAAGTACTAAAATGTAAATCATAAAGCATGTGAAATGAGTAGACTTTTTGTAGAGAAGACAAGTGTTTTGGTAATGAGAAAATAAGATAATAAACAGACAGTTTTCTCCAGTGAGCTTTTCCCAGGTCATGATTAGTATCTAATAAACTTTATCAAGCTACCGCCTCGTCTTTTAAAAACAAACTAAACCAGTCTTTAAAGATGCAACGTATTATGTAAATTTTAGCACAAGGTGCTCCAATTATGACTCCTAAAATGTGAAAATGTCACTCATATCACAGCTTGTGAAATTCCTATCTTTCATAAGAATTTTGCATATGCATTGGCATATTTGAACTAAATACATATAATTATATATACTATCTGATTATAATTAGGTACCAAGTTCATTGATATTATATAAAATTAACACATATAATATTAACCTATATATTATATCATAAATAATTTTTAATTTTAACCCCATGGACCGTAGCCTGCCAGGCTCCTCTGTCTGTGGAGTTCTCCAGGCCAGAATACTGGAGTGGATGGCCATTCCCTTCTCCAGGGGATCTTCCCAATCCAGGGATCAAATCTGGGTCTCCTACATTGCAGATAGATTCTTCACTGTCTGAGCCACCAGGGAAACCCTGATATTAATATATATATATATATGTATCATAAATAATTTGTAATTTTAACTAAATGGCTGGTGATATAGTAATGCCCTGTTGCTGTTTAGATTATACAAGTATGTCCATGGTGCTACTACACTGGATGACCTTTAGTGTTCTGGCTTGTTCCAAAATAAAGACACTAGTCTTTGACTTAAGTATATTTCATTATTCTAAGATACCTATGTTCTCCCCACTTTAATATCTCTGCAATCTGGATGTGTCTTACTGTCCGTGGCATCTTAGATTTGATTGTATGTGTTAGTCGCTCAGTTGTGTCCGACTCTTTGAGACCCCAAGGACTGCAGCCTGCCAGGCTCCTCTGTCCATGGAGTTTTCTAGGCAAGAATACTAGAGTGGGTAGCCATTCACTTCTCCAGGAGATCTTCCCGACCCAGGGATTGAACCTGGGTCTCTAACGTTGCAGGCAGATTCTTTATCATCTGAGCCACCAGGGAAGCCTGGTTAAGGACAGGCTTATTATTAAGGATAATAATTATAGGAAGGTGAGATTACTGAAATGATTTTCAAAGCAACCATGACTCAGGATTACCTGAAATAACTCTTCAAAAACGGAAGTTTCTACACTTTCAATCTAGCTTATTGAATGAGCAGTCATTGAACTAAGCTGCAAGTATGATAGTAAGATGGCAGCAATATTTGAGAACTTTCTGGGAAGCAGTGGTAAGTCCCATTCACCACTTGATGGCACTTTTTCAAGGCTTGAAAACTTTTGTGCCATCAATCAACATGCCCTTGCATGTTGTGTGTTAATAAATTGTAAATTTGCCAATCCAGGCTTTTTTCTTTGTTTTTGTACCAATCATAAATCCAAACTTAGATGAAGTGAATATTGGCAGTACTGGATATTACTCTGGGTGAGTAGCTGCTGTGAACCTGCTGGTTTTAGTGCTCATGTTCACTGACGGTTTAACAGTTTAGAAAGCGTTATGCATATATTATGTCATTGGATGCTTGCAGTGGTTTCTGGGAAAAATACAATAGATGGCTAGATGTTATTATGCCTTTTGGTACAAATGAGGCAATAACATGCTCAAGGTCCATATCTAGTTCATACGTCTCTACAAGAAGTCCACTGGGCCATGTGGACCAGGAAGTGGTCTGTTCTGCACATTTCAAGATGTTAATTATTCTGTATCAGTCTACCACAGAAACTAACACAATATTGTAAAGCAACTGTACTCCAATGAAAATTAATAAAAAAGATAACAAAACTAAGATTGTTGCCATTTTGAGTAAAAATAAAGTTATTCAGTAACAACTTGAGTATTTTCCAGAATATTTTCCAGAACAGTGGTGTGTTCTATGTGCTGTATGGGACACAGAGAACTATAGCATATACCTGAAGATTCTTTCAAATTCCGTAAAGATGTAAAAGTGAGAAATAGCATTATCTGTGTGGTTATATCAAAGAAATATCATTCAAAAATTGTAGCTTCAATATAGTATGAGGAAAAAGCATGGATTCACAGAACTTTGTTGCCGACATTTAGCTCTTTCATTGGTTAAACGTCTCTGACCTTGAGCAAGTGACTTCTTTCTGAGTGTTGTTTGAAAAATAGAGAAGATTGTATCTATTCACAGATTTTGTGAGGATTAAATGAGATCATGTACAAAAAGGAACTGCAAAATTTTCTGGTTCATTTCATAGGAAGGAATCAGTAAGTGGTTGTCATTAATATAATTTCCTTCCAGTAATGAAATATTAAAAGTCATAATTAATTCACATTATAAATTAATATAATAACACAATACTAACTTAAAATTAGGTTTATAAACAAACATACAGACTGCAGGGATAAAATGATCAACCCTAGAACAAGATACATTTTATTTTATTTTTTTCTCCTTTGAGTTGTGTTACAGGTCTTTAGAAGGCTTTTAGAAAAGCTGTGGAATACATTATAGTTTTTTTTGTAAACCCAAGATTCCATGTTCCATCAAGGTATTCATGAAATAAATGAAACATGCACAAAACTTGACTTCTTATTTACAGTGTGAAATTATTAAACTTTTAAAGCCTTTTCTCATATTCTTTTGCACTTTATTATTCTCTTATAAATTGATGATCACAGTATTTCTTTATTTACTGAGGAGAACCATTGATATAGCAGCTAAATATTCTTTTATTAGCAACTAAATATTATTTTACTTCCTTGAGCATTTGGGAGTGCCTAAAATCTGTGATTACTTTGCCTTTGTTCTCTGTTACTCTAACAGCTAGTGCTTTTTTCAGGTGTTCGTTTTTTTCCTAGTTTATCTGCTTATAAATGCTTTACACAAACTTCAAAAGTTACCCCTTCATGCTTCTATGTGTGTGCTAAGTCACTTCAGTTGTTTTTGACTCTGTGTGACCCTATGGACTGTAGCCCACGAGGCTCCTCTGTCCATGGGATTCTCCAGGCAAGAATAGTGGAGTGGGTTGCCATGCCCTCCTCCAGGGGATCTTCTTGACCGGATTGACCCAAGTCTCTTAGGTCTACCTGAGATGGCAGGCAGGTGTTTTGTTTTTTTTTTTTTATGACCAGCGCTGTCTTGGAAGCCCTGTCATGCCTTATGTCCTAATTCCCTCCACCTGGATTTCAGAGTTAGTGGCCTGAAGTGCTTGACGCACCAGGTGAATACATGTCTTACCTTTAGATTCATTTTTCCTGGTCTCTGTGATTGCTGATGGTTATGCAATACAGGAGACCTGGGTTTGATCCCTGGGTCAGGAAGATACCCTGGAGGAGGAAATGGCACTCTAGCATTCTTGCCTGGAGAATCCCATGGGCAGAGAAGCCTGGTGGGCTACAGTCCATGGGGTCGCAAAGAGTCAGACATGACTGAAAAACTAACACTTTCACACACGTGATTCTAAGTAGGGCAAGTTCAGTTCAGTTCAGTTGCTCAGTCATGTCCAACACTTTGTGACCCCATGGACTGCAGCATGCCAGGCCTCTCTGTCCCTCACTAACTCCTGGAGTTTACTCAAACTTATGTTCATTGACATGGTGATGCCATCCAACCATCTCATCCTCTGTGATCCCCTTCTCCTCCCACCTTCAATCTTTCCCAGCATCAGGGTCTTTTCCAATGAGTCAGTTCTTCACACCAGGTTGCCAAAGTATTGGAGTTTCAGCTTCAGCATCAGTCCTTCCAATGAATATTCAGGACTGATTTTGTTTAGGATGGACAGGTTGGATCTCCTTGCAGTCCAAGGAACTCCCAAGAGTCTTCTCGAACACCACAGTTCAAAAAGCATCAATTCTTCAGTGCTCAGCCTTCTTTATAGTCCAACTCTCACATCTATACATGACTACTGGAAAAACCATAGCTTTGACTAGATGGACCTTTGTTGTCAAAGCAATGTCTCTGCTTTATAATATGCTGTCTAGGTTGGTCATAGCTTTTCTTCCAAGGAGCAAGTGCCTTTTAATTTCATGGCTGAAGTCACTATCTGCAGTGATTTTGGAGCTCAGAAAAATAAAGTCTCTCACTGTTTCCATTGTTTCCCCATCTATTTGTCATGAAGTGATGGGACTGGATGACATGATCTCGGTTTTCTGAATGTTGAGTTTTAAACCAGCTTTTTCACTCTCCTCTTTCACTTTCATCAAGAGGCTCTTTATTTCGTCACTTTTTTGCCATAAGGGTGGTGTCATCTGGCTGTCTGAGGTTATTGATCTTTCTCCTGGCAATCTTGATTCCAGCTTGTGCTTCGTCCATCCCGGCATTTCACATGATGTACTCTGCATGTAAGTTAAATAAGCAGGGTGACAGTATTCAGCCTTGACGAACTCCTTTCCCCATTGGAACCAGTCTGTTGTTCCATGTCCAGTTCTAACTTGCTTCTTGACCTGCATACAGATTTCTCAGGAGGCAGATAAGGTGGTCTGGTATTCTCATCTCTTTAAGAATTTTCCAGTTTGTTGTGATCCACATAGTCAAAGGCTTTAGGCATAGTCAATAAAGCAGAAGTAGATGTTTTTCTGGAACTCTTTTGCTTTTTTTGATGATCCAGTGGATGTTGGCAATTTGATCTCTGGTTCCTCTGCCTTTTCTAAATCCAGCTTGAACATCTGGTAGTTCATGGTTCAGGTATTGTTGAAGCCTGGCTTGGAGAATTTTGAGCATTACTTTGCTAGTGTGTGAGATGAGGTCAACTGTGTGGTGGTTTGCACATTCTTTGGCATTGCCTTTCTTTGGGATTGGAATGAAAACTGACCTTTTCCAGTCCTGTGACCACTGCTGAGTTTTTCTGATTTGCTGGCATATTGAGCGCAACACCTCACAGCATCATCTTTTAGGATTTGAAATAGCTCAACTGGAATTCCATCACCTCTACTAGCTTTGTTCGTAGTGATGCTTTCTAAGGCCCACTTGACTTTGTACTCCAGTATTTCTGGCTCTAGGTGAGTGATCACACCATCATGATTATCTGGGTCATGAAGATCTTTTTTGTATAGTTCTTCAGTGTATTCTTGTTACCTCTTCTTAATATCTTTTGGGAGAGACTGACTTTGAGGGAAATTGGGTCTTGTTCTGATAGGGCACGACTCCCTGGCAAATACAAAGTAGTTTCAGGGATGAAGTAGAAGAAGAAGGCGTCTCTCTGCTCTGTGAGGGATGGAGCCTCCCTGGGGCTTCTGATGAGCTGTCTTTCTTTCACCTTAGATGAGAATCACCAATGTAGAAAAAAGAAAGAGCAACAAGTGCTTCTGCTGGTTCAGTTATGACTTCACCTCTAGAATGGTGGTTGAAAGGCAGAGCTTCATAAGTGCTTGGTTGACCTCTAATAGGGAAACCCAGCTCTCCCATAATCTGGAAATGCTGTGATGAGAACTTTTCCAACCATTTCCTTGATCTTGCCTACACTTGGTAGTGTGCTTTGATATATATATAAAATTATGTTTTTGTTTCATGTTACTACTTTCAAATGATTCTAACCAAAATACTGAAACATTTTGTGAATTCATATGGAAGTACAAACATTATCTTGTTAAAAACCAGACATCTGCCAAATCTAACTGCCTTTGTGTCTGTTATTCTAATTTTCATATTCTTTTAGTAAACTTTAGAAACTCTGGCAGAACTTGCCTTTTAATTTCTTGATGGTTAAACTTAACAGGAAACAAAGCTGTTACAAAGTTACTTGTAAGTGACAAATTGTGGCCACTGTATTTTCTTTTTCATCTGCCCACATTCAACTAGGGGCCTCTAAGCCTAAGTAACTAGTTATTTACATAAGCCCAGAGAAGTTATGATGATATTTATAAAATAAACAGAGAAGTAATTACCTATAGCAGTTTATCTGCAAAGGTGCTCTCCATCAGGCTGAGTGTTACTGCTGTTTTTAGCAGAGATCAGGACACCAGCAAAGGGGCCTCCCTGGTGGCTCAGATGATAAAGAGTCTGCCTGCAGTGCAGGAGACCCGGGTTCTATCTCTGGGTTGGGAAGATCCCCTGGAGAAGGGAATGGCTATCCACTCACTCCAGTATTCTTGCTTGGAGAATCCCATGGACAGAGGAGCCTGGTGGGCTGCAGTTCATAGCGTTGCAAAGAGTCAGACACGACTGAGAGACTAACGCTTGTATAAGACCCCAGGAAACAGTTTTCAGCTTTGGCAGAATAGGGAGTCTGCACTATTTTCTGTGTTTCTTTTTTTTTTTCTGTCAACTTTCACTCTCCTCTCTTCATTTCCACCCCCCTCCCAAATCAGTCATACTTAAATCTAAATGTTAGGTTTACATTATATTCTCAAACCAAAAATAAGTGATTTTACAGTTGTTTTCTATTTTGAGGTATTCTAGTATTGTTGTATTTTGCTAGTGATGATCATTAGATTCTTCATTATAGTAACATTACATTAGGATTTTCATTATAAAAACATTAGTTCTAACAACCACAATGACTAACATTTATTAACATTGATTACATGCTAGATTCTCTACTAAACATTTTATTTCGTTCTAAGACTATTCTGTGGATGGGTTTTATTATTAGCACTGTTTCACAGATGAAAAAACTGAAGTTTTAAGAGGTTAAATGTGAAGTGGCATTTGGTAAAACCCAAATACCACTTCCTCTTCTTCGAGACCTGACATTTTTGTTTTGAGGTTACTCATTATTTCATTGAGGAAGTTCCAAAAGTATCCAGGTATAGTGTATATTGTGATGTTTATGAAGTATTCAAATGTTTTCTGAAATCATTATTTGGGTAGCCTTAAGATGGAAATTTTAATAATTATTAGCTATATTTAGTTCTGTTCTCTTTGTCACGTTGATTGAGCTTAAAGATTGAGTGTAGCTACACTGCACCGTTAGGTACATGCTGTGTAATGGAGTCTTGTTTATCTTTCTATGAGTGGAACAGACACATAAACTGTATCAAGATCAGATTGTGATGGTTGCTGTAGTTTGGGGGGGGCTGTATGGAAATTGCGATGGGAACAGAGAGAATGTGATGATTGATTTTTACTGGCAGGATGGGGGAAGGCTGTAGAGTCTGTCTCTGTATTTAACTGATCTTGTTAAAGCTTGTGATTTTAAATAAGTTCAAATTGTCACGACTGTAATTTTCCAGCAAAGTTGATGTTGAACGCTATTTGTGCACTGTGTTACACAGGCCTTCTTGAGTTATGGCAAAGAAGAAGGTTTATTTTTAATCCCTTCAGAGAGATTAAAAAATGTAATGCTTTTAAGGTACCTGTGTGTGTGTGGGGAGCTATTTAAATTTTTTTGTGAGAAAGCAGTTACCTCCGTTTTTTGAGATTTATTGTGTGTGTGTGAAGTCACTTCAGTCATGTCCTACTCTTGGCAACCCTATGGACGGTAGCCTGCCAGGCTCCCTTGTCCATGGGGTTTCCTAGGAAAGAGTACTGGGAAGCACCTTGAAATTGATTAGCTTGATTTTTGAAAAGTAAGCACATTATAATCATTTCTTCATATTAATTTGTGGTTCCTGTGGAATGAATTTGGTGCCTACTCTTGAAAATATGATTTCTAGATGAGTCCCCAGAGATACTTTCACTGTATCCATTTTGTATATTGTTGTGTATACAGAGGTATAGTTTTTTTTTCTTAAAAGCGCTGATTATGTCCTAGTCTCTTTTTTTTTCCATCACCTAGCACTTAGCAAAGCACCTGGTTGATAGAAGGTAGTCATTTGATCACTGAATGTTTGTGAATGAATATGAAAATATGGTGGTTACAAACATAGGTTCAGGCTTCACTGTACATCTCTTGCTTTTAGGCTAGACTTTACACTTTCAGAGCACACGTTGTTTTCTTTTTTCCCTTCTAAAATTTAATTCTGTCAGTCACTCTGCTACTTAACCCCCCTATCTGGTTTCTCATTACCTGAAATGTGAGTCCAAGTTTATGCATGGCTTACAGCCCACTTCACATGGGACCTGGCTCAGCATAGTCTCAGACTTTCTCAAGGGACTTACTCCTTCTTGGAGATTTCAGTTCAGTTCAGTCGCTCAATCATGTCTGACTCTTTGCAACCCCATGAATCGCAGGATGCCAGGCCTCCCTGTCCATCACCCAACTCCCAGAGTTCACTCAGACTCATGTCCATTGAGTCAGTGATGCCATCCAGCCATCTCATCCTCTGTCATCCCGTTCTCCTCCTGCCCCCAATCCCTCCCAGCATCAGAGTCTTTTCCAATGAGTCAACTCTTTGCATGAGGTGGCCAAAGTACTGGAGCTTCAGCTTTAGCATCATTCCTTCCAAAGAAATCCCAGGGCCATTTCATTTGTGTACTCCCCACCCTCAATGGAAATGTCCTTCTCTTGTTTCCAAAGTGCTTATCATCTTATTGTAAATGTTCGTTCGCTTGTGTGACTTTTTAGAAGTACTTGAAGGTGAGAATTTCTGCCTTGATAAATTTATATTGTACATCTTTTAAATACCAGAGTTTGGCAAATAGTGGATCAAAAAATGCTTGTCTAAAGATAGTGAACTGTCCTCAGAATTCCTCATAAAATCAGACATTAGTTTTAACATTTAGCATATTATTTTCTAAGTAGTTTTGAATGTTGTATACATACAAGTTTATTTCATACTGACCATTTGTAGGTAATTTAAAAAAATGATTCTGTTAATTTCCTATTGCTAATGTTACCAATTAATGAAAACTTAGAGGCTTAAAACAGCACAAATTTATTGAATTATAGTTCTGGAAGTCAAAAGTCTGAAATAGGTCTGCTTTCCTTCTGGAGGTAGAAGAATCTGGAAGGAAATATCTGTCCCTTGCCTTTTCCAGCTTCTGGAGGCCGCCTGCATTCCTTGGCTTGTGGCTCCCTTCCAGCCGTTGCGTCATTTCCACATCTGTTTCCACCCTTCTGTCTCTTCTCGGACCCTTGTGATTACATTAGTCTCACTGGGATAATCCAGGATAATCTATCTCAAGATCCTTAATTTAATCATACCTGCAAAGTCCCTTTTGCTATGTAAGTTAATGGGGATTACAACATGAACATCTTTGAGAGGAGGCATTATTCTGTCTATCACTGGTTAAATTCTCTTAAAAACTAGTTTTCCTAAACAGGCAATAAAGCAGAAATAGTAATTGACAGAAAGAAGACTAGATTCAGAGGTGAATTCTAAGCAACCACAAGTGAAGTCTTTATCTATGGTGAGATTTAGATATAGTCAGCAGTTTATAATTTCTGTTAAACATTCTCCATGTTAGACTACCTTATTATTTTGTATATATATTATCTTTGAGTGAGTAAGTAGTATAATTTGTTTATTGGAACAATCAAGCTTATTGGTTTTCAGAGTTCCAAGTAGCATATTCAGGCTGATGACACCATATTAAATATGAACTGTTAAGAGTAAAAAACATAAATTTTTATCACAATACTTCACCTTAAATGAATATAAATCAGCATAAGATACTCTAAGAGCTAAAATTTATGTGTAAATTTAGCATGAAGATGGCAAATTTCACTTGAAGTTTCCATCAAGAAACTGGAATTAGCTCTTGGGTGAGGAACAAGACAATTTTTCTAGAGATTTTCTCTTTGGGAAATATATTTATAGAACGTTCAAAGAGAAGCATTGATTGTTATGTTGCTTTAGCTCATCTATAGCGGCAGAAGCTAAACTCTGCTCTCAAAACGTATGGTGCACAGAATGCTACAGCATGTTAAATATTTGGTACTAAAAAATGTAGCTCTCCACCTAAATTACCTCAAACCATAAATATTTTTATCTCATCCTATGCCCTTCTTTACTAGACAGGCACATAACTGTGGGAAACTATTTCTACATTTTCTAAAATATGAATCTAAGGGAATTGGATTAGCCACTGTTTATCTATAGTAGATGAAGTCAGTATTAAACTGCTACAAAGAGTAAGTGAAGAGACTTGCATGCTTTGGGATGAAAATCATAACATTGTAAAAATGTTCTGGAATATTTTACTGATTATAACTTGGATATTGAGTTATGTGGCTTTCCATGTGCTTTTTCATACCATTGTTATAGAATTCAGTTACAAGTTTGATGGCTGTGCTTCTTAAAACGTTAAGTGTCAGGGAGGATGTTGTTGGGTTTGCCCCATTTTATATACTGGGGTGCAGTTACAAGTGACTAGGCTTTCTTAAGGTGGGTATTTTAGAAGCAGCTAATATTCAAAGACATGTTTCTAGAGAAAACAGAATGTGAGCATTGCTCAAAGAAATTGGAATGTGTTTTTCTTTAATGGTCAAATTAATAGAGGTGCTTATCTGCTTTATTCTTTATCAGTTGTAAGTTTCCAATAGTTCCCAGGAAATTTTAATGAACAGAATATATACAACTTCAAGAGAAAAGTCTGACTATGAAAATTCAGAAGGTGGAAGTTATCTTTTGAAAGAGCAGTTCACCATTATTTTAACTATTGGATAAAGCAGAGTGACAAAAAGTTTATGATGGTAAATTGGAATGTGATGGGAAAGTCTGCCGATTTTCTTTTTGCCTTGCTATGCTGTGTTCAGCTGTGTCTGCCTCTTTGCAACCCTATGGGCTGTAGCCCACCCGGCTTCTCTGTCCATGGGATTTTCCAGGCAAGAATACTGAAGTGGGCTGCCATTTCATTCTTCAAGGGATCTTCCCGAACCAGGGATTGAATCCACGTCTCCTGTGTCTTCTGCATTGCAGGCGAATTCTTTACCACTGAGCCACTGGAGAAGCCTTTTGCATATTAGTTTAGCTTTTTTCAGTATCTTCTAGGCTAACACCATTTCCCACAAATTGCAAAAACTGCAGATATATTTTCTCTAAAATTATTTAGAAACGATTTTAAAAATCAGGTTTATAAATGACTTGTAGCACCAGTGGAGACTCTTTAGGCAGACCTCTGCCTGCAACCAAAGTTACAGTATCTTCCAATAGTTTACAGGGAATAATAGCGATTTCTCAGTGATTAGGTCAGGATCCATGACAGCCTGCTTGGTTTGTAGAGGAGTTAGCTGCTACTGGTGAATTAGCTATTTTCTGGGCTTCTGTTATCCACTGGAGAACTTTTAAAGACACCAGTTACTTTTTAGTGCATCAAGTCTGAAAAGTTGCATATTGATGTTTTGTGGAAGAGTTAGAAATAACTCCACATTTTTTATTGACTCTAATGAGAGTATAACTTCAAGGAGTTTGCTTGAAGGGAGTAATATTCCTCTGGACTTACGGAATGTGTATACTTCAGCCAAGTGAAGTAGAACTTTTAAAAACTACTTTTAAAAAGTTTTTGTTTGTTCTGAAATAATTTCAAACTTATGGAAACATTAAAAAATTGCAAAGAACTTTCCTATTTCGCTCAGATTTTCCACTTATTAACTTTTTGCCAAGTTTGCCTTATAATTCTCTTTATATATTTTAACATTTTTTATGACTTTTGAACTATTTGAGAGCAAGTTGCCCTACCCAGTTAATACTTGTGTGTTTTTCCTAAAAACAGACATGCTGATATAACAGAAGTACTAGCATCACTCTCAGGAAAAACCATTGATCTATTATTTCCATTTAATCCACAGATTTCATTCACATTTCATCAATGATCTCCATAATACCCTTCATAGGTCCAGGATCCAGATCTAATATCTCTCTAGTTTCCTTCAATCTGAAGTAGTTCCTTAATCTTTTCTTCTCTTCTCTTATCTTGACATTTTTGCACAGCATTGCTTACTTTTTGAAGAGTCCAGTTATTTTGTAGGATGTCTCTCAATTTGGACTTGATATTTCCTCCTGATTAGATTCAATTTTTGCATTTTTGGAAGGAATACCACAGAGGTGTGTCCTTCATCATACCCAGAGACACAGGATGTTGATTTGTCCTGTAGATTTGGTGATGATAGCTTTTATCACTTGGTCAAGATAGTGCCTGCCAGATTTCTCCAGAAAGAGAATTTTGTTAAGAATTTTTACTTGTCAGTTAATTGTTAGTATTTTGTGAGGACATGAGTTTGAGCAAACTCTGGGAGATGGTGAAGAACAGGGAAGCCTGGTGGGCTGCAGTCCATGGGGTCACAAAGAGTTGGACATGACTGAGCAACTGAACAACAACAAATTTTGTGAGGAGATACTTTCCAGATTCTTATGCCTTAGCTTTCATTGATAACTCTTTTTTAAAATTAAATTAATTTTTATTGATGATTCTCACCTGAATCCATCACTACCATGATGGTTGAGAAATGGTATTTTTTTAATTCCATTATTCTATCTTCTGGTGTTAGTTGGCATTCTGTATCAAGTTGAGCTATACTCTATCTGTTTGTCTGTCTGTCTATCTATCTATCTGTATCTTTCTATCTTTCTATTTTTCTACTGGTGGAAATTCATGGATTCCTATTTTGGACAAGGGGCTATAATCTGTTACTGACATTATTGTTTTGGAGATCAACTTGTCTCAGATTTGACCATTACAGCTCCTTCACACTGACTTCTATCTCATTTTCGATGCCCTCATCATTCTCTGAATGTTTTATGCTGGTATGGAAGCACATTTCAGGCTCATTTACCCTGCCCCAGTCTGAGAATCAGCCATTTCTTCAAGGAGCCCCATATTCCTGTAGTGGAGGATGGTGTTCAGAAGTCAAGACCTGGACACTTGGTGTGCTCATTGCTCCTGGGTGTCTTAGCTTCTAGGATCTCTCAGCCTACAGACTTATAAATTATATGTATGTATGTGTTGTCTTAGTTAAGTTGGGCTATTATGACAAAATACCACTGACTGGATGACTTAAACAACAAGCATTTGTTTCTCAGAGTTCTGGAGGCTGGGAAGTCCAGGATCCCAGGGGCTGGTAGATTTGGTGTCTGGTGAGAGCCCTCTTCCTGGTTTGTTATATCCTCACGTGGTGGATGAGGAGAGAGAGGGAGCACAAGAGAAGGTTTTCTCTTTTCTTTTAAGGGCACAGATCCCATCATGAGGACTTTACCCTCATGACCTCATCAGCACTTAACAACCTACTAAAGGTCATATCTGGAAAAGGTCAGTTTTCATTCCAATCCCAAAGAAAGGCAATGCCAAAGAATGCTCAAACTACCGCACAATTGCACTCACCTCACATGCTAGTAAGTTAATGCTCAAAATTCTCCAAGCCAGGCTTCAGCAATACGTGAACCGTGAACTTCCTGATGTTCAAGCTGGTTTTAGAAAAGGCAGAGGAACCAGAGATCAAATTGCCAACATCCGCTGGATCATGGAAAAAGCAAGAGAGTTCCAGAAAAACATCTATTTCTGCTTTATTGACTATGCCAAAGCCTTTGACTGTGTGGATCACAATAAACTGTGGAAAATTCTGAGAGAGATGGGAATACCAGACAACCTGACCTGCCTCTTGAGAAATCTGTATGCAAGTCAGGAAGCAACAGTTAGAACTGGACATGGAACAACAGACTGGTTCCAAATAGGAAAAGGAGTACGTCAAGGCTATATATTGTCATCCTGCTTATTGAACTTATATGCAGAGTACATCATGAGAAACGCTGGGCTGGAGGAAGCACAAGCTGGAATCAAGACTGCGGGGAGAAGTCTCAATAACCTCAGATATGCAGATGACACCACCCTTATGGCAGAAAGTGAAGAGGAACTTAAAAGCCTCTTGATGAAAGTGAAAGAGGAGAGTGAAAAAGTTGGCTTAAAGCTCAACATTCAGAAAACAAAGATCATGGCGTCCGGTTCCATCACTTCATGGGAAATAGATGGGGAAACAGTGGAAACAGTGTCAGACTTTATTTTGGGGGGCTCCAAAATCACTGCAGATGGTGACTGCAGCCATGAAATTAAAAGATGCTTACTCCTTGGAAGAAAAGTTATGACCAACCTAGATAGCATATTCAAAAGCAGAGACATTACTTTGCCAACTAAGGTCCATCTAGTCAAGGCTATGGTTTTTCCTGTGGTCATGTATGGATGTGAGAGTTGGACTGTGAAGAAGGCTGAGCGCCGAAAAACTGATGCTTTTGAACTGTGGTGTTGGAGAAGACTCTTGAGAGTCCCTTGAACTGCAAGGAGATCCAACCAGTCCATTCTGAAGGAGATCAGCCCTGGGATTTCTTTGGAAGGAATGATGCTAAAGCTGAAACTCCAGTACTTCAGCCACCTCATGCGAAGAGTTGACTCACTGAAAAAGACTCTGATGCTGGGAGGGATTGGGGGCAGGAGGAAAAGGGGACGACAGAGGATGAGAAGGCTGGATGGCATCACTGACTCAACGGACGTGAATCTGAGTGAACTCCGGGAGTTGGCGATGGACAGGGAGGCCCGGCGTGCTGCGATTCGTGGGGTCTCAAAAGAGTCGGACATGACTGAGCGACTGAACTGAACTGAAAGGTCTTATCTCCAAATACCATCACTTTGGAGATTAGGGCGTCAGCATAGGAAGTTTCAGGAGATGCAATTCAGTCCATAACATGCATATACATTTATATACATCTGTTTCTGTGACTGGACTTCCCTCGTAGCTCAGTGGTAAAGAATCCTCCTGCCAATGCAGGAGATGCAAGTTCAACCCCTAAGTTGGGAAGATCTCTTGGAGAAGGAAATGGCAACCCATTCCAGTATTCTTACCTGGAAAATCCCTTGGACGAGGAAGCCTTGGCATACTACAGTCCATGGGATCTCAAAGAGCTGGACACGACTTAGCGACTACACAACAATTTCTGTGGCTACATATTTTTTGTCTGTTAAAAACTTTGAGTTTTTAATATTATTAAAGATATTTACTCATATTAAAACCATGTAGTCACATAAATACTTCCAATTCCAACCCAACACTGCAGATTATTCTATACTCCCGCTTTAATTTGTTACTCCCTTTTCCATCAGTGGGAACCTTGTCTTTCCTTATCCTCAACTGTTAATATTCTCAAATATTTACATATTTGCTTAATCTCCCTGTATGTTACAAACCTTCCAATTGAGTTGGCTGCTTTCTTCATCTTTGCCATGTAGTCCCCTGATCAGATGTAATACGTCTTTGGCCACAACTAGACCGGCTGAAGCTTCAGCCTCAATGAACATGTCAGATATGCCAGCCAAGTAGATGATCATCCTGGCAACTTCACATGGATAGGCAAATGCATTAGGAATAAGGTATTATCTCTGTTTTCTGTGGCAAGTTTAAACTTGTTGCATTGAGAAACTTAATCTCCTATTTTAAAAGTAAGCAATAGAAACAACATGATACCCTCGTGATATGGTTTATTGCTTGCCTTAACATTCTAATCTCATATTTAAAGATTGTAAAGATCAAATTAGAAACCCCTGTTAGAGTTTTTATTGATGAAATCTTCTTTTGAAGTTAACATAAAGGAATCATGTCTGTATTTGAAGAGGTTTTGATTATATGTGATATCAGACTATTTTTTTTAGGTGTTGTAATTGTGTATGTTTTCTCTCTCCTCTTTATGTGGTAAATGTAATTACAAGTATTGAAAGTAACCATTTATAAGTCTGTGAAGTTCTCTGAACTTTTTCATTCTACTGATTAAAAAGTGTACAGTGTCTCATATCCTTTCTTAGATTGAATCTGCATTATTAAAGTGTTTTGCAATCTTATATATTAAGTATCTTTTAGTTATCTGTTTGAAGCTTTGTAATTTGCCAGTGAGTCTTTTTTACCTTTTAGTATGCTTCTGTGTAAGATAGTATTATATATGGTATACGAATGAGTCAAATCTATTAGGAAAGATCTATCTCTCTTAATTTATTTACTAGATTAAAGAACTTTTTTGCCTTTATGTTACACTCATACACCTCAATGTTTGTAAAAGAGGAAAAAATCTTGGCATTTTCATTTCTTAACAAGGAAAGCTGATTGTTTTTATTTTATGACATACTGTGTGTGCATGCAATGATGAAAATATTAACACAGAAATGAGAACAGATTGTGGACAAAATCTATAAGTTCTTTAAAAATCCTATTTTGCACTTTACTTCTTATCTAATGCCTGCACTGACCTGACAGGAGGTACCGGTCTGTGGCCCAGAGGCTGCGGACTCCTGTTACAGGTTAAGTCTTCAATCTCAGTTTTGTTGTTGTTTAGTTGCTCAGTCATGTGGACTCTTTGCTGTCCCAGGGACTGTAGCCCGCCAGACTACTTTGTCCGTGGGATTTCCCAGGCAAGAATACTGGAGTGGATTGCCATTTCCTTCTCCACAATCTCAGTTTACCTAGCATATGGTTGGTATTATCATTTTCCATTTACGGATAACCCATCTCAGTTTACTCGTCCATAAATGGAAGATGATAATACCAACCATATGCTATGTTTACGAGGAGGTAGAAAGTATGTCCAACTCCAAAGCATCAGTTACCCTCTTAAACAGTTTATATATTAGTGTCATCTTTTGAATTGTTTTCTCTGTGCCATTTTTGTTTTTATCTGAGAGTGGCTGTAAATGCCCACACCTCCCCAGTCCAAACTTCAGCTTCCCATATAGTGCTAACTGAGTGCTGGTACCTCTGTCTTCTTTGTCCTCCCTAGTGCTCTTCTCTGCCTCATCCATGATGCTCCATTTCACTGGGTGGTTGTTGACAGTCCTGTTGTGTTGTGGGCATTGTTTTCTTTGTACAGGGCTGCAGTCCACTATAGAAACCCATGCCTCAGAACATGTGGTTTTAGTGAAACTTGCGGTCATGGTTTCTCCTGGCTCCCAGACTGGAGAGCCTCTTCTGTGCAGATGGCTCACTTACATCTTGCCCACAGCTCTAGCTCTGGGCATGGGCCAGACCAGATAGAACTCTTCTCTGGATATTTCACATGCGAGTCCATGCTTTTCTGTGACAGGACTGGAAGGGGCTCCTGCAGCCAAGAGGGAAGGAAGCCAAGGGTGGCAAGAGAATGGAGGATCCCTGGTTTCAGCTGTCTATAAAGCCAGTTCTTCACTGACCCTTTCTGGTTAAACAAAGAAAATGAGTTCTCTTTATTTGCTTAAGCCAGTTTAAATTGGGTTTCTGCCACTTTTCACCGGAGAATATTTGCCTGGAATCTTTCTCTCTCCCACTCCAGTTGACGACATTTTACTCATGCAGTAGGCTCACTTCAGGCTAATTCAGATCTTTGAAAAAGTCCACTTTTAACCCTGAGACTGAACCAAGTTGCCTTTCTCTTTTCATAGTTCCTCTCAGTACTGCTTTCTTAATGTTTTGCATATTATTTTGGAATTTATATGTGCGCAAGTTTATGTTTTCCACTGTATTCTGTTCCTGGAACATAGTCTGAAACCTTTAATACCAATTCACATTCAGGTACGCTGTAAATTCTTAAAAAAATTTTTTTTTTTAAATTCACTGAATGACAAGGGAAGGATTTGCTGACTGCTAATTATATGTGGGATTTGATTGCAGAACTCCCACAGGACTGGGGGAAATAGAGACTCTTGGAGGGAACAAACAAAATCTGGTGTGCACCAGGACCCAGGGGAAAGAAGCAGTGACCCCACAAGAGACTGAGCCAGACCTACTCGTGAGTGTTTGAGGGACTTCTGCGGAGGCGTGGGTCAGCAGTAGCCTGCCATGGAGACAGGGGCACAGCCAGGAGCAGTTCTGGGCATCGTGTGTTGTCATAAGTCCTTTTTGGAGATTGTCAGTAGCCCTACCGTAGAGCTTATAGGCTCCCGGACTGGGTCACCTCAGGCCAAACAACTAACCAGGAGGGAGCACAGCCCCACTCATCAGCAGACAATTGGATTTTATGCAGATAATTCCTTAATAAAGATCTTTGGTAACAAGAATGAAACTTAAAATGCCTTTTGTTTTTATCTTTACAGTTGTTGCCTAACTCTGAGCATTAAAGTAATGATGATCATTTAGAAAATGTACCAAAAATCTTCCTATAATCCTACCACCCATATGCTTGATAGTCTTATGACATGTGTTTCCTCAGAGTTCTCAAGGCTGAAAATTGCATAACAAAACCGACATCCAGATTGCTCATAATAATTGGTACATATTACTTGCTTCTACAAATCAACTAGAAAATTCTATCAGTTATAATTTCTAGGCCATCTTTTATAATTGATTGTTTAGAAGTGTTTAGGAAAGCTGTTCAAAGCCCATTGCAACCTCATTTCCCTTTTATTCTGCCTGGAACACCCCCAGAATTAGCTCAGCTTAAGCTTGCTGTGGGTGTTTGTTTGCCAGTGTTCCCTAGGACCTGACTTTGAGTCCAGCCCATTTTAAGCCACAAGGCTTTGCTACACCTTGTTTTTGAATGAGAATCAGCAAGGATTTTCTCAGTTACATCAACAGAATTGTGGGGAGTAGTGTGGGAAGGCAAGTTTGAGCAAACACACCCAGGGAAGGAACCCAGTTGGCCGTATTAAAGGGAGGCGTGGGTGGACAGAGATGGGGTTGCTATGCCTTGAGGGAGCGTGTGTTCGCATCCACTCAGATCAAATGGGATCATAAAGGAATGCAAGATATGAAACAGAAACAGCCATCTGTGTGTATGATAAACATTTGGTAAGTTGTGATTTCTCCATCTGCCTCCTGATGAGCTGGGGTACTAGGCTGGTGTAAGACAACAACACTTCATCAGAAAAGCCCTTGTAATGACCTCTTTCCTGAATTCACGGGGTGACTCTGATTCTACCTGGAAAAAAGATGGAGCTATAAGAAATAAAAGAGATTTGAAGTGTGTGCTTAGGTGAGGTGAGGGAACAAAGTAGAGAAATGGCTTCTTTAGTTTAGAATTCACAAAATTCCATTTATTTCATTTTGAAGCAATGAAACCACGCTAAATTAAACTCCATTTGCAGACTAGGAAGTGTTCAGTCTTTAAAGACATGTGCGTTTCACAGTGAGAAAGGAATGTCTTCCAACTTAAAGTGTAATTTCTGTCATCTCTTCATCCAGATAATAAAATGTTGTAATTTCCAGTTACAGAGTAAATCTGTGATAAGATATAACTACAGATACTGTGAGAATGTTCCCTGTAAACTCAGATTCTCCACTGTCACATGCCTTTGTTCTAATTTTATTTTCACCAGGGTGCTTACTCATAGAATAATGAATAAATTGTTTTGCTCAATCTTTGTCTGGAGATTTAGAGTGAAGTACCTTTAGCCAATATTGAACTAAGTACCTTTAGCCAATATGAAACTGAAACTGAAGTCGCTCAGTCGTGTCCGACTCTTTGCGATCCCATGGGCTGTAGCCTACCAGGCTCCTCAGTCATGGGATTCTCCAGGCAAGAGTACTGGAGTGGGTTGCCATTTCCTTCTCCAGGGGATCTTCCCAACCCAGGGATCGAACCCGGGTCTCCTGCATTGCAGGCAGACGCTCTATCGTCTGAGCCACCGGGGAAGCCAATATGAACTAAGACTAATTTTAGTTCTCCTCCTTCTCCATAAGGGTATTTTGGGAGAATGAAAGTGAAAGTGGATGTGTTAGTCGCTTCATGGTGTCCAACTCTTTGTGACTCCAAGAACTGTAGCCCACCAGGCTCCTCTGTCCATGGGATTCTCCAGGCAAGAATACTGGAGTGGGTTGCCATTCCCTTCTCCAGGGGATCTTCCTCACCCAGGGATTGAACTTGGGTCTCCTGCATTATTGCAGGCAGATTCTGGTATTACTATCTCAGCCGCCAGGAAAGCCCCATTTGGGGAAAGTTTATTGTATAGATTACAAGTTCTTCAGGACTACTCCATTCTCTGGGTTCTCACCCTTTGGTTTTTCAGGGGTTGTCTTTGCATTTCACAGTTGTCTTAGTGCACTCAGGATGCTTTAACAAAAATCTCATAGACTGGGTAGCTTAGAAATAACAAACCTTTTTCTTGCAATCTGGTCCCTGTTAAGTCCAAGATCAAGGTGGTGACAGATTCATCGTTGCCATTTCCTGGCTCATAGGTGTCTGTCTTCTTACTATAACCTCCCATGGTAGAAGGGGTAAGGGACCTCTCCGGGGTATCTTCACACATGAAGGCAGGGCCTCATGAGGGCTAATCACTTCCCAGATACCATCATGTTGAAGGAGCAGGTTTCAACATATGAATTTGGAGAGGTCACCAGCATTCAGTTTTATAGCAAGTATATTAAGGTTCCTCCCCCCCACCCCACCATTTTTTCTGGTTTGGCCCAGGGATTTTCCTTTTTCATTTTGAGAGCAGTTAACCATAAATAGATTTGGGGATCATTTAAATTGATAACTTTATTTTACCAGGGGTTTCTTCTGAAGAAAAATTGTCTAGACTTTATTATCTGACAGAACTATAAACTCCTGCGCATGTAAGTCCTGGCACATTGCACCTCAGTTGTTTCGCCTTGAAGCCTTGGATTTGCAAGGTCAGACCAGAAGATCCTGAAAGTGCTGGGTTAAGTCTGGATCATTGTTTTATAAACACAGCCCAGAAGTTCTGTTCCATGGCAGGACCTTGGGTTTACTAACTGAGCTGTGCAACTGGATTCTTTTTTGTGATCAGGTGGAAGTAATGTTTGCTTTCAGTGATGGAAAGGGAGGTTTGCTCTATCTTCTTATGGAAGATATCTTCCATAAGATAAGAGATAAGATACCTTATGGAAGGGGAGGTTTGCTTTATCTTCTCTGGGCTGTTGATTTCCATACTGATTTACTTTAAAGAGTAGGGTAAGACATTTATAAACTTTTAACTTTGTGTGCTATGCTACTTGAAAGAAAACATCATCAAACCTAAGGATATCATAGACAAGAAATAGTAATGATGACTTAGACATCCCATATAAAATGTTAAAAGATATTGATTCTTTTTATTATGATACTTCACTGACTTTATAGATTCTTACTGCGCAGTGTGGTTTCCCTGAATCTATTTGCTCTACTTTTATATGTTTTCTTTAGACATTGGCACGGGATAACAATTTAGTAGTTGCTCAGGCATCAAAATTGGAGTATTTCTCTTTGACAGTCTGTCTTAATCTGCTTTGACTCTAGAAAGAAATGAAAGTAGTAGCTAATATATTTGGATATGATTTTTAAAGCACCTTTTTATAAGTCATGTCATATGAATCTTTCAACTGCCAGGTAAGTAGTCGTGATGAATGTCTTTATCAGTTTTATAGATAGGAAAATAGATTTTGTCTGAGAGTTAAATTTCATGCTGGAGATCACACAGCAGCTTCAGTGATAGAGTTGAGATGAGAACACAGATTTCTTGCTTGGCTTGATTTTTATCTTTCAATCACTGATGTTCCCTCTACAATGGAGACTATTCATTTTATAGAAAGATATTTAAGGTCACCGTAAATTGCTATGTAGGATTTCTTTAAATAACCAATTCCCATAAACATTGATAACTTGATTTATTGATGTTTGATTAACAGGGTGATGAATTATTTTCACATTGGAGTTTTAAAGGCAGTGTTGATGGCATGATAGTGAAAATGTGTACCCTTTCTTAAGTAGGGCCTCCCACTCAATCTGGCTTTTAAGATTTTTACCTAATGAATGAAGTAATCAGGGGATGGTGGTAGGAATCCTGATGCAGGATTGTGGAATTCTGGTGTGGCATCTGTAATTGCTGTATAGCTTTAGAATTGCATTGTTCCACCTTAAAAGAGTTGTCTCTGAGATCTGTCCCTTGACCACCTCATTTGTTCATTTATTGATCACTTTAAAAGACATTTAATTTTTTAAATCTGGTAATTCCTCTAATCAATTTTGTATTTTCTCTTAGGCTTATTTGTAAAAAAAAAAAAAAAAGGGGGTGGGGAACTTTCTTAGTTTCTTTTTAAAATTTTTATGTTATTTGGGTATCGTTGATTTACAATGTTGTGTTCATTTCTGCTGTATAGCGGGGTGGTTCAGTTATATATATGTGTGTGTGTGTGTATATATTCTTTTTCATATTCTTTTCCATTATGGTTCATCACAGGATATTGAATACAGCTCCCTGTGTGATACAGTAAGACCTTGTTGTTTATCCATTCTGTATATAATAGTTTGTGTCTGCTAATCTCAAGCTCCCAATCCATCCCTTCACCACCCTACTCCCCTTGGCAGCTGCAAGTCTGTTCTCTATGTCCGTGAGTCTGTCTCATAGATAAGTTCACCTGTGGCATGTTTTAGATTCCACGTATAAATGCTATCATGTGGTATTTGTCTTTCTCTTTCTGACTTACTTTGCTTAGTATGATAATCTCAGTTTCTTCTTTAGTATGGTAATTTTCTCTTGAGACTGTCCTTTCTAGTTATCATAGAGTTCCTCTTCAGAGTATGTAAAACAATAATTAATATTTTAGGTTGCTCAGAATACTCTTAGATTACTATTAATTAAATTTTACAACCATGAATGTCACACTTATGGTTAGTGAGCCCTCCTGGAAAAGTCACAAAATATCTCAGTTTCAAGAACTGAATTTTTATCACCAGACAGATAATTTAAACAAAAGTAATACTTAAGAATATGTATCAAAATTTTATTGTCCTCAAACATTTTAGTTTGCTTTAATTTTGCACTGTTATAGTTTCTGATATATTCTATATATGTTTTATTAAGATGAAAAATGGTATTAGAAAATGAGCATTGGCCATTGAACAGAATAAGAATGATTAGATTTTATGTCTTGTGTACAGTTTTTGTAGAAACCAGACTAAATTCTTGGGCACAGTGAAATGGAACCAATTCTTCATTGGTCAAAAAGTGAAAAAAAAAAAAAAAAGACATTTATAGCCAGTAACAAAAGGGAACCTGCCAGTGGAGAGCTGGCATTTGAAGAGGACGCATCTTTATTCAGCTGTCTGGAATCAAATCCAGATCTCCCGCATTGCAGGAGGATTCTTTACTATCTGAACCACGAGGGAAGCCCTAATTGATAATTAGTATTATATAAATTGGCTTCCTAATTTATAGGGAAGCTAGTGACTCTAGCTTACTAGGTGGCACTAGTGGTAAAGAATCTGCCAACAAGTACAGGAGACATAAGAGGCGTGGGTTTGATCCCTGAGTGTGAAAGATAGCCTGGAGGAGGGCATGGGAACCCACTCCAGTACTCTTGCCTGGAGAATGTCATGGACAGAGGAGCCTGGTGGGCTCCAGTCCATAGGGTCACAAAGAGTCCAATGTGACTGAGGCGACTTAGCACAGCACAGCATTATATAGATTATAGGAATGCAGTATAGTGATTTGCAGTTTTTAAAGGTTATACTCCATTTATAGTTACTATAAAATGTTGGCTATATTCCCATTGTACAATATATCCTGTAGCTTGTTTAATTTATGCGTAGTGCTTTGTACTTCTTAATCTCTTACCCCTATTTTGCCCCTCCTCTCCTGCCTCTCCCCACTGGTAACTACTGGTTTGTTCTCTATATCTCTGAGTTTGCTTGTTTTTAGATCTAGCCACTAGTTTATTGTTTTTTTTTTTATTCCACATATAAGTGATATCAGACATATTTATCTTCCTCTGTCTGATTTATTTCACTTAGAATAATACCATCAATTCCATCAATGTTACTGCAAATGGCAATATTTCATTCTGTTTTAATATTCTACTGCATATATGTACTTAATCTTTATCCATTCATCTGTTGATTGACACTTAGGTTGCTCTTATACCTTGGCTTCTATGAACTATTTTTGAATAGTATTATTGTTTTTTATGGATATATGTGCAAGAGTGGAATTGCTGGATCATATGGTACTTCTATTTTTAGTTTTTTGAGAAGCCTCCATTCTGTTAGACACAGTGGTTGCACCAGTTTACATTCCCACAGTGTAGGAGGGTTTTCAATTCTCCACATGCTCACCAACATTTGTTATATGTGTTCTTTACTCCATGTGATGGTACATGATGAAATGGTGAAATGATATAAAGACGTATGCATATCTGCTCTTTTTCATCCATGACCTTTGATAATGGACATTATGAGTAAATGTCTTATGCCTCTTTGCATTGTTTTCCTCTATGTTTATGCATTTATATATGCATTCCTGTTCCTGAGCATGCATCCACACACATGCAAAGGCACACAAAATGCTAAGTTTGAGAAAATTACTGCTGTAATATTTTTGATATTCACAAACTATGAATAGGGACCTGATGTCTGTTGTAGGCTTGATCCTTTTTCTTAGTTCAGTTCAGTCACTCATCATGTCTGACTCTTTGCGACCCCATGGACTGCAGCATGCCAGGCTTCGCTGTCCGTCACCAACTCCCAGAGCTTGCTTAAACTCATGTCCATTGAGTCGGTGGTGCCATCCAACCATCTCATCCTCTGTCATCCCCTTCTCCTCCTGCCTTCAATCTTTTCCAGCATCAGGGTCTTTTTCAATGAGTCATTTCTTTGCATCAGGTGGCCAAAGTATTGGAGTTTCAGCTTCAGCATCAGTCCTTCCAATGAATATTCAGAACTGATTTCCTTTAGGATTGACTGATTTGGTCTCCTTTCAGTCCAAGGGACTCTCAAGAGTCTTCTCCAACACCACAGTTTAAAGGCATCTATTCTTTGGCTCTCAGCTTTCTTTATGGTCCAGCCCTCACATCCATACATGACTACTGGAAAAACCATAGCTTTGATTAGATGTACCTTTGTTGGCAAAGTAATATCTCTGCTTTTTAATATGCTGTCTAGGTTGGTCATAACTTTTCTTCCAAGAAGCAAGTGTCTTTTAATTTCATGGCTGTAGTCACCATCTACAGTGATTTTCAAGCACCGCCCCCCCCCCCCCCCCCCGCCCCCGCAAATGAAGTCTTTCACTGTTTCCGTTGTTTCCCCGTCTATTTCCCATGAAGTGATGGGACCAGATGCCATGATCTTAGTTTTCTGAATGTTGAGTTTTAAGTCAACATTTTTGCTCTCCTCTGTCACTTTCATCAAGAGACTTTTTAGTTCCTCTTTGCTTTCTGCCATAAGGGTGGTGTCATCTGCACATCTGAGGTCATTGATATTTCTCCCAGCAATCTTGATTCCAGCTTGTGGTTCATCCAGCCTGGCATTTTGCATGATATACTCTGCATATTATTTATTTATTTACTTATTTATTTTTTAAAGTTTTTTATTTTTTTAATTTTAAAATCTTTAATTCTTACATGTGTTCCCAAACATGAACCCCCCTCCCACCTCCCTCCCCATAACATCTCTGTGGGTCATCCCCATGCACCAGCCCCAAGCATGCTGTATCCTGCGTCAGACATAGACTAGCGATTCAATTCTTACATGATAGTATACATGATAGAATGCCATTCTCCCATATCATCCCACCCTCTCCCTCTCCCTCTGAGTCCAAAAGTCCGTTATACACAGCTGCGTCATTTTTTCCTGTCTTGCATACAGGGTCGTCATTGCCATCTTTCTAAATTCCATATATATGTGTTAGTATACTGTATTGGTGTTTTTCTTTCTGGCTTACTTCACTCTGTATAATCGGCTCCAGTTTCATCCATCTCATCAGAACTGATTCAAATGAATTCTTTTTAACGGCTGAGTAATACTCCATTGTGTATATGTACCACAGCTTTCTTATCCATTCATCTGCTGATGGACATCTAGGTTGTTTCCATGTCCTGGCTATTATAAACAGTGCTGCGATGAACATTGGGGTACATGTGTCTCTTTCAATTCTGGTTTCCTCGGTGTGTATGCCCAGCAGTGGGATTGCTGGGTCATAAGGGAGTTCTATTTGCAATTTTTTAAGGAATCTCCACACTGTTCTCCATAGTGGCTGTACTAGTTTGCATTCCCACCAACAGTGTAGGAGGGTTTCTGCATATAATTTAAATAAGAAGGGTGACAATATACAACCTTGATGTACTCATTTCCTGATTTGGAACCAGTTTGCTGTTCCATGTCCAGTTCTAACTGTTGCTTCTTGGCCTGCATACAGATTTCTCAGGAGGCAGGTCAGGTGGTCTCGTATTCCCATCTCTTTATGAAATTTCCACCGTTTGTTGTGATCCACACAGTCAGAGGCTTTGGCGTAGTCAATAAAGCTGAAGTAGATATTTTTCTGGAACTCTCTCACTTTTTCAATGATCCAAAGGATGTTGGCAGTTTGACTTCTGGTTCCTCTGCCTTTTCTAAATCCAGCTTGAACATCTGGAATTTCACAGTTCACGTACTGTTGAAGTCTGGCTTGGAGAATTTTGAGCATTATTTTGCTAGTGCATGAGATGAGTGCAATTGCGTGGTAGTTTGAACATTCTTTGGCATTGCCTTTCTTCGGGATTGGAGTGAAAACTGCCCTTTTCCAGTCCTATGGCTACTGCTGAGTTTTCCAAATTTGCTGGCATATTGAGTGCAGCACTTTCACAGCATCATCTTTTAGGATTTGAAATAGCTCAACTGGAATTCCGTCGCCTCCACTAGCTTTGTTCATAGTGATGCTTCCTAAGGCCCAATGATTTTGTATTCCAGGATGCCTGGCTCTAAGTGAGTGATCACAGCATCGTGGTTATCTGGGTTGTGAAGATCTTTTTTGTACCGTTCTTCTGTGTATTCTTGCCACCTCTTCTTAATATCTTCTACTTCTGTGAGGTCTATACCATTTCTGCCCTTTATTGTGCTCATCTTTGCATGAAATGTTCCCTTGTTATCACTAATTTTCTTGAAGAGATCTCTGGTCTTTCCCATTCTATTGTTTTCCTTTATTTCTCTGCATCGAACACTAAGGAAGGCTTTCTTATCTCTCCTTGCTCTTCTTTTGAACTCTGCATTCAAATGGCTATATCTTTCCTTTTCTCCTTTGCTTTTCGCTTCTCTTCTTTTCTCAGCTGTTTGTAAGGCCTCCTTAGACAATCATTCTGTCTTTTTGCATTTCTTTTCTTGGGGATGGTCTTGATCCCTGCCTCCTGTACAGTGTCAGGAGCCTCCGTCCATAGTTCTTCAGGCACTCTGTCTGTCAGATCTAACCCCTTGAATCTATTAGTCACCTCCTCTGTATAATCATAAGATTATACATTTGATTTAGGTCATACCTGAATGGTATGGTGATTTCCCTCACTTTCTTCAATTTAAGTCTGAATTTCACAGTAAGTAGTTCATGATCTGAGCCACAGTCAGCTCCTGGTCTTGTTTCTGCTGACTGTATAGAGCTTCTCCATCTTTGGCTGCAAAGACTATAATCAATCTGATTTCAGTATTGACCATCTGGTGATGTCCATGTGTAGAGTCCTCCTGTGTTGTTGGAAGAGGGTGTTTACTATGACCAGTGCATTCTCTTGGCTAAACTCTGTTAGTCTTTGACCTACTTCATTTTGTACTCCAAGGCCAAATTTGCCTGTTACTCCAGGTAGCTCTTGACTTCCTACTTTTGCATTTCAGTCCCCTATAACAAAGAGGACATCTTTTTTGGATGTTAGTTCTAGAAGGTCTTGTAGGTCTTCATAGAACCGTTCAACTTCAGCTTCTTCAGCATTCCTGGTTGGGGCATAGACTTGGATTACTGTGACATTGAATGGTTTGCCTTGGAAACAAACAGAGATCAGTCTGTCATTTTTAAGATTGCACCCAAGTACTGCATTTCGGACTCTTTTGTTGACTATGATGGCTACTCCATTTCTTCTAAGGGATTCTTCCCCCAGTAGTAGATATAATGGTCATCTGAGTTAAGTTCACCCATTCCAGTCCATTTTAGTTCACTGATTCCTAAAATGTTGATGTTCACTCTTGCCATCTCCTGTTTGACCACGTCCAATTTACCTTGATTCATGGACCTAACATTCTAGGTTCCTATGCAATATTGTTCTTTACAGCATTGGGTTTTACTTCCATCACCAGTCACATCCACAACTAGGCATTGTTTTTGCTTTGGCTCCATCTCTTCATTCTTTCTGATGTTATTTCTCCACTCTTGTCCAGTAGCATATTGGGTACCTACCAGTCTGGGGTGTTCATCTTTTAGTGTCATCTCTTTTTGCCTGTTCATACTGTTCATGGGGTTCTCAAGGCAAGAATACTGCAGTGGTTTGCCATTCCTTTCTCCAGTGGACCACATTTTGTCAGAACTCTCTGCCGTGATCTGTCCATCTTGGGTGGCCCCTACACTGAGTGGCTCATAGCTTCATTGAATTAGGCAATGCTGTGGTCCATGTGTTCACTTTGATGAGTTTTCTGTGCTTGTGGTTTTCATTATGCCTGCCCTCTGAGGGATCAGGATAAGAGGCTAATGGAAGCTTCCTGATGGGAGAGACTGACTGAGGGGGAAGCTGGGTCTTGTTCTGATGGGCAGGGCCATGCTCAGTAAATCTTTAATCCAATTTTCTGTTGATTAGTGGGGCTGTATTCCCTCCCTGCTGTTTGACCAGAGACTGAAGTATGGTGGAGGTAATGAAGATAGTGGTGACCTCCTTCAAAAGGTCGTATGTGTGCACTGCCACACTCAGTGCCTCCGACCCTGCAGCAGGCCACTGCAGACCCACACCTCCACCGGAGACTCTGGGACACTCACGGGCAAGTCTGGGTCAGTCTCTTGTGGGGTCACTTCTCCTGGGTCCTGGCGTGCACAAGGTTTTGTTTGTGCCCTCCAAGAGTCTGTTTCCCCAGTCCTGTAGAAGTTCTGTAATCAAATCCCACTGGCTTCCAAAGTCAAATTCCCTGGAGGTTCTCAGTCCCTTTGCCAGACCCCCAGGTTGGGAAATCTGTTGTGGGTCCTAGAACTTTCTTAACAGTGCAAGAATTTGTTCAGTATAATTGTTCTGCAGTTGGTGGGTCATCTGCTCGGTAGCTCTATGGTGGGATTAATGGCGACCTCCTCCACGAGGGCTCATGCCACACCCAGGACTGCTACACCCAGAGTCCCTGCCCCTGCGGCAGGCCACTGCTGACCCATACCTCCACAAGAGACACTCAAGCACTCAAAGACAGGTCTGGCTCAGTCTCTGTCGGGTCTCCTGTGCGTACAAGGTTTTGTTTGAGCCCTCCGAGTGTCTCTGGCAAGTATGGTGTTTGATTTTAAGCACAATTTTGCCCCTTCTACCGTCTTGCTGGGGTTTCTCCTGTGCCCTTGGATGTGGGGTATCTTTTTTTTGGTGGGATCCAATATTCTCCTGTTGAAGGTTGTTCGGTGGTCAGTTGTAATTTCGGACTTCTCACAGGAGAAGATATCTGGCCTCCTCTTAGTCTTTCCATTGGCAAGCAAATTGTGTAAACCCCTCAGAATATGACTTCACCCTTTTCTTTCTGCCAGTTCTCCCCAAAGCTCTGAGAATCGGGGTGGAAATGAAACAGAGTGAGATCTTGTGGGACTCTTCAGGTACAAATCCTTTCTGTGTCCCACTTTTTATTTGCAGGAAAAAGACTTCAGCCTCCTTAAGCTTCCTTGAGTTCCTTTTTCTAGTGGGTGATTTTATGACATGAAGGCATGGTGTGGTAGTTTTGCTTTCTCATTGATGCTTAAGAATGAAAACCAAAAACTTTCTCACACAAAGCTAGGATTGTCACCACTTTGACTCCACGTAACGGTAATCTGGACGTGTAGTATGAGAGATTTGATGATAGGTGATTCAGCAGTGGCAGTTTCCACAGTTAATGTATTCTTATCTTTAGGATGCTTTGGTTTTTAGCTAGTAGGGCACCAATCATCATTATTTTTCTTAAAGTTAGCAACTAAACACCAAAGCCGTAATGGTTGGAAATATGGGAGCCATAGGAAGTGTGTGATGAAAAGGGTCTCAGTGACAACCTGTGTTCTCCTATTTACTTCTCTCTCCATCTGCCCTGTGTATGTTTGTGACAGGCTCTGTTCCAAGAAGGCAAAGACATTGTAATACTGCCTCATGTGCTGTATGATTCCGTTTCAGAGTGAACCAATGAACTCATTCAGGGAACTGTGTCTCCAAAATTACTCTGGAATAGAATTGTTTCTCATTTGCCTATTATGTTTTTGTTTCTGTGCTGTTCAATCTTTGATTCTATACACAGAGTGACTTAGCGTCTAAGAATATTAGTGTTCTTTCAGTTCAGTTCAGTTCAGTCGCTCAGTCGTGTCTGACTCTTTGCGACCCCATGAATCGCAGCACCCCAGGCCTCCCTGTCCATCACCATCTCCCAGAGTCCACTCAGACTCACGTCCATTGAGTCCGTGATGCCATCCAACCATCTCATCCTCAGTCATCCCCTTCTTCTCCTGTCCCCAATCCCTCCCAGCATCAGAGTCTTTTCCAATGAGTCAAGTCTTCGCATGAGGTGGCCAAAGTACTGGAGCTTCAGCTTTAGTTGAATGAAATGGTTACACATTAATTCTTAACCTTTTTTTTTTTTAAAGAAAACTCTCTTATAGATTCAGATCAGTAAACACCATTCCAGTTTTCCAATAGTTGTTATTATATATATGATTTTAAAAAGTAAGGGTAGAGCAGAAATGTGCTGGAGGGGTATGCAAAACACATGACAGATTCCTAAGTAAATTTTCAAAATTTCCTCCTTAAAAAGTCTGATTTGGTAGTTAACATCAGACCTTCGTGTAGAATGGTACAAAACAGATGTATGTTTGAGATCTGTCTCTGGGGGTGAAGCTTTTACACTGTAACGTGTGAGCTTAGCTTGTTTTCCTTCTTGTCCTCCCCGCCCCAAACCCTCCCAAACTATAATAAACAGTACTGAGGTACTCCTTTAATAAAGGCTGCATTTTAACAATCTTTGGTTTTTATACCTATAGAGAATACCAAGTATTAAAAACCAAGTTTTATGTTATTTGCTTCCTGACTTTATTTTTGTGGTTCATACTTTTGTTCAGATCTTTTTCCTATTGCTAAAGAAGGAAATGGCAACCCACTCCATTATTCTTGCGTGGAAAATCCCATGGATGGAGGAGCCTGGTGGGCTACAGTCCATGAGATCACAAAGAGTCAGATACGACTAAGTGACTAACGCACACACACGCACACACACACACACACACACTATTAGGGGTGTATTCTACGTTACTTCAAAACTATTAGGGGAGTGTTTACCAAAGTGCATCAGCAATTGATGAACAGTTCACAAAATGAATGATTAGGAGAAACATAATTTAGCATTTTCTTTTTACTCTTCTAAGCAACAGAAAGTTATTTAAATTGTGAATAAAGCACTGTTGTAAATGCTGTAGTAGATGCAAAGATGAATGAGACCAGTGGTCCCACCCCTTATGTGATCATCAAGTCTGCAGGAGAGTGATGTTTGTGAACAATTTGAGGAGATGAATGTGGGAGTAAGGGCAAGTGCCCATGAGGTCTCTCTGCAGCAGGGGCCAGGCTCAAGCCTCAAGAGTGGGCGACAGCAGTGTGAGGTTGATGGGCTACTTTGAAAGATTTGTCTTAATAATGTTGATATACATGGTACTTCAAAGTTAGTGTTTGCTGATGTTCACTCTTTCTCCTTTTGTTTAAAGATTTTTGATTTGGGGATGTTTCCCCTTTCATGTAGTTTTTGGACAATCAAAAGCCTTTTGTGGTTATTACCAGACATGGAGTTGAGCAAGACTGCTTTCAAGCCTGTGTAGACATTTGTTCCATGAGGTAAGAACTTGAGCCAGTGGCTGAGTAGTTCCTAGAATCTCAGCTAGTGTTGCTCGGAAATAGATTTAAATTTGAGGTGACAAAGAAAAGCATTATTTGATTTATATGTGTTTATTCTAATATGTCTAGAATCACAGGGTTTGCAGTAGCCAAACATAACAAACAAAAAAGCTTAACCTCCACTCAGTTGTTAGCTGTATGCCTGATGCTTCTTGTGAAATCATTTAGTGACAGGAATCAATCCTGTGTTAGTTTTGAAAAAATGACTTGCCTTAAGCATGATCTAAAATAATTTTTTAAAGGTCATTGCTAAAAAGCCAATATAATTAAAAGATTTAAAATTCATTAAATGACTATGTTCTTGGATCAATGTTTTGTAATTAAAAAATTAATTTATGTTGAGAGAGAATAAAACTTGTGGTATAAAAATTAAGTAAAGACCTGCTCCCAAAGGAATTATACTAGAAAAGTCTTAAAATGGAGACTGAACAGAAGTAGCTATGGCATTACTAGATCATGTAAGTTTTTGTTTATGGTTTCACAGAGAAACCTTCCTTCTCCAGCCTTCAGTACCTAGAATTGTAGAGTAAATAGTGTCTGGAATTGATTGATGTCTTCACCTGCTTGGGTTTATTCCCCCTCCAACTTAGTTATTCAATCTCCTCCTTGACTTCCCTGGTGGCTCAGACAGTAAAGCGCCTGTCTACAATGCGGGAGACCCGAGTTCGATCCCTGGGTTGGGAAGATCCCCTGGAGAAGGAAATGGCAATCCACTCCAGGACTATTGCCTGGAAAATCCCATGGACAGAGGAGCCTGGTAGGCTACAGTCCATGGGGTCACAAAGAGTCAGACACGACTGAGCGACTTCACTTTTCTTTTTTTACAGTTTTATTGCCTTTTTATATATTTATTTTTTCAATTTGAAAAGAAAACCCTCTCTCTTTCATAAATTGTAGCAAGTTACTAGTCCTAACAAATCACCTCTTGTTTAAAACAGTGCTTCCTTGTATTCTTACTGCTGTATTAACCAGGGGGAAAATATACATGTTATTGTGTCCCTTTCTTTTGGAAATCAACTATATGGAAATTTACTGAGATATTTCCCTAAAACTTACCAGTTAGCTTTAAACAGAGAAGAGACCCTTAAATATATAGATATCCACATAAATTAAGCATTAATATAGGTAAAATTATAATAAAATGGTAGCAACTTTCTCTTGACTGAAGACAAATACCAGCTGCCTGTGTAGATCTTGTTTGTGATTATTACTTGGGGCTAATGTTTTTAGTTTCTAATCTAGACTGTTATTGGTTTTTGAAACTTTCCCTCCCAAGATTAGCTTTGGTATAATGCCATTATAATACATTTTCTCTGTCAATTAGGTCATTTAGTCTAACTAGTAGAGATTGCAGCTCTAAAATTGGCCTGACTTTTTGAAAATATAATTTGAGTTAAAACTATGAGGTAAATTAAAGGAAAACTGGTAAACAGATGGCGGCTAGACCTACAAACTGGTGGAACACGAAAGCAAAAATTATTTTAAAACCTAAAAATAGTTGACAGAATTCTGTATTTTCCTTTATAGACAAAGTGTCACATTAAATATCTCCTATTCTGTGACATTTAGAAATGCATTGAAGATCCCTCCATCCTTATTTTTATTAGAAAAGACTATTTTTCTTAGAAGACACATTACATTGATGTTAGCTTTAACATAAATGCCCAGAAAAGGTCCTTTTCACTGTCTTCCTGGACAGTTAAGAAAGATAACTGAATAAATGTGTAATAGAAGTATAGCAATTTTTAAAAGATGGATTTAAATATTGGAAAGGATTGAACTTTTGAAAGAATTTTCTTTGATAATGAAAAATATACAGTAGAAATTCTCAATATTTTCAAAGGAACTTCTGATTTTTCTTCTGATCCAAAAGTAATTAATTTTCCATTTGAAATGATTAATGGATCTTGGCTTTATAAATAGATGATAGATAACATACTATCAAAGGGTATTTTAAGATGGAGATAAAGGAAATTGTTATCTGGTGTTGTTTGCTACAGCTTCTCATCTTGGTTATGAAAGAAAAAGGATGCTCTAATATTATCCTGTAGTTGTCCCAGAAGCAGTGGCTTTCTGATTTCAGGCCTGAATTATTTTGACTTTTCCCCCCTTAATACTGTATTTTTCAGACAGCATCCCAAGGAACTCTGTGAGGTCAGGGACAGATGGACTCATCTTTGCTCAGTAGTTCACAATGGATGTAGATCAGCAATATTAACCCCCTAAGTGTTAACAGTGGAAACAGTGTCAGACTTTATTTTTGGGGCTCCAAAATGACTGCAGATGGTGACTGCAGCCATGAAATTAAAAGATGCTTACTCCTTGGAAGAAAAGTTATGACCAACCTAGATAGCATATTCAAAAGCAGAGACATTACTTTGCCAACAAAGGTCCATCTAGTCAAGGCTATGGTTTTTCCAGTAGTCATGTATGGATGTAAGATTTGGGCTGTGAAGAAAGCTGAGTGCCGAAGAATTGATGCTTTTTTTTTTTTTTTTTGAATTGATGCTTTTGAACTGTGGTGTTGGAGAAGACTCTTGAGAGTCCCCTGGACTGCAAGGAGATCCAACCAGTCCATTCTGAAGGAGATCAGCCCTTGGATTTCTTTGGAGGGAATAATGCTGAAGCTGAAACTCCAGTACTTTGGCCACCTCATGCGAAGAGTTGACTCATTGGAAAAGACTCTGATGCTGGGAGGGATTGGGGGCAGGAGAAGGGGACGACAGAGGATAAGATGGTTGGATGGCATCACTGACTCGGTGGACGTGAGTCTGAGTGAACTGTGGGAGTTGGTGATGGACAGGGAGGCCTGGTGTGCTGCGATTCATGGGGTCGCAGAGTCAGACATGACTGAGAGACTGAACTGAACTGAACTGAAGTGTTAATAAGGTCTTTGTGTATTACAATGTGTTTTAATGGCTCAGTTGTGTCCGACTCTTTGCAACCCCACCAACTGTAGCCCGCCAGGCTTCTCTGTCCACGGAATTCTCCAGCAAGAATGCTGGAGGGGGTTGCCGTTCCCTTCTCCAGGGTATCTCCCTGACCCAGGGATTGAACCTAGATCTCCTGCATTACGGACTTCCCAGGTGGCACTAGTGGTAAAGAACCGCCTGCCAGTGACATTGGTTTGATCCCTGGATTGAGAAGATCCCCTGGAGGAGGGCCCAGCAACTCGCTCAAGTATTCTTGCCTGGAGAATCCCATGGACACAGGAGCCTGGTGGGCTGCAGTCCAGTGAGTTGCAAAGAGTCAGACTTAGTACGCACCCGCGCTCCTGCATTATAGGCAGATTGTTTACTGTCTGAGCCACCAGGGAAGTATTACAGTGAAAGTGAAGGTGAAAGTAGCTCAGTCGTGTCCGATTCTTTGCGACCCCATGGAATATACAGTCCTTGGAAATCTCCAGGCCAGAATACTGGAGGGGGTAGCTGTTCCCTTCTCCAGGGGATCTTCTCAACCCAGGGATGGAACCCAGGACTCCCACATTGCAGATAGATTCTCTACCAGCTGAGCCACCAGGGAAACACAATAGGTGTCATTCAAAACAGCCCTTAGTATACAAATATATGTATGGCTGAGTCCCTCAGTGTTCACCTGAAACTATCACAATGATTGTTAATCAGTTATACCCCAACTCAAAACAAAAAGTTAAAAAAAAAATAGTCCTTTGTTTACTAACTGTGCATTTTAGTACACAGTCTTTATAACCCTTGAACCTATGCTGGGGGCTTCCCTAGTGGCCTAGTGGTAAAGCATCCACCTGCCAATGCAGCAGATGGGGTTCAATCTCTGAGTCAGGAAGGTTCCCTGGAGAAGGAAAAGGCAGCCCACTCTAGTATTCTTGCCTGGGAAATCCCGTGGACAGAGGAGCAGTTCGCAATGAGTCAGACACGACTGAGCCACTGATACTTTCATCTTCTCTTTTGCTAAAAATGTTGTCAAAATACTTCCTTACTTGTTTTCATTTAAAAAAATGTTTTACTTGTTTTCAATAAGAAAGGAAATGAGGCACATTTCTAAAGCCCACAATTGCTGCGTTGAAAACAAGATTTATTAGAGAAGTTCTATTTGTCTAGTCTATGATATGCTGATTTGTATCATGTTTTTCTTCCTTGACACTACACACAACCAGTGGAATAGCTGGGCTCCTTTGAAGTGTAATTGTTCCTAGGAAAAACAATTATTCTACAATCCTTGTTATAGAACATTTTGTAATGGGAAAGTATGTATAAATATACTCCAAAGAAATATTTAGCAACAGGGCTTCCAATTCTACAAGAAATCCCTGAAGACTCTATACCAGACCCTCGGGGGTTGCAAAGATGAGTGGAACTCAATGCCTATCCTCAAGGACTTTGGTCAGCTTATTTGGGGATAAGACCCCACAGTTAGGGAGACTGAAAATAGGGTCAGAGAGGCCAAAACCAATGACAATCACAGACCAAAACCGATGATGAATCCAAGGATGGAGAGATTGTATGTGGCCAAATAAAATGGCCAGAAAAAAACTTTGTGAAGTCAAGGGTTTGTTTTATTGTCAGTGTTCTGAGGCATCATTTGTTCCCTTGAAAGATTTGCAGAAACATCTCTGATGCTTCTGCTGTGCTGTGGTGCCCAGCTGTTCCTGTAGCTCATCATTTCTCTGAAAGAAACTTGGAAAGCCAGTGTGACATGGCTGCCAAGATGTTCTTCGTGCCTCATTTGGGGTAAGTGGGTAGGGTTTCTGTTGAGAGGTAAACATCTAAATTTTGAATGAAGAGAGAGTTTTATTTGTTGACTGTCTGAATACCTGAGGTTGGGCTCTTAATAATGGCCAAGTGTGTAAGCCTGCTTAAATCATTCCTACTTTTATTAACTTCTTGGCATTTTCTATTCCCTCAAGTTCCGTGTTCTATTAATAACTAATGGCCTTGTTCAGCTCCTGCATGTGCTACGTTTCTTCGCTAGAAGTTGTTCACTCCTTCCTGAACGATTTCTTGCTTTCTTCCTGTTCCCATGGCATCTGGGTACTTCAGTCTATTAGACGTGACTTGTTACTTTGTCATTGGATAGAATTCACAAGGATCTCACAAGGCAAAATTGTATGGGGTTATTTGAAACTTTCCTTATTTCTGATTATGTTCCAGGGAGCTTTAATAGCCGTCTGGTTAAGATTCCCACTTATCTTCTTGAAACTAGAGAGATCTGCATTTCAGATTGTTTTTAGCACTTGTAAATTTCTCATTTACTTAGCTCATCAAATCCCCCTTGAGACCTGGATAGTTTCAAACTACAGAAGGAAGGCTGCACATGTAGATTTTGTGACTATGTATGTACTGCAGCAGCACTTTGAAAAGAAATTCAGACCTTTTAAAATTCAAAACTTATGCTCAAAACCAAGAATTTAAAACCCAAAACTCCATGCTTAGGATTTACGTGTTATAGATAGGGCCTTGTAGTTGCAGGGCTGGCTGCAGCTGGTGAGGAGTGGCTGGCAGCCGTCAGTCAGTGGAACTTCCTTCTCTGGGATCAAGTGTTTTCGAAATAAGACGAGTGAGTCCCTGTTCCTTTTTGCTTCCTGCTGCTCCACCCAGTACTCATCTCTCACTCTTTTTGGAGGAATTCTCCAGATCCAAGCTCTTTGTCATTCTCTGGTGCTATCCTTTCTTCTAAAATGTTTTACAAGCCATTCTTTATTTTCCCCCTCTTCCTTGTGTTTATTACTGCAGTCTTCCCATTTCTGCCCCCATGAAATCCTGCTCTTTCCTTTAAAATCTAGCAAAAAGCCTCCTCCTATATGAGGTCTTCTAATCCTTTCAGAAAATGTAATCTCGTAATGGCATATTCTTTTAGTGCTTGTTTTATGTAGTATTCAGTGGTTATTTGTATATATCTTATCACCCCTGAGGACAGCCACTGTATCATATAATTTTTAAAATAATCTTTATAGCATATAGCCTGGTATCAAGCCAAGCACTCAGTAAAGATTTTTGAATTTAATGCAATTTGTGAATCCCAAATGTACCACCACCCGTAAAGCAGCGATGGCTGGGAGGCCAGTTAATATATGATGCCTGCCAGTCTCATCCTTCAGCAGATTGTAAATTGTTATTCACCCATTTACCACCATGTGGTTCTCATTCATTTCCTTCATTTGTTTATTTGGCTGCACTGGGTATTAGTTTCAGCACGCAGATCTTTGATCTTCAATGGGCATGCCAGTTCTTTAGTTGCGGCATGTGGGATCTAGTTTCCTGACCAGGGATCGATACCGAGCCCCCTTCACTGGGAGTTGGGAGTTTTTGCCACTGGACCACCAGGAAGTCCCTCATTTCCTTTAAAAAAAGTTTTTCAATTTATTTTTGGCTGTGCTCGGTCTTCGTTGCTGCATGTGGGCCTTCTCTAGTTGCAGCCAGCAGGGGGTACTCTACTCGCGGTGCATGGGCTTCTCATTGCAGTGGCTTCTCTTGTTGGGGAGCGCGGGCTCTAGGGTGCACGGGCTTAGTTGCCCAGCGGCATGTGGGATGCTCTCAGACCAGGGATCAAACCCATGTTCCCTGCATTGGCAGGCAGATTCTTAACCACTGGACCACTGGGAAGTCCCCCTCATTTCCTTCTGTAATGTAAGAAACAACATCTGTTAGAGTATTTGGAAGAATACTTTTCCTCATTTAATATTATTTTAAATAGCTTTTCCCATATAACATCAGTTCAGTTCAGTTCAGTCGCTCAGTCATGTCCGACTCTTTGCGACCCCATGAATCACAGCACGCCAGGCCTCCCTGTCCATCACCAACATCAGGGGGTGCTTAATCTGAACTAAGATGTTTATCTTCTTCTGGTCTGTTTTTTCTTAAAGCTGGTAATAGGCTATAAGACTGCAAATTTGGTAGAATCTGTGATTTAAGATCAGATTAAAACTGGATAGATGCATTTTTAGGTAGCAGTCCAAGGAATTAGGGGGGTAAGAATGTTGCAACAACTTCAACAACTTTTTTTTTAATCCAGCACTGGAATTGGAAGAGGTCAGAACTGTAAAGAGGCCAGATGATTGCTTAAAAACACCTCTTAGATTGCAACAGAACTTGACTAGCAGAATAAGTTCCATCCAAACTTTCTGAAGCAATTATCTGAGGGAATTATAAAGTCAGTTGCATAGTAAAGGGGTTCCTTGGGTAAGGTTCATATTCAAATTTGAATTACTATAAAAGTGCCTTGAGTTATTTATACTTATTATATCCATTTGTGCTTCTGAGAGAGTCAGGGGGGGAGGGAGGGAGGGAGGGAGGGAGGGAGAGAGAAAGAAAGAAAAGGGAGCCTGATTGTGTTCTCTGGAGCTTGGGGAAAAAAGAGGACCATGTAACATTTATGCCAGAGGAATCTCAAGGGAAGAAGCTGGCTGATGGAGATAGTGGCACAGAGTAGAGAACAGTGGGTGGGGAGTCTGTTTTCCCACTGACAGTGGGCTGGAGATATTCCATGGAATTGTAAGTGACCATCCAGAGAAGGTATGCTGGCATTGGTCACAGATGGGTCGGGGAGCCCATATGTAGGTGGAGGAGACATCTCTGGGCATCTGAATGGCAAAGCAATATAGGTATTTGTAGGGCAGTTAAGAATTTCTCTGGTGGCTCAGATGGTAAAGAGTCTTCCTGCAATGCAGGAGACCCGGGCTTGATCCCTGGGTCAGGAAGATCCCTGGAGAAGTGAATGGCTGGACTTTCTCCATGGACAAAGGAGCCTGGCAAGCTATAGTCCATAGAGTCGCAGAGAGTCAGACAGGACTGAATGACCAACACATTAAGACTTTCTCTGCCTTCCCCAAGGGGGTCGCAGGCAACTAACTGCACAGGAGCCAGCCAAGGAAAGCTGCTAGTCAGAGGAAGAGAAAACAGCAGGTCTGAGCCAGGGGAGGGCGACACCCTACTTTTGAATGAAGTACGGAATTTGGTTTCTATGTGAATTGAGACTTTTAGAGACTTTTCATTATCCAACAACACCTGGCACACAACTGTGAGGCCTTAGATTTAAGGAAGATTCAGAGGAAGATTCAGCCTGCCTGAATAGATTTGCAGGGCTGCTCTGACCATGGGATTCTCCAGGCAAGAATACTGGAGTGGGTTGCATTTCCTTCTCCAGGAGATCTTCCCAACCCAGGGATTGAACCCACGTCTCCTGTGGCTCCTGCATTGGCAGGCAGATTCTTTATCACTGAACCACCAGAGGGAGGAAAAGTTGCTTTATGACTTTTGTGTATTGTAGTTTGTGTCCTCAGTCTTATCTCTTCTCCTGACATTAAAGTCCTTGAGGGTGAGACCTTGGAAATTAGAGTTGATGTCTTTCTGGAGAAGGAAATGGCAACCCACTCCAGTATTCTTGCCTGGAAAATCCCAAGGACAGAGGAGCCTGGCAGGCTGTAGTCCGTGGGGTCGCAAAGAGTTGAACACAACTGAGTGGCTGAGCATGCATGTCCTGATGTCTTACTCCCCAGGTCTTAGTCATCTTTATATATTATGCAAAGCTTAATGTACCCATTTGTTCAATATGTATGTATCGAATGAATATTTGGTTGTGAGACTAAAGCAAAACATGACCTTTAAAAAGCATAAAAGTACAGTGATTTTTTAAAAAGAATTTTAAATTTTAGAGTTGTTCTAGATTTACAGAAAAATTACAGAGATAGTACATAGAGTTTATACATTCCTCATGCTCAGCTTCTCCTTTTGTTAACATTTTATGATTTTAGTATGATATATTTGTCACTACTGATGAATGAGTGATTGCTTTTTATATGTGCAAATTCTACTTCTTACAGTGGGAGGAAATAAAGGGAAACATGCCATAGTATTTATTGCAAAGAGTAGTCATTTTGATTTGTGGATCAAGGGTTTATACCAAGTATTTGTTAAACTTCTTCATGAGTTTGCTTTATATAAGTAATGTGCTTCCTAATTTCAGTTATAAATCAAAATATATTGCAAAATTCCTAGCAAGTCATATCACTCAGTCCCTTGACCCTTGAATTTCACAAAGTAGTTATGCTTTTCTTTAAAATGGTTAAGGAGGAACTTGATATTTATTTGAGCTGTCATTTTCTTTATTCCATGATGGATTGCTTCCTGTTGCTGCCAGAAATAACATGAATTAAAAGTTAAGATTATTTTTGGTTCAGGTGGTTATATACCAAACCAAAAATATCAGGAGATGATCAAGTAAAACTCTTTAACCTAAGAAATTTTCCTCCTTGTAAACCAGCCTTAATATTTTTAATCCAAACAAATTGTGTGATCTTCCTCACAAGATAATTGGAAAGAAAAAGTCATTTAATGTAAGAAAAATGTTTGAAAAACCAAAGTCTAAAATAAATTCAAGCATCAGTGAATTTTGTATTTATAATGTGATATACACTTTGCTGTTTGCCAGGACTGCATTTGGTTATCTGTTATTTTATTTTTTTGTGTTCACACAGTTTAAAGCATTAAGGAAAAGAGTGCCAAGGTTAGAAGTACTTTCAAATGGTATGTCTATGTAAAAATGGCTTGATAAACTTGTTTTTGCAGAATGTAGTGACCTCTGAGGGAAATTTCATCAATCTAATACTTTTCCCAGTGTTAGCCATTCTCAGCAGTGTGGTAGTCACTGGGTCTCTTACATCATAACTGCTCCCAGTGCTGGTGACTGACTGCGATTGAATGTCTTATGTCGCTCCAAACTCAATATGTCTAAAATGAATTCATCTCTTAAAGTCTTGATTATTTCTTCTGACATCCCTCTTTAATCTAAGGTAGAAATTCAGTGACCTCTCCCCAAACCTCATACTTTACCATGATTTTCTTTCTTTCCACCCTTTCATTCAAACATTCATCACATTTTGACTTTGAATAGTATTTGTATGCGTTTCTTCCTTTCTACTTCCAAATCCTTAGTCGAGAGCTGGATCACCTCGTATCTGGATTATTGACATAGCATCCTAAAACTAGTCTAATTGTGTCTATTTTCTCTAAGTACTTCCATCATTTCAACATACTAAAAATCTTTCAGTGGATGCTTCTTCCTTCTTCTAGAATGTGATATGGGCTTCTCAGTCTGATTTTGTGGGCAGTTCACCTCTTAGTCCACTTTATTGAGAACTCTTCTTTTGCCATGCCCCTGAGTTGTTTCATATGTAGAAGGAGATTTCAGTGCTCTTTATTGAGACTTTCTACAATGAACTAGTGTTTGTTTAATAAAGTCAACTCTTTTAACAGCATCAGCCAGGACTCAGTTGGAATTGTTCACTGGCTTAGGTGTAGAATCCTTCTTGTCTCACATAAAAACCTGAGAATATACTCAGGCAAGCTGACTGATTTATCCTTGCTGTGCTGTGCTTAGTCACTTCAATTTCGCCTGACTCTTTGCAATCCCAACTGTAACCCTCCAGGCTCCTCTGTCCACAGGATTCTCCAGGCAAAAATACTGGAGTGGGTTGCCATGCCCTTCTCCAGAGGATCTTCCTGACCCAGGGATTGAATACAGGTCTCTTTTGTTTCCTGTATTTCATGCAGATTCTTTACCCACTGAGCTATCTGGGAAACCACCCTTAGTCTTCTGAAAATTTTTAGGATTAAGTGAAGTTAATATTGCCAGTAGAGGTAATACTTTTTGAGCCCTAGGGTCTTAAGAGACACTGTTAACATCCTGTGCTTGGGGCTATTACTACAGTATTATACAACAATTCCAGTATTGTTCTTTCTAAACACTTTCTTTGTTCAAAATGTCCCAGCCTCTGAAGCATTTTTGGAAAAGTCCTTTCCCTCAAATGTTTGTAAGCTTGAGAGGGATCCTAAAGGCCTCATAGGGCAAAGGCTTTTGTTGGTATATCATATCAGTTCAGTTCAGTCACTCAGTCATGTCTGACTCCTTGCGACCCCATGAATTGCAGCATGCCAGGCCTCCCTGTCCATCACCAACTCCCGGAGTTCACTCAGACTCAAGTCCGTCAAGTCCGTGATGCCATCCAGCCATCTCATCCTCAGCCGTCCCCTTCTCCTCCTGCCCCCAATCCCTCCCAGCATCAGAGTCTTTTCCAACGAGTCAACTCTTTGCATGAGGTGGCCAAAGTACTGGAGTTTCAGCTTTAGCATCATTCCTTCCAAAGAAATCCCAGGGCTGATCTCCTTCAGAATGGACTGGTTGGATCTCTTTGCAGTCCAAGGAATTCTCAAGAGTCTTCTCCAACACCACAGTTCAAAAGCATCAGTCTTTGGTGCTCAGCCTTTTTCACAGTCCAACTCTCACATCCATACATGACCACTGGAAAAACCATAGCCTTGACTAGACGGACCTTCGTCGGCAAAGTAATGTCTCTGCTTTTGAATATGCTATCTAGGTTGGTCATAACTTTTCTTCCAAGGAGTAGGCATCTTTTAATTTCATGGCTGCAGTCACCATCTGCAGTGATTTTAGAGTCCCCCAAAATCAAGTCTGACACTGTTTCCACTGTTTCCCCATCTATTTCCCGTGAAGTGATGGGACCGGATGCCATGATCTTCGTTTTCTGATTGTTGACCTTTAAGCCAACTTTTTCACTCTCCTCTTTCACTTTCATCAAGAGGCTTTTTAGTTCCTCTTCACTTTCTGCCATAAGAGTGGTGTCATCTGCATATCTGAGGTGATTGATAGTTCTCCCGGCAATCTTGATTCCAGCTTGTGTTTCTTCCAGTCCAGCGTTTCTCATGATGTACTCTGCATAGAAGTTAAATAAGCAGGGTGACAATATACAGCCTTGACGTACTCCTTTTCCTATTTGGAACCAGTCTGTTGTTCCATGTCCAGTTCTAACTGTTGCTTCCTGACCTGCATACAGATTTCTCAAGAGGCAGATCAGGTGGTCTGGTATTCCCATCTCTTTCAGAATTTTCCACAGTTTATTGTGATCCACACAGTCAAAGGCTTTGGCATAGTCAATAAAGCAGAAATTGATGTTTTTCTGGAACTCTCTTGCTTTTTCCATGATCCAGCGGATGTTGGCAATTCGATCTCTGGTTCCTCTGCCTTTTCTAAAACCAGCTTGAACATCAGGAAGTTCACGGTTCACGTATTGCTGAAGCCTGGCTTGGAGAATTTTGAGCATTACTTTACTAGCATGTGAGATGAGTGCAATTGTGTGATAGTTTGAGCATTCATTTGCATTGCCTTTCTTTGGGATTGGAATGAAAACTGACCTTTTCCAGTCCTGTGGCCACTGCTGAGTTTTCCAAATTTGCTGGAATATTGAGTGATTGATATATAATTATATCAGCTATAATACTGGTAATGTTAATTGGGTTTTACAGAAGACCTCACATTTCCTACCAAGTGGTAACTGTTTCATTTTGTTACATTACATTGTAGGGTGGGAAGAATGATAGTGTGTATTTTATTTACTCTAATTATCTGCATTAAAATTTGAGTTGTTGTCATGTTTACCATCTGCTTGCCTTTTGGGCTCAGTAAAGCAAAGTAAAGAACAGCTTTGAAGAAGAATATTTGAAATACTTGCAAAATACACTGCACAACATTAGGGTACTTTTGGCTTCTTTATCTCTGTGGACTTATATAGCCTTTGCCACTTGGAGTCATGGTCTGTGTGAAGTGTCTGGCATTTGAGATTGGTGAAAATATTTTATATCTATGCTTAAAATATAGGTTGTGAACTTCCCCTTTCAGTACTTTTAAGGCAGTTGATTTCACTGTTAATTTCCATGTGGTTGTTCTGAAACAAAACAGGGGTTTAATTTTTTGACTGCACATCATGTAATAGTATTCTTCACGGTGTGCCATGACCCATCTTCTTAAGCAAATATAGCACGTGTGGAGTTTATTTATAGTTTTGCCCTCTAGTCTTCATTGGCTCCTAGTTTATTTGGGGTATAATTCACTAGGGCTATGGGTTGCAGTTGTTAAGGAGTCAGCTAAGGAGAAGGAGACAGAAGGCACATTGTCCTACTGTGTATAACACTGAGGTGTGTCCACCCTTAGATTACTATACACATTAAGGGAGGGTGTGGCTTCAGCAGACCGTAGAGGAAGACAGACTGAACAACTTTGAGTATGAAAGGGGGATAGAATATAGAAAAGTTTTGAAAATGTATTAAATAGAGCTAATTGGAGCTACCATTTATTGAGTGATTATCACCAGCATACACTGTGTTAAGGGCTTTATGTATATCAGCTTATTTAAAGCTCACAACAGTATTCCCAGAGGACTTTGATTTCCTTTGAACAAAATAGGCAACTGAAGTTTAGCTGCTGCTGCTAAATTGCTTCAGTTGTGTCCGACTCCGTGCGACCCCACAGACGGCAGCCCACCAGGCTCTGCCGTCCCTGGGGTTCTCCAGGCAAGAACACTGGAGTGGGTTGCCATTTCCTTCTACAACGCATGAAAGTGAAAAATGAAAGGGAAGTCGCTCAGTCATGTCCGACTCTTCACGACCCCATGGACTACAGCCTACCAGGCTCCTCCGTCCATGGGATTTTCCAGGCAAGAGTACTGGAGTGGGTTGCCATTGCCTTCTCCAACTGAAGTTTAGGACTGTGGCAAATAGGGATAAAGTAAACAAGAATGAATTTGGAGAACAAATATCAAAATCCTGAAACTGAGGAAATTTTTAATAAATTCTGTGAAGTAGATTGGAACATTTAAAAGTTTTGCATCAGATTCATTTCCCCCAGAGGTGACAGAACAGGATAAGGATAAATTGACAGTAGTAACTTAACATCCTAAGATTAGAAGGGACTTTTATAGCTGTCTGGAGAAGGGGGTTGTAAAATTCATTAATTGATGTTATACAGATATCTAAAAGATGGATTACAGAGAACATTTATGCCCTTTTTGAAGATGTTTCTAGGCAGCAGAATATTAGTTTGTTGAAGAGATTTATGATTTTGTCCCTTAAAGCTATATTTAGGAGTTGTTTATTTTACTGTGAAACTTCACCAAGGATTAGTCTCAATCAAACTGCACCTCAAGCTGGAGTGAACTAACCAACATGTAAAAATTCAAGAAGGGCTCAAATACTTTAAATTATCTATCAGCTAGAGTATTTTGAAGGAAAAAAAAGTCTAATGAGTATTTTTGAATGAATCCACACTGGAAAAGAATCAAATGTTTTCTAAGACTACTGAAATCAATTTATACTAACTGAAATTATAGTCATTTTCTTAGTCTTAAATTGGGGCAGTTGACAAACTTGCTTGACAGAAGTGAAAAAACACTTTAAAAAATGAATTAAAAAAATAGAAACAAATTGTACATATTAACTATAGAAAAAAGTTGGAAACAAATTTAGCAATGATGAAAAAATTTCCCATAATCTACCTTTATTGTAATATGAATGTTGGTAAGATTCTGTTTGTAGATTCATTAACTGCAAAAAAAAAAAAAAACCACATATGTGTATAATTATGTACACACACATGCATATATTCAAAGTAAAACATCTAATAAAAGTTTTCTTGAGGGTAAGACTGATAATTTACCAGTAGCTGTTTCTGAAAAACTGGAATTTTAATATATTTGGATGCAAGGGAGTGAGAAATGGAGAGAGAGAATCTAGAGTTTGCTCTAGGTGAAATGATTAAGACCAGAAATTTCCATCTGGCAATAAACAAGCCAAAAATGATGTTAAAAAAACAATTACATTTACACTAGCATGAAAAAGAACAAAATAGAAATAAATTTAGGAAAAGAAGTACAAGACTTGTTCATTAAAAACTACAAAATGTTATTGAAAAACAATGAGATCTACTAAATGGCAATTCATCTTTGTTCGTGGATTGGAAAAATTAACACGGCTAAAATGGCATCCTCAAGTTGATCAACATATTCAATGCAATCATGTTTGGAATCCTGAGGGCTTGTTTTTTTTTTTTTTTTGCAGCAGTTGGCAAACTTATCCTGAAATTCAGGAGACCTAGGATACTCAGAGCATTAAAAAAAATTACAAAGTTGGAGGACTCACATTTATCAGTTTCAGAATACAAAGTTATAGTAATCAAGACAGTGTGGTACTCACATCAAGATAGACATTTGGATCTATAGAACAGAATTCCAAGACAAGAAATAAACTCTTACATTTATTGTAAATTAACTTTTGGCTAGAGTGCTAAAAGAATTCAGTGGGGAAATAAATTATCTTTCCAACAAGTCGCGCTGGAAAAGCTATATTGTTGTTGTTGTTTTAGTTGCTAAGCCATGTCCAGCTCTTTAGTGACCCCATGGACTGTAGCCACAAGGATGAACTTGCAGCTTATTTCACACACTATCCAAAAATTAACTTAAAGTGGATCATAGATCTAAATGTAAGAGGTAAAACTATAAAACTCCTAGAATAAATGTGGGAGCAAATCTTCATGACCTTGGATTTAATCAATGTTTTTTTTAGATATGGCCTCCAAAATATAAAGATCAAAAGAGAAGACTAAGCTGGACTTTATCAAAATTAAAAGTTTGTACACTTTTACCTTCAAGAAAATGAAAGGACAATGCATAAAATGAGAGAAAATATTTGCAAATCATATGTCTAAAGGGACTTATAACCAGAATATATAAAGAACTATTACCACTCAATAATAAAGACAAATCATCCAATTAAAAATGGGCAAAGTATGTCAATGGCATTTTCCCCAAGCAGATATGCAAATGGTCAAATGCTCAGTGTCTTTTGCCATTATTGAAATGCAAATCAAACCCACAGATTATTACTTGACACCTACCTGAACAGCAATGACAAAAAAGACAGACAATAACAAGTGTTGACAAAGAAGTAGTCACTGGAACCTTTATACACTGTTGACAGGAATGTAAAACATTAATCAAACAGCCACTATGGGAAATAGTCTGGAATTGCTCAAAAGGTGAAAGATAGAGTTACCATATTACTCAACAGTTCCAACAGAAATGAAAACATAGTGTATGCAAAACTTAAAGATGAATGTTCACAACAGCATTGTTCATAGCAGCCAAAAAGTGTAAACCCCTCAAATGCCCTTTAAGTGATGAACAGAGAAACAAAAGTGGTATGCTTATACAATGGAATATTACTTGGCAATAAAAAGGAATGAAGTTTATGAAAAACTAATACATGCTACAACATAGATGGATCTCAAAAAATGCTAAGTGAAAGGAACCAGTCATACAAGACCATATTGTGTAACAACCATTTATGTAAAATAATCAAAACTGTGAATAGAGAAAACAGTGGTTTCTAGGAGTTGGGTGAGAGGAGGAAGGCTGAGGATTTGGAAGTGTGACTGGTAACAGGTACAAGGTTTCTTTCTGGGGTGTTGAAAATGTTCTAAAATTGGGTAATGGTGATGACTGCAGTGAAAGAGGAGAGTGAAAACCTGGCTTAAAACTCAATATTCAAAAAACTAAGATCATGGCATCCAGTCCCGTCACTTCATTGCAAATAGACGGGAAAACAATGGAAACAGTGAGAGACTTTATTTTCTTGGGATCCAAAATCACTGCAGATGGTGACTGCAGCCATGAAATTAAAAGATGCTTACTCCTTGGAAGAAAAGCTATGACTAACCTAGACAGCATGTATAAAACCAGAGACATTACTTCGCTGAAAAAGGTCCATCTAGTCAAAGCAATGGTTTTTCCAGTAGTCATGTATGGATGTGAGAGTTCAACCATAAAGAAAGCTGAGTGCCAAAGAATTGATGTTTTTGAACTGTGGTATAATAGAAGACTCTTGAGAGTCCCTTGGACTGCAAGGAGATCCAACCAGTCAATCCTAACGGAAAATAGTCCTGAATATTCATCAGAAGGACTGATGGTAAAGCTGAAGCTCTAAAAACTTTGGCCACCTGATGCAAAGAACTGACTCATTGGAAAGGACCCTGATGCTGGGAAAGGAGGAGGAGAAGGGGATGACAGAGGATGAGATGGTTGGATGGCATCAGCAACTCGATGGACATGAGTTTGAGCAGGCTCTCGGAGTTGGTGATGGACTGGGAAGTCTGGCATGCTGCAGTCCCTGGGGCTGCAAAGAGTCAGACACGACTGAACCACTGAACTGAACTGACCTGATGACTGCATAACTTTGTAAATACACTAAAAATGTATGAATTGTATGTTTAAAAGGCAAACTTTGGGATATGTAAATTATATATTCATAAGACTGTTAAAAAATGCAGTAGCTTATTTTGTGAGATTTCCTGGCTTATTCTCTTCTTTCCTCTGGACTTTCTCTTTCCTTTTCCTGTTCTATTCAAGTTTCGTTTCATGTCTAGCAGTTTCTTGTCAGTCTGAGTCCCCATCTTGAGTGTGAGTGCTGAGGGAAGCAGTTTTCAGAGTTTAGCCTCTTAGACTGGGCCATTGGCTTTCTCATTCATCTGTTTTTGGAGTAGCCAAAAGCCTTCCAGTTTCAGCTGCTGCTCTGACGTTGGCCACCCAGGCTTTGTAGTAAGTACCTGTTGGTTCCTCTGGTTCTCAGGCTCCTTAGTCACCTTACTGCTTCACTTTCTTTCTTTCTTTTGAGAATCTGGGACTGTGCAAGTCTTGTAGTTGCATGTGGTTTCTACCAAATGATTTGTATTTGGGGATTCAAGAAGATACTCTCTCACTTGGTTTTGTTGTGGATGTTGTCCGGGGGTTTTGGTTTGGGTATCAGTTGTTCTGTTTTCATGTGGAGATTTGGGAAGATTCAAAGCTTTGCTTCCATTGCTATGACTAACATTTTTTTAGAATTCAGAAATGTAACCTTTCTGACTACTTGAGGAAGAGATTTGGAAAGGATTAGTCTGGCAAAAACAGGACATCCTCCTGGAGATTTAAATATCCTTGAAGGAAGAGCCTGTGGCTCATTGGCCTTCTAAATCCAGCACCTAGCACAGGCCATGGCATAGGATAACACCCAGATAAACATGGGTTGAGTGAATAGAAGTACAGAGCGATGAACGGCTTCTTGAAGGAGAGCACGCTAGAATTCGTAGCCAGCACCCTCTTACCAGTGCTGACAAATGGGGGCCTGTTTGGATGGCTTCCTCTCCTTACACATGTACATCAGAAACATGTCTGAAGCTTTGGGCAGCTATTCAACTGCATTACCTGCTTCAGTTTATCAAGAACTATTGAGAAATGATAAGAATTGTAAGTTTTCAATATTCTTAGGGTGTTGATCTAGGTTGCCTGAATTCTAGAAGTACCTGAATGAAGGTGTTAGATCCTTCATTGCCCCCGAGGTGTTGGATCTCTGTCCCAGAAGTCTTAGATTCCCTTAAGTCCTTCATAGCCTTAGATTCATTTTCTAACTCTAGTAAGTGGAGCCGCTCAGTCGTGTCCGACTCTTTGTGACCCCGTGGACTGTAGCCTACCAGGCTTCTCCGTCCATGGGACTCTCCAGGCAAGAATACTGGAGTGGGTTACCATTTCCTTCTCCAGGGGATCTTCCCGATCCAGGGATCGAACCTGGGTCTCCCACATTGGAGGCAGACGCTTTACCCTAACTAACCTTGCTTGTGGGTAAATAAACCACATGTATGAGATAGTATCTTGCCATGCAGAATCTTTTCAATCTGATACAGGGGAAAACTGCCTGATCTTTCCTGAGCTCTCTGCTTCTCTAATAAATCACTGTTATTTATTTTATTCTCCTAGGAACTTTGAAAACTTAGTAAATAGAGCTATATATCTTAAAAAGAAGAATTTCCTCAGGTCCCATCATTCTTCTGAAATTTCTGAGTTGCCTTGGGCTGGCCATGCCACGTCTTTCCCGAGTCTCTTAGCCTCATCACCACTTACTTCCCAGGGTTCCATTTTCTTGGTACTCTGTTTCACTACATTTAGTTTGATGAAATTGTGCTGAGATAGAAATGGAGTTTCAAGGCATAAAACGTGCTGTCTGTTATTTGTGTTTTTACAAAGACGTGCAATGCTTTAAGTCAGAGAAGTTGAGTTGAGTAGAAACATGGATACCTTTGCCATTTTTCAAGTCCAGATGATGTCTGATGATCTTCGACATAATAAAAAATGTAAAAAATACAAGGAGCACAGCATTCACTGTGAGTAGCTGTGAAGATGATTACTGTTACATCTCTGAGTTGGACTCTTGAATAGGTTTCTTCACAGATTCTCTTGAGATATGTGTATCAAATCAGCTTATTAAAAAATGAAGGAACATGTGGGCATATTGCCTTAACAGTTGGCTGCCTTTAGACACTGCAGCTGTTGGAAAGGCCTGAGTGAACTAATTAAATTATGGCTAGTCCTTGCCATGAACACCCTTCTTAAAATACTGGTGGTTGGGGAGAGAAAGATGTGCAAAGAATACAGACAGCTGCATTTATTTTCAATTTGCAAAAGGATCTAAACACACAAAAATGCCATTTACATTCTTGGAAGTTGAGTGAAGAATTGTAATCTTGGTATGCCATTTCGGAAACTTTTTGAAACTTCCTGCTTTTGGTTTACTCTTTGCAACTCTGCCCAATTTTGTATATGGTGGTTAGTTTAACTCTTTAAACTGGTGAATTTTGGGCTTAAAGCTTCCCTACATTTTAAAGTGGTTTTTAAAATGATAAAAGATGCTTATGGTAAAGTTGATGTAATATGAAAAAGTGAAATGAAAGTGTTAATCATCTCAATTTTTCATATTATATAAACTTTCCATAAGCATCTTTTATCATTTTTAAACAGCATTTTAAAATATAGAGAAGCTTTATGGTGAAGTTTATATAATATATCAATGTATCAGCAGTAAGAAAGCCAAAAATCAACTTCCCTTTTAATTCTCTTTTCCTTCAGGAAGTTGCAGACTGATGCACACCCTTCTAGGCTTAAGAAATACGTATATGAAATTGATTTGACATTTATATATTCTATTTATAATAATTGTGCCTACCATTTACACTGTTCTGCAACTTGATTTTTTTCACCTAATAGTTCATGATCTTTTCTCCACATAGATTAGAATTTAATGGGCTGTGTTCTCCCTTTTCATATACATAATGGTATATTGCATGTTGCCCTATATATAAGAAGATGTGAGAAAGAATGGCAGCCCTACCCAAACAGTTTGCCCTTCTCTGTCTCTAGCCTGAATAGATGCACCAGTACCTAGAAGTCATTCCACAGCTGTCAAATCAATTACACGGCTTCTGGTGACAAGAGGAGAAACAGCAGCTGGTAGACAAGTGTAGCCACCCATTTCTGAGGCATGGGAGGAGGGACAGCAGAGGACATATTTCTGCTATTGTTCCATTTTTAACTATATGATTTCTTTTTAGGTATTTCATTTTATAATAATAAAAATGGTTTTAGTGAAGCATTTAAAAAAGTGATTTAGGTCAATGATGGAAGAAAAAAATTACTCATAGACCCTCATTACTCAACTTAATTATTGTTAAACATTCAGGTTAACATTTTGTTATATTTCTTTTTTCCCATGTTGTCTCTTAAATGTGTTGTTGGAAACAGTACTTTCCTTCTGTGACCTTTCTCCTCAAAACCCATCATAACCATGACAAAAAAATAAGGCAAGTCCCAGTTAAGGAATATTTTACAAAATGCCTTGTATGTCTGAAAACTATAAATAACAAGGAAAATATGAGATACTGTCACAACCAAGGGGTGCTTAAGAAAATATGACTACTAAATGTGATGTGAGATCCTGGAACAGAAAAGGACATTTGGGAAAAGCTAAGGACATCTGAATAAAGCATGTAGTGTTAGTCGCTCAGTTGTGTCCAACTCTTTGTGACCCCATGGACTGTAGCCCGCCAGACTCCTCTGTCTATGGGATTCTCCAGGCAAGAATACTAGAGTGGGTTGCCGTGCCCTCTCCATGGAATCTTCCCAACCCAGGGATTATACCCAGGTGTCCCACATTGCAGGCAGATTCTTTACCATCTGAGCCACCAGGGAAGTCCCCGAATAAAGCGTGGACTTTGGTTAATAAAAATGTATCATTATGGGCTGAGTAATAGTGATAAGTTCACCATGCTAGAGGAAGATGTTAACCACAGGAGAAATTGTTTTTAAATTATACGGAAAGCCTTCCTATTACCTTGACATTTTTTCTGTAAATCTAAAACTATTCTAGAATAAAACAACAAAAAAAGAATTATATTGTAATGATACCATGTATACAGTTTTGTATTCTACTTTTTCTTACTGTGCCATCTTTTCAAAAACTAATGATTGTTTTTATTACTCAGAATGAGTACACTGTAATTCACCTATTTCTTTCATGTGGAATATATATATCATATAAATTGTTTCTAATAATTAGTAATGCTCTGATGAATGGCTGTATCATTTGTTTATACCTTGTTCTAAAAGGATTTTTGAAAAAATAATTTATTTTTAAGACAAATTTAATAATTTTCAGAAATATTTCTACGTTTAATTTGAGGTGGTGGTGGCTCGATTCCTAAAAGTGGAGTTAGAAAGTTAAAAAGTCAAGTTGTATGAAGGTATTAAATATTTTGCCCAATTGTTTTATGAAAGTCTATTCTTATTTACAGTTATACCATCAAGGGCTCATTTTACTGGATCTTCTCCAGCACTGTGTATAATTTTTTTTAATAATCTTTTCCAAAACTAATATCTTCTTGATTTAATCTATATTTCTTTACTTTTCAATTATCTTTATTTTACCACTTCTCCTAAGAATAATCTGCTCATGATTAGAAAATTGGCAGAAGACCTGAATAGACATTTTTTCAAAGAAGACATCAGATGGCCAACAGGCACATGAAAAGATGCTCAACATCACTAATCATCAGAGAATGCAAATCAAAACCACAATAAGATAGCGCCTTGCACCTGTCAGAATGTCTATCATCCAAAAGACCACAAATAACAAATATTGGCAAGGTTGTGTGGAAAGAGAACCTTAGTATTCTGTTGGTAAGACTGTAAATTGGTGCCATCACTCTGGAAAACATTATGGATGTTTCTCAAAAAATTAAAAATAGAGCAACTATATGATCTAACAATTCTGTGATTGGGTATGTCTGAAGAAAATGAAAACATTACTTCAAAAAGATACATGCACCCCAATGTTCATAGCAGCATTTGCTTACAATAGCTAAGATATGGAAACAACCTGAATGTCTATCAGCAGATGAATGGATAAAGAAAATATGGTGATATACATAGTGGAATACGACTCCGTTGTAAAAGAGAATGAAATTCTTCCATTTGCAGCAACATGGATGGACCTAAAGGGTATTATGTTTAGTGAAGTAAGTCATGCAGGGAAAGATAAATACTGTTTGTTATCACTTAGATGTGGAATCTAAAACATAAAGCAAATGAATGAGTATAACAAAACCAAAACAGACTCACAGAGAACAAACCAGTGGTTACCAGTTGGAAGAGAGAAAGGGGAAGAGGAAAGATAGGAGTAGGGGTAGAGGCACAAACTACTAGGTATAGAAAAATAAGCTACAGGGACATATTGTACAGCACAGGGAAATGTCAGTATTTTATAACAATGTAAATGGAGTATGATCTATAAAAATATTGAATCACAATGTTATACACCTGAAACTAATATAAAGTAAAGCAACTATACACCAGTAAAAAAAGGATTATACATTCATGTCCTTTGTCCTACTTGAATATGTGTTTTTCTTCTCAATTTGAGTTCTTTAAATGGTAAACACAACAAATTTAACAGAAACACAGAAAGATGAAGTATTAGGTTCTTTTATAATGTCATAGTACACTTAGGAAGAGGAAAAAGTATAAATTCACATGATAAAATCTAATGCAATTGAAATTGGTATCATAAGAAATATAGAAATGATAGTAATCAAATCATGTTATAAATCTAAAATAGTGTTGTATATCAATTATATCTCAACAAAACTAGGTAAAAAGCAAATAGTAGTAAGTAGTAAATTACTTTCTTTGTATATATTAATTTTTTTGCAACAACATGTGAGTTTTGAAAATGTTGGCGTATTTAGCAAAATTATTTACACTTGTCTTTATTCATTAAGGTATCTACCAGATCGAAATTAGTAAAAACTTAATAAATTGTGAACATGGTAATGTGCAAAAAATAAAAAACCCCACATAACCATCACTGTCTTTCAGAATGTATTTTAAGCAATATAAGTAATGGATATCATAATAAAAACATTTTGTTTAGCAATGATAAAAGCCAGTCGTTAGTGAACATTTTTATTACTACCTGTGAAATTAGAACTAATAATTATTTTCATGCTGTTTCCCCACCGAAAGAATCCACACATTTTTCTCTGAAAAAATAGTGATGATGGGAAGCTGAGGATGTGGTGGACAGGGAGGAATTAAAACTGTTGATTTTGGATCTATGATACCTGGCCAGGTACAGGAGAGTAGGTCGTCATCCATGGGTGAAAGGCAGTTCAGTGTTCTGGTTTGGTTTATTTTGGACCTGCATTCCTGGAGCAGCCCTGAAGAGAGGGGCCCTGGAGCATGGGAGCTGTGTGCTCTTTCCTCATGACTGCAAATGCCAGAAATTCTGTGACACTGGACTGTGCATTCCATTCACCCAAGGCCCAGTGGCTGGCATGCTTCACACTTCCTCTGCTTTTGGCTGGAGACAGAAGTTCAGACATCTTGGATGTGTAACTTTACCTCTCTGTGAGTTCTGTTTTTCTTTTTTGTTCTTAGGCAGTGTATGTTTTTAGGTATAAAAGTGTCCTGTATCTCTCTCACTTTTACATTTTTTGGGTCAGTTTATTGGGGTACCTTTATTCTGTGCTCATCTGAATTAAAATTGCGATGTAAAATGACTTGCCTGTAGAATCCCATGGACAGAGGAGCTTGGCAGGCTACAGTCCATAGGGTTAAAAAGAGTCGGACACAACTGAAGCGAGTGAGCACACATGCATGCATTTACGAAAGAGTGGAAGACCACACGGAAAATGTTTTTTTAAGTTTTAGGTACCAAATAAAATATATAGAATCAGGTAGGCAGATGACCTTTAAAATAGAGAACGTGATGAGAAAAGTGAAGTGAAGTTGTGTCCGACTCTTTGCGACCCCATGGGATTTTCCAGGCAAGAGTACAGGAGTGGGTTTCCATTTCCTTCTCCAATGTTAGAAGTTTACCTTTAAATATTTTATCCTTTTCTTTGCTGCCGTTACCTGAGAATGGAAGCATTTTATTAGAGTAGAGTCATTATTATGTAATGGATCTTTCTTACATTGAAAGAATGCTGAAACGTTCTATTCAATTTGAACTTTTCAACCAAAGCTTAAGGTCAGAGGAAAGTATAGCTGTACATGTGGAGAGAATGGGGGTGACAACTTTGCAGTCTCCTACAAGCTCTAAATGTTTTTGAAGCTTTGCTTATGTTAAGAATTAATGCAGATTTTAGTCTATTTTTTTTAATACATCCTATTTATTTTCATATAAAAATGTTTTAAATTGCTTGCTAATAAAATTATTCAACCCCTTCCCTCCAATCTATAGGTAGGAAACATTCTGCTAGAATTCATGTCATGTATATCCTTGACTTTGGGCACCCCTTGACTGACATCATCCATCCTAAAGGAGATCAGTCCTGGGTGTTCATTGGAAGGACTGATCCTGAAGCTGAAACTCTAATACTTTGGCCACCTCATGCAAAGAGTTGACTCATTGGAAAAGACCCTGATGCTGGGAGGGATTGGGGGCAGGAGGAGAAGGGGAAGACAGAGGATGAGATGGCTGGATGGCATCACTGACTTGATGGACATGGGTTTGGGTAAACTCCAGGAGTTGGTGATGGACAGGGAGGCCTGGCATGCTGCAGTGCTTGGGGTCGCAAAGAGTTGGACGCGACTGAGCGACTGAACTGAACTGAACTGACATTGTTAGACATCTGTTAGACATCCTACAGAATATGCATAGCTTTGTTTAAGTAACTTTATAAGAGATAGAACAGTTCAAGATCTACATGTTTTCGGAGGTGCTAGTCTGAATTTTTATGTGAAGTGTACTTTTGAGCAAAAGTCCACAGATTCTCATAATTTGAGTAATACCTCATTGCTTCATATTCCCTTTTATTAACTCATTCATTAATTTCACAAATAGTCTAGTCTCCAGGACTGAAAAAGCATCCATCTTCATGGAGCTTACAATGTAGTTTTATTTATGACTTCAAGTTTTATAGACACATTCTAAAAGTAGTTTGAATTTCTTGCCTTTACTTTCTAGGACTTTAAAAAAACAGTAATGTATAAAAACATCTTCCTTAATCTGGCCAATAAATATACTACATTCTGTGGGTGAGAAATTGTAGATTAATCTGCAAATGCTACTAACTATTTTTAAGAAGAGAATGTCTCCTTGCCAGAGTATTATATTTGTAAACTTTATACATAACTTTTGATGGAAAAGAATTGATTATGTCTCTGAAGTTAGAATATTGTGTTTTTTCTGATTGTACTTCACTTTCAGCTATTGAAATACTGCCTAATGTCAAGATCACTCAATGTCATGTACTGACTTGGAAATATTTCTAGAGGTGATTCTTACCTGTGAGGTATGTGACTCATAAACAGTCATGCATGCAAATTCCAGCAGGTACCCTCCCCTACTCTGCTCACCGGATCATCGTGAGGGCGACCATGAGAAGGAAGCATGGGCTTTGTGAAGATAACAGGACAAAGTAAAGGGGGAATTAAGAACAGATAAGAAGAGCTGATCCTGGAGACAAGCAGGCAGGAGGGTAGGGCTTGGGGCCAAGGAGAAGGATGGTATGTATAAGCTCCCCATTTTCTTTCTTTCTAATTTCCAGAATTCAAGTCCATGGGGTTGTAAAGAGTTGGACACAACTGAGCGACTGATAGCAACAACTGCAAAAGAATTGGGGGAATTACAGCATACAGAGATGGAAAGTGAAGGCGAAATCATCTAGTTCTTGTCTAACACTAATGTGTATGTCAGTTCAGTTCAGTGGCTCAGTTGCATCTGACTCTTTGCGACCCCATGGACTGAAGCATGCTACGCTTCTCTGTCCATCACCAACTCCTGGAACTTGCTCAAACTCATGTTCGTCGATTTGGTGATGCCATCCAACCATATTATCCTCTGTCGTCGCCTTCTCCTCCTGCCCTCAATCCCTCCCAGCATCAAGTCTTATCCAATGAGTGAGTTCTTCGCATGAGGTGGCCAAAGTATTGGAGTTTCAGCTTCAACATCCGTCCTTCCAGTGAATATTCAAGACTGATTTCCTTTAGGATTGACTGGTTTGATCTCCTTACAGTCCAAGTGACTCTCAAGAGTCTTCTCCAGTACTACAGTTCAAAAGCATCCATTCTTCTGTCCTCAGCTTTCTTTATATCCAAGTCTCACTCTATACATAACTACCGGAAAAACCATAGCTTTGACTAGATGGACCTTTGTTGGCAAAGTAACGTCTCTACGTTTTAATATGCTGTTTAGGTTGGTCATAGCTTTTCTTCCAAGGAGCAAGTGTCTTTTAATTTTATGGCTTCAGTCATCATCTGCAGTGATTTTGGAGCCCAAGAAAATAACGTCTCTCACTGTTTCCACTGTTTCCCCATCTGTTTGCCATGAAGTGATGGGACCAGATGGCATGATCTTAGTTTTTTGAATGTTGAGTTTTAAGCCAACTTTTTCCCTCTCCTTTTTCACTTTTACTGTGTATGTAAAAGAAGCTAAAGTCTATTTCAAGTGACTGCCAAGTTCATAGGGTTAATTGGTGGCAGCCTATATAACATCTGTGGCTTCCCTGGTGGCTTATGATAAAGAATCCACCTGCCAATGCAGGAGACATGGGTTTGATCCCTGGGTCAAGAAGATCCCCTGGAGAGCGACATGGCAACCCATGGACAGGGGAACCTGGTGGGCTACAGTCCATGGGGTTGCAGAATCAGACATGACTTGGTGACTGAACAACAACATATATGCCTCCAGATTCCAGAACCTATGCTTGGATTTTTCACACTTGACTTATTCTGTTTCTGGAGTGCTCATTGCCTGTGGGAGACAATGGGCCGTGGAGCTGAAGAGGTGGTCTGAATCCAAATTGTGGAAGGTTTTGTATGCATGCTGAGATGTCTCTTATGTGTGCAGGAGAGCTGGTGATGATTTTAAGCTCAGGTGTGACATTAGATTTGCATCTAGAAAGACAACTTTGACTGTAATTTGGAGAATGATTAATGTCTAGGGTGGTGGTGAGTGATAAAGGGATATTAGAAAGTTGCTGGAGTAATTCATTCAGAGTGCTTAGACTGAATATAAATAGTGGGAGTAAAGAGGAGGGTGAACTTGTTAGAGCAATATTGGGGAGGTAGAGAGAGAGAAATTAATGATATTTTGTGTATTGTTGGTGGTTGTTGCTGTTCAGTCAGTAAGTTGTGTCCAGCTTTGCAACCCCATGAACTGCAGAGTGAAGGGAGAGGGAAAAATTAGACGTTTTTTACTTTCTTGAGTGCATAACAGGTCACCTTAAAATTGGCTTAAGCCGATACCTATTATTTAGTTGTCACTATTGCGCAGTTTGGGCAGGACTTCGTAAAGATAGCTCTCGCTACTCCATGTGGCGTCTGACAGAGTTGGAATCTTCAGCATGGCTTCTTCCCTGTCTGGTGCCTCAGCTGAGGTCACTGTCAACTTGGAGTTGGCCAGGAATCTCTCTGTGGTGTCTCCGCATGGACAGTTTTAGCTTCCTCATAGCGTGTCAGCCTCATGGTAGTCTGACTTCTTATATGGCAACTATTTTTTCATCAGCGTACAAAAATAGAAGCTGAAGGCTTTCTAATGCATGGGTTAATGCATGGGTTTAGAAATCTCAGGACGTTATTTCTACTGCATTCCATTGGTTAGAGCAGTCACAGGTCCAGATTTAAGACATGGGAAATAGCCCCATGAAATAATTTATGGACATATATTTAATCCACCACAGTCTGAATTCTGTCCACAAATTATTTACATCCTTTGACAGGAAAAATATACTCACCCATTTCTAAGATGCCCAGCAGTCTCATTCTATCACAACAGATAGAATGTTGTGATTTAGACGCAAGTAACAGGATCTCATTTGCTAAATCATGTCTAGGTGCAGATGAAGTGTGTTGGGTATGATTTCTCAGATGCAGAAAGCTGTGAACTAAGAGAAGTTACCTGGTCTTCTTCTCCAATATAAAATGAAGTTGACTTATAAGTGGTATCATATAGTATTTGTCTTTCTGTGTAAGTCTTATTTCACTTAGCATGAAACCTTCCAAGTCCACCCATGTCATTGCAAATGGGAAAATTTTATTCTTTTTTAATATATTCATTGATTCTTTTTTATATATATGTTACACTCATAGGAAATAAAATGCAAAAATGTTTGAAGTATCACCTTTGTCTATAAGAATCTCTTTGTTTTTTACCCTGGTGAGATAAAGGGAAATTGTTCATAGCTTGTTTCAAGACAGTTTGTCTCTGAACTTTATCTTTTTAAAAAAAAAATTGATTAACTTATTTTAATTGGAGGCTAATTACTTTACAATATTGTAGTGTTTTTTGCCATACATTGACATGAATCAGCCATGGGTGTACATGTGTTCCCCATCCTGAACCCCTCTCCCACCTCCCTCCTCTTCCCATCCCTCAGGGTCATCCCAGTGCACCAGCCTCGAGTACCCTGTCTCATGCATTGAACCTGGACTGGTGATCTGTTTCACATATGGTAATATATATGTTTCAGTGCTGTTCTCTCAAATCATCCCATCCTTGCCTTCTCCCACGGAGTCCAAAAGTCTTTTCTTTATATCTGTGTCTCTTTTGCTGTCTTGCATGTAGGGTCATCATTACCATCTTTCTAAATTCCATATATATGTTAATACACTGTATTAGTGTTTTTCTTTCTGACTTACTTAACTCTGTGTAATAGGCTCCAGTTTCATCCACCTCATTAGAACTGATTCAAATGCATTCTTTTTAATAGCTGAGTAATATTCCATTGGAGAGGGCGCAGAGAGAAGGGAACCCTCTTACACTGTTGGTGTATGAATACTAACTATGGAGAACAGTGTGGAGATTCCTTAAAAAACTGGAAATAGAACTGCTGTACGACCCAGCAATGCCACTGCTGGGCATACACACCGAGGAAACCAGAATTGAAAGAGACACATGTACCCCAATGTTCATCACAGCACTGTTTATAATAGCCAGGACACGGAAGCAATCTAGATGTCTGTTGGCAGATGAATGGATAAGAAAGCTGTGAACTTCATCTTTTTAAAGCACTTTATCCATTCATCTGTTGATGGACTCAGGTTGCTTCCATATGTTGGCATTTGTAATTAATGTTCTATGTGCATTAGGGTACGTGTATATTTTCAAATTAGTGTTTCTTTAATGGTATTTATTAAAATTGCTATGTTAATTCTACAACTTTTGCCTTTTAAAAATCTCTTGTCTTCTACTTCTACTTTCTAGTTTCTGGTGTCTGTACTTTTTTATGTTGATAAAATTGATATCATTACAGTATGATGTGCCCATAGTTAATTTCATGCTTTGTTTTTAGATTGATTCTAAGATTTGATCATTAGTAATAGGTCATGCTGTTGTAACTCTGTAAACATTCACCAAAGCATCAGTGTGCCATGATTATACGTCTTTTGTTTTCTAGCTTTTTTTTGTTTGCTTTTGTTTTCCCAGAATCTCTACCAATTTTTTCTTGCCCTCTCTGCTGTAGTTTATATCCTTAAATTCTTCTAACATTTCAAGCCTGCTAGCCAGCCTGAAAGCCCTTCCTTTCCTAGGTACTTCTCACCCAGTATAGCTCTCTGCTATCCTGTTCAGTGGGACTGATGGCACAGGTGCCTGTGGCACAGCCCTTGAGGTTGGAGTCACTGTTTCCTTCATCCCGTGACTTCCTGTTTCTTATTTTACTGTGTTGTTTTGTTCAAGCATATTTTAAAATAGCTTCTCCAAAACATTTGTATGGGTGAACCTTCTGAATCTTTTTTGGGTGGGTGGGGATCAAGACATACGATTGAGGGGCTTTGGGGGAGGGTTGAAGGACCGGGAAGACAATGAGATCCGATGTCCTCCAAAGCTGGGATCTTTCCAGATTCACAGTTGCTGAAAACCCAACTCTTTTCTCATCTGAAAATGTGTCTATTCTTTGACAAGAATATTTTTTCGACACTGTAGAAAAAGACATACCTAAGTACTCAGAACGCTCTATGCTCTGCAGTTATGCTCTTAATAAATATAAAGGATATGCTACTAGGTTTTGTGTTTTTCCCCCCAAACTCCATGTTATAATTGTTTGTCTATTTCATCATTGTTTAATTTTTCTTTTTGGTATTCATATTTTTGAATTGTAGGAATTGCATTCAGACATTTGTTGTTGTGTTTATGTATTGATAATTAATTCTGTTAGATGACAAAGTTGTAAAAATTTTTCCTGTATGGAAATCATTCTTGTGAAGCAAATAGATAAGCCTCCTTTGGGGGGGGGGGAAATGCCAAAAGGTTTGAAGTATCCTTTTTCAGTCTTTATTTAAGAATCTCTTTACTTTTTTCCCTGGTGAGATAAAGGCACATTGTTCAGAGCTTGTTTCAAAACAGTTTGTTTCTGTAGATGAACTTGAACTTTATCTTTTTAAAACACAGTTAACAAGATCTGAAAAGGTTTCTGAGAGGTGGTAGTGGTGCTGCTCTTGGGTCAATTCTATTATCCCTCCTTTGAAAACAGCTGTTCAGATAGTAAAAGGTTGAGATATAAACTCCATTAACAGCATTCATGCCTGCAAGAAAAATGCATTTTATTGTTTTAGTATAGTGACTGGAACTGTCTGTACCGAATTTTTTCTGCACCTGTGGAGGGGTGAGATTTGAAGCTTGTGATTTATAATGAAAGAGACTGGATTAAGCATTTACCCTTTACCTAGGTTATCAGCATGGGAAATAACCCTGTGGAAAACATTGCCTGAAAGCAGGAACTACATTAATAGCGGGTCATGAGACAAACAAGGTGCCCCGTCGGAAAGTGCAGAGCCAGTGCGTTGCAAAAACAATCTGATCCTGTACACAAATGAGGAAACTTAAAGAGGCCAACCAATGAAAATGGAAGTAACACAAAAATTAATTGGATCTGGAGCGATCCAGGATACATACCAAGGTGTTATTTATTTTTTTTTCTTTAGTGGATTGTGAACTGCTTTAACTGTTTGTGGGTTTGCTATTTCTAGTAACTCATCATATAATACAAAGACTCTTTATATGCATAGCCTTTAACAGGATAAGGGGCTTCCCTGGTGGCTCAGATGGTAAAGAATCTGCCTGCAATGCAGAAGACCCAGGTTTGGTCCCTGAGTCAGGAAGACCCCCTGGAGAAGGGAATGGCCACCCACTTCAGTATTCTTGCCTGGAGAATCCTGTGAACAAAAGAGCCTGGTGGGTTACAGACCATGGGGTTGCAGAGTTGGACAGGACTGAGCAGCTAACACTTGATAGGATAAAGCTATTTTTATTATAATGTTGGAGGAAAGCATTTCATATTATGACTTCTGAACTTCACTACTCACAAGTGTGAAAGAAGTCTTATAGTGTACTGTGCTTTAGTTGCTCAGTTGTGTCCAGCTTTTTGTGACCCCATGGACTGTAGCCTGCTGGGCTCCTCTGTCCATGGGGATTCTCCAGGCAAGAGTAATGGAGTGGGTTGCCATGCCCTCCTCCAGGGCATCTCCCCAAATTAGGGATCAAACCCAGATCTCTGGCATTACATGCAGTTTCTTTACGATCTGAGCCCCCAGGGAATCCCAAGAATACTGGAGTGGGTAGTCTATCCCTTCTCCAGGGGAACTGCCTGACCCAGGAATCCAACTAGGGTCTCCTGCATTACAGGCAGATTCTTTGCTGGCTGATCTACCTGGGAAGTGCTTTATAGTGAAGAGTTAGCATTTTACACATCATTCCTGGTTAAATATTCTGCAGAGATGGGAAGCAGGCACTGGGGAGAAATAGCAGTAGATGAATCCCTTTCTGGCCTAACCTTACCCCCTGCCTGGTTGACATCAACTGGTACATGTACCTCCTGGGTTCCCGTCTCTTTGGATTGTATTCCTTTATTTTAAGATCTGTGTTTATTTATTTTTGACTGTGTGGGTCTTCGTTGCTGCGTGGGCATTTCTCTCTTTGTGGCGAGTGAGGGCTGGTTGCACTGAGCGGGCTTCTCATTGCCGTGGCTTCTCTTGTTGCAGAGCACAGGCTCAGCAGTTGTGGCGCACGGGCTTAGTTGCTCCACTGCACGTGGGATCTTCCTGGATCAGGGACTGAACCCGTGTCTCCTGCATTGGCACGCAGATTCTTTACCACTAGGCCACCAAGGAAGCTCTCTTTGGATTTTAGGAAATTTATACTTTGTCCTTTAACTTCCTCACAGGACTACTTTAATACATAAAGGAATGACAATATTTTCTCAGAAAATATATTAAAATTTGATAAATTCATTTTTTAGTTCACACACTTCTGTGTGCAAAATCTCCAAGTTTAGTGCCTCTCCTCTGTAAATGGTTTTTTGTGTACTTGGCAAGCTTTATACTGAATCTAATAACACAATCATTTTTTTTCCTCCTGAGATAATCATCTTTTAAAACTTATTCTTTAGAATTGAGGTAACATTTGTTTATAACTGGATGCAATCTTTTTGAATATGGTGATATTTCCACCCACTGTACACTTTGCCAAATCTAACAAGAGTTTTGCACATAGCAACTGCTTGATACTGTTTGTTGAATGAAATTAACTAGATATAGTCCTGTTTCTATTGTTGTTTCTCTTCAATTCAAAGTCTACATTATGTTTGTGAAGTAAAAGCACAGTAGTGTTGCTTCCAGGGTTCAGAGTCACTGGCAAAAACATATTTGATTTGACTTATACTGAGAAATAAAATAGGAACTAGACAAAACAGCTAGCTACAGTCTTTTTAATTTTCTTAAAAAGATTGGCTGGCAAATCTGGCTTCTGTTGTATTTGAAATATGAAACATAAGTATTTGTGTTATTTAGTAATACTCTAGCAACTATTTGACATATAGGTGATTCTTGCTGAGCACTCATTTTTTCTTTTTTGATTTTCTAAACTATTACACTTGAAACATCTAACAAACTGATTTCATAAACAGCCAAAATTACCATTGTTCTTTTCATGAGTGTCAATGGTTTTGATGACCTTCTGTGTTTGATGATGATGTTTATTTTTCAGAGTTGATAAAGACCATGGCAAGATCTAAAATCTGTGTAATCTAGATGATGATTCTGCTAAAGCTAGGTTAATGAGTAAGAAAATAATATGGTAGTATGAATTTGAGCTCAAAATAAGTTGGTCTGAGATGATGGTAAACTTGTGTTTGCTTCTGAAAGTTAATTATAACGTGTTGTCCTTATAAGGTAATTTTACAAGTCAACTTAGAATTAATTGAAAAGCACTTTATAAGGTATTGGAATGTCTACATTTTGTAGACTTGGCCTGTTCATAGTAACCAAATGGGTGGTAGTGGGCATTATATTATCTGGTGAATCTGATAAGCTAAGCCTGTCCATCAGTTGATATTTGTCAAAATGTTTGAAACAGGGCCTGGCACACAGTAAGCCTTATATACTTTTTATTATATAAATATTGAAAACCTTAATTGCTGTAGTTAACGGGTGGTTAAGTGTAGCATTCCAGGGACCAGCTTAGTAGGATGAGGGTCAAAAACTCAGAAGACACAGGTTTCAGGAGTAAGCAAGAGGTGATGGCCTCTGATGTCCAAGGTGTGTGTGTATGTGTGTGTTTCTGCCTTCACCAGCAATGTGTTCATTCACAGTATGGGTGGCAAGGCAGAATATAAAGGCGCAAACATGCAGATAGGTGATTAGATGTGGAAAGAGGAACTAGTGAAAGCTTTTTTGGATATATGTACAAAAATAATATGTATTTTGTCTATTTATCTATTCACCTATCTACACACACACACACACACACTCACACACACTCACATACACATATACAATGATTCCGACAAAACAAGTTATAGAGAAAGATGAGGCTTTGTCTTTTGATAACTGCTGACTCATATATTAATACTGTAAGATCTGCTGTAATTTTCTGATCTCTTTGTAAATCTCTTTGAAGTTTACATACAGCATCCTTAAACTTTCATTCCAAGCCTTGACTTCCTTGAGGAATATCTACAACCCTGGAAATACATCTTATGGTTTCAGCTGTCAGAAAGACAGGATTCAAGTAGGCATATCACTTTCCTGTTTTAAGTATGAGAAAAAAAATCTGTAATATTGGAATCTGTCCATTAAAAAACCAAAATATTTGAACCCAGGATAGATGATGAGAAACAATGGCTACCATTTAGTGAGCACTTATGTGCGAACCATGTATATTCTCTCATGTAAATCCTTACAATAATCATTTGAAGCAGGTCTCATTAAGCAATTTTATACGTGAAAAAAGATTTAAGTTCTAGAGAAGTTAGTAATACATTTGTATAAGAGCACAGAGCCATAAATTGGAGAGCTGGTATTGGAGCCTGTTTGAACAATTTTGGAAGGCATTAAAATTTGATTATAACCTGTATGTCCTTAAGTTTAACAGATAATTGAATTCAGTGGAGATAACTTAGGTTTAATGTTTTTATACTTTATTCCTGTGGGCATGGTAGAATATTAACTGTGATTCTCAAATGTGTTGTGGATCTCTGGGTTCCCTGAGATGCTTTCAGTGGGTCAGCAAAACTACTTTCATCATAACATTAAAATGTAATGTGTCGTTTTCACTATGTTACCATTTGTACCGCTTGTCTGAAAGCAGTGGTAGATAAAACTACAGATGACTTAGCATGAATCAGTGTAGTGGCACCAAACTTTACTAGCAGTCATTATATTTGTCACCAACAAGAATTCACAGTAAAAAAAAAGGCCAGGTTCATTTGAGAATATCCTTGATGGATCAGTAGAAATTACTCAATTTATTGAATTTTGTCCATTGAGAACACTTCTTTTTAATACATGTGACACCATAGGAACTGCATACACAAATACTGTGGTTGTCCAGAGGAAAGCATTTGTGCATTTGTATGGGTTGTATGGTGCGCAGAATAATGACCCCAAATATTTTGGTGCCCTATTCCTCGGGACCTCTGAATATATCACCTTAGGTTGAAAAACTGATTTTGCAGATGTGGTTAAGGTTAAGGATCTTGAGGTGGGGAGCTTATCCTCAATTATACAGGTGGGCCCAGTGTAATCACGTGTGTCCCTAAAAGCAGATGAGGAAGGCAGAAGAATGGCTTACAAAGATGCTATATAAGAGGGACTGGATCCCTGTTGTTGGCTTTGTAGGTGGAGGAAGGAGCCACAAGCCAAGGAGTGGGATTATTCATTATTTTTAGTGAAATTACATCATTTAAGTTCATCTGCAAATGATTTGTTTTTATTTTAAATGTACTTTATTTAAATGTATCTAATTTAAATGTAATTTTAAATGTATTTTAAATGAATTAAAAATATTTAATTTTCTCAACTGTAATTTTTTAAATGACAAATATTAACATAATCACAAGCACAAAAGTTCTTTGAAGTCTCTCATTTTAAAGAAAGAGAATTGCTGTTCTAGAGAGCACTTTAAAAAGGATGATAAAGATCTATAATTATTGACATGGAAAATGGTTAGGGCATGTTTTCAAGCACAAAGGAGGTCACAAAACTGATGCTTTGAACAATCCTATTTATTCAAAATATTATTCCTTAATTATATGTGCATAAAAGAGATCTGGAGGATGTTCACTAAAATTTCATTCATTTTTGGATGAGTTTTTTCTCATTTGTACTTATTTCATTATTTTATTATTTTACAGTGAGCATGTATCATTCAAAAAACAACAAAGCTATATAAACCCACATTTTATTATTTTACAGCAGATGTTTTATAAAACCATATTCCTGACCCAGGGATCAACCCTGGGTTTTCGACATTGCAGAAGGATTCTTTACCATCTGAGCTACGAGGGAAGCCCAATAGGAAAACCATATAAAGCATGTATAGTGTGTTTGCAAAAACTGTTCTTATAGTGCATTCTTTTTAGACATGCTAAACAGTAGTTGTGGTTTGTGGTCCAAATTTATTGCCCTAAACTTTAATGTAGTCATTTGAATCTACATGTTTAATTAAGGTGGTATTATTGGTAGCTTGACCTGGTATAATTGGTATTATTGGTAGATACTGATATTAGATATTTGGTAATGTGATTGTACATTAGCAATTTTACTAACCTTTTTGTTTTCTGTCTAGTATTTGTGGATAATCCTTGCAAGAGGGAATTAGACTGATGATGTTGATAAAAACACTTCAGATTGTTTAAGATCATAGCAGCTTGCAGCGACTTTGTAGTGTACACAGTTAATCATAAGAAACCCAGTGTTTGATATCAACTTAGTGTTATCATGAAATCACCTTTGATCTTATCCTTCTCTCAAGGTTGGAAATTGTTATCTTCACTGTCTTGATCCAGTTAGCATGATTTAGAGTGTGGGTTATGTAAATCTACAGAATCTAGGACAGTTTCTTATCAGTAAAATGAGGATAATAATAGAATTACCTCCAAGATGGTTGTGAGGATTAAAGGGATAAAATATGTAAAGCATTTAGAACAGTGCCTGGCACATAACAAGTACTTGATAAAAGCTACTGTTTTCTAGAAAGTGCACAAAATAAGTAGGAAGCAAATAGTACTTACAAAGAGCTGACTTCTCCCAATATTCATTTGCAAGTTGTTCCAGTGTTTACTTTAGTGATGGCTATGCAAAGCCTCTTATCAGCTTTTCCTTTTAGAGTGGGCACCTGCTTTTAGAGTAGGTGGCATTCATAATTTGATTAGTACTGTTTCCCCAAGTGAAGACACTCTGGTTTTGAGCAAGAACTTATTTAGTATTCTGATTTAGGAAGGCGGTCGCAACCACCATTTTTTCTTTGTTTGTTCATTCATTTGTACACTCACTTTTGCAAATATACATTGAATGTGACCCATAGGGTTTTTGCTAGAGACAGAGAAAAAGGCATGAGACACATCTGGGCAGAAGCCATTGGTAACTAAAAACGATACATTAAGTGTCTTTCAAGGGGGACACAGTGGATGCTGTGGGCAATTTGAAGGGCTGTGTTATGGCTACTGGGCTCTTGGGCCAGGTACCCATTGGAAAGGGCTTTGAAGGGAACTTTTCTCCAGGCCGATTGTGTTAGTCGGAGGGGAATGTAGGCAAAGGACCTCCCAGGCTGAAGAGCAGCATAGCTTTGTTCTTGGTCTCACTTGTTCCAATTCTCTGAGGACACCTTATCTTTGCTGATATGGCAGTTATGCCCTAGAGGCAATGTGCAGGGAAGATTTATTTGTGATGCTGCTGTGTTCTTCACATTCTGTTCACTGGGCTAAAAGTCAGCATTTGTGTTTATCCAATATTTATAGGTCATCAAAATCTTTAGGAGTATTTCAGAAGGGCAAGGAGGTTTCTGAAAGATTTTTCCTTAGGTTCTTTTAATCATACCATAACTTGAGGGTTTTTTAAAAAATATATAACTTAGAGATTAATTGTATTTCAGAAATGTTGAAGAAATGCCTCTCTTAAAATATTTTTTTTCCCCTCAATTTTGGAGCCCCCCCAAATAAAGTCAGCCACTGTTTCCACTGTTTCCCCATCTATTTCCCATGAAGTGATGGGACTGGATGCCATGATCTTTGTTTTCCCCACAAACTCTTAGATGAATCACAAGAAAACCATTCAACTGGCATCAGTATAAGAAAATATTTTTTACTGTAATTGAATTTTCATAAACATGGGCTCATATTCTTATCTTTTGCAATTGTATGTCTTTTTACTGTGTTTTTTTTTTTCCCCTTTCATCTTTTCATGTTGACAAGCTGAAGTAAAATTTTCAAGAAACTGGAGACTTCCTGCTAAGTTGGTTTGAAGCAGTGCTTCAGGGGTGTCCAGGAAGGAATATAACTCACTGGAGATAAGTTTAGAAGTGACTTAAGAGCTGGACAGCAGGAGAAAGAACAGTTCAGGGAAGTGGACAGACGGTGTGTCCAGGAAGTAGATTATGAGACAAGAGAGAGTTTTAAGCAAGGAATTTCAGAATCTTGTAGGAGACACATGGAAGAAGACAGATTACATACGAGTCTTAATGTTAGGTACTATGAGGGTAAAACAAAGTGTTCATGCAGTTTATTCAGTAGGTATTTATTGAGTGCCTACTGTATGCCATGAGTGGGAGGGAGATAATTTCTATTTGAAGGATTCAGGATAGGCTTTTGACAGAGTTCGTAAAATTTAACTTGAATGGTATACAGAGGACAGAATTCTAAGGCAGTGCTGTTCAATTGAAATAAAATGAGTCAGCTCTTTGCATCAGGTGGCCAAAGTATTGGAGTTTCAGCTTCAGGATCAGTCCTTCCTATGAACACCCAGGACTGATCTCCTTTAGGATGGACTGGTTGGATCTCCTTGCAGTCCAAGGGAATCTCAAGAGTCTTCTCCAACACCATAGTTCAAAAGCATCAATTCTTTGGTGCTCAGCTTTCTTTATAGTCCAACTCTCATATCCATACATGACTACTGGAAAAACCATAACCTTGACTAGATGGACCTTTGTTGACAAAGTAATTTCTCAGCTTTTTAATATGCTGTCTAGGTTGGTCATAACGTTCCTTCTAAGGAGCAAGCATCTAAATTTCATGGCTGCAGTCACCATCTGCAGTGATTTTGGAGCCCCCCCAAATAAAGTCAGCCACTGTTTCCACTGTTTCCCCATCTATTTCCCATGAAGTGATGGGACTGGATGCCATGATCTTTGTTTTCTGAATGTTGAGCTTTAAGCCAACTTTTTTACTCTCCTCTTTCATTTTCATCAAGAGGCTCTTTAATTCTTCTTCACTTTCTGCTATAAGGGTGGTGTTATCTGCCTATCTGAGGTTATTGATTATGTTATATACCTGAAACTAATATACTATGTTAATATATCAATACCTCCTTGCTCATAACATTTGTTCAATAAAATTTTGCTGAGTCAAGGGATTTTAGAAAAGAAGTAAAAAGAAACAGATGAAGTTAGTTTTAGTTGTATACTTTAGTATATCTAAAATATTGTAATTTCAGCACATAATCTGTATAAAAATTATTAATGAGTTCTATTACATTTCTTCACTGTGTACTTGAAATGTGCTATGTGACTGCACCAGTATAGTATGAAAAGGGTAGGTTCAGGTTGAAATAAGATTTATATGGTTATTTTGTGCATTGGTGCCCCCATTCCTCCCTCTTAAGAACTGTAAAAGTTGACTTTGAAACCACCAGCCAACATGGTTCTATTTGGAAAAAATATTTATAAATTTCAGTGTTGGCTTTGAATGGGATTTACTGTCATGGACATCAGAAGTGCTCTGTTATCTTTGAATGAAAAACTGTAATCTCATGATTGTCTTGGAGGGTTGTTCAGAAGATTTTCTGCTTCTTCCCTTTGGAAGAGTTTTGAAACACCTTGTCCACTCTTAAGTATGCATTTCTTCAGTTTTGACATAAGATCCTTCTTTTCAGAACTGTCCCATGATTTAAACACTCTGGCCTAGCTAACCTCCACTTTTCTTTTTTGATCAGCTCTAACTGATGCCTTTTTTCCTGATGAATCATTGACGATTATGACAAGAATGCAGATTGTTCCTGATTTCTATTCTCTTCTGTTTTAATAAATAGAATTTTAAACTAGGTATGTGGCCATCCAGAAGCAGGACTGCATTTCTTAGCTTTCCTTACTGCTATAACTTTCTCTAGTTTTGGCCAGTGGGGTGTAAGTAGATTGTTTCGAGGGGGCAACTTCCTTAAGAAACCGTAAGAGTGTCCATTATATTTGTGTGCGTGTGTGTGTACATACCTCTTGCTCTCTTTTTCTGTTATTTACTCCTTACTTCTGCTTGCAATACAGTTGCCACTGTTTTGGACAATGGGGTTGAGTCCCCCAGGGCATAACAAGAAGCTAGAAGGAACCTGAGTCTTCAATATTTAATGACACAATGTCAAAACAAAACAGCCTTGTACTGTCAACTGACTTTTTATGAGAGAGAAAAAAATTTCTGTTTTGTGTAATCAAATGTTGCTTTGTGTTTCAGTCATAGCAGATGAACCCCATCCCAACAATTGGGTTCAACAGGTTATATGTAATACTAATAGCTTTTAAACATCTATGTTAATGTATATTCTCATAGACTTATATGCTGGTCAGGACTCCTAGAGACAAGGGTCACAAAGAGTCAGACACAACTGAGTGACTTTTGCTTTTCACTTTCCCAAGTGGCGCTAAGTGGTAAAGAACCCACCAATGCAGGAGATATAAGGGACGTGGATTCAATCCCTGGGTCAGGAAGATCTCCTGGAGGAGGGCATGGCCACCCACTCCAGTATTCTTGCCTGGAGAATCCCTGGACAGAGGAGCCTGGCATGCTTCCATCCATAGGGTTGCAAAGAGTCAGACATGACCAAAGCGACTTAGCATGCATGCAACAACACTTTAGTCACATCTCTAAGGATGTCTACAGCCTGAGACCCCAGGACTCTCTCTAAGTCTTGGCTTTAATTCTGTTTTTCTCTAGGTTTCATTTTGTGTTCAGTTCAGTTCAGTTCAGTCGTTCAGTCGTGTCCGACTCTTTGCGACCCCCTGAATCGCAGCCCGCCAGGCCTCCCTGTCCATCACCAACTCCCAGAGTTCACTCAAACTCACGCCCATCGAGTTAGTGATGCCATCCAGCCATCTCATCCTCTGTCGTCCCCTTTTCCTCCTGCCCCCAATCCCTCCCAGCAGCAGAGTCTTTTCCAATGAGTCAACTTTTCGCATGAGGTGGCCAAAGTACTGGAGTTTCAGCTTTAGCATCATTCCTTCCAAAGAAATCCCAGGGCTGATCTCCTTCAGAATGGACTGGTTGGATTGCCTTGCAGTCCAAGGGACTCTCAAGAGTCTTCTCCAACACCACAGTTCAAAAGCATCAATTCTTCGGCACACAGCCTTCTCCACAGTCCAAGTCTCACATCCATACATGACCACAGGAAAAACCATAGCCTTGACTAGGTGGACCTTTGTTGGCAAAGTAATGTTTCTGCTTTTCAATATGTTGTCTAGGTTGGTCATAACTTTTCTTCCAAGGAGTAAGTGTCTTTTAATTTCAGGCTGAAATCACCATCTGCAGTGATTTTGGAGCCCCCCAAAATAAACTCTGACACTGTTTCCACTGTTTCCCCATCTATTTCCTATGAAGTGATGGGACCAGATGCCATGATCTTCATTTTCTGAATGTTGAGCTTTAAGCCAACTTTTTCACTCTCCTCTTTCACTTTCATCAAGAGGCTTTTTAGTTCCTCTTCACTTTCTGCCATAAGGGTGGTGTCATCTGCATATCTTAGGTTATTGATATTTCTTCTGGCAAACTTGATTCTAGCTTGTGCTTCTTCCAGCCCAGCGTTTCTCATGATGTACTCTGCATAGAAGTTCAATAAGCAGGGTGACAATATACAGCCTTGACGTACTCCTTTTCCTATTTGGAACCAGTCTGTTGTTCCATGTCCAGTTCTAACTGTTGCTTCCTGACCTGGATATAGGTTTCTCAAGAGGCAGGTCAGGTGATCTGGTATCCCCATCTCTTTCAGAATTTTCCACAGTTGATTGTGATCCACACAGTCAAAGGCTTTGGCATAGTCAATAAAGCAGAAATAGATGTTTTTCTGGAACTCTGTTTTTCCATGATCCAGTGGATGTTGGCATTTTGTATTACTCTAGACTAATTTTCTCCAGTGAAGTGATATGGCCACCTGTTTTACCAGACTAACTTCCTCAACAGCTCGAGAACTCACATGGAAAACAGTTGTATGAATATCTCACCTCCTGTTTGAGAAATACTAGGGAGTTATTCAGATTGACCTGACTTGGGTCATGTGCCCAACCCTATATCTGTCACTGGATCCACTGAGATTAAATGCTCTTCACTGTGGTCTGCTTTGTGGGGGGTTTGGACATTGGGCTCGGGAAGGGTTCAAACATTGACAGCATCCACTAGAACCATTTGTTCTAAATTGAGGTGGGTGCTATTTAGATAAAACAGTGCCTATTTCAGCTGATAAATGATAAGAATCATCTTTTTTTTGAAAGCCATCACATGTATGAAAAATGAGGACTGATAGTATGAGGACTGCTAGTTTGCTTTGAGTGCTTTCTGACTTTGAAGTTGTGAATTTCTGCCAGGTAGATCCCATGGAGAATTTTAATGAAAAATAATTCTGGCCATTTATCACAGTATACAAGCTAATTATTAGTTGCCACCAAACAGATTTCTTTAATTTCTTTTATCTGCAGTCAAGTTGATTATAATGTCAGCCATAAAGCATTGCTGTAACTATTAATGTTTTTGAAATAGATATGAAAATGCATTTGGGGTATTAAAAAAATTAAGACTATTATCACATGAAGAATATTTCAGTGCCAAACCTTCTATTTAGAATTCTCAAATGAGGGTTTCCTTCAAAGAATTACAATTTACCAGTTAAATGTTTTACATACATGAAATCTGGTAAGTGAAAATAATTTTGGGGTAGAGGCTTTGAGTTACCAATGTTTACTTGAAATCTTAACAAATTTATGAAAGATCAATTAATTGAAAGGTAACAGTGTCATGTGATTGAGTTCTGAAGGGGAGAGGAGATATCTGTCCACAGGTCATGTCCAGGGGTGGGTAGGACTGTGCTTCTGCTGGGTAAAGGCTAATCATGTCACAGTGCACTCATCCACGTGGTTTCAAGCAATCTGGTGACATTTCAGAGACCTCAAAGGTAAACGGTTATGCTTGGGGAGTACTGTATTTATTAATCTGATTTTAAGTCAGACGCCTGTAAGGTGCATAGTCAGAAAATGTTCCTTCTCTAGGTCAGAAAGACTCAAGCTTTTCATTGTTTTCTGCAATCAAAGATGACAGGACCCTGGAGTGTTTTGCATCCCCTTAATCATTACATGAATTTGAGAAAACTTGGGGAGACCGTGAAGGACAGGGAAGCCTGGCTTGCTGCAGTCCACGGGGTCACCAAAAGTTGGACATGACTTAGCGGCAGAACAACATCAATCATTATATGGTTTCCTTTGGTATCGATTAGGCAGATCACACAAAGAAGGGCAAGGGGGAGATCTTTGATATTTACTGAACAAAGAAGCGTATCTTTAAACAGGTTATATCAGCTCTGAAAAAAATTTTTTTTCTGGTGAGAAACTTTTCTAGGTACAATCACCATGTCCTTAACAGAGAAAGAAGGAATGACGGTCCCAAAGGAAAGTCTTGATGCAAGATTTTATTGTACTAATTTTTCATTTCTCCGAGAGAAAGAGTGCCTTATGACACACTGTTTTCAGGAGTACTTCCACTGGGAGGGTTGAAGAGCACAGAGAGGATTCCAAGATGTACAGTCGCTATGTGGAGACACAGTTGCTATGCGGAGACATGCTTTTCCTTTCATCCACAGAGAGGGCAAGTCAGATCAGAGATCCAGCATCTGGTTGCTTGTTGTTTTTGACTGTGCTGGGTCTTCCTCACTGTGTACAGGCTTAGTTGTTGTCTGTGAACTCAGTTGCAGCATGTAGGATCATAGTTCCCTGACCAGGGATGGAACCTGGGCCCTCTGTATGGGGAACGTGGAACCTTAACCACTGGGCCACCAGGGAGGTCCCCTGGATGCTTGTGATTGCCTTTCCTTCCAGCCTAATTTTGGAGAGTAGCAAACATACGTTTTCCTTTTTGTCCTTGAGTAGCAGTCGTCTAGGACTTTTTCTTCTTTGTATAAGGAAGAAATTCGCACATTTAGGGGTTAATGATAAATAAGGTCTACAAGTCACCAATGCCTCTGAACACAAGTTCAAGAATGTTGGATTATTCTCCTTCGCAAGATGTTCATTCATCACTGCTGTGGGGTATAAATATCTGAAGTAATAAGGAAGGCCAGGACAAAAATAGGTTTCTGAGAAACTCATGACACTTTTTGCTTTTTGATAACATTACAGCTTTATCGTTTAATCTCAGCTGGAGCTGGTCCCGTCCAGGTCCCTCTGGGTTTAACCTCTTGTCTCTGGCCTCTTTTCCAGAGTTTGTTCTGTTTCACAACCCAGCATTGCTCAGAAAAGCTCTCTTCTCAAGAGTTCAGACGTTTCATAAGTTAAAACTACTTATCAAGTGTCCAGTTTTAGCGTTTTGTTTAGATGACTATACTTTCATATGTTACGATAAAGAACCAAGACATATCTTTTTTATTAGGTTTATTATGTCCTGTTTGAAAATATCTAACAGATTAAATGTTTTGAAGGGTTGATATTGACATACTCTAATTTTTTCAGTTTATTAACTTATTAATATATCTAATCAGTTAAAATTCCAGTTAATTTACTAGCCAGTGGTTAATATTTTAAGACTAAAATGAGAGCAGTGGTAATAAATGGTATTTCATAAACAGTGGTATTTTCCAGTATTATAAAAAACTTAAAATTTTTTCCTTTGTTTTTGGCTTAGGTAAACTAGTTTGTGAGGGAAAGCTCCCTCTAGTGTTTATTGTAGTAAATACAAATGATGTTGAACTGTGTACTTTTTGAAAACAGATTTTATTTCTTTAGTGTAATTTAAAGATTTGCAATGTAAGGTCCAGAGATTTCCTGTACGCCCCTGCCTTACCACATTCATAGGCTCCTCCCTGTCAGCATCACTTATCAGAACTGTCCATTTGTGCCTACAATGACACATCATAGTCCCCCAAGTCCCCAGTTTACCTTAGGCCTCACTCTTGGTGTTGTACATTTCAGGTTTCGACTCATTTATAATGACATATACCCACCATTACGGTCTCACACAGAGTATTTTCACTGTTGTAAAATTCTCTGTGCTTTGTCTCCACTATCTCCATTCCTGCAACCATTGAAACTTTGTATTGCCCCCATAGTCTTTGCCTTTTCTAAAGCATCATATAATTGAAATCATGCAACAGGTAGCCTTTTCATATTGGCTTCTTTCACTTAGTAATGTGCTTTTAAGTTTCTTCCATGTCTTTTCATAGCCTGATGGCTCATTTCTTTTTAGCCCTGAATAACATTTCATTGTCTGAATGTACGACAGTTTTAATTTATTCATTCACCTACTTAAGGACATCTTGGTTGCTTCCAAGTTCTGGTAATTTTGAATACACCTACTTAAAACATCAGTGTACCAGTTTTTGTGTTGGTATAAGTTTTCAATTCCTAAATACCAAGGAGCAAGGTTGCTGGATTGTATAGTAAGAGTATGCTTAGTCTTGTAAAAAGAAACCCAATATATTGGATTTCCCTGGTGGCTCACTGGTAAAGAATCTGCCTGCCAATGCAGGAGACATAGGTTCAATCCCTGGTTCATGAAGATCCAACATGCCCTGGAGCAACTAAGCTCACGTGCCACAATTATCGAGCCTGTTCTCTAGAGCTGAGGACCTGCAGCTACTGAAGTCCGCACCCTGCCTGGAGCCTGTGCTCCACAACAAGAGAAGCCAGCACTTTGCAACTAGAGATTAGCCCCTGCTTGCTGCAGCTAGAGAAAAGCCTGCACAGCAACAAAGACCCAGGGCAGCCAATAAATAAGTAAAATTATTTTTTAAAAAAGTATGTTTCGTCTTGCAAGAAATCACCAAACTCTCTTCCAAAGTGAGTGAACCATTTTTCACTCCCACCACCAGTGTATGGAAAGTTCCTTTTGCTCCATATCCTCATAGCATTTGGTGTTGTTAGTGTTCCAGATTTTGGCCATTCTATTAGGTGTGTAGTGGTATCTTGTTTTCATTTGTATTTCTCTGATGACATATGCTGTGGAGTATCTTTTCATAATGCGTATTTGACATCTGAATATCTTTTGGAGGGAGATGTCTGTCAAGGTCTTTAGTTTATGTTTTAATCAGGTCTTCTTTTATTGTTGAGTTTTAAGAGTCCTTTGTGTATTGTCGACAAAGGTCCATCTAATCAAGGTTATGGTTTTTCCAGTGGTCATGTGTGGATGTGAGAGTTGGACTATAAAGAAAGCTGAGTGCCAAAGAATTGATGCTTTTGAACTGTGGTGTTGGAGAAGACTTGAAAGTCCCTTGGACTGCAAGGAGATCCAACCAGTCCATCCTAAAGGAAATCAGTCCTGGGTGTTCATTGGAGGGACTGATGTTGAAGCTGAAACTCCAATACTTTGGCCACCTGATGCAAAGAGCTGACTCATTTGAAAAGACCCTGATGCTGGGAAAGATTGAGGGTGGGGAGGAGAAGGGGACGACAGAGGATGAGATGGTTGGATGGCATCACCGACTCAATGGACATAAGTTTGGGTAAACTCTGGGAGTTGGTGATGGACATGGAGGCCTGGTGTGCTGCGGTTCATGGTGTTGCAAAGAGACATGACTGAGCGACTGAACTGAACTGAACTGTGTATTGTGGATAACAAGATTTTATCAGCTGTGTCTTTGACAAAATGTTTTCTCCCAACCGGTGGCTAGTCTTCCAATTCTCTTGATGCTGTCTTTTATAGAGCAGAAGTTTTAATTTGAATGACGCTCACCTTATCAATTTTTTCATAGATTGCATCTTTGGTTTTGTATCTAAAAAAGCATCACCCTACCCAAGGTCATCTGAGTTTTCTAGATTTGAGTTAATTTTGTAAAGAGTGTAAGGTCTGTGTCTAGATTAATTTGGCATGTAGATGTCCAGTTGTTCCAGAACCATTTGATGAAGAGACTATCTTTGCTCTGTTGTTCTGTCCTCTGTCAAGGTTCAGTTGACTATATTTATGTGAACCTATTTCTGGGCTGTCTATTTTGTTTCATGAACCTATTTTTCTACTCTTTTTCCAATTCCACACTGTCTTGAATATCATAGCTTTACAGTAAGTCTTGAAGCCAGATAGCACCAGTCCTCCAACTTTGTTCTTTTCTTTCAACTTTTTGTTAGCTATTCGGAGTTGCTTGCCTCTAGATATAAACTTAAAATAAGTTTTCAATATCTTTAAAATAACCTGCTGGGATTTGATTGTGATTGCATTGAATTTATAGATCAAGTTGATATCTGGACAACAGACAGTCTTCCTACTCATGAATATGGAATATTTTTCCATTTATGTAGTTTTTCATTGATCATGTTTATCAGAGTTTTGTAAATCTCATATAGATCTTATACATATTTTGTTAGATTTATACCTAAGTATTCATTGTTGGGTTGCTAATATAAATGATATTGGGCTTTTAATTTCAAAATTCACTTACTCATTGCTCACATATAGAAAGCAGTTGACCTTTTTACATTAACCGTGTATCATGCAACTTTTTTTTTTGACTGTACCACCTGGCCAGTGGGATTCTAGTTCCCCAGCCAGGGATAGAACTTGCATCCGTAAGATGGAACTGCTAAGTCTCAATCACTGGATGCCAGGGAAGCCCCTTGTGCAACCTTGCTATAATCACTTATTAGTTCCAGGAGGGTTTTTTTTTTTTTTTTTTGGTAAATTTTTATTTCATATTTTCTGCAGACAATCATGTCATCTCAGAACAGTTTTATTTCTTCCTTTCCAATCTGTATACTTTTAGTTTCCTTTTCTTGACTATTAGCAAGGACTTCTAATATGATGTTGAAAAGAATGGTGAGAGGAACACCCTTGCATGTACTTGATCTCAGTGGAAATGCCTTGAGTTTCTTACCATTAAGTATGATCTTAGCTGTAGTTTTTTTCTAGATCGTTGAAGAATTTCTTTCTATTCCCTATTTGCTGAGAATTTTTACCATGAATGGGTGATGGATTTTATCAAATGCTTTTTCTGCTTCTATTGATATGATCATGTGATTTTTCTTTTTTAGTCTGTTGATGTGATGTGACATTAATTGATTTTTTAATGTTGAACCACCTACCTACTTGGTCTTGGTGTATAATTCTTATTATACATTTTTTTTTGTTATGCTAGTATTTTGTTAATTTTTGCATCTATATTCATGAGAGATATTGTTTGTAATTTTCTTATGATGTTTGTGCCTGGTTTTGATATTAGGGTAATGCTGGCCTCATAGAATGAGTTAGGGAGTATTTTCTCTGCTTCTATCTTCTGAAAGAGATTATGGAGGATTGGTATCACTTTTTTTTTCTTAAGGGTTTGACAGAATTCACCAGTGTATCCATCTGAGCCATGTGCTTTCTGTTTTAGAAGATTAGTAACTAGTTATTCCATTTAGGCTTATTCAGATTATTTATTCTTGTGTTTTGGCAGATTATGTCATTTAAAGAAATTTTCCCTTTCATCTAGGATATCAAATTTCTGGTCATGGAGTGGTTCATAGTATTCTTTTATTATGCTTTTATTTTCCATAAGATCTGGAGTGCTGTTCCTGCTTTCATTTCTAATATTAGTAATTTGTGTCCTCTCTCTGATCTTAGCCTTGCTAGAGACTGATTGATTATGAGCTGTATATTTTTAAAAGTGTCAGCATTAAGCAAATAATAGGACTGGTTTGATGAATAGAAAATCTTCTGCTGAATAAACACATAGTGGGTCAATCTTGAAAGTGTTTTGTGATTGGGTGGAAGGTTATGCTGCATTTGAAAGTGGATTTCATAATGTCAGCATAAGTAAATAAATAGCAACTTTTCAGGATTGTTTCCTAGAGGCCTCATTCTGTTTTTCTACAGTTTAAAAATGAAAGATTAACTTTCTTGATGACATGGTTGTAATAAGTTTGATTTTCTTTCATTGATGCCTTTGCTTGTTTCACCTTTTTTGGTCGTATCTGTATAAATATCCATATCTGAAAAAAAGAAATATAAAGTTATTTTTCACAAGTGATACAAATATTCTATATTCACACTGTGTTATTCTTATTTTGGTAAGGTACAGAACATTTTTTTCCCCTACCACATGCAAACCTTTTCCAAAATTTATTTCTTATACATGTATACATGCCTGCTCAGTTGCTTCAGCCATGTCTAACTCTTTGGAGCCAGACATGGACTGTAGCCCACCAGGATCCACTGTCCATGGGATTTTCCAGGCAAGAATTTTGGAATGGGTTGCCATTTCCTCCTACAGGGGATCTTGCCAACCCAGGGATCAAATATGCATCTCCTGCACTGGCAGGTGAATTCTTTACACTGAGTCACCTGGGAAGCCCCCTGTTTTATACAACTGTTACTTGTATGGGTTAGCTCCTCATCTCATCCTAGGCAGAAAAAATAGTTAACCTGTATTATTTCACTTAAGGGTACAAAACCCTCTCTTCTAATTTCTGGTTGATTCCTGAATTTCATCTAAGATACTTGAGTTCTCAAGTTAAACCTTCAGTTAAATGCAAATTTCTCCATGAAAGAGTTGTAGGAGTCACGTTTCTACATCATCACAATACAGAAAGGGTAGCCTGAGAGTTCTAAAGATAACATCACTTCACAGTTTTGCCCACAGTAAGCCTTGAATTAAATGATTACTGATCAATACTTATTTGATCTTCTTCTCCTCCTTACCTCAGCTGATGATCATGCTTTCAATTTTCCTAAGAAATTAAAGCATTCAGAGGTGAAATTCTCCAAACTCTGACCTCTATGTCTTCCTCTATCTGCACCTTTTGAGATGAACTAACCATTCCTTGGGTCAGTTCAAATTCTTCCGCTGATTCCCTACATTCAGTCCCTTCTTGCTTACTTAAAGATGTTGCTAGCAATTCTACTCTCATTCTCCACATCATCCATTTCTCCTTCACTATTGAAAATTGAAGGCTTCCCTCAAGGCTCAGACACTAAAGAATCTGCCTGCCAGCGCAAGAGACCCAAGTTCAATCCCTGTGTTGGGAAGATCTCCTGGAGAAGGGAATGGCTAACCATTCCAGTATGCTTGCCTGGAGAGTCCCATGGACAGAGGGACTGGCGGGCTACAGTTCATGGGGTCTCAAAGAGTCAGGCATGACTGAGTAACTAACACACACTGGAAATTCTGTACTGAATATTGTTGTTTCTCCCATCTATAAGAGAACCCTCTTTGGACTCACTTGTACCTCCAGCTACATCCCTAAAAGGTTGCCTGTACCTAATGTTTGGATTTTGTTCCTGAAATTTTCTTTTGAACCTACTCCAGGAAGGCTTTTGCCCTCAGTTCAGTTCAGTTCAGTCGCTCAGTCATGTCCGACTCTTTGCGACCCCATGAATCGCAGCATGCCAGGCCTCCCTGTCCATCACCAACTCCCGGAGTTCACTCAAACTCACGCCCATCGAGTTAGTGATGCTATCCAGCCATCTCATCCTCTGTCGTCCCCTTCTCCTCCTGCCCCCAATCCCTCCCAGCAGCAGAGTCTTTTCCAATGAGTCAACTCTTTGCATGAGGTGGCCAGAGTACTGGAGTTTCAGCTTTACAATCATTCCTTCCAAAGAAATCCCAGGGCTGATCTCCTTCAGAATGGACTGGTTGGATCTCCTTGCAGTTCAAGGGACTCTGAAGAGTCTTTTCCAACACCACAGTTAAAAAGCATCAATTCTTTGGCGCTCAGCCTTCTTCACAGTCCAACTCTCACATCCATACATGACCACAGGAAAAACCATAGCCTTGCCTAGACAGATCTGAGGCGGCAAAGTAATGTCTCTGCTTTTGAATATGCTATCTAGGTTGGTCATAATTTTTCTTCCAAGGAGTAAGTGTCTTTTAATTTCCTGGCTGCAGTCACCACCTGCAGTGATTTTGGAGCCCCCCAAAATAAAGTCTGACACTGTTTCCACTGTTTCCGCATCTGTTTCCCATGAAGTGATGGGACTGGATGCCATGATCTTCGTTTTCTGAATGTTGAGCTTTAAGCCAACTTTTTCACTCTCCACTTTCACTTTCATCAAGAAGCTTTTTAGTTCCTCTTCACTTTTTGCCATTAGGGTGGTGTCATCTGCATATCTGAGGTGATTGATATTTCTCCCGGCAGTCTTGATTCCAGCTTGTGCTTCTGACAGCCCAGCGTTTCTCATGATGTACTCTGCATATAAGTTAAATAAGCAGGATGACAATATACAGCCTTGACGTACTCTTTTTCCTATTTGGAACCAGTCTGTCCGTTGTCCAGTTCTAACTGCTGCTTCCTGACCTGCATACAGATTTCTCAAGAGGCAGGTCAGATGGTCTGGTATTCCCAGCTGTTTCAGAATTTTCCACAGTTTATTGTGATCCACACAGTCAGAGGCTTTGGCATAGTTAATAAAGCAGAAATAGATGTTTTTCTGGAACTCTCTTGCTTTTTCCATGATCCAGCGAATGTTGGCAATTTGATCTCTGGTTCCTCTGCCTTTTCTAAAACCAGCTTGAGCATCAGGAAGTTCACGGTTCACGTATTGCTGAAGCCTGGCTTGTAGAATTTTGAGCATTACTTTACTAGCATGTGAGATGAGTGCAATTGAGAGGTAGTTTGAGCATTCTTTGGCATTGCCTTTCTTTGGGATTGGAATGAAAACGGACCTTTTCCAGTCCTGTGGCCACTGCTGAGTTTTCCAAATTTGCTGGCATGTTGAGTGCAGTACTTTCACAGCATCATCTTTCAGGATTTGAAACAGCTCAATAGGAATTCCATCACCTCCACTAGCTTTGTTCATAGTGATACTTTCTAAGGCCCACTTGACTTCACATTCCAGGATGTCTGGCTCTAGATGAGTGATCACACCATTGTGATTATCTGGGTTGTGAAGATCTTTTTTGTACAGTTCTTCTGTGTATTCTTGCCAGCTCTTCTTAATATCTTCTGCTTCTGTTAGGTCCATACCATTTCTGTCCTTTATCAAGCCCATCCTTGCATGAAATGTTCCCTTGGTATCTCTAATTTTCTTGAAGAGATCTCTAGTCTTTCCCATTCTGTTCTTTTCCTCTATTTCTTTGCATTGATCACTGAAGAAGGCTTTCTTATCTCTTCTTGCTATTCTCTGGAACTCTGCATTCAGATGCTTATATCTTTCCTTTTCTCCTTTGCTTTCCGCCTCTCTTCTTTTCACTGCTATTTGTAAGGCCTCCCCAGACAACCATTTTGCTTTTTTGCATTTCTTTTCCATGGGGATGGTCTTGATCCCTGTCTCCTGTACAATGTCACGAACCTCATTCCACAGTTCATCAGGCACTCTATGTATCAGATCTAGGCCCTTAAATCTGTTTCTCATTCGCACTGTATAATCATAAGGGATTTGATTTAGGTCATACCTGAATTGTCTAGCGGTTTTCCCTACTTTCTTCAATTTGAGTCTGAATTTGGCAATAAGGAGTTCATGATCTGAGCCACAGTCAGCTCCTGGTCTTGTTTTTGTTGACTGTATAGAGCTTCTCCATCTTTGGCTGCAAAGAATAGAATCAATCTGATTTCGGTGTTGACCATCTGGTGATGTCCATGTGTAGAGTCTTAAGCCTCACCAAAACTTTTCTTGTCAAAATCACCAACGATCTCCTAGCGCTTACTCCTTCTTTCTGGGAAACTTTTCCTACTTGGCTTCTGATTACAGTACCATTCTTTTCTGGTTTTATCCCAGGCTCTTGCTGTATTTTCTTTACTTATATTTCTCTGTCTCCCAAACTATAGGCATTGTGTCACAGCTTGGTTCCTAGAGATATTACTCTTGTGTCTAGCTCATCATGTCTCTCTCCCTCTTGCTCTGTCTCTCTGTGTCATCTGTGCTCACTTTTTTGATTAACTCCTCTAATCTCATGGCTTTAATTGCCATTTATATGCATTCCAGTTTTTCTTTCTCAGTTCTGTCCACACCCCTGAGCTCCAGACATGTATACTCAACTGCCTACTGGCATCACCCCTTGGATGTCTGTAAGCTTTTCCAAAATTAACAATCCAAAATGAAGCTCCTACTTCTTAAGCCACCCCCATCCCTCATCCTGTTTCACGGCAGCTCCATTTTTCTAAGTCCTTCGGCCAAAACCCATAAAGTTCATTCATGCCTCCTCTTCTTTTATAGTCCATCTTAGATCCATCAACAGATCATGTAGACCATGGCTTTAAAATGATCTTTAGAAGCCTGTACCTTCTTACCCCTTCCCTTGCTGTTGCTCTTGTGTGAACCACCCCTGGCTCACCCTGAGAATGGTAGGCTTCTGCACCACCCCCACCCCCACCCCCACATCCTTGCCATCTATTCTGCATACAGCAGGCAAAAAATAAAAAAGTGTTAATCTCTCAGTCATGTCTGACTCTGTGACCCCATGGACTGTAGCCCACCAGGCTCCTCTGTCCATGAAATTCTCCAAGCAAGAATACTGGAGACAGTTGCCATTCTTTTCTCCAGGAGATCTTTCTGACCCCGGGATCATACCCCGGTCTCCTGCATTGGCAGGTGGATTCTTTATCATCTGAGTCCGGCAAAGGGATTCTTTAAACATGTAACTCAGCACTCTGCAATGGCTTTCTGTCTCACCAAGGGGTCAAAGCCAAAGTCCTTTCAAGGCCCTGCAGGATGTAGATGCCCCCTGCTCCCCACAAGGGCTTTCAGTAATCTTCTGCTCCCTCACCCACATCCAGCCACACTGACTCCTCACTCTTCCCTGAACACATCAGACGAATCTCTGCTTCATGGCCTTTGCACTCTGTGTTCTATCTGCCTGGAATGTTCCTCCCCCAGATACCTGTAAGGCTCTCCTTCTTGCTGACTTCAGCTTTTTACTCAAATGTGTTATACAGATTCTTTTCTTTAAAGTTGCAACTATTGCTCTTTCCCGGCTGGAACCATGGAGGTTGCAGAAGAGAAGAAAAAGAAGGTTCCTGCTGTGCCAGAAACCCTTAAGAAAAAGCGGAAGAATTTCGCAGAGCTTAAGATCAAGCGACTGAGAAAGAAGTTTGCCCAAAAGATGCTTCGAAAGGCAAGGAGGAAGCTTATCTATGAAAAAGCTAAGCATTACCACAAGGAATACAGGCAGATGTACAGAACTGAAATTCGAATGGCTAGGATGGCACGAAAAGCCGGCAACTTCTATGTACCTGCGGAACCCAAATTGGCGTTTGTCATCAGGATCAGAGGTATCAACGGTGTGAGCCCAAAGGTTCGAAAGGTGCTGCAGCTCCTTCGCCTCCGGCAGATCTTCAACGGCACCTTTGTGAAGCTCAACAAGGCATCAATTAATATGCTGAGAATTGTGGAGCCATACATTGCATGGGGGTACCCAAATCTGAAGTCTGTAAATGAATTGATCTACAAGCGTGGTTATGGCAAAATCAACAAAAAGCGAATTGCCCTGACAGACAATGCATTGATTGCTCGATCTCTTGGGAAATATGGAATCATCTGCATGGAGGATCTGATTCATGAGATCTATACCGTTGGAAAACGTTTCAAAGAAGCAAACAACTTCCTGTGGCCCTTTAAATTGTCTTCTCCACGAGGTGGAATGAAGAAAAAGACCACCCATTTTGTAGAAGGTGGAGATGCTGGCAACAGGGAAGACCAGATCAACAGGCTTATTAGAAGGATGAACTAAGGTATCTACCAGGATTATTTTTGTGTTCTGGTTAATAAACAATTGAAACAAATTGAAAAAAAAAAAAAAAAAGTTGCAACTATTCTGATATCTCCTCCAAATTTTCTGTACCCTTTTCCTTGCATTATTTTTCTCATTGGCAATTTTCACTATCTCAGATCCTTTATGATTCACTTATTTATTCTATACCCCCTACTACAATTTAACTTTCATAAAGGGATTTTTTTTTTTTTTGGCAGCAGCTTCTCACTTCCTCCATCTCCTTTCACAGCACGTCAGACTTACATGTTAGATTTAATTAAACATTGTTGAATGCTTTCACTGTCTCAGCACTGTGTCAGGCACTTTGCACATTTAGTTTAATTTTCCCAGTTTACCTTTGAAATAAACATTGTGATTCTCATTTTTCAGATGAAAAACCAAGAGACAATGAAAGATATGGCATCTTTTCTACAGACAGTCATAGCTACTGGAATGAGCTTTAAACGCTAGACCTCTAACTGCCTGTTATGTGCTTTTCTAATATGCTGTGCTACGGACTAATCTACTTTTAAAAGAGTGGTGTTGTTTTTGAAATGGAATTTGAAAAGGACTGTCCTTGTCTATCCTTTGCCATCTAACTTCTCACCCATCCCATCTTCTGTCTTATTTCCCTGTTTATTTATTCCCTGTCTTATTTCCCTAAAGTCAGCCACTACTAAGGATATTCCATTCTCTTAATCAAAATCATGAGTCCCTGCAGGGAGCTCAAACTGGTGCTCTGTGACAACCTAGAGTGGTGGGATGGGGTGGGAGGTGGGAAGGAGGTTCAAGAAGGAGGGAACATATATATATATACATATATACCTATGGCTAATTCATGTTGGTGTATGGCAGAAACCAACACAATATTGTTAATTATCCTTCAATTAAAAATAAATTAAAAAATATATCTATATAAAACATGAGTCCTTGGATTTCCTGTGAGTTACCCTTATTTATTTTACATCTGATCACTTTTTCAAATTTTGAATGGTCATAGAGGCACAAGTCACATCTTTTGGGGAAGGAATTCAAAGATATGCAGTGAGACAGAATGGAAGGGGAGCCTTTGGTAGGAAGTTTAAGGACTTTCTGTCTCTGATGCTTGAGCTAATGCAGAGGCCGCCAGGAAAGCAGCAGAGAAGAGATGAGCCAAAAATTCCATTTGGAGCAAAGGAACTGAGAATATCTAAGAACCAAAGTCTAGTCTGAGAGGAAACTGCCTTGGCTGAAGCCCAAGATTCCAATTCAAGCAACTTGTCTGACTGCTGTGTAAATGGTAGAGATATTCTTGCTTTCTTTGGCTCCAAAGAGTCTCGTTACTTGTAATCTCATTATTTTCTTCTTTCTTGGTTTAACTTTTAATGTAAACCGTTTGTTTCCACATCTGTAAAACAAGATAGTAGGGACTGGTGATTCCATAAGGGACCCTTTAAGTTTAAAATTCTGTGATTTTAAAATTACTGCATTTTTCTATTCAATTTTGATTCTAGACCTAGTGAAAATCAGATACCTTTTTTACTGTGCCAAATTTACCATAGAATAATAACATATATTTAACCAAATACAAAGAATCACTGAAATACTTTTGGATAAAAGTTAAAATAGTTTAAAAATCAATTTTATTTCTTAGTGAGATTATCAGACAACCTCACCTTAAGAATGATAACACAGACTGAGCAGCCCTCCCAAGTAACTGGAGCTGGAACATCTTCATGGGTTCTTCAATAATGGTCATTTTTTTCCCCTTGATGTAAGTAAGCTATTTCAGGGCACATATATAGCTTCCAAAATTACTTTCCATTGGTTGAAGATGAAGTTTTAAAAGCCAAACAGAAATTATGATATTTAATGACCAAATTAGTCTTTTCTTAAAATGCTGAACTAATCTTAATAGCTTCTTAAGTAAAACAGAATTAGAAAGGAAATCTACCTGTTGCCTAATGGCATATACTAGTTTCAAAGCAAATACATTTTCTTTTCCTTACTGTCTCTCTTTGATTGGGACTAGTTTAAATGATCAGTTCTTCTCATTTGTCAGGTTTTTGCAGTTTACTTGAAATGCTTCCTCGTATTCTTCCTCATCTTTTCTTAAATACCCTTCCCCTATTTTTTGTGAGGGCTTCCCGTGTGGTGCTAGAGGTAAAGAACTCACCTGCCAATACAGGAGAGACATGGGTTCAATCCCTGGATCAGACTCTAGTATTCTTGTCTGGAGAATTTCACGGACAGAGGAGTCTGGTGGGCTACAGTCCATGGGGTCATAAAGAGTCAGATATGACTGAAGAAACTTAGCACACACCTCTTTTTTGTGCTGACAGAAATCTTGCTGTGCCTACTATAATTATTATAATAATGAATCAAATAGCTAAGATCATTTTAGTTGTGAAAGAATTTACCCAGTTATTTTCTTTACTTTGAATATTTTTTTACTTTAAGAAGCTTATTTTCATATTCATATTTGTATCCACTTTTTAAATGTTTGCTGAAGTTCATCTGTTTATCAGTGAATTCTATGAGGAAAGAAGACATTGTAGATTAATTTTCTCCTACTTTCATAATTAAAAAGCCTTGGACACTTATGGTTATTTAAATAGCATAAGAAAGACAATGGTACTCAAATTTTAAATGCTTCTTTTTAAAGAAAGTAGAGAGTCTATTCTTTAGCCCTGAACAATCAGTGTGTTTCCTGACTGCACAGTCAGGAAATGCTTTACTTTTGAAGCAATAACGGTTTTTCCCGGGAAGTTTTATAATTGGCTGCACAGTGATAACGTGGACTTGAACAAATACAGCAAAATTACTGCTGGCTTATCTAGAATGAAAGAGAACTTCTTAAGTGTGACAGAGTGCTACTACTGAGGATTATATCAGTTTGGCATATTCGCAGCTCTTGGAGAACTGCTCCAATTTTCTGCTGGCTTCCTGACCAAAGGTATCTTTTCCTTTGTGTTTTTCAGTATCCAGATGATTTTTCCCACCCCTGGGTTTGCTTAGGCCATTAGACATCAGCATGGGGTGGCTGTAGAATTTATTTTATTTTGAAATTAAGTGGAGAGTTATTTTAACCATACCATTGGATTTCTTGGAGTATGATAACTAATTATGGTAATTAATTAATGAGAAACAACAGTCTGACATCCAGGGACCTAGTGGCAATTTTTTTTCTCTAGAGTGAGGAATTGCTTTAATGTCTGAATTTTGATATTTGAGGTTATATCCTTTTTTTCTCTTAGAAATTATACTTCTAATAAATTTCTATTTTCTTTTAAAAATTAATTTATTTTAATTGAGGATAATTACAGTATTGTCATGGTTTTGCCACACATCGACATGATATCACTGAAAGTGTAAGGACAAAACACTGGCTAAAGGTGGTACCGTGCTTTTTCTAAATGTCGTGAGGCATTTGAAAAAACCCCAATTTATTTTATCACCTGTTGAATTGCTTATTGTCTGTTAATGGAAATGAATAATGTCAATAACTTACAATATTTCTGGCTTAATGACAGAGATGATTTTCCATCTCCTTTTAATGTATATTATTTTGTTTCTATATGGCATCAATGCAAAAATGAGCCCATAGAAATCTGGATTTAGATGAGATCTTATTGAGCATCTATCTAGTCTTCCATTTTACTGGGGAGGAAATTCAGGTGCAGAATGACACAAATTCCTGGCAGATCTGGGATAGAGTATAAATCTCTTAATTCCTGGGTAGAGGGGTTATTCATTCTTTTAAAAATATTGTTATTGTGTGCTGCCATACAATAAAACTTTTGCCATAAATTGGCACTGAATCTGCATCAGACTCTTTGCAACCCCGTGGACTGTAGCCTGCCAGGCTCCTCTGATCATGGAATTCTCAGGGTAAGAACACTGGAGTGGGTAGCCATTCCCTTCTCTAAGGGATCTTCCTGACCCTGGGATTGAAGCTGGGTCTTCTGCATTACAGGCAGATTCTTTACCATCTGAGCCACCAGGGAAGCCCATAAATCTTTTAATTCCTGAGTAGAGGGATTATTAATTCCCTCTTAAATATTGTATTTGTGTGTTAAAATTATGTGCTGGCATAAAATAAAACTTTCGCCTTGAATTGGCATTGAATCTGCATCAGACTCTGTGACATGTAGACAGATTCTAAGCAGTGGTGTGTTCATGACAAGAGTAAGAATACCTAGAGTTATTCTTTTAACGAGGTGTCTCAGCATCTGGAGACATTCCTGCCACACACATTCACTTCCTCACTGGAGCGAGCATTGAGGAGAGTAGAAAGCGTCAGCTCTTCATTTTGGGGAGTGCCAGGTTTCTCATGAATTAGCAACAGGAATTTGCTAAACCTATCTCAGTCCTGGAGAACTTTCATCAGGGTTCTTGGTAGTTGTTCACTATTTGTATGCTTCTGTTTGCTGACAGCTGTCAATCAGTTTCTTCTGAGCACGAAATTCTCTCCCAATGGTCACATGGGAAAAAACTCTAGGTAAGACACAAAGTCATCCCAAATCAGTCTTTCACTTAAGGGCTTATAGTATAATGTTAGAGAGAAAAAGAGATGTTGTAAGATGCAATACATGCAAGGAGTCAAATTCATTGAAAAGCACATATAAATCTAAATATACGTCAGTTAACACTCAGTGGTAAAAAAATCCTCCTGCTAATGCAGGAGACATCAGTTCAATCCCTGGGTCAGGAAGATCCCTTGGAGAAGGAAATGGCAACCTACTCCAATATTCTTGCCTGAAAAAGTCCATGGACAGAGGAGCCTGGCAGGCTACAGTCCACGGAGTCACAAAGAGTCGGACATTACTGAGCACTCATGCAACATAGAAGAATACTGTTTTCCCAAAATGTTTTGGGTACGTGCAAGTACTGGCTAGAGATTTTTTTCTCTTGTGTTGCTTCTGATTGATCTCTTAAATAAATGTCTCAGCAGAAAGTTTTCGTGGTCCTCTGATAACTCTTTTCCTCACCAAGGACATTTTACTGTCCTAACTTTATCAGTGTCCCTTTGGTATGGGTGCTGATTGTGTAGGCAGGGGCTGTATAATGATAACTTACATGTGTGATTACACTTAGAAGAAAAAATAGAGTGGAATGGTGTTAGATCAGTTTCATAGTTAGAGCCTCTTTGCAGCCCAGGTCATTGAAAGCTGCATTTAGTCATGACCTCAGAGAGGATATTAAAGGCAACTAGAATCTATGTCTTATGGTGCAATTAATAATTCAAATTATTGGAGGATTAAATTACTTACTCAGCTTAGTCAAAGTGATAAGCTTTGCTTCTATTAACTGAGTCATTAACTGGATTATATTTAGACGTTGAGCTTTTACTTGCGGTCACGGGGAAGTGTCCTGTGGGACTATAGAAATTCAAGCACTAATCAGTTCTTCACATAATATCTCTCAACATAATAGTAGAGAAAAAGTACAAACATATAATATTGAAGAACTGATACAACTAAGGTCGAACTGACTATATATTCAGTCTCAGTGATAGGATATAACTCTAATCACCATTAAAATGTTTATCACAAGATAAAAATTCTGCAGGTTCAAAAACATCCTACAGATAATATTTTTCTTATTATGCACTCCATAGAGAGACTTTGGAAATTTAAGTGCACTAGAGTTGCAAAAGGAGAAGGAAATGGCAACCCACTCCAGTGTTCTTGCCTGGAGAATCCCAGGGACGGGGGAGCCTCATGGGCTGCCGTCTATGGGGTCGCACAGAGTTGGACACGACTGAAGCGACTTAGCAGCAGCAGCAGCAGAGTTGCAAAATCGGATGAAAAGTATTAGATAAAATATGGTTAGTGAGGAAGGAGGGGTTTTGCCTAACCCACTAGAATCACTATATAGACATTCTACAGGGTTGAATGTCTAGGTCAGTCTCCATAGCTTTGGCCCTTGTCAGATACTAAAACAAAAAGAAAATGACAGAGGGCTAAGGTTGCTGATCATGTGTTAGTATAAAGCATCTGACTTCCCTGGAGATAAGTCAAGTGTTCGGGGTGAGTCACTGAAACTATAGCATTTGGACTTTTATTCTTTCCTAGGAAATATTCTGCTAGCAAATGGAAAGTCTTGTAATTTTAAACTGTGAATACTCTGGCCATATATCCTGAATAATTATGTGAAAAAGAAGAAATTCTGGTTTTAGAATGGTTGCTGGTAGATTTAAAGAAATACCATGTGTGTCTGAAGGTGAAGCAACCCTGCATATAAAATAATCTCTGTTTCCCAAAGGTAAAAATTACCAGAAAAGGTTTCCCCTGTCCCAAGTCCACATACTGAGGATCTACTTTATATTGAAACTTATTCTAGGCTATGGGGATACAAGGAACAATGTGGGAAAAAACCCCAGAAATCACCACCCTCCTAACGGCTTACATTCTAGCAAATCAATTACACAGAATGTTCAAAGGGGTAAGTGCTATAGAGAGTAATAAAATGCGGGAGAGGGGGTGGAATTCCAGGGGAATGCTGGCTGTCAGAGCATGTGTGTGTGTCTTTTGGGGTAGGGGACAGATGCTACCTCGAGGTGACACTAGAGATGGATTTAAAGGAGGTGAGGAGTGAACTGTCCAGTTATCTAGGGGAGGAGCTTGGAGTTCAGAGACCTTCAGGGAAGAGTGTGCCTGGCATGTCCAAACAGTAACCAGGAGGCCAGTGAGGGAGAGGGCTGGGAGGAGTAACGTCCGAGGAAATGGGTGAGGATGAAAAGATGAAATGCAAGTTGACCATCTAAAGGTCACACGGAGGATGTGTAGCCACAGTGCACATTTAATTTGTTTGTTTGTCATGTGCAGAGAGTGAGAGCCCTGTAGGACACTGTAAGGATTTTGTCTTTTACTCAAGAAATGGGGAGCTTGGAGGATTTGCAGATGAGCACCACGACAAGTTTAAAAAGGATTCTTTTTACTTTTGAGAGTACATTAAAGGGGGCAAGGGATACCAGTTAAAAGACTACTGCAGAAAACCAGATGGGAGATAATGGGTTGTATTCCATTTTATGTGAATGTACCACCTTTGGGCTTCCCTTGTGGCTCAGCTGGTAAAGAATCCACCTGCAATGTGGATTGACCTGGGTTCGATCCCTGGGTTGGGAAGATGCCCTGGAGAAGGGAAAGGCTACCTACTCCAGTATTCTGGCCTGGAGAATTCCATGTGTAGTGAGTTCATGGGGTCACAAAGAGTCTGACTGAGTGACTTTCAATTCACTTAGCTCAGTGATAAAGAATCGGCCTGTGAATACAGGAGATGCAGATTCAATCCTTGGGCTGGGAAGATCCTCTGGAGAAGGAAATGGCAACCCATCCCAGTATTCCTGCTTGAGAAGTCCCATGGACAGAGGAGCCTGGCGGGCTACAGTCGATGGGGTGGAAAAAAAGTCAGACATGACAGAGTGATTAAACAGCAACAGTACCACCTTTAGTTTATCTGTTCACTTTTTTCCTTTCAGTTTTATTGAGATATAATTGACATATAGCATTGTATTTAGGTCAAGGGGTACAACATAATGATTTGATACAGTATATACTGCAAAATGATTAACATAAGTTTAGTTAACACCACTCACCTCAAATGGTTACAGATCTTTTTTTCTTGTGAGAACTTTTCAGATCTACTCTCTTAGCAACTTTCAATATACAATATGGTATTATTAACTCTAGTCACCATGCTGTACATAATATGCCAAGAACTTACTTTTCTTGTAACTGGAAGTTTGTACTTTATATTTTCAACTTTCTATTGAGCTTTCTATTTGTTTTCATATCCCAAGATATTTTGTTCATCTTAGATTTTTTAAATCATAGCTATTTAAACAATATTTGATTGAGTGACTTAGCTTCTTGTTCAAGTCATATAGTTTATATATATATATATATACTTTATTTATTTATTTTTTTAAAGGCTACCCACTCTAGTATTCTTGGGCTTCCCTTGCGGCTCAGCTGGTAAAGAATCCGCCTGCAATGCAGGAGACCTGGGTTCGATCCCTGGGTTGGGCAGATCCCTTGGAGAAGGGAACAGCTACCCACTCCAGTATTCTGGCCTGGAGAATTCTATGGACTGCATAGTCCATGGGGTTGCAAAGAGTCAGACACAACTGAGCGACTTTCACTAGGTTAACTTAGGTTGTTTCCATGTCTTTACTATTGTGAATAATTCTGTGATGAACATGAAGGTGCAGGTATCTTTTTGAGAAAGTAATTTTGTTTCTTTTGAATAGATACACAGAAGTGGAATTGCTGGATCATATGATAGTTCCATTTTTAATATTTTAGGAATCTCTATACTGTTTTCCATCGTGACTGCACTGATTTACATTCCTACCAACAGTGCTCAAGCGTTTCCTTTTTTCCATGTACTCCCCAACGCTTGTTATCATTGATCTTTCTGGCAGTTATCTTTCTATCAGATAAAAGCTGATATTTTCTTGTGTTTTGCTTTACATTTCCTTAACAATTAGCGATCATTCACTTGTTGATGAATATTTGAGTCATTTTGATTTGGGGAATGTTGTGACAAAGGCGTCTGTTAATATTTGTGAACAAGGCTTTCTGTGAACATATATTTTCGGGGCTTTCACCTAAATTTCTAGGAGAGGAATGGCTGGGTTGTGAGATAGATCTGTTTAACTTCTAAACAACTGCCAAATTCCTGAGGTGCTTGTGCCATTTTACATTTCTGCACACAATTTATGGGCGTTCCAATTGCTCCATATTCTAGTCGGTACTTGGTCTTTTTGATTTTAGCCATTCTAATAGGTGTGTAAAAGATAGTATCTTTCTATGGTTTAAACGTGCATTTTCTCTGATGGCTAATGCTGGTGAGGGGTGTCTGTATTTTAATCTCTTCGTTCAGAAAGTAAATTTTAGTCTTATTGTTGGAACTTCCATTCCTTTCAGCTGAAGCTCATAATAACTTAATTAGTTTATCTCAGTGGTGGTTGGTACTTTAACCATGTTACACTTTATTTTTTAAATTTAATTTTAACCTTTTGCTCCTTTTTGTTGTTGTTCAGTCGCCAAGTAGTGTCTGACACTTTGCAAGCCCGTGCACTGCAGCATGCCAGGCCTGTCTGTCCCTCACCATCTCCTGGAGTTTGCCCAAGTTCATGTCCATTGAATCAGTGATAATAATACCTTTTAGAAGTGCTCAAAGGCTATATTGTGGTAATTTATTAAAGGTTGCAGCGGCTTGTGGAGTCTCATGGCTTTGTTTTGGGGGAATGAATACATTTAAAAGGGGAAATTATAATAGTGATAAAATTTTTCAGTCTCATCTTTATATCACTTAATCCGATAGTGTAATTTAAGTTTATGCTTTGTCTTGTGTACTTAGCTGATTAGTCATGACCGACTCTTTGTGACCCCATGAACTGTAGCCCATCAGGCTCCTTTCTCCATGGGGATTCTCCAGGCAAGAATACTGGAGTGGGTTGCCATTTCCTCCTCCAGGGGATCTTCCTACCCCAGGAATGGAACCCAGGTTCCCCCGCATTGCAGGCGGATTCTTTACTGACGGAGCCCCCAGGGAAGCCCATGCTTTATCTTATGTAGGGTATATTACTTTCAGTATTTTATCACTTACCATGAGAATGCATTCCTTGTGATAATAATAATTGTTCTGAATTATTTTCCAGGTTCCTGATGTTATCAGCAGCATAAGGCAGTTATCGAAAGCTGCCATGAAAGAGGATGCCAAACCCAGCAAAGACAACGAGGACGCCTTTTACAACTCTCAGAAGTTCGAGGTCCTGTACTGTGGCAGGGTGACCGTGACCCACAAGAAGGCGCCGTCCAGCCTCATCGACGACTGCATCGAGAAGTTCAGCCTGCACGAGCAGCAGCGCCTGCGGCTCCAGGGCGAGCCGCGCGCGGGGGACTCGGGCGAGGACCAGGCGGGATCCGAGGCTCGAACGCCGGCCTGCCCCGCCGACGTTCTGTCGGAAGAAGGGGCTGGCGTCGCCGACACCCACCCGGTCTTCCCTGCCGCGCCCAGCCAGCCTGGGCCATCCAGCTCGCGAGTCTGCTTCCCTGAGAGGATTTTGGAAGATTCGGGCTTCGATGAGCAGCAGGAGTTCCGGTCTCGGTGCAGCAGCGTCACGGGGGTCCTGCAAAGGAAAGTTCACGAGAACAGCCAGAAGCCGCAGCCACGGCGGAGGCACGCCAGCGCGCCCAGCCACGTGCAGCCCTCGGACTCGGAGAAGAACAGAACCATGCTGTTTCAGGTGCTGTCCTGGCCGGCGGCTCTCCCGGTGTTTCCCCCTCCTTTGCTATAGCCGGAAGCAGCCCAGCGGCCAGCTTCTCCGTGGTCCTCAATCTGGAACCATCCAACTTTTCTGTCATGTCCCCCAGGCAGCAGAGAACGCAGGTTGGAGAAAGAGCAAAGGACAGTAGTGAAGGGGTGAGAGGCAGACGGGGAATGTAAGAGAAAAGGGAGCAGGGCAGGGAGGGAAAGAGAGAAAAGCACTTGAAGGAGCATCAGGGAAAGTTGGTTGGGGAAATTAGCAGAGGTTACCCAGATGGCACTAGTGGTAAAAAAACAAAAAAAAACAACCCGCCTGCCAACGCAGGAGACCTAAGAGACGGGGTACCATCCCCGAGTGGGGAAGATCTCCTGGAGGAGCACATGGCAACCCACTCCGGGAGTTTTGCCTGGAGAATCCCATGGACAGAGGAGCCTGGCAGGCTACAGTCCATAGGGTCTCAGAGAGTTGGTAACTACTGAAGCAACTTAGCATGCATGGCATCTTAGCATCACCAGCGTTTGCCTTAGGTTGATTCTTCACTAGGGCCTCCCAGAGGGCTCAGTGGTAAAGAATCCTCCTGCCAGTGCAGAAAACACAGGAGATGCATGTTCAATCCTTGGGTGGGAAGATTCCCTGGAGTAGAAAATGGCAACCCACTCCACTATTCATGCCTGGAAATCCCATGGACAGAGGAGCCCAGCAGGCTACAGTCCATGGTGTGGCAAAGAGTTGGACATGACTCAGCACATACGTGATTCTTCAGTAAATGTTGCTATTTATTATTATTATTTTTTAATGACTGCAGAAAGTCAGAAGGGTTTGAAGATGTGAATCTGGGAGAGTGTGAATCTTCTTGAAGGAGAGAGAATTTTCTAGAGAGAAAAAAAGAAAAGTCCAGAGACTCATGGTTGTATCTTCAGATGAGGATATACCAATTTACTCTGTCATACAAAGGAGAGGTTTAGGAAACATCACAGGCCTGATAATTTATTGGATCAGTTGTTAAAATGATTGGGCGCAAGCTATATTGTAGGTGTAAAACACAATTCTTAATTCTAATGAGTAGTTTTTGAAGTTGTACAGGGTATAGAAAGTGTCCAGTTCCACTTGAAAGAACTGAATTCCTAACAATGCCCTGTAGAGGTTCTTTAATTAATCCTCAGCTTTGAGGATTAGAGTTTTCCTCAGATTTGAGTTTTCTTGAAAAAGGAGTGATGGTCCTTTTATCCCATTGCAAAGAGTCCTTAAGAAGGAAATCGCACTGTGTACCTTGGTAAATAGTCCCAGGATGTAATATTTGCTTTATCAGAAGTTCATGGTTGTTTTGTTCTGTTTTGTTCTTGATAACTTGAGGCATGTGATTAAAGTGTCTATAGTCTTTTCTTTGGTAATATATTAACGAGTTTCTTCTCTTTTTTTTAAGCTTTTTTTTAAAAATGTGAATGATTTTTAAAGTTTTAATTGAATTTGTTGCAGTATTCCTTCTGTTTTATGTTTTGGCTTTCTGACCGCAAGGCGTGTGGTATCTTAGTTCCCCAACCAGGAAGCAAACCAGCATCCTCTGCTTTAGAAGGTGAAGTCTTAACCATTGGACCACCAGGGAAGTCCCCTGAGTTTCCTCTCTTGATTTGTTCTTTTTCTTAGCTAGCCAGAGTCCATGTTGTTAATTTTTTCCTAAATGGTTGTTTATTTAAAAATTAAAAAAAATTATCTGCCCAATTGCAAGTATATCTTTCTGTTGATCCTTTGTGAGAAAGCAAATTTTAAATTATAATTAAATAATTGGTATTTTTAGAAAACATAAAGCAAGGAAAGTTTGCATATTTTTTGAAAAGACAATTTCTAATTTGGAAAAAAATGGTTTCTTTTAAATTAAGAGCAGCTTATTTCATAAATTCTAGATGAAAGGAAGAAATGTTTTCAGATGACTGATAACTGAGGTTGTAAATTTGATGGGGTTGGGTATTGACACTGTGTATTCCTATACAGTCCATGGTATTCTCCAGGCCAGAATCTTAGAGTGGGTAGCCTTTCCCTTCTGCAGGGGATCTTCCCAACCCAGGGATCCAACCCAGGTCTCCTGCATTGCAGGTGGATGCTTTACCAGCTGAGCCACAAGGGAAGCCCAAAAATACTGGAGTGGGTAGCCTGTCCCTTCTCCACTGGATCTTGCTGACACAGGAATCAAACTGGGGTCTCCTGCATTGTAGTTGGATTCTTTACCAGCTGAGCTACCAGGGAAGCCCATATATCTTGTATAGAGCATTTGAATCTGTATTATTGGTCAAGTATTTAATTGTAAACTAAGATATTAGGTTCTTGGTAAGTTGAAATTAATTGGAATGCTTTATTTTTAAGGTTGGACGGTTTGAGATTAACCTTATCAGTCCGGACACTAAATCAGTTGTGCTTGAGAAGAATTTTAAAGATATCTCTTCTTGTTCCCAGGTATGTATTGAAGTAGATTATAGTGTTTGAGGAAACCAGTTAAGGCTTGTTTCTCAATTAACCATAAAATAACTGGGATTGAATCCCTTCAAATGTTATTTATTTTTTGAAAACTTATTTATTTAGTTGGAAGCTAATTACTTTACAATAATGTGGTGGTTTTTGCCAAGTGGATTTATCTTCAGAGTGTTCATGTGTTTGGGTCCAGGTCTCTCAGTATCATAATATTTTGCGCTCACTGTCATCAGCCCTGTCTGCTCGTAGCATCTGTTCATCAAAGGGGTGAGTGGAGTTTTTGTGGTGGTGAGTTCTTTTGGAAATATCTTCTCAGTTTTCCTCAGAATATTGGGCAGTGGGTTTTGGCATCACTGAGTCATGTTTGCTCTTTATACCGTAATAGGTAATAAAAGGAGAACTAGTGCTTTCAAGTTTGTTGTTGTAAATGTTAAAGTTTGAAAAGAAGGTTTGTGTATGTATCGTTGGCCTTTTACTTGTTGTTAATTCTTATATTGTGTATATGAAAGTTTTAAAAATAATCAATACAATTATATGTGCTTGAGGTCGTATCAGGCATAAAGTAGTATTCTAAGTACCATAGTAATATAATAAGTTAGTACAGCTATCCAAAAGTTAGAGCTGCCTAACTATATGGCAAACCTAGGAAGATTTTTCTGAAGAGGTTGGAATGGAGGGAATATCTAAATCTGAATATGGAAAAGTTAAAAATGCAAGGATGCCTCTGAGGAGGTCCCTGGAATAGAGAAGCAATAACTTATTTCCTAATAGGTGTACCTTAGATGTACCTTCAGGGTCTTGGATCTTGCCAAGGCCCTTTCCTGTGTTTTAATGTTGAAAGGCTGCTTATTAAAAAAATTTTTTTTTGAATTTTGGAGTTAGCACTGCCATAGGTAGGATGTTCAGATATTCTTCTGTTGGAAAATGACAACCTTTTGTACATCTTGTTAATTACTCTCCTCAGACTCAGCTAATGTAGTTTCACTTCTAGCGTTTTATTTTAATATTTGTGCTGTTATACGGAAACCTAAAATTATGTTCTGAAGATAAAAGCTTTCTACTCTAATAATTGAGAAAGGCAGCATCTGACTCGGTGAATATATTAAAAATTTCTAAATTCCTATTTAAGGGACCAAAAACTTGGTAGAAAGATGATTCACTTTAACTGAAAAATGGTATTTACTAAGCTGGGATTGGGGGCAGGAGGAGAATGGGATGACAAAGGATGAGATGGCTGGATGGCATCACTGACTTGATGGATGTGAGTCTGAGTGAACTCCGGGAGTTGGTGATGAACAGGGAGGCCTGGTGTGCCGCGATTAATGGAGTCGCAAAGAGTCGGACACGACTGAGTGACTGAACTGAACTGAACTGAAGCATTCTTGTAACGACATGTTTCCTTGGGGTCTTTGCATGATCATGAGGTCTGTGAGGGTGGGTGTCTTATGCTGTAGAGCATCAGAGAATAGGATGTGTTAAGACAGAGCTTAATGCTTAGGTGTTCAATAAATGTTGAATGAATATTTCTGTGTATTGGGCCTTATGTCCAGTGTTGAGGAGAGAGTTGTGTGGAAAGCTGTGTGTTTCCTGTTTCCCAGAGCAAGAGTGGCCATTGGAAAAGGCTGTGCCTCTCTCTAGCCCCACCCCAAGTCTTGCAGGAAGAAAACTAGCAATGCTCATTGAACATTTAAGGGAAAAAAAAATTGAAAAAGAAGGAAAAAAGAAGCAGCCAAACCAAATATATAAACTGGCAGTTCAAACAAGATTTTTCCTTTTCCTTTCTTTTTTTTAAAAGCAAGCTTTGTAGTGACATTAAGAATTAAGAAAAAGAATTGACTGAAATATGAGGAAGTTTTGTGTAAAGGCCTTTGATCAGAATAATTGTCAGGTTAATCTCTGCCACTCACTGTGTGGCCAACTCCTATTGCTTTTCCACAGAATTGCACTGATAGAGGGTGGCTGCATTTGGGAACAGGCATACTTTTAAACACACGACATGATGTGACTCTTTGCGACCCCATGAACTGTAGCCCATCAGGCTCCTCACATGTACCTCTACGTATGTTTCTTTCTTCAAAATCAGTAGGACTGGATTTTTGGCAAGCATGAGGAGTAAGGGAGTGGTTTTCTTTACTGGAACATTGCCATTGCCTGAAAACTTCGTGAGCTGGTGAGGTACTATGCATTTTTCCCATTTAATGCCAAGTTAGTCAAAGATTTTTTTTTTAAGATGATGCTATTTCTCCATTTTATTTTATTTACTTATTTGTATTTGGCCGCACTTTGCAGGCATGTGGGATCTTAGTTCCCCAATCAGGGATTGAACTCATGCCCCATTCAGTAGAAGCACAGATTCTTAACCTGGATCTCCTGGGAAGTCCCAAGTCAAAGAAATTCTATAATCATGAATGAGTTGTATCAGATGGAATTTACTTTCACCTCATGGACTGTATAACTTAATTCCTCCTATTAACTTTTTCTTTTTATAGAGTTGATTTCTTTTTTCCATATCCGTTGGATAGGTGAAGCTTATTAATATATGAATTGTGGTTACTGTTTATCAAACATGCAAGGAACTAAGATATTTCTTAGTTCTGAATCTCAAAAATTTTGGGGAATAGGTGCCGTGACTACTATTTTATAACGAGAAGTGGAACTTCCGAGATACTTTTTATCAACACATCGCAATATCTTATACCTAGTAAATTGCTTGAGCCAAGGTGGAAGCACAAATCTGACCCCAAAGCCTGTTTCCTTTTCCCTGGAATTTAAGTGATTGCAGGACAACTTTAAATTTTTGGTTTTCCTGACTTTTCAAAGTACCGTGCTTTCTGTTAAAGTACCAAGGTGCTCAGTTCAGTTCAGTTCAGTTGCTCAGCCGTGTCCAACTCTTTGCGACCCCACGGACTGCAGCACGCCAGGACACAAGGTACTACTGGCTGCTAATTGGTGTGTATGTATTCAGGCTGATTGAAGTTCTCAAATGATTCAGAATTTTTTATAAAGTGTAGCTGAGGTTATTTAGTCTGTGTTCAGAAAGTACAGATTTGTGAATTTGAATCATTGACATCTGCAGTAATTTCTTTAATGTATTCATCTTCTAACAGTTGTGACTCCTTGAATGTCTATAAATAGATAAATGTTCTAGTACTTCTAATGCATACTTTAAGGAATTGCATGCCATTTCAGTAGAGCATTGTCAGTTTTATGATTCTTAATCTCAAGTAAATAAGAACAGGGTTTATGATGAATCATCAGACTGCTTGCTCAGTGACGACCAATAAATTGAAAACTCTGGTACTGCCAAACACTGGATGGTGGTTTTATTACAAGAGACAATGGATCGTGCCATCCTGTTTTTCCTTCTGTGGCCCCGAGTTACAGAGTGTTTGCCAGAAACAAAGCAATCTGAGCTGGTTTCACCCTTTATTTTATGTATCAAAAGTCTGCCATATAAGTTTGCTCTGACATTATGTCCCCTATCACAGTGCTGTGAAGGAGAAATTCATGAAAGTATGAAAGCACAGAACTGTTTCCATAGTGTTGGTTAAATGGACATAATCTTATAAACTCCCCACTTCTTCCCTCTCTAGGGTATAAAGCATGTTGATCACTTCGGCTTCATTTGTCGGGAGTCCTCGGAGCCTGGACTGAGCCAGTATATCTGCTATGTGTTCCAGTGTGCCAGTGAATCTCTGGTAAGTGGGGTGACTGCTGTCCACAGGCTCCTCCCCAAACCTGTGACTCCTGGGAGACTTGTCTCTGACAGACCCAAGCCTCACAGAATGGCCATCAGTGGAAAAAAGAGGAGGGCAATCGGAGATGAGTTTCTGCTCTTTGAGGCAGAACCACAATTGAAAAACAAAGCCACATATATATGGAATTTAGAAAGATGGTAATGATAACCCTATATGCAAGACAGCAAAAGAGACACAGATGTATAGAACGGACTTTTGGACTCTGTGGGAGAGGGAGAGGGTGGGATGATTTGGGAGAATAGCATTGAAACATGTATACTATCATGTAAGAAACAAATCGCCAGTCTATGTTCGATACAGGATATAGGATGCTTGGGGCTGGTGCACAGGGATGATCCAGAGAAATGATATGGGGTGGGAGGTGGGAGGGGGGTTCAGGATTGGGAACTCATGTACACCCGTGGCGGATTCATGTCAATGTATGGCAAAACCAATACAGTATTGTAAAGCAAAATAAAGTAAAAATTAAAATAAAAAAAAAAAAGAAAAACAAAGCCAGATTATCTTGGCAATTTTTCAGCCTAGATAATTTTCTTGAGTTTAACAAATCCAGAAATATTACTGGGAGTATTTTTCAAAGGTGGTGGTTCTTGTTGTTCAGTCGCTAAGTCGTGTCCGACTCTTTGAGACCCTATTGACTGCAGCATGCCAGGCCTCCCTGTCCCTCACCATCTCCCGGAGTTTGCCCAAGTTCATGTCCATTGAATCGATGATGCCATCCAGTCATCTCATCCTCTGCCACCCTCTTCTCCTTTTGCCTTTCCCAGCATCAGAGTCTTTTCCAATGAGTTGGCTGTTTTTTTAAAAGGTAGGAAAAGCCTGATCATGGAAGCAGAGTGGTTACTTTTTCCATTGCTCATGTAAGAAGATAAAGAAGACCTTTTATTCTCTCAGTGGCTCTAACATCTCACAGTAGATAATGCTTATTTCAACAGGGTAGACAGCGATTTTGTTTTTTTCTCTGTATTTCATCAGCTCCTGTCCTCATTTTAAAAACACTTTCTTTATGGTCTTTTTTTAGCCTTGATTTTCTTTCTTTGAAATTTGGAAGCTAATTTTTCTCTCCGGCATTCTCACTCCCTCTTTAATGGGAACAGTTAGAATGTTCGAAGAAATCTGTAAGACGAAGTTGGAAATGGTTCTGAGTGACTAAAAATATGTCAGTATTTTCCCCTAAATTTTTTTTTACGTATTCTTCCACTTGAGTTACCTCTCCTAACCATTTTAGCACAAATCTTCAGATGTATACATGACCATTCTTGGGAGCACAGCATTTATTAGATGTACATCTTCCCCCTCGATTTTCCCCAGGGAAATATCACCACTTAGAACAAAGTAAGCCAGGCTGCCTTCTCTGCAACTCCTTAATGCATGTTGCCATCCCTCTTTGCTAACTCATTTGTAAAACTTTTTGTTTTGTATTGGGATATAGCTGATTAACAACGTTGTGATAGCTTCAGGCGAACAGCGAAGGGACCCAGCTATACATATATGTGTATCCATGCTCTCCCAAACTCCTCTCCCATCCAGGCTGCCATATAACATTGAGCAGAGTTCCCTGTGCTATACAATAGGACCTTGTTGGTCATCCATTTTAAATCCTCTCTAGTAACTCTTGCCTTCCATGTTCCCAGCGTGGACACTGAGTTGAGGAATAATGAAGAAATGGAGATGAATTGGTGCTAAGACACTTTCTGACTAGGGAATGTAGCATTCACCAGTTTTTACCCAAGAGGGATCCTTTTAAAGTTTTGTTCTCACTTTAGGCAGTTAGCCATACCAATGAAAACCACATGTTGATAGCCAAGTGGCCACTGTATTATATAGGTTTAGTTTAGGGCTTGGGATAGAAATTAAGGAGTTATTGTGTAAAGAATGATTGAAGGTGTGGGGGTTGATGAGTATGCAGGAGGAAGAAAAAGAGAGAAGGCGAAAGAGAGCCAAGGACACAATCCTGGAAAATGCCAACTGAATAAGACTTAGGTAGGAAATGAGAAGGTGGGGTAATCTTGCCCCTTTCCCCCCCCATCCACTGCCCCACTTGCCCCTCTTCCTTCCTTCCTCAGTCCCTCCTCCTAAGACTGATTCTTCCTCCATTGCAGAGCCTTGCTCTCCTACCCTTCCAAAACCTGTCATGTTTTGACTGTTCCATTTACACAACTTCCATATTTAGGAATCATAATGCATCCTTTTGAGCCATCTGTATCCACCTGTTTACAAAATCCTGCAAACCAGCAGTCCCCAACCTTTTTGGCACCAGGCACTGGTTTCATGGGAGACAGTTGTTCATGGATGGGGGCTGGGATTGGTTTTGGGATAATTCTTTAAGGACTTTGTAACTGGGAGATATATGTATAATTATGACTGTTTTTCATTGTTGCATAGCAGAAACCAACACAACATTGTAAAGCAATTTTCGTCCAACTAAAGAAAAGGAAGGAGCATGCAGTCTAGATCCCTCATGTGTAGTTCACAGTAGGGTTTGTGCTCCTGTGAGAATCTAATGCCACGCTGATCTGACAGGAGGCAGAGCTCAGGCGGTAATGCGAGTGATGGGGAGCAGCTGTAAATACAGATGAAGTTTCGTTCACTTGCCCACCATCCACCTGCTGCTGTGAGGCCCAGTTCCTACCAGGCCATGGACTGGTATCCGTCTGTGGTCCCACAGTTGGGGACCCTTGCTGTAAACTCAAAGGTAGAGTGTCCCTTATGTCCATCTTGCTTTCCTTTTTCTCTCTCTCTGGTATCTAAGTCTGGGCCTTCTTTAGAAAGACAATTGCCTTCGTGTCCTAACTAGTCTTCCTGCCACTGGTTTAATCTGTCATCTGTCTATATCCTACCTTACGTTGTAGTTTTTTCTCACAAAATTTTCTCACTAAGGACCAGTTTATGCCTCCTTATTAAGAGACAAAATCTACATGGTCTAGCATGGCAGAAGGGCCTACCTCACACTTCTCCAGTCCCCCTGAAAGCTCTCCCTCTCACTGCTGTGTCCTCCCACGTGCTGTCCTCTGCACTCAGCTGTCTCTAGGCCAGACTCCAGAGGCTGCTGTGACAACTGATGTGTGGTTGCGTTTATCTGGCTTGCTACTGAAGCCACAAATGGTTCATGCACAGGACACATAAGATCAAGGAGATACGTGGGTGGTGCAGCTCACAGAAATGCTGCTGAAATTCTGAGCCAACTATTGGCTACGTGGAGTGAGGGGTCTGCCTGTGAGAGGAGGGCAGAGCCAGGGCTCAGTGCTTTCATACCATCGGGTGGGGAATGCGACTGTGCCAGCCTTGAGGGTCCACCCCGCTACTATACAAGGAGACTGTGTATGTTCTTTCCGTATCCATTTTCACATTCTTTTCTCGCCTGCTTCACTGGATGGGAAGCAGGCCTCCTTTGCTCAGCTCTGACTTGAATTCCTTTCCCCTTCTTTTCTACTGTGTACTTTTTAGGACTCTGTTTAAAGATAAACTCCAGTACCCCTTTTCTGACACCGTTTACCAGGAATTGACCCCTTTCCTTGCTTTGTTGTCAGTGCTCTTGCTGTGCTTTGTTCATAGATCTCTAACAGTTGCTGCAAATCCATTATCTTGTGTGTTTGTTCGCATATCTTTCCACCCCACTGGATGGTGAATCCTACAAGGTTAGGCTGTCCTTACTGTTGTATCCCCCAGTAGTTTCTAGAAGAGCAGGGGTTGGTAAGTGTATTTTTCAGTGATAGAGTGTGTTACTCTTAACTTCAGGTAATCTTTTTATAGGTGCTGGTTAATCTCTGATGAGGGCTTCCCTGGTGGCTCAGATGGTAAAGAATCTGCCTGCAATGCAGGAGACCCAGGTTTGATCCCTGGGTTGGGAAGATCCCCTGGAGGACGGCATGGCAACACACTCCAGTATTCTTGCCTAGAGAATTCCATGGACAGAGGAGCCTCCTAGGCTACAGTCTATGGGGTCGCAAAGAGTTGGACACAACTGAGTGACTAACAAAAAGAACAACAACAAATTTCTGATTACTAGATAACCTCCACCAAGAGGAAAACTGTAAAACCTTCTGATTTCTAACCTCATTTACAAGTTTTGTTTTGTTTGTATTTTTTAGTATTTTTATTTTCCCCTCATGTACACAGGATGAGTTTTCAGAACAGGGAGTCAGAGCTGAAAGTCTAGGAACATGCTGCAGTTTTCCATCTTGAGAAGTTCTGTGGCTCAGGCAACAGCCAAGACTGGCTGAGAATGTCTTCATGTTACATTGAAGTTGCATCAGACTATTAGTGCTGGCATCATTATTCTTAAGAAGGGGCCTATGCTGGAATCTTTGAAATCCTGTTCACTCTTTTTTATCAGTAACCATCTTCACTGAATGGTGAGGCATCAGAATTGCAAGCTACAGGAAAAATTAAATATAAATTTCCTGTATAAAGGAGGATGGTTCCAGCAGCTGACATATAGAATAGAACAGTCAAATATTATATAGGTCTAAGCAGTGTTATGATTGATGTGGCTTGGTAGTTGTGAAAGACAAAATATTGCAAAACTCTACATGCTGACTTATCTACTCTGAGCACAGAGAATATGCAACTAGCTTTTTCTCTTGTTTCTTTGTAGAGATTGTTATGAATTGATAAATAGTACAATAAGTCCCACACGTACGAGTTTCATTTTGAGAATGTGTTTGTAAGTCCAATTTGTTCCTAAGTCCCGCAAAGTTAACCTATGTACCCAGCTAGCACAATCAGCTATATAGTACTGTACTGTGATAGGTTTCTAATACGTTTCACACAAATAATACGTAAAAAACAGACAAAAACAATAAAGAAAACACTTTTTATCTTACAGTGCAGTACCTTGAAAAGTATAGTAGTACAGTACAACAACTGGGACATGGGGGCTGGCATCTAGTGGACAAGCAAGAAGAGTTACTGACTGGAGGAGGGAGAGAAGGTGGGAGATGGTAGAGCTGAAGGGTCATCAACAATAGGAGATGGAGGGCAATCTCAAATTTCACTCATGCCTTATGCTGATGGCACAGGTTCTGCTTCCTTGCTGGATTCAATTCCATCTACCCTCTTGAAAAAACAATCCAGTGGTGTCCAGGTATTAGCTCTTTTTTTTCTCACCATAGATAACACAGTAACACTAGATTGCATCCTGAACGGCTGCTGCAATCTTTGTGTACCGGTCTATGTTTGAGTGCTGGGTCTCAAAAACTAACAGTGCCTGCTCAGATAAAGAAACTATCCTTGCCATTTCCTGTGTCATGAATCTCTTTGGTTCTTCAGTGACTTCTTCTTCCTTTCGTCTTTGTCTTTTTTCTGGGCCTCCAGTTCTATCAGGTCTTCATTCGTAAGCTCCTCCTGTTGCTCACAACAGTACTGTGCAGTAAAGTACACAAAAGCACAACCACTTGTAGAGGATGGACGCATGTGACAATGTACACCAGGCATGTGTGCTAACTTAACGTGATTTGACATGTGAACGCACGTTCATGTCTTTGAAAGTTCCCAACTTGAAGGGTTCCTGTATAGGGGACTTACTGTGTAGAGTTCAGATGGGCCCTGGAGGGTTACTCAGGAAGTTTAGATGCTCAGTGCTCCTCCCTCCCTCCTTCCCTCGCTTCCTCCTTCCCTCTCTTCCTTCTTTTGTAAAATAACGCAAAACAGGTGGCTAAATCTTGTTTAACCACATTTGAGATTTCTGGAAAATATAATTTCTGCTTTCTCCAAAAGTGGTTTAAAAGGTATGAAAAAAATGGAAGTGACTACTGTTCGTAGACAGAAAAAGTAGAACTCCTCAGATCCACAGATCCACATAGTAGTATCCAGGGAAAGTAAAACTAGTAAAACAAAGCAACACCCCCCCCCCCAAAAAAAATCCACATTACCAAGACCCAGGCTTTGTGTGGGGTTAAGAGTGTAGATTTTCCCAGAGAATTAGGCTAGATAATCTTGTGAAGTCCTTATATATTCTGTGATTCTCATTCTTAAATGCCATACAGAACTTAAGCTTGGTAGGGAAATGTTTATGAGCACTATTTTCATTATGGAATTTCCCCTTAATATCATAAATTAGCTTTCTTTGTTCCATCACATAATTTTCTCTGGAAATTTAATATTCCCTGATGGTCACACTAAGAATACTTTCTTTTTGTTCCATATGGTTGATTTCTCTTTACTCATTCCTTTAGTGTTAAACTTTTAACATTTCCTAGGATTTTTTTGTTGTTGCTGAATCTAAACTAAAACAATAAAGTTATTCACAGTGCTAGTTTAATTTCCCGGAGTTTGAGCAAACTCAGGGAGTTGGTGATGGACAGGGAAACGTGACCTACTGCAGTCCGTGGGCTCTCAAAGAGTTTGACACGACTGAGCGACTGAACTGAATTTAACTTCATAGTACTAATTTAACTTTTAGTTGCTCTGATACCATCATAGAATTTATAAACCATCTATAAAATGGTAGATTAAAACAAAGTAAAACACTGAAAATTTTACAAGTAAAATTTTAGTAATATTAATGGCTGGGAGAAATCAGTAGCCACATTTCAGTCACCATTGAAATGATCTCGTTTCATCTAGAAATGGATTAAAAAATCATGAAAGTTCAGTATTTCCATTGGAGGCCTTTTACATTATTACTAAATACTAAATAATAAGTCTACCTGAAAGTTAAACAGATGACTAACCCCTTCTAAATAAATGAGAAACAAGAAAGCAATGGTAAATATCTATGTAAGTCATTGAAATTGCTTTTGAATACAATACATAACAAGGCAAATGAAATGAAAATGCAACGTCACTAAAGCATGTAGTGCTTTTATTTTTAAGCATTAGAAATCTTTATTTTTTTAAATTGTAGTATAAAAGAGCAGATTATGAATACTTCATTTTTTGTACATAGAATGATGTAAAATTATTGATGAGCTTCTTAAAAAGTTCTAGTAAAACATAGCTGACTAATCACTGGCTACTTGGTCCTTTAAGCAATATCAGAAGAATAAAGTGTCTTTTAAAATTTTTTATTGGAGAAATAATGGCTTTACGATGTTTTATTGATTTCTGTCACACAATGATGTAAATCAACTATATATATACATATATCCCCTCCCTCTTAAATCTCACCCCCATCCCACCCCTCTAGGTTGTCACAGAGCACCAGGCTGAGCTCCCTGTGTTATGGAGCAATTTCCCACTAGCTTTCTATTTTATCCATGGTATTATATCAGGTGGCACTAGTGATAAAGAACCTACCTGCCAACGCGGGAGGTAAGAGGCTTGGGTTTGATCCCTGGGTCAGGCAGATTCCCCTGGAGGAGAGCAAGGCAACCCACTCCAGTATTCTTGCCTAGAGAATCCCATGGACAGAGGATCCTGGCAGGCTACATACAGTCCGTAGAGTCAAACAGAGTCAGACATGACTGAAGCAACTTAGCATGCATGCAGGCATTAGATTTCAGTGCTACTCTCTCAGTTTGTCCTACCCTCTCCTTCCCCCACTATGTCCAGGTGAATGGATAGAGAAGTTGTGCAACATATATACAGTGGATTATTACTCAGTCATAAAAAGGAACAAATCTGAGATAGTTGAACTGAGGTGGACAAACCTAGAGCCTGTTTTGCAGAGTGAAATAAGAGAAAAACAGGTATTTTGTATTAATGGATATATATGAAGTCTAGGAAAATGGTACTGATGAACCCATTTGCGGGGCAGAAATAGAGATACAGAGAATGGACTTGTGGATAAAGTTTCTTTTTATTCCAGGTTCTTCATACACTCAGATGCAACAGTGAAGTAACTCCTTTAAGTAATAACTTTTTCTTAAACCAGGCCATAAGGGAAGGGAGAAAAAGGCCTTTTAAAAAGGGCTTATGTGTACGAGGGTTCTTTTTCCTCAACATCCTCTCCAATACTTGTTATTAAATATTTCTTATCTTTTGGGTAATAGCTATTCTGATATGTGTGTGAGGTAATATCTCAATTGTGGTTTTGATTTGCATTTCCCTAAAAATTAGTGATGTTAAACATCTTTTCATGTGGCTGTTGGCCTTTTGTTTTGGTAGAAATATAAACTGGTGTTGCCACTATGGAAAACAATATGGAGATTCCTCAAAAAATTAAGAATAGAATTATCATGTGGCCTAGCAATTTCTGGGTATTTATCTGAAAAAACTGAAAACACAAATTTGAAAAGATATGCACTGCTCTGTTCATTGTGGTATTATTTACAAGAGCCAAGATATGGTATCAGTGGAAGTGTCCATCAATGGATGAATGGATAAAGAAGATGTGATGTGTGTGTATATATATATACACACACGTATGTGCTGTGTTTAGTTGCTCAGTCATGTCTGACTCTTTGTGACCCCATGGTCTGTAGCCTGCTAGGCTCCTCTCTCCATGAGATTTCCCAGGCAAGAATACTGCCATTTCCTTCTCCAGGGAATCTTCCCAATGCAGAGATTGAACCCAGGTCGCCTCCACTGCAGGTAGATTCTTTACCATCTGAGCCACCAGGGAATATATATATATATAATATACATATAATGGATTATTATTCAGCCATATAAAAACATGAAATCTTGCCATTAATGACAACATGACTGGACCTAGACCTTGAAGGTATTATGCTATGAGAAATAAGTATGATTTCCCTCATATGCAGAGTATAAAAAATAAAACAAAAACAAACACATACACTCAAAGAACAGATTGGTGGTTACCAGAGGGACCAGGGGTGGGAGAGAGCAGAATGGTAAAGGGGTCAACTGTATGGTGACAGATGGAAGTGAGACTTTGGTGCTAAGCACACTGTGTATACAGAAGTTGAATTAAATGCTGTACCGTGAAACTTAAATAATGTTGTAAACAAATGTTACCTCAATAAAAACAGAACAAAACAAAGCATAGTTTATAAAGCATGTGAATGGTTTTGAATACCAGAGGTAGTTTGGATGAGGCCCTGGTACTTTACAGCTCCCCATGCAGGTTTTAGACTTTGATCTCAGTTTTACAGTGGGTGCGAAAACTACACTTTACTCTGATGATTGTGCCACAGAGGAGGAAATGTGGCCTGAAGTTGGCTTAACAATGCCTGGAGGATGAGCTGTTGGTTGACCTCCAAGAAACAACCAGGAAATCAGAATGCTAGAGTCCAACTTCTTGACTAAGTCATTGGAAGAGCAAGGAAGAAACAGGCTGGCAGTTTTCAAGCTCTTGACCTAGTGGAGAGACCCAGCTATTAGACAGGACGATGTCAGAAGTTCTTAGTGTCACAAATCAGAAGCAAAATGTTAATATTAATAAATAGAAGCCATAGATAAAAGACAGGAGTTCTCATCACAAGGACAAAAAAAAAATCTGTTTATTTAATCTTGCATCTATGTGAGATGACGATGTTCACTAAACTTATTGTGATAACTATTTCATGATGCATGTAAGTCAAATCATATTGTACATCTCAGACTTATACAGTGCTGTATGTCGATTATATCTCAGTAGAACTCTAGGAAAAGAAACTTCAGCAGCCTTCATAGAATTTCCCCAAGATTATTATTTTTTTTAATTTTTAAAAGGTATATTTATTTTTAATTGGAGGAAGATTGCTTTACAATATTGTGTTGGTTTCTGCCATACATCAACATGAATTAGCTGCTTACTCCTTGGAAGAAAAGTTATGACCAACCTAGATAGCATATTGAAAAGCAGAGACATTACTTTGCCAACAAAGGTCCGTCTAGTCAAGGCTATGGTTTTTCCAGTGGTCATGTATGGATGTGAGAGTTGGACTGTGAAGAAGGCTGAGCACCGAAGAATTGATGCTTTTGACCTGTGGTGTTGGAGAAGACTCTTGAGAGTGCCTTGGACTGCAAGGAGATCCAACTAGTCCATTCTAAAGGAGATCAGCCCTGGGATTTCTTTGGAGGGAATGATGCTAAAGCTGAAACTCCAGTACTTTGGCCACCTCATGCAAAGACTTGACTCATTGGAAAAGACTCTGATGCTGGGAGGGATTGGGGGCAGGAGGAGAAGGGGATGACAGAGGATGAGATGGCTGGATGGCGTCACCAACTCGATGGACGTGAGTCTGAGTAAACTCCGGGAGTTGGTGATGGACAGGGAGGCCTGGCGTGCTGCAATTCATGCGGTCTCAAAGAGTCGAACACGACTGAGCGACTGAACTGATAAATATCTTTTCTCCCTCTTGAACCTCCCTCCCACTTACCATGTTATTTATTGAGCTGGTTTCTCCCAGAACTTTGGTTAAACACATGTTCAGTTGTTGCACTAAAAATGATCCAAAAGGATAAAGTCAATAAGATACCTATTAACACAAGTGAATGTTAGATTTATTTTGTTGCTCCCTATGCATTGCAGGCAAAACTTCCAAAGATATCTTTATCTGATAAACTACTTTAATTAAACAAAGACCTTAGATAACCAACAATGACCTACTGTATAGTACAGGGAACTCTACTCAATATTCTGTGATAACCTATATGAGAAAAGAATCTGATGAAGAATGAATATATATATATATATATATAACTGAATCACTTTGCTGCCTACCTGAAACAAAACTAAATCAACTATAATTCTATAAAATTTTAAAAAAGAAAACAAAGTTCTGATTGACTATCATTTAACTGATAGCTTAGTACTCGTGGGATTCAAAAACAGCATTCAAGTAACAGGTCAGTATTGTTGTACTATACATATTAAAATAGTCTTATTTCATCCAGTTTCCAATTTTATATATAATTAATTGAAGGTCTAACTTCAAGACAATGTTTTCTCTCTATCATCAAATTACATTATTAAGATTTAGTAGGCATCAACAAAGCCTCACATTGCTATTGGGCTTTTAATATGTTATCCTGAAGGCAAACGTTTGCAGACCTGGCCTCTGTTTTTCTTGTAGGTTGATGAGGTAATGCTGACTCTGAAACAGGCTTTCAGCACGGCTGCTGCCCTGCAGAGTGCCAAGACCCAGATTAAGCTGTGTGAGGCCTGCCCCATGCACTCTTTGCATAAGCTCTGTGAAAGGATCGAAGGTATAGTATAAGTTGGCCTTGGCAGACAGGAGTTTGCTTTGGCGTTGAGGAAGTGAGAAAGTTGCTACTGTTGTTGAATGCTTCTTTGTTTCGAGGTGAACCAAGAGCCCTAAGAATCATTTCTCACATCCAGTCAAATTTGTGCAGTCAGTCTCTCCTAGGTGCTTGGCTCTTTTTCCTTTTTTTTATTTTTTAACTTTTTTTTCCAGAGGCAGACTCCAGGGAGGAACTTGCATTTCCCACAGTTCTTAAGACTCTACTGTGTGCACAGTGGGAACTGACCAAATATTTGTTGAATGAATGAAGAGAGGCAAACCCTCCCAGAATGTTGATTATAGATTTTTTTCTCTTCTCACTTGATGATGTGTTTTTTTTTTCCCTAAAGGTTTAGAACAGGAATGAAAGTTTCCTAACTTTTGAGGGACATTTGAAAATCACCCAGATAATAGACATGATGTCATAAAGCAAGTTGAAAAAAAAAAATGGGTTTTGAAGAGTGAGAGGGGCATGAGGAAGAGGTGATTCTAACTCAGTTTTCCTTTCTTCTCCTTATCCCCTAATAAAAAAGGTTGAAAGCTACTGCACCTGAGAGGACACACAATTTAATAGACACTTGTTAAGTATCTGTTGGATTGGCCAAAAAGTTTTTGGTCAATGCAAGTTTTTCTAAATCTGCTTATGGAAAAACCCAAACAAACTTTTTGGCCTACCCAAAATCATGTTCTGGGTAGTGTGCTCAGCACTGGGGATGCAGAGATGACTGAGATGCAGACTGTGCCTTCAGGAAGTTTATAATCTGAAGGGAAGGCAGGCTTGGGAGCAAGTAAATGTAATTCAGTATGATAGATGTTAATGTTGATGGGGAGAGGTTGAGCTATAGAATAAAGCAGAGAATGTATGAGCCATAATAAGTGTAAATTGTGGTATCTGTTAAGTAGGCAGGAAAATCATAGGCACATGGCAACATTTTTTGAATTTCCACTCACCTGTGTGAATAAGGACTATTTAAATGTAATAGTCAAATTTAAAAATTTATAATATTTTATAGAACATGCCTTGTTTTCAAACATATATATAACCTTTACAAAAAATGGAACAGTTTTTGGTGTATGGTAAAGGGAATATAAGTCTGGGGAGAAAAGTCTGAGTGATTCAAGGGATGGTGTTGGATCAGTTTGCCATCCAAAGAGACAAAGATTCCTTCTATGTATCTACTGAAAATATATTCTAGAGGGATCAAAGTCTTCAATGTAAACAAGCAAAATACTAAAATCATTAAAATAAAAATATTATTTAGTCCCTAAACAAGAAAGCCTTTATTAAGACACAGAAATGCAGAAACTACCAAAAGAAGACATTGACAGATTTGATTTCATAAAATCTTAACATTTTTACAAAACAACAAGTGCTTACTTGGAAGTTAAATGATGAGCAACAAATGAGGAGATAGCAGATTGCTGTTCGGTATTTGTGAGGACTGTTATTATCTGTAAGAAAAAGATAAAACCACCAGTAGGAAATTATGCAAATCATATTTAAAAAAAGCTCCTTTAAAAATTTTAGTTTTAGAGACCTTTGTAAAGAAAGAGAATGCAAACTATACATCCAGAATTAGTAGGGCCATCCCAAGATCTTGAATGGACTGGAATTTAAGGTCCCCAAACTTCAAGGTATGTGTGTATCTGAAAGGAGCAAAGGAAGGGTTCATTTTGACTGAGAAAGATTCACACAGATTCTTTTCCTAAGGCCTTGGCTAACACCTTCTGATACAATTTTTTACCCTTGTCTTTGACATTAGGCTAAGAGAACATAAGATAGGGCAGTGCTCTGATAGTAAAAATGAAAGGAATAACAGTAAGACAGATATTCTTACTGTGTCTTACTGTGTCTTACTGTGTCTCAGCACTATTGTGGTTTCCATATCTTGGACCACTTCGTCCATATAGAAATCCCACAAGATAGGTGCTGTTTTTAATCCTCATTTTACTCATAAGGAACAGGCACTGAAATGCATAGTGGGTAATAACTATCACATCCTTACTACTTAGGAGGGGCAGAATCAGGATTTGAACTTATTCGATCTGATTCCATAGCAACTTGATGCTTCTTTCTGGAAGAATATCAGAAAGCAAGGATTTTCAGGATCACACTGTCCTGAAGCCATGGCATCAGTGTGTTTCCCCAAAGGCTTTTTTCATCGGGGCAGGATAACTGTGGATTCTGAACTTGTGTTATGTACAAAGTATAAAGCGGGAAAAAGGACTGTATTCAGATTCAACACAAATTAATATGAGTAGAAAGTGAAAAAGATAGGAGTATATATAAGTATTTAGGAGTATCTAGATATTAGTATTTCATGTAGCTTACTCAGAATTATAGAGTCCTGTCAATACATTTGGCTGCATTAATATGGAGTTCTTTTTGTACTAAAAAAGAAAGAAAAGGAGTAGATACATATGCCAACATCATCTATGCCTATGTTAAGGATGGACCAGGAAGAGTAGCATAGTCATGTTGGTGGACCAGAGTGAATCCAGGAAGCAGTGTCTGAGGGCACCATCTCTAGGACCCATCCTCAGCACGTGAAACCAAAGTGATGCTGAGCATTGTAGAGATGGAACAGTTATCCTCAATCTTGTTTTCCTACAATAACTTGTGTGAGGGCTAAATAATATACTTACCTCTCAGGACTGGTTAATTCACTAATCAGTGATTCCAAATTGGAAGCCAAATCAAATTCAAGGCAGTGTAGGGGGCATGCATAGTTTGAAAATAAATAATATACAGCTGTTTGCAATTTTTCCATTGAAATAAAAGACTGAGGAAACTTCCTGGGCTATAGATTTAGTTACATACTTCAAGTAAATACCCTGTTTACTTTTCTCCTTTTTAATCTTTTATCCTCCTACACATGCTAATAACATACTAGAATAATAACCAACATAAAACAAACAAACAAAAAAACCCCACTCATGTGAATCAGTTTCTTAATATACTGCCTGAGGAGACTTTGCCAGCAAATAAGCTGTGGTAGTGTGTGACATCACACCATCAAAATGAATTTTAGTGTTTCTGAACAATAGAACAATAAAGTTTTTAAAATTTCTACAAAACAAAGCAAAAACCCTTAGCAATATCAAAAGACCAAAATAGAAAAAAACTTAAAAACCAAACTGGGCAAAATATTTGCAACTCATGTCACAGACTAAGCTTTTAATTGATCAAAAAAGTAAAGAGCTCTCAGAAATAAACAACAAAATATTAAAAAAAAAAAAAAACAACCCAAATGGGCAAGGGGCTTTTAAAAATATAAAAAAGATGTAGAGCTTGATATAAAATAAGAGATAATTATATCAAAATAATACTGAGACACCATTTTTCACCAATCAGATTTATTTAATATCCGCAAATCAATCAATGTAATTCACCACATTAACAAATTGAAAAATAAAAGCCATATGATTAACTCAATAGGTGCAGAGAAGGCCTTTGACAAAATTCAACATCCATTTATGATAAAAACTCTCCAGAAAGCAGGAATAGAAGGAACATACCTCAACATAATAAAAGCTATATATGACAAACCCACAGCAAACATTATCCTCAATGGTGAAAAATTGAAAGCATTTCCCCTAAAGTCAGGAACAAGACAAGGGTGCCCACTGTCACTGCTACTATTCAACATAGTTCTGGGAGTTTTGGCCACAGCAATCAGAGCAGAAAAAGAAATAAAAGGAATCCAAATTGGAAAAAAAGAAGTAAAACTCTCATTGTTTGCAGATGACATGATCCTCTACATAGAAAACCCTGAAGACTCCACCAGAAAATTACTAGAGCTAATCAATGAATATAGTAAAGTTGCAGGATATAAAATCAACACACAGAAATCCCTTGCATTCCTATACACTAATAATGAGAAAGTAGAAAAAGAAATTAAGGAAACAATCCATTCACCATTGCAACGAAAAGAATAAAATACTTAGGAATATATCTTCCTAAAGAAACTAAAGACCCATATATAGAAAACTATAAAACACTGATGAAAGAAATCAAAGAGGACACTAATAGATGGAGAAATATGCCATGTTCACGGATCGGAAGAATCAATATAGTGAAAATGAGTATACTACCCAAAGCAATCTACAAATTCAATGCAATCCCTATCAAGCTACCAGCGATATTTTTCACAGAACTAGAACAAATAATTTCAAGATTTGCATGGAAATATTTTAAAATTTAAATATTAATAATACATTCTATTGGTGATGGACAGGGAGGCCTGGCATGCTGCAGTTCATGGGCTCACAAAGAGTCAGACACGACTGAGTGACTGAACTGACCTGAACTGAACATGATCACAGATTTTCACAGCATTTTGTTGTATATTGCACAAAGAAATGTAGAGCTGAGAAGTTTCTAGAAGCTTTTCTTCTTTCCGGTTCTCATTATATACCACACAGTGGTTTAAAACAGGTCCAGTGGTGGCCCTATACATGTTCTACACACCATGATAGGAATTCTAGTTTTTTTTTTTAAAACGATGCATATTTTGTGGTAAATCTCTCCTAGGGATTTTAAAGTGCAGTCTACCTTTAAGAGTCATTAAATATGAATAGCTGGATATCCTCTTTCTAATCACAGTACAGTAGCAATATTATAAGTGACCCCTAACTGTGTAGATCTGTTTCTTAAAAATGGATGATCAGGCAAATCATTATTAATATGAATTTCACTTCCCCTTTTAAAAAAATTAAAACAAAATGTTTTTATGGAAAAGATGTTTGCTTTAGGATTTAATCTAAATTATGTGTAGAAGTGCAATGGATATATGAATAACATGATATAAGAATATAAACATTTTATTGGGAAAATTGTAACACTAAAAAATGTCCCTAAGTACTAATGATGTCCTTGAAGTTTCATTACCAAGACCTGCATAAAGGGGAGAGCTTCCTACCTAATAAGCTCCAGCTCTGCTTTTTAATATTAGTGGTTATTTTTTCTTTTTTGAATGTCCAGTTTTAAGCTTAGAGATTTTGGCTAAGGCTAATAGTATCCTAAGAGTTTCTAGGATGGCTAAGTTTGTTAGTACTTTCAGTGGTGTCTGGTTAGCTGTCAACAGCTAACCATGGCAGCTATTTGTCATGGCAAATAGATGGGGAAACAGTGGAAACAGTGTCAGATTTTATTTTTCTGGGCTCCAAAATCACTGCAGATGGTAATTGCAGCCATGAAATTAAAAGATGCTTACTCCTTGGAAGAAAAGTTATGACCAACCTAGACAGCATATTAAAAAGCAGAGAAATTACTCTGCCAACAAAGGTCCATCTAGTCAAGGCTATGGTTTTTCCAGTGGTCATGTATGGATGTGAGAGTTGGACTGTGAAGAAAGCTGAGTGCAGAAGAATTGATACTTTAGAACTGTGGTGTTGGAAAAGACTCTTGTGAGTCCCTTGGACTGCAGGGAGATCCAACCGGTCCATCCTAAAGGAGATCAGTCCTGGGTGTTCATTGGAAGGACTGATGCTAAAGCTGAAACTCCAATACTTTAGCCACCTCATGCGAAGAGTTGACTCATTGGAAAAGACCCTGATGCTGGGAGGGATTGGGGGCAGGAGGAGAAGGGGACAACAGAGGATGAGATGGCTGGATGGCATCACCGACTCGATGGACGTGAGTTTGAGTGAACTCAGGGAGTTGGTGATGGACAGGGAGGCCTGGCGTTCTGGGGTTCATGGGGTCTCAAGAGTCGGACATGACTGAGCGACTGAACTGAACTGAACTGAGACATTTTTTGTTAATAAGTCTGACTTCAAGATCACTCATAGGGGTCATTGTTTTTGGTGAGGAGATTTTCCATTTAATTATTTCATTGCAGTGTTCCAAGGTTTTTTGTAGGCAGGAACACAACTCCTTGAGAAGGTTTAACTTCAGAGCCTGCTGGTGAAGGGACAAGCTGCAGTGCATTTTACACACACACACACACACACACACACACACACACACACACATATTTACACATATTTATGAGTGGTGAAGAATCTGCCTGCCAGTTCAGGGTTCAGTTCCCAGGGTTAGTGTTTCTGGACATGATCACAGATTTTCCCAGCATTTTGTTGTATATTGCACAAAGAAATGCAGAGCTGAGAAGTTCCTAGAATTTTTTCTTCTTTCTAATTCCCTGGGTCAGTCCCTGGGTTGGGAAGATCCCCGGGAGAAGGAAATGGCAACCCATTCCAGTATTCTTGCCAGGAAAATCCTATGGACAGAGCAGCCTGGTAAGCTACAGTCCATGGGGTCGCAAAGAATCAGACACAACTGAGTGATTAACATATATATCTCTTTGGCTAGAACCTGTTTAACATGAATCCCCATCATTTCCCTTAGGTCTCTACCCACCAAGAGCCAAGCTGGTAATACAGAGGCACCTCTCATCCTTGACAGATAACGAGCAAGCTGACATCTTTGAACGTGTTCAGGTAACATGATTTATAGTCCTCACAAATAAGATATAAAGAATGAGAACTGGATCCTGATTTTTGAGTTTCTTTTTCCATTTCTCTATCTGAAATGAAAGATAGGTATCCCACTATATTCTCTGATAGTTACTAGAAGCCCCTTTTGTTCCTAAGAGCAGCTAAGTGCTTAGCTTTATTTATGTTTGTCTACCAGACAGATAAAATTAAATGAGAATAAAACAGTGGATGTTGTCTTCCCATAATGTACTGTTGTTGGTCTGTCTTCAACAGAAAATGAAGGCAGTCAATGACCAGGAGGAGAATGAACTTGTGATTTTACATCTGAGGCAGCTATGCGAAGCCAAGCAGAGGACACATGTTCATATCGGGGAAGGCCCATTGGTGAGATGTTTGCTCCCTGACTGATTTTTGTTTTTTTCATATATTCAGTCAAAATTGCATAAAAGTTGTAAAAGGAGTTTGTTTGCTTTGTGTTCTCATCTTTAGGGTTAAGCCCTAATCTTTCTTTTCCTCCTAGCATCTCAGAAATTTTATAGTAAATTTTAGCAAGCATTGGCACATGGAGATAAAATTTTGATGCTTTTAAAATGTAAAAAAATTGTGAATTTTGATAGAAAACCAGCAATAGCAAATGCTCATGATTTAGAATGAATGTGTATATTTTAGTAATACTAATCCATTATTTTATTTCAAATTCATATGAACATCTTATTTCATTAAAAACTTACACAGCCTTGAGCAATATTAAGCAAACATGCAAAGAAGAAGTAATGTCATGGAAACGGCGCTCCTGATTGCAAACTAAGGGATGATATTTCTGTGCACATGGTTTAGAATGTGTTCTCAGCTGCATGTAGATAAAGCAAGACCACTGGCAATGACGTCTAAGGAAATTATGACATATTTACCTCAATAACACTAATTCAGGTTATATTTTTATTTCATTTTGTTCAGAACAAATCACTTGCCATGTGATAAGTGATTCCTTAATTATTTATTGTATAAGTACTTCTAGAGGACCTTCTATGAGCCAAGCTATATGATAATGTGACAAAAAAGACATCAATGATGATGCAGCCTGCAGAGAGGAGCTCAAATAATCCAAAAGGGAATGCAAATCTAAATATTAAAAGTGAAAAGTATTAGTTGCTCAGTCCTTTCTGACTCTTTGCAGCCATAAATATTAATAGATACATGTAGTACAGGCAACAAGATAGCTTTTTAAAAGAATGTGCAGTGAACATGAAGTGGCTATGTGTTTGCTTTGGAACCAGAGCAGGGAGTGAGGGTAGAGGAAAGCATGAAAGAACTGGAGAGGAAGAGATTTTAGGGGGAGGGTGGGGCTGGAATTTTAGGGGAGATAAAATTTGCTAATCAGAACAGTTGAGGATTTGTGTTTTAAGAAGGAACACTGAGCAGTTAAGCGGTAACTTTGTGACCATGAGTGAACATACTCCTTGCAGGCCCTCCAAGGACATACTGGCTTTTTAGGGTTTGCTTGAGGGGCAGGAGGAGGAGGGGACAACAGAGGATGAGATGGCTGGATGGCTTTACCGACTCGATGGACGTGAGTTTGAGTGAATTCCAGGAGTTGGTGATGGACAGGGAGGCCTGGCGTGCTGTGATTCATGGGGTCGCAAAGAGTCGGACACGACTGAGCGACTGAACTGAACTGAACTGGGGATTGATGGGGGATAAGGCTGGAGGCTAAGCAGTGGTGAGATGATAAAGAGCCTTAAGTGCTATGCCTGACTTTGTCATTGAAGGATTTCAGGTAAAAGCAAGAGAAAATCAGATTTGTACTTTAAAGAGATAACTCTTCTGTCATAGTGATGGTCGGTTTATGGGGCTGGTTGGTGAGTGAGGGGGTTACCAGTGCCAGGACTGAAGTAACATTTTTTAATTGGGAGACTCTGGTAATAGACTATGTGAGAAATGATTCATTTATCAAGTACATACTATGTACTAGGTAATAGAGATGAATAATGACAGCTCTTTTCTGACCTCTAACTGTTAAGAAGGAAAAACCAACATGTAATCAAATGAAGTGAAAGTGGAAGTACAGTGTGGTTAGCATGGTGATATATAAGTATGTTCTAGACAGAGATAGCACTGGGACATAAATAGATTGAATGATTCTATCTTGAAAAATTTATTTTGTCTTAGAGGCTAAACTGGAGCCCTGGAGATATAAGGGAGGCACTGAGTCAAGAGCTATTTGGGAAGCATAATCCTTAGGACTTGGTGACTGATTGGATAGATACGTTTAGGATGGGAAAGGGTCTTGCTGGGAGAGACTTCAGGGTTTCAGATTTGGAAGAACTGGGTGCAATAGCTAAGAAATACACAAAGAAGACAAGAGTAGGGCAGAAGATGGAAATAAGAAAGAAAAATTCAATTTTGCAAGTGTGTTTGAGATATAATTAGAAAATGGATTTGGTGCTTGTAGAATTTGAGTTGACATTATTAATGCAGAAGACAGTGAGCTTTGGCACAGGTTTGAAGTCAAAGGCGGGTGTTCTGAGGGATACCCACATTTTAGGCAATGAGTAAATTAAAATGGAGCCAGTAATAGACTGAAAGGGAATAATGAGGTAGAAAGATTTATTATGGTATGACCAAGGTAGGAGAAAAGTTCAAGTAAGATCAGTGATGTCCAGTGACACAAGAAGGTCAAGAAATTTAAAGAGTAAAATCTGTTAATGGGTTTGCTTAAATCAGTCATTGGTGATAATAGTCATGTTGACCAGAAGACCAAAGGCAGTATGTGAGTAGTGACACAAATTTTCTATATGATGGAGAGAACTCAAGGTCACAGAGGAGGTTTTAACAATTTATGTATGTTTTCCTGCCAGTATACTTAAATTCCTTCCTCTTGCTCTCCTTTGCTCTTTCTTTTCCTTTCTTCCTTCCACTAGTATTCACTGAGTGGGCTTCCCAGGTGGTTCAGTGGTAAAGAACTTGCCTGCAGTATAGGAGATGTATGTTCGATCCCTGGGTTGGGAAGATCCCCTGGAGAAGGAAATAGCAAGCCACTCCAGTATTCTTGCCTGGAGAATCCCATGGACAGAGAAGCCTGGCGGGCTACAATCCATGGGGTAGCAAAGAGTGGGACATGGCTTAGAGACTGCTGCTACTGCTACTGCTGCTGCTAAGTTGCTTCAGTCATGTCCGACTCTGTGCGACCCCATAGATGGGCAGCCCACCAGGCTCCCCCGCCCCTGGGATTCTCCAGGCAAGAACACTGGAGTGGGTTGCTATTTCCTTCTCCAATGCATGAAAGTGAAAAGTGAAAGGGAAGTCACTCAGTCGTGTCCCACTCTTTGCAACCCCATGGACTGCAGCCTACCAGGCTCCTCCGTCCATGGGATTTTCCAGGCAAGAGTACTGGAGTGGGGTGCCATTGCCTTCTGCGGCTTAGAGACCCAACAACAGCAAATTCACTGAGTAGCTGCTCTGTCAGACACTGCGCTCAGTGACAATACGATTTCCCTATTTCAGTTGTGTCATTCATCCCAAAGCCTTAGAATAATGAGTATCCTAGTCCTTATACACAGCCAGAACCCAGTCTAGCCCTCATTCCGATCCACTGTTTATCAGTAACTCCTTAGAAGATCCTGTGGCACCAACTCCACTACAGACCTCTGTTGTCTCCTGTGTAGACTGTGCTGAAGCCTCCCATCTGATCTTCCAGTCTCTGATTTCCCAGTCCTTCGGGTGACTTTTGAACACTCTTTTCACATAAATCTTCCCCAAACATTACTTTCACAGTGATATTCTTCTGCTTATAAATTGTAATCAGTGATTCTTCCTAATTACCCAACATTTAAGATCAAGGTTTTATCTCCAGCTTCACTTTTCCACTTTCCACTCACTTCCTTCTGTTGCAGTCAACTATCTGTACTGACATCCTGTCCTGTGAGCATCCCAGCCTTTATGATTTTGCCAGCATCATTCCCGCTGTTGGGAAAGTCTTCACCCTTTTTTTTTTTTCCTGCCCACATTAAATCCTGTGTATCTTTTTCTTTATATTTATGTGTTGCTTCTTTTCACTGTTACATGTGAGGATATTTCCTCCACAGGCAAAGGACAAAGTTTTCTCTTTTGGAAGTTTTCTGGCATGAAGAACCATGTGATATACATAGTAGCTTTTTATGTCTGTATAGGATAAAATATTTAGAGAATCTCAATTTATATAGTGGACATATTGTAGGTTCTCATACAGCTTAGTACTATCAGGGAGTACTTGTTGACTGAAAAGATAGATGACCCACTCGCAAATGAAAAGCGAATTATAACAAATGCATTAGCAGAATCCAGCTTTACTAAAAGATTCTTTGTTCTTTGAAAACTGTTTCTTGTGTTTTCCTTGGTAATTTGGATATAAAGGATGCAATTTGGAAAAGCATGAATATAGTTATTAATCAAAATAACAGCAGTAAAAAGTGACATCTTTAGTTTTTGTTAAATGCAGCAAGAATATATTAGCAGAGAGGAAAGGCATAAATGAAAGATCTTATTTCTATCTTTTTTACTACTTATAATATTAAACCCATTTGCTTATAATCTGTGTGCTTATGATGTGGAACCTAAATTATTACTTCTTTAATAGAGCTCCAGAAGAATTCTTGTGCTTTTTAATGGTTTAATCATAAGCCTGTCTTTAAAGCTTCATTTAACCTTGAGTTTTTCCAAACCAAAATTAATGTTTTTCTTTCCATAGACTATTTCAAATAGTACAATCCCGGAAAATGCGACAAGCAGTGGAAGGTTCAAACTTGACATTCTGAAAAATAAAGCTAAGAGATCCTTAACTAGCTCCCTGGAAAATATCTTCTCAAGGGTAAGATTAAACTGAGGTTTTCAAGATATTATGTGTTGTCTAATTACTCTGCTTCATTCTCAACTGGCTTACAGACGATTTCCTTAAAAAAAAAAACAAAAAAACTACTAAGATAACTTTAAGTTAGTTAATGCTTATTTAAAATAATCTCTCAAAATAAGTTTTATTCTCAGATCTAGATTTATTCTTGTGCATCTTCTGTCTGAATTTGAACAGTAGTCATTTAGTAGTTGAGATATATGTATAGTAGAGGGGAAATAGAATACTGATGTCCAATCTTGTATGAACTTTTTATAATTTACCATTTAAAGTTATAATGGGGGTCTTTCTTTTACTGATTCTTAGGAGCTGAGAGGGAATGCTGAAAACTTTAAGCATTTCTAGATTCCATATATATGCATTAAACATTATATTTGTCTTCCTTTTTCTGACCTACTTCACTCTGTATGATAAGCTCTGGGTTCATCCACCTCATTCGAACTGACTCAAATGCATTTCACTTTATAGCTGAGTAATACTCCATTGTGTATATCTACCACAACTTCTTTATCCTTCCTTTTTCGATGGACATTTAGGTTGCTTCTATGGAAAGAAACCATCCCAATATTACAATTATCCTCCACTTAAAATGAAAAAAATTTAGCTGTAGTTTAACAGAAATGTGTGTATTCTTCAGTGAATTTATTTATTCTGTTTAAAAATAGCATAGTGATTTTTCTTCCTCTTCATTTTCATCTTCCTGAACAGTTCACTCCTGAAGCTACTAGACAAGACATAGCAAGGTGTATGTCTTGGGTCTGTAAGGCAGAGGAGACACAGTGGCTCAGGGCAAGGAGACAGTCTGAATGGGTGCTGTGTGTGGTGGTGGGGGTGGGTGGCCCAAAGCAGTGTGCAGAAACCCCAGTGTGATGAGGAGGGTGTCAGCCTGTGGGGGCAAACTGGTTGCTACAAGTGGAGCATGAGCAGGTGAAGAGGGTGCCCTGGGGCAGGATGGCTCAGCACGGGGTGTCAGAGGCAGAGTGGAGGGGAGAAAGCATTCCAGGTGCCCAGTACAATGATGGTGCCTTGTGTGGGGTTGCTGGAGCTGGGTGGGGTGAGAAGAGGGTGAGGTGCCAATTGTGCAGACTGGTTACATACAGGGAACTGACCAAATATGTAAATGTTGAGGGATAGTGGGATTCTGGGAGAAGGGAATTACAAAGTTAAAAGGGGAGAGGGAATTAGAATGAATTCTGCTGCTGTTGAATTCAACTCAGAGGTAGCAGTATGGAATCTTGGTTTTTCTGTTTTGAGCAATAGGATAACATATACATATATTATACACATACATATAATATGTATGTAATATATGTATTAATATATGTGTATGTGTGTAAATGTGTGTATATAGTCCACTGATAGGCACTGGGAACAGCTTTTCTATACATGTCAGATAATAAATTAAGCTTGGTTGGGTGACCAGGTTAAAGTCTGTTTGGGTGACCAGATTTTTGATTTAGGACTCAGATTTCGGTTTCTGTACAGAAACAAAGAGGGAACCAGGATCCTGGCAGAAATGGCTAGTTCTAGGACTATATGGAAATTACGAGAGAAGTCCAGAGCACCTTGGCATTCTAGATAATAAAGAAGTTGTCAAAGAGAGATGGCAGGATGTCACAAAGACATAAACACCTTGAACGATTCCAGTGGTGACATCTGAGACAATTTGAGCGTCACAATAATTGACAGTGACAGACAGTAGCCTGTTGTATAATAGGAAGGTACTAAGGCGCTTAGTCGCCCACTTGTATCTGACTCAGTGACCGCATGGCCTGCAGCCTGCCAGGCTCCTCTGTCCATGGAATTCTCCAGGCAAGAATGCCAGAGTGGGTATCCATTTCCTGTATGAAAGGAAACTGAGTCTATTCAGATGTGAAAAATAAATTGACAATTTGATCATTATCAGGATATTTACTGGATAGAATGAATACTTAGTAATTACAAAGGGGAAAATAGTAACTTTATGGTGAAAAAGGCTGACAGGCATCTTCTTAATCAAATGATAAGTTGAACGTCATCAACAATGGACAAAATTAAAATCCTATGCTACAAAGAATACAGAAGCACTTCTGTGGTATTCCCGCCAGAGGGGCAATACTTGAATCTAATCATAAGGAAACATCAACAAACCCACTTTGAGATACAGTCTACAAAATAACTACCTGTTATCTTCCAAAGTGTTAAAGGTAGGAAAGTCAACATAGTAGTGCATTGGAACAGTGACTTCTGATGTCTAGTATTCTTATTTTTATTTCTCTGCTAGAACTCAAAATCCTTTATGGGTATTTCTATTAATGATGGAAGTCTTCTAATTTTAACAAAAGCCCTACAGCAATCATGGTCCTCTGACAATGCTGTTATTTTATTAGCAGAAAATAGAACCTAGGAAAAAGCCTCTAGAAGATTAATCAGAAGTGTGTTAATGTAACTTCTCATAAAACTTCCTTATCTCCTTGTCATCAACATTTATAAATCAGTTAGGTTCTTTCTTTCTCTCTCAGTCCTTCCCTCTCTCCTTTTCTCCCTCTCGCCCATAGTATTGAGTGAGAATTTTAGTAGATTGATCATTTATGGGGTGGTCAGGGATCTGAATTCAAGCACATTTTATATTTATGACCTTGGACAAATTATTTACCTTTCTAAACAGTTTTTTCTCCACTTGTGAAATGGGAAAACATTTCCCATCCATTCTGATTAGGGTCCATTGCCGTGAGGATGAAATGTCAGTATGTTAGGAAAATGTCACACTGTGGATATGAGGTGGTACATACAACAGTGGTAAGCCCTGGAACTTGTCATTGACAAATGACACAAGGATATTATCCTACCGAGTACCTTGGCATTCCACACAGTACTTACGTGACGCACTTTGAAGTGCCGCTCCATAGCCTTGATCAGCTGTAATGAATTTCCAGCAAGGGCACTGCCGGTCTATTCTGGTCAAGGTGGACACTGTAGCTTTTGTGTCTCAAAGTACTGCCAAATGCCATAAATTATGTGACCTAACAAGGTCTTACTTGCAACATATGCAGAAGAATGGACTTCTTGGAAAGGCTGGCAGCTAACCATGTTGTTTCAGAGGTTACACATGGAAAATGGGTTTCGCCCACTTCTAAAACTTGTCAGTTTTTTGTTTTTTTTTTTTTCTCTCTGAGTGATATAGTAGAAAGTTGACCCTCCAGTCATAGTTTGGCTCATAATTGCTGCTATTTTTAAATGTTAGAATATTTCATTTAATGAACTATAGCTGTTTATGAAATAGGATACATTTTCAAAATGCTTTAAAGCTCAGTTCATAAACAATTAAAAAGTGAGTCCAAAGGAAAAGGCTTGACACATCTATTACTAAATCATAGTGTAGTAAAACTGAAAAAGCTATCTGTTCAAAAATGAGAGGATGGAGTCTTATATTCTTGTTGTTTGTCTGTTGCTTTTTCTCAAATTGAAGTTTTTCAAAAGAGGAATATTTACTAGTATATTAATTATGATTCTAAAAGAGAACTGTCTATTAATATAAAGTGTGAGTTGGAAAAAAGTCCTTATTTTATGTTTTCTGCAGAGTAATAGTCATTGTCTTTATTTGTTAAAATGTGTGAGTTAACAATTGTGGTAGAGTAAATTTTAAAGTAAGTTTATTTTTCTTTGTGTTTAAGAAAAACTTATGGATAAAACACTCCTACAAGTAATATGTGTGACAATGTTTTTTTAATGATGGAAATGGTTTGATATCCATCTGAATGCTTTCTCTATCGTGAGCAAATAGCCTGTTTGAAATAACCAGGCCGGTTGGCATATAAGTAGCAGCTAAAAAAGTAGCAGAAAGCAACATGGCCCGTTTTTCTTGCCCACAAACTCGAACCCCATAATTTATCAGCCACATTTATAGTTTATCATGTTATAGTATAGAACTGAAGAACTGAAACAGCCTTGATCAAATTCTAGGACATTTACAAAATAACACAGCTAATGTAGGCTAATTGGTTTTATTCGTAATTTTACTTTTCACAAAGCTCTATCTTTAGGAAACAGTATTGAGCTCAAGAGCCTCACTTTAAAATTGTCTTCCCTGAATTCAAATTGCTGCTCAGTTTTTTAACTGTGTAAATGTTGGCTACTTCAGCTACCAGAGCTTCAGTCTCTTTATCTATAATGTTGAGCCAAATTAAGTATCTACTTCATTAGAACTGTTGTGGGGATTAATGAGGTAATGCCTGATAGAATACTTTACATAATACATGGCACATGGTAAGCATTTGGTAATATTAGATGCAGCTATTAGTTTTATGATTGATATAGTTGGTATTGACAGAGCCACCAGAGATAGAAAACTATAATTGATATATATACACACACATATATATGTGATATATATACACATGAGAATAAGTATTGCTTCTATGAAACAAGAGGGCCACCATGAATACAAAAGAGTCAGTTAAGAACAGGATAGAACTTTTATAACTTTCTGATAGTGAACATAAAAAGAGAAATTCAATAGAAGGCAATGAAACTAAGTTGAAAAAAAATCTTCCAGAAAGTAAAGCAAAATGAGAAAGAAATGGAAAATAAGAGAACAATGTAAACAGTTAAAGAATCTGTCTGGAGGTCCAAAAGCCAAGGGGTAGGAGTTCCAGAAAGAAAATACATGCAGAAATTTCTACAGAAATCATTGAAAAAATTTCTCAGAGCTAATGGACATGTTTCAAAATTTAATGAACTCAGGAAATACACAATAGAAAGACTGAACAAAGCCATGCCAAGGCAATTCATTGTGAAATTTCATAATGCCCAAGGGTAAACTTAGATTCTCCTCCATAGAGAAATAACAGGGTCGTAAGGGTCAGGTCACAATGACATTAGACTTCTGTACCAGAAAACACTTGAGCACTGCTAACATAACCTGAAGGAATGTTTCCAAGCAGAACTATATATTCAGCCCAACTATTAGTGTAGTATAAATAAAGAACAAAGGCATTTACAGACATGTGTTGATAAATTAAAAAAAAAAATACTTCCCAGTCTCCCTTTCTCAGAAAGCACCTGGAATCTATGTTCTGCTAAAATGAAGAAGTAAGCTGAAAAAGAGGAAGACATGGCCCAGGGAAACAGAAATTTCAACAGAAGATAGCATCAGAGGAAATTTCTAGGTTGATAGTGAAGGAGAATACTGGAAACATCTATTTGGCAAACCTGAATTTCTACCAGTCCAGACTGGGACAGGAAGACAGAAGTCTCAAAAATGGTTTGCTCAAAGCAAAAGAAAAAATGTAATTGACGCATTATGTGATGGATGCCCATAATGTGGTTGTTGGTGCTATTGCCTCAGTTGTGTCTGAATCTCTGTGACCCTATGGACTCTAGCTCTCCAGGCTCCTCTGTCCGTGGGATTCTCCCGGCAAGAATACTAGAGTTATAACCATCCTATCCCCCAGGGGATCTTTCCGACCCAGGGATTGAACCCACGTCCTTTGCATCTCCTACACTGGCAGCCAAGTTATTTATGACCAGCACCACCTGGGAAGCCCTGACGGTGATAAATAAATGATAAACAAATAAATTAGTAGTAACAAATTAGTGATTACTCAGGTAGTTATGGGGCTTCCCTGGTGGCTCAGATGGTAAAGAACCTGCCTGCAATGCAGGAGACCTGGGTTCAGTCCCTGGGTCGGGAAGATCCCCTGGAGAAGAGAATGGCTGCACACTCCAGTATTCTTGCCTGGAGAATTCCATGGATGGAAGAGCCTGGTGGACTACAGTCCATGGCATTGCAAAGAGTCAGACACGACTGAATGACTAACACTTTCACTCGTTTCAGGTGATTTTCTGAAAAACAAATTGTACAAGATGTGAGTTGTATTAATAGTGAAATATATATGTAGCTCAGGTGCAGACAATATTTACAAGGTCTAAAAATCTAAGAACCAAATATTAGTTTAACTGAAACTTGTGATCTAAGTCTACTGGGAAAAGAAGGGAAGAGAGAATTGTGTATGGTGATGGGTAATGAAGGACTGATGTTGAAGCTGAAACTCTAATATTTTGGCCACCTGATGTGAAGAGCTGAATCATTTGAAAAAACCCTGATGCTGGGAAAGATTGAAGGTGGAAGGAGAAGGGGACTACAGAGGATGAGATGGTTAGATGGCATCACTGACTCAATGGACATGAATTTGGGTAAGCTCCGGGAGTTGGCGATGGACAGGGAGGCCTGGCATGCTGCGGTTCATGTGGTTGCAAAGAGTTGGACATGACTGAGCAACTGAACTGACTGACTGAATGAAGTTAGAATTCTAAAGTCTCATCTTCCAGAGTAGGAGGTCAATAGATAGTGCCTGAAGCTCCAATACTTTGGCCGCCTGATGCGAACAGCTAACTCATTGGAAAAAACCCTGATGTTGGGAAAGATTGAAGACAGGAGGAGAAGGGGACGACAGAGGATGAGATGGTTGGAAGGCACCACCGATTCAATGGTGAGGGACAGGGAAGCCTAGCGTGCTTGGGGGTTGCAAGTCCATGGGGTTGCAAAGAATTGGACACAACTTGATGACTGAACAACAAAAGCATTAAAGTGAGCAACAGAAGCATTAACATAAATTTAATTTCAAGTGCTTACTTTTGAAGAATGGGATTCAGTGTGTGAGAGACGGATCTGGTGATTGTCATTTATCGTTACAAGTTTTGTAGTACAGTTTGACTTTTTTTTTGGCCGTGCTCGGTCTTCGTTGAAGCACATGAGGGCTTCTACAGTTGTGGCACGTGGGTTTAGATGCCCCTTGGCATTGTGGATCTTAGTTCCCCAACTGGGTATCAAACTTGTGTCCCTGGCATTGGAAGGTGAATTCTTAACCATTAGACCACCAGGGAAGTCCCTAGTTTGACTTTTGAAACTTTGTGCAGGTATTACTTTGATTAAAAATTAAAGTGAAGCTTAATGCCTTTTCCCTCCCCACCAAATGAAACCCAAGAATGTTTGGAGACACTCTTTAATGTTGTAGAGCGCTATAAAAATATTGGGTGCTTTTTCATTGTGCAGAGTTACTGTCACACCGACTTGATGTATTTCTAGTTACTCTTTTCAGAACTTTCCCAAGTTATGTAGAACTTCTTAGTCTGTTATTTTGTCTCCTAAGACCTTCTATGTAATGTGGTTCCCAACCAGCCTTTCCATCTTCTTTTCTTCAATACTTGGCTTCAGTTTCTTCCTATGTAAAGTGGGGGAAATTAGATGAGATGATCTCTTTGGTTCTTTTCTTAGACCATCTATGAAATCCATATGAAGGAACTGTGTTAAAAGAAAGTAAAGAACCAGTTCACCAATACTGAAGCAGACTTTTCTCTAGTCTTCTGGAGAGAAGTGCTTTCCTGAAGTAGTTTTGTTTTATGGAATAATGAATGAAGATAAATCCATACATTTTAGGATGCATTTTCTTTTTTTAACCTGTGCTTATTATCATCCTATAATGTAAGTTATGATCTAGCTTATAGGGAGCTGTATGTAATAAGCCATTTTCTTTATAACTGTTGTGGTTTGTTGTGCTTTACTTTCCACGTGTGTTTACCTGTATGTGATATCACGTTCATGGAACTCTCTCATCTTATATGTGAATAATGTTTAACCTTGTAACCAAAGTCACTTCAGTAGCTTGGTCTGAGTATTTGGTTATCTGATGGCTGATTTAGAAATAATGGAAATAGATGGGGAACAGTTCTATTTACCATGCTGGAACGGCTGTTAATCAGTTCAGTTCAGTTCAGCTCAGTTGCTCAGTCATGTCCAACTCTTTTGCGACCCCATGGATTGCAGCACGCCTGTCTTTCCTGTCCATCACCAGCTCCCAGAGCTTACTAAACTCATGTCCATCGAGTCAGTGATGCCATCCAACCATCTCATCCTCTGTTGTCCCCTCCTCCTCCCACCTTCAATCTTTCCCAGCATCAGGGTCTTTGCCAATGAGTCAGTGCTTTGCATCAAGTGGCCAAAGTATTGGAGTTTCAGCTTCAGCATCAGTCCTTCCAATGAACACCCAGGATTGATCTCCTTTAGGATTGACTGGTTGGATCTCCTTGCAGTCCAAGGGATTCTAAAAAGTCTTCTCCAATACCACAGTTTAAAAGCATCAATTCTTCAGCGCTCAGCATTCTTTATAGTCCAACTCTCACATCCATATGACTACTGGAAAAACCAAAGTTTTGACTAGACGGACCTTTGTTGGCAAAGTAATATCTCTGCTTTTTAATATGCTGTCTAGATTGGTCATAACTTTTCTTCCAAGGAGCAAGCATCTTTTAATTTCCTGGCTGCAATCACCATCTGCAGTGATTTTGGAGCCCCCCAAAATAAAGTCTCTCATTGTTTCCATTGTTTCCCCATCTATTTGCCATGAAGTGATGGGACTAGATGCCATGATCTTCATTTTCTGAATGTTGAGCTTTAAGCCAACTTATTCACTCTCCTTTTTTCACTTTCATCAAGAGGCTCTTGAGTTCTTCCTTGCTTTCTACCATAAGGGTGGTGTCATCTGCATATCTGAGGTGATTGATATTTCTCCCAGCAATCTTGATTCCAGCTTGTGCTTCATCCAGTCCAGCATTTCTCATGATATACTCTGTATGTAAGTTAAATAAGAAAGGTGACAGTATACAGCCTTGTCGAACTCCTTTCCCAATTTGGAACCAGTCTGTTGTTCCATGTCCAGTTCTAACTATTGCTTCTTGACCTGCATACAGATTTCTCAAGAGGCAGGTCAGGTGGTCTGGTATTCCCATCTCTTTTAAGAATTTTCTACAGTTTGTTGTGATCCACACAGTCAAAGGCTTTGGCATAGCCAATAAAGAAGAAGTAGATGTTTTTCTGGAACTCTCTTACTTTTTCAATGATCCAGCGGATATTGGCAATTTGATTACTGGTTCCTCTGCCTTTTCTAAATCCAGCTTGAACATCTGGAAGTTCATGGTTCACATACTGTTGAAGCCTGGCTTGGAGAATTTTGAGCATTACTTTGCTAGCGTGTGAGATGCGTGAAATTGTGCAGTAGTTTGAGCATTCTTTGGCATTGCCTTTCTTTGGGATTGAAACGAAAACTGCCCTTTTCCAGTCCTGTGGCCACTGCTGAGTTTTCCAAATTTGCTGGCATATTGAGTGCAGCACTTTCACAGCATCATCTTTTAGAATTTGAAACAGCTCAACTGGAATTCCATCACCTCCACTAGCTTTGTTGATAGTGATGCTTCCACTATCCACTTGACCTCTCATTCCAGGATGTCTGGCTCTAGGTGAGTGATCTCCCCATCGTGATTATCTGGGTCATGAAGATCTTGTCTATAGTTCTTCTGTGTATTCTTGTCACCTCTTCTTAATATCTTCTGCTTCTGTTAGGTCCATATCATTTCTGTCCTTTATTGTGCCCATTTTTGCATGAAATGTTCCCCTGGTATCTCTAATTTTCTTGAAGAGATCTCTGGTCTTTTCCATTCTATTGTTTTCCACTATTTCTTTGCATTGATCACTGAGGAAGGCTTTCTTATCTCTCCTTGCTATTCTTTGGAACTCTGAATTCAAATGAGTATTTTTTCCCTTTTCTCCTTTGCCTTTCACTTCTCTTCTTTTCTCAGCTATTTGTAAGTCTTCCTTAGATAACCATTTTGCCTTTTTGCATTTCTTTTTCTTGGGGATGGTCTTGATCCCTGCCTCCTATACAGTGTCAGGAACCTCCGTCCATAGTTCTTCAGGCCCTCTATCAGATCTAATCCCTTGAATCTATCTGTCACTTCCACTGTATAATCATAACGGATTTGATTCAGATCATACCTGAAGATCTAGTGGTTTTCCCTACTGTCTTCAATTTAAGTCTGAATTTGTTAATAAGGAGTTCATGATCTGAGCCACAGTCAGCTCCTGGTTTTGTTTCTTCTGACTATATAGAGCTTCTCCATCTTTGGCTGCAAAGAATATAATTAATCTGATTTCAGTATTGACCATCTGGTGATGTCCACGTGTAGAGTCTTCTCTTGTGTTGTTGGAAGAGGGTGTTTGCTATGGGCAGTGCTGCCAACAAATTTGAGTGAACCCCCAAAGGATGGATTTCATACTAACACAAACTGACAGTTGCCTTTTATAATTTTAAAGTGAAAATTCAAACCGTGTGAATGATTTAATTTTACTCTTCACACAGGGAGCTAACAGAATGAGAGGTCGGCTTGGAAGTGTGGACAGCTTTGAACGATCTAACAGTGTTGCTTCAGAGAAGGTATGCAAGTGGAGCTCTCCTTTTTTCTGCTGTTTCAACTTGGCAAAAACAAACACGAATATGGTATTATGCTTGCTTAGTTATTTTATTATGAGTCCTTTATGACTTCTAAAAAATAACTCATGAGCTTTTATTATTCCAAAGAAGATTCTGTATATTAGCTCCTTTCTGTCAACTAAAAAAAGATCTACAACTTGAGAGTTTTGAGTTAAGTTTTATTTGGGGCAAAATGAGGACTGTAGCCTGGGAGGCAGTATCTCAGATAGCTCTGAGAGACTGCTCCAAAGAGCAGTGGGGAAAGTCAATATAAGGTTTGGGTGAAGGGGGAGTTCAATACCATAGGCACTCATTTTACAAAAGGGTTTTTGTTAGTCAGGAGGATCTGATGTCACCATGAAGGGATTTAGTGCTTCTCTAGATATGAGGAGATGCAAGGATTGAGATAATAAAATCTGTTCCTAAAAACATCCCACTATCTAAAGACCTCTCCCACCAGATTCCCTGGAGCACAGAGTGCCTCATTCCACCCTGGACTCCCTCAGGGGCTGTTGAAGGTCAATAGCTATAGCAGCATGGGGTTCAATCTCCATCTGTCCTCCCCTTCTCCTCCTGCCTCCAATCCCTCCCAGCATGAGGGTCTTTTCCAATGAGTCAGCTCTTCGCATGAGGTGGCCAAAGTATTGGAGTTTCAGCTTTAGCAGTGAATGAACACTGTTTCCAATGAACACCCAGGACTGATCTCCTTTAGGATGGACTGGTTGGATCTCCTTGCAGTCCAAGGGACTCTCAAGAATCTTCTCCAGCACCACAGTACAAAAGCATCAATTCTAAGGCGCTCAGCTTTCTTCACAGTCCAACTCTCACATCCATACATGACCACTGGAAAAACCATAGCCTTGACTAGATGGACCTTTGTTGGCAAAGTAATGTCTCTGCTTTTGAATATGCTATCTAGGTTGGTCATAACTTTCCTTCCAAGGAGTAAGCATCTTTTAATTTCATGGCTGCAGTCACCATCTGCAGTGATGTTAAGGCTTAGATATGGTCAATTACATCCTCCAACCCCATTGAAGGCACATATACGCACACACACACACACAAAAGCTGCTAAATGGTCATACTAGTAGAATACAGATCTTTAACCCACTGGGGTCATACCAGTGATAGGTTGGTTGGGGTTACCTCTAATTTATTAACATGTATGATGTTAAATTCATGGGAATTCCAGGTTACACCTTTGTATCCATCCCTGTAGATATCAAGGCCATGAATTAGTACCACAAATCCACTGAGTTCCATACCAATCACTCTGTCTAAGGGTAATAACAGGCATAGTTCATAAAGTACCCAGCCTTGTCTCATAATTACTAGACTGATCATTTTTAGTATGATTTAACCTTTCCTAACATAGAGGAGCCTTTGAACTTAAATGACCATAGTCTGGTGTTAACCATGAATTTAAGGTCATACATCTGAGATGCTGCCTCCTGGGCTGCAGTCCTCATTTTGCCCCAAATAAAACTTAATTCACAACTCTCAAGTCGTACATCATTTTTTAGTTGAGATTTCTATGTATTCAACTGAAGCTTTCTCTTGGTGGGACAGAACACGTTTTTGGCTGACTAACTCTGTTCTCTCAGGCTTTTGACTGTTTGGAGATAGTATATTTTGGGAAACAGTATTGAACAACTATTGATCCAAAGCCATAGAAAAAGGAACCATATAATTGCTGTACTTATAGGGCGATCTTTTTAGCCTTTGTTCTCTCCTCATATTACTTCCCCCTCCTCTATGTTTAACCCTTTTAACTGCAACATTAGGCTCTTCTTTATCTCATAGACAATTCTCACTAGGTTTGGTTTCCTGTTTCCTGTAACATGTAACCTGAGGCAGATGCAACCTATTTGTTTTTAATGGAAAAATACTAAAATATTTTCACTAAACTTTTTGTCGGTAGAATTGAGGACAGTTATGAGTCCATGAGCCCTAACCCGTGTTTATCAAGCTGCAGATTTCTACAGCGGAGCCTGTTCTGGAGAGTATAAACAGCATACTTGTCTAAATTGAAAGATTTATGTTGCCGACCCATGCAGTATGAGAGGCATTCCGGCAGAGCTCACTTTTCATTCATTTCCTGTTTTTCATATCTTTAAAAATTTTTTTACCTCAGGTACCACGTAGTTAGAAACATCCACTGTGAGGAAAGATACTTAACAGGCTTTATTTTATTTTCCTGACGTCTTTGCCATGAGACTTGGACACTTAAGCGTTGTTATATTGTTTGACAGTACAGGAAGCGTGCAACAGAGATGTCACGGAAATCAGTAGATATGTTAATACAGACTCCACCCTCTTTTGGTCAGGATCTCTTTTCATCTTTCTGGTAACAAGGAGTACAGTAGCTTTGTAGCATTTTACCAGAAGGGGTGACAGGAAAGAATACCTTTTCTTATCATCCCTTTCACTTTCTGGCCTATCTTTAAGGATGCTGTCTTTCAGCTGCTTATCAGAAGAAATAGGCTGTGGTGATAGTGATTAGGCTTCAGCATGGATTGAGTAAAAAAAAAACCACACACACAACAGTTTGTCTTGACTCAGGAGGCAGAAGAGACACTCTGTCCCTTTTGAGCTGTGTCTGAACAGGTCTGCCATGATCCATGTAGGAAAGAAAGGCCTGACTTTTTGCATTTCAGGACTACTCGCCAGGAGACTCTCCGCCAGGGACCCCGCCAGCTTCCCCCCTGTCCTCAGCTTGGCAGACGTTCCCTGAAGAGGATTCTGACTCCCCGCAGTTTCGAAGACGGGCCCACACATTCAGCCACCCACCTTCAAGCACGAAGAGGAAGCTGAATTTGCAGGATGGGAAGGCCCATGGGGTTCGCTCCCCTCTTCTGAGGCAGAGCTCCAGCGAACAGTGCAGGTGAGTCCAAACCTCTCTCCAGAAACTGAAACCAGATTCTCCTGTCCCTGTGTTCTGACCACTGTGGAGTCAAGAGTTTTTGTGACTTCCTGCTGTAGCCAGTGTTTAGTTTTCAGGGAGACCAGAAAAGTAAATTAAATTATCAAAACCTTTGTCACTAAGGGAAGCAGGCAAGCTTTAAGGCATCCCCAAAGATCAGGGTTCAAACATTTTGGATGCAAGTATTTTTTTTCCTAGAAAAAATGCAGAAAACAAGATATCATGCCATTGTTTTATCTGAAAAACCTGCTGACAATACATGTTCCTCAGTGTCTCCTATGAAGGCATTCATGAAGCAGCAAATTGGAAAATAACATAGCTGAGCTTCCTGTAAGCTTACAGTGAAAAACACAAAGGTTAAAAAGAATCACTCATATTACCTTTATGCATGGGGTAAAATTTGGCTGTTATTTAATTTCATAAAAATTATCACCAAATGTGAAAAATGTTAAAAATTTTATCTAGAATAAAATGATGTTTATTAAGAAGAATGCATATACCATAATTGACATGAGCATCCATTAGAAATTAACTCACATGATATTTAGGAAATACTTTAATAAAATAATTTAGCATTTGATAAGAGATAATAAAATTTGCAATTGTAGAATGATTATACTTCTTATTGTATAGTACAAATCAGAATTTATATCCAAGGACTAATTTTGTTTCTCTTCTTTACCTATGAGTTTGGTTTAGGAAATAGTTTGATGGGGATTCCAGTCAGAGGGAAAAAAATAAAATCAGAAGTCTAAAAAAGAAGATTAATTTTTAAATTAGTTGCTATTTACCAGCATTTCTTTTAAAAATATAATTGAATTCTCATTGTTTTTATAATTTCATATTATAAACAAGGAATTTAAGGTATATAAAAATAGTAGAACTAATTATCCTCAGATTTTTCTTTTATGAAAAAGAACTAAGTATTCATGTATATAGCAAGCATTTTTTATGATCATTTATATTTAACCAAGGCATTAAATATCTTTTTCCAGGAAAAGTTATTTTTAAGAATTTAAAATATTAAAGGATAAATGATGTCTATATTTTCTTATGTTTTCCACATTTTGTAATGTATATACTCAAAGAATTTCTGTCAATATGAGAAGATGCTATTTATATCATGGTAAACATTTGCTATGAAAAGAATCTTCTGGAAAAAAATCTTTGTAGGTGACTTAAGGATTCAGATAAAACCATGGCTGCACAATTCTACAGGCTGCAAGAAAGAACATGGTCATTAACATTCATTAAGCCAACGATATTATGATGACTCCCAACAACCAAACATGTTGTTCTTAAATTTTTAGAAGCATTTATATCTTTAAAATAATTAAGTCTTTGAACTACTGATAATCAGTTTTTCCTTCTGGAGCTTGTTTCCTGTAATTATTTGTGCTTTCCTACTTTTTCCCCTTGAAGGATATTTTGCAAGTCAAAATAAACACTTTTTGTCCTAAAATTGTTAAGAGCATTTTAGAGACAAACACATATGCTGAGAAACGCTGCATAGATGAGGAATTCAGTTTGTGAAACAATGAACCAGGTCATCATCATCTAATAGAGAACTGCATGCATATAAATTTTTTCCATATAAATTCAGCCTTGATTACAGTGATAGCAAGAACCTGTGTATATGCTATTTCATAGTGAATGAAGATTGTTCCAAAATATAACTTAAGACGAATTTGCTGTATTTTCTGTACTCAGCATCCTTCCACCAGCTCGGCGCATGCACAAGGACTGTAATTCTTCCTCCAGTCTTCCAAGTCTTCACACTTCCTTCTCTGCCCCTTCCTTCACTGCCCCCTCTTTCCTGAAAAGCTTTTACCAGAATTCAGGTAGACTATCCCCACAGTATGAGAATGAAATCAGGTGAGATCAGTGTCCTCTGTTTGCAAAGCAACCTTTCTGCAGTGATATACTGATACGTTACTAAACAGTGGCGAATTGATTTGAGTGACATGAATGCATCTGTGTGTTGTGCCTGTTCTAATCAGTTTCTAATATATTGGTTCCAGTTCCAATTAATTTGAAGAAAACCTTTACAAACAAGTGTTTCAAAGCTTTTAGATGACATGATTATCTTACTTTGGGGACTATATTTTTGTACTCTTTGTGTGTTTCTTTGCCTTGGGCCCCAGAGTCTGAGCTTTATTTTGTTTGGGGCAAGACCTATGCAAATATATACTAAGCAAACCTCCCCAGTCATGTCTCTCTCTTTTTTTATTTTTAGCTTCTCTGGACATATAAAGTCACTTATTTAAACAGCTGTACTAATGTAATGGATATTATATATTTTTATTATTAAGTATATAGAATATTTCCTAGGTGTTTCACTGGTTTTTCAATGACATAGACTTACTTTTCTGAATCTCAGTGTTAGTCACATAATGGCTACAGGATCATATTGATAACAGCTCTTTCTGGCAGCATGAGGGATCTCTTGAATTCTGTAGACATTCAGTTTTATTTTGTTTTTGTCCCCCAGTATTGAAAATGTATAACCTATTAAATCTTGTTCCTTGCTGTTATAACTACACAAAATTAAGTGTGGTGATTTTTTTTGAGAATTACCATTAGATAATTTTTGAAATTCTGAATTCTTACTGATCTTGCAGATTCTCAGTGGGATATTCTAGACTTTGGAAAGCAGTGGATTAAGCTATAAATTCTCAAGGGGTTGTTGTTGGCTTAGAATTTTCTGAGATTCATTTTTATTTTTACGTGTAGCTTGAGCCATTCTTTTTTCTTGCTGTATAGCATTCCATTTAATACGTCACAATTTATCCATTCTCTTGCTAGTGGATATTTAGGTTGTTTCTATTTTTTGATAATTGATAATTCTTGCAGTCAAGGAGAGGGATACATGCTGTCAACCAGCCTGCGTGCCACTAAAATCTTCTTGGGTGTTCTTTTGGCCTCCTTTCTTTTAGACATGGGGAATTTAAAAAGTTAGTATAATTAGGCAATGTGCATTAACTTGTTAAATTATAATAACCCTTGAATTATCTCTGAATGTCTTTTGTCCATGTATGTCAAGCTCTTTTCATCCCAAGGCAGGCAACTAATATTGGATTAATAAAATTTTGAATCTGAACTGTCCTTTGAGTTAGTACAAAATTATGCTGAAATATTGAATTTCTATTGAAGAAAGTTGACAAAGAATTGATTTTAAAAGGTTCTTACAGGCTCAACCTTATGTGAGAAGAAGAAAACCATAACAATTGCATTATATATATGGAATATGCAATGAATTTAGAGAACTGATAGTTTAGATAATTGAGAACCAATAAAACATTTTACACGTTAACATTAAAAATTTCAGTCTACCTCAGCTCTATAGTTCTATCTATATAGCACTTTCAGTGACACCCATTTTCAGGTTCCTGCTGTTATGTTAAGGAGAACATCTAGAGAATTCCTGTTTTCTTCCAGAAACAGAACCATGTCTGAAGGTGACAATTAGGGACAGCCACCAAGAAGGTCAAGGATTAGCTGTGAATAGGTTTTAGAGTAAAAAAGCAGTGACTATAAAAGATTATTATAGTTGTTAATTTCTGCTGAGGTGTATGTATTATTCTTGTGCCAAGCTTACCTTAGCCCACTACACCTCATTCTCAAAGGAGAGTATTGAAGTCAGAGGGCAAATATTTAATTTTGCATTGAAAAAAATGTACCTCTTTGTGGTGATCTAAATGCTATATTTAGACATATGGAAAACTTTTAAGTTTATAGGATCATTAAAAACATCCTATCTTCTGAAATTTGTAGTGTTTTCTTGGTTCTGAGGAATTCTAAAAAAATCAGAGTTGTGCTTTCTGGTATGTTTTTGTTTCCTTTTTGTACAGTGTTTTGTAATTTGACAGCTTAGAATCAATAGGCCAAAAAGACACTTAAAATTTCATTAAAGATTATGCCAGGTGTAAGCATCTGGCTCCATGGATTATCACAGTGAAATCCCACATCACCCCTACTCAGTCAGCACATGGAATGCTGCCAGCACGCTGGCAGCTCCTCCCATTTCCCCACCCAATCTCTACTCCTCATCCTGACCTCAGGTACCACAGTTTAGTTTTGCCTGGTTTTGGACTTTGTATAAATGGAATGATACAGCATAAATTCTTTTATATCTGGCTTTTTTCACTGAGTAATGGTTTATGAGATGTATTCTTTTATGTGTACTTCACTTTATTCATTTGTATTGCTGAATAGTATTTCATTTACTACATCACAATTCATTCCTTTTCCAGTGGACAGGTAGGTTATTTCTAGTTTTTTGCTTTTTATAGGGTACTCTCCCTGGATAGGGGTTTCCCAGGTGATTCAGTGGTAAAGAATCCACCTGCAAATGCAGGAAATGCAGGAGACACAGGCTCTATCCCTGGGTCGGAAAGATATCCTGGAGGAGGAAACGGCAACCCACTCCAGTTTTTTTGCCTGGAGAATTTCATGGACACGGGATCCCAGTGGGCTACCATCCATGGGATCACAGAGTGTTGGACACCACTGAGTGGCTGAGCATGCGTGCACGCTCCCTGGATATTATCCATGTCCACATTGGTACATACTTGTGCATTGTTAGTAACTTTCTACACAGTAGCAAAATAGTGAGACAGAATTCACTCTTAAGAGGTTTATTTCAATTAGTCAGCCACTTTGACATAAATTTACTACAGCCTTGGAGAAAGATTTTTTTTTAATTAGTATTATAAAATAGCTTCAGATTTATAGGAAAATTGCAAAAGTATTATGGAGAACTGCTAAACCTTTATCCATATTCATCCATTTTTAACATTTGCCACATTTGCTTTATCATTCTGTCTGTTTCCATGTATACATGCATACGTATATGCATATATATTTTGTTATTCTAAGCCATTTGTGAGTAGATTGCAGATAACATGTCCCTTTACTCTGAATCCTTCAGTGTGTGTTTGCTAAGAATGAAGATATTCAAGAGTGTGGCTTTAAGCCAGGAATTTCTGAACTCTCCATCTCTCATTATCACTGGTTTCAGAGAAAACATCATATGCACACAATTACCATGATATCTGCAACTATTCAAAATAGAAAGTGAGAGGTCCATAAAACTATGGAATATACTTTTCCTTTGAGTAGCTCATATCTTATTAGAGGCATAGTGTGGATCTGTTAAATATTTACTGACTTCCTTGGTGGCTCAGACGGTAAAGCGTCTGTCTACAATGCGGGAGACCTGGGTTCGATCCCTGGGTTGGGAAGATCCCCTGGAGAAGGAAATGGCAATCCACTCCAGGACTATTGCCTGGAAAATCCCATCGACAGAGGAGCCTGGTAGGCTACAGCCCATGGGGTCACAAAGAGTGGGACACAATTGAGCAACTTCACTTCAAAGTATAGAGTAGGTTAACACATAGGTTAACAAATACTATTTAAAGAGCATGAGCATTTGAAATTTGAAATTCAGATTAGGCATCCTTCTCCAGGACCACTACTTTTAATTATTAAAAACATGTAGATTATTGTTGTTAAGCAGGCTGAGAAAAAGAAGCCAAGATACTTTTAATATCATGGTTTACTTAGAAGTAGGTTTATTTGTACAACAGTGAAATGCTAAAGGAAAGGGAGTACATATATATTTTGTTTTACCTTACTTCAAGTTAATTCTTAAAAATTTAATATTATTTCATTGTGTAGTAGCTGAAATATAATTATGCATAATCTGATGGTATATTTACATAATGTCCATTTAGCAAATATATCCTTTATAAACAAGTATCTGTTTCCTCATTGTTGCTTCTCAGCTTTTGAGCCTATATTTGAAAAATTTATATTGAAATTCACTGGTCAAATGATAGTCATTTCATCTACTTCTAAAACTTTTCAGTGACAAAATAGGTTTTTGCTGATAAGTACTTTGTGGTGTAGTTTGGTTCTATAGTTTTCTCATATTATCTGATAAAAATAGTGTAATTACTCATGGTACAATATTGAAATTATTTGTACTTTATTGATGTCTTATGGGAATGCCTTTTTATCCTAAATCCTGGTTTTGGACATCACTCTCTTTCTGTGCTAATGCCGTTCCTTGTTTTCCTGTGGTACTAGACAAGACACTGCTTCAGAATCAAGGTGATTAGAGGTCTAAATATTTTCATTTACAAGTTTATTAATTCTTCTAACTGATTATTACCATTCACTTAAAAAATCAGTTTTGGCTGTCTTCTCCATGCATGCCATCCTTCGGGTGATGTGAGGGGTATATAGTAGGGGGAAAATGACTCCTGGTGTAATCGAAGATTATGAATGATCATATAAAAGATTGATTGTAAACAAATCCTGTTTCTACTCTATTCCACGTTGACATTTCCTTGGGACTCTGCTGTGGCCCTCAGTAGAGATTAATTCAAATTTGAAACTAATGGGAGTAAGTGAATTTGCTAGTTTGGAGGTACATATGTACATTTAAGGAGTTTATTTCAAATCCCAAGTAGATGCAGAAATAAGAATCCTAAAAGAAATCAAGTCTGGTTTTCACTGAAAAATATTCTTAGTCTATTTCTGTTCATCTTAATTGCTGACACATGGGTTACTTTGAGACACTGCTGTGGCCTTCCAGACCTCCCACTGGGCTGGACACAGGAAAACACCTACTTCCTTTTTATGGAAGTCTGACCACATCTGTGATGACATTTCTTCCTCCTGACACACATGCTTTTTGTGGTAAATGTCCAGAATCACTGCTGAATAGCTTAACTGAAAATGATTATTCTTTCCTAGTTTCCATGCTTTGCTCATATCACAAGCCCAGTGGAAAACAGACATTCCTATCTTCCTGTTGGGGTCACTGACATTTAGATTTCTTTCTAATGGGAGTTAAAATCCAGTATAAAAGATTGGGCTAGCATGAGATGTTCAAAGAAAAAAATTATTTGGGGCCACATTGATAAGATAAAAAGTGACTGAGACTTGTAATTGACCTACAATTTTAAATGGTTGCATGTAAGACCATTTCAGTAATATTTCTTATCTACTTCCAAAAGCCTGATGGAAATGTTAAGATTTTCTGTGTCTTTCTAGAAGGTTCTACTATAGGCATGGAAGTAGGTCTGTGTTTTACCTTAGGGGTCATCTGGCCTATTATTTTATATATGGTTAGACTGAACCCCAGAAATGTTTAATATCTTGCTTGATATAGTTTATATAACATTGAGTTATAAGAATGTGAGTAAGTAAATGAGCTCCCTAGAGATATTTAAAATTCCAATGCAAAGAACTTAATTAAAAAAATTTTTTTCATTCCGTCTAGAGTTTAGGAAATAAAATTCTTTGTTCGTGTTCTTTTTTGTTTTACACATTGATGAATCTATCTGATTTGATTCAGCTTAATTGATTTCCACTCGATTAGCTCATTCTCAGTTTTATTTAATTAGTAAAGATATTCCATAGGATGATAGATGGGTACCCAGTTGAAACCAGGGCTTACATAAGCTATTAGTCCACCTAAAGTAATTATGAATTAAATCGTACTATGGGCCTTGTGGGAAAAACTCTCAAATTGCAATACCGTGTTATTCCACTGCCTTTCTTGAGGCATTTACAAAGAGAAAGCCTTTTCAGATTTCTGTTAAATGGTTTTCTTTTTGTTGTTATTGTTTACTGGATTGGTTGTGTCTGACTCTTTTGTGACCCCATGGACCTAGCAGGATCCTCTGTCTATGGGATTTCTCAGGCAAGAATACTGGAATAGGTTGTCATTTCCTTCTCCAATATATGTTGGTATATATATTACTGTGTTTTCTATTTGATCCTCCTATTTAAAAATAAAAAAGTGTTTACATTTTGAAATCCAGTTGTTTCAAAAGAAAACGAAGTGAGACATTTACATAAATGAACACATAATATAGTAATACTCTATAATAATGTAAAATGACATTATTCCATTAAAAAAAAAAGGAAAGAAGTGCTGACCTGACCTAAAGACTTAATGCTAATTACAGACTGATTTTTTACCCTAGAAATACAGGGGAACCTGGGAGTTCTAACAGCTTTATTTTTATGAACCAATAGGGCTTTGTCTGAACTAATGCAAAGGGTATTTACCTTGACATAGTAAACTATAGAGCCTCAGTGTCTGGATTCTGGATTACCTGGGTTTGAATCCTGACTCCCCCACTATATCCCTGAGACTGTTGGCAAATGACTTAGCTTCTTTCTGCCTCAGTTTTCTCACTAAAAATAGGAATTGTAATACCATCTACCCCATAAAGTTGCTGTGAGGTTGAAGTGAGTTCATACTTATGAAATGCCTAGAACAGTGCCTGGCACATGGTATGTCTATTTGTTTTAGCTTTATTATTACTATAAAAAAATACATGTTATTTTGTTCTTAATTTTACTCCAAAGGTGGACATTACCTAGGATTACTTAAAGGAGAAACTGAAGTGAAAACTAATATTGTAGTAAAAAAAAAAAAAAAGGCAAAAAACAAACACAAATTAAAAATTTCAAACAAAAACTTACCCCCTCAGCCCGGTGAAGTTTCCAAAGTGAGAGAAAGAATTTTTTTTTAAATATTTTCTTTTTACTTATGGTTTTGGTGACATATTTAAGGAGCCTTAATCTAACTCAAAATCTTGAAGATTTACTCATATATTTTCTTCTATGAGTTTCATAATTGTTTTACATTTTTTAATTGAAGGATAATTGCTTTACAGAATTTTGTGGTTTTCTGTCATACATCAATAAGAATCAACCATAGGGAGATTAAGAATTTTGATGCACACGGTTTTGATTCTTAAAACTACTGCCTTAGGAATGTTAGGTTGCTGATTAAATCTGAATCAAAAAGTAAAGTGCCATAAGCTGCACGTACGCACTGCCTGTTGAAACCCTTTTCTGGACCCAGACTTCTGGATACACGTTTTTCTTAGTAGATGAAGCACGGAAATTTTTGCCTTATCTTGGTCACCAAACTGCTTTTTCAGGATGTCGTTTTCTAGTACATGATAAAGGGTCAATGGTCTGTTATATAAATTCTTCCTTTTCATATAACATTATCTTATATTTTGACGGTTAATTTTTGGCTTATTACTGGCCATTAAATTCCAGACAAATGAGGAAAATGTGTCTTTTTGGCAGTTTGTTTAGATTACAGAATTTTAAGTTTTAGATATTATGAAATTTTCAAATTTGTAACAGCAAGCTGATATAAGGGTACATTATGCACCAGTTTTATAACCTATTCCCCCAAAATTGTATATTTTACAGACAATAATGAAAATGACATGGGTTCTTCTCAATTGTACTTTTAGTACTACCCAGACACTTGCTTTGTTATTAACACTGAATTTGAAAAGATCTTTTTAATTCCAGCATTAAAATACAAAAGTTTCAGAATCCCTTTGCTTTGGTTTATTCTAATTTTGTTGTTAGATATACTAAGCGTTAAAAGAAACTACTATTTATTGAACATTTCTCCTGTGAGGCATTGAAATTGTTGCTTTTACATAAGTCACTTAGCTTCCTAGGATTAACTTATAAATTGGATACTCTCATGTCAATGTGTTACTATCTGGAAAAAAAGGTGCCTTATGTTGTTTATTATATATTGTCATTGTTAGTACTTAGCATTGACACCTTAGTCTGTGCTTTTGGGAAATGAAGCTATTAGAACTTTTTGCCAGAAAAACTTGAAAATCATGACTATCAACAAAAGATTTTAAGAACGTAGATCTCTTATTTATTCCTGACCTGTCAAGGAATTTATTCCTGACAAGCCAAGCCAACATGAGTTTGATTAAACTCCGGGAGATAGTGAAGACCTGTCCCTGGGGTCACGAAGAGCTGGAGACCACCGAGTAACTGAACAACAGCAGCAAGATCAATGTATTCCACAGATATTTGTTGAGTTTGTTGTTCAGTTGCTAAGTCGTGTCCAATTCTTTCGGAGAAGACAGTGGCAACCCACTCCAGTACTCTTGCCTGGAAAATCCCGTGGACAGCCTGGTAGGCTGCAGTCCATGGGGTCGTGAAGAGTCGGACACAACTGAGCGACTTCCCTTTCACTTTTCACTTTCATGCATCAGAGAAGGAAATGGCAACCCACTCCAGTGTTCTTGCCTGGAGAATCCCAGGGATGGGGGAATCTGGTGGGCTTCCGTCTATGGGGTTGCACAGAGTCGGACACGACTGACGCAACTTAGCAGTAGCAGTCCAATTCTTTGTGACCTTGTGGACCATAGCACGCCAGGCTCCTCTGTCCATGAAATGTACCAGGCAAGAATACAGGAGTGGTTTGCCATTTCCTTCTCCAGGGTTTCTTCCTGCCCCAGAGATCAAACCCGCATCTCTTGCATTGGCAGGTGGGTTCTTTACCACTGAGCCACCAGGGAAACCCCTTTTGTTGAGGGCTTACCATTAATTACCAGTTGCTATACTAGGAGCTAGAAATACATCCTTGAGTCGGGCATGTAACACATAACTGCCAAACAGTTACACAAATAGTGTTATACGAATGAAGATACAGGGTACAGTTAAGAATGCTTCTTAGGATATAGCTATTCTATATAGAATTAATTATAGTTCTCAAAAGGAAAATATTGAATTAAGGCTTTCCAAAGGGGAAGTAAAGGTGGACATATTCAGTCAGTATTACAGAGTGGTGAACTGTGGACTCATATTAAAGTTATAACATTATCCAGGATACATAACAAAATGGGCTTGACTCTACTGGGATGTGCATCAGCTACTTCCTGAAGTATCATGGTGCAGCATGTCACTTGCTGTCTGTGAAGTAGCTCAAAAGTATGTCTTTTTCCTAACCTTAATTACCTAATCTAGAAAGACAGATCAAGATTAGAAACAACTGAATGACCTGATAACTGTTAGTATGGATATGCAAAGTAAATACAAATACGACAGACAAGGGCTGACTGGCTCTTCTGAATTCTGATTGTCTCAGCCTTCGGGAGTTCCTCTGAGTATGTGAGTGAGGTGGTGGCTTTTCTAGCTGAGTTTCATTTCTGCACTAACTACTAACACTGCTTGGTTCCATCAGAAATTTCACACCTTCACTTGTTGGAATCACCACATGCAAATATTGTTCATCATTCTCTCAGGAAGCTCAGAGACTTTAAAATGTAAAAAAGCAAAATATTCCCACCACCATGAGTGGCAACAGTTATTGCATGGTGTTTCAGGGCTAACATAAGTGGTCTCAAAAGTTAAGTTTGAGTCATAATGACCTTCTAAAAAAAAAAATGACCTTTTCCTGCAGATAGCCCCAGCAGAATTTAGAGTACTCTTTTCCAGAAAATAAAATTCTTAGAGCAGACCAGCATTACTGTATGTTCATATTACAAACCATTAAGGTAGAAAGATGTGATATCCCCCAACTGCCTACCTCACCCCTGCCCCGCTAAGAAAGTTACAGAAAGTGATTCTGGGGTCAAATAATTTAAGCAAGTTAGGGAATTTCTGTATACTATTTGCCTTTGGTGAGTCACAGTGCATGCCTGCATACTGTGGTCTCTAAGAAGTCCTGCTCTAAAGAAATCTGTTTAGTATTTTAAAATGCAACCTATCCAGTTGATTTGGCCACACTTTTTTCTTTAATATATCACTTAACAGTAATCCCAAGGTTGACTGTCCTGTCTGTTCAGGTTATTTTCTATCATGATCCAACTATTGGTGGTTAACACTTTTGAGATGGATTGTAACAGTTAGAGGCAACCAGAAGCTATTTTATCAGTCCGTTCTATAATAGCTATAAGAAAAGCTCTTTATGATCTTTTAACAAAGTATTTACGATGTTTAGAATATACTACTAATTAAAATTCTTTCAGCAAATGATGAGGTCATTAGTTAAGCAGCCTTTGCTCCTCTGTATAAGCGCTTCTATTGCTCAGGATAGAACTTGGAGTGGTTGGCTCCTATGGAAAGAGTAGAAACAGGTGAGCTTCTGATAGGTGGGCTGTGCCTGGACTGCACCTGTCCCGGGATGTCGTGGCCTGGGTGATCCGTGTGCCTCGCGATGCATCGCTCCATGTTGCCTGTGGCTTGTGCTTGCCCCTGGTAGAACTTGTGAATGCCTTGTACTACCATTTTGTTATGAAAGATCACGTTACGCAGTTTCCTTTACAAGTTATCTATTTCTGTGTTTTCCACAGTGATGGAGAGGGGAGAAAAAGGACCTCGTCCACCTGCAGCAATGAGTCCCTAAACGCTGGAGGAACCCCTGTCACTCCTCGCCGAGTTTCCTGGCGGCAGCGCATCTTCCTCAGGGTTGCCTCGCCCATGAGCAAATCTCCCTCCGCGATGCAGCAGGGTTCGTTCGCCAGTCACTGACCTCTCACTACTGTTGTAGACTCGGCAATGGAAGGCGATGCTTTTTGTACAAAGAGAATTAAATGATTACAGTAGAGAAGTAACGTCTCTTTGTTACCTCCGAGCTAGTGGATATCGAGATAGTCATGTATCATTAGAACCTGTTAGACGTACAGTGAATGCTGTTGAATGAAGGAAGGAAGGAATTTCCAAAACCTGTTTGGGGACCTACTTCATCATGCAGAGGGAACTAAGAGTAGTGATAGAAAAGAAGTCAGAGATCTTTTTGTTTTTGGAAAAGCAGCATTTTTTACGAGTCACACAAAACAAAGTCACATAGAAACACTGAACGATATAGAAGTGTATGTAGGTACGCTCGGTAGACGTCACCCAGCAGCTCTCTTTCCATATGAGACCTATAAGAAATGAAAGCAAAATATACAAGGGGGCCAAGTAAGTGTAACAAAGAACAGAAAGATTTAACGATGATGAGAACACTAAAATAATACTAAAGACAATTTGAGAGAGAAATGAATAAATAACTTTCATGGGAGATTTTAACATACTTCTCTCTGAAAATTAAGTGTAGAGAAATTAAACATAGATAATATTTGAGAAACACAATTGAACAAGCTTGATCTGATATTTGTATAGAACCTTGTCACCTATAGAGAAAATTTATTTATTTTCAGCACACATGGAATAGTTGTAAAAATTATGTACTTGGCTGTAAAGATTTTTAAATGAATTCCAGATAATCTTGATTATTCATACTATATTCTCTGATCACACTGCAGAAGGAAAAAAGGAAGGAAAGGAGGAAAGAAAGAGGAAGAATTAGAGGATAACTAAAAAATTTCATGTGTTTAGAAACTGAAAACTGTTTTCCTAAAAACTAGAAAATATGATTGGATCCCTTTGTGTCAAGATTGAGTGGTTTTTAGAGGGCAGTTCTAAAACCAAGAAAGCAAAATTCAAATGTACTAAGTTTTAATTTCATACAGTAAGATTTTTAAAAAAATTATTAAGGAAGTACATAATAGGAGTAGTGAAGTGAAATGAAGTTGCTCAGTCGTATACAACTCTTTGCAACCCCATGGGCTATAGCCTATCGGGCTCCTCTGTCCATGGGATTTTCCAGGCAAGAGTACTGGAGTGGGCTGCCATTTAGGGAAGAGGTCAATTAATAGAGAAAACAACCCAAGAAAATGACATTTCTAGAGGCAAAATTAACTCTGCTGGGGTGGTCAGAGAATGTTTTTCAAAAAAAGTTAAGTATTTTATTTAAACTCATTGCTGGGAGAAACATCTTTTGAAAAGAGGGCCCAGAAAAGCGCTAGAGTCATTGCAGAGGACTTTGTGGGTCAGGGAGTCATGAGAAAATCAGCATCGTGAGAGCAGAGAATGGAGGATGGAGATGAGGTTGGAAAGATTGAGGCCAAACTCTAAAGCGATCAATGTGCTATTCCCAGGAGTTTGGACTTTGGCATATATGCAACCACTGAAATGTTTTAAGACACAGAATCATGTTTGTTAATAGGAAAATAAATTGGCAACCATGCAAAAGATGGCCTGGAATGGAGGGTGAGAATGAATTCTGGAAATTGGGTAATAGTGTTGCAGGGGCTTCCTGGGTGGCTCAGTGATAGAGAATCCACCTGCCAACTCAGGAGACATGGATTCAGTCCTTGGGTCAGGAAGATCCCCTGGAGAAGGGAACAGCAACCAACTCTGGTATTCTTGCCTGGAAAATCTCATGGATAGAGGAGCCTGGAGGGCTATAGTCCGTGAGGTTGCAAAGAGTTGGACACGACTGAGTCCCTCGTTTCAGGAGTGAGCAGAGAGTTCTGAGCCAGGCTGTGCCCAGAGTCACTCAGTTGTTTTTTGTTTTGTTTTGTTTTGCACACTCAGAGAATATACATAGATGTTGTCAATTGCAGAAGTGTTGAACCCTGGGAAAGGCCAGGTCATTTTGGAGCACCTATCTTATAGGTCATTTTGTGCGGAAAGAAGAAGTAGTGACATCATGCATGCTTTCATTTCAGCAGAGGGAAATCTGAAAGGGGAATTCAGTCTAGTGAATTGACTCAAATCATTAGTTCCAGAAATGGAGAGTTTACTGGCCGGGGACGGGGGGGTGCGGGGGGGCGTGGGCAGCTTTGTGTACGGCTTTAAAGGAGGAACACAGAAGGAGAGAGTGTCGAGTCCAGAGAAGACTTGTGTGGTCTGGGTTACGACTTTGGAATGCCTCTCACTGTTTTCTTCTCTGCAGATGGCCTGGACCGGAGTGAGCTGCTGCCATTGTCCCCACTTGCTCCAACCATGGAGGAGGAACCGCTGATGATATTCATGTCTGATGAAGATGACCCAGAAAAGGGTGAAGAGAGAAATAAGTCGGAGGAACTGAGGTGTTTGTGGAGAAAAGCTATACACCAGCAGATCCTGTTGCTTCGAATGGAAAAAGAAAACCAGAAACTTGAAGGTTAGCTATTCAAATGGGGCCAAAGGGCATGATATGATACTGTAATTTAAAGATGTAGTTTGTTAATACTCTCTCCCACACTCATTCTCAATCTGTATACACACTTTTACTAGAATAGCTACTGATGAAGATTGTTTCTTTCTAGTTCGTGAGGTGGTCATGACAGGGGAAAGGTTAGCCTAAGAAATCTGTATTTCTGTTTGATAGATTTAAAACATCAGATACCTTTTGAGTATATTTGGGTGATAGAGTAATAGAAGGTAATAGAATGTATATAATATGAAGTCAGTGGCTTTAATATGACTAAAGTTTAACATCTTTGTGTATAATTTAAAAAAAGACTTAAACATGAAAAAGTAAATTCTCTTCAAGCTTCAGGTCAACTGTATTCATAATATGAGAAATATTCCTATTTCAAATAAATTATATTGTATCCAATTCAACTAATTATCTCTTGACAAATCAAAAGTGCTATGTTTTGTTACTGTTTTATGAATTTTCTATTTAAAAATCATATTGAAGTCATTAAAATTTTAATTGGACAGTTTATAGCAGCTATTGTACTATTCATAGTGCTTGACTATTAAATTTATGAATACCAAATGCATTAGAATGTGTTTTCTAGACTCTGAAATAATGATGATGTTTACCCTAGTACTGATAGAATCACACACAGGGAGATGTGTAGACAGTACCAAAATCTGAAAAATGTTTTAAAGCCCTTATCTTGGGCAAATCACTTAATTTAAAGGGCCTTTTTTTCACATTTGTAAAATGAATGGTTTAGCTTATGTAGGCCTTGACTTTTAAGATTATTGGAAAATTATAATCTAGGTTTTTCTCTGACTTGCTTTTATTATATTGTCTTTCAGTGAAGCTTCTTTTAGTATAGGCAGGTATTCCCATTTCTGTGTTCAGCATCTAAAGATTCCTCTTACTATATCTATTGTTCCACTAAATCTTTTACTTTTTAGTTTGCTAGGGCACAATTTATTTTTGCTTAACACTATATTCTTAGCAGAATGAAAAGTTTATAAGACTTTTATATATCTTTAGGAAACAAATCTTTTCTTTCAAATTAAAAAAGCAATTAATTGTTATTAACATAGCTTTTAAAAGTTTGATGTGGTAAATAGTATGCCCATTCAAGCTTCCATAGATTTTGAAAGGAATTTAATTTATGTTTTTTGTAGTTGATTATATCTTGAACTAACTCATAAACAGAAGAAGAGGTTGAAAAAAGATGGTTATTATTTTCTTAAAACATTTAAACCATGAAATTGTATTTCATTAACAGGAGTATGTGCAGTAGAGTATTATATTAAATATTAATGGATAATTTTAGAATCATAGACTGTTTGAACTGGAAATGACCTTGGAGATTATTTAGCTTCATTTTTCATTCTGCAGCTGATTTAGTGACTGGCTTGGGGATGCTAAGAAAATTAACCTGAGGTCAAACAGTGTTATATTGGCAAACAAGTATGAAAATTCCAGTTTATTTACCACAGTTTTTAGGCTTTTTCCCAGTACACCATATTGTATTTCTCAAATATATAGTTAATATAAAGAAATGGAATGTTTTACTATAAATGACTGCATATTCTGTGTGTTATATATGGCTGTATAAATTGACAGAAAAAGAGAAGAGGTGACATTTAGAATATATGATCAGAAACCTTTGTCAGTTCTGTTTTTATTTCTGTACTTAAGGAACAAAGACCAAAAAAAAAAAAAAAAAATAGCTTAACACATTACAAATGTTAGCTAATGGATAAGCATTCTTTCATAGTTCTCTGTTCTTTCCTGGGTAACCAGGGCAGATATTAACTGTTCTTACTTAGCACTTTATCCTCAGGGTGTAGATGATGGTTAGTATTATTGTAAATGAATAATGATCCAGAGAAGGTTGGACAAAAAAAATCTAAGGAAATAATATGGTTCATCCATTATGAAAAATATAATTTGTAAAGTTATATGTTGGATTATGTTAATTATTAGCTTTCTCTATGATAATCCTAGAGAAATATAAAACAAATTGTTGCAGTTCAGTTGCCAAGTCATGTCCGACTCTTTGCAGCACCCCAGGCTTCCCTATCCTTCACTATCTCCCAGAATTTTCCCAAGTTCATGTTCATTGAATCAGTGGTGCCATCCAACCATCTCATCCTCTGTTGCCCTCTTCTCCTTCTGCCTTCAGTCTTTCCCAGCATCAAGGTCTTTTCCAGTGAGTCAGCTGTTCACATCAGGTGGCCAAAGCGTTGGAGCTTCAGCTTCAGCATCAGTCGTTCCAATGAATATTCAGGGTTGATTTCCTTTAGGATTGACTGGTTTGATCTCCTTGCTGTCCAAGGGACTCTCAAAAGTCTTCTTTAGCATCAGAGTTCGAAAGCGTCAGTTCTTCGGCAGATATTGAAAAGCAAAACTAAACTATGCTAGAAAGCCATCTAGTGGTATCTAGGAGGAATTTTTGATAGTTTGATTTATCTTTTGATTATGTGTTGACTTTTAAGTAGAAATTTTTACTGCCCTGACAGACTAGTAGTCTATTATAAGATGGTTTAATTCTTTTGAAATGGCTTCAACATTAAGTAAAGAGTAATACTCATTCTGCTATTTTTGTGCTGTCGAGGACTTTGGATGCCTGACAGAGATTTGTGTTGCAGGAGGTAAGCTGACTGAGCCCTGGAGCTTCAGTGATTACAGATTACACTTAGCACTTCCGTTCCATGTGGTCCTAATGAGAGAGAAGAAATATGCTTCCATGTTTTTTCACCCTTCTCCCTTTTTGGAATCAATTCTTCAAGATAAAGCTGAGGTGTAGATACTGGTTGCTTTTATAAACATTTCTTTTAATGAACTCTGGGCTTAGATTTTAGACAATCAAGTCAGAGAAAATTTTGTATTATTTTGAAAAATGAAAATGTTAACTTCAGTGAAATGGACTTTTCTCTTAAAGATTATTAAAAATGGAGGCAGGGAAAATGTAACCTAGTGTCTGTGTGGCTAAAGACAGTGTGGGTAACTCTGGAAATAATTATGAAAATGTATCAGGCTATCATGATCAAATATTTATCAAACCAAGGTTAGCCTGAGGCATTATTCTCTTATAGATATAGGATATAAAATATTAACATTTTAACGGTATTAACAATGAAACAGCAAACTGTCACTTTTGTAATTATCTATCACATTTGTCAAATATTTGAAATTTCTAGCCTGGAAAACATGGTTTGTTTCTTATGCCTAGGAGATTTGTCATCTGTAAGATATAGAGTAAAACCTCCTTAGAAGTTATTCCTGTTTTTCTTTTTTTTTAATACATGAAATGACTCAAAATTTGAGAACTTTTCATGTATCTTCCATTTTTTACAAAAATTTTTATTTTGAGAAAATGTTAGTGGTTGATTCCTAAAAGTCATATGCTGAGGTTTTACAAAGGCAATAAAACATTACAAATTCTGTGTTTTAAAACGTATTAGTCTTAATGCAAACTCTTTCTTTCTTAGCAAGCAGAGATGAACTGCAGTCCAGAAAAGTTAAATTGGATTATGAAGAAGTTGGTGCATGTCAGAAGGAGGTCTTAACAATCTGGGATAAGAAGTTGTTAAACTGCAGAGCTAAAATCAGATGTGATATGGAAGATATTCATACTTCTCTTAAAGAAGGTATTCTGGATCATCTTAATCATCTTTTTTTTTTTTTTTTGAAAAGTTTCAGAGATTGTTTTGACTCATCCAGTGTAAGCATAATTTTCTCTTTGTCTTTACCTATTAAAAAAAGGAAAGTAGTTTGTTTCCTCCTGTAGTTAGTGACTATGTTGGTAGGAACGTGGTGCTAACAGCAGTCCTATCCCTGAGGAGATAGCAGGCACGTTTTCTATAGTTTCCTGCCTCTTCAGTCAGCTGTTTTCAACTCAAGAGTTATCATTTACTGAGGAAAGAGCATGTGCATTAGTACAAATCTTTGATCATATCCATAAAAATATCTCGAACTTATAAACTTGACTCGTTCCCATTATTTGCTCAGAAGTATTTATTTATATATATATGTTTACCTACATGTATGTGTTTATACTAATCTATGTTATTAGTTAGCAATCAGTTGTCCTACCATCTATTTTTTCTTTTGTTTATTTTTGAAACATTGCTTTTATTCAGCCTTATATTGCACTGCCACTTTGTCATATAAAATGACTGACATTTAAACATCTTAAATTTAAAATTAAAACTAACGTGTGAATTGCTTACTTGCAGTTTCTGTGACTCAGATTCAATGTATTAAAATGAGAATCTCTATGACCTGCTGGGCATAAAATAAAGATCCCAATGTAACTTGATCATGAATCTTCAAAGCCTATGATAATGTGAAGCTGTTGCATAATTAAGTTAAAATTAAGATTAATTTTGTAAGATGCTGTGCTTACAAACCTGGTACCTGTTCTTTTCCCTTGAAGATACGGAAATCCCAGAGATTTCCACTGAATGCATTGTTTGGGAGACAAAATAGTGGCTAATCAAATGTGTGTGAGATGTAGATCACACTGTTCTTCGGTACGACTTACAGAGATGTTTTAGGGGTGCTCATCTTCCCATTTCCTATAAAACAGAGTTGAAACTTCTTAGCACTGTGCCCAAAGCTCTCCTTGATCTCTCCTTCTTTCATTTCTCATCTCATTTTCTACCTTTCCCCACCTCGTAGCCTGTGCTCCGAAGATGCTAACTAATTTGCATCCCGGTATGGCACAGGCCATTTCTTTCTTTCTTCCTTTTTTTTTTTTTTAAACAAAGATATTCTATATTTTTTAAAAGCTTTGTTTTTGCTTTTCGTATTAACCCTTAGTCTTTTTAAAAAATAATTTTTATTTATTTATTTTTGGTTGCGCTGGGTCTTCATTGCTGCGCACAGGCTTTCTCTAGTTGTGGTGAGCAGGGACTATTCTGTAATTGTAGTGCATGGGTTTCTCATTGTTACGGCTTCGCATTGAAGAGCATGGGTTCTAGGGTACTGGGCATCAGGAGTTGTGGCATATGGACTTAGCTACCTCTCAGCACGTGGGGTCTTCCCGGACCAGGGATCCAACCCACGTCTCCTGCATTGGCAGGTGGATTCTTAACACTGGACCACCAGGGAAACCTCACTGGCTCTTTCTTGATTAGATGCTCCAGCTTCCCTTCCCTCCCTCTTCTGTCCTCTCTACCTTCTCCTCATTTGCCAGCTCCCCTTCTTTCCATCACATCTTCTTCTCACTCCTCCTTTATGACCCCTTTCTCTGCTCCTCTCAGGGCCTCCATACATTCTTCTTGCCAAAGTGATTGCTGCCTACACTCCCAGCCTGGAGAATCCTGTTCTCCCTCAGCTCTCAGTTTAAATACCATTTCCTCAGAGTGCCCCCCCCCCACCCCCAAATAAAATAGTTTTGCTGTGTTATTCTTTCTCATGATTTTTTCCCTTTAATTGTCCTTCCCATAGTTTATAATTTTGTATCTATGTGTTTATCTGTTAAATGTTTTCTCACCATTCCCCCCCCATACTCCTAACACCTAAGACAGCATCTTACATGTTATTTACTAGATGAATGAAGGTGATGGTGAAGTCGCTCAGTCGTGTCCAACTCTTTGCGACCCCGTGGACTGTAACCTACTAGGCTTCTCCGTCCATGGGATTCTGCAGGCAAGAATACTGGAATGGATTGCCATTTCCTTCTCCAGGGGATCTTCCCGACCCAGGGATCGAACCCGGGTCTGGTGTATTGGAGGCAGAGGCTTTAACCTCTGAGCCACCAGGGAAGCCCTAAAAATGAATGCATGAATGAGACTAATGAATGAGACTAATTTTCCTGAGAATGGATTTATTCAGCTCTCAGTGATGAGGTTTCTTCAATGCCCTGCTCTATTCTCTGCTATATGTTAGATGCTCAATAAATATTTAACTAAGGTGAATTACCTGACTTCTCTGGTGGTCCAGTGGTTAAGAATCTGCCTGCCAGTGCAGGAGCACAGATCTGTCCCTAGTCTGGGAAGATTTTACATTCTGTGGGGCGACTATGCCCATGCACCACAACTACTGAGCCCACGCTATAGAGCTGATGCTCTGCAGCAAGAGTAGTAGCCACAGTGAGAAGTGCACACACTGCAACAGAGAAAACACAACTGTTTTCTCGCTGCAGCTGGAGAATGCCTGCGTGCAGCAATGAAGACCCAACACAGCCAAAAATGAATAAATTAAGTGAATTACCTTTTTGGAATTGTTATTGGATGGTTAACATAACAGCCCTCTCCTTAACAGTGATCCATTTAATGGGCTAATGAAAGTTACCCTCTAAAAATGACTTTTTATGTAAGATCATTCATTCATTCAACACATACATAAGTAGCAAGGTATATTCTTGGATTTCATCATTCAGAGATGAAAATATGCTGATTATTCTCAGGGAGTTCACCGTTTAAGTGAGGAAACTAGACAGATATACAGTATAGCACTAACTGTAATCCAATATGCTAATATTACAGTCTGAGTCACATAGTATGTGAGAAGGGAGTCTTACTCCTAGAGATGTTAGGGAGAGTTTCTGCAGAAGAATGGCATACAGGCTCATTCCTGAAAGACAAATGGAGATATACTAGGTGATCAACTGGAGGAGCTTGGAATTCCATAAAGGTAACAGTAGAAACAAAAAACTGGAGGTCTGACAATAACCAAAAGCTTCTTGAGTATGTGAATACTTAGTGTATACTTAATATGGCAGGGAATGGGAAGTAATGGAACTAAAAATAGTAGTTTCAAGGAATACCCTGTGGAGGACCTTATAATTCATGTTCAGGAGCCTGGAGTGTAGTTTTTGGACAAGAATACTTTCAGCTTCTGCAGACTGTGACACTGCATTCCTAAAAGATTAGTGCCATTAAACCTTCCTCTACCCAGCTAGAACTCAGGAACCTATCCCATATCTAGTCTTCTTGGACTGAAAGCAGTGAAATAAAGTTACCTTTCCTGCAGAGAATTGAATTATGTCCCTCCCAGTGCTTTACTTCATGTCCCTTAGCATAAAAAACATAGTTTTAACATACTTTGAATTGCTTGTTTTTGGTTTTCAAGCACACTGGAGTTACTATTTCATTATATATGAATGAAGGAAGCATTGTATAGCCTAGCGACTTTCTTCTCAAAGGCTAAGTGATATTCTGGAGCACTCCCTTTGTATTGTATTTACCATTTTTATTTCATTTTTTTGTGGACCATAAAAATGCTATTTAATTCTCTTTTACAAAGTTACTTTTTAATGACAGATGTTTAGAAATCAGAGTATGAATATTAGCATTTGTTACTAGCTTCAAACCAAATAAAAGGTGAAAATAAACAGTCATACATTTCAGTATTTTAGAATTTGGCCTCTGAAACTAGAGTTTGGATTCTCAACTGCACTAGCTATGAGAACCTGGGGAGTGACTTAGCCTCTTTCTGCCTCAGCTCTGCCATCTGTAAAGTATAGATAGTAGTAATTACCTGTCTCATTAAGCACCTGTGAATAGTTGAGGTGCAGTTTCTGTAATTGCAATGCTTAAAAGCTACACCTCCTCAATACATGTTGTATTAGGCGCTCAATCAGTAGTGGCTGGTGTTCTTGTTAATATTGCCATTATTTTCCTCATTATTTGAGGGTTTCTTTTGTAAGGCAGCAGCTAGAGGATTAAATCTGTCAAAATATGCTTGCATACTGTGTGGTTAGCATGGGACACAGGACACGTGTATGTATGGCTGTGTGTATGTAGTAGTATGGCTGCCTATTTGAAGCATTATAGCTAATCAGTTGTGATTTAGGAACATCACTCCAGTCTTCAAGGCCTTGCTTTCTTATCTCTTTGATTGCAGGTGTTCCCAAAAGTCGACGAGGAGAAATCTGGCAGTTCCTAGCTTTGCAATATCGTCTGAGACACAGATTGCCTAATAAACAACAACCTCCCGACATATCCTATAAAGAGCTTTTAAAACAGCTCACAGCTCAGCAGCATGCTATCCTTGTGGATTTAGGTATGTCTGCCGTATTGATTCTAATTTATGAAAGTAAACAATAGGTCCTTTCATTGATTTTTTTTTTTTTAATTTTGTTCTTGGTGTTGATAAAGATAATCTGTTAGTCTGCAAAGTTGCTGACTTTGTTCTTTCCTGAGGGCATATCGGCTTTATGTCTGGTTGAAGATACCCTGAATGCCTGCATGTGGAGTGAAGTCTTTATCCTCGACTTTGTACTCTGAAAAGAGTCATCTTGTATTTGAATCATTATAAAGGTCATGTTCTCGGGTGCTCTCAGTTCTTGTTTTTTGAACAACTGACTTTTCTTTGAGATAGACAATTATTATTTCAGTCAGCAGTGGTCTTGAAATAGGCTAGAGCAGGTTTAAAGGGGCACCAGAAAATTTAACAAAGTCTACTAAGTATTCCTGGACATATTGCTGAAAACAAGCTTTTGAATAAGCCTTTAAAAAGCAATACAGTATGTGGTTAGGTTGTGGAAAATCATGAATATGTCTTTGGAGGATGAAATAAGAATTAACTGTCCTACTGTTATGTGAATTTCCAGCATTTATGGCAGCATTATAAAGTCACCCTTTTAAAAGCTGAGTTTCAAATAACTTATGGAAAGCAAAATGGTGTAATAATTTAAAAAATAATGTTGTCTCTAATTTTTCTCTAAATTAATGTTACATTCTATTATTTAAAAATATGCAACTTACTGAATTAAATTGACATTGACATTTGAATTATCTTATATATATCCCTAAAAGTTGATTTATTTAAGGTGGCCAGATATGTTATTTCAGCCCATATGGGAAAACAAGGGATTACTTTACATTGAGAGGTCACTTTATTTCAGGTTGTATAAAAATCACGGGGCAAAACTGACTTCTGCTCCTTTGGATGACAAACAACTTCTGTTGGGAAAACGCCAATTAAGTTAATATTTTTTGAGCCCAGTAGAATTGAAAAGGAGAATTTTACTGAGAAATTGAAAACTTCATTTTTTGTCCTAATGTTACCACTGAACAGTAGTTTTAGGCAAATTACTTTGCTTCTGAGTTTCAATCCTCTCTCTTAAATGAGGACAATGAACCAGTCAATCACCGTGAATCCCTGCAGATGTGTGGTTCTGTGACCGGAAACAGATAATGAGTCTAGAAATTGGGATGTCTAATTTAGAGCTAGTCAAGATATCCTAAAAGATAAGGAGATGATGAGATCATGTTACAGGGGAAAAAAAAGCCTGGTCGGAAAAAAATGGAACCAGAATTAATATCTTGGATGGACAGTATATTTATAGTTTTCTGTAGCAAGCATTTTACGTGAAAAAGTAAAATGATAATTTAAAAAATTGCTTATTTGACTTTGCTCATAGTCATCTGTGTTTCCTTAGCACGTTCTTGTTAATTTCTCATATCTTCCCCTTTATTTGCTCTGCAGAAATAATCTTATCAGTTCCTGGGTGTGTGTGTGGGAGAATCACTTTTAAGCAAATCTGGTGGAAAACATTAAAAAATCTGGCCTTCTTACAAGTTCTAACCGTCATAAGTAATCATTGCACAAGGAAGCTAACACTCCCTTCATTTTCATGACGCAAGGAAAGTCCCAAACCACTGTATACAGCTTTAGGGGTGAAGATGGGTTTGTTTCAGTGTTTAGTACCAACTTTTTAGTGATCCAGGACTAACTTGCTTGCTGAAGCGTCTCTATGGTAATTTTGTACACAGAAGTGAATTTTAGAGGGGAATTTATTTTAAATCAGCTTGGCCCTTCATTATCCTTGACCTTCTTGGATTATACTGAAAAAGAGTAAAAGAGGTCTGCATGGCTATGGATCAGTTCAATTCAGTTCAGCCACTCAGTCATGTCCGACTCATGGATGGAGGTAGTTTAAGAAACAAAAAGCCAAGAATACTTGGAAAAAAAAAAAAAACACACAAACAAAAACTGGGGCATTTCCTGAATGATAGACTGACTGTAAAAGAAAACAACCCAAAAAAGTCCCTCTTCTGTCATAATATAAGAAAAGCAGAAAGGAATCTGCTATGGACTACTAAGATTTCTTCTTAAATTATATGATACCGTCTGTAGAATTCTGATTTCAGTTGTTGTTCAGTTGCTAAGTTGTGTTCTACTTTTTGTGACCCCGTGGACTGTGGCACACCAGACTCCTCTGTCTTCCAGTATCTCCTGGAGTTTGCTCAAATTCATGTCCATTAAGTCGGGGATGCTATCAAATCATCTCATCCGCAGTCTTCCCCTTCTCCTTTTGTCTTCAATCTTTCCCAGCATCAGGGTCTTTTCCAATGAGTCAGCTCTTTGCATCAGCTGGCTAAAGTACTGGAGCTTCAGCTTCAGTCCTTCCAGTGAATATTCAGGATTGATTTCCCTTAGGATTGAATGGTTTGTTTTCAGTTAGTGGGTGGTTTCTATGTGAACTTAGAATTAACCTTGATTTACAATCAGAATAAGTTTTATATTCTATTCCCTGAGATCTTTTCTGAATATGTCTTTGATTTGTTTATGAACTTTTTTCCCCTAAAAATAAGTGCTTATTAGCATCAGTTATTTGCTCCTCTATCATATACATGGAGATGGGGTGATCTCCATGTATATGATAAGAGGACTTGGGACTCTCTAGAGGGAGAAAGACTCAGTTAGAGGGGTAGGTACTCCAGGCGGTATTCAGTATTGGAAAAGAGTGTTGATTTATTCCTCAAAATTGCTGAATTGCAGTTTCACTCTGGGCTCCAAAGCATCAGGGCATCTCAAAAATATTTTTCTTTTTTCTTCTGCAGGGAGAACATTTCCTACTCATCCTTACTTTTCAACACAGCTTGGGGCAGGGCAGCTGTCGCTCTTTAATCTCTTGAAAGCCTACTCATTACTGGACAAAGAAGTGGGTTACTGTCAGGGGATCAGCTTTGTGGCTGGAGTCTTGCTTCTGCACATGAGTGAAGAGCAAGCCTTTGAAATGCTGAAATTCCTCATGTATGACCTGGGCTTCCGCAAGCAGTACCGACCTGACATGATGTCGCTGCAGGTGAGTGGTCGGTCTTCACAAGAAATGGGTAAAAATCTTAGCAGAGCCCTCTTCTGATTTACAGTGAAGATTTAAAGAAATCTGGGCCCATGGTCTTGGAACTTGGATAAACGCAGAGGCATGTTTTAGTTCATGGTTTTAGTGTGGGATTTGCGATTTTGCTAAACCGGTGAGTGTATGACACCCATAGGCAGAGTAACTTTTCCATAGTTTCTGAAGCAGATAAATAAGCCATTTGCATGTGTCCTCAAGTCCCTATTTCCTAAGCATACCAGTTGCCTGGAGAAAGTATCATCTTTGCTCACTTTCCCTCACCTTATCAGTTGAAGAGAATCATAGATATTTTATTTAAAATCTAAAACTATGATGTCTTATTCTTTTGCTTTGAGTGCATCAATGGCAAATATATATATCGTGTTTCTTCTCAAACTTTCTGTCTCCCTCCACCTTAAGAGCAGACAGGGCTTTATAGCAGAAAACGTGTTTGGCGTCAGTGGCGCTTTTTCACTCTGCTTTTCTTACGTTCTGAAGAAGAACATTAAGATTTTTCAGTTAAGTAGTGTATTCACTGCCATTATTACATTTCAAACTTTCTGTTTATACATTTCTCCTCACTAGTTTAAACTTCACTTTCCTGAACTTGCTGTTTTGTAACAAAAAGTTCAAATTTTCACTGTAGATACGATATCTTAAACAACCACTACCTTGCAATTTAAAGCTTTCAGACATAAAAATATAAAGAAAGGCTTTAAAGAGAAAAATGTGTCAGGGTTCTCCTCCCGTGAAATGAGGTAGACATGATGCTGAGTTCGTCATAATATTATGCTTTAGATAAGAACTAAAATATTTTAAAGTGCTTTTAAAATATACTTTTTACTGGTTCCCAGTGATCCGTATTTGCATGTAGTATTTCAATCTTACCAATCCTTGGGCAAAGTGATACTTTATTTTCACTCTATGAATGTTATAGTAAGTGACGTTTTCTTGAGAGGATGAGTAGAGAGGGAGTGCTCCATTTTTTAATACTTCTTCAAGATGGAATTTTTGGCAGGGAGATAGGGTTTTGCTCTCAATGTTGGGTTTCAGCCGTCAGTTCTTATGAAGGGTATACAGAAATTCTGATTTCAGGGTAGTAAAATCAAATACAGTGATTCATGAAAGTGAACGTCTCTCAGTCGTGTCCAACCCTGTGACCCCATGGACTTACACAGTCCATGGAATTCTCCAGGCCAGGATACTAGAGTTGGTAGCCTTTCCCTTTTCCAGGGGACCTTCCCAGCCCAGGGATCGAACCCAGGTTTCCTGGAATTGCAGGTGGATTCTTTATCATCTGACAGTTGATTCCTAGTTGATGACTATTCGTAGGTCTATAAACATTCCGCAAGTGAAATAGTAATGACTATGGAAGGTTTTATTTTTTACTTTATTTCTAAACAGTTTACTGTGCCATATTGTATAGGAAGCATTTGGTACCCTTGTAAGATTTCAGTAGCTTTGATTTTCAGAAGTAACAGTTTGGAATCTGCCATTAAAATTTCAAAGAAAGGAGTCGCATGGTCTTGATTCATAAATTAAAAGGGTAGATACAGACATCACTTTAAAAATGCAACCTTCTTCCAATTTGAAGAAATTACTCATCAATTTGACATTATAAAAATTCGTATACACTGGATTTATATGTTGATTTAATATGACCCTCAATTACCAAGAAATATTTCCTGTCCATAGTTATGAAAATGAAGATGTTTAAGAATCTTTGGGGACAGTGTTCTTAGAGGCCATGAGACTGGGAATCTTAACGGGAAATAGAGCCTTTTGACCTGTAAAGTGAGATGCAACACTTTCCTACTTTCTAGAACAGAAAGTGTTTCTTTTTCAATCAGCATGATGTTCAGAACTGGAAGTGGCAACAGGCTTAGGATCACTTGATAGGACTTCTGATTACCTGCATGGTGTGAGCTTGGGCACAGCAGTTCAGTTCAGTTCAGCCGCTCAGTCATGTCTGACTCTTTGCAACCCCATGGACTGCAGTACGCCAGGCTTCTCTGTCCATCACCAACTCCCAAGGCTTACTCAAACTCATGTCCATTGAGTCGGTGATACTATCCAATCATCTCATCCTCTGTCGTCCCCTTTATCCCACCTTCAATCATTCCCAGCATCAGGGTCTTTTCAAATGAGTCCATTCTTTGTATCAGGTGGACAGACTATTGGAGTTTCAGCTTCAGCATCAATCCTTCCAATGAATATTCAGGACTGATTTCCTTTAGGATGGACTGGTTGGATCTCCTTGCAGTCCAAGGGACTCTCAAGAATCTTCTCCAACACCACAGTTCAAAAGCATCAATTCTTCAGCATTCAGCTTTCTTTATAGTCCAACTCTCACATCCATACATGACTATTGGAAAAACCAAAGCTTTGACTAGATGGACCTTTGCTGGCAAAGGAATGTCTCTGCTTTTTAATATGCTGTCTAGGTTGGTCATAATTTTTCTTCCAAGGAGCAAGCGTCTTTTAATTTCATGGCTGCAGTCACCATCTGCAGTGGTTTTAGAGCCCCCCAAAAATAAAGTCTCTCACTCTTTCCACTGTTTCCCCATCCATTTGCCATGAAGTGATGGGACCAGATGCCATGATCTTAGTTTTCTGAATGTTGAGTTTTAAGCCAACTTTTTCACTCTCTTTCATTTTCATAAAGAGGCTCTTTAGTTCTTTTTCACTTCCTGCCATAAAAGTGGTATCATCTGCATATCTGAGGTTATTGATATTTCTTCCAGCAGTCTTGATTCCAGCTTGTGCTTCATTCCGTCCAGCATTTCTCCTGATGTACTCTGCATATAAGTTAAATAAGCAGAGTGACAATATATAGCCTTGACGTACTCCCTTCCCGATTTGGAACCAGTCCTTTGTTCCATGTCCAGTTCTAACTGTTGCTTCTTGACCTGCATACAGATTTCTCAGGAGGAAGGTCAGGTAGTCTGATATTCCCAACTGTTGAAGAATTTTCCAGTTTGTTGTGATCCACACAGTCAAAGGCTTTGGCATGGTCAATAAAGAAGAAGTAGATGTTTTTCTGGAACTCTCATTTTTTCAGTGATCCAATCAGTGTTGGCAATTTGATCTCTGGTTCCTCTGCCTTTTCTAAAACCAGCTTGAACATCTGGAAGTTCACGGTTCACGTATTGCTGAAGCCTGGCTTGGAGAATTTTGAGCATTACTTTACCAGCGTGTGAGATGAGTACAATTGTGTGGTAGTTTGAGCATTATTTGGCATTGCCTTTCTTTGGGATTGGAATGAAAACTGACCTTTTCCAGTCCTATGGCCACTGCTGCATTTTCCAATTTTGCTGGCATATTAAGGGCAGCGCTTTCACAGCATCATCTTTTAGGATTTCAAATAGCTCAACTGGAATTCCATTACCTCCACTAGCTTTGTTGATATTGATGCTTCCTAAGGCCCACTTGACCTCACATTACAGGATGTCTGGCTCTAGGTGAGTGATCACACCATCATGATTATCTGGGTCATGAAGATCTTTTTTATATATTTCTTCTGTGTATTCTTGTCACCTCTTCTTAATATCTTCTGCTTCTGTCCTACCATTTCTGTCCTTTATTGAGCCCATCTTTGCATGAAATGTTCCCTTGGTGTCTCTAATTTTCTTGAGATCTCTGGTCTTTCCCATTGTATTGTTTTCTTCTATTTCTTTGCATTTATCATGGAGGAAGGCTTTCTTATCTCTCTTTGCTATTCTTTGGAACTCTGCATTCAAATGAGTATATCTTTCCTTCTCACTAGCATGCACTCACCTTATCTGTAAAATGAGGAGGTTGAGGGCTCTTTTAATTATGGACAGCCCATCATATTTGTGTCTGCTGTTTTCTATGCTAAGTGTAAAGCATCTTTTTATCCGAAGTCTTTGGTCTCTGCTTCTCCCCGACTCTCTGCATCTCCCTTCCTCCAGTTCTGTCTCTTCCATTGGAAGATTTTCATGTTATCTCTAAGGTAGAATTGAAAAATTGTGTATTATTAGCAAATGGCATCTTGTTATGAAAGTTTCCTTGGAAGGAAGACTGAATTATATTTTATTTGTCAAAAGAAATTTAATGTAAATATACCTGGATGGAAGAAATATTCTTAACCCCCAGTTTAGAATGTAGGGAAAAAATAAGGTTCTATAAAAAAAAAAAAAAAAAAAACATATTGCTTCTGTGTTAAGATATTGGATGAACAAGGACAGAATGTTTTTGATGATAGGCTTTCTTTTTATTCTGCTATAGATGTCTTTGTTTTTTGTACTACCAACAACACCAATACTTAGAGCCCAGTATTTCTAGTTTCCAAACTGTATGTGGCCTAATAGAAATAAATTTACGATGCTTTTTCAACATGACTTAATGAGATTATAATCTCATTTTTTAAACCTCTTTGCTTGACTGCTGCTAAACTTATTTTATGACTTCCAGTGGCTCTTTAATTCTTTCCTTTTACGGCTTGTGTGGAACCTTAGTTTCCACAGATAGAGATCAAACATTTGCTATATTTATGTATAATACTTTGATTTTTAGTTCTGTGCTCTGAAAAACAGTTGAATTCATAATATAGTTGGCTATTTTAAGCCATTTTTATACTACTTAAGAATGATATTTTGATGATATCTAGAGAAAGAAGTTCTGCTAGATTTAGAAAAATGTTGAATGTATTTCACACCAAGAAATTAAGGTGATGTAACTGATCAAGGACTCATGACTCAATCTGTTACTCTGTAGATAAAATTTTAAATTAAAGCACAAATCATAGATTTGTTTATTATTTGCTACTGCTTTACTTTTAACTACCCACATGTAAGACTTTAAAAGTTACTATAAGCTGTCTTTATAATATATTTTTAAATATGAATAACCAGCTCAGTAGCTAAGTGAAATAATTTCTTTCAGTACTATAAACATTCGGACTGCACTTTTTGGTTTAATCTCCTGTGTCAAGAGAAAATGTGCTGCTGGAATATCTTAGATATTAGAAATCACAGTTCAGGTTTCTGGCTTCTTAACCTTCTAAGCCTGACAGTATCCTAGCAGTGCAGATTGCCTGGTGGGTTCTGTCATAAATCCAGTGCTGGACCCAGCAAAGAGAGACAAGGTCTTGCTTCTGAATTAGATGTGGTAGATTCTCTTGAATGGAAGCTTTTCTGGAACTGGTCTGAAATTAGAATGGACCTTCCATGAGAGTCCTGAGCCAGGACAGTTCTGACTAAATTCCAAAAGCCATACCTTCCTACAGGAGGAATAATTACCATTTCCATGTATACATGGCAATACCAAAACACACGTGTTGGAGAAATGTGCTCTCTAGTCATAGATGGACTTACAGTGACTTGCTTTGTGATCTCAGTTAAATGAACTTGGATCTGTCAGCTTTAACATAATAATAAAACAATATTGCTTTTGTTTCTGTAATATACCTGTTAGTTATTAAATATTAGAGTAATGAAATTAAACAGTATTTATTTTATGTGTACTCAGATAAATGCATAATATTTTATTTTTCTTCTCCAAATTAACTTTAGATTCAAATGTACCAGCTGTCCAGGCTCCTTCATGATTATCACAGAGATCTCTACAATCATCTTGAAGAAAATGAAATCAGCCCCAGTCTTTATGCTGCCCCCTGGTTCCTCACATTGTTTGCCTCTCAGTTTCCATTAGGATTTGTAGCCAGAGTGTTTGGTAAGAGACGCCAATGATTAATTGGAACAGCATTATTTATTCCAAGGGGTATACTTCTAGCCATAAGGTGCTCCAATTGTTTTATCTAGCGTCGTGTCACAGAATCACAAATTGCTAATGGAATTTAATAAATGTGCCTGGCTCCATTCTGAGAGTAATTTGAAACCATTTTAGTCTTAAATTGAAATGCAAAGGGAAAGAAGAAGAGTTGAGCTCCTGTATTTGAGTAAACTATAATGGAATTCTTATTTTCGTTTATACCTAAAAAAATCACAGTGTAATTAAAAAAAATATGAACTAAGGAATTCCACTGTATAATTTTTTCAGATATTTATACACATCTGTCCTATCTTTTTTGTTTTTCCTTCCCCATTGTCCTCTTCAACCTGGATTCAAAGCACAGAGAAACAGCATGTTCTCTGACTGGGTTAATGGAAGCAACCTCTTTCAATGTTGTTTCTAATGGCACTTGTTAATGTGACTTTTTATTGTTAACAAGGTAATTGGAATTCCTGTTTTATTGCTCTAAGTGCCCTCCTATCGTGCCAGTACAGAGGTGGTGCCCATCTCTAACACTGGGTGCACAGCTGGTTGGACCCAAGGCAAGTTGTTGAGTTGCTGCTTTGCTCCACAGTGTAGTAAAAAGAGAGTGTGACACAGCTTATGTTACCTTATGAGGCTTTTAAATCTATCACACCTCTTTAGTTAGGTTTGTCTAAATCTGTTATTTAAAAAGCAAACCATCTTTTAAAAAACTGCTCTGTAGCAGAGGTTTATTCTAATGTTGAGAGCTTGATGACCTCAGAAGAGGCTTCCAGTTTTTCTGTTCCACTCATCTATCCGGTACCCGTGGTGCAAGTAGACAGTATTTATATCTTTGCTTTTGCTAAATTGGAGCTTTTGGTCAAATTTTAAGTATTGGCCTGATTGTAGGTCATTACCAGGATTGAAAAAAATGAACTAAAATAGAATAAAGAGAATATATCAGTTATAGGGAAAAAAAAGTTATTTGGAGAAACTTCAAATTTGAGGATATATCCTCTTCCAGGGGATCTTCCCAACCCAAGGATTGAACCCAGGTCTCCTACACTGTGGCCAGATTCTTTACCATCTGAGCTACGGGAAGCCTGAAGATATAGTAATACATGTAATATGTATACATAGCACCAGATTGCCATCTATGGGGTCGCATAGAGTCGGACACGACTGAAGCGACTTAGCAGCAGCAACACCAGATTACAGTGTACTGTGTCCTTGTTACTAGGGGCTGTGGCTTTAAAAATTAGACACTGCATTAGTGCTGATACAATTTGTAGGCTAAGTGCAGCAAAAGAGTAAAACAAGAATGCCCAGAATCAAATATTTACCAAATTTCCATATTTTTATTGAGCATACACGATTGCTTTTTCTCCAGGGAAGTTTTCTTTGGAGCTTGGGTTTCTCTTTATAGATCTTCTATAAATCCTTTCATTTATATCTGTTCTTATCAGGAAATAGCTTATCAGATCTAAAATGATATTTAGGGTATCTCTCTCTGACTTACCCTAGGACGCTTGATATCTGGATTCAGGAAACATACCTCCCCAGTCATCTGTTTTTTGCTCAGAGAATATGAATGATGCTGTCAGCTCTACAGTAGCCACTCCATTCTTAGAACTGAGTGAAGAAGAGACTGTCAGCAAAGGGAAAGATGTGTGAGCAAGAAGAATGACCATGTTTGAAGTGATTGTTTCAGGGTTCCCTCATTTTTAACAACCCCCTCTTGTTTATTACTGACTACAGAATGGCATGGATTGAGAGGAATGCTCATACAAAAGTACTTAGTACTTTTCAAAACTATTGTGTGTTTACATTTGTTTGGAGCAAAGTTCAGAGTTAGGGTGAAGCTCTGGTGGCTCAGACGTAAAGCGTTTGCCTGCAATGCAGGAGACCCAGGTTTGATCCCTGGGTCAGGCAGATCCCCTGGAGAAGGTCATGGCAACCCACTCCAGTACTCTTGCTTGGGAAAATCCCAAGGACAGAGGAGCCTGGTGGGCTATGGTCCACGGGGTCACAAAGAGTTGGACAGGACAGAGCACCTTCACTTTCACTTTCAGAGTTAGGGTAGCCTTTTTTTTTCTATTCTGATTTAGGTTATACCCTGATTTTGATTTTTCTTTTAAAGTTTTTTTTTCTTTATATTTTTTCCCTAGTACAGGTTTAATTACATATTAACTGGTTCTTGTAGTTTTATATTATGGAAAAGAGAGTTTAAATAATCCTAAACTATTGATTATGTTGACTTGTTTTTGTATTCTCCTCATGAAGAAAATCTAAATATCAGTCTCTGTTAAATTTGCAACTGCTGCTGCTGCACTAAAAGTTATAAATATGTGGACAAACATATACAATTTATCTTTTTCTTTTTACATTGACCTTATCTGAGGTTCCTAAGTAAGTAAGAAGAATAGTTAAACAACTGATTATTTGTTTTTGTCATATTATTATTTAATTCAAACTAGGTTATTTTGACCAGTTTTATTTTGTAAAATATTCTGTAGTTTTATTGCAGTGATTAAAACAACCACCATACACACACACACATACACACAACCATGCAAAAAACCACATTAACACACAGAGGTCACGTTTTACAATAGTAGAGGCATAATTTTGATCATGAAAATTATATATCTTTTTTTTCAGATATTATTTTTCTTCAGGGAACTGAAGTTATATTTAAGGTTGCCCTAAGCCTGCTGAGCAACCAAGAGACACTCATAATGGAATGTGAAAACTTTGAAAATATTGTTGAATTCCTTAAAATCACTCTCCCCGATATGAATTCATCTGAAATGGAAAAAATAATTACCCAGGTATGATTTAAATGGTAATAATAAGGTATAAGATTATATAGCAGTTTCTCTACTAATTATATTATTAAATGTTTTAGCATAAACATGAGTTTTGCTTGACCATTTTTAAATTTGATCAGATACATTTTACCTAGAAATGAAACTATTGTGTAATTTCTTCTTGTGACATTGTGTGGCTGTGCCCAGGCAAGGTGATTCAGTCCTTGCCTGTGATGATTCATAAGTTTTTCAATTTAGATCGGTGGTAAGACTGAAGATAGAGCTTAGAGAGTTTAGTTCAGTTCAGTTCAGTCGCTCACTGGTGTCCGACCCTTTGCGACCCTATGAATCGCAGCACGTCAGGCCTCCCTGTCCATCACCAACTCCCGGAGTTCACTCAGACTCGCGTCCATCGAGTCAATGATGCCATCCAGCCATCTCATCCTCTGTCGTCCCCTTCTCCTCCTGCCCTCAATCCCTCCCAGCATCAAAGTCTTTTCCAATGAGTCAACTCTTCGCATGAGGTGGCCAAAGTATTGGAGTTCCGTCCAAAGAAATCCCAGGGCTGATCTCCTTTAGAATGGACTGGTTGGATCTCCTTGCAGTAGAGGGACTCTCAAGAGTCTTCTTCAACACCACAGTTCAAAAGCATCAATTCTTCAGCGCTCAGCTTTCTTCACAGTCCAACTCTCATATCCATACATGACCATAGGAAAAACCATAGCCTTGACTAGACGGACCTTAGTTGGCAAAGTAATGTCTCTGCTTTTGAATATGCTATCTAGGTTGGTCATCACTTTTCTTCCAAGGAGTAAATGTCTTTTAATTTCATGGCTGCAGTCACCATCTGCAGTGATTTGGAGCCCCAAGAAATAAAGTCTGACACTGTTTCCACTGTTTCCCCATCTATTTCCCATGAAGTGATATGACTGGATGCCATGATCTTCATTTTCTGAATGTTGAGCTTTAAGCCAACTTTTTCGCTCTTCTCTTTCACTCTCATCAAGAGGCTTTTTAGTTCCTCTTCACTTTCTGCCATAAGGGTGGTGTCATCTGCATATCTGACGTTATTGATATTTCTCCTGGCAATCTTGATTCCAGCTTGTGCTTCATCCAGCCCAGCATTTCTCATGATGTACTCTGCATAAAAGTTAAATAAGCAGGGTGACAATATATAGCCTTGACATACTCCTTTTCCTATTTGAAACCAGTCCTTTGTTCCATGTCCAGTTCTAACTGTTGCTTCCTGACTTGCATATAGGTTTCTCAAGAGGCAGGTTAGGAAGAACTAATAAATGAATAAGCTGAGATGCACTTAGCTTTGTAGTATTGCTGTGTGTGTTAGTCACTTAGTTGTGTCTGACTCTTTATGACTCCATGGACTGCAGCCCACTAGGCTTCTCTATCTGTGGGATTTCCCAGGTAAGAATACTGGAGTGGGTTACCATTCCCTTCTCCAAGGGATCTTCCCCACCCAGGGATCAAACCTGAGTCTCCTGAATTGGCAGGTGGATTCTTTACCGTCTGAACCACTAATTCTGTTTCAAAATATATGAGGAGTACACATGACAGGAATTAAGACTGGAATTAGACAGTCTTGGATTCATCAACTTCCAGATTTTTTATTAGTTGTCTGTCTTGTACACATCACTCTAACCTTCTGAACCCTAGTGTTCTCACGTGCAAAATGGGACAGTTCTGACCCAAGAGATTTTGTGAAGCTTAAATGAGACTTTCTTTATTAGTCAGGGTCCCTTGCAGGAAACAGATTCTACCTCCAGCAACTCAAGGGAGGGTTTGATTTACAGGAGTGCAGGCAAGGTTACGGGAACAAGACACGATGTCCAGGCATTTAGGAACCAGTGACAGAGGGAACTGTTCATATCCCTGGTGCTTCATGAGGAGAAGGAGGATATGATAGTGCTGCCAGGCCCAGTGAGTGCCAGAAGTCTGGAGGCAGGCTCTCTGGAGGTTGCTGTACTCTTGGTGAGCAAGACAGGGAAGGAGCTGGGAAGAAGTTACCAACGTCTTTCTTCTGCCCCTCTTGATCTCCTGATGACCTTTGCTATTGGCGATACCCAACCAGAAGTCATGAGAAATGCTGGGCTGGTTGAAGCACAAGCTGGAATCAAGATTGCCGGGAGAAATATCAATAACCTCAGATATGCAGATGACACCACCCTTATGGCAGAAAGTGAAGAGGAACTAAAAAGCCTCTTGATGAAAGTGAAAGAGGAGAGTGAAAAAGTTGGCTTAAAGTTCAACATTCAGAAAACGAAGATCATCGCATCTGGTCCCATCACTTCATGGCAAATAGATGGGGGAACAGTGGAAACAGTGTCAGACTTTATTTTGGGGGGGCTCCAAAATCACTGCAGATGGTGACTGCAGCCAAGAAATTAAAAGATGTTAGCTCCTTGGAAGAAAAGTTATGACCAACCTAGACAGCATATTCAAAAGCAGAGACATTCCTTTGCCAACAAAGATCCATCTAGTCAAAGCCATGGTTTTTCCAGTAGTCATATGTGGGTGTGAGAGTTGGACTATAAAGAAAACTGAGTGCCAGTGAATTGATGCTTTTGAACTGTTGTGTTGGAGGAGATTCTTGAGAGTCCCTTCGACTGCAAGGAGATCCAACCAGTCCATCCTAAAGGAGATCAGTCGTAAATATTCATTGGAAGGACTGATGCTGAAGCTGAAACTCCAAAACTTTGGCCACCTGATGCGAAGAACTGACTCACTGGATAGACCCTGATTCTGAGAAAGATTGAAGGCAGGAGGCGAAGGGTACGACAGAGGATGAGATGGTTGGATGGCATCACCGACTCAGTGGATATGAGTTTGAGTTCACTCCGGGAGTTGGTGATGGACAGGGAGGCCTGGTGTGCTGCAGTCCATGGTGTCACAAAGAGTTGGACATGACTGAGCAAGTGAACTGAACCAGAAATCAGCAGGAAGGAAAGTGTGAGGAATGCAGGTCAGAGGGGTCTGCCACCTAGGGTACTGAGAATGGATGAGGGCAGAGAATGGAAGCAAATGGAGGGTAATCAGCATATCATATACCTAGTCCCTGATTCTTCATAGGGACCAGGTAAGTGGCAGTTATATATTGTTGTTCAGATGACGTGAATATACTTAAGACCAGATTTGTAAATAAAGCAGTCATGCCTTATGAGTACTGACAAAATTTACCACTTTCCAAGAGGCCCTTGGGATAGCAGATAAAAGACAGAGTTTAGAGCAAGAGAAAGGGAGTCTGAGATCTTGTGCTGCTGCTGTGGGTGCTGCTAAGTCACTCCAGTCGTGTCCGACTCTGTGCGACCCCATAGCCAGTAGCCCACCAGGCTCCCCCGTCCCTGGGATTCTCCAGGCAAGAACACTGGAGTAAGTTGCCATTTCCTTCTCCAATGCATGAAAGTGAAAGTGAAGTTGCTCAGTCGTGTCCAACTCTCCGCGACCCCATGGACTGTAGCCCACCAGGCTCCTCTCTCCATGGGATTCTCCAGGCAAGAGTACTGGAGTGGGGTGCCATTGCCTTCTCCAAGATTTTGTGCTGGTGTTCAGCTATCTACTAGCTGTGTGACTTTGGGCAAGTGAGGGCAACCTCTCTGAGTCTCAGCTTCCTTCTCTACAGAATGGAAATAACATTGTTTTTAGGGGTAAATGTAACCAACTCAGTTGAAGAATTTTGTATCATTCTATACAAGTCTATAACAAGAACTCATTTTATTACATGTAAAACTTTCTTTCTACCACATGTGTGGAATTAAAATCACAATCAGATTATTCTGTAAATACCTTCGAATATTTTTTATTTGTGAAGATGCTCTGGAAATAGAAAAATATAAATTTTATTTACATTTTCAGTTATTCCCTAATTCTTCAGAAATATCTTTTGGGGCTGGCAAGTAGTCAGAGATTGTGGTTTTAGAGAGAGATCAGGTTTGATTTGAAATTAGATCACCCCTGCTTTCTAAGATTAATGAGGGAATTGCTTAGCTTTGGAGATTATTACTATGGTTATTTGATATAAGTTACAGGCTGATAGATTTGGACTTGACATTAGAGATAACTTTCTAGCCAGTAGAATTGATTAACTATGGAATAATACTTTGGCCAGCTGATGTGAAGAGCTGACTCATTGGAAAAGACCCTGATGCTGGGAAAGACTGAGGCCAAAAGAGAAAGGGGCAGCAGAGGATGAGATGGTTAAATAGCATCGCCAACTCAATGGAGATGAATCTGAGCAAAATCTGGGAGATAGTAAAGGACAGGGGCACATAGCATACTGCAAAGAGTAGGACACACCTTAGCAATTGAACAAAAATGAACTATTAATATTAAAGGAGACTTTGATGAGTTTTATTTACTGTAAAAATGCAAATAATGCAGAACAGCACAAAGAAGAAAGTAAAGTTACAAATCTCAATAGCTTGAGATTTAAAACATCTTAAACATCCTCTTACAATCTCTAATTATACTGTACATGCTGTTGTGTAATGATTTTTTATTTAAGTATTTGTAGAGTATTGGACATTTTTGCATGCCAATAAATATCTCAATGCTCTCATTTTTAAGGGTTGTATAGTATAGTCCACTGTTCATACTCACTGGGTAGGGGTAAAAAAAGATGCTTATTTAAAAAGAATAACAATATTGTCACGAAATATCATTTCAATTCTAAGATTTGAGTATCTCTAATAGTAGTAGTGCAAGTAAGTCAATGAGATTTTTTGTGGTTTCTTCTCTCCCAACAATGTTAGTGTGGATACCAATGCTTAAATGGCAGCTCACTTTCTCTTGCAAATTTAGACTAAGGAGGAGTTACTTGTTCTCTAACTTTGAAGCAAACTGTCTTCCTAATGGGTGACAATATGGGAGAACAGAGGCAGCTGCAATTAAACAGCTCTATACAGTGCCCAATTCCCAAGTGGCTCAGTGCTACAGAATGCACCTGCCAATGCAGGAGATGCGGGTTTGATCCCTGCGTCGCGAACATCCCCTGGAGAAGGAAATGGCAACCCACTCCAGTATTGTTGCCTGGAAAATCCCGTGGACAGAGGAACAGTCCATGGTGTCACAGAGTTGGACACAACTGAGTGATTGAATACGTATGTATAGTTCCCATGGTGTGCAATTTTAAGATTCTCTCTCTGGTAGGATATGTTAGTGAATTCTAAGAGACTTGTATGGATTAGAAAATGGATGAAAATATTTAGTACAAGCCCTTTCTACCTCCTTGACAAATAATTGGAAGGGCTTTTGATCTTATTATTATAGAACTACCCTATGCAGTTTTGCTTATTAACCAGCAAAGATTATCTCCAACTTGTATAAGGGTTACTCAGTTACTCATGTGTATCTGGTAGGCAACACTTTGGGAGACCATTCCTAGATTATGTATATTTTAGATGCAAAATATCTTTGGACGTTAACTTCTCTAGTGTCTTGGCCTTGTCATGAAAATGTTTCAGTTGTGTAGAAATCATCTGTTTGTCCTTACTTGACAGTCACACTTGTTACAATTCCCTTTGTTTGGTATGTCATGCTGTTCCTCATTAAGAAGTATTGGGAAATCTACATGAAGTACCTTAGATACACAGATGTATCTTTATGTACATCCTGAAGGTCAGACTGACCCCTGTTTTCACTGCAGGTTTTTGAGATGGATATTTCTAAACAGTTACATGCCTATGAGGTGGAGTATCACGTGCTACAGGATGAACTTCAAGAATCTTCCTATGCTTGCGAGGAGAGCGAGCCCATGGAGAAGCTGGAGAGGGCCAACAGCCAACTGAAAAGACAAAACATGGACCTTCTAGAAAAATTACAGGTAAAGAGATGATGATTTGACCATAAAAGCTGTTGAGTGCCTCCTCTCCTGCATAGAACCATCCCAGGAAGGATAGAGCTGTGGTGTAGATTGAGCCATTGCTGACTGTTGACCTGTGTATCAGATTGTGTCCAAGTGCCCTGGGGGCTACAAATGCACAGGCTAATTTAAGTATCAGTTGGGAGAGAAAATCTCCTCTCACAAAATAATTAAATGGCAGTTCAGAGCAGAATCTGATTCAAAACTTACTGGGTTTTGAATGTTTGGTTTAAGTTCAAGTTGGGAGGGATTGACTAGAGGAAACTGGGAAAGCTCTGGGGGTCTTGGGGCTTGAGCTGGACTCTAGAGGCTTGGTGGGAGGAATGAGTGAGGAGTGGGGAGTGTTTAAGGCTAGATAATATGGCAGAACTTAGAGGAAACTTAAATCCTCTTAAGATTTACATTGGGGAGAAATGGGGTAAACATGATGGAGGCGGATTTGTAAATAACTTTCAAGGTCAAGAAGAAGAACACAGCTTTAATCATGTTGAGAAAGAAATCTCTCAAAATTTTTGAACCATACTTTAGGAAGATCAGTCTGGAAAAACCTTGATGAGGACAGATTAGAATGGGGAGAGAAGGTAGGGAGACCAGCTAGCAATTATTTGTAGAAATCTGATTGGGGAAGATGAGAACTGTCTAGAGTAAAACTCACAGAAATGGAAAGGAGAAAATTGAATGAAAACAGGTAACATATAATCCTTGCCATGAAGAAATTTGCAGCTGATAGCTTAATGTGTTGATCTCCAAAGAAGATTTAACCAGGGCCCAGGCCTGATCCTTCAGGAGCTTTTGTGTACCAGAGTTTTATTAAAGTGAAAAAGGGACAGAGAAAGCTTCTGACATAGACATCAGAAGGGGGCCTGAGAATGGCCCCCTTACTAGTTTCAGCAAGGGAGTTATATACTTTTTCAATTGGTTATTACAGTAAATCAAAAGAATGTCTCAAGGTTGTAAAGGTCTTACCAGATCCACTCCCACAATTTACATTTTAAGATAACAGGATTGGAGCTAACAATAGAAAGAAAGGTCTTACCAGACCCACTCCCATAATATACATCTTAAAATAACAAGATTAGTCAGAACTGTCTTGTTAAGGAGAAACATGTCCTTGAGCAAGATACATTGTTATATTGGCTAAGACAAAGCAATGTAGAAAAAAATGTTCCATTCCTCCCTTTCTCCTTGAGAGCCTCAGACCCCTTTCTCCTTCTCTAAGGCCTTGGACCCTTCTTCCTCAAGGGCCCTGGACTCCTTATCAACCTACCCAAGGATGAGCTCTCTCACAGTTACTTCAGAATATAAGTTCAGTTCAGTTTAGTCGCTCAGTCATGTTCGACTCTTTGCAACCCCATGAATCACAGCACGCCAGGCCTCCCTGTCCATCACCAACTCTCAGAGTTCACTCAGACTCACGTCCATCGAGTCAGTGATGCCATCCAGCCATCTCATCCTCTGTCGTCCCCTTCTCCTCCTGCCCCCAATCCCTCCCAGCATCAGAGTCTTTTCCAATGAGTCAACTCTTCACATGAGGTAGCCAAAGTACTGGAGTTTCAGCTTTAGCATCATTCCCTCCAAAGAAATCCCAGGGCTGATCTCCTTCAGAATGGACTGGTTGGATCTCCTTGCAGTCCAAGGGATTCTCAAGAGTCTTCTCCAACACCACAGTTCAAACGCATCAATTCTTCGGCGCTCAGCCTTCTTCACAGTCCAACTCTCACATCCATACATGACCACAGGAAAAACCATAGCCTTGACTAGACGGACCTTAGTCGGCAAAGTAATGTTTCTGCTTTTGAATATGCTATCTAGGTTGGTCATAACTTCTCTTCCAAGGAGTGTCTTTTAATTTCATGGCTGCAATCACCATCTGCAGTGATTTTGGAGCCTCCCCAAAATAAAGTCTGACACTGTTTCCACTGTTTCCCCATCTATTTCCCATGAAGTGATGGGACTGGATGCCATGATCTTCGTTTTCTGAATGTTGAGCTTTAAGCCAACTTTTTCACTCTCCTCTTTCACTTTCATCAAGAGGCTTTTTAGTTCCTCTTCACTTTCTGCCATAAGGGTGGTGTCATCTGCATATCTGAGGTTATTGATATTTCTCCTGGCAATCTTGATTCCAGCTTGTGCTTCATCCAGCCCAGCATTTCTCATGATGTACTCTGCATAGAAGTTAAATAAGCAGGGTGACAATATACAGCCTTGACATACTCCTTTTCCTATTTGGAACCAGTGTGTTGTTCCATGTCCAGTTCTAACTGTTGCTTCCTGACCTGCATACAGATTTCTCAAGAGGCAGGTCAGGTGGTCTGGTATCCCCATCTCTTTCAGAATTTTCCACAGTTGATTGTGATCCACACAGTCAAAGGCTTTGGCATAGTCAATAAAGCATAAATAGGTGTTTTTCTGGAACTCTCTTGCTTTTTCCATGATCCAGCGAATGTTGGCAATTTGCTCTCTGGTTCCTCTGCCTTTTTGAAAGCCAGCTTGAACATCAGGAAGTTCACGGTTCACGTATTGCTGAAGCCTGACTTGGAGAATTTTGAGCATTACTTTACTAGCTTGTGAGATGAGTGCAATTGTGAGGTAGTTTGAGCATTCTTTGACATTGCCTTTCTTTGGGACTGGAATGAAAACTGACCTTTTCCAGTCCTTTGGCCACTGCTGAGTTTTCCAAATTTGCTGGCATATTGAGTGCAGTACTTTCACAGCATCATCTTTCAGGATTTGAAATAGTTCAACTGGAATTCCATCACCTCCACTAGCTTTGTTAGTAGTGATGCTTTCTAAGGCCCACTTGACTTCACATTCCAGGATGTCTGGCTCTAGATGAGTGATCACACCATCGTGATTATCTGGGTCAAGACGATCTTTTTTGTACAGTCCTTCTGTGTATTCTTGCCACCTCTTCTTAATATCTTCTGCTTCTGTTAGGTCCATACCATTTCTGTCCTTTATTGTGCCCATCTTTGCATGAAATGTTCCCTTGGTATCTCTAATTTTCTCTTCAAGATCTCTTTAGAATATAAACTATGTATTTATTCATCAGTGCACTCTTACAAATGTGATAAGTGATTTAGTGTAAAGTAATATTGCACATCTGTAACCTATATGGGGCCTCTCCAGGTGGTGAAAATAATGACGTTTGCAGGTAAGGGTGGAGAAGGCAATGGCACCCCACTCTAGTACTCTTGCCTGGAAAATCCCATGGATGGAGAAGCCTGGTAGGCTGCAGTCCATGGGGTCTCTAAGAGTCGGACACGACTGAGCGACTTCACTTTGACTTTTCACTTTCATGCATTGGAGAAGGAAATGGCAACCCACTCCAGTGTTCTTGCCTGGAGAATCCCAGGGGTGAGGGAGCCTGGTGGGCTGCCGTCTGTGGGGTCGCACAGAGTCGGATACGACTGAAGCGACTTAGCAGCAATAGTAGCAGCAATATTGCACATCTGTAACCTATATGAAGTATGCTGTAACCTATATGAAGTATCCAAGCCTCAAGGAGTGGGGTTTCCATGTGATCAGAGGAGGGGGAGGTGAGAAAGTAAAGCTTCCAGGGAGCCAAGAGGTAGGGGGTAGGGAGTGTGGGGAGAGGGATTCTGAGTTACAACTTAAGTACCCAATGGCTCCTTGGTTTCTGCTTACCTGTCACTTTGTCAATACTGTATGTCTCCAAAGTAGGGAACACTAAAACCCTGTTTTGCTGTGTGGTGACTCCTCTGAAGGATAGCTAGGAGAGTAATAGCTTAGAAATGAGGCATTCCTAAAGTAGTTGCTCCCCAAGAAGAAACACTCGCCTCCTTCATTTCATCTATATTAGCTCTGACCCATAGAACATTTTATGCCTTTTTCTATTCAAAACAATGCCAACAATGTTGTATTAGTGCATTGCTAAAGATCATTTTTTAAACAAGATTTGCGAATAAATTCATCCATATCGTTTTTCTACATTCCACATATAAGCAATATTATGTGATACTTGTTTTTGCTCTTTCAAACTGACTTCACTCTGTATGACAGTCTCGAGATCCATCCACATCTCTGCAAATGGTACTATTTCATTCCTTTTTGTGGCATTCACTCCTTTTTGTAGGTGCCACATCTTCTTTATCCATTCCTCTGCTGATGGACATCTAGGTTGCTTCCATGTTCTGGCTATTGTGAATAGTGTGCAATGAACATTGGGTTGTATGTATCTTTTTGAATTATGGTTTTCACTGGATATATGCCCAGGAGTCGGATTGATGGATCATATGGAGGCTCTATTTTTCAGTGTTTTAAGGAACCTGTATACTGTTTTCCATAGTGCCTATACCAATTTACATTCCCACCAACAATGTGGGAGGGTTCCATTTTCTCCACATCTTCTCCAGCATTTATTTACCAAATTATATCTTTGTTTGAGGTGTTAATTATATGAAAGTGAAAGTTGCTCAGTTGTGTCTGACTCTGTGACCCCATGGACTGTAGCGTGCCAGGCTCCTCTGTCCATGGAATTCTTTAGGCAAGAATACCACAGTGGGTAGCCTGTCCCTTCTCCAGGGGATCTTCCAGACCCAGGAATTGAACCGGAGTCTCCTGCATTGCAGGCGGATTCTTTACCAGCTTAGCTGCCAGGGAAGCCCTCCGGCATTTATTGTTTGTAGATTGTGTGTGTGTGTGTGTGTGTGTGTGTGTGTGTGCGCAATGGATACCAAGGTGGAGGAGGGGGAGGGGGATGAACTGGGAGATTGGGATTGACATGTATACACTATGGGTACTGTGTACAAAATAGATAACTACTGAGAACCTACTGTATAGCACAGGGAACTCTACTCAGTGCTCTGTGGTGACCTAAATGGGAAGGAAATCCAAAAACAGAGGGGATTTATGTATATGTGTAACTGATTCACTTTACAGCAGAAACTAACATAACCTTGTAAAGCAACTATACTCCAATAAAAAAATTTTTAAAAAGAGACAACAGTGTCTATTTTCAGAAAGAAAAATAAACAGGCTATTGTCCTTTATTACTAGGATGTTTCAGTGATGATTATTTGAACATTTCTTTATTTAGGGAAAGTGGGTTTGCACCTACTTTATGTTATAATGGTTTTTATTAATGGTTACAAATTTTTTCATTCACAGTTCAATGTTGTCATCCCCTCTGGTCCCCAAGTTATGTGGGCACAGTTTTTTTACCTGTAAAAACTGATAAGATCCCACGTATGTGTTGAGCAAACCCTGTATTTCCACTCAGAGGGCAAAAAACCCTCTTTTAACACCTTAGGGCAGTGTCAGGAATCTCATGTTTTTCCCTGTCAGATCCCAGTCACTCGAGCAGAAGACCTGTGTGTGGAGTGAGTGCCCTCACTCCTGAGGGATGATGATTTAATATTGCATTTTTGGTGTATTCAGTGAAATAAGATGTATTTTGTTAGAACTCTAGTTATATTTTTGAGAACCATAAAAAATCGCCATGTTGTGGATGGTTTCAGAGTATTTGCTTCCTATACTAAGATGTACTAAGTAATATGATATGATTAGCTAATATATATAAGTTCTGACTGCTGCTGTGATAATGAACCAAAACCTTCAGATTTTTGATTTGGCGGATTTTGTGTTTCTGTTTTGGCCCCAAACAGATAGCTCATGCTAAAATTCAGACCTTGGAGTCCAACCTGGAAAATGTTTTAACCAGAGAGACCAAAATGAAGTCTTTGATCCGGACTCTGGAACAGGAGAAGGTGGCTTATCAGAAGGCGGTGGAGCAGATCTGGAAGCTGCTGCCTGCAGATATTCTAGCCAACTGCGAACCACTGCTGAGAGACTTAAACTGCAACCCTAACAACAAAGCCAAGACAGGAAACAAGCCATGAAGACTTGCCACCTCAGCAGGACGTGACCATTCAAGGATGCTACAGTCTGGAGGAGTCTGCATGCTGCTGGCCCAGCACTGGCCACCAGAGCTGACAATCACTGAATCAGCTGTGAGCCCGTCAGAGCCAGTGGCCCTTGCTGTCCTCAGAGCATGCCAGTTCTAAACCATTGTACATATGTAGACTGTTTTTTGCTGTCCTTGTTGACTATGTACATATATATAAAATGGACTTAAAGAGTTCATGCTTTCAGATAAAAGTAGATGCATATTTAGAGCAATTTTTTAAAAAAGAAATCAAAACTTCATGAAATCCACAACAAAGGGAAGTTAAAATGAAGTTCCCCTTGGACACATGTGACATCTGTTTGTCTTTGTAGTGAAACAAAGCTAGAACATCTTTGTATATTGAAATATACTTGAAAAAAATGAATGTATTTTTTTCTCCAAAGAATGGCATGTTTCACTCAGTGGTGGAGAGGTGGAAACATTTGTGTAACTTTATGTGCATCTGTCTTAAAATCTACTGACATTATATATATATATGAGGAAAATGACTGATTGCCAGTAAATCTCCTCTGAGTTTTCCAGGAAAGTAGGGGCCTTCCCCTGCTGCCTGCTTTGTGCCAATGAGCATGTCGCATCTACATGCATTTTGAGTCTGGTCAGGCATTACTTTAGTTGTATGTAAGGAGGAAACAAGACAGTGGCTGAGTCTGCCCATCCAGCTCAAGGTGAAAGAGAACATTACTAATTTTCTAGTAAATTAGACCAGCGTTTTGTTAAACTAAACATATCAGTCCTTAAAAATTAATTTAGGACCTAAAGTGTCTAGCCCTGGAGTAGGAAATGGCAACCCACTCCAGTATTCTTGCCTGGAAAATCTCATGGCCTGAGGAGCCTGGCCGACTACAGTCCATGGGGTCACAAAGAGTCGGACATGGCTGAGCGACTGAGCATATGTAAATTGTCAAGATTAACTTTCTACCTTTTTATTGAAATTTGTCCTGAATGAACTACTTGGTGCCATAGTTAGTGACAAGGATTTGCCATTTCCCACTAAAATGTGGGAACTCTTGTCTTAGTTCTCTCTACCTTAAATGGAGGGTAAGGAAATGCAATTATGATTGGTGTTCTAAAGATGAGATACTGTGTTGAGATACTTTTTTTTTTGTCAATTGACAGGTCTGATAAGGTTGTAATCATCCTCCCCTTCCACATGAGCATTTATGAGAACTGTGGAGTGTTTAAAACAAACTTGAAATCCACGGGAAGGGAAGGAGAAAGCCTTTCTAAAACCTACAGTTCTGCATTTGGACTCCTGACTTTCTCAGTCTACAGAGAGATTATAAGAAGACATTCATGCATGCTGGGTGAATGGAAGGAAAGGAATTTTTAACTTACACATGGAATTTCTCCATTTCAGAGATGATTCTATGACAGTGCCTCGGAAAGTGGATGCAGCAATTTTGCCTTTCCGAAAAATATTTTTCATCACGGCTTTTTGCAGTACTTGTATTATCAGAGATGGATTATCTGGGATAATTTTCTTCAAAGGGAGTTTGTTATACACAAGCTACAATGTATTACCGAGTAGAAAAGTAAAGCTCTAAAAGTTTCAGAAACATTTGATGAATGGATAAGGAGCTGAACATCCCCTCTCACTCCCACGACCGACCAGTTACTCAGTGGAATGTAGTGACTCAGTGTAGTGTAGTAAATGTAATGTTACAATCAGCACGCCCTCTCATCCAGGCAGTTTCTCAGAAGAAAATGAAGTCTTACTAGTAAAGTTAATGTAATTTCTAGATTCTAGAAAATGCTGACCTAATCAGTTGGGGCCACCAACTGTTTTGTTGCTTGGATTTCCCTCAGATTTCTCTATTTGTAGGAGAGGTATTTTCTTATGAGGAATATGATAAATATCATTGGTTACTGTCTGGTGATGAAAATTACCTGGTGTGTATGATACACAGGTGGTAGCCAGGGAACCTTCAAGTTGGGAAAAGAAACTTTTTCTTTCAGTTGTTTGGTTTAAATTTTATTCTGGATCTTCACAGTCAATGTTATCAGTTGTATTATGGTGTTCAGGGCTTGCCTTGGATGCAATATTTCTTTTGAAAATGAATTTTCTTTTTATTTTGTGATCTTTTAAATGTTGCACCAATTATGCTTCATGCATTGTTACATCTTCATTTGGTTAATGTAATGTCTAGTTCATTTCCAATAAATACATTGCTGCCTGTTTCCTTGGCTTATTGGTTTTACCTTTGTAATAAGAGAGAAGACCTTGGTTAGAGTCCTTTACAAAATCTGCATGGGTTGGATTGTTGCTACTTAAAATTTGTTCACTGATAATTCTTTGAATCAGAGACAACAAAGATAATTGTTAGAAACATTTATGAAAGTACATTCAGTTCAGTTCAGTCGCTCAGTTGTGTCTGACTCTTTGGGACCCCATGGACTGCAGCACACCAGGCCTCCCTGTCCATCACCAACTCTCGAAGTTTACTCAAACTCATGTCCATCGAGTAGGTGGATGCCATCCAGCCATCTCATCCTCTGTCATCCCCTTCTCCTCCTGCCTTCAATCTTTCTCAGCATCAGGGTCTTTTCCAATGAGTCAGTTCTTTGCATCAGGTGGCCAAAGTATTGGAGTTTCAGCGTCTTCTCCAACACCACAGTTCAAAAGCATCAATTCTTTGGTGCTCATCTTTCTTTATAGTCCAACTCTCACATCCATACATGACTATTGGAAAAACCATAGCTTTGACTAGACAGACCTTTGTTGGTAATGTCTCTGCATTTTAATATGCTGTCTAGGTTGGTTATAGCTTTTCTTCCAAGGAGCAAGCATCTTTTAATTTCATGGCTGCAATGAAAGTACATTGTCCGTTACTAATTTTCAGCTGCTTTCCCAATGGAAACTTTTGCTGATAGGTATAAAAAGACAAAAGATAACCATATGGACAGATCTGCATTTACCCCTTTTGTTTTCTGTTTACCCACATAGATAGCAAGTGAGAGAAAGAGGATAAGAAAATACAAAACTAAAATTGAGTTAACTCCTCAGTAAAAAGATTAAGGGCATTTGTTGATAGATATGATATGAATGTGTTTATATAAAATAGGTATCATCAGAATATTTTCAAGTGTGTTTGTAATTCAATAAATGGATACTGTATCCTTTTGCTAACTATAGGACTAAAACTGTGAAATATTTTGCATTACATGTAATTAAGCATTTTGAGGAGTCAGTGTAGGCGTTAAGTATTAATAGAATGGTCTCTTAAATACTCTACCATGATGTATCACTCTTATTTGCTGTGATATGAGGTGGGGGTTGAGTCTTGGCTCTACCCCTTTTGTTTTTTCACTCAACGAATAGTTTTTGTAAGCCAAGCTAGATGCTGAGTATTCAGAGGTGGAGAAGATACAGTCCTTGACCTCCATGAGCTTGTGGTGTAGTTGCAAGGAGTTAATTAGAAAACACGAGAATTTACACTATAACAGATATGCTGGGTAATCCAGACCAGACTCACTGCACGCAAGCTGCCAGGAGGGGCTCACAGAGCTTTGGAGTGGGTGGCAAGTCCTCAAAGCAGGTGATGCCTTCCCTGAGCCTGGAAGAGCCAGTGGAAGTGGAGTGGCCTCTGTTGAACAATAGATGAATGAGAAAGGATGGCATATTTCTGAGATCACAACTCATTCCTTAATCCCAAAGTACAGTTAGTGTTCCCATGGAGGTGGGGCAGGGTGGTGGTGGGAGACAAGTCTCCTGACAAGCAAGGGCTCTCATCATGAAGGTCGTAGCTATTAGATAGCTAACAGATATTTTTAAAGAGTTTGAACTTCACCTATTGAGAAATGGGAGCCATGAAGACCAGTAACCTGGCAAGTGACATGCTTCGATTTGCTCCAATCCACCTAGTATATTTGGACAGAAGCTGGGCCCTGGGAAACTGCAGTTTAATGCATTCAAAATCTAGGCCAAAAAATAGTAAAAGCCTGGTCTGTGGCAGTGACCTTGGAAAAGAAAGTCATCCTAGACTTCTCTCTCTCTAGATATAGTTGGTCACTGAAATCTGCTAGCTTTGTCTGCTAAATATTCGTCCATTTCCCCCTGAAATCCCTGAAACCAAGGGTAGTCACCAGACAGATCTGTTATACTGTGCCCGTCTGCTGAGTTGCTTCAGTGGTGTCTGACTCTTTGTGACCCCAAGGACTGTAGCCCACCAGGCTCCTTTGTCCATGGGATTCTCCAGGCAAGAATACTGGAGGGGGTTGCCATGCCCTCCTCCAGGGGATATTCCCCACCCAGGTATCAACCACGTCTCTTATGTCTCCTGCTTTGGTAGGTGGGTTCTTTACCACTAGCGCCACCTGGGAAGCCTGATAACCTGCCTACACTAATCAAGGTAAATTTAATTGTTTTTAGGAAAACTTGCATGTCCTCCAAGCATCAGGTAGCCTAAACAATACGACATTTGTGCAAACTTGTTTTCAGGAACTTTGAATCAGCTGTGTCCAGTTAGAGCTCCAGCTGCTTAGGACTTGCTTGGATCAGTGCTCCTCCAACTGGGCATGTGCTAGTATCAGATGGGGAGACGGCAACGGCAACCCACTCCAGTACTCTTGCCTGGCAAATCCCATGGACGGAGGAACCAGGTAGGCTGCAGTCTATGGGGTCGTGAAGAGTCGGACACGACTGAGCAACTTCACTTTCACTTTTCACTTTCAGGCACTGGAGAAGGAAATGGAAACCCACTCCAGTGTTCTTGCCTGGAGAATCCCAAGGACGGGGGAGCCTGGTGGGCTGCCGTCTATGGGGTCGCACAGAGTCGGACACGACTAAAGTGACTTAGCAGCAGCAGCTGCAATATCAGATGAGTAACGTTTCAGAGGGCCAGAAACTCCACCCACAGCGCACCGGTGCCCTGTTAAGAAGCGTGCAGCTTAGTTGCGCCTGCGCAGAATGATAATTACTGCAAGTTTTCCTTCTCTCCTGCTGGCTTTCCACGCTCCCCATGTCTCAGCTTCATCCTGAGCCCCTCACCTGTGAGGCACATTTGAGGTCTATACTGCCATCTCCTCTTTTGGCTGTCTCAGGGACAAGCCCTTTCTCTGGTGCAAACCTCGGCGTTTCAGCGTTGGCTCGCTGTGCATCCAAGAAGAATGTGGTTCATTGACAACCCCATCGCTCTTGCAGGTAGGTGCCTTGTTCACGTCCTTGCTAGAGTTTTAACTGAGCTCAACCTCCATTTCCTGGGGCTCCAGAGTCACAGATATTGAGCTTGTTGGTGTTTGTTTGATCCATGAGGAACCAGATATGCCACAAATCCTACGTAGAGAGTATGGCAAAGGGAGCCTGTCCGGATACGGGTTGTTACCAGGTACCCGAACTGCGCTCACCTCGGGGAGAGGGACTTTCCTAAAACGTGACTCTCATCAAGTTTATCCTCAGTTTAAAACCCTTCCAAGGCTCCTCCTTCTTCCCAGGATCATCCAGTCTTTGAGGTGGCACACTTGGCCTTCCGTGAGTGTGTTCCTGTCACCTGTCCAGCTTGTCCTCTGCCCTAGTCAAATGGTTAAGCTCCATCGTTTCCTGAACCAGCCACCCTTTAGCTTTGCACTGGCCACTTCTTGTCCTGGGTGGTCCGGAAGCGCTCCTTTCCCCCTGTACTCTGTCCAGCTCACTCCTTCAGGACTCGTTTCCATCTGTACTGTGTTGTGGGAGGAACTGAACTCCCCCACTATAGACCAGGGTGTAAGGTCATTGGTTACCCTGAGGGTCCTGCTGACCTTCACCTAGGACTCAGTGCCCCCAGAGGGGATTATGTATATATATATTTTAAAAGTTAACATCATCATTACTCTGTTATTTAAAAAAAACATGTTAATGAATTTTCGGTCAGTTGAGAGGTAGGCTTAATATTATTCAGCGTTTGTGTTCCTTGGTGGTGTAGTATGGGTCACGTACTTTGCTAGATGTTGGAACCTCAAAAATGCCTCTCTTAGCTTCTTTGAGTAATTTCCTACCTGACAAATTCACAGTTCCTATGGAAAAAAAAATCAGAATATATGGAATGATATTTCATTAAGTTGTAAGGGGACTCTGGTGCTTTATGTTTATCATAAATATATGCTAAATGGTATGTGCTATAAATAATTTATGTCATATGCAGTGTATTAGACTCTACCTTAAACTTATTTTAATACATGCTACAGCTATAATAGGGCTCTCACGTTGCCTAATTCAGGAACATTATTTAGCAGACTGTGATATGGACAGTGGTCCCTGGAGCTGTGTAATATAGCAGTTGATAAAGTGTATTACATATTAAATATTTACACATGTATGTATTATACTGAGAACTGAGATTATATACCCTGCACAGCTTATGGGCTACCTGAACATGATTTTACTATTGCATTGTTTTCATTGGCATAATTTTACTATTCTGGGAGACGCTTATTCAGGCAAATTAATTTATTTTTCATTACAGGAACTTCCCCAAAGACCCTTCAGCATTTCAATAGAAAATTTATACCCTGAAACACTTTGAATTTCTTGCTTCAAAATTCTCACCTTGCTCTTTCACCAGTCTTAAACTATTATATCCTGATCTTTATCAGTCTTAATCAAGTTCTACATTGAAATACTTACCTGAAACTAAACTTGGCTTCTGAGATACAAACAAAGCTCTATAGAGTTGGTGTTCTCCCTTACTGTGATAATAAGCTCAGCTCTATTTATCAACAGGCTGTGTTGGAGAGATTTGGTAATATTATCTGTTCTATACGCTTATACTCCATAACGCACACACTTTTATTTTCTCTCTATTCTTTTGTGTTGTATTTCATGCTTCATTTCTATTTTCTTACTCTGGTCCCCCTTTCCCTAAGCTGTGTTTTGTCTCATTTCCTGGTAATTCTCATCAACATTTCATACCATAATTGGTGGCTCCTGAGAATAGAACTAAGTGTTGACCTTCAATACCAATAGTATAGAACAGAGGAAAAAGTTTGCTTTTAACTAAATATTTGGATGCCATCCAGCCATCACATCCTCTGTTGTCCCCTTCTCCTCCTGCCCCCAATCCCTCCCAGCATCAGAGTTTTTTCCAATGAGTCAGCTCTTCTCATGAGGTGTCCAAAGTACTGGAGTTTCAGCTTTAGCATCATTCCTTCCAAAGAAATCCCAGGGCTGATCTCCTTCAGAATGGACTGGTTGGATGTCCTTGCAGTCCATGGGACTCTCAAGAGTCTTCTCCAACACCACAGTTCAAAAGCATCAATTCTTCGGCGCTCAGCCTTCTTCACAGTCCAACTCTCACATCCATACATGACTACAGGAAAAACCATAGCCTTGACTAGACGGACCTTAATTGGCAAAGTAATGTCTCTGCTTTTGAATATGCTATCTAGGTTGGTCATAACTTTTAATAAGCGTCTTTTAATTTCATGGCTGCAGTCACCATCTGCAGTGCTTCTGGAGCGCCCCCCCCCCAAAAAAAAATAAAGTCTGACACTGTTTCCACTGTTTCCCCATCTATTTCCCATGAAGTGATGGGACTGGATGCCATGATCTTCATTTTCTGAATGTTGAGCTTTAGGCCAACTTTTTCACTCTCCTCTTTCACTTTCATCAAGAGGCTTTTTAGCTCCTTTTCACTTTCTGCCATAAGGGTGGTGTCATCTGCATATCTGAGATTATTGCTATTTCTCCCGGCAATCTTGATTCCAGCTTGTGTTTCTTCCAGTCCAGCATTTATCACGATGTACTCTGCATAGAAGTTAAAGCAGGGAGACAATATACAGCCTTGACGTACTCATTTTCCTATTTGGAACCAATCTGTTGTTCCATGTTCAGTTCTAACTGTTGCTTCCTGATCTGCATACAGATTTCTCAAGAGGCAGGTCAGGTGGTCTGGTGTTCCCATCTCTCTCAGAATTTTCCACAGTTGATTGTGATCCACACAGTCAAAGGCTTTGGCATAGTCAATAAAGCAGAAATAGATGTTTTTCTGGAACTCTCTTGCTTTTTCCATGATCCAGAGGATGTTGGCAATTTGATCTCTGGTTCCTCTGCCTTTTCTAAAACCAGCTTGAATGTCAGGGAGTTCACAGTTCACGTATTGCTGAAGCCTGGCTTGGGGAATTTTGAGCATTACTTTACTAGCTTGTGAGATGAGTGCAATTGAGAGGTAGTTTGAGCATTCTTTGGCATTGACTTTCTTTGGAATTGGAATGAAAACGGACCTTTTCCAGTCCTGTGGCCACTGCTGAGTTTTCCAAATTTGCTTACATATTGAGTGCAGCACTTTCACAGCATCATCTTTCATGATTTGAAACAGCTCAATTGGAATTCCATCACCTCCACTAGCTTTGTTTGTAGTGATGCTTTCTAAGGCCCACGTAACTTCACATTCCAAGAAGTCTGGTTCTAGATTAGTGATCACATCATCATGACTATCTGGGTCATGAAGATCTTTTTTGTACAGTTCTTCTGTGTATTCTTGCCACCTCTGCTTAATATCTTCTGCTTCTGTTAGGTCCATACCATTTCTGTCCTTTATTGAGCCCATCTTTGCATGAAATGTTCCCTTGCTGTCTCTAATTTTCTTGAAGAGATCTCTAGTCTTTCCCATTCTATTGTTTTCCTCTATTTCTTTGCATTGATCGCTGAAGAAGGCTTTCTTATCTCTTCTTGCTAGTCTTTGGAACTCTGCATTCAGATGCCTTTATCTTTCCTTTTCTCCTTTGCTTTTCGCCTCTCTTCTATTCACAGCTATTTGTAAGGCCTCCCCAGACAGCCATTTTGCTTTTTTGCATTTCTTTTCCATGGGGATGGTCTTGATCCCTGTCTCCTGCACAATGTCACGAACCTCATTCCATAGTTCATCAGGCACTCTATCTGTCAGATCTAGGCCCTTAAATCTATTTCTCACTTCCACTGTATAATCATAAGGGATTTGATTTAGGTCATACCTGAATGGTCTAGTGGTTTTCCCTACTTTCTTCAATTTAAGTCTGAATTTGGTAATAAGGAGTTCATGATCTGAGCCACAGTCAGCTCCTGGTCTTGTTTTGTTGACTATACAAAACAAGATAGAGCTTCTCTATCTTTGGCTGCAGAGAATATAGTCAATCTGATTTCGGTGTTGACCATCTGGTGATGTCCATGTGTAGAGTCTTCTCTTGTGTTGTTGGAAGAGGGTGTTTGCTATGACCAGTGCAGTTTCTTGGCAAAACTCTATTAGTCTTGGCCCTGCTTCATTCTGCATTCCAAGGCCAAATTTGCCTGTTAGTCCAGGTGTTTCTTGACTTCCTACTTTTGCATTCCAGTCCCCTATAATGAAAAGGACATCTTTTTTGGGTGTTAGTTCTAAAAGGTCTTGTAGGTCTTCATAGAACCATTCAGCTTCAGCTTCTTCAGCATTACTGGTTGGGGCATAGACTTGGATAACTGTGATATTGAATGGTTTACCTTGGAGACAACAGAGATCATTCTGTCATTTTTGAGATTGCATCCAAGTACTGCATTTTGGACTCTTTTGTTGACCATGATGGCTACTCCATTTCTTCTGAGGGATTCCTGCCTGCAGTTGTAGATATAATGGTCATCTAAATTAAATTCACCCATTCCAGTCCATTTTAGTTCACTGATTCCTAGAATGTCGATGTTCACCCTTGCCATCTCTTGTTTGACCACTTCCAATTTGCCTTGATTCATAGACCTGACATTCCAAACCTCAATATTGCTCTTTACAGCATCGGATCCTGCTTCTATCACCAGTCACATCCACAACTGGGTATTGTTTTTGCTTTGGCTCCATCCCTTCGTTCTTTCTGTATTTATTTCTCCTCTGATCTCCAGTAGCATATTGGGCACCTAATGACCTGGGGAGTTCCTCTTTTGGTATCCTATCATATTGCCTTTTCATGTTGTTCATGGGGTTCTCAAGGCAAGAATTCCCTTCTCCAGTGGACCACATTCTGTCAGACCTCTCCACCATGACCCGCCCGTCTTGGGTTGCCCCGCAGGCATGGCTTGGTTTCATTGAGTTAGACAAGGCTGTGGTCCTAATGTGATTAGAATGACTAGTTTTCTGTGAGTATGGTTTCAGTGTGTTTGCCCTCTGATGCCCTCTTGCAACACTTCCCATCTTACTTGGGTTTCTCTTACCTTGGACGTGGGGGTATCTCTTCACGGCTGCTCCAGCAAAGCACAGCCGCTGCTCCTTACCTTGGATGAGGGGTATCTCCTTACCGCCACCATTCCTGACATGCATCACGGACTTGATGGACGTGAGTCTGAGTGAACTCCGGGAGATGGTGATGGACAGGGAGGCCTGGCATGCTGCGATTCATGGGGTTGCAAAGAGTCAGACACGACTGGGCAACTGAACTGAACTGAACTGAACCATGGGTAAAATCTATAAATGTCAATACCTGGGTATTCCAAAGAAATATCCCCTGAAACCTCATATAAGGAAACATGAGATCTTTTAAGGTGAAATCAACAGTTTTTGCTCTCATCTGTAAGGTTACTTTAGATTGAATAGCACTTGAATCTGAAAGCTTCAACTGCGATCTAATTGAATATAATTTATAGAGCTAAAGAGGGCTTTCCTGGTGGTTCAAATGGTAAAGAATCCATCTGCAATGCAGGAGACATGAGTTCGATCCCTAGGTTGGGAAGATCCCCTGGAGGAGGGCATGGCAACCTGCTCCAGTATTCTTGTCTGGAGAATCCCCATGGACAGAGAAGCCAGGAGGGCTACAGTCTTTGGGGTCGCAAAGAGTCGGATATGACTGGGTGACTAAGCACACACACGTGTAGAGCTAAAGAATGATAGGGTTAATCAGAAGAGGACTAATTAGTCTTGGAAAGACAGAAGAAAGAAAACCAGGCAGGTTTAGGCAGTCCAGAGGAGAGAACCTTAGCCAAGACCCCTGGCAAAGCTGTCCTTGTTGTTAAAATGGACACAGCAAGTCCTGACCTCCAGACCTAGTGTTCTGGCTGGGTCTCACAAGTCTGCTCCCAACGTGAGAATGATGTGTCAGTGTTGGACAGAGGCCCCAAACGTACAGTTCATTGTACTCCCTTTGTTTGAATGTATGTCCTGAGAGCAGTCTTTCATTTATGATTTAGAGATTCAGAAGCCAGGCTAGTTACACAAGCACAGATACTGGAGCCCCTGCCAGAATCTGTTTTTTTATGTAAGTTAAAAACAGGAATTCTGAAGTTTTAAAATTATAAAATACACATAACGTAAAATTTGGCATTAATAATTTTTAAGTGTATAGTTCAGTGGCATGAAGTATTCACTTCCTGCCACCATCACCACCATCCATCCATCTTTTCATCTTGCAAATCTGAAACTCTGTACCTTTGAAATGGTAATTTTGCATCCCTCCTCCCAGCCACTGGCAACCATTGTGCTTTCAGACTGTATGATTTCAACTACTCTAGTCCCTCACTTCAGTGGATTCAGTGTATTTTTGCTTGTTTGTTTGTTACTGGCTTATTTTAGTCAGCAGAATGTCTCCAAGGATCTTTCATATGTAGCATACATCAGAATCACCTTCCTTTCTAAGGCTAATATTGCATTGTATGCATGCACTACATTTTGTTTACCCATTTACCTGTCAGTGGATTGCAACCTGGGTTGCTTCTACCTTTGGCTATTGTGAGAAATGCTCCAGCGAACATGGGTGTATAAATCTCTCTTCGGGTTTCTGATTTTAAACATCAGTCTCAGGACTGAGCTTTTGGAAGTCCATCCATGAGAGGTGAATCTGTGGTTTGTGTGCTAATGAAATCAATTGCTGAACCTTCAGGGCCCTGAACTAGAACAAACTCATTAAGGTAAGTGACATGTGTTAACCATTAAATATTTTTTATATTGAAATATTATTATTTTACAATGTTGTTAGTTACTGCTGTACAATGAAGTGAATCAACTAAATGTGTACATATATCTCGTCCCTCTTGGACAGTCCTCCCAACCCCCATCCCACCCCACCTCCATCCCACCCATCTAGATCATCAGAGAACACCAAGCTAAGCTCCCTGTGGTATACAGCTATTCATACTAGCTGTATGGTTCATACTAGCTATTAGTTTTACACACGGTAGTGTATATGTCTACAAAGTGTATATATCTAAAAACTAAGATCATGGCATCCGGTCCCATCACTTCATGGCAAGTAGATGGGGAAACAATGGAAACAGTTCACTTTATTTTCTTGGGGTCCAAAATTGCTGTAGATGGTGACTGCAGCCATGAAATCAAAAGATGCTTACTCCTTGAAAGAAAAGCTATAACCAACCTAGACAGCATATTAAAAAGCAGAGACATTACTTTACCAACAAAGGTCTGTCTAGTCAAAGCTATGGTTTTTCCAGTGGTCATGTATGGATATGAGAGTTGGACTATAAAGAAAGCTGAGCGTGGAAGAATTGATGCTTTTGAATGTGGTGTTGGAGAAGACTTTTCAGAGTCCCGTGGACTGCAAGGAGATTCAACCAGTCCATTCTAAAGGAAATCAGTCCTGAATATTCATTGGAAGGACTGATGCTAAAGCTGAAATTCCAATACGTTGGCCACCTAATGTGAAGAACCGACTCATTGGAAAAGACCCTGATGCTGGGAAAGACTGAAGGCAGAAGTAGGGGACAACAGAGGATGAGATGGTTGGATGGATCACCAACTCAATGGACATGAGTTTGAGTAAACTCTGGGAGTTGGTGATGGACAGGGAGGCCTGGTGTGCTATAGTCCATGGGGTCCCAAAGAGTTGGACATGACTGAGTGACTGAACTGATAGCCAATCCTAATCTCCCAGTTCATCCCACCCTCCCCTTCCCACCTGTTTTAGATGATTGTTTTCATTATACAGAAGGAATCCTAGAATGTGTAGCTTGGATGTTGAGCAGATTGGTTTTCTTAAAAATTCTACTGCTTTATTAAACACAAGGAAAGAGTATTTTTTCTAAGAGGTACCCAAATATTGCTAACATTCAAGCTGTCTTTTGCAAAGTAAAATTCTTATGTAGTCTTACATTGTTTCCCTTCTCAATCTGGGAAATTGTTAATTTGTACATTCACAAATGTTATTTTCAGTACAACATGATATTATTTAGAAATAACCATTTCAGTTAAAAACACATCTTCCAGCCTAAGCTCAGGAACATCTCAGGGACTTTACAAAATGAAATGTGGGAATTACTTGGGCACATTCAGTTTTCCTTATACATTTATAATCTATTTTGTCTGGCCAATAATCACTCTTTCTGAATCCTCTCTGGCCTCAAATTAATTAGTTTTTCTGTAGTAAATTGGGTACTTATGAGAAGAAATCACCATTTACTGTTTAATAAGTCTATTAAAGTTATGTAATTAGGGCATTCATTAGTACTTTAATAGCACTTATTTTAAAGTCACAGGACAAGGCAGGAAGGGATGTATCAGTGACATGAATCGGTTAATATGCTTGGTTTTTCTTCCCATTTCTTCTGAAGCTAAGTTTATTATCAAACATGTATGCCTTTGAATAAACTGTTCTAGATATGAAAAAAATCAAATGAATACACTGTGTATGCTGTTTCTATGAAAGGATTGCAGACCAGAAGACAAGCACAAATTTGGAAAATATACTTGCTTACAGTTGTATTTTTCTGTTCCTCTGCTCTTCTTAAACCTGCAGGAAGTGGGCAAGACTTATTATGAGCAGAGTCCTCTGCTTAGAAAGTCTTTGTCACAAGCGAAACACCACTTCCTGAGAGAGGGCACCAATGCTCTGAAGGATCGTTGGAAGGCATGACAGCTGTGCACCGTTTTGTTGTGCGGGGTGCCTTTTCTAGTGTCTGGGACAGTCTGATAGCCCCAGTCCATGTTATGCTTTTGTAAGTATTTTATTGAGCTGAGTTGTCACCAGCCCAAGTGTACATGTGTCCATGGCAAGTCACATAGAAGAAATGGTTCCCCCAATGCATTTTGGGATCAGTAACCACATGAACTGCTGGTAGCATCTGTGAGATCTAGTCCCTGTGGTTCTGTAGCTGGGATCCTTGGGCTATCTCAGGATTCCCTGAAATTTATTTCCGGAGAACATTTATAGCTGCTAAAAGGTAAACAAGTCCTATGGCCAAGTAAGTTTGGGAGACAAGAAATTGAGCAGCATTACCAGAATTCTCTACCACAGGACTTCCCAGAACCTTAAACCTGCCTTGACTGTTCAGGATGAGTGTGGACTAGACAAAAAGGATGAATTACCCAATGTCAGGAGCATGGATTTGTCAACATGTAAGTCTGGCTGAGTTCTGGCTCCTCCGCTGAGTATTTGTTGACCTGAGACCAGTGAGAAAACTCACTAAGAGCTGAGTTTTCTCGTTTGTAGAGGATGGATTTCAACTGGAGCTTAATCGGCTTCCACAGTGGCTCAGCAATACACTATCTGCCTGCAGTGCAGATGTGGTAAGAGTTGTGGGTTCTATCCCTAGGTCAGGAAGATCCCCTAGAGAAGGGAATAGCAACCCACTCCATATTCTTGCCTGCAAAATCCCATTGACAGAGGAGCCTGGCGTGCTACAGTCCATGGGGTCACAAAGAGTTGGACACAACTTAGCAACAAGACAACAATAAACTAGAGCTTAATGGTCTGCTCAGTTGTGTGATTTCTTTGGTAACTGATTTTCCAAAACTCCAGCTAAATTAAGGCACATGGAAAGTGAATTCTAGTTTTTCTATTTAGTCTCTCATAATCCATCTTCATCTCGTAGATGGCTTTCTAAAAGAAATACTACAAAACTAATGGCCCTAGTAAAATTTTGTTTTGACTAATATTACAAGTGAAGTAGTTGAAACTGTATGGTTAGCCTTGTTTTTTAAAAAAGATGAATAAGTTATTTTCCCCTCTTTACTCTTGGTGTTGGCATATAGGGACTTCATTTTCTCTATAGTCTTGCCTTTTTTCATTGGAATGGTGAATGGAGAAGAATGCCACATATTTTCTTCTAGTTTAACCAACAAAATAAATTTCACTTGAAAATTCTAGTTTATTTTTTAAAAGTCTATAATCTGAACAGATAAATGCTGTTTCTTCAAGTGTATTTCTACAAACGCTTAGCTCTTAACTGTTGCCCTCGTGAGTCTATGCTCAGCTTCTGTCTTGTGGATGGTCATCATTCTGTGAATGAATAAGCATGGCAAAGAGAGAAAGGCCCATTTGCATAAGGAAAGCATTCCTGTGTTTCTGCTTTACTCACAACATTTCCAAACTCCTAACACTTCTAATGCCAGATTTGTGGGTTTTCTACAAATTCAGCAGTCAGTTCTGTAAAACCAACTGAGAATCCGATGATTTAATTCCATCCTGACACAATTTACTTGGAGTTAGTATTTGATTCTCCAGGCCAAGGCTTCAGTCCTATAAGTCTCTACCCACTTAACGCAACAATGGCAGGTTCCAGTCTGTCACGTGTACTGGGAGATCCCATGAACTGCAGCCTGCTGGACTCCTGTCCATGGGATTTCCCAGGCAAGAATACTGGAGTGGGTTGTCATTTCCTTTTCCAGGTGATCTTCCCAACTAAGCTTCCAACCGGGATCAAACCCAGGCCTGCTGCAGAGTACATCATGAGATGTATTGCAGGCAGATTCTTTACTGTCTGAGCCACCAGGGAAGCCTTTAGCTGGTATCAGTTCAGTTCAGTTCAGTCGTTCAGTCGCTTTCATGTACGACTCTTTGCGACCCCATGAATCGCAGCACGCCAGGCCTTCCTGTCCATCACCAACTCCTGGAGTTCACTCAGATTCATGTCCATCAAGTCAGTGATGCCATCCAGCCATCTTATCCTCTATCATCCCCTTCTCCTCCTGCCCCCAATCCCTCCCAGCATCAGAGTCTTTTCCAATGAGTCAACTCTTCGCATGAGGTGGCCAAAGTACTGGAGTTTCAGCTTTAGCATCATTCCTTCCAAAAAAAATCCCAGGGCTGATCTCCTTCAGAATGGACTGGTTGGATCTCCTTACAGTCCAAGGGACTCTCAAGAGTCTTCTCCAACACCACAGTTCAAAAGCATCAATTCTTCAGCGCTCAGCCTTCTTCACAGTCCAACTCTCACATCCATACATGACTACTGGAAAAACCATAGCCTTGACTAGACGGACCTTAATTGGCAAAGTAATGTCTCTGCTTTTGAATATGCTATCTAGGTTGGTCATAACTTTTCTTCCAAGGAGTAAGTGTCTTTTAATTTCATGGCTGCAGTCACCATCTGCAGTGATTTTGGAGCCCCCCAAAAGAAAGTCTGACACTGTTTCCACTGTTTCCCCATCTATTTCCCATGAAGTGATGGGACCGGATGCCATGATCTTCATTTTCTGAATGTTGAGCTTTAAGCCAACTTTTTCACTCTCCTCTTTCACTTTCATCAAGAGGCTTTTTAGTTCCTCTTCACTTTCTGCCATAAGGGTGGTGTCATCTGCATATCTGAGGTTATTGCTATTTCTCCTGGCAATCTTGATTCCAGCTTGTGTTTCGTCCAGTCCAGCGTTTCTCATGATATACTCTGCATAGAAGTTAAATAAGCAGGGTGACAATATACAGCCTTGACGTACTCCTTTTCCTATTTGAAACCAGTCTGTTGTTCCATGTCCAGTTCTAACTGTTGCTTCCTGACCTGCATACAGATTTCTCAAGAGGCAGGTCAGGTGGTCTGGTGTTCCCATCTCTCTCAGAATTTTCCACAGTTGATTGTGATCCACACAGTCAAAGGCTTTGGCATAGTCAATAAAGCAGAAATAGATGTTTTTCTGGAACTCTCTTGCTTTTTCCATGATCCAGAGGATGTTGGCAATTTGATCTCTGGTTCCTCTGCCTTTTCTAAAACCAGCCTGAACATCTGGAAATTCACAGTTCACGTATCGCTGAAGCCTGGCTTGGAGAATTTTGAGCATTACTTTACTAGCATGTGAGGTGAGTGCAATTGTACGGTAGTTTGAGCATTCTTTGGCATTGCCTTTCTTTGGAATTGGAATGAAAACTGCCGTTTTCCAGTCCTGTGGCCACTGCTGAGTTTTTCCAAATTTGCTGGCATATTGAGTGCAGCACTTTCACAGCATCATCTTTCAGGATTTGAAACAGCTCCACTGGAATTCCATCACCTCCACTAGCTTTGTTAGTAGTGATGCTTTCTAAGGCCCACTTGACTTCACATTCCAGGATGTCTGGCTCTAGGTGAATGATCACACCATCGTGATTATCTTGATTGTAAGATCTTTTTTGTACAGTTCTTCTGTGTTTTCTTGCCAGCTCTTCTTAATATCTTCTGCTCTGTTAGGTCCATACCATTTCTGTCCTTTATTGAGCCCATCTTTGCATGAAATGTTCCCTTGGTATCTCTAATTTTCTTGAACAGATCTCTAGTCTTTCCCATTCTATTGTTTTCCTCTATTTCTTTGCATTAATTGCTGAGGAAGGCTTTCTCATCTCTCCTTGCTGTTCTTTGGAACTCTGCATTCAGATGCTTATATCTTTCCTTTTCTCCTTTGCTTTTCACTTTTCTTCTTTTCACAGCTATTTTTAAGGCCTCCTCAGACAGCCATTTTGCTTTTTTGCATTTCTTTTCCATGGCGATGGTCTTGATTCCTGTCTCCTGTACAATGTCACGAACCTCTGTCCATAGTTCATCAGTCACTCTATCAGATCTTGTCCCTTAAATCTATTTCTCACTTCCACTGTATAATCATAAGGGATTTGAATTAGATCATACCTGAATGGTTTAGTGGTTTTCCCTACTTTCTTCAATTTCAGTCTGAATTTGGCATTAAGTAGTTCATGATCTGAGCCACAGTCAGGTCCTGGTCTTGTTTTTGCTGACTATATGGAGCTTCTCCATCTTTGGCTGCAAAGAATATAATCAATCTGATTTTGGTGTTGACCATCTGGTGTTGTTCATGTGTAAAGTCTTCTCTTGTGTTGTTGGAAGAGGGTGTTTGTTATGACCAGTGTGTTCTCTTGGCAAACTCTTTTAGCCTTTGCCCGCTTCATTTCGTACTCCAAGGCCAAATTTCCCTGCTATTTATCGGGGGCCAAACTATGGTGGAGGTAATGAAGATAATGGCGACCTCCTTCAAAAGATCCCATGAATGTAATGCTATACTCAGTGCCCCTAATCCTGAAGCAGGCCACCACCAAGCCATGCCTCTGGAGACTCCTGGACACTCACAGGCAAGTCTGGGTCAGTCTCCTGTGGTGTCACTGCTCCCTTCTCCTGGGTCCTGGTGCACAAGGTTCTGTTTGTGCCCTCCAAGAGTCTTTTTCCCAGTTCTGTCTAAGTTCTGGCAGCTCTATGACGGGGTTAATGGCAACCTCCTCCTAGAGGGCTTATGCCATACCCAGGTCTGCTGCACCCAGAGCCCCTGTCCCTGTGGCAGCCCACTGCTGAGCCATACCATCACAGGGGACGGTCAAACACAGTTCTGTCTCAGCCTCTGTGGAGTCCCTGGGTCCTGGTGTGCACAAGATTTGTTTGAGCCCTCTTAGCATCTCTGGCAGGAATGGGGTTTGAGTCTAAATGTAAATTCGCCCCTCCTACCATCTTGCTAGGGCTTATCCTTTGCCCTGGGATGCGGGGTATCTCCTCACAGTCACTCCAGCACCTACCATCTTACTGGGGTTACTCTGACCTTGGATGTGGGGTATCTCCTCACAGTTGCCGCTTCTGACCTTCTCCTCATGGCCCCTGCTTCTGACCTTAGATGTGGGGTATCTCCTCTTGGCTGCTCCAGTGCCACGCAGCCGCCGCTCACAGCTCCAAAGACATAAAAGTTAGGAATCATGAAGTTATTTGTTGTTTGTATCTAAGGAGTCATGTCACCTGCAAATTAGGAAGCTGTGTTTTCTACTCTGGACCCTTCTTCCTGAATCACCAATTCCCTCACCACCCACTGTGCTATTTTAAATAATTAATATTCATAGCCACAAAAAGTAAAATCTGTAAATATAGTCTTTTTGTAACCTAGAGCACAGAAAGAGAAGAGATTCATGATCTGTAAATGCAGCTTTATTAAAGAGTGAAAGTGAAAGTTGCTCAGTCCTGTCAGACTACTGGAGTGGGTAGCCTTTCCCCTCTCCAGGGGATCTTCCCAACCCAGGGATTGAACCCAGGTCTCCCACATTGCAGGTGGATTCTTTACCAGCTGAGCCACAAGGGAAGTAGCTTTATTAAGTGCAGTTGTGAAATATCTGATGTTTCCAGTTTGTCCTGTCTCTACAGAGGGCTGGCTCTGCCACTCCTGAAACAGTTGGCCCTTGTGGCAGATGACCGCTGAACAACTGGGAGAGAACACTGAAGGATGGTCTGATCCATGAACAGTTACACTATGGAAAAGTATCACGTGAAAATAAGAAAAAAAATCATAGTTAAACTCACCTTGGAGCATCTCCCTGGAATGAAAAGCTCCTGACAGAACAACAAGCGCGCTATCAAGATGAACTGTTGATAAGTAACCATATCAATGCACTTCATATGCATTATCTCACTTAATTTTTGTGATATTTCTGTGAAGTAAAGTATAATTTTATCTTTATTTTACAGAAGAAAAAAATAAAATTACACATCTAGTAAGTGATGGAGTTGGGGCTCAAATGCTACATGTTCTGACTGCAGAATTTTTCCTGTCAATTTTTTGACAATCTGCTGTAGACCTCCTTGGGTCAGCTAGCAGTCTTTGCAGGTTTATTTATATTACATTATCTTCAAGTCTCAGAAAATCATGCAGTGTGAGGTATCTTGTTCAAGTCGAGAATGCCTCTTATATTGGTTTACTGAGGTAATCAATTTAGGAATGAGTCTTTGAACAAAGACAGGCTTCCCAGGTGGCATTAATGGTAAAGTACCCATCTGCCAATGGAGGAGACATAAGAAATGTGGGTTCAATCCTTGGGTCGAGAGGATCCCGGGAGGAGGGCATAGCAACCCACTGGAGTGGAGAATCCCAGGACAAAGAGCCTGGTAGGTTGTAGTCCACGGTGTCTCAAAGAGATGGACAGGATAACTGAACGACTTAGCCCACAAGGCAGGGATGAACCCATGGGGTGCCTTTAAAACAAAGGATATTTAAAGATTGGAGGGTGGGGTCAAGTTGTGAAGAGTGAATAAGGAAAGCAGGGAGAGATAATTAATTTTTCTGGTCTCTGAGCTTAGTGTTCAAAAGTTATGTGAAGAGGACCTTAAAGAAAGCCAGAGAGGGACTGTGAACTCCTCTTGACTTCTTACTGGATTCCTATATCTGAACTAAGAACAACCCTTAGGGATTGTTTTTTTCCTTGTAGCTACACAACTAATTAAAGAAATATCCACCTCTGTTCTAATGGATTTCCCTTAAATGTTAAGAAAATCCCTGGGTAGGAATCTGTATCCCCCAAGTGCCATCCCCATTCAAAAGCCCACATGGTGGTCCACTTTAGGGATTTTGGGGGAAGGTCAAGAAGAGGAACTATCTTCATGTTCTCCAGCTCTGCTCCTCATCTCTTTCTCTAGCTTTGCCCTCTGGCTCTGACTTGAAAAGATGGTCATTGTAGGAAGGCATCAGAGTTCCAGTGTTTTGTTCTAATGAGCTTATGGACAGGAAATGAAACTGTGGAAACATTCTGAATACATAGATTCAAGATGGGCCATAAATCAAATTTATCTGTCATGATTCCAGATTTTATGTGTATAACTGAAAAGAAACGTGTCTGACTTGATCGAATCTGAATCTGTTTAGGGATTTCTAGGGACATGCATGTGTGAGGTAGTAAATAAATTTTTCTTTACTTCAAGAAACAATGTGGAAAAAGAAGGGACCAATTAGATCAGATGTGGGATTTCTGAGATTAGACCTGTGCTTAGCATTGTGCTGTTAGCTGACTGGCTGGAAGACTTGTTAAGTGGATGGAAGAAATGGCAATGTTTTGCCTCACTGGTGTTTGATTATGTAATTAAGCAGTATTATTAGAAAATATCAGGGAAAAGAAAAGAAAATATTGGGTCATTTTCCCTCAACAGAATGATCTAAACTTTCTACAAAATGGGCTTCCTTTTTATTGGGAGAATGCAAGATGGAAAATGACTGATTGTGGCTGTAACTTCTGTGTTAATATCATTAAATGAGAGTCATTTCAAAACACTGTGTTGATGTGTTCGATTCTTTGATACCTAGTTTGTTCAAATCATCTTTGGAGGAATTTATTTTGTTAGATTAACACATGCATTATGCAATGTAGAATTAATGTCTATAAAATTGAAACTGGAAAACAGTACCTCACTTCATATTAATAATCTCATTGTCAGAACTTTGAGTAGGAGGAATCATCACCCACAAGATTTGATTTATTTAAGAGCGATGACTAATCTCAGGTGTTTTTTTTAACATCTGAAATTGGAATCATTTAATTCAACTTGCATTTAGTTGAATATCTAATGTGTGCACTGTACTTGGAGAGAGACACACAGAAAATACTTACATTTCACTTTGGTGAGTTCCATAATATATGTTTTAAGATTTATTTGTGCAAAAGTAAGGAAAGAATTACTTGAGCCTGGGAGGGCAGGCAGAAAAGCAGTTGAATGGAAAAACCTTGAAGAGTCAGAAAAGGAGCAACAGAGACAGTCTGGGGTGGTGGGGGGAAGACATGTGAAAGCATGAAGACAGACTGTTGGGCAGGCCTTGGCATTTCTTGATGAGCAATTCCTCAAAACACGCTACATGTGAAGTGTGAAAGTGAAGTCTCTCGGTCGTGTCCTCGGTTGTGTCCAACTCTTTGTGACCCCATGGACTGTAGCCCACCAGGTTTCTCCATCCATGAAATTTTCCAGGCAAGAATACTGGAGTGGGTTGCCATTTCCTTCTCCAGGGGATCTTCCTGACCCAGGGATCAAAACTGGAGCTCCTGCCTTGCAGGCAGACGCTTTACTGTCTGAGCCACCAGGGAGCTGACTCTACATGTGAAGTGTAGAGGTAACTAATTCTGCTTCTTCAGCATCGTGATGCTGAGGAAGAAGGTAATTTGAGACACATATGCTTCACACATTTCCTTTAAGAAGACAATTGCCGCTCAGTGCTGGGCTTACTGGGGCTTCCCTGGTGGCTCAGATGTTAAAGAATCTGCCTGCAATGCAGGAGACCCTGGTTTGATCCTTGGGTTGGGAAGATCCCTTGGAGAAGGGAATGGCAACTCACTCTAGTATTCTTGCCTGGAGAAACCCCATGGACAGAGGAGCCTGGCGGGCTACAGTCTTTACTGTGAAGCCCATGTTTCAGAGTCCCTTATTTGCATGCTGCTGCTGCTAAGTTGCTTCAGTCGTGTCCGACTCTGTGTGATCCCATAGACGGCAGCCCACCAGGCTCCTCCATCCCTGGGATTCTCCAGGCAAGAATACTGGAGTGGGTTGCCATTTCCTTCTCCAATGCATGAAAGTGAAAAGTGAAAGTGAAGTCGCTCAGTAGTGTCTGACTCTTTGCGACCCCATGGACTGCAGCCTACCAGGCTCCTCTGTCCATGGGATTTTCCAGGCAAGAGTACTGGAATGGGTTGCCATTGCCTTCTCCGCTTATTTGCATGAGACCCCCCCAAAATTATGTACTTAATTTTGTATGAGTAATTTCATATTATTTTTTTTTAAGGGGAATCCCATGTTATAGAAATTCCAGATTGCAGAAAACTGATAGGTCCGTAGCTACCATTTATTAAATAGTGTATCTATCAGGGTCCAGTCAGGAGACATAAACCACAAGTAATTTGAATAGGGACCACATAATACAGACATTTGGGGCTTCCCAGGTGACTCAGTGTGTAAAGAAACTGCCTGCAATGCAGGAGACACAGGCAGACACAAGTTCGATCCCTGGGTCCAGAAGATCCCCTGGAGGAGGGCATGGCAAACCACTCCAGTATTCTTGCCTGAAGAATCCCAAGGACAGAGGAACCTGTTGGGCTATGATCCATGGGATCACAGAGAGTCAGACACAACTGAAGGGACTCAGCATGCATGCTTGCAATATAGACATTTATTAACTGCAACAGGGAATTAGAATAAAATAATGGAAATTGACTAATAAAGGGTAAAAAGAACTGTTGAGAATAAAAGAAGGGCAGATACAGGGGGCACCTACTGAAGGCTAAGGGAGAGCACCTGGGAAGGAACAAATCTGGAAAAGCCTGTTGGCAGCCATCACCCCCTCATCTCAGAACTGAAACCCAACTTCATTGGAGAAGGCATGGCTGAGGCTTCCTGGGCGAACTCTCTGCAAAGCTCCCTGAGAGAGTCCCAGGGAAGGCTCTTATAGGAAAGTGCCAAGCTAGTGGCCCTCCACAGAGAAGCACTTCTAGGGAGTGTGGGGAAGACCATGCATGGGAGGCATCATGTACTGGTGGCCCGCTAGTGCTGCAGAAGGAGGGCCTGTGAAAGCTTCGTCTACTGCAGGAGCAGACCCAGAGGGGTACCTGCAACCAGGAGGCAGAACCCCTTCCTACCCTAGTGTCTTCCCAGAACCCTCTATGACAGTTAAAATTTTATCATCATGCAAGCTGCAAAGGTAGAATATAAGGTCCAGTTTGATTTTTGCAAAGCAAAGAATACAGGGTACATTTAGATCTCATAAGCAATCCACTGATAACTGGCACCTTTTTGCCTGTATTAGCAAGGTGGCTCAGGGCTTCCCTGGTGGCTCAGAATGTAAAGAATCTGCCTGCCATGCAGGAGACCTGGGTTTGATCCCTAAGTCAAGAAGATCCCCTGGAGAAGGGAATGGCAACCCACTCCAGTATTCTTGCCTGGGAAATCCCATGGATAGTGGAGCCTGGAAGACTACAGTCCATGGGATCACAGAGAGTCAGACATGATTGAGCGACTTAACATATACCTGAACTCGTTCACTTTCGACAAGATCTTGTATGTCCCACATATGTTTTATTGGCATCAGGCACTGCTTGTGTCTTAGTCTATCTAGGCTGCTGTAACAGAAATATCACAGACGGAGTGGAATATAAACAGCATTTACTTCTCATAGTTCTGGAGGCTGGGAAGTCTAAGATCAAAGCGTTGGCAGATTCAGTGTCTGGTGAGAACCCACCTCCAGGTTCATAGATGAGCTGTACTATGTCCTCAAATGGCAGGAGGGGAAAGGAGTTCTGTGGTTTCTTTTTAAAAAAAATTTTTCAAATTAATCATTTTATTTAATTTGGCTGAACTTGTGGGATCTTAGTTCCCTGACCAGGGATTGAACTGATGCCTCAGCAGTGAAAGCAGAGTCCTAACCACTGGACCATCAGGGAATTCCCTGGGGTCTCTTTTATAAGGCAGTGATCTTATTTCTAGTCAAACCTAACGGAAATCAATCCTGAATATTCACTGGAAGGAATGAGGCGGAAGCTCCAATACTTTGGCCATTTGATGCAAAGAGCCGACTCATTGGAAAAAACCCTGATGCTGGGTAAGATTGAAGGCAAAAGAAGAGGGTGGCAGATGATGAGATGGTTTAGATAGCATTACTGACTCAGTGGACATGAATCTGAGCAAACTTCCGGAGTTGGTGTAGGACAGGGAAGCTTGGCGTGCTACAGTCCATGGGGTCTCAAAGACTCAGCGAGTGAACAGCAATGACAGTCTTATTTCTGAGAGCTGCGCCTATGACCTCATCACATCCCCAGGGCTCAATGTCCAAATACCATCACGTTAAGGATTAGGTTGCAATCTTGGAATTTTGGTGGGACGCATTCAATCTGTAGTATCTTGTGAACCTAAGCTTTCTGACTGACAACAAAGGAGGGTGAGGAAAACCACCAAAAACAATGCGGCATTTCCCAGAAGGTTTACTGAGAGAGGTTACCTGGAAGAGACTAACAGTTCAGTTCAGTCACTCAGTCGTGTCCCCATGAATTGCAGCATGCCAGGCCTCCCTGTCCATCACCAACTCCTGGAGTTCACCCAAACTCATGTCCATTGAGTCGGTGATGCCATCCAGCCATCTCATCCTCTGTCATCCCCTTATATGCAGATGACACCACCCTTATGGCAGAAAGTGAAGAGGAACTAAAAAGCCTCTTGATGAAAGTGAAAGAGGAGAGTGAAAAAGTTGGCTTAGCTCAACATTCAGAAAATGAAGATCATGGCATCTGGTCCCATCACTTCATGGGAAATGGATGGGGAAACAGTGGAAACAGTGTCAGACTTTATTTTTTTAGGCTCCAAAATCACTGCAGATGGTGATTGCAGCCATGAAATTAAAAGACGCTTACTCCTTGGAAGGAAAGTTATGACCAACCTAGATAGCATATTCAAAAGCAGAGACATTACTTTGCCAACAAAGGTCTGTCTAGTCAAGGCTATGGTTTTTCCAGTGGTCATGTATGGATGTAAGAGTTGGACTGTGAAGCTGAGCTCTGAAGTATTGATGCTTTTGAACTGTGGTGTTGGAGAAGACTCGTGAGAGTCACTTGGACTGCAAAGAGATCCAACCAGTCCATCCTAAAGGAGATCAGTCCTGGGTGTTCATTGGAAGGACTGATGCTGAAGCTGAAACTCCAATACTTTGGCCACCTTGTGTGAAGAGTTGACTCATTGGAAAAGACAAGGGCCGCCAAAACATCTTGTCAGTCATTTTGGCTTCTGATCCTTCTCATCAGCAGTCACCCTTTATCTCAGCAACAGAGATTTGTACTCGTCTTGAAATCTGGAAAACTCAAGACATACATGAGGAGTGTAGCTGTTAAGAATTTAATTAAAACATTCCTTTTCTGTTGGGTTTAGCCTTTAAACTGTAACTCTCAAACTACTTATGTTACTGTCTGTGAGCCCCTCTGGAGGGTTTAGACATCCATTGGCCAGAGGATCTGGGGCTTGTTTTTCCCTTAAGCATATGTGGCTGAGGCATGAATTGGAAAATATGACCTTGAAACAGGTTTGCATTTAGGTTTAAAAAATTAATTAGTTTGAAAGTTCAGAGTATATAGGGAATTTTTCTATCATAGATTGGTATTGAATATATTGAATGCTATTACTGAGTTTTCCGCTAGATGACACTGTTGTTTCAATTTTACTTGCATTGATCTTAACTTCCTTTGAAATGAACTTTATGGCAAGCTGCTTCAAGAAATTATGTAGTTTCTGCTTCCAGGTAAAATATCTTCAGTATAGGGAAATCTAGCTTATTTAGAAATGTCTGCAGGGACACCACTTAAGTCTCCCTAAATAAAGCTAAAGACCCTAGTTTTCTTTTCTATTAGACCTATATATATTTTGAATTTTTAAAAATATTTATATACTTGGCAGTACCCGGCCTTAGCTGCAGCGTGCAGGTTCTTTCATTGTGACATGCAAACTCTTAGTTGTGGCATGTGGGATCCAGTTCCCTGGTCAGGGATGGAACCCGGGCCTCCTGCATTGGGAGCGCAGAGTATTAGCCACTAGACCGTCAGGAAAGACCCCAGACCTGTATTTTGAAGGTTGCTCTTTAAATACATTTCTTCTTTCTCTGTTCTCAGTGGAGATGAAGAAAAACAGATTATCTTCATATATATAAAAGCCTTTCAAATATAGAAGACCAATATAAGATTGGTTTTGAGGAACTGCCTTGTCATCCAATGGTTGAGACTCTGCTTTCATTGCCAGGGCGTGGGTTCAGTCCCTGGTTGGGGAACTAAGATCCCACAAACATTGCAGGAGAAGAAAAGATTGGCTTACATCTTTATTTCCTTAAGGCAAAAATAATTAAAAAAAATTTTTTTTATTGCATTTCTTTGTCATTTGTTCTGCCTAATTTTTTTGAGGAGATTTGGAATCTGAATGGGGTCCAAAATAATCCAAGGGCTTTGGACTTGTGTTCATGGCTGAATCACTTGTTAGTTTTCCAAAGCTTCAGCAGTATGAGCTAAAAATATTTTCTTGGGTTCTTAGAGAATAAAGCTAAATTTAGTTTAAGTGCTAAGTTGCTTTAGTCATGTCCGGTGGACTGTGGTCTGCCAGGCTCCTCTGTCCATGGAATTCTCCAGTCAACAATACTGAAATGGGTTGCCATTTCCTCCTCCAGGGGATCTTCCGTACCCAGGAAGCGAGCCTGTGTCTCTTAGGTTTCCTGCACTGGCAGGTGTGTTCTTTACCACTAGTGCCACCTACATCACCCTATTCCATTCTGTTGCTGATAGAGACTAGTGGTCTTGGGCCTTCAACTTTGATTTGTCCTGGCCAGACTCCCTGCGAATCCACCGTACTCCTTTCCACCTTTGGACCTTGTTATTCCCTCTATGTGAGATGACCGCAACATACCCACCCCATGCTCTTGTCACATCGTCAATCTCAAGCTAATCATCATTTCTCAGTCTTGCTCTTTCCCTGCCAGCATCCGCTGCTGCTGCCGACTGCGTGATGGATCCCAGATTCATCTCCTTAGCACCTTGCACTTCTCTCTTGTAGAATTTTGCACCCGCGTAGTAATCTAATTATTTGCGACCATTTGTTTGGTGTCTTTACTTTTTTTCTACCTCTTATTAGTTAAGGTAAGGTCTTTTTTTTTTTTTTTTTTAACCCACAAGCCCCAGCCATTTCCTTGGGACACGGTAGACACATGATAGGAGCTCAATAGGCCTATTTTGATTAGTAGACTGATTTCTGACTTATTTTGCATTCTTTTTTCCAAAGATACAATCATTCTTACAAGGGCAGCAGGTTGACAGAAACATGGCTTATTCAAAACTCGGACATGAAAACAGGGACATAGACGGGGAGGGAGAAGGCTGTATATAACAGTTCGGTGAGGAAGGAAAAGCCTGATTTCAAACTCCGTACTATGGGTAATTAAAACAATTGATATGTTTTTAAAAAGAGAAATGATACAGTCAGGTGGTTGCAATTTATTTGGAATGTTGAATGGTTCATGAGGACAAAGACCATTTGTCCTGATAATTGTAGTAGTCATCTTGACATTGGGCTTGCTCTTTCTGGCTGGTTGTAATTTCATTTCCAGCTGTTATTTTGGAAGTTATTTTACCATGGTTTGGAAGCCTTTTACACAAGTGTGGATGACATCCATGATGTTGACAATAACAACAGAATGTCTAGTATTTGTTAGCACATCCTGTGTACAGGAAACTGGGCTAGTCACGTTATAAACATCATGTCAATGAGCAGACTTTAATGCATAATAGTCACCTGAGTAGGAGGGGGGTGGTTCTTGTTAAAAGCTGATAAAACCTTACTCTCAGAGTTTCTGATTCAATAGGTGTGGGTGTAATGATGATTTTTGTGTTTCTGACAACATCCTCAATTGCGCTGATGTTGCTAATCCAGGCATCACACTTGGACAATTGCTGCATTAGTTCATTTAACCATCAAAAAACCTATAAAAGAAAAGTGGTACTATCACCTCCTTTTGGTGCTCAGTTATGTCCTATTCTTTGTCACCCCATGGACTGTAGCCCACCAGGCCCCTCTGTCCATGGAATTTTCCAGGCAAGAATACTGGTGTGGGTTGTCATGCCTTCCTCCAGGGGATATAGATGAGGAAACTGAAGCTTTGAGAGATTCACTAACTTATCTGCAGTTGCAAATTCACTAACTTATCTATACTGTACGAGGTAGCACAGTAATAAAGAATTCTCCCGCCAGTGCAAGAGGTACAAGAGACACATGTTTAATCCCTCGGTAGGGAACATCCCCTGGAGGAGGAAATGGACAACCTGCTTTAGTATCCTTGCCTGAAAAATTCCGCTGACAGAGGAGCCTGATGGACTACAGTCCATGTGGTTTAAAAGAACTGGGCCCCCCCTGAGCAATTGAGCACAAGAGCTGTCAGAACATGTGTTCTAACTCAAAAGCTGAACTTCCTACCCGCTAAAGCAGTTGTTCTTAAACTTTGCATGTGTCAGAATCACTGGAAGAGCTTTTTAAAAATTTCAAGTTTTAAATTTTGAGTTGAGTTCTACCTCTATCTAATGAAGTTACATCTTCTGGGCTAGGATGGGCTATCTATTGTTTGAAACACTTCTCAGGAGATTTCCAGAGCTCAGGGATTTTTGGAAATAGTGTAATTGGCTGCTCATTGTAATCTCTTGGGAGTTTAAACGAGTACTGACATCTGGTCCCACCCCCAGGTATTCTGATGTATTTGAGATAGGATGTGGCTTGGGAATCGGGATCGTCAGAAGCTCCCCAGGTAATTCTAATATGCAGCTTGAGAAGTGTGTGAAGTGCTGCACTGAGATTCTGCCTCTTGAACTTGACTACTCATCTTTTTGAACCAAATGAATTTATTATGCAAAAGATGTTAAGGCAAGAGAAGACTCAAGAGCAGTCTTTAGCAGAGAGGAGGTTTGAAGATACAAGCTGGAGTTAGGTTGTTCTGTTATTTACCAACTCTGTTGTAACTTTGGATAAGTCACCAAACATGTCCTAATCTCCCTTTTCTCATATGTAAAATGAAAATAAGGATGTGACTACGTGCTCTACCAAGGCATCGTAATGTTGTAAAAATTAAATGACAATATTTCTCTTTAAGGCTTTATGAACTGTTGAATACTAAGCAAAGGTGACAGATAACTTTTGCCCTATTCAAAGCGAGATTTCTCACCAAGGATGTATCATAGCTGGTAATAAGTGAGGCTTTTGATTTTTTTTTTCCACCTGCAGGAGCCCTAATGTCTAGCTCATATTCAGGTAGTTATGTCAAGAACATTTTCTTGGATTTTTTTTTCCCTAACATTCATAAACAGGGACAGAATCTTTTTTATATCATCTATAGGCTTTCTGAAAGCATCAAATTATGGGCAGGACTAATGGATTGAGAAGGCTTAGTGCCAGTTTATTGTGACTGGCTTATGGCACATCACCATCTGAAAGGCCATCACAGAGGGAAAAAAAAGTCGTTCACAGTCTAATTTAAATAGTGACTGCAACTTTGCAATGATGACAGACTGTGACAGTTTATAGGTTTTAGATGGCGACTCATTCACTTTGTAAAAACAGATCAGCTTCCAGTGGACCTACAATTATTGCCACACACATTTGTGGATTTTTAAAGAGAAATTGAGTGGGCAGCTGCCATTTCAACCAGGTAGAGTTACATAAATGAACATACCCATCAGGTAATTTTTTAAAAGAAATATCCTCCTTATCCTCTGTGGGGGAAGAGGATGGGATGATTTGAGAGAATGGCATTGAAACATGTATATTACCATATGTGAAATAGATGACCAGTCCAAGTTTGATGCATGAAACAGGGCAGTCAAAACCGATGCACTGGGACAACCCAGAGGGATGGGATGGCGAGGGAGGTGGGAGGAGGGCTCAGAGGGGGCAGGAGGGGGGGGGGGGGGAATATGTACACCTGTGGCTGATTCATGTCAATGTATGGCAAAAACCACAACAATATCGTAATTAGCCTCCAATTTAAAAAAAAAAAAAAGAAAAGAAATTATCAGCAGCTTGGAGAGCTCCAAGTTCCTGAAGCCAGTTTCCCATTTTAAAATTTGTATAATGTATCTTTGCAAAGAGGTGGAAGGTCACTAAGGGAAGCTGAAGGAATAATTCTAAGGATGGAATTGGGAGAACTGTAAATCCTTTTCTCTCTTTGTCATCCTCAGTACGCAGGTACCATATTGAATCTGGAAAGTCAGAGGAACACAGTCTAGAGGGGTTGGTTGACAGAGAGGAGTAATGGTTACTGAGTGAAAGAAGAAAAAATTCCCTTTGTTTTTTTTCAAGGCTGAGCTCTAACCCCTTAAACTTCTTAGATAAAACCTTCTTCACATATGCAAACTATATCAACTAGAGAGGAGGGGCCATGGCTGCCCAGAAAGGGGGGAGTGAGGTCCTCTGAGTGAGGCAAGACCGTCCCTTCCTTTGCCCTGGGAAACAAAGGAGGTTTCCAAAAGCAGTGAATAAAGTGAAAGTGTTAGTTGCTCAGTTATGTCCAACCTTTGTCAGCCTACCAGGCTTCCTCTGTACATGGGATTCTCCGGGCCAGAATACTGGGGTGGGTTGCCATTCCCTTCTCCAGGGCATCTTCTCAAGCCAGGGATCGAACCCAGGTCTCCTGCATTGCAGGCAGATTCTTTACTGTCTGAGCCACCAGGGAAACCCTTCCAAAAGGAGAGAGTAGATAATTCCCTTTGCTCTGATGGAGAGGGAAGGTGGAAGTGATATAGAAGTAGACTAATAAAAACTACTATTTGTGTAAATCTCTAGAATTAGCAACACTTCTTTACTAAATTCTACCAAAAGACACCTTTATTTTAGGTCCTAACTCACTGAGATGCAAAGATTGCAGTATTCAAAAAAAGGCTTTTTGAATGATTCGCCAGTGACCTTCTAAGTACCAAATCCATTGATGTCATCAAGTCATCAGTTTTCATCTGACTTGACCGTTTGACATGCAAATTATCTTACTGGGCTTTCATTCCTTCTTTGGCTACCCTCCTTACGGGCAAATCAGAAAAGAAGGGAGATTGGGCTGAGATTTCTCTGAGTAGTCAGAGAAAAAGGAATATAAATCACTTGTATATACTATTAATCTGGCCTTCCACGATGCTTTGTTTATTTCTTAATGAAAGGACACTTATCAAATTGTGCCATAATTTATTGTTCTTGCCTATGAAACCCTCACTAGACAGTGCCTTATTCAATACAATATACACAGTGCCTGGTATATCATAAATGTTTTGTAAATGCTTGTTGAATGGATATTTGAGTCAATATATAATAAGCCTTTGGAGAAGGAAATGGCAACCCACTCTAGTGTTCCTGCCTGGAGAATCCCAGGGACGGGGGAGTCTGGTGGGCTGTTGTCTCTGGGGTCACACAGAGTCGGACACGACTGAAGCGACATAGCAACAGCAGCAGCATAATAAGCCTCACAGAAAATCAGTATGTTTCATGTGATGCTCTATTTCAAAACACACACACACACACACAAATGCATTCATGTTACTGGCGTGGTCACTTTGTCAGCTTGGGTTACAGATCGAGTCACATCCTTATAATTTCTAAGACAGTTTGGGACTCCAGAGATATGATAGAAGTTTCATAGTTTCTTGAGGATTATTTCACCTGAAATTGTTCAAGAACCTCAGTGGCTTATTTGGTCTAAAACAGTCTGTGCACAGTCTGATTGGTTCCGTGTTGGGTTTCGTCTTAGCAGTCATTGGTTTGGTTGACTGGGTCCATGGGCCTGCCTTCCTCCCTGATCCTTTAGTGAGTTCCATCTCTAGGTCACACATCTCTGTACTCTCCTGTATGCCTCTGTCCCCTGGGAGGCAGCATGTGTTTGTAGCTTCAGATATCTCCGTAGGTCACATGGGGTTCTAAGCTCAGAATCTCACGGTGGCCTCTTTTGCATCTAATTAGATTACTTGCTGAGTCTCCTGGCTGTTCTAAGTTCAACCACATGCCATGCCGAGGACAAGCTTTTCTTCTGGAAAGTAAAGCTTTTCCCCTGGACCTCAGGCTCTCATTTTGAGAGACTGGGTTACCCCACAATTTTCCTACCAGCCTGAAGAACTCCATTTGGAATCCTCTGGTCTTTTCCTATCACCAGGCCATTGTCAGAATCATCCCAAATATTCTAACATTTGAACTTCAAACAGGAAAATACCATGCTCACATTCTTTCCCTCCCAGGAGGCTCCTAGACTTGTACACAGATTTGTCTACCTTCTCCATAGATGATGACTCTGCACAGCAAAGAATATGGGGAGGGCAAGACTGTCAGATTCCAGAAGGTTCTGCTGTATCTCTCCATTAGGCAATAGATGATTGCTACCCTTTACTTTTGAGTAGCTATGAGAAGTCAGTCTAGTGACTCTTTCCTAAAAAAGGAAAATTTACTCCAAGATAGTTTGTTATGGTCATCTATAGATGCAAGAATTTTTGGAGTAAATACTGTTTTAAAATTTCTTCTCAACACGCATACATGTGTGCACACATGTCCATACTCTTAAAGTCCACTTTAGAGAGTGTTATCAAAAACTATCTCTAGATAATAAGATTTCAAAGCATGACTTTATTTTTTCTTATTTTCCTCAAAAATGACATGTAATTCATTGTTGTTGTTTAGTTGCTAAGTCGTGTCCAACTCTTTGTGACCTCATGGACTGTGGCCCACCAGGCTCTTCTGTCCATGGGGTTTCCCAGGCAAGAATACTGGAGTGGGTTGCCATTTCCTTTTCCAGGGGATCTGGAGATTGAACCCGCATCTGGACTGAACCCACGTCTCTTGCGTTGACAGGTGAATTAGCCACAGTTGAGCCACACCTCAACTGTGGGGACGCCTACACCCCTGCCTCCCGCCTTGAGCCCCAGCACCCCACTCCCCTACAGGATCTTAGTTCCCAGACCAGGGATTGGACCCATGCCCCCTGCATTGCAGGTGGATTCTTTACCACTGAGCCATCAAGGGAACCCAATATAATGTTAAACTAGAGAAATAAAAATGTATAAAGATAAATCCATAACTGTAGAATAAAAATATAAACCAAGTATGCCAGAACTAGAATATCCTTGAAAAAACAGTGTGACTTGTCTATATGTTTTAATCCTCTGTTTCACTTCAAACTCAATTACAGGTAACTTTACAGAAAGATCTATTCAGGTGGTTCAGTGCTGAAGAATCCACCTGCCATTGCAGGAGATACCAGAGATGCAGGTTTGATCCCTGGGTTGGGAAGATCCCCTAGAGAAGGCAATGGCAACCCACTCCAGTATTCTTGCCTGCAAAAATTCCATGTACAGAGGAGCATGGAGGGCTACAGTCCATGGGGTCGCAAAGAGCAGACACGACTGAGTGTGCATGCTCTAGTCACCTGCAGTACTTGCTTACTTTCTGAAATGCAGGTGCTGGTGACAAGCCATGCATTCAATTTAGTGACACTGGATTATATATTGTTTTTGTTATGGTACTCTGAATATAAATTTTAATTATAATTTGTCCTCCATTTTGGAATTTGTTTTATAAAGCATATACACGAAAAAGCGATTTCAAAACTTCTGTTGCAGAAAGTGAACAAAAGTGTTGTCTCCATTTGTGTTTACACATCATTTTACTGTCAATCTAGAATTTTCTAACATAGATGGCTCATCCACTGGCAACTTTTCAGAAAGGCTGGCAAAATCTTTCAGGCAATCTCTTTCACACATTATTATTTAGAAATGCAATTTTTAGCTGGAGATGTAATCTCAGAACGTATCCTCAAAACAAAATAATCCTGAAGCAACACTTGACTCTATAAATGCTAAGTGGAAGAGAGGAACACTTTAAACCCTTTGTTGGTTGAACTGCCATTCGTCAGGCACCCTGTCATATATGCTGAATGGTGTCCAAACATTTGAGACAGACAACACACACAGAATGTGCTCTGGCTGATGAAAATTCCAGACCCCCTAAATTCAATATGCGGGGGGAGAGGCCTCAGCGACTGCTCTAGGTTCAGTGGGACTGGAGCTTGACAGCAGGGACCGTGACAACTCACTCTCCCGCACAGCTGGGAGGATGAGAAAAATGATTTCATTAGCAAGAAGAGTCCAAATTGGAAACGAGCTGCTTTTACAAATTTCATAATAAAAACTGATTTTTGTACTTTCTTATGTGCTTATTCTGCAAATGTTTAGCACAGTTCTGTCTGCTAGGTTTAATTCTCTAATTTGGCTCTGGTTTGCATGTGAAACTGATTTGAATAAGTTAAGAGGAGGGTGTTAAGGATATTTTAAGGGAGGGGGGCAGTGGGACTTCATTGACCTCCACAGGCTACCTGCGGTCATATATCACTGAGTTCAGTGGGTAAGAGGTGCTTTGTATTATGCTATATCTGTTAGATTCTTTTATGATTCAATAAGCCATAGAATCAGGAATTGTTTTAGTTGGCTGGGGAGTACGATGAGGCGTGGGGCACTTAAGTGGTGGAGCCTGTGGGACTCAGCCAGGAAGTTCTTCTCAAAATCATTTTTTGTGGCAACTGTGAACCACACACTTCTTCCTCACCACCCTCAGTCTCTCCCTAGCCGTGGAGGGCAAGGATCCCCCAAAGATGGGAATGTGCATTTAGCAAAATTTCTCAGGGGATTCTGACAGGATCTTCAGGCTGAGAACCACTGATTTCATAATATGAGAAAAGGAAGGAAAGAGAGGTCAAATAACATCCATTGGTGATAGATGGCTCGTACCTTATTCTCAGGCCCTTTTACCTTTAAAATCTATTGAGGATAGTCCATATGAAAGCTATGCTTTTCCAGTAGTCATGTACGGATGTGAGAATTGGACCATAAAGAAAGCTGAGCACTGAAGAATTGATGCTTTTGAACTGTGGTGTTGGAGAAGACTCTTGAGAATCTTTTGGACTGCAAGGAGATCCAACCAGTCCATCCTAAAGGAAATCTGTCCTGAATGTTCATTGGAAGGACCGATGCTGAATCTAAAGCTCTAATACTTTAGCCACCTGATGTGAAGAACCAACTCATTGTAAAAGACCCTGATGATGGAAAAGATTGAAGGCAGGAGGAGAAGGGGACGACAGAGGATGAGATGGCATCACTGACTCAATGGACATGAGTTTGAGCAAACTCCGGGAGATGGTGAAGGACAGGGAAGCCTGGTGGTCTGCAGTCCATGGGGTTGCAAAGAGTCAGACACAGTCAGTGAGTGAACAATAACAACCACCTCAGGAGTTCTGGTGAAATTTGAAACTGTATTCTGTACAGAGGGCAAGGAGAGATGGAAACAGAGGCAGAAAAACCACTTCTGGTTAGTAGGTGGCGTGTTTAATAAGCAAGGGAACATACGTGTCAGGCTTGTCCCAGGCAGCCACGAGGCAAAGATCTCTACTACCATTCACAGTATCTTCAGAGTTTCAGTTGAGGCCTCAACGGGGCTGTCTCCAGCACCATCACCATGCAGATGGTCTCAGCAACAACTGTTCACTCGAGCCTACATCATTCATGCGGTTCCTAGTTCAGAGAAGTATCAATTTAACTTTGAAGTCAAATAGGAGTTTTGAAGTGACATCTGTGCAGGTTACATAAATTCATTAATTCTTGTGTCTGTGCAATATTATTAACATTGACTTCAAAGAGGAAATTATATAAATTGATAAGCAACTCTAAATTTATCAATATCAACAAAGTGTTCTTGAAATTTTCCTTGTATTTTTCACAGTAAATTTACATAACACTGCTAATCACAATTAAAACCTTCTGCATATTGATTCATGTTAAAAATGTGTAGAATTATTACTTATATGTAGTATGAAGCATTTCAACTTTACCATAAATTTTGGTACTTGTATAGCTAGGTTAGGTTACAAATAAGATTTTCCTTTCCTTGGTGCTTCAAATTTAGCTCATTCATATGCAGTGTGATATCTATGAGGAGCCATAAATCACATTATCTCTTTGTTTTTGATTATTGAATATTTGACAAGTGTTGCCTTGAACAGGAAAATCTTGAATAGGATTTACGAATACAGTAATTTTTGTGAAGTGCTTTCATGATTCAAAAAGTGTTGGCCAAGAACACAAGATCATTTACTCTTTTGCCTGCTGTTTATTTTAACAATTCTATTAACTAACAATGATTAATAATCTGCATGTATTACTTTGTATAGTCTGCTTCAGAAAACCCAGCACAACTATTTTCAATATTTATCATACAATGGAACAAAGTAATAAAATGAGAAATGTTAGCCTATTATTTTAAAATTTTAATAAATATAGATTTTTGACCTAACCTAACTGGAGCACCATCTGTCATGATAAAAACACTTTTTTTTTTCATATCTAGTTGAGATTCTTCTTTAGCAGATGTTAAAGATTAAAAAGTATTCTATGAATTTGAATTTTAGTCTGCAAATTGATGATGTTTTCCTCGTACATTTGGAAATCCTTCAAGACAAAAGTATTCTTGGAGAACTCATCAAAGAATATGATTTTAAATACCATCCATATGGTGACGACTTTCACAAATATAATATGTTCACCTCTAACCTCTTTCCTAAATTCTAGACACAAATATCCAATGTCTACCTAACATTTCCAAATTCTTGACTCTCTTGCCAAACTACTTTTTTCTTAATCTTTAATAAATGACAACTCCAGGCCAAAAATTTGGGAGTTATTTTGACTTCTCTGTTTTCATCATGCCCTATGTTCAATCCATCAGCAAATTCTGCCAGCTCTCCCTTTTGAATGTATCCTAACTATGACCATTTCTCTCCAACTCCACTTATTACCACACCAATTCCAGATGATCACCTGCAAAAATTCCTCGGCAGTGTCCTTGCTTCCATTTGTGACTTTTGTGGTTCATTTTCAATCAGCCATAAGTTGTATCATTCTGTGCTTCTCTCCAGCAAGATTCCATCTCATTAGAATTGCAGTGCAGGAGGCCCAGGTTTGATCCCTGGGTCAGGAAGTTACCCCGGAGAAGGAAATGGCAACTCACTCCAGTATTCTTGCCTGGAGAATTCCATGGAAAGAGGAGCCTGGAGGGCTGTAATCTATGGGCTCGCAAAGAGTCGGACAGGACTGAGCCACTAAAACATACAGAATAAAGTCCGAAAGTCTTTACCATGACCTTCCTAACTGCTGCTGCTTGCTGCCATCTGCCTCTCTGTCCTCAACTCCTTTCACAGTCTGTTCTTGCTCATTTGTTCCTCTCCCAGCGGCTTCCTTTCTGCTCTTCAAATAGACCAAGAACATTCATACTTTTGGGTTTTCCAACTCATTCTTCCCTCCATCTAGCACCCTCTTTCCCCAATAGCCGGTAAATTGTTCCTTTGTTTTTATTCATGACTCTGTTCAAATTTTTCCCAGAATTCTCACCTAACATATGTTACTCTGTGTCCCTTTACCTTGCTCTATTTTTCTTTAGTACCTATCATATTATATATCCATTTATTTTGGGGGAAGATATGTCTGTCTCTCTTTCTAGACCATAAACATCAGGAAAGCAAGATATTAACCCACTTGTCACTTCCCTGTCTCTGGTGCCTAGTTCAGCGTCTAGCACATGAAATGCTCAGTGAACAGTCATTAAGTTTATGTATGATTTATTTATTTATTGTTTGGAGTATAATTGCTTCACAGTGTTGCATTAGGTTCTGCTATACAACAGTGGGAATCAGCTATAAGTATACATAAATCCCTCCCTCTTAAGTCTCCCTCCCACCCCACCTCCTATCCTGCCCTGCCCCCATCCCACCCCTCTAGGTCATCACATGGCACAGAACTGAGCTTCGTGGGCTAGTCAGCAGCTTCCTGTTCGCTGTTTTACACATGGTAGTGCGTACATGTTAGTGCTTCTCTCTCTATGTATGATTTACAGTTCTAATTGGAATTCCATCAGCAGATTGGGCTCTTGGAATATCTGTTTTCTGGATGTTCCTATTTTCTGAAAATAACTCATTTGTTTGTGATATGGTGGCCAAGAAGGATGAGAAAGAAATAATCTAGAAAAATAGCCAGCTGTTATTTACATTCTATGCTGCTGGCATTTTGTGAGAGTTCACAACCATGCAATGAGCATTAGCCAACGGCTCCTACAGTTTCAGGGGATGGTTCATTTCCAAGAGGGGCCAGATTGTTCTGCTGGTTATTGTTCAGTCTTAACTAAGCAAGTTTCATGTCTATCTGAGGAAAAAACTCAGGTTTCTCATCAGTCCAGGGACTAGCTTTCCTATGCCTGTACTGGTACAGATTTTATAGTCACCAACCTGAGTGTGCAAAAATAAAATGTTATTGTCTATAAAATTTTATTTCGGTGCCCTGAACTCCGAGTCTGAATGTGGAGTAGAACTCAATCCAGATTCTCCTGGGAATTTCAGTCACATTTAGTGATATTTCAGTCTGTTCAGACTTGACCCAGTCACAGGGCATCTTTTCCCATGAACTTCAGGCTACACTCTATGGTAAACACTTCAACTTATGCTTTCTGACTCAGTCTCTCTCGACCAGAGCTAGGTCCCAAACTGTGTTTGAACTCAGATCTTATCAGACTCAAGGGGCTGTCTCCAGCGCTCCCTTGCCTAGGTGAATCCTCTGGTATTTCTACTGTTCACGGCATATGTGGGAAATTTTCTCAGAGGTGGGCTCTTTCCCTGAACTATACCTGTGAGAAAACCTTCAGGTTCTCTCTCCTCCAAAATCCTTTAAAATTCTTAACATTTTATTTTGGAGTATAACTAATTAACAACGCTGCGTTCGTTTCAGGTGCACAGCAAAATGATTCAGTTACACATAGACATGCATCTATCCTTTTTCAAATTCTTTCCCCATTTAGATTATTACAGAGTATTGAGCAGAGTTCCCTGTGCTATACAGTAGGTCCTATTTGTTATCTGTTTTAAGTATAGAAGTGTTTGCATGTCAATCCCAAATACTTTTCCCCCACTGGTAACTGTAAGTTCATTCTCTAAATTTGTGAGTCCGTTTCTGGTTTATAAATACATTCATTTGCATCATTTTTTAGATTTCACATATAAGTCATATTATATGATATTTGTCTTTATCTGTCTGACTTACTTTACTTAATATGATAATCTCCAGGTCCATCCATGTTGCTGTGACATTTCGTTCTTTTTAATGGCTGAGTAATATTCCATCGTATCTGTGTCCCACATCTTCCTTATCCATTCATCTGTCAATGAACATTTAAATTGGTTTCATGCCTTGACTATTGTTGACAGTGCTGCAATGAACATGGGGTGCATGTGTTCTTTCAAGCCATGGTTTTCTCCATATGCCCCAGAGAGGGATTGCTGGACCACATGGTAGCTCTACTTTTAGTTTTTTCTGGACCCTCAATACTGTTCTTCATAGTAGCTGATTTACATTCCCACCAACAGTGTAGGAGGGTTCCCTTTTTTCTGCACCCTCTCTAGCTTTAATTGTTTGTAAAATTTTTGATGACTATTCTGACTGGTGTGAGGTGGTATCTCATAGTTTTGATTTGCATTTCTCTAATAATTAGTGATGCTGAACATCTTTTCATGTGCATCTTGTCCATCTGTATGTCTTCTTTGGAGAGATGTCTGTTTAGGTCTTCTGCACATTTTTTGATTGTGTTTTACTATTATTTTTTTGATATGGAGCTGCATGAACTATTTGTAAGTTTTGGAGATAATTCCCTTGTTGGTCACATTGTTTACAAATATTTTTCTCCCACTCTGTGGGTTGTCTTTTCATTTTTTAAAACTGTTTCCTTTGCCATGCAAAAGCTTTTGAGTTTAATTAGGCCCATTTGTTTATTTTTGTTTTTATTTCCATTATTCTGGGAGAAGGATAAAAAAAGATATTACTGCTATTTATGCCAAAGGGTGTTCTGCTTGTGTTTTCTTCTTAGAGTTTTATAGTATCCAGTCTTACATTTATGTCTTTATGGCATTTTTTCACAGAATTAGAACAAAAAAATCTTAAAATTTGTATGGAGCCACAAAAGACCCTGAATAACCAAACCAATCTTGAGAAAGAAAAATGGAGCTGGAGCAAATAGGGTGCCTGACTTCAGACTATACTATAAAGTTACTGTCATCAAAACAATATGGTACTGCCACAAAAACAGACATATAGGTCAATGGAATAGGGTAGGAAGCCCAGAAATGAACCCATGCCTCTATGGTCAATTAATCTACAGCAAAGGAGGCAAGAATATGCAATGGAGAAAAGACAGTCTATTCAATAAATGGTGCTGTGGGAAAACTGAAAATAATTTTGAAACTGTTGAAACTAGAACATTCTTTAATATCATATACAAAAATAAACTCAAAATGGATTAAAGACTTAAATGTAGCACTGAATCCTTTTACTTAAAGGTCATTGCACTTTCCCTTGTTCCAGTCCTTGTTCTTAACACAAGAGAGTGGGAATTCAGAATATTTCTGGCTTTCTTTGAGGACTCTCTCTACTTTAGAAAGTAGCTTCTAGTGTAGATAGTGAGTACAAAACACAGGGGAAAATTTGGTTTTGACTTGTCAGGAAACATTGTCTAGGACTTGGAATTGTCAAGAGAAACTACTACATGTATTTTAAATGGAGTATGGAGCATTGTCTAAAAGAGGGGTTCTCATCTGGAGACATTTTCCCCCTCAGTTTTCAGTTCAGTTCAGTTCAGTCGCTCAGTCGTGTTCGGCTCTTTGTGACCCCATGAATCGCAGCACGCCAGGCCTCCCTGTCCATCACCATCTCCCGGAGTTCACTCAGACTTACATCCATCGAGTCCGTGATGCCATCTAGCCATCTCATCCTGGGTCGTCCCCTTCTCCTCCTGCCCCCAATCCCTCCCAGCAGCAGAGTCTTTTCCAATGAGTCAACTCTTCACATGAGGTGGCCAAAGTACTGGAGTTTCAGCTTTAGCATCATTCCTTCCAAAGAAATCCCAGGGCTGATCTCCTTCAGAATGGACTGGTTGGATGTCCTTGCAGTCCAAGGGACTCTCAAGAGTCTTCTCCAACACCACAGTTCAAAAGCATCAATTCTTCGGCTCTCAGCCTTCTTCACAGTCCAACTCTCACATCCATACATGACCACAGGAAAAACCATAGCCTTGACTAGACGGACCTTAATTGGCAAAGTAATGTCTCTGCTTTTGAATATGCTATCTAGGTTGGTCATAACTTTTCTTCAAAGGAGTAAGCGTCTTTTAACTTCATGGCTGCAATCACCATCTGCAGTGATTTTGGAGCCCCAAAAAGTAAAGTCTGACACTGTTTCCACTGTTTCCCCATCTATTTCCCATGAAGTGATGGGACCAGATGCCATGATCTTCGTTTTCTGAATGTTGAGCTTTAAGCCAACTTTTTCAATCTCCTCTTTCACTTTCATCAAGAGGCTTTTTAGTTCCTCTTCACTTTCTGCCATAAGGGTGGTGTCATCTGCATATCTGAGGTCATTGATATTTCTCCTGGCAATCTTGATTCCAGCTTGTGTTTCTTAGTTTTACTGAGATATAATTGACATACAGCATTAAGTTCAATGTGTACAGAATAAGGACTTAATTTTTGTATGTATAGTGAAATGATTACCACAATAAGTTTTGTCAACATCCATTGTCTTACATACACAACACACACATACACACAGAGAAAAAAAGAAAGAAAAAAGCATTTTTCCTTGTGATGAGAACTCAGGATCTACCTGGAGACATTTTAAAAATTTCATTTATTTTTAATTGGAGGATGATTGCTTTACAATATTGTGTTGGTCTCTGCCATACATCAAGGTGAATCAGCCATAGGTGTACACATATTCTCTCCCTCTTGAATCTCCCTCCCACTTCCTACCTCATCCCACCCCTCTAGGTTGTTGCAGAGCACCACGTTGAGCTCCTTGTGTTAGATAGCAACTTTCCATTAATCTGTTTTATATATTTTAATATAGATATTTCAATGCTGCTTTCTCAATTTGTCCCACCCTCTCCTGCCCCTGCTGTGTCCACAGTCTGTTCTCTGTCTCAGTCTCTATTCCTGCCCTGCAGAGTGATACATTAGTATCCTAGATAAACTTTCCTAGATGCCATATGTATTTGTGTTACTATATGATATTTGCTTTTCTCTTTCAAACTTACTTCACTCTGTATAACAGGCTCTAGGTTCATCTACCTCAAATTCATTCCATTTTTATGGCTGAATAATGTTTCACTGTATATATGTACCACAACTTCTTTGTCCATTCATCTGTCAATGGACATCTAGGTTACTTCCATATCCTGGCTACTGCAAATAGTGCTGCTATGTTTCCTCAGGGTATTTGCCCAGTAGTGGTATTGCTGCATTATACAGTAATTTATTCCTAGTTCTTTAAGAAATGTGCATAATGTTCCTGGAGACATTTTTGATTGTCACAGCTGGGCATGGCATGTGCTACTGGCATCCAGTGGTAGAGGCCAGGCAGCCTGCCAAACATCATACAAGGCACAGGACAGATTCTCACAACAAAGAGTTGCGTGGGCCAAAGTATTAATGGCACCAAGTTCTGGAAATTGTAGTCTGGTGGACCCTATGGGGACTGCATGATGCATAAGGGTATGATTCTTGATTGCCTTTCTATTGATTTATCTCTTTTATGTCACTGTAGGGAAGAAGTTAACTTGTTAGAAAGCTATTAGTAATGCAAATTATTCTTGTCCAAGGCAATACAAATGAATTTTTATCACTAGACAAACCTAGAGCAACTGCTAGTCTTCACTTATGGAAACATGACCCCAAATATTATATTTTATTGCTCTATAATATAATAGTTTTGTATCTGTAAGCAAGTTTATTTCAGCATTCCTGGTTGTGTTTGTATACATATACATACGTACTTTGGCCACCTCATGTGAAGAGTTGACTCATTGGAAAAGACTCTGATGCTGGGAGGGATTGAGGGCAGGAGGAAAAGGGGACGACAGAGGATGAGATGGCTGGATGGCATCACGGACTCGATGGACGTGAGTCTGAGTGAACTCCGGGAGTTGGTGATGGACAGGGAGGCCTGGTGTGCTGCGATTCATGAGGTCACAAAGAGTCGGACATGACTGAGCGACTGAACTGAACTGAACTGTTGTTTAGTCGCTCAGTCATGTTCAACTCTTTTGCGACCCCACCAACTGTAGCCTGCCAGACTTCTCTGTCCATGGATTTCCCAGGCAAGAATACTGGAGTGGGTTGCCATTTCATTCTCCAGGGGGTCTTCACAACCCAGGGATCAAACTGTCATTTTCTGTGTCTCCTGCCTATCAGGTGGATTCTTTAACACTGAGCCACTGGGGACGCCCACATATGTGTATAAATATACATATATTTGTTCTTCAGATTTTGTTTAGAACTGGTTTTAACATCTTTGTGGTTCCCTCATTAATGAATTAGTTGAATAAAATATTTGACACGTTGATTTGTGTCATGGTTTAAATAATTTGAGAACTATTCTTTAACAACATTTTTGTATGCACTTTCAAATATTTGATATCTTACACTAGGATTGTGCCTTTTGATTTTAGAAGTCAAGAATTTATTGCTTTTCTCTTGGGTTCTACATTGATAGCCGCAAGCTGTAGGGTCTCACTGTTGGGGCGGCATGAGTTTAGTGGAGTGAGGAGTCAAACGAGACTCCAAGAGTCCTTTTTTTAAACATAGCCATAACAACATGTGGTGTTGTTTAGTTGCTAAGTCGTCCAACTCTTTGTGACCTGATGGCCTGTAGCGTTCCAGTCTCCTCTGTCCATGGGATTTTCCAGGCAAGAATATTGAAGTAGGTTGCCATTTTCTTCTCCAGGGGATCTTCTGTACCCAGGGATCAAACTCCAGTCTACTGCATTGGCAAGTAGATTCTTTACTGCTGAACCAACAAGGAAGCCCATAACGCCAATACTCACCCCTTAAAAATGAATAACAATTGCTTAATATCAACAAATATCCAATATTCATAGATTCCTGATGTTTTACATATCTTTAAACAGTTTGTTTGAATTTCCAAATAAAGTCCATACATTGCAATTTAGATGGTTTAGATGTCTTTTAGGTCTCTTTTAATTTAAAACATTCCTGCCATGGCTCTTAAGTTCTTTGTTATTACATTGTCGACAAAATGTGATCCTTCCTTTTGTAGACTTTCCCATAACTTGACTTTTGTTGATTATACCCTCGTGCTGTTGTTGGGTGTGTTTCCTGTAGCATAGGCTTTCGATCTAAGGGATTGATCAGACAAGGGTTGAATTTTTTTTGGCAAGAATCCTTTGTGAAGGTGGTGCTGTGTACTTCTATCAAATCTGGTTGACTCAGATTTTGTGATACTGTTAGTCATTGGTTATCACTTCCTAGGGGCTTCCCAGGGAGTGTTAGTGATAAAGAATCTGCCTGCCAATGAGGGAGATGTGGGTTCAATCCCTGGGTTGGGAGGATCCCCTGAAGGAGGAAATGGCAACCCGTTCCAGTGCTCTTGCCTGGAAAAATTCCATGGACAGAGCAACCCACTCCAGTATTCTTACCTGGAAAAATTCCATGGTCAAAGGAACCCAGTGGGCTATAGTCCATGGGGTCACAAAGAGTCAGATACAACTGAGCACAGATACATATCATTACCTAGATTGATTAAAAAAAAAAAAAAAAAAGATGAGCCCTGAGTTTAAAAAAGATATTCTTGGCTTTACTTTCTCCTAGGCTTCCTCTTTCAATAAGTGACTAGGTTGGATTTGGTTATAGTATTCTACAAGTTCCTATGCACACATTCCTGAAAACGAAAGGACTCCACACAGAGGGTAAAACAGAAGCCCCACCAGGCTATTGGCCTGCTCCATATTCATGCCCTCAGAACCTGTTCCTTCCCTTCTCGAGGAATGAATCAGTGAGTTCCAGGTCATCAAAGGAAATATCCAAGTAGAAATCCAATCCAACTTTGCTCTTTTCAGAGTCTTTGCTCCTTCTGTTGAGAGAATAATCAAGAGGCTTCAGACCCCTCACCCTTATTGTGGGACGGGAGAAGGAGAAATCAGGCATGCATCCATTATATTATTTTTCTTGTCATTTTAAATTACTAGGTGGCACTTTTGAAATACTGTACATGGCTGAATATGGCTTGAAGTAAATACCATGTCTGATGCTGGCAGACAATAGATTTCCACGAGCCTGAAGCATGCAATTTTTAAAGCTCCCCTTTTCTCCTCCTCTTTCTTGAGGTTGAGAGTATTTTTCACACTCCAAATAATAAGCTTTAAGCATATAAACATATCAAATATATTTTAAAATCCAATCTACATTTAGGGGCTTTGCTGTAGTCACTTCTTTTCTTCTTTCTTGGACATAATTTCAGTCACTATCTTAGCTTTTTCTATTCCTTCCTACACCCTACTGATGACTGTTTTTATCCTCTTTGATGTGTCTATTTTCCCATTTGTCTTCTTTAAAATATAACTCATTTAGTGCTTGAAAAGAGACACTCCATTCTCCATCATTGCTTTTTATGGCTCTCAGGATCCCTCATTTCCTATTTTGCATGTGGATTTAGAGTTAAATGACATGCATGACTAAGATGATTCAGTTTTGTTTTATCTGCAGCCTTTATCACTGACTCAGTACTATTCTTGGGCACAGAAGTCCCATGTTTTGTTGTTTTTTCCCCCTTACATATTTTACTAATATTCCCTGTTGGAGTCCTTCTCACTCAGTCATATTAATTGAGAGCTTATCATGGCTCAGGCTTGGGGAATACAGAGTAAAAGAAGAGAAACAAGTTTCCAGTGAACATGGAAATAGCAAATTTCCATATCTGAGGTCCAATCTGTTAGCTTTCTCCCTCTGCTCTACCTGTTTCTCTCAGCCATGAAACTTTTCACCAGAAACCAGGCACTAAACCATATCTCCCACCTTTTCCCTTGGCATCTTCATAAATTCAGTCAGTAAAAAATTTCTGCTAACTCCAGCCAATAGTTTCCACTAATTTTTACTCTTTTCCATTCTTACTAGAGCCCCCTTGGCCTGCATCTGTACTCCTTGATCTCGACTTTTGCCTAACCCTCTTTAAGGATCTCTTTCTCCCTTCTCTTCTCTAGTACATCTTGAACTTCAAATTAATTTCCCAGTTGGATTAGTTATGTCAGTTTCCTCTTTCAGTCATCTTCTGTTACTAATGCCTACCTTAGGCCCTGGGTGTTCTTTGGAAGGACTGATGCTAAAGCTGAAACTCCAGTACTTTGGCCACCTCATGCGAAGAGTTGACTCATTGGAAAAGACTCTGATGCTGGGAGGGATTGGGGGCAGGAGGAGAAGGGGATGACTGAGGATGAGATGGCTGGATGGTATCACCGACTTGATGGACATGAGTTTGGGTTAACTCCGGGAGATGGTGATGGACAGGGAGGCCTGGCGTGCTGCAATTCCTGGGGTCGCAAAGAGTAGGACACGACTGAGTGACTGAACTGAACTGAACTTAGGCCAACATTTCCCAAAGCATGCTCCCACAGAATGTGGTAATTGCCTTTAACTAATATAAATGTTTCACAGATGTGAAGGCAGTGGGGAAAACAAGTCAAACAGGTTAGTTTTGGGGTTGGTAGTTTCTGTGAGCCTCAAAAATGCTCAAGGAGATGTTGGTTTTGCTGGTTCTGTTTTCCATACTTTATTTGGCCATAGAACACTCCTGTCTGCACCTCTAGAGGTTTCTCTCCCCAGGGGTCTCATGGGATGAGTTCCATGGGGTATCAGTTTGAAAGCAACTGGCCTGTAGTGTAAATCTAACCCCTTGGACTGGCCTTTAAGTCCCTCAACAATCCAAACACCGTGTCCTTTTCCAGCCTTTCCTCTCTACACTCCCTCATGAGTGTCCTTCGGTCTGTGGGATACATTGCCTGTCTCCCAAGCAACCAAATTTGTACTCTAGACTACATCTGACCTGCTAGATTAGGATCTGCCCATCAGAGAACAACCCAGCGCATTAGAGTATGTCCTGCGCACTAGATTGCGTGTGTGCATACTAAGTTGCTTCAGTTGTATCTGACTCTTTGCAACTCCATGGACTGTAGCCCAACCAGGCTCTTCTGTCCATGGGATTCTCCAGGCAGGAATACTCGAGTGGGTGGCCATGCCCTCCTCCAGGGGATCTTCTTGACCCATGGATCGAACCCATGTCTCTTATGTCTCCTACATTGGCAGGCGGGTTCTTTACCACTAGCACCACCTGGAAAGCCTCCTCTGCACTAGATTACATTGCTGTAAAGAAAAAAATCATGCACTTTATTTCTCCATATATTTTTGGGGTTTCTTTTTCCCAGAGCACCCATTCTGCCTCACCTTCTTGAGTCTGATCATCATTAAAGGGAACTATACAAACCCAAAAGGAAAGAAAAGAAAGAGTTGATTTTGTCCTTGCAATTCTATGGGGATATGGCTGACTAACAGAGGAATGGGATAGCAGCTTTGTGGAATGCACAGAGGCTGGTATCATGAATAATTTGGAAGCCCCTGTCCTTGTCAAAGATGAGGGAGATGAGAACAAGGGTTACTGTTGAGCCTGGGAATGGAGAAAAGAAAAAAAACCCTGTGCATGCAATGCCTAGGTTCATACCCAAGACCCAAGCACCTTGGCTTTCTGGGAGAGTCTTTTGCCAAGGACCCAGGAGAACGAAGGAGCTGAAAATCAACTTCACAGTTGTCGGAGGAGAGCAGGCTAGCTTCTCCGTTGCTGTTGTTTAGTCACCCAGTCATGTCCGCCTCTTTTGCAACCTCATGGACTATAGCATGCCAAGCTCCTCTGTTCGTGGGATTCTCCAGGCAGGAGTACTGGAATCGGTTGCCATTTCCTCCTCCAGGGGATCTTCCCGATCCAGGGATCGAACCTAAAGCCTCCTGCATTGCAGGCAGATTTTTTTACCACTGAGCCACCTGGGAAACCCTAGCTGTTGGTCTATAGGCAGATCTCAAGTCTTTTCCTACAGAAATGGTGGGACCAGATTGCAAAGCCAGGCGGCGGTTTTCCAAGTGTCGGTAAATAAAAGGGCAGCAGTCGCAGCAGCAGTCCCGGATGGTGAAGAGTGGGCATTGGATCCTCTTAGCTCTTGGGGGTACAGGGCAGCCATTTTGTGACTGATTTACTGTAATGCACCCAGAGGGTGGGGTTACCATGTCAAACATTCAAGTAGTAACCTCTGGTTTGCAAAACATAACTCATTTACTTTATAGTAAATCTGCTTCAAGTCACTAACTTTCAAAGATGCAAATGTGCATTTCATCAGTGTCACGCATGGGTGAAATTGCATCTTGCCCTCTGTTTCCTATTGCTGACGATCTTTCAGCTCTACCATTTCCCCCCTCCTCTCTTTCCTTCAATCAGTACCGCTTCTTGCCTGTTCACTCAATGCCAGCCCCAGTATTCCAGCTGGTGTAATTTACTAATGTACCCTTAAAGGTACTCTACTGTAAGATTAAAAATGTTGTCTTTATTTTTTAAATTTATTTTTATTTGCTTTACAATATTGTGTTGGTTTCTGCCATACATCAAAATGAATCAGCCGTATGTATATATATGTCCTCTCCCTGTTGAACCTCCCTCCCACATCCCCAGCCCCTCTTTTGTGCTTGATTTTTTGCATGAAAAGTATTACAAACCTATTACAGTACAATACTACGTAGCGAAGTGTTGGTTGGGTAGCTAGGCTAGCTTTGTTGGACTTATGAACAAATTGGCCTAACAAATGTGATCTCACAATGCAAGTTGTTCATAGGGCATTTACTGTTTCTCCTTTTTTGCAGCATTTCTGGAAGTAGACTCTGAGGCTGGCAGGCAGGCAGGGCATTCAGAAAGTGAGGAAGGTAGCTGGAGCCAAGAGGAGCTGGGTAGCAGTGCAGTTAGGACCCCATACCTCTCTCCCCACCCAGCTCTGGTGGTGGGATGGTTCTGCAGAGCTGCAGGAAGTTGGGGCAGGAATTTGGACTTGAATATTTTCCAGGTGGCTCAGTGGTAAAAAACGCCACTGCCAATGCAAGAGATGTAAGAGATATGGATTTGATCCCTAGGTTGGGAAGATCCCTTGGAGGAAGGTGTGGACACCCACTCCAGTATTCTTGCCTGGAGAATGCTATGGACAGCAGAGCCTGGTTGGCTACAGTCCAAAGGGTTGCAAAGAGCCGGACACAACTGAAGCGCCTTAGCGCTCAGCACGCACGCAGTGTGCACACACACACATACATACACACAATCTCTTCTTAATGGATGCACGTTGCTTAGTCCCTCTGTCCTCAATCCCCCTGCTCCCCCCGCCCCCCCACCCCAGGTGTGTCCCAGAGCAGCTGTCTTCATCCCAGGACAGTCTCTGGGTGAGAAGTCAGTCCTATACTCTTAGTACCTAAGGAAACTAATAAGTGCTTTCATCTTGAGGGAAAGGGGGCAGATAGGGGGCAGTGAACCACAGCATCCACTCAGTCCTCTGATCCTTAGAAGATCCCATAGAGGAGCTCCATTTCACAGATAAGGAAATGGAGCTCAGGGCCCTTAGGGGAATTTTGCAGTTTTTACATGATCATTAAATACCCAGCAAACTGTAATACTTAGAATTCCAGTTCAGGACTTCAGAATCCACATCCAGTGCTCGGTACCCTGGTGCATGGCTTGGCCCATCTCTCTTGTAACCACAAGGCCAAATTGTCCCTCACAGACTTGGCTCCTGCAGATAGACAGGGACTTTGCATTCTGGGGCTTCCTTGGTGGCTCAGCTGCTAAAGACTCTGCCTGCAATGCAGGAGACCTGGGTTTGATCCCTGGGTGGGGAAGATCCCCTGGAGAAGGGAACGGCTGCCCACTCCAGTATTCTGGCTGGAGAATTCCATGGACTGTATCGTCCAAGAAGTTGCAAAGAGTCGGACACAACTGAGTGACTTTCACTTTTACTTCTGCATTCTGGTGGCACTGTTATTTGTTCGTTATATTTATGCTTAAGCTATATCTGTGGGGGAGAAGGAGACAGAGGAAATATCTTCTTGAAATGGGGAAATGTAACAGACTTTCCACATAAAGAGACATTAGATTGATTTGGAGGAAAAGTTCCTTTTCTTTAGCTTCAAAAATTAGGCATTCAGTAAGTTTTTGTGATTTTACATTAAGCAATGTTATAGTTCTCTGTTTCTGTTAAACTGTGTCATTCAGAGGGAGCCATTTTCGTAGAATGCATGCCTTTACCGTAGTTTTATGTGAGATAAAGATCTATGGGAGCTCAGCTTGGTGCTCTGTGATATCCTAGAGGGCCGTGATGGGGGGTGGGTGGGAGGGAGGTTCAAGAGGGAGGGGATATATGTATACATATTGCTGATCCATTTTGTTGTACAACAGAAACCAACACAACATTGTAAAGCAATTATACTCCAATTAAAAAAAAATCTACATTCCTTGCTGTTGTTGTTCAGTTGCTAAGTCATGTCTGACTTTCTTGTGACCACATGAACTCTAGCTCGCCAGGCTCCTCTGTCCATGTGATTTCCCAGGTAAGAATACTGCCGTTGGTTGCCATTTCCTTCTTCAGGGGATCTTCCCGATCCAGAGATCAAACTCACATCTCCTGCATTGCAGGTGGACCACTGGGCCACCAGGGAAATTCGTACATTCCTTACACTTGTAGATATGTAGATGCTGGAAAGTGAAATTTCTGCTTGCACACTGATCCTGTATCTTAAGAAGGAGCTTGTGTTAATGACTTTGGAGCTGAGATGTTCAGTGTTTTATACTAAAGGTCATGAGATTCCAAACACTTATGGAGAGAAGATAGTCAAGGACTGTAGAAGATAATTGTTTTTGAACTTGAGGTGAAGTTTTTGAATCCTCCAGCTCTTCTGATAATAACCTATTCTTCCAATAATTATAATTATGCATAGAGGCCAGAAACTGGTAGACAATGTGAAATATTTTGCTGGGGGATAGGGTTCCTTATGACCTAAGTACATTTTGGTCAGTAATGTACTCTATGAGCTAGGCTTTCTTTTCTTGTGAAGCATCTTGAGTATAATTAAATGTCTATACTCTCAGCTTGATCTTTGCTTAAATTACCCCTGGTAACTCCAAAGGCCATAACTAATGACAGAGAATCTCAGGACTGGGGACACATTATCCAATATTATTTGATAACCTTCCTGAGGGTAAGGACAGTATCTTTTATGTTTTATAGATTTTTAATATATGAATTGTTTTCTAATAGCAGTATATGTAAAAATTGCATGTCTGTTAAAAATGTAGATTCTGGTCTCTCTTTGTATTTGTTTTCTTTGGACTTTACATGTTTACCAGGCACTTGGGATATCCTTATGTAGAAGGCCCTTGTCATCTAAGAGGTGCTCTTAATGTAGATAGAATGAGTATATGTCTTATTGCTTTCTTTGCCCCATTTAAAAATATAACATTTTATTGAGATATAATCCACATCCCATACATTCCAGCTTTCAGGTATTCACTTTGGTTGTTTTTATAGTATATTCACGAAGTTGTACAATTATCAGAGTATCAAATTGCAGAACATTTTCATAAGCCCCAAAAGAAACTCCTTACCTATTAACAGTCATTCCCTATCTCCTTGTTTTAGTTTTCAGTGTGCAAGTCTGGCTTTTTATTTTTTAATTTATTCCTAAGTATTTTATTATGTTTTATGCTATTGTGAATAGAATATTTTTCTTAATTTCATTTTTGGACAATTAATTGTGTTTAAAAGATAATTGATTTTTGTATCCTACAGCTTTGCTGAAACTGTTTAATGGCTCTAATAGCATTTCATGGACTCCTTAGAAATTTTTACGTGTAAGATCTTGTCATTTGTGAATAGAGAGAGTTTTACTTCTTGCTTTACAATCTGGATGCTTTGTACCCCTTTTTGCCTTATTACCCTGACTGGAACTTTCAGTAAAAATGTTGAGTAGAAGAATTAAATGGAGAGAGTGAACATCTTTGTCTTTTCCAGAACTTAGGGGGAAAGTGTTCAGCCTTTCACCATGATATATGAAGATCAGCTAAGAAGCTATTGAGATACATACGTGTGTCTGTCTGTCTGTCTGTCTGTGTATACATTTTGAGGGGCGGCCAGCCCCAAGCCCCGTCAACAATATTCACCCTCCATAGGTTTTCTATACCTCACTCTTCGTGTATTAATCCAGTATTTCTAAATACAAACTCCCTTACATGCAAACGAGTTCTGTTCTTAGAGCACATTCATGAGTTCAATTTATTCGTGAGTGCAACAAAGTTGGCCAAGGTACCCAACCAAAACAATTGGCTGTATTATTTGTGTGAAAAGTATTACAAACCTATTACTGTACTGTAATAGGTTTGTAATACTTTTCACATAAATAATACATAAAAAATAAACACACTTTAAGGAAAACGTTTTGAATCTTACAATATAGTACCTTGAAAAGTACAATAGGACAGTACAACAGCTGGCATACAGGGGCTGGCATTGAGTGGACAGGTAAGAAGAGTTACTATCTGGAGGAGGGAGAGGAGGTGGGAGATGTTACAGCTGAATGATCATCAGCAATATGAGATGGAGGGCAAGCTGAAATTTCACTCATGCCTGATGCTGATGGCACAGGTTCTGGTTCCTTGCTGGATTCAGTTCTATCCACCCTCTTGAAAAAATGATCCAGTCATGTCTGCATACATCCTGAGCTTGAAATAAAGATATTGCACGACAGTACTATCTATAGTACTCTATAGTAAAGTACATGAAAGGACAACCCCTTGTATAGGATGCACCCATGTGACACTGTATGCCAGACATGTGAGCTAATTTACGTGATTTGACATGTAAACACTCATTCATGTCTTTGAAAGCTTGCTACTTGAAGTTTCGTATGTAGGGGACGTACTGTGTCAGACAGTCCCCATCTGTCTCTGTGTGTGTGCTCAGTCGCTTCAGTCGTGTCTAACTCTTGGTGACCCCATGGACTGTAGCCCGCCAGGCTCCTCTGTCCATGGGATTCTCCAGGCAAGAATACTGGAGTGGGTTGCCATGCCCTTCTCCAGGGGATCTTCCTGGACTAGGGATCAAACCCACATCTCCAGGGGATCTTCCTGACCTCAGGATCAAACCCGCATCTCCTGCATTGGCAGGTGATTCACCACCAGTGACAACTGGGAAGCCCCCTCATCTGTCTAGGATGAGTTAAACCAGTAATAAGGCTTGCTGTTCATCCACAGGCCTTTGATAAAATATTGCTGACTTGCCATGTGTCTGAAAAGCCACGGACCCCCCATACTCAGAGCACTTTTATCCCCATGAGTTGAGCAGTACCCATCCCTTTACCCTGGGTCACAGCTCTGCATCCAGTGGTGGACCAGAGCCAGCTTACACTGGCTTATATCTGATTGTTAAATTTTCAAGAACTTTACAAACTAGTTAACATCACATTGGGTAGATTGAAATGAAATAATATGGAAGTATTTATACCATGGAAAGTGGCAAATACTACAATCAAAATGCTGCAAATCAGCAGGTGCCCCCAGCCCAGCTAGTTGCTAACATTTATCAGCCTACCAGTTGAGTGAATTGAGAGGAAGGGGGCACAGTGGTTTCTCTGAGCCACTGACCCAGTCCTGCATGGCCTGCTTCTAGTCTTCTTGTTAGATAAATGACTAATGTTTTTGTGGTTAAGCCCTTGCTACTTTAAAAATGTGGTTGGCAAACCAGCAGTACTGGCATCGCGAGGCAGCTTGTTAAAAATGTGTAATCTCCAGCTTCATTCTGGACCCACTGAATCAGACTCTGTACTTTTACAACCTCTTCCATTAATGCACTAGGTTGGCCAAAAAGTTCATTTGGGTTTCCACAAGATGGTGTAGAAAAATCCAAATGATCTTTTCGGCCAACCCAATACATGAACATGTATTCGTGTATTCATGCTGGGCCCAACCCCTGCTTTTCCACTTTGAATTCAAAGGGTCTAACTAAGGTAAGTCCTGAGAATTTTTACTTTTAACATGTTCCCAGATGCTGTTCATGCTTCTAGTCTGGAACCGTGTTTTGAGATGTACTGGTGGTTTATCTGTCATCGGTCGTGTTTTCTATTTCTTGCAGCCAAGCATATCCTAACTGACCTAGGCAGGACTGGGATGTAAATATTTAACAACTGGCTCTCCAATTAAAAAAAAAAAAAGGCCCTCAATTTGTAGTGCTGGTCAGTTTCCTGTGGTGTGAATATCCCCACCTGGATCAGTTACAAGCTATCAACTGGTGTCACAGAATGCAGAGTTGAGACAAACAGAGCCATGTGAGCTGGCTCCTGCAGAGCGCTGAGGCACATCATTGGAGCAAGGAGTCGTCAAAGATCTTTAAGCAAAGCGACTCAATTAGATTTGGATTTTAGATGAATCTGTCTCCAGGCTCACTTTAATAGGGTCACATGGAGGTGGAGATCCACTTAGAAGACTGGCAATATTTTGTCTAAGAGACTTGAACAGTGCAACGGAAGGAAGGGGTGAATTCAAAAGCTAGTTAGGAGGTGGATTTTTAGTCTAGTGAGAGTCGGGGTTAACAGCAAGGGCCGAGTCTAGGATGGCTCCCAGAATTTCAGACTGGGTGATTGATAGTTTCATTAAGATGAGGGAAACAGAAAGAGGAGGAGATTCTGGCAGAGTTTGAGAGGAGATGATTCCCAGTCCTTTATAAAATTACATTTAGCAGTAGCTTATTGTTATTTTATTTTTTGCTTTTCTTGTGGACTCTTGTACATTGTAGGGGATTTTTTCCCAGCCCTAAAACTGTCAAAATCCACACTATTTGGAGATCCACTGGGTTCCCAGATAAAAATAGAATGCCCAGTTAGTTTGAATTTAAGATGAACAACAAATAATTTCATAGTATACATATATCCAATGATTGCATAAGATCTTCTGAGACTAAAAAGAATTCATGGTTTATTTGAAATTCAGATTTAACTGGGCTTCCTGTATTTTTATTTTTGGCAACCCTGTCCTCCTCTGTACTTATTACAGAGACGCCTTTGATTGGCTGCACTGAAATTAGAGCAAACGTGGTGTAGCTCCTGCTGATAGCACACTGGAATGGCCACAGGTTGTCTGTAACAGGAAGTGTGGGTCTAGACTTCACGTGAGCTTCCAGTGAGGCTGGAGTTGGAAAGCAAAGGATGGGGGGCCATGACGGCAAAGAGTTGAGTGTGAGTCTGTGGAAAACTGGCTAAATGTGATTGCATGATACCAACCATGGAAGTAAGTCTGTTGTGTATCATCTACTCTACAATGAAATATCTCTTCAAGAAGGGGATTTCTGAGTTGTTCCACCCTAATATTTTTCTGGGTTTCCCTGATGGCTCAGACAGTAAAGAATCTGCCTGTGATGCAGCAGATGGGGGTTCGATCCTTGAGTCTGGAAGATTCTCCTAGAGAAGGGAATGGCAATCCACTACAGTATTCTTGCCTGGAGAATTCCATGGACAGAGAGCCTGGTGGGTTACAGTCCATGGGGTTGCACCGAGTGCTTCTGTACCAACTGTCGCTTTCACTGACTACCAACTGAAGTCTTAGGGGAGATTCACGGGCATCTAATATTAGACCTTGTGATGCCTTTACTCCAAATTTTTTACTCATACTTTAAATCAATTTTTTGATCTCCTGAGTCACTCTGAGCTTGGCCCAGCTGGCCCTCCCCGTCCTGGGCGAGGTTCAGACAGCATCTGTGCTTACTTTCCACACCTGGGGCCTGCCTGCCAGGCATTCCCCAGCCACAGCCTGGTTTCCCAGAGGCCTCCTGGGGGGAAGAGCAGAATCTGGAGGGCAGATGGGACTCTGCCCCCCGGGCTACCCTGGCCAGAAGCATGGCCTTGACTTTGGAGGGGTAATTGGGTCCATGTGGAAGTTTGAAATTGTGAAGTCACATGTGAAACTGTGTGCAAATGAGTGCGTTCAGTGATAAATTGGGTCAAGACTGTGAGCAGAACATAATGAAATTTTAAGTAAATGGACATTTCTGTGGGTCTGAGGTGTTTTCAGATTGTTTTGCAGTTCTGTAAAGGCTCTATTTTTATAGTCTTTGTGATTTTTTGGAAAAGCATGTCTTAATTTTCTATGTGTTTCTCAGAATATATAAAAGTAAGTCAAAACTTCCACTCCTGCTCTGTCAAAACCCACTCTTTTCACTGCATTCCTAATCTTTATTAAAAGTGGCATCATGTACACAGTCAACAGTACTAAGAATGTTGGAGACATTCTAGGTTTTGCTTTCTCTCTCTTAACTCCTTCCCCAAGCAAATAATCATATCCTTAAAATTTTATTTCTTGAAGGACATCTGCTCTTTTTCTGAGTCCCTACTTATACTAACCTACTTAGCCCCTGCCTTAGACTTACCTCTCAGCAAAAAGATGGTCATGGCTTAGACCCATTTCTGAGTTAAATAGTACTTTGTTGGGGCAGAGAATAGATGAAAAGACCAGCTTGTTGCTTGGTTTGAGTTTTCTTGTAATTAGGCTTGTGTCAGATTATCCTTGTCTTCTTGACAGGGCTTCTAGAATAGCCATAGAGTGGTCACAGATGGAGAGGCAGGATAGCACAGAGAATAAAAACATGGGCTCTAGAGTTAGTCTGCTAAAGTTCAGTGCCTAGCCTTGACACTGTGTGGCCTTGGACAGGTAATCATATCGATGTATCTCAGTTTTCACTTGGGTCAAATGAGCTGATAACCATAGTCATCTTATCAGGATTCAATGAAGGTCTTGCACAAAGGAGACTTCCCAGGTGGCTTAGACCATAAAGAATGTGCCTGCAATGCAGGAGACTTGGGTTTGATCCTTGGATTGGGAAGATCCCCTGGAGGAGGGCATGTCTATCCACTCCAGTATTCTTGTCTGGAGAACTCCATGGACAGAGGAGCCTGGCAGGCTAGAGTCCATGGGGTTGCAAAGAGTCAGACACGACTGAGTGACTAACACTTTCACCGTTCGCTTGCACAAAGAAGTAAGTTCTCTATATGTAGTAGTTAAATACAGTTGTGGTCTTTAGGGATGCGGGGTCTGAACCTGTCTCTCACCACCTCTGCCACAAGTTGGGAATTCACCAGGGATATGGCTGCCTTCTTGTAACTGGATGTTTCTGAAAGACCCAGAACTTGGATCACCATCCACCACAGGCTCTGGAGAGGAAGACTTAGGACACTAACTTAGATTCAATTCAATATCTACACGAGAAAGGCAGGGGCCAGGGACCCCAGGTCCAGGCACGCTATGTACCTATTGGAATGAATTGGTTCTGGAGAGCTGCCCATGGGGTGATGTCAGTTGGGTGATACCATTGTCATTTATTTATTAATTTGTACATTTGTTTTTCCATATTTCCTGTGCATGTATCTTGTGTGTGCCAGGCACTTGGGCACACTGTACAAAGAACCATAGCATTATCAGTTAAAATCAACAAGTCATTTACACACATGGAGATCAAGATGAGATGAAAGTGGCCGGGGGTCCCAATCAGAGAGAGAAGGACACTTAGTGTTTAGTGGTCCAGGTACACAGATGGCTGATCAACATTCAAGAATGGAGTTCAGTGATCCTGGAGCGCAAGATGAAACTCCATGTTCAGGAGTGATAGAGATTCAGGCTGCAGTTACCAACCAGAACCTAGGACAAGACCAGAGCAGGAGTGCATCGGTGGCCCACTCACTGTGGGGAGGTGGTGGTGATAGAGGGGCCCTGGGGCCACAGGAAAGAACTGCTTGAGGATCCAGGTCCTAAGGAGGAGCTAAGAGAATGCAGTTGTTCTTGCCATGAGCCACCTGATTCTGAGTCTGAGATGGTCACTTAAGCGCCTCCGTGAACCAGCAGGGTGGTTTTCACGCCTTCCCCTGAAGTATGGACTTGCTTAGAAGTGAATAGGCTGGGCTGATGGGAGCAGGTCATAGCTGGTGGGTGGGGGTGGGGTGGGGTGGCATGTTGCTTCATTAAGGGAACCTACTTGCATCATTGACTCAATGGACATAAGTTTGAGCAAACTCCAGGAGACAGTGAAGGACAGTTCACGGGGTTGCAAAGAGTTGGACACGACTGAGCGACTGAACAACGCTACTACAGGTAGCTCAGATAGCTCAGATTTAGTTTCCTAAAAAAGGGTCTTAAATATTGCCCTGTAGCTCGTGGAATCTTCCCCAACCAGAGATTGAATCCATGTCTCCTGCGCTGGCTGGTGGGCGAGCAGAAGATGAGGGCGGGTGGGGGTGGGGTAGGGGGGATGGCTGCTTGTGGTGGAGCAGCCCCTCCTGTAGCTGGGACTTCCCCGGTGGTCCAGTGGTTAGGAATCTACCTGCCAGCACAGGAGACATGGATTCAATCCCTGGTTGGGGAAGATTCCACGAGTTACAGGGCAACTAAGCCTGTGGGCTGCAACTACTGAGCCCGCTTGCTCTAGAGCCCCGTTCTCTGAAACAAGAGAAGCCACTGCAATGAGAAGTCTGTGCAATGCACCTAGAGAGTAGCCCGCCATCACTGCAGCTAGAGAAAGGCCACAGGCAGCAAGGAAGATCTAGCACAGCCTAAAATAAGTAAATCAATAAATGCTAGAGAAAACTAAGAAAAGGAATCAAGGAATGCCCTGAAGGTCAAACTATTTTAAGGTCTGAAAATAGCCCCCTCTGCGGAGATACACGCTCTTGGAGGCAGGTGAGCTCCTGGTAGTCTAGGGAAGACACTGGGGTTGTCCTTCAATCCAGCAGAAATCAGGAACGCTCAGGAAGGTGGGGCTTTTGTTCCGCTTGGGAGTGAAAACTCCTCTGGGTCCAGGGTTCAACAAGGCTCATGATGCAGCCCCCCTGCCCATCTGCCTGCAGCCCTGTCCCACTGTCCCTTTGCTCCAGGTCACCCCTCAGCCCTCTCTCAGTTAACCAGCAACCTCACTAGCTCTCTGAGATGAGACCGGGGAGGAAATTTAAGCCTCTTTTACGGAGACAGGAATCCGCCCTCTTTTATCCTCTCCCCGGAGAAACCAAAGCCCGCCCTGCCTTGCTTCTCCAAGGGAACGTGTCTGTTTCTTTCCTTTGCTTCTTCCCAAGGATATCTGGAGAAGGAGAGCTGGGAAGGGATGGAAAGGGGGTGCACTTCCTCTTTTCTCTTTGGCGCCTAACTTTGGAGCAGGGGTTCCAAAAGTCCTCTTGACAAAAGGATGCGGGGCGTGCCTTGCACCTGCCGCCATTAGGTGGCGCTCGGTTCATTCTCAGCCGCCCAGGAGCCGCGGCACCGCGTTGGGCTCTGCTGTCCAAGCCTAAAGCCGGTGTTAACCTGTGCAGGCAGGAGGCAAATATTAAACCCAGTATTTTATGCATGTTGAGAAAGAAAGCCTTTCTGTTTGGGTTCACTCCACATTCTCTGGAGATGTGTTTGGAAACCCCCTCTGCCACTGAACTCATCACTGTGGCCTTTTATTCACTTACAAAATGCGTCCCCCAGAATCCCAGCTCAATTACCTTTTGTCTCCCTGCTGTCCTAATACTCCGGTTGAATGCGGGGGTGGGGGGCGGGGAACAAAGCAGCAAGGTCAGACATCCCCTTTCTCACCCAGAATGGTTTGTCTTTCTTATTTTCCAGAACCAAATGGAATGAGTGGCCGTGCTACCCACAGGAGACAGTGCGCTCAATTTCCATTCCTTTCCTAGCTCTCTTTCTCCAGATACCCTTGGGAAGAAGACCCAAAGGATAGACACATAGACACAGGCTGTGTGGGTGACTCTAGGTGAATATATTCCACAAACATTTACTTTTGCCCAAAAGGAAGAAATACATACGTGAAGAAAAACAATTATATAAATTTTTTCCTTCCGGCAAAAACAAATGTTTGTGGGCAATGTATTTACCACTATTCTCAAAGCATATGCTTATAACGTGTTTCAGAGGTCCAATATCTGAAAAGCTATCATGAATATCTGATGGTTAATCACTTCCACAACTAGGTACTGATGGCAGTGATGTGCAACGCTGTATAGTCTGTGTTGTTGGGAATACTTAGACGAGCAAGTTGTTTATGCTCAATTTATCATTTAGTTCTGGAAAAAAGGTCTCCCCTGGCTGCTCAGTGGTAAAGAATCCGCCTGCCAATGCAGGATATGCGAGTTTAATCTCTGGGTCGGGAAGATCCCCTGGAGAAGGAAATGGCAACTCACTCCAGTATTTTTGCCTGGAAAATTCCATGGACAGAGGAGCTTGGAAGGCTGCAGTCCAGGGGGTTGCAAAAGAGTCGGAAACAACTTAGCAACTAAACAACAACCTGGGAGAAAAAGCCTTTGGACAAGGAAGCCAAAGTATTGTGTGTATGGATTTGAATATGTGCACACAAGCTGTGCGTGCATGTTCAAGCATGTGCTGTATTCCGTCAAGATCTAGGTCTAGGGTTATTACTGACTTAAAGCAAAATATCTAGATAAGTAGATTTGGTTGCCTCATGCCTGGGGTGAGCAGGTACTCAGTTTTATTGATGAAGATGTGAACTGGGCTCCAAAAGAGTCTATGTTTACCTTCAGTACATAGAACAACTTACCTTTTCTAAAGTACTTTCATCCATGTATTATTTCAGGAGTAGTATTTCGCAAATATTTTATGTTGTGACTTACGTTCAACAATATGTGAGCAAGAGATGAACAGATACAGATATTAAGGAACAATGCATGACCAGAACTTGGAAGACCAGCCATAGCGTCATCTATTTTGCTTTCTAGTGCCTGTATTTTTCTCCCAGAAAATATTTAGTAGATCTGGGTGGAAAGGAAAAATTCCTCCAGTGGGAAAGCAAGTGGACTGTGTGTGTGTGTGTGTGTGTGTGTGTGTGTGTGTGTGTGTGTGTGTAGGCGTGTGTGCGTGTGCTATTAAATGTCTTTCCAGAGGTCTTGGTCTGTTGCAATAGCCTTGCCAATCCTTCAATTACTGTTTTCTTTCATGAGAAATTGTTACTGGAATGCACTTACCCTTTTAGGGAGCTGTGAATCTGGTTATAATTGCCTGTTTCTAAGATAATTGGCCTGACTGCATAGCCCTGGAAAAGTTACTTGAACAAAAGGAATGTGGAGGGAGCCTGAGTTGCATTCGGACTCAATCTTGGCTGGAAGACCTGGCTGCCAACCTCAGCCATTGGCCTGGAGTAACCAAAGTAGATTGCAAGAGAGACGAAGCTGGAAAGTTCTGTAAATAAGGCCATTTCAAAGGCAATGACCACTTGAATTTTGACATTTTCTTGCAGAAAGATTTTTTTTTTTACTGAAAAGTTTATCTCTTGTAACTTTCAGTGAGTTCAAATCTAGTAGCTATAGAAAACTAGTCCCTCCAGTGGTCTCACTCCCTTCTGGAGAATGGGGAGCTAAATGTTCTCCAAGTCTGCACGAGCAACGGAAGGGAAACAGAATGGTGAAAGGTTGATTGATTTCAGGCATTAAATCAATGCAAAATTTTCTAACGTCTATATTATTGGTGCTATCAAAGGCCTTTGATGCCATTGATCAAAGAATTGGGCTAATTCATTACAAGCTGTTGTGAAATGACCGTGTTCTTAGCTCCCGGGGAGAAGCTAAAATACATTTGCTCTTAAAAGTGTAGGATCCTAGTGTGTTATAGGATGAAATTAGTTTTTTTTTTTTCTCTTTCCCTTAAACTTCAGGCTCTCATGATGCTTTTCTGAAAAAGGAACTTTTCGCTAGAAAACTCCTGAAGGTGCAAGTCTGCTGTCAGAACTGAAACTTGGTTACCAAAAAGGTTAAGGAATCTTTCACTTGCTCAGAGCAGGAGGGTAATCATTCATGGGGAAAAGAGAGACCAATGTTGTCAGGAGATGAGTTACCCAATTGAGAACACCTGATCTGGGAATTCCCCAGTGGTCCAGTGGTTAGGACTCTGTGCGTTCACTGCTGAGAGCCCGGGTCCAATCCCTGGAAAAAGACAACACCTAATTTATTGAAAGATTGCCCAGTCATTCCAAGATTTATGGAAAGCAAGTAAGCACTGTGAGAAAAATCAATGTAACACATCACCATTGCTCTTCTTCCATTTCTCATTTTGATTTTTCCCACCAACAACCTTCTCTTTGGGTTAGGGACTCACAGGGTTACAGGATAATACAGGTTATATGGAAAGCAGTGTCAAGATTGGAAGTTACTTGAACCCAATATGTTTGGAGAAGGAATAGCAGAGAAGTGCTGCCCAAGAGCTCCCTCCCTCCAGACCCAGGAAGATGCAGGGCAGGGTCCGCGCCAGGCTGCCTTCCCAGGGCAGTGAGTTCTATGCTTTGTTTCGCTGAATGATTTTTCAGTGACGAGCAATTGGAGCATCCCTCTGCAAGTTCCCACTTAATTTTTCAAAAAGTTACTGTAAATCCAGGCAAATCAAATACTTGTTTTTCAAAATTCTTTTTAGCCATGGGGACACAATTAAAACTTGCTTCTGTATCAAACCACCACAACGCTGCAGCCATTAAAAACCATGAGGCAGACCTGTAGACACTCACAGGGAAGGACCTAAAATATACACTGTTCTGTGAAAAAAGCAACAGGTGGAAAAGATTGTTCAGGAAAAATGTGTTATTTAAGCAGAAACATCTACAGCAAACTGTAAATCTGGTTACCTTTGAGGAGAAAGCAGGAGTGGATGGGGGTGAAAAATGGACTTGTATCTTTCACTCTAAGCTTCTGCATTGCTTGAATCTTTTTTGCTCTGATATATGAATGAATTATTTCTGTAATAAAATTGTTTTTAAAGAAAGATTCTAAATATGGTAACAGCGCTTCAAACACACTGAGAAAAACACCTATTTTTCTCTTTTACCCTGTGTCAGAGTATAAACATAATATTTTTGTTGTTCTATCATTTACTGTAGCACAGATAAGAAGGGGTTAAGCCTTCTAGGTCATTTTTAAACTCCCGGATTCTTGCAATCAAGGCAATCAAAACCTGCTTCCACCTTAGCCCTCTGCCACCATTCATCAAATAGGTCTTGTTCTGCTGGGAAGACAGTCTTGTTTCACAAGAAGGAAAATACCCAGCTGCAAACAGTTTATACAGAGAGCTGGGAAGAAGTCTACTGAGAATTCCAGAAGGAGGTCAGCAGTGTCCCGTTCCTACACAGGTCACTGTGTGTGCTTTCTCTTCCTAGAATGAAACCACTGAATAGCCGGATGTCCCGGAGATGAATGAAAATTGTCCTGGCAGGCAGAGTAGACCTTAGAAATGAGGGCTAAATACATCCTAACATGGAAGAAATCAGCATTGGGAATTCTCTTGGAACGAATGGGAAGTGAAATTCCAAAGGAGCCAGTCTGATTTAATTTGTCTTGTCTGAGCTTCGCCATCACACCTTGTAAAGTCTCACTTTTCTTCGGTGTTTGTCCCGAAATCATATTTTTTTAGAAGGCTGGGGGAGTTCACTGCTGGCCTTGGTGCATGGGGTTCTTGATAAGCACAGAAGATGTTTTCTCTCTCATTTTTTCTAGCCATTCCAATCTCTCACCATCCTTCAGTCAAAGCCTTCTTTTTTAAATTAAAAATTTTTTTTGATATGAACCATTTTTTTAAAAAAGACTTTATTGAATTTGTTATAGTACTGCTTTGGTCTTATTTATTTATTTATTAATTTTAGCCACCAGACATGTGGGATCTTAGCTGCCTGACCAGGGATTGAACCCACACCCCCTGCCCTGGAAGGTGAAATCTTAATGACTGGACCACCAGTGAAGTCCCCACTCTCAGTCAAAGCTTTCTGTCTGAAAGCTACCGCCACCATGCACATTAGGGATATAAAGCATCCTAAAAAAGGGACATATAGCACCGCAGACCTTTAATTTTCCTGGGGAAAAGCTGATTACTTTGTCAGTATCTAACTAAATCTTTTGTTTTTGTTTTCCCCTTCCTGAATATTATTGTGAGAGTCACAGGTTTGACCAGATCGTTTCCTGGTATAGGGGAGCATAACAACTGGTAGAGAAATTGGGGAAGGATGTGGGGGAAGAATCACTTCTCTGTCAAGCTAGCCTCCTTTTGATAGATTTGCTTATTTTTTCCTTTATGGATTCCTATGAGGGGGAGGCCACATGGCTATCAGTGTGACAACATCCTAAAAGGTGTGCTTGCTATTAGGAGCTGAAAACAGGCACAGACCACGACAAGTCACTGTCATTTCCCTCACTGTGTCTTTACCAAAATGCTTATAAAGCCTCTCAGTTTCACACCTAAAAGGAGACTTTAAACTCAAACAAGGTACAGATGAAAATTATTATAGTCCAAAGAGTTGGAATATAAAATCCAATGAGAACAGTTAAAGAAGGAGGGTTTCTTTAAATTACATAAAAATTATCCTGAAGGCTAGAGCCATAGTAGATTTCTCAGGGTGGGTCTACCCAGACCGAGTTCTCTTCCTTTAACAACAGATAACCTCCTCTGCCCACAGCCAGCGGTCAGCCCCTTGTACATCCTGTAACCCCACCCTCCTCTCCCTGGCTGTGTTGAGTGACCAAAAAGAATGACTTTTGGCCCAAGAATGTTCTACCCAGGGACTGGATTATGCCAATCAATTCTGTAACAGGAATTTTATTTTTGAAATATACCTGGCTATGTTTCCACTCTTCAGCAGTCCTATTTCCTTTTCTGAAACCCTTCTGCTACTTTCTGCCAAGGAAAGAGGAAGGAGAGAGGAAAAGCCTTTCTAGCCTCTCCAGGCTAACAGGTTCAGGTTCAAGTATGCTGAAGAGAAGTCCTTTCTTTATGTTACCAGATCCACAAGGCCCTTTCCGGCAAGTCGAGTGGAAGAAACTGGGCAAAGGGTCCAGGCTGATGGTACTGAGCAGGGCAGGAGAATCTGATAAGGTGGCTGTGTGAGAAGGAGAGAAAGATTTCCTCCATGCATGGAGGGAGAGAAGGAGAAACAGACTTGGCCAGTCCACCAGTAAAAGTCAAAAGACCATTTTTGTTTGTTTGTTTTGCTGAAGTCAAAGACTGTTTTCCTCCAAACAGGCAGCACAATGCCAGGACCCATGGTTTGGTGAGCATTACACAGACTGGATTTTGAGTCCCATTGCTCAGCTGAACACAGAAGCCCTGTGCCCAGGAATCACTTCCCAGGGTCTCCACATTCTAGCATGGTATTTAGAAAGTGACTTTGATTTCTCAGGCCACTGAAGAAGGTGAGGCATGCTCAGGGACGTGGTGGAAGGGTATAGGAACCTGCCACTCTGCACAGGCACCCAGGGACTGGGCAAGACAGCTTTCACAGAGAACTCGTGCAGGTGGTCAGGGCTCCAGGAATACGTGTTTCAGGAGCACTTACCTGTAGCTGTCACTGGGTTCTTGAATTCTCATCATTTCCTCCTCTTTGAAATTTGCTTTCATTGCAGCTCTCCATTTTCACACAAGGTTTCAGTTTCAGTTCAGTCGCTCAGTCGTGTCCAACTCTTTGCGACCCCATGAATCGCAGCACGCTAGGCCTCCCTGTCCATCACCAACTCCCGGAGTCCACCCAAACCCATGTCCATTGAGTTGGTGATGCCATCCAATCATCTCATCCTCTGTTGTCCCCTTCTCCTCCTGCCCTCAATCTTTCCCAGCATCAGGATTTTTTTTTTTTTCCCCAATGAATCAGCTCTTCACGTCAGGTGGCCAAAGTATTGGAGTTTCAGCTTCAGCATCAGTCCTTCCAATGAGTATTTAGGACTGATTTCCTTTAGGATGGACTGGTTGGCCCTCCTTGCAGTCCAAGGAACTCTCAAGAGTCTTGTCCAACACCACAGTTCAAAAGGTGGATTTCATGAAATAGATATTATTTGGCCAACTTAATAGCAACTCTTACTCCCACAATTTGCTCTGCCACTTAGACACATGCTTCTCCTTTTTTTCTCTGTAACCAGACTCTTTTTCTGCAGTGCTCCTGTTATGCAATGCATTGGTAATCAGTAATCTTAGTCACTTACACCAACATGGTCGAAGTTACTGCTGTGTTTTTACCAGATTGATATACTATGATGTTCATCAGGGTTCCTGAATTTCTAAATCACCTGTATCGGTTCATTCATGCTGTTTCTAGTTAAGAACTGACCATGTTAGTGGATGCAAGCTCGAGGTAAACCAGAAATAGAGTTTATTTGAGGATAGCAGAGGAATCCCAATTAATTGGAAACAGGCAGACTTCAGCAAGTGGCTTGGAGTCCCACGAGGCGCTGGAGTGCAGAAAAAGGAACAGCCCCCTTGCGGTCCACCCAGTGAGTTCATTGGCTCCATGGTAGGGAAAGATTCTTGGCGGCTGCTCATCGATGGGAAGATGTTCCCATCTTTTGTAAATCGGCCATTCACTCAGCCTTCGTTTCCTTTTCTTGAGGCCACATGCATGAAATTCTCCATTTCTTATCCCTCACCTTATCCATTTGAGATTAAAATTCTTTCACAGATCCAGAACAAGCCTTGAGACAAAAATTATTATTGTCAAGTAAGTTTGAAAACACTACATATTTTTCTCTGTTCCTATTATCCTCTCTTTCATATTACTATCATATTAGAGTCTATGAAAATGACTGGAATAGCCTTTTAAATTTAACTCAGAGTGACCGAGACTTACTTGACACAGAAACTATTTGTTCCTGTGAACCATCTATGAAAACATTTTGTTCTAGATATTGGAGTCTTGCATTGAAGATATTGAGGGAACCTTTTGTTCTGGCCCTTTTGAAAAAATGGAATACTTTCAGAAAGATTTATTTTCCTACTTGGGAAATCATCTCGCCCTATTTTAAGACTCTGGCCTTCCCTTTTCTTAAATGACCTAGGCCAACCTAATTTTGATTTTTAATGCTTCCTGTATTTGAGTAAGTGATGATTGTTTACCATACATTCTGTTCTTTCAAATGACAGATAGTTTTGAAATATTTTTATCTCTTCCCTTAAGCTCAGGTAACCCTTTGCTATGTACAGAGTAGTTTCACATTCATTATCTTATTGATTGCTACTATGACACAGTCATTTTAAACAACCTTGCAACTAGTATTTAAAAATCATTAGGGCCATTAATATTCTATTAAGTCTGCAAAAATTTGAAATGGCTGACTCCTCCATATTGTAGAACTAAGAGGACATAAAATTTTGACTATAGCAAAAATATTTAAAGCCTTTATTTACACACAGATTGCTAAAGTCCAGTGAAAACTGCACAGAAAGGAAGTTAAAGAGTGGGGGAGTTATTTACTAATGTTAATTGTTAGAAATAACTGCCTTTAAAACAATTATGCTTCTTCTGATTTATTTTAATTTCTTGTCATGGCAGCTTTCAAAGTCATTATGTATAATATATTCTCAAAGATTCTGGGACTAAAGTCATGATATTCTTCAATAACTCCCAGCAAATAAATATCTAAATAGAAATATTTTGTTTGCTATCCTGAATTTGAAGTGAGGTGAAGTGAAGTTGCTCAGTCATGTCCAACTCTTTGTGACCCCATGGACTGTAGCCTACCAGGCTCCTCTGTCCATCGGCTTTTCCAGGCAAGGGTACTGGAGTGGGTTGCCATTTCCTTCTCCAGGGGATCTTCCCAACCCTGGGATCAAACCCAGGTCTACTTGCATTGTGGGCAGATGCTTTACCGTCTGAGCCACTAGGGAAGCCCTATCCTGAATTTACCCAAAGCATATGGGAGGACATAATATTTTTAGAGTTGTTTTCTAGTTACATATTCTAGGATTTCTTAGTTTTATTTTCTTGGTTCCTATTAGAAATCTTACATATTTGTTGAATAATTAAATAAGTAATAGTAAACTCCTGGAATTAAGATCCCTTTTTTATCCCCACATCTTTCCTTTGCTATTATAAATTTATATACTTATAAATTTATATAAATCTTTTATGTAAGATTTAAGTCTTATATGTAAGATTGAAGTCTGACCAGTATACTATTGATGGTTTTTGACATATATGTACACACATGAAAGGGCCACCACAATCAAAATAGCATTTTGCTTAATCCCCCAAAGTCCCCCAACATCCTCTCCTGTTGCTTTGTAATCATCTTTCCTTCCCCACTGTCCCCAGGTAACCATTACCTATATTTTTATCCTTATAGTTTAGTTTGCATTTTCTAGAACTTTGTAAAAATGGAATCATACAGGATACACATACTTTTTATACATGTCTTCTTTAAGTCAGCATAAAGATTTTGAGATTCATTATGCTGTTATGTGGAGAAGGCAATGGCACCCCACTCCAGTGTTCTTGCCTGGAAAATCCCATGGATGGAGGAGCCTGGTAGGCTGCAGTCCATAGGGTTGCTGAGATTCGGACATGACTGAGCGACTTCACTTTCACTTTTCACTTTCATGCGTTGGAGAAGGAGGTGGCAGCCCACTCCAGTGTTCTTGCCTGGAGAATCCCAGGGACGGGGGAGCCTGGCGGGCTGCCATCTGTGGGGTCGCACAGAGTCAGACACGACTGAAGTGACTTAGCAGCAGCAGCATGCTGTTACGTGTATCAGTAGTTCGTTTTTCTTAAAAAGACCTCTTTTGAGCATAAACGATACCTTCAAGCATATATTGTTGTGGAATTAGTCTTTTATTATATATTTCACATTTTGTTTATTCTACTGTTGTGCAATGGATTGTTTCTAGTTCTTTTTCCTTTCTTTCTTTTTTTTGGCTATTGGGAATAAAGATGCTATGAAAAAATACCTAGCAGTGGAAGGGTGAAATGGTGGTAGATGTTATTGTTGGTTAGTTACTAAGTTGTGTCCGACACTTTTGTGACCCCATGAACTGTAGCCCCCCAGGCTCCTCTGTCCGTGGGGTTTCCCAGGGAGGAATACTGAAGTTGGTAGCCATTTCCTTCTCCAGTGGGTGTCTTTTCAACCTAGGAATTGAATCCACATCTGCATTGGCAGGCAGATTCTTTACCACTGAGCCAACCTGGGAAGCCTGGCTAGTAGGTGTATGTTTACCTTTTTTAAAAAATAAAAATAGTTTTTGCAATATCACTTGTGATTACATTTCAATGATTTGCAATTAGAATGTCAATCATAAATCAAAAAACTATCTTGAGCACGTAGTCTGTGCTGGGTGCTGTGCCAAGAGTTTGGGAGATACTGGAAACAAAAGTAGATATCTTGTGTGTTTCCATGTAGAGTTATATCAGTAAATATAATTAGTTAAATGACTATTATAATAATTGTATACTTGTACTTTGACATATGTGCTTTGAAGGGAAAGAATGTGATTCTGTGAAGGATTATAATAGGGTAATTAGCTGACTTCTAAGCCTGGGGTCAGGGAAGGCTTCCCAGGGGAAGTGACATCTAAGGATGAATGAGGATATAAACTAGGTAAAGGGTGGAGGGTACAGAGGGTGGAAGAATGTTTCAGAAAGTGGGAAGAGCATAGGAAAAGTCCCTGAGGTGAAAGGAAACAGGTGGAAACCAGAAAAAGTCTGAGTGGCTGGAATATAAGAAAGAGGCAAAGTCTGGGGAGTTAAAAAGAAAATATTTTTTTTAAACTGAGGTTTCCTCTTTAATGAAGCTAAAACAAATGTATTATTCTCAACATATTAAAAAGAGCTGCAAATGCAGTGAAGACCAAACAGATAAGGAAACTGTACCTACAGCTACAGATTTCAGAAAACCAAAGGCATCAGAATATAATTCTTTGAAACTGATGATAAACCATGAGGGAGCAAAACTAATGACTCCTTATTTTATGCAACAGGAATGAAATTTACCAGTCAGTGGTGGAGTCCTCACAAGCTTCAACTTATTTTTATTAATTTTTATTAGAGTATAGTTGCTTTACAATGTGTTCATTTCTGCTGTACAGCAAAGCGAATCAGCTGTATGTCTCCCCTTTGTTATTGCATTTCCTTCCCATTTAGGTCACCGATTTAGAGCACTGAATAGAGTTACCTGTGCTATACAGTAAGTTCTCATCAGTTACCTATATTATCCATCACAACTAGACTTTTATTACAAGAAAATGTGGAAGTGTTTTAAGCGGGAAGATAATATGTTCTGATTTGGATTTTGAAAAGATTGCCCTGGCTGCAGCATAGACAAAAGACTGCAGGAGATTAGAACGGGTGTGGAAGGTCAGTTCTGAGACCCTTGCAGTGGCGCTGGCATGAGCTGTGGTCATGTGCGTGGTGCGTTTGTGCTCAGTTGCCCAGTCATGTCCAATTCTTTGTGACTATATAGCCCAGCGGGAGAAGTCAGGGCTAGGAATACAGATATGAGTTACAGTATGGAGCTGGTACTTGAAGCTGTGGATTTGGATGAGATTGGGGTCGGGGAATTGTACAGAGAAGGGATGAGGGCTTTGATGAACACTGAGGAGGCTTGGGGAAATCCAGTGTTTAATGATCAAGTCAGGAATGATGAATCTGAAAAGAGAAGACATGGAGAAGAGCTATGAAAGTGTGGTAGTGAAAGTTCAAGAGGTTACTGGCATTAGGATGAAGGCCAAACCAGAATAAACAATGAAGCTATTAGAGAGCACTTCAGACACTAGACCGTGTTGTGGCTTAAGGAGGATTAGATTGAAGGCCAGGAGTCAGGAAGGTTCTTATGGTTCCTGTCCTTGTATTATGTGCTAGGGTCTTAGGCTAACTCTTGTCTCTGCTGCAGTCCCTGTGAAGCATGTTTTATACAAATAGAAAGAGATAAGAATCAAAATGATTATGTTACACAAGACAGAGCACCAGAAAGAGCAAAATACGGAAAGATTACTTCTGAGGATTCATGAATCTGAGAGTAACGTTTTTCTTTTTATCTTCAAAATTGTATTTTTGAATTCAATCACTAATTATGTTCCATTTACTTTTCCAAAGTGATATAAAATTCCTGCTCAAAAGTGATATAAAGGGAATTCCTTGGTGATCCAGTAGTTAGGACTCCATGTTTTTACTGCCAAGGGCCTGGGTTCAATCCCTGGTTGGGGAACTAAGATCCCACAGGTTGTGTGGTATGGCCAAAAAAAAAAAAAAGTGATATTGAATTTCTACTAAAAATGAGATTAAAAAAAATTAGGTAGGAAAAAACTCCAAAGGCAACATTTCAAGCCATTCTTTTCTCAAAAGTCTGGAGACCATAACTTGAAAATTCAAACTCTGGTCCAAGGTCTTCATGTTGACTTGAAAGAACAGAGAATTTAGCTCATGAAGGGCATGGGAGTCCACTGGTTTTGTCATGGTCCCCAGTGATTACTGGTAAAAGAAGTCAGAGGTCATATGTTAGAACCTTCATGGGCAGCATGCTAGGCAGTTTTCTGGGCTTAAATTAAAGGACTTGGACCAATATAAAAGCTTTCATTCTCCCTGTAAAATATGCTTTTCCCATGTGCCTCCAGCTAATTACCAGAAGCACTTGTACCATTCCTTTCAAACAACCTCATCATCTTTTCCTCCTTGATCCTGCTGAAAAGTTGAAATGCTGAATTTATGACATTGCAATCATTTTCATGGTAACAGACTGTGGCGTCGTAAACACAAGAGTGGGATGACTTCACTGCAGGATTCAGCAGAAGAAGAAACCAGGTTCTATGCAGGAGAAGCTCTTTTTCAGACCCCAATTGCTTTGATGACAGCAGAGGAAAACACAGATTATTATTGCTAGTGTAGGAAAAGGTCCCTAAACCCATCATACAAATGTTTCCGTCAGTCGTGCCCAAGTGGCAGGTACATTTGAAAGATGTTAGTCAAACGTTTGATGTTTTTGAAAACAGATGCCTAGCTGTTGAAACCTGTGTGGATATTGGAAATTTTAAGTGGTGATCTTTTTAAAGTAGATTTTCCTTAGTTACTATTTGACCAGTTTTTGAAAAGTGAGCAAAAATATTTTCTCATGTTTCTGAGGTCTGAAAATTACAGTATATTTGAAAGTTGAAGTTCCAAAATGCTTGTTGATTTATAACTAAAGTTGAATTTTGGGTTCAATTTGAAAAAAAAAGTGCTTGTCGTGAAAAACATGTAGTAGGTTGCAACTATACTTGAATCAAATTATATCCTCTGTGTTCACAGTAATGTATCAAGTATATTTCTATCACATTAACTGCAACAGTACTTTTTTAAAAAAAGTATTTGAGTCAATTTATCTTTTAAACTTGATTTTTATTGAGACATATAGTATATTTCACATCCCAACAGTGCTTTGAGACATAATGACTTCTCTGTGTGCCCTGTAGCTGAATTCAACTCTCAGTATTGACTGCTTTCTTGGAGACAGGCTTTGACCATGACTTTGGATAGCTCACTGTCTAGTCTTGCGTATCATCATGTATAGCATCTGTCTGGAAGGGTGTATCTGTATGCACAATAACTGGAGAGGAAAGAAAGACACTCCCTCACTCATCCTCCTTATTTTTATCAGACAGACAGCTAAGATGACATTGCCTAGGGGTATTTTTTGAGATTGCCAAAGTGGATGTTTAGGCAGCGTATGAGTGCTTAGTCACTAAAAGTTGTATCCAAGTCCTTTGCCACCCCATAGACTTCAGCCCACCAGGCTCCTCTATCCATAGGATTTCTCAGGCAAGAATACTGGAGTGATTACCGTTTCCTACTCCAGGGGTTCTTCCAGACCTAGGAGTTAAACCTGCATCTCTTGAGTTCCCTGCATTAGCAGGCAGATTGTTTTCCCCTGTGCCACCTGGGAAGTCTGTTTAGGCAGTAGGATCCCGAAATTACTGGGAGTTCGTGTTACCAACCTGCTTCTATGGAACTATCCTGATGTCTGACTACACTCTGAGATTTTTGCCTGAAAGTTCAGAAGAAACAAGGCGCATGTAAGAGCTATGTTTATTCTTCTCACCTTTACCTGCTTTTGGAAGTCATCCGCAAAGGAGCTTATAACACAGACAGAGGTTCAGAGAGTGGACCTGGCGGACCAAATTGATAAACATTTTGTCAGATAATGAAGATGGTGAGCCAACTTTCTTTGGGTACTTATTTTCTTATCTTGTTGCCTCCTGGGAGTGTCTTGGTTTAATCACACATTTGTACTCCAGCACTTTCCATCCTACTTGTTTATCCTGTTGCTCTGTTTAAAAATCCAACTCTTACATTTTTTCATACCTAGTATTTCCAGTGGATTCCTTTTCTTATGACTTCCTGTTGATGTTTCAGGTTACCAATGTCTTCTCTTCTCAAAGATATTGACAGCCATGCTTATTTTTAAATTCTTTGTCACTCCCACAATTCTGCATCAGATATTGTTCCTTCTGTTGTCTGTATAGTAATTGTGCTCCTCAGATGTCTAGTTATTGTGCCTTATGAGCTCATGTCCCAGCCCTTGATTCCACCCTGTCACCAATGATGGCATTTTACCTAAGTCTTGGGTTAAGTTTTCATCTTTAAACCCTCAGAGGAGCAGCCATGGGAGGAGGCAGATAGGCACCGCCTTAGATGAGAGGACTGAGGAGTGAGAAAAGCTCCAGATCAACTGATCGGCTCCCAGGTACCTTCATTAACATTCCAGGCATATGCAGTGTTTGCTTTAAGCTGACGTTACCATGAGGCCTGGGTTGGGACTGATTTCTGCAGTAAAGTACCAGGCAAAGACTGTCTCTGAGCAAGGTGAGGGAGAGATAAAAGCAGAATTTAAGAGCTTACCCTCTAGTCACCCAGCCCTCCTCCTCCAATTCAGTTTTCAGGCTTCTTCCTTACTTGTCACCGTTTTTGATCTTGGTAGTTGAATCATTCCCTTCCTCTTTAAGACTTTTGCTAGGATTAATTTTGAGACAGGAAGCAAGCAGTATGTTGGTAGCTACTTTGTCTCTTTGACCCAGAATGTAACCAAAACATGTGTCTCAAGTATTTATGCCTCCACACCATATGTTCCTTGAAGGTAGGATGGTAATTTGTCTCGGGGCCTATTTTCCTTCCCTTGTTTCTGCACTTTTCCCTATCTTGTTGATTCTATTAGTTAGAATGAAGGTTTAACTGTGACTCTCAAACAAGGTCGAAGTTACTTTTCCTTTCATGCAAGAAGCCAATGGTAAGTTATCTAGGTCTGCTACTGTGGCTTTGCTTCACAAAGTCCCTAGGGAGGATGAAGGCAGAGGTATGGGAGGATTGTTGTTGTTTAGTCACCAATTCAAGTCTGACTCTTTGTGACCCTGTGGACAGTAGCCTGCCAGGCTCCTCTGTCCACGGGATTTCCCAGGCAAAAACACTGGAATGGGTTGCCATTTCCTTCTCCAGGGGATATTTGAATATACATGGCTTCTGCATTGGCGGGTGAATTCTTTACTACTGATTCACTTGGGAAGCCACAGAAGGTTTAGAAAAGGATATGGTCTAGCAGTTTTTTTGTTGCTGTTGTTTTTTGGAAAATATTCCAGGAAGATGGTCCACAAAAACTTGTTTTAACATATCAGCCACTACGTAAATGCATGGTTATATCCAACTGCAGGGAAGTCAGAAAATAAGTCTTTACTCTAGCCAGCCATGTTTACTCAGCTGAAAATTTTCTTCTTGCAGATTAAGGGAAGAATAAGTATTGGGAACAATGAGTTGTCTTTGTTACATCTTCCTGCCTGAATTGATCTCATCTTCCTATTTTTACCTGTTTCTTCCTTACCTTCATTCATTCCCCCAATATTATTTAGTGCTGAGTGTACACCAGGGACTGCATTAAATGTTTTATAACCTCAGTATTTTATTCTGCATCACCATCATTTATCTGGAGGACAAGATACTTTACTATATTAGGAAATCTTAGGGAGAATGTACAGATGGGTGGAGAAGTTTTATTTGTTGCATGAAAAGAGTTTCCTATTCTACAGAGAAAAAAACAGACCCAAGGAAACTATGTCAGAGATTTAGGTTGAATTGTGCTCCTACAGACATGCGGAATTTATTCATTCACCTGCTCTGTCAAACATTCTGTCAGGTGGTAGGAATTCAACAATACGTAGGTAGTCAGAATCCATGCCCTCAGCTAGACTGGCAATTGTAGCCTCATTGAGCAGCCATGCCATAAAACAAGCAACTTAGGAGAGCTTGTGATCTCCGATGTGGTAGGTTGGGAAGGTCCATGCTTTTCCTGCTAGACTACAATGTATCCCAAACAAAACAAAGTAAAACCTTTCTTTTATTTATGTAGCTTCCTCAGTGTAGGAAATGTTGTCAACAAAGTAAGTAAATAAAATGAAAAATCAAGGGCAAATCATGACTTCAGTCACAGGGGACTGTGACAAAATAATTTGGAGCAAAGAGGTCAATTTGACCAGAGCCTCACTGTATCTCACAGAATGGGGGAGGTAAGTTTGGAGACATGGGTATCAAACCGTGAAGAATTTTTAATGGCAGATTAAAGTGTTTGGAGGTAGACCACAGGAATCCTTTTTAAGTTTACACCTAGAAAAATGACTTCTGAACAGGGTATTTTGGTAATCAGATGGCAAGGCAGGAGCCTTGAGGACTGGAATATTGACAACGGGAGGGGAAGCAGTCACTGGTTGATGTGTGAGCTCTTAGGAAGGAAAGCTGGGGTTGGCGGGCACTGTGATGCTCATCAGTGAGAGCCTCTGCTGTTCTAGAGCAGAACATCTGGTGTGTTTCTTGTGGGAGAGGAGGACTTTTAAATGTTCTCTGAGGACTTTTCAGCAATTATATGGGCTCTAGTGAATGTTTTTGGCTGGAGGGGGAAGGGTAGAGGAATCTGAAGAAGAGGACCTTGTACCATCCTAGGCTTGCGGGAAAAATGGGAGGCTGGTGTGGCTTGGGGTCAGATCATGGAAATGTTATGTTATATGCTTTTGTTATGTTTTGCTCATTTGTTTCCTGGACATTATGTCTATGGGAGCCCAGACATAAATATACTTTCGGAAATTCATCATTTAATACTGGGACTATTTACTTTGTTTATTATTTTTATTGCTGATGTCCATGACAAACCCTCTCTGTAACTTGGAAAATGTATTTTCTTTATACACGGTTAAGGAGATAAACAACTGGGTTGAGTGCCTTACGCAGCGACAAAGGAAAATAAAATGTCCAGAATGAACGGAAAGGATGGCCAATCCACGTAGAGACATATTTTCCATCTCAGTTTATTTTGGACATTGGATTGTCCATGGAAAATTCCGATAAATGAAACAATGGTCAAATTGAAATGTAAAATGTAAGACTGGGTGGAGTCAGAGGAAGGATGAAACAACCTAAGAAGTGTCAGGGTATTTGTGTGGAGAGCATGTTACTGGATAAGATGACCCAAAAGTGCTTTCCCCTCTGGATATGCTATTTTTGTTGTTGTTGTTCTGTATTTAAAAAATTGATTCATTTATAAAATAACTGTAGAAAAAAGTTCTGTTTAGTTAAAAATGAGAATCTACCTCTAAATTCATCTGTCTTCTGTACCACTTAGAAATTGTGTTCAACTACAAGTTGTAGAGATTTGAAAATACAATAGGCTCAGCCTTCAAGGAGTTTTTTCTTTTGCACAAAGGAATTCTTTGTAGGCAGTTTCATGAAATCTCTAAGGACTGAGACTCTTTAGGGCACCGCCATATAGAGAAAATGGCTTCCATCCTTGAGTTTACCTCAGGGCCTGAGGTGGCTGCTGGAGATCTAAGTATCCTCTTCACATTCCAGGCAGGAGGAGAAGTGAGGATATTCTGAAGCACTTCCTTTAAGTATACTTCTTAAAAGTTACCCACAATACTTCTACTTTTATCTCATTGGCCAGAATTTAGTTATGTGACCACAGGTTGTATCTGCAAAAGAAACCCTGAGGAATATAATATTTTGTCCTTGGAGGCATTGTGCTCAGCTAAAATATCAGCACTGTATAATTAATAGGGTGGAATCCAACCTTATTATTGAGAAAAGATGGACTGAATATTGCAAGGGGACGAGCAGTCTCTTCCCCTCTTGGAATAACTTAATTAGGGGAAATATGTCCAAAGCTCCATTGCTAGCAAAGCAGAAGAGAGGTACCAGACTTTGTGTCCCATGAATGTTGTGAAAGAGAAATTTGTACAGTGAGAAGAGAAAAAAAAGAGATTTCAGGGTTTGTGGGTTAGAATATTTTCAAATTTGACCCATCTGGAAAATCTCCCATCTACAATGTTGACAATTGAGCATTGGCCACGTGACAAGTTCACACCAAGGTTGGACCAACCTTCCCTGGAGGTTGGTAGGGCGGTTGCATGCTCCATCCTTCCAGGGAACACTATTCATGTAGAATATACCTATGAGTGATGCCCTTGAAGCCAACACACAGCAGCCCTGCCTGCTGTCACCTGGGGTTTCTGACACTGTGATCTGGCGCTATTCTTTAAGGGACCTAACAGAAGCAGGTAGCTTAAAATGAGCTTCTAAGGATTTAGTTTATTGTATCCTGTTTCTTCAGCAAGGGAACTTACAAGAGTGAAAAATAGGAATGAGAGGGAGGGTAGGGAATGGAATGACAACTAGGCTTCTGTTTTGAGTCTACATGGCTAGAGGTCTTTATAGATTAGCTTCATACAGCTTAGGGAAGAAATTAGAAATCATACCTGAAAGCTTCACGTTTTTCATCAGCAACTTGGATCTCCTACAAAAGTCTTTATCAGGTAACATTAGTCTTAAACTGAGGGGTGTTATAGAGACTTGGAAGGAAGGAAGGAAGGAGAAAGAAAGGAGAAATGACAATGCTGTGGTGGGAAAAGTGTCTGCTGAACTTAGAATCATACAACATGGGTTTAACTTCCAGTGCTGTGGCTTGCTGGGTAATCTTAGCCAAATTGTGCAGTATCTCTGAGTATCCATTTCCTTTATCTATGTGACGTATGATAAAGTAATAATCCCAAGGTTGTTGCAAAGAATAAAGGATTCAGTGTATAATGTACACTAAGGCAGCTGATATAATAGGAAAATTGAAGGGCTAGTGTAAAAATCTGACATTTGTGATAACCTGATCCAGTACTTCCTTACCAATATCCTCAGTCCCTCTCCAGTTAACCTTCCATCCCATGTGCCTCATGGAGCCCAAACTTTGCCTCTACCATTCCTATGTCTCTGTGCTGAGTGGAGCTGGGAAAAATCACCTGACAGTAAATATTATAGCCACAAAATGTTATGATCACCAACCTCAATTTCCCATGTTGTATGAATCCAAGTTCAGAAGACTTTTTCCCCACCACAGCATTGTTATTTCTTCTTTCTTTTTCCTTTCTTCCTTCTGTCTTGATAACACCCCTCAGTTTAAGACCAAAGTTACCTGTTTTTCTGGTTTTCTAGGGTATCTTAAAAGCAAAAATAGCAAAAAGCATTTTTCCACCATTCTCCCCAAATACCACTTTCCTTTTCCTATCCTGGTCTGTCTTTACCCTATCCCTCATCAAGTGAGTTTGAGGAGCCATTAGATACCATTTTGACTCTGTGCCAGCTCTTAACCTGCAGACTCATCTTGTTTCACACCCATCCTTTCCTCCTAATTTCTTGTGAATGGGAGAGGTGAGTTTCCTCCAATGGGCAAGTTATCTTCATTCTTACTGGGGGTCAATCTCTTTCTGTCTTCTCAAGATTCTTGCTACATTGATGATCCCATCTCTTCTGTATCTTTAAGCATGCATTTAAAAAAATATTTATTTATTTGGCTGGGGCGTCCCTGGTGGCTCAGATGGTAAAGAATCTGCCTGTAATGTGGGATATGCAGGTTAGATACCTGGGTTGAGAAGATCCCCTGGAGGAGAGCATGGCAACCCACTCCACCATCCTTGCCTGGAGAATCCCATGGACAGAGGAGCCTGCTGGGCTACAGTCGGTAGAATCACAGAGTCGGACATGACTGAAATGAGTTAGCAGGCACTCACACATTTATTTGTCTGTGTTAGGTCTTAGTTGCAGCATGTGGGATCTTTCCATGTGGCCGGAGGGCTTCTCTTTAGTTGTGATGTGCAGGCTCTCCAGTTGTGGCGTGAGGGCTCCAGGGAATGAGGGCTCAGTAGTTGTGGTGCATGGGCTTAGTTGCCCCCTGACATTGGGGCTTCCCTGGTGGCTCAACTGGTGGGGAATCCACCTGCAATGCTGGAGATCTGGGTTTGATCCCTGGGTTGGGAAGATCCCCCAGAGAAGGGAATGGCGGCTACCCACTCCAGTATTCTGGCCTGGAGCATTCCATGGACTGTATAGTCTGTGGGGTCACAAAGAGTCGGACACAACTGAACAACTTTCACTGTGTAGTATCTTAGTCCCTGGACCAGGGGTGGAACTCATGTCCCCTGCATTGGAAGGTAACCAGGTAACCACTGGACAACCAGGGAAGTCCCTTCCTATTTGCATTTAAACATGCCTTACACTTTCCCATCATAGGAAAAAGAAAAATCTTTGTGAGAAAATTTCCTATTCTAACTATTCCCTCCTGCTCTACTCACACTCGGTTTCCCAAAGCCGACTATTTGACTGGGCACAGAGTCGATAGGATGGAGAGATACCCACCTCCTATAGGGAAGCACTGCAAGTTACAAGTTAATGGGTAGGGATGCACAGTCATCCTCTAATAAGGGAAGTGAATAATTCCAAATACAATCTACCACATCCTCTTTATTGCCAGACTTTTTGAAAAAGTTGTGTGCTCTTAAGCATCTCTGCTGCTAAACATTTAAAAAAAAACAGTCCCTTAGATACAGTTTCTGCCTGTGCCACACTAGTCAAATTGTTCTTGCCAAAGCCACTGACTCTATTTTCTGTTGCTAAACCGAGAGGACATTTTTCAGTTCATACAGTGCTTGGACTTTGGCCAGCATTTGAGGATGTAGACCACTCTCTGAGAAATTCTTTTCTTGGCATCCATGCCTTTACTTTTTCTCCTATGTGATAGCTGCTTAATCTCCTCATCCAAGTGGGCTCTTTTTGGAGGGCAACCCCTTAGATGTTGGTGCTATTGTGTCTCCTGTTCATCCCTTTCTCCAAATGGAGAAGGTGTAAATACACCTTCCTCAATGACCTCATCACTTTCAATTCTCTAGTCATGCTCCACATGTTTGTAGTAACTTAAGCGTGCAACCTCAATGTACAAAAGTGTAGCTTTCCTTATTTCTAGTAAGTGATACAATTGTTCTCCATCTTCTTTCTGCCGATCCTCATATTGGTGGTAGAGAAAATTAAACTAGCTCTCTCAGTGAACTCATTCTCTTCCAGTTCTGATATCTCTCAGATAAATAGTAAGTCAACTCACTTCCCTTCTTTTTTTTTTTTTTTTAACTCAGTTTCCTTTTAATACTGGCTTTTCCCTCGCAAAGAGCCTTCCCTCCTCTTCACTGCTTGCCTCACGAGTGAGTCCAGATGTAGTGGCTGACTGTAAGTCTTTTCCTGCTGATGGAAGCATATAACAATGTATTGAACAAGGATATATTAGATACGATAGGGTAGAGGAGGAAAGTTTCTCATCATGACCTTATTCATTTAGACTGTTTCTTCTAATTATTCTCTATTCACTGAAAGAAATTTGGTAAGGACTCAAGGTGTTTTCTGGTCATGCTTAGATAATAAAATGTCCAGTCTAGTTTTTAAATCATATTAACACCAAACTCCAATCCAGTTTGTTTCTCTCCACTCCTAGTGGTTATGCTTTGATCAGGGATTCTTGAGAATTATGATAACACACTTCAGAAGAAATTTTCTAAATACAAAGTACCTTATGATCACAACACATAAAAAACAAATTTTAATATGTATTTTTGCATATTAAATATAATAAGGAAGATAAAATGAGAATAAGAGCTGGAACCTTTTTGAATCTTTTTATTGAATTTTTTTCTTTTTCTTTTCAAAAATTAATTTATGTAATTGGAGGATAATTACAATATTGTGATGATTTTTGCCATACATCAGCATGAATTGGCCACAGGAATACATGTGTCTCCCCCATCCTGAACACTCCTCCCACCTCCGCTCCCCCGCTTTCCCACTGGGTTGTCCCAGAGCACTGGCTTTGGGTGCCCTGCTTCATGCATCGAACTTGCACTGGTCATCTATTTTACACATGGTAATGTACATAATTCACTGCTATTCTCTCAAATCATCCCACCCTCACCGTCTCCCACTGAGTCCAAAACTCTGTTCTTTACGTCTGTGTCTCCTTTGCTGCCCTGCATGCAGGATCATCGGTACCTTCTTTCTAAATTCCATATGTATGTATTAATATACAGTATTTGTCTTTCTCTTTCTGACTTACTTCACTGTTTAATAGGTTCCAGTTTCAAGCACCTCATTAGAACTGACTCAAATGCATTCCTTTTCATAGCTGAGTAATATTCCATTGTGTATATATACCACAACTTCCTTATCCATTCCTCTGCCAATGGACATCTAGGTTGCTTCCATGTCCTCTCTGTTGTAAGAAATGCTGCAATGAACATTGGGGTACATGTGTCTCTTTCAATTCTGTTTTCCTTGGGGTGTATGCCTGGCAGTGGGATTGCTGGTTGTATGGCAGTTCTGTTCCCAGTTTTAAAAGGAATACCCACACTGTTCTCCATATTGGCTGTACCAGTTTGCATTCCCACCAACAGTGTAAGAAGGTTCCCTTTTCTCCACGCCCTATCAAACATTTGTTTGTAGACTTTTTTGATAATGGTCATTCTGACCGGTGTGAGATGGTACTTCATTGTGGTTTTGATTTGCATCTCTCTAATAGTAAGTGATGTTGAGCATCTTTTCATGTATTTATTAGCCATCTGTGTGTGTTCTTTGGAGAAAGTTCTGTTTAGATCTTCTGCCCACTTTTTGATTGGGTTTTTCACTTTTCTGGTATTGAGCTGCATGGGCTGCTTATATATTTTGGAGATTAATTCTTTGTCAGTTGTTTCATTTGCTGTTATTTTCTCATATTCTGAGGGCTTTCTTTTCACCTTGCTTGTACTTTTCTTTGTTGTGCAAACGCTTTTAAGTTTAATTAGGTCCCATTTGTTTATTTTTCCTTTTATTTCCATTACTCTGGGAGGTGGGTTATGGAAGATCTTACTGTGATTTATGTTGGAGAGTGTTCTGCCTATGTTTTCCTCTAGGAGTCTTATAGTTTCTGGTCTTACATTTAGGTCTTCCAGTGGGAGGAAGGATTGGTTACTTCTCTATTTTTTTTCATTATTGGACAGCTATTTTTGAAGGGTCTTCAGGGAAGGAAAGAGGTAAGAAAAAGAAAAGAGATTTTATCTTGGATTCATTTTTTATTTGGTGTTGATGTCCTCCAGCTGTGAGCGAGATCAGAAGTTGGCCCTTTTCTCATGGGGCTCTTTTGTGTGTTTTTAGAGACCTCCCCATGGCTAGTTGCCAAGTTGCATTTTGCTTGCCTTCAAGCTTGCCTGCTCTGGTGGCCACATCTGATCATTACCGTTACCCCTATTTCCCCAGGGCCCCTGGCTCCTGAGACTAGCCCCTCTGTGTTGTTCTTCCAACAGGTTCTTGGGAGAATTTCTCTCAAGATGATCCAGCTCAGCTCTCCCATGAGGTGTACCTCTGGCCCATTTGAGAATTCATACAGCATTTGCCATGTCAGATTCTGGAAGTGTGGCTGTTTCAACACTGCCCTTCATCTTCTCTTCACTGTAGTTGGAGCCACAAATTCTTTCTTGCTCAGGTGAGGAAAGTCCTCTACTCTCCCCTGCAAGGGTGAGAATGAAGCCCATCACACTGAAATCTCTCCAAGGAAACCGCAGTCTCTTCGCTTTCTCCCAATAGCCTGGTGGGTGCTCATGGGTGGACTTTGGTGCCACTGTTCACCCATCTTAGGCCACTGATCTGCCAGCTGTTTGACTTACAGACCACTGAAACTTATTTTGAAATTTCAACTGTGTGCTCCTTTTTTTATGTTGCTATCTAAACTTTTTAGTCATAAATTTAAATCATATCAAAGGATGTAATTTTTTACTTATTACAAATTTGAATATTTTAAAATAAAGCTACTACATTGTTTTTTTAAATGTAACTGGTGGAGACATAGTAACTTGATGCCCTCTGCCATCTTTTAGATAACTCACAATGACCCATTCCCACCTCAATAAATAAAATACCTTCCACAGATAAAATAGATAACTCTTTGTTTTTTTGAACAGAGATTTTATATTGTTCCATTTTCCCCCAGAAGTCTTTTTTTCCAATTTCACTTCACCTGAAGAATTTTTCCTCTTGTAATATGTTTTGAAGCTTTCCAGCCCATTATTCTCATCATTTTCTTCAATAAAAATGCATATTTAAGTTTAAAATTTTAAATTCCTGTAATCATAAGATATTTTTAGAAAATTTCTTCTAAAATGTTATCACAACAGTTATTAGTACTCACTTGATAAAAGCATAAAAATATTACACATTCTTATGAATGCATCCTAACCATAACAATAAACTGTTATCAGACATCTGCTTTCTAAAAAACGGTGAGGCCTTTCTTCTTTTCCTTCTCCTCTTCCTCCACCACCTTCTCTACTTTCTTCTGTGTCTTTCAGTTTTGAGGATGAGGAAGGATTTAGTGGAAATCAGCAACAACAATAAAAGAAAGTATTGGACCCAAATGAAGTGTGAGGTTACACAAGATTCATTTCATCTCTTAATTGCATTATTGCACTGAAATGGACAATGCCTTCCCATTAAGTAAGTCCAGACAAAAGTACAGGGTAGTAGTGAGTAATTGAGAAGAGACAGAATGACAGAAAGCAATAAAAAAATTGAAGAGATATTTGGCACAAGTTAAAAAAATCTTTTGGCACAGTTAAAAACATCAGCAATCTGAATACATGTTCAAGAAAACATAATACTCTCAATTTCTTTTAATGCAAAAATATACTATTCATCTATTAGCAGTAAACTTGGAATTATCCACTTTTCCATTCTTAAAATCATGTAAAATATACTGCTGAGGTCCAAACCTGGGGCATAGTGAAGGGCAGCTTAACAGATATGAATATATATATATATTGTCTCCTTGGGATCATGGAGTTGTTCACAGCCCAGACAGAACACCAAAGTTGAGCTAGAGATGGGTGAGACATTTACCTTTCTCATGAAATAGTAGTGAGGGGATAGTATGGAAAGAAAATATATCTATATAAAATCTAGAACTTAATTTCCTAAAACTATCTGTGGCCGTGTGCTTCCTTAGACATTTTGGTGTACCTCCATGTGTTCCTATACTTTAGGAGTTACTATTTTAGGGAATGATTTCCCTATTTAGGATGTGCTAAGTTCTTTTTTTCCTTTTTATTTAGCAAGAATGAAAGAGTAAAGAACATATTATTAAGTATCTATTCAAAATAAATGCAATAATTTCTATTTTAATATTAGCAGGAAAGAATCTTTTCTATCTAGTCTATCAAGCCACACACACACACACGCACACACACACACACACACAACATATACTTTATAATTTGGGAAACATACTATTGTTTATCTATTTATAGTTAGAATCTATACATAATTTATCTAAACTGGAAGAACTTTCTATTTTTTAAATTTTTTTGTTGGAGTATAATTGCTTTACAATGTTGTAGTAGTTTCTGCTGTACAATAAAGCGAATCAGCTGTAAGTATATATATATTCCCTTCCTGCTCTGCCATCCTACACCTCTAGGTCATCACAGAGAACATGCCAAGTTCTTGATGTGAATTGTATACTCATCCTTTGAGGTTTCTGCCCAAACTCTGAACAACAGGAAATGCCATGTAACTTCCCATTTTGCACATATATATGTCCTCCTGGGAGGAGAATCTATAGATATTTTTGGTTTCATAAGGGGTCTCCTTTACTCCAAAGGGTTAAGAAATGCTGACTGGCAGATTGCCTTCGTTTTATAATCCTACTGGGCAACTACGGATGCAACATAAGACTCTAGATTGTGTACTGTACATAATATTACTGTCTCATTTTGATTCTGCAGACCTAGTGGTTTGCTTCTGTCAAGTCTCCCCATATCCAGTGGGGACTCAGCTGCCATTCCACAGGGCATGGAGTGCAAATTAGTTATTCCGGCTCCATTGGCAAACAGCGAGAGTACTACACAATTTGCTACCGTCTAAGTGTTTGTGGCACAAACAGTCACATAGACATGGTTATAGTTATTTGATGCCACAACTTAATTTCATGACAAAATTATTATCTCTCTGCTGCTTTTTATAAGATCTTGTCTCACAAAGGACTTGGTTTGCTCAAAACCAGGTATCCGTTGTCACTTGCACAACGTGCACATCAAATGAGGGATGTTTCTGTAGGAAGGTAAAAAGACCCATAGCAGGACGATGCTGTGTTTTATTTAGAAAAATGCTGCCAAGCCAGGATGGTTTAAGAAGCTGGCTTCAGGGTAGGGGCAAAAGTAGCTGGAAGCGGGGGGAGATACCCATATGAAAAATCCCTTAACCTTGGTCAAGACCTACCCAGGTAAAAAGATGACACAAAGGAAGGGAGAAAAAGATCTCCTAGTCTAATGGAACTGAGGGAACCACCAAGCTGTCAATTCGCTGAGCTGTAGATGTAGAAACAGAATGGAGCCTTTCAATTCTGTTGCCTTCTCCCTGGGGTTAGAGACCGGTTGCCATGGATATTCTGGATTCCTGCAGCTAATGGGAGGGAGATCTGTAGATGGGTATCCTGGGGACCCGCCGGGGTGAAACATGAAATGGAGGCCTGTGGGTGTGGTGGTGGAGGACTGGGAAGCAAAGGGTCAGAGGGTCAGTTTCCAGCAGAGCCAAAGCTGATTTTATTTCAAGTCACATTCATTTGGCCATCTATATTTTCCTGAAAAGCCAGACCTTTCCATCCCTCCCCTACTGAGCAAAAAGAATCTTCATCTCCTTAAAATGGTTCCGATCACAGCACTAAGTGGTGTGTGCCATAATTAGATGTGCAAGAATGGTTCAGAGAAGGATTTTTCTCTTCAAGATCACTTTTTTTTTTTTTTAAGGGAGGGGAAGAGGGAAAATAATTTTAGTTTGGTTCAGAGATGGAGTTGTTTTAAAAGATCTCATACCCATAGCAAATCAGGTGAATGAATATGAAAGTTTCAGGTTTATTCTGTTTCATCTGAAAATATCAGTTGGTGTCTGGCTCCTCCTTTCTTTCCAGTAACTCATGGCAGGATCAGCTCTTTCTCTCCTCCCCATGTCTGCCTTTCATTCTGCCTCAGTTTTTAACCGGGTCACAGCAAAACCACTTTCCCTCTCCATAATCTCTTGGAGAATTTCTTGCTCTGGCTGGATAATGGAGCACTTTAAAGTCAAGTTCTTGGACAGTGGTCGCTAATCCTGATAAGCAGGTGGTGACTGCCCTGACCTCCCGAGCTTTCTTCTCAGCACAGCGTGGAGACAGCGATGCAATCCTCATTAAATGATTTCAGTGAGCAGAGGATGCGGCAGTTACTGTTGGTGCCAGGTTTATCTGCAGACGCCTTCCGCCTTCACTGAAAGAGTTGCTTCAATGCAGATTAAATCAATCTTAATCACCACTGCTGTCTGATGAGGTAGACAGGTGTTGGTTGAAAAATAGGGCTGTTTTTGGCGTTTAATGTGTGTCTTACTTCTAGAATACCATATAATCTTCGCTCGGCATGCACCCTGTAGCTGGTTGGCAAGGGCAACAGAGGATGGTTGGCCTCTGCTAATCCCCAAATCCTAAGAAAAGAACTGCAGTTTTAATATTGTCAGCCTGATGGAAAGTATGAAGACTTGGAAACATTTCCTTATAGGCCAAACTTAAGGAAATACAGTGGTTTTGGGTCTGAGAGAAGTAGCTTGTGTGTGTGTGTTAGTTGCTCATTCATGTCTGACTCTTTGCGACACCATGGACTGTAGCTTGCCAGGTTCCTCTGTCCATGGGATTCTCCAGGCAAGAATACTGGAGTGGGTTGCCGTTCCCTCTTCCAGGGGTTCTTCCTGACCTAGGGATCAAACCCCGGTCTCCCACATTGCAGGCAGATTTTTTACTGTGTGAGCCACCAGGGCAATAGTAGCTTGCCAGACCCAAATGTGCATGTGTTGGCCAAGGAAACACATCAGAGTTCTTCCAGTCACCAAGAATCACTACAATTTGTCATTGTAAATCGCCTTCTTCCTATTACCCAATTCAGAAGACATGGACCACGTCTAACAGATGTTAAAGTAAATACTCTGTGATCATCTCCAAGCCAAGATGTCTTTTTTTTTTTTTTTTTAATTGAGGAAGCTGCAGTGGATATCTGCAAAACTCCACATTCTTCACATCTCTCAGCATTCTGTATCATTCAGTGGCCGTTAGAAGACTGTATCTTTCTTTACCCATGAACTGTTTCAAGGGTCTTCTTGGGTCTCTGAATCAATCACCTTTCAGAGGATTTGAAAGCAGAGCCTGAGTTGGGGTAGAGAGTGTGGGAGGAGAGCAAGGAGACTCCCTCCGAACTTGACCCCACCCCATTGTCAACAGCCAAAGCATCTCACTCTGGCTCTTTCAGAAGGAAGTAGACCCTTCATCTGCTTAATTCTCCAACAGCTGGAGGGACAAAGACTTGGATTCTAGTCCTGACAGTAGCAGAAATTAAAGGCATTGCTAAGGCATTCATGAAAGGAACATATTTTCCTTAACTGTAAAATGATGGGGTTGAACTATAAAGTATCTCAGTGTGGCTTCCAATTCCTGATTTTCTATAAGAGAGCATTTATATAATCTAGAAACAAGGAAGAAACTTGCCTCATCTGAAGAAGAAATCCAAAGAGAAATATGATAGACTTGATAGCACAGAACAGAAAAACATCTATATATCCAATAAATATCCAAATGGTAGAAATAAAAGTTAAATGTTAAATATGCATAACATGTGACAAAGTATTAATGTCTTCATTATATGAAACACTTAAAATCTTTAAGATGTTGTTTAAGAATACAGTCAAAAAAGTATTGAAAAATCCAATGCACAAGGGAACATAATGTTCAACTTTATTAGTAATTAAAGAAAATAAAAACAATATGGTATTTCTAGCCTTTATATTGGCAGCCATAAATCATCACCATATATGTGTGTGTGTGTGTGTGTGTGTGTGTATGGATACCATCACCTTACCAGTGTCCTTACCAGTGAAGGTAAGGACAGAGTTGTTCTCTATCTCTGGCCTTTTTAAAAGTCACTGGTGTTATTACAAATTGCTATACTCTTTCTGCTAGTTATTTTGTCACCAAGTTATAAAGTAATTCCATTTTTAGCAATTTATCCTAAGGAAATTAATAATAATGTGTAAAACATTTAGCTCTAGTTCTGTTGATCATAGCAAACTAATGAAAAAGCCTAAATGTCCAGTCACTGGGAATTGGTTAAATTAAAGATCTATTATCTAACAGAATACTATATAAATAGTTGAGATGGTACATAAATGCTTCTCTTTGCATGGAAGTATGTTTTATAATGTATTGCTATATGAAACAAATTATCAAATGGTATACAAAACATTATTAAATTGTTTTTAAAATAATGATGGATACATGTACACACAGGCATACAAATAATCTTGAATTATAGAGATTAATGCATTAGTGGTGACTTTCTATGGGTAGAAAAATTTCTGGATTTCTTTGCACTTTAATTTTTTACTTGTGTTTCCTGTAATGAGAATTTACTGCTTTTGTACTTGAAAGCAAAAATTTCATTTAGTAAAAGACTTAACATTCTACCATTTTAGGGGAATGCATGGTTAAATAACTGATTTCTCAACTGGCACTCATCTATATATGAAGTTGTGACAGTAGTGGCAGATTAATTAACAACTCTGCAGTAATGGTGTCAATAAAAGCAGTGCATTTTTGTTCAGATTGATATAACTCAAGAGATAGACATAATTGATGTTCATTTAGCAATTTTAAAAACACATAAGGGGATGTGTGAACAAGTATTTCCTATGTCAAGTGTGAGAAGAAATAGGTTCCCAACAGTTATGAGTGTTCTCAGATCTGCAAGACAACTAACTGCGTAGGTTGGAGGAGCAAAAATGAAAGACATTTTCGTAGATTTGATTCTAAATAAAAAATTAAAAAGATCATGTAGCAGAGTGCATATATAGTATTAATATTCAAATAATAAGTGCTATGAGAGTTTCAGAAAACCCTTCAAAAGATTTATTTTATTTGACAGCAGACATCTATTAGAAGGAATTTAATTGATATAAGTTCACTCTTTACAAAGCAAAATGATGGTTGACTCTCACAGTCTAGTAAAATTTATCTATGTAGATTGATAAATCACTTCAGAATACTCACTAGAGTTTCATTATCCAGGTTGCTTCTCTTTATAAACAATTTCTATTTATTGTAAAATATTTTTATTTGGAAGTTCCAAGTGTTGCCTTTTTATCACCATATCTCCCTCCCTCCTGTCCCCTTGGAGTCACCCTCTCTCCTACCTTAAGCCTTGGCAGTCATTAGTCTGTTCTCCACTTCTAAAATATTATCGTTTTAAAATGTTATATCAGTAGAACCACACAGTATGTAACTTTCTGGAATTGGCTTTTTTCACTGCAGCCTAACCCCTGGAGAGTCAACAAGATTGTTGTGTAAATCAATAGTTCTTTTTTTTTTTCTTCCTGCTGAGGACTACACCTTGGAATCCATGTACCATAGTTTAACCATTTATCCTTTGAAGGACATCTGGGTTATTTCCAGATTTTGGCTGTTATGAAGAAAGCTTCTACAAACATTCATGTGTTGCTTTTGGTGCAATATAGATTTTCATTTTTTATGAATAAAAGTCGAAGGGTCCACTTGCTGGGCCATATGGTAATGGCATGTTTAGATTGGTAAGAAACCACTGGCTGTTTTCTAGAGCAACTGTATCATTTTACACTTCCACCTGCAATGTATGAATGATCTAGATTCTCTTCATCCTCAAAAGCATGTGGTACTAACGCTATTCTTTATTTTAGCTTTGCTGATAGGTGTGTAGTGGTATCTCTTAATTTGTATTTCCCCATTTGCTAATGATATTGAAATACTTTCATGTGCTTATTTGTCATCTATACATTCTCTTTGGTTTAATGCCTGTGACTTTGACTCATATTCTAATTGGGTTTTCAAAAAATGATTGAACTTTTAGAATCCTTTCTTTTCTAGATACTAGTTTTTTGTTGAATATGTGGTTTACACATATATTCTGTGAGCCTGTAGCTTATTTTTTCATTCTCTTTACATGGGTATTTGTAGATCAAAAGTTTTTAATTTTAATAAGATTCAATTTATCAATTTTATGATTATAAAGGGGCTTTCCTGGTGGCTCAGACAGTAAAGAATCTGCCTGCAATGCAGGAGACCTAGGTTTGATCCTTGGGTGAGGAAGATCCCCTGGAGAAGGGAATGGCTGCTCACTCCAGTGTTCTTGCCTGGAGAATTCCATGGACAGAGGAGCCTGACAGGCTACAGTCCATGGGGTCACAAAGAGTTGGACATGACTGAGTGACTAACACACATGCATGATTAGAAAATACTCTTTTATGGATAGTGTTTTTGATATCATGTCTGAAAGCTTGTTAATGTTGTTCAGTCACTCAGTCATGTTCAACTCTTTGTGACCCCATGGACCACAACACACCAGGCTTTCCTGTCCTTTACTATATCCCCAGGGCAGCCAGTGGCAATGATCAGGGCTGGGAGCTCTCTACTCCACACGACTCCTGGGTGGTGGACCAGTCCCAGGGTGCAGACCAGGGTGGACCAGCAGCAGCAGAGGGGCCGGGGAGCCCTTCTCTCCTGGGTGTCCTCCAACATCGCTCGGTTCCAGCCAACGACTACAGCAGGGTCTTTGCCCAGGCCCTGGTTGGGATATTGGTCAGCACATTGACCAACACCCAGTGCTGGTGAAGGTTTAAGCACTCAAGAGGACCACCAGTGGGACAACCAGGGTGCTAGGCATGTCCTCTGGCTACATGGAACAGTTGAAGGGTATGTCCCTGCTAGTCAGAGCCTGACAAAACGTGGTCCACTGGAGAAGGCAATGGAAAACCAGTATTCTTGCCTTGAGAACCCCATGGACAGTATGAAAAGAATTTATTACTTAGCCCTAAATCCCAAAGATTTTCTCTTACTCATTTGTCTAAAAGTTTTATAGTTTACATTCAATCCCATAAGCCATTTTGAGTTAATTTTTGTCTGTGATGTGAGGTTTAAGTCAAGGTTCCTGTTTTGTCTCTAAATGTCCAGTTACTTTGGCAGCATTTCTTAAAAAGGCTCTTCTTGCTCCATTAAATTGTTTTTGCACCTTTGTCCAAAATCAGTTGAGCATATTTGTATGAATCTATTCATGGATTCTCTATATTCCACTGGTCTATATTTCTATCCTTCTGTCTATATCATACCTTTTTGATTACCGTAGCCATGTTTATAAGTCTTAATGTCATGTATTAATTTCATGGGGCCACGGTTAGTGGCTGAAAACAATAGGAAAGTGTTCTTTCACAGTCCTGGAGGCCAGAGTCTGAAATCATAGTGTAGGTAGGCAGTGTTTGCTCCTTCTGCAGGCTCTAGGCAAGAATTATTCCTAGACTCTTTCAGCTTCTGGTGGTTATTGGCAGTTCTTGCCTTCCTTGTACTGTAGCTGGCTCACTTCAATCTCTAACTCTGTCTTCACATCACGTTTCATCTGAATATGTCTTCTTCTCTGTGTGTCTCTCCCAAAATTCCCTTTCCTCTCTCTTGTAAGGATATGTGTAATTGTAATTAGAGCTCACTCATATAAACCAGGGCTTCCCTGGTGGCTCAGGGGTAAAAGAATCTGCCTGCCAGGATTCGATCCCTGGGTTGGGAAGATCCCCTGGAGGAGGATATGGCAACCCACTCCAGCATTCTTTGCCTGAAAAATTCCATGGACAGAGGAACCTGGCGGGCTGTAGTCTGTAGGGTTACAGAGTTGGAAACAGCTGAGTATGCACAAATGCATGCATGTGCTCCAAGTTGAGCTCTTTCTCTCAAGATTTCTAACTTCATCATATCTTCTGAAATGTAAAATAATTGCTGTTTGTCCATATAGTATCTTCAGAGACATGGACATATATTCCTTATTTTGGGAGCTAATAATCTGCCCAGTAAAATTAGGTAGAGTAATTCCTCCTACTTGATACTTCTCTATCATGATTGTAGATTGTTGAGCTTGTCTGGGGCTTGTGCCTTTTCATATCAATTTTAGAATAAGCTCGTCTATGACTACAAAAAGCCTTGTAGGAATTGTGATAAGCATTATATTAAGCCTATAGATCTATTTTGGAAGAATTGACAACTTTGCTAAATTTTCCAACCCATGAACTTGGTATATCTCTCCATTTACTTAGATCCTAAATTTCTTTCATTCCCATTTTACAATATGTTGAGCTGTACAGTTGGGTTTCCCTGGTGGCTAAGCTGATAAAAAATCCACCTGCAATGCAGGAGACCTGGGTTCAATCCCTGGGTTGGGAAGATCCTGTGGAGAAGGAAAAGGCTACCCACTCCAGTATTCTGACCTGGAGAATCCCATGGACTGTATAGTCCATGGGGTCCCAAAGAGTCAAATAGGCTGAACTACTTTCAGTCTGTACAGTCAAGTGTATATCCAAGTATTTCATATTATTTAGAAAGATAGTAAATGGTATTGTGTCTTAATTTTATTTCTACATGTTCAAGGATAGTTCATAGAAATGCGACTGACTGTGTGTTGATCTTGTTTACCATGAACCTGCTGTAATCATTAATTAGTTTTGGGAATTTTTCTTTTATGTAGTATTTTTGGAGTTTTCTACATAAACAGTCATAACATCTGCAAATGGAATCAGTTTTACTTCTTCCTTTCTCATCTGCATACCTTTTATTTCTTTCCCTTGTTTTATTGCAATGACTGGAACTTTCAGTATTACATAGAATAAGGGTAGTGGGAGTAAACATTCTTGCTTTGCTCCCAAACCAGTTGGGAAAGCATTCAGTCTTTCACTGCTGCTGCTGCTAAGTCGCTTCAGTCGTGTCTGACTCTGTGCGACCCCATAGACGTCAGCCCACAGGTTGAAACATTAGCACTATATTCATTAGTTGCTGAAGATTTTATCATTGACAGGTATTAGATTTTGTCAAATGCTTTTCCAGTATTGATTGATATGATCTTATGATTTTGTTTCATTAGGTTTTTGATGTAGATGACATTGACTGATTTTCAAAAGTTGAACCAGCCTAGCATATCTAGAACAAATTCTATTTAGACATCGTGTACAATTTTATACATAGTTGGATTCAGACTATTGTTTTTTCAGGATTTCTGCATCTATGTTTATGAGATCTATTGGCCTACATTTTGTTTATTCTTTCAGTCTTTGTTTTTGTTGTCTATTTTATCTTGGTTGGGGTTTGATAGCTGTTTTTTTTTTTTTTTTAAGGAATTGGTCCCTTTCTTTGAAGTTATAGAAGTTATGTGCATAAAGTTATTCATAATATTCCCTTATTATCTTTCTACTGACTGCAGAATCTGTAATAATATTCTGATATTTAGTGATTTATGTAATTTCTCTTTTTATTTTTGTCCTCCTAGAGTATTACCAATTTTATTGATATTTTGGGAACTGGCTTGCTATTTCATTGGTTTTATTTGTTATTTTTCTGTTTCTAATTTTATTAATATCTTCCTCTGTTATTTCCTTCCTTCTACTTCTTTTAGGTTTTTTGCTCTTTGCATTTTGTTTCTTTTAGGTAGGAAGTTAGATGACTAATTTAAGACCTCTCCTCATTTCTAATACAAGCATTTAATACCATAAATCTCCTTCTTAGCATCACTTTAGAAACTATATGTTGCATTTTTGTTTTCATTAAATTCTATATGTATTTAAAATTTTGAGACTTCCTCTTTTATTCATAGCTTATTTAGCAGTATGTTGTTTAATTAAATTTTTTCTTGTTTGTTTTCTTACCTAGGATATGATCTAGATGAAAAAGATATATATATATATATGTATATATATATATGTATATATATATATATGTATATATACTGCTGTTTTTGAGTAGTTGTTGTTTAGTCACTAAGTTGTGTCTGACTCTTTTGCAACCCCATGGACTATAGCCTACCAGCCTCCTCTCTCCATGGGATTTCCCAGGCAAGAATACTGGAGTGGGTTGCCACTTCCTTTCCATGTACGTTGATTAGGTTGAGTTGGTTGAATGTGTTCAGATTTCCTATATCTTTGCCAATTATCTGTCTAGTAAATCTGTCAGTTTTTGGTTCAAGTATTTTTAGACTCTGCTATTTGCTGAGTATACAGTTAGGATTGTTGTGTCTTTCTGGTGTATTGATACTTGTATCATTATGTTCTTCTCTGTCTCTAGGTATTTTTTTTTCCTCTAAAATCTACTTTGTCAAATGTTAATATAGCCACTCCTTTTAAATGCAATGTTTATATGATTCTGTATCTTTTACGTAACTTTCTCCATCCTTTTACTTTCAGTATACCTGTCACTGAATTTGAAGTAAGTTTCTTTTAAACAGCACTTTGTTGGGTCATTTTGAAAAATCTACTCTGCCAATTGCTGTCTTTCAATTGGAGCATTTAGGCCATTTATATATAAGGTAATATTGATATGTTAGTGTTTGTCTGCCTTTTTAATGTTTTTTTTTTTTTTCCCCATTTCTTTCCTTCTTGTTTTTAATTCTGTTTCTCTGTTTTGTTTTCTTGTAGATTCGTTGACTATTTTTTAGGATAGCATCTTGGTTTACTTATAGTGTTTCCAAGTATATCTTTTTATGTCTGTTTATTGTGGTTCTGAATGTATTTCTTTATATGGTTTTTATGGTGGTTTCTTTGAGTATTATGATATACAGAATGGTTTATCACAATCTGTTAGTATCGAAAGCAGAATGCTCCTTACACCCTACCCTCCAAAGATATCCATGTTCAAATCCTTGAGACCTCTGAGTAAGTAAGGGATTTTGAAGATGTGATTAGGTTAAGGCTCTTGAGATGGGAAGAACATCATGCATTAACCAGTGGGTCCAATATAAAAATGAAAGTTCTTACTGAAGGAGGCAGAGAATTGTATAAAGAGATGTGATAACAGAAGCAGCTGGAGAGTCAGAGAGTTTTGAAGACGCAGTGCTGCTTTCTTTAAAGATGGAAGAAACCATCTTCCATGAGCCAAGGAATGCAGTTGTACCTTGGAAATTTTTTCTTTAGTGGTAGGCTCTCTTGCTGTTTAGCATGCAGATCCCAGCCTTCTTTTAGGGGAGCTGTTGTTATAATCACAGCTTAATTTTCAGAGTTGTTGCACTGTTATTTCGATCAACTTGATTTATCTCTTGCTGCTGGGTCTCGTACCTGCTGGTGCTTGCTGAGCAGATGGAGAGGGTTCCCCAGGTTGGGATGCCAGGTATATTCTAGCTGAGGGAAGAGTTTCAGGCCTCTGGGATCAAGGGGGCATCCTGGACCATGCTACCTATTGTACCTGGCTTCCTCTTTCAGCACCCCTGGGTGTCTGGCATCCTGCAGCACCCCTGGGTATCTTTCAGTACCCCTAGGTAGCTGATATCTTTCAGTGGGGAAGGGGAGTTTTATTTTTATTATTATTTTATTTTTAAATTATTTATGTATTTATTTGGCAGTGCTGGGTCTTAGTTGCAGCATGCAGAATCTTTGATCTTTGTGTGGCATGCAGGTGTTTTAGTTGTGGCATGTGAACACTTAGTTGTGGTGTGTGGGGTCTAGTTCCCTGACCAGGGATTGAACCTGGGCCTCTGCATTGAGAGTATGGAGTCTTACCCACTGGACCATCAGGGAAGTCCCAAAAAAGGTGAGATTTAGGCCCAATGGAAAAGGAGAATGGCTTCTCAGGCCACTTATTGTTAATTGAGCTCCTGATGGATCTCTCTTGCCCATTCTTCTGGGTTTGCTTGATATTGTCAGAGGGACTCCCTTTGCTTCAAGGGGAGGAAGGAGACTACCTGGCTTTTGGTGCTGGATAGGAGGTCAAAGTTGCCTCTTTCACTCTCCTCCTTCATCCTCATCAAGAGACTCTTTAGTTCCTCTTGGCTTTCTGCCATTAGAGTGGTATCATCTGCATATCTGAGGTATCTTGATTCCAGCTTGTAACTCATCCAGCCCAGCATTTCTCATAATGTGAAAGAGTTGGCTTAAGACTAAATATTAAAAAAACTAAGATCATGGCATCTGACCCCATTGCTCCTGCTGCTAAGTCGCTTCAGTCGTGTCTAACTCTGTGCCACCTCATAGACGGCAGCCCACCAGGCTCTCCCGTCCCTGGGATTCTCCAGGCAAGAACACTGGAGTGGGTTGCCATTGCCTTCTCCAATGCATTAAAGTGAAAAGTGAAAGTGAAGTCACTCAGACGTGTCTGACTCTTAGCGACCCCATGGACTGCAGCCCACCAGGCTCCTCCATCCATGGGATTTTTCAGGCAAGGGTACTGGAGTGGGTTGCCATTGCCTTCTCCTCTGACCCCATTACCGCATGGCAAATAGGAGGGGAAAAGGTGGAAGTAGTGACAGATTTCCTCCTTGTGGGCTTCAAAATCACTGTGGATGGTGACTGCAGCCATGAAATCAGAAGGTGATTGCTTCTTGGCAGGAAAGTGATGACAAATGTAGACCATGTGTTGAAAAGCAGAGACATTGCTCTGCCGACAAATGTCTGTATAGTCAAGGCAATGGTCTTCCCAGTGGTCATATATGGTTATGAGAACTGGACTATAAAGAAGGCAGAAAGCCAAATACTTGATGCCTTCGAACTGTGGTGCTGGAGAAGACTCCTGAAAGTCCCTTGGACAGTGAGGAGATCAGACCAGTCAATCTTCAGAGAGATCAACCCTGACTACTCACTGGAAGGACTGATGCGCTGAAGCTGAAGTTCCAGTATTTTGCTCATCTAGTACGAACAGATGACTCATTGGAAAAGTGCCTGGTGCTGGGAATGATTGAGGGCAGAAGCAGAAGAGGGCATCAGAGGATGAGATGGCTGGATGGCATCCCTAATGCAATGAGCATGAACTTGGGCAAACCCCAGGAGATGGTGAGAGATAGGGAGGTCTGGCATGCTATAGTTCTTGGGGTTGCAAAGCGTTGGACATGGCTGGGCAGCTGAACAACAACAACAATGGAAAGTCAAAACATGCTGGGTCTGGGTGACTTACAAATTGTGCTGTGCAGGGAGAGACATATGGCATCATGCCTCTGTGTTGTTCCTCCAGTCTTGGGGTTCCAAACAAGATTTCCTTCTTACCACCGTTCAGAGTTCTCCCTGCCTTATTTCCAGGTTTATATTGTCTCTTGGGAAGGAAGAGAGAGAAACAGATTTGTGCCTTCTTGTCCAGACTGGAAGCCACTGTTCAACTTTCGATAATACAGAATTGTTTTTCTTTTTTTGGAGAGGGACCACTGTGTCTGAGGAACTGGAAGAAGGTATCTTAAGAGGAGCAAACTGAATATGGAGTGAAATGAGGTTGGAGAAGTACGAAGGGCTGATCATATAAAACAACATGGATTGTGTTAAGGGGTTTGGAGTTTAGTCTGGGTGCAATGGGAAACCATGGTAAGGTTTTAAGCCATGGAATGACTTGATCTGTTTTCATTTTAGAAAGATTCTTTCAGTTTCTATTTGGAAAAATATATGACATAAAGCTATTGCTTGCTAGCAATTTCCCTGGTGGTCCAGTAGCTAAGACTCAGTGCTCCCAAGGGTTTGATCCCTGGTCAGGGAACTAGATCCCACGTGCCACAACTAAAGATTCTGCATGCTACAACTAAGGCCTGGCACGGCTAAACTAATAATTAAATAATTTTTTAAAAGCTGTTGCCTCCTAGACTGAGAGAAGATGGTTACTTGATCAAAGGTAGACCTGGAGAGATGTAGACAGATTCAAGACAGATTTTGAAGGCATTAGGTATAGACTGTAGGAATGCTTAGCTATGGAATAGGAGTGAAAGGGCCATGCCACAGATGAGTCTTAAAGCTCAGGCTTAATGAACTGCACGAGTGAGGAAAGACAAGAAGGAGAATGGAAGTAAGGGGCACTGTAAGAGCTGGCTTTGAGACGGACTTTACATCACCGGCTAGAGATGTCAAGGAGATGTTTGCAGATATCAGAGCTTGAGCTCACAGGAGAGGAATGGACTAGAAATACAAATGAGGAAAATATCAGATCATAAGTAATATGGAAACTGCAGGAGTGAATCAGGTCACCTTGGAGAAAATACAGAGTAAAAAGAGTTGAGTGCTCAATGCAGAGCCCTGAGGCAAACCAGCATTTAATTGTTAGAGGAGGAGGAATGTGCCAAAGAAAATCAGCGGCAGCAGCCAGAGAGAGATAGGAACAAAGCCAAGATATGTTTCCCATCTCGGTAAGAATTTATTTCAAATTCTCATCGCATTAGTCACCCATAAGGATGATAAACAAAGCACAAAGTCACCAAAACACTCCTCCTCATAATATCATGAAGTACCCTAGTTATTTGATTATATCATTGCCAATTCACATTAAAAACATTATCTGTAGGAGAAATTCCTCTATGCACACACTCAAAATTTGGAAGATATTATATAAGAATGTTAGCAGAGATTGTATCTACTAATGGATCTATGGATACTTTTTCCTATTTTCATTTCACTTTTATAAATTTTGAATTTTTCTATAATCATATAAAATTGTCTAAATTTATTTTAATTATTTTCTTTGTGAGGCAAGTAGTTTTCTATTATTTAGAACTAGGGTAGTTAATCTGAGTGTTATGGTACCCTGTGATTCTTTGAAGCATACCAACTGATTTTTGAGTTATATATATATATATATATTTAAATATGTATATGTTTGCAATATAATATGTATTTTTAGCTTCTCTGCTGATTTCAGGGATTTTCCATGCAGATTAGTACATGCTAATTTGTAGATAATACTGTGAGATAGTGACGCATAAAAACATGTAAACTTAAGTTAAATAATCTGTATTTGAATTTCTACTTCATATCTCTGTGACATGACATACTGTGTAAAATGAGGCTATTAATATATATCTTTAAGTATTATCTGAGGATCAAAATTAGATACACTATATGAATGGCACAGTCCAGTTCCTAGCACAGGGTACGTTATTGATATATGATGGTGGCTAATAGCTTGGGTTAATAGCCTGATGCAGCCTGGATTTGAGTTTTATCCATCACTTACTCAATGGGTCACCTTCTGGAAATTGTTTTACCTCTCTGTGCTTCATTTTTTTTTGCATGACAAGTGAAGGTCTTACTAGTACTTATGAAATAATACCTGCATAACACTTAGAATAGGCTTCCCTGGTGGCTCAGTGGTAAAGAATCCACCTGCCAAGGCAGGAAATACGAGTTTGATCTTTGGGTCAGGAGGAGACCCTGGGGTAGGAAATGACAACCCACTCTAATATTCTTGCCTGGAGAAATCCCATGGACAGAGAAGCCTGGCGGGCTACAGTCCATGGGGTCACAAAGAGTAGGACTTACCAGCTAAACAATAACAGCAACACTTAGAATCGTGCCTGGGATATTCAATAGATATTAGTTTGCATACTTTTATGATTAAGGGTCTTTTAGGCCAAGGACTAGATTTTAAATTCCCCATGGGGTATTCGTATTTTTTTTTTTTTTTTTAGCATACAATGATTCATGTACTGAAAATGCTTATAATTTAGGATTATCATTCCAAATATTAATTCTCATGCCATAAGGCTAGAGTAGGAGCACTCTTAGCAGATTTTTGCTGAACTGCCTCACCAGCTTGACTATGCGCTCATTCTCTTATGGTATATAAGCCCTGTTGTACAGGTAATACTGGGCACCCCTTGTACACTGCAGGCCACAATTTTCATGCATGTCAACACATTTATACTTCTAATAGTTGATTTGTCTTCTTACCCGCAACTTGTGTTTATTTCCAGACCAGTTAATTTTGATTGTATTGTACTTGCTATGTGACACATTTATTCAAATACTGAATAAACTGTTAAACTTTGAGTACAGAAAAGTTCTGAAAATTTTCTTATGAAAAGTTCATATTTTCTTATGAAAATTAAGTTGAATGTTTGGAAAGATTTGATAAACCTGAGTTCCTAAAAATTGCTGTCAAAATAGGTGTGGGAAATGTAACAGAAGTATATTGGGAAAACCATCTGTACTCATTTTGCTTCACAAATATCTTTCTTCTTTAAGAAATTCTCTTTCTTCTTTAAGAAATACAAACTGGAAATCATAAACAATGAGGATGGATGTGAATAATGGGTGTGTTTCTCCATTGGGCTTCCCTGGTGGCTCAGATGGTAAAGAATCTGTCTGCAATGTGGGAGACATGAGTTAAATCCCTTGGAGGAGGGAAGATCCCCTGGAGGAAGGCATGGCAACCCACTCCAGTATTCTGGCCTGGAGAATCCCATAGACAGTGGAGACTGTTGGGCTACAGTCCATGGGATTCTTCAGGCCAGAATACTGGAGTGAGTAGCCTTTCCCTTCTCCAGGGGATTTTCCCAACCCAAGTATTGAACCCAGGTCTCTCACATTGCAGGCGGAGTCTTTACCAGCTGAGCTACAAGTGAACATGGGACAACAGACTGGTTCTAAATAGGTAAAGGAGTACGTCAAGACTGTATATTGTCACCCTGCTTATTTAACTTATATGCAGAGTACATCATGAGAAATGCTGGGCTGGTTGAAGCACAAACTGGAATAAAGATTGCCAGGAGAAATATCAATAACCTCAGATATGCAGATGACACCACCCTTATGGCAGAAAGTGAAGAACCAAAGAGCCTCTTGATGAAAGTGAAAGAGGAGACTGAAAAAGTTGGCTTAAGGCTCAATATTCAAAAACGAAGATCATGGCATCTGGTCCCATCACTTTATGGCAAATAGATGGGGAAACAATGGAAATAGTGACAGACTTTATTTTTAGGGGGCTCCAAAATCGCTGCAGATGGTGACTGCAGCCATGAAATTAAAAGACGCCTGCTCCTTGGAAGGGAAGTTATGAGCAACCTAGACAGCATCATAAAAAGCAGAGATATTACTTTACTGACAAAGGTCCATCTACTCAAAGTTATGGTTTTTCCAGTAGTCATGTATGGATGTGAGAGTGGGACTATAAAGAAAGCTGAGCACCAAAGAATTGATGCTTTTGAGCTGTGGTGTTGGAGAAGACTCTTGAGAGTCCCTTGGACTGCAAGGAGATCCAACCATTCCATCCTAAAGGACGTCAGTCCTGAATATTCATTGGAAGGCCTGATGCTGAAGTTGAAACTCCAAAACTTTGGCCGCCTGATGCGAAAAACTGACTCATTGGAAGAGATGCTGATGCTGGGATAGATTGAAGGCAGGAGGAGAAGGGGATGACAGAGGATGAGATGGCATAAACGACACGATGGACATGAGTTTGAGTAGGCCCTGGTAGTTGGTGATGGACAGGGAAGCCTGGGGTGCTACAGTCCATGGGGTTGCAAAGAGTCGGACACGACTGAACTGAACTGAGTGACTAACACTTTCACTTCTTTTCATATATATATGAACAGCTTATATGTATAAAATTACCTTTGTATATACAACGTATGCAGTCTGTATATACATATATACTTCAAGTTAAAATTAACTGTTTAAAGTTTATATGCAACATTTTCTTTACTATACATAATTTTTTTTTAAACTTTATTTTTAATTGGAGGAGAATTGCTTTACAATATTGATTTCTGCCTGCCATATAGCAACACGAATCAGTCATAGATATATGTATGTCCCCTTCCTCTTGACCCTCCCTCCCACTTCCCACCCCATTTTACCCCTCTAGGTTGTCACAGAGCACTGGATTTGAGCTCCTTGCATCATGCAGCAACATTTTAAAAAACAATTCTCTGATTTAACTAACAGCTATTCCTCCTGAAAGAATGAGGTCTTCTAACATACTTAGAAAAATGAACTCAGCAGAAATTAAGATGGATTCAGCAGAAATTAAGCTGAATATCCACTGATTTGGTGTTATAGCATAATCACTTGCTAACCTTATGATTTTGAGGAAGTTACTTATCTTCCTGAATCTTAGTCATTCATTTGTGAAAGGTAATTTTTCATTAATGAGTTTTTTTTTTAATTAAATGAGACCATGTATAGAAAGAAGATAGCAGAGGTCCTAGAAGAGGATGGGTGTATTAAGACTGAGGGCAGGCCTCCCCCAAATATGCCAAAGTAGCATAGTGATTATTTTGAATTAAGGTTACTTAAGAAACAGCTGGTTCAAGAGGGACCCTCTGTTCCCTCTCTGTCCCACTGAAATCAGGAAATAAATTTCCCGTGTGAGGGTACCCTTTGTGCTGGGATAGAAGGCACCCTTATCACCAGAAGTTAGAGAGATTAGGGCCGAGAAGGCTGCATGAACAGTCATATTACTTCTTCCCTAATTTACTACTCCCAGGTGGAAACTTCTTTGTCTTGATGGTTCTTCACAAATGTGTTGCTTCTTTGTCTGAAAGGTATAGAAGTTGCCTGCTTTGGTCACCTCTCTGATCCTCCAAGTGCTGCAATTCCCCTATGGCCAAAATTAAAATTTGATTTTTCCTGTTAATCTGTCTTGTGTCAATTTAGTTATTAGAGCAGCCAGAAGAACCTAGAAAGGTAGAGAAAATCGTTTCCTCCCAATAAATGCTTACTAGAAGGAGCTTTCTGTTTTCTGATGATGACTAAATCTTTCCTCTTTAACCCTGACCTCTCCTAAGCCCCAGAACCGCATTTTCAATTGCAGACTACATATATCCAACTACATCTCCTTAAGATATCTTCACCATTCTCTTAGACTAATTATCAAGATATCATTTTTCTATCTTTTCACTCGTTCTCAAAAAAGTTGACTGCCAGATATATTTGATTTTAAATTTTAGAAATCTCCCCATTCTGTTCCTTTTCCCCATTAATACTCTTCCTTTCCTTCGTCTTCCTTCCCCTATTGTCTTTCCTCCCTCCCACCCTTCCTAATTGTCCCAGATTATTTAGTTTAATGAGAACTGTTTTCATTACTCAAAAATGGGTTTAAGTAAAGTCTTTTTGTCTACTTAACATTCCCAATTATTTATTTGGCTCGTTACTTCTTATGGTACATCCTCATCTCTTCTCATTGCCATTGCCAGTGTTATCTTTCTAAGAGACAAATCTGATCTGCTCACCAACACACATACACCCCCCCCCCCCCCACACACACCAAAGCACACCACACATATAACACACACATACACATTCATGCTGTGTCCTCATATTCAAGTTGGAATCCAGCCTCCTTGGCTTCACATATAAGCCCATCACAGTCCTACCGGAACCACTCTAGATCCAGTTCCTGCCTCCCTCTAACTAGACTCCATTTCCTGCTGTTCTCACATACCCCTGATCTTCCCACAATTCTCTAGTCCTTGTGTCTACACACACATATGAACTGCTCCATCACTTGGAGCACTCACTTGAGTGGGTCAACTTTTTCTGGCCAGAAATTTATTGTCCCCATTCCAAAACACAGCTTTGAAGGAATATGGGTGGTTTTGACGGCTAAAACTGTCTCTATCTCCATCTACACACATACAAACACACACACACACACACACCCCAATGATCTGCACATCTGTGGGCAGAATGTAATTCTACCAGAGTTCTCTTGGGTTGACTTAGTATCTTCTCACTAATTACTCCACACAGGGCCTCAAGTGACAATAACAGCTGGTTGTGCAATTAAAACCTCTGGGCCGTGAGTGGAGAGCTCAGTTAGGATGACTGGAAGGGCACAGTGGATAACGTACTCATTGGCTTAATAAGATGGAAAGTATTCAGCTGTTCAGTTATGCAATTCATTTTAACTTGAATGGAGAAATCAAATTAACTGCAGACAGGTATTATAAGAGGTGACAGCTCCGACAATGTCAGTGTTCCATGAAACTGGAGATTGTCCTTGTAGAGTCACAGGTGTTCTTCTTTTACTCTCCCTTTTCTTGGAGCATTTCTACATGCTAAAATAAATGTTCAGTATGTACTCTTTAGCAGCGAAAAGAATATTTTGACTTTGTCTCTGTCAGTGACAGACTTTGCAAAAAAGTAGTGAGAACCTCAGTGGTAGGTGCTAAAAAAAAAAAAAAAAAACCACCCTGCAGAAACTTATTGTACTGATCAGTGTTCTTAATTGCTGGATATCTTGGCTCAAAAATATCAGAGATATATATGGATGTGGTGTTTCTGTCTCATTGACTCATCTGGATAATTTTGATTTATGTTTCACAAAAAAATAGTCCTGTTTTACAATATTACTTTGGTAAAGCCTGATATGGTAGAGTCATTTTCAAATGACTCATAAGATATGGAGAAAATAAAGAACACAATAAGCTTCCTTTAAAAGTATTCTTCATTTTACCTTTTGAGTGCTTTGAGTGTTTTTTAAAAGACTTCAACATTTGGCTTAAAGATAGAGAGTGCAGAAATTAATAGTATAAATTAACAATGGCAATTTTAATATTCAAAGCTCCTTGAAAATACCAATTGCAAGTTATTAATACATGGAGACATGACCTAGTCTTAATTTATTTGGTGTATAATTTAAGGGAACAAGTAAGTAGAAGTGAGAGAAAAACAATTACAGGAAAATTAAACTACTTAGCATATTCATTTTAATTGCTGAAACATTTTATGTTGATATAAATTTACTGAAATATGTACATTTTAATGGCTTATTAAATCTTCCATACATTTGACTGTTCCTCAAATTCATTTGCAGCTGTGCTGTGCAAAACACATCAGTTGTGCATATGTTAATTTCCCCTGCCCCCTCAATGTGAGCTACTTGTGGGCAGGAATATGTGTTTGTTACCTTTGTAATCTCATCACCTATGAGGATCCCATTCGTGACGTGATGTGATATGCATGCTTAGTCGTGTCTGACTCTTGGTAGCCCCATGGACTGTAGTCCACCAAGTTCCTCTGTCCATGGGATTTTCCAGGCAAGAATACTGGAGTGGGTTGCCACTTCCTTCTCCAGGGGATCTTCCCGGCATTGGCAGGTAGATTGTTTATCACCGTGCCACCTGGGAAGCCAGTTCATAGCATCCATAGTTTTAAATGAACTCTTAAAATAATGCCTACCATATGCCATGTACTACTTTAGGTACCCTTTATATTGGTTAAAATATTAACTAATTTTATTCTCATAACAAGTGTGTTAGTTATCTGTTGCTGTGTAATTAATGACTGTTAGCTTAAAGTTATCACAGATACTGATTGTCTTACCCAGTTTCTGAGGGTCAGGCCTTTGGGAGAACTTAGCCTGGTGGTTCTGATCTCAGGTTCTCTCATGAGGTGATAGTCAAGATCTTGCCTGGGGTGACAGTCATCTAAAGCGCCTAACCAGGGCTGAAAGATCAACTTCCAAGGTGGTTCATTCACACACCAGATGAGTCAGTGCTGGTTGTTGGCTGGAGGCCTCAGTTCTGACCATACCATTTTTAGGTTCAGGTGGTTACATGTGCTTCTGATTGGCTATAAATTGGAGGTTTCCACCATCCCCTTCTCCAGTTCCATTCATTTGCTAGAACTCAGGAAAGCAGTTTCTTACTAGATTTAGTAATTGAATAAAGGGCTGAAACTCAGGAGCAGTCAGCTGGAGGAGACACATAGAGCAAGGAATGTGGCAAGGGGTGCAGAACTCCTAGGCCCTCTCTGGGCGTCATCCCCCCAACACTGCCACATGCTCACTGATCTGGAAGCTGTCTGAACCCTACCCTTTTGGATATTTCCAGAGGCTTTATTATATAGGCACAGTGATAAAATCATTGGTCATGGATGATCTCTTCCACTTCAAGCATCCTCTCTGCAGGTGGGAAGGAACTGGAGAAGGTGTGAAATTTCCAACCCTCTAATCCCTATGGTTTCCCTGGCAACCACCTCCCATCCTTAAAGGCTTTCCAAAAGTCACCCCATTAACATAAACTCAGATGTGATTGTAAGGGGCTTGCTATGATGAACAAAAGTCTTTTTTTTCTTCACTCTCGAGCTATTATAGGAACTGAGGACAAAACCCAAGTATTATGCAAAAAAAAGATTACCTTATTGCTCTAATCAATTAGGAAATTCTGAGTGTTTTGGGAGCTCTGTGCCAGGAAAGATCAAATATGTATTTCATATTATAAGTCACAGTATCACTGTGATCTCTGGGGGCCAGGTTGGGAGGCTGATCACTACAGAGAATATGAAAAAGGTGCTTTTGTTGTACCCACTTTATACTGGGGGGAGGTGAGGCACAATAACTTGGTTTATGGAGAGGATTCAGTGAGATGACGCACACACACAGATTCTAGAACAACAAATGGCCCATCAGTTAAGTTCAGCCACTCAGTTGTGTCCAACTCTTTGTGACCCCATGGACTGCAGCACGCCAGGCTTCCCTGTCCATCACCAACTCCCGGAGCCTACTCAAACTCATGTCCATTGCATTGGTGATGCCATCCAACCATCTCATCCTCTGTTATCCCCTTCTCCTCCCACCTTCAATCTTTCTCAGCATCAGGGTCTTTTCCAGTGAATCAGTTCTTTGCATCAGGTGGCCAAAGTATTGAAGTTTCAGCTTCAGCATCAGTCCTTCCAATGGATATTCAGGACTGATTTCCTTTAGAATGGACTGGTTGGATCTCCTTGCAGTCCAAGGGACACTCAAAGAGTCTTCTCCAACACCACGGTTCAAAAGCATCAATTTTTGGGCACTCAGTCTTTATGCTCCAGCTCTCACATCCATACATGACTACTGGAAAAGCCATGGCATTGACTAGACGGACTATATGTTTCATCAGTTCAGTTCAGTTCAGTTCAGTCCAGTTGAGCTATTTCAAATCCTGAAAGATGATGCTGTGAAAGTGCTGCACTCAGTATGCCAGCAAATTTGGAAAACTCAGCAGTGGCCATAGGACTGGAAAACGGCAGTTTTCATTCCAATCCCAAAGAAAGGCAATGCCAAAGAATGTTCAAACTACCACACAATTGTACTCATCTCACATGCTAGTAAAGTAATGCTCAAAATTCTCCAAACCAGGCTTCAGCAATATGTGAACTGTGAACTTACAGATGTTCAAGCTGGTTTTAGAAAAGGCAGAGGAATCAGAGATCAAATTGCCAGCATCCGCTAGATCATGGAAAAAGCAAGAGAGTTCCAGAAAAACATTTATTTCTGTTTTATTGACTATGCCAAAGCCTTTGACTGTGTGGATCACAAGAAACTGAGGAAAATTCTGAAAGAGATGGGAATACCAGACCACCTGACCTGCCTCTTGAGAAACCTATATGCCGGTCAGGAAGCAACAGTTAGAACTGGACATGGAACAACAGACTGGTTCCAAATAGGAAAAGGAGTACATCAAGGCTGTATATTGTCACCCTGCTTATTTAACTTCTATGCAGAGTACATCATGAGAAACGCTGGGCTGGAAAAAATATCATATGGTTCATACTAAGCAATATATCCAACCAGTCCATCCTAAAGGAAGTCAGTCCTGAATATTCACTGGAAGGACTGATGCTGAAGCTGAAACTCCAATACTTTGGCCACCTGATGTGAAGAACTGACTCATTGGAAAAGACCCTGATGCTGGGAATGATTGAAGATGGGAGGAGAAGGGGACGACAGAGGATGAGGTGGTTGGATGGCATCACCAACTTGATGTATATGAGTTTGAGTAAGTTCCAGGAGTTGGGTATTGGACAGGGAAGCCTGGCGTACTGCAGTCTGCTGGGTCTCAAAGGGTTGGACACCTCTGAGTGACTGAACTGAAGCAGTAAGTATTCCCTGTTATTTCTTGTAAGTAAAAATCGTTACCTTTTGCAGTTGTTTTCAAATGTCAGTGGGTCAAGATGGCAAGTGGTGGGTTTAGTTCCAGTTTCACAGAAACAGAAGAGTTCCCCTCGTGGCTTAGCTGGTAAAAGAATCCACCTGCAATGCGGGAGACCTGGGTGTGATGCCTGGGTTGGGAAGATCCCCTGGAGAAGGCTACTGTATGGGGAGTTCATAATTTCCTCAGTTCTGTCTCGTTGCAACAAAAATTTGAAGCAACGGACCAGTGTTACAGCCCTTGGATGACCTGTGTTACAGCTCCGTATTACAGCTCCGTTTTAATTAGAAAGTAAAGGAAAATACATCCTCGAGGTGTGAGGGCATGCCAACCCAAAGGACTCAAAGAGAAGAGAGGCCTCCCACTCAATTTTGCCTCCTCTTTTTATATGTTTTTTCTCCTCCCCCTGGCCCTGGCCCTATGTAAATTGGGCTAGCCAGGAAGGCTGTTTGTTTTCCCCCTGGGTCCTCACTCTGGTCCTTGGACCTTCCTTTGTTCTATTTTCGAGGGCTTTTCCCTTCCTTATCATTTAGCCACTGCCATACTGGACTCCTTTTTCCTATTCTAACTACCTAAGACTACCAACTCCAGTATTCTAGCCTAGAGATTTCCATGGACTGTATAGTCCATGGGGTTGCAAAGAGTTGTACATGACTGAGTGACTTTCACTTCGCTCATGGAAACACATTTTGTTTATACTGAGAAGGAACACTGGCATATGGTATACATTGGTTTCCTGTTGCTTTGACCACAAATTACATCAAATTTCATGAATTAGTACAATACTAATTTATGATATTAGGGGCTTCCCTCATAGCTCAGTTGGTAAAGAGTCTGCCTGCAATGCAGGAGACCTGGGTTCAATTCCTGGATGGGGATGATCCCCTGGAGAAGGAACTGGCAACCCACTCCAGTATTCTTGCCTAGAGAATCCCAATGGACAGAGAAGGCTGGCAGGCTACAGTCCATGGGGTCACAAGAGTGTTGTGCCCAGAGTCCGAGTCCCCAGAACTGAGAGAATAAGACATCCACAGCAATGCAAAAGCGTGAAGGGGTTTATTGCTAGCTAGGGCTCAAGTCTCATCCAGCGCAGTGGAGTCTTGACGAGAGCCCCGAGCTCTGAATCACATCTACTTTTATACAGACGGTTCTTTGTTCCTGTAACAGCATAGCTGATTGGTTAAACCGTATGTGCACACGGGACTTTTAACCTCGCATCCGTATCCGGATTGGCTCAGGTCTGGAACGGGCGGGGGGGCGGGGTGGGGCTACGGGGATTTTTTCTGATTGGTCGAGCTACACTGCCTGCGGGAGTTCCCAGTGCCTCAGCTTTCCTAGAGACTAAACCTCAGGCCTAGCCTGCCCCTTAGAGCCTGTCCTGGCTTCAGTTTGGTCCTAACAAAGAGTTGGACATGACTTACTGACTAAACCACCACCACCAATTTATGATATTACAGTTCTGCAGATCACAAGTTTAACAGAGATATTGATAGACTAAAGTCGACATGTTGGTGGGGGTACATTTGTTCTGGAGGCTATGGGGGAATATCCATTTTCTTATCTTTTCCAATTCTTGAGACTTCCTGGGTTTCTTGGCTCATGGCCCCCTTCCTTTCTCTGTCTTCAGAGCTAGCATCTTCAGTCTCTTTTTCTCTCATATCTTTCCAGGGTCTGCTTCCTTGGTTACATGGCCTCCTCTGATCTTTGTGCTTCTCTCTTAAAGGACCCTTGTGAATACATTCCAGTATTCATTAACATGGGGCTTCCTGGGTGGCGCAGTAAAGATTCTGCCTGCCAATGCAGGAGACGCAAGAGACCGGAATTTGATCCCTAGGTCAGGAAGATCCCCTGGAGGAGGAAATGGCAACCCACTCCAGTATTCTTGCCTAGAAAATCCCATGGACAGAGGAGTCTGGCAGGCTACAGATGCAGAGAGTTGGACACGAGTGAACAAATAAAACTTTCACTTTCTTTTGTTATGGCCACTGAACTTTCTCAGGAAGGGAGACAAAATTCAGTCCATCTGCCTCGGTCTCCTAGGGGAGAGTTTGTTCTTTCTGTGTCCTGAGAATAGTTCAAGCCTCCTCTTGTAGACTGTGGGAAGCAAAAGTGAAAATGAAAGTCATTCAGTTGTGTCCAACTCTTTGGGACCCCATGGACTAGTCCATGGAATTCTCTAGGCCAGAAGACTGGAGTGGGTAGCCTTTCCCTTCTCCAGAGAATGTTCCCAACCCAGGGTTTGAACCCAAGTCTCCCACATTGCAGGTGGATTCTTTACCAGCTGAGCTACCAGGGAAGCCCAAGAATACTGGAGGTGGTAGCCTACCTCTTCTCCATTGAATTATCCCCACCCAGGAATCAAACCAGAGTTTCCTGCATTGCAGGCAGATTCTTTACCAACTATCAGGGCTGAGCCTGTAGGTGAGCTATCAGAGTGAGCCTGTAGCCAAAACAACACTGGACCAAGTATCAGAGCCTGAGTTCTCCTACAAACTGTCTCAGCTGTGGTGCCTTAGGGAAATCACTTAGCATTTTAAGGAATATGTAAATTATGTGGTCAGCAAAAATACCTGCCCTGCCTACCTTGTAGGATTGCTTTGTTCATCAGTTGGATAGTAGGAAAAGACAAGCTTTGTAAGATGCCTGGAGCCAAACTGGAGATGCCACTGGTAATCGGCCTGTGCTGTTTGAGGGGTTTACCGTAATGTTTACAGTCCATACATTACCATAATCTGTACAGGACTTCCCTGGTGGCTCAGATGAAGTGTCTGTCTACAAGGTGGGAGACCTGGGTTTGATCCCTGGGTCGGAAAAATCCCCTGCAGAAGGAAATGGCAATCCACACCAGTACTATTACCTGGAAAATCCCATGGACAGAGGAGCCTGGTAAGGCTACAGTCCATGGGGTCGCAAAGAGTCGGACACGACTGAGCAACTTCACTTTCACTTTCACATACAGTCCATGAAAGTGAAGTTGCTCAGTCGTGTCCGACTCTTTGTGACCCCATGGACTGTAGCCCACCAGGCTCCTCTGTCTATGGGATTCTCCAGGCAAGAATACTGGAGTGGGTTGCCATTTCCTTCTCCAGGGGATCTTCCCGACCCAGGGATCGAACCCAGGTCTCCCACATTGCAGGCAGACACTTTAACCTCTGCACCACCAGGGAAGCCCTTAAATACAAGAATACAGTCTCTCAGAAAACCTCCTATAGAGACACAGAACTTCAGATCCAAGTACTAACATCAGAGATTTCAAGGGAGGAAAGGAAGCCAGGTTGAAAGAAGGGGGAGGAGGCAGGAGAGCGGGGGCGAAAGGGATGGGCTTACAGACGTCTCCTGCCACCTACAGATGCCCAGACGTTATGGGACTTTTCCCTGGACCTCCAGAGAAGGGAGGACTGGAACTCGGCCCTACCAGAAGTCAGACCAGACCAGAACCAGAATTCGAGTTCTCTGCCAAGAGGAAGTGATCGGTCTCCAATCCTCAGCTCAGGCTGTGGGCCCTTCGACCAGATTCCTGCGTCCAGGACCGGGGGACTAGAAAAACAGAGGATAGGAAGGGTTAAGGAGAGGAAAGAGAGAGGGAAGGGGAAAGAGGTCAATAAAGTCTCTTGTTCCTTACCGGTTCCATTCAGTCCATAGGTTTGCAAAGAGTCTGAAATGACTGAAGAGACTTAGTATGCATGCATGGCACCTGGGGCAGACCAGAGACAGTGAGGCCAACACACTGTCTTTTAAAGAGCTCTCCCCATGGTGCCAGACCCCAGGGCCCCCATTCTTACCCCCAGATGGAGCAGGCAGAGCTGTGAGCAGGGGCTAGGACAAATTTGAACCTTTCTGTGGCTTTCTGTGAGCAAGCAGGACTGCCGTTGGGAGTCACATCATTTCCTGTTCTGAGGAATTGTATGGAACACTGGAGAGATTTTTCCAGCCAAAAGATATTTATATCTCTGAGGATCATCAATGTGCTAATAAAAATAAAGGCCTTAATTTGTGGGGCTGGGTTTACAAAGCATATAAATCTAGTTAAAATGTTATTAAGGGGCTTTTCTGTGTCATTTGGGGAAGGATTTCAATGTTGAGTGTTCCTCAGAATTTGTTCTTCCTTCACTTACATGCATGTCTTGAAAAGAGGTATTTGGGGGGCCAGTAGGGTAATACGTGATGACTGGATGGCCACAGACATGGAAGAGAAAATCTTCAATGATTACAGTGTTTGTGTCCTTCCTTCTGTTGTAAAAATGTCTCTGGGCTGCTCTGTGTGTGTGTGTGTCCCTGACAGAACCCTGCGACTTTCACTTAGTAATTCTTTAAAGCCCACGGATACAAATAAAAGATAACCCAGGTCCACCTCCATTTACTTCTCTTCTCTGAGCAATTGTTTCTACGGTGAAGGCCCAGAACCCTGTCATCTGAGATAATGAGCTGATAAGGAGTTAGAGAAAGTCCACGTGGAATCAAAGCGCGGGTGACTGGGAAAAAAAGAACACCTCAAAACACCAAGGGGTCCTAAATTTAGCCCCCTTCTCTGCTACTTAGAGCCTTAGGGCTTTCAAAGGTGCTTTTCACCCCTTTTCAACCCAGGTTTAATTTTCTTAAAATCATTATCGATTTATTTCCACCATCAGTCTGTTTTCTATAGCTGTTGATTTTTTTCTACCCACAAATCCATCCTGTTCCAAGGCGCTGCAGGGTGGGAGCCGCGGGCTCCTCCCCAGCCTGCCAGCCCACCAGGCCACACACGCCGCAGTGACATCAATCACCTGACAGGAGGTGGCCACAGATGACTGCAGCCTCTACTCCATCAGTATCTTTTAACAAAGGACACAGAATGCTTTGAGTTTGCAGGAAACAACCGGGATTTTTGCCTTGTCCTCCTTGATGTATAGGTTTCCCAGAAGGAAATCTCTTTCAAAGAGGGGAATTACTGCCCATTCCCGAAGGGGGAGTCTGGGAGACTCCTACTCACCTGTTCATTTGTCCCTCAGAGGGGAGGAAAGATCACATCTCAGTCTTGAACAGTCATGTAAAGATGTGTGGGCAAAGAAATCCATTCTTTGCAAAGCCTGCCTTTCATACTGAATGTCACTTCTTAATTTTTCAGGGAGCAAAAGTCTTCATGAGAATTTTCCTCGTCTTAATTTTTCCCTCCTCCTTTCGGCTGCCTGACTTTGAGAGACATTTCTGTACTCATTAACACTTCTCTTTCATACAGAAGAGAGAAAATAGATTGCACTCGATCCAGGCTATTCGACTCTGTGTTTTGAGAGAGTTGATATATGCACAGATATGAGATGTTCATTTAATTTCTCACCTATCGTTGTTTGAATAGAATTTTAAGAAAGTCAAATCAGGTTTTCTTTTATTCAATACTCAACAGAATTCATTGGTGTACATTATTAGAAGAATTCTAATGTACCTGCTAAATAATCCATCCCTAATGGAGCATTCAGAAAACCCTGAAGCTTGCGATGCAAACTTCAGTTTCTAGGACTAGAAGTCCACCTTTCTTGGCTAAAGGGTTAACTCTTTTAATGGGTGCAGTGGTTGCCCTGTCAGGCATCTCTCAAAACAAAGGATGTGATAGTCAAGGGACGATCCCATTGGCTACGCAGGATAAGGAACCTCAGATCTGAGGTACTAGGAAGGAGGTATCCTGTTACATAAATAAGGTGAGGAGGCCTTTAATTTTAATTAGTAAAATAAGGAGAAGATTTAAGTAAAACTGGGAAAGTTAACTAGCAGTATGGCAGGAGACCTACCCTGCTCAATTGCTGTTTTTTTTTGTTTGTTTCTGAGCTTTATAATTCCCCATAGTCAAATTTAAGATTTAGAATCAAAGTATCCAGGGAAACTCGCCTTAGTTGAAGCACTGGGAAAGTAGTGTGTGTGCACATGTGTGCATTTATGTGTATAAGGAGAGTCAGAGCAGCTGACAAGAAAAGGAAAGATAGTAGTCAAGGTGTGGAGTAGGAGGAGATACATTTTTATGTTTATGGAGGATAATATCGTGCATGTACTGAACCACGAATGCTACAAATCTTTACCAAGAACTTCAATACATAGTTACCTAGAAATTTGAAGTGACAATTGACAAGGTGAAGTAGATATGCTTATTAATGCTCCATTCATGTAGAATAGCAGTATGAGGTAAACCATTACCCAGGAGGTAATTAAGAAGTTTCACAGAGCACTTCTAGCTCCAACACTGGGCAATCTTGAGATGGATTCAAGACAATATCCTCCTGAAGGTGTTTGAGAGTGTGGTATCTCATTCACAGGTTTATCTTGAGCATTGTGCTGTGAAATGGACAAAATTCATTTATTCTCCTTTTCCTCCATTCTACAAATTTTTACCCCGCCCTTACTAGGACCAGCATAGCACCAGGTACTAGGGTTACACGAAGCAATTTGAGTAAACTTTACTGTCACCCTCAAGGGGTGCACAGATTAAATGTATAGATCTGAGCAAAAAGCTTGGCATATAAGAGGCTCAACAAGTACGACTTTCTGTTACATTCTCAATTTTTATAATCTGAGCTATCTTTTAAAAATAACTTTTTAAAGTTATAAAGCTGCAAATGATCCTGATGTATGGAAATGAAATGTTTCTTTTATGAAGTGAAAGATTCTCAATGACACAGGAAATGACTTTGAATTTTATATATCAAGGATTTTACTGTAGCTGGGTGCTGGGGAGTCTCTTGGATATAGCAGATCCATTGTTCCTATAGCTATCTGGCTTGGTAATAATCTGTATAAATAGACAAATGGAGTTTTGTGCATTCCTAAAAATAGTTATTGAATGCCTATTGTGTGATAGCTTGATCACTAGTACCTCTGTGTAATACAGTTTTATGTTTTGTTTAAAATTCATAATGTGTCTATGATAGGCCTGGCATAGCTAAGTGATGAAGAGAATACCAAATTATTTGAAATGGTCTCTGTCTTTAAGATTGTCTACTCTCATTTTGCAGTTTTGTTGAGTTGCTAAACGCAGTGGTGGGCTGTCATGAGTTTTGAGTTTTGAGTCCACAGAAGCACTCACGATAGGCTCCTCATCTTTCATCTTTGCTTGCAGTGCCTTTCCTCTTGCTCTGAGCCAACATCCGATGGATATATTTGCTGTCATTGCCTCACTGGGCTGGAAGAAGCCTTCTTGGTGAGAGGCCTTACCTGGTCTCCAGGCGAGGCGAGGTCTCACTAATCAAGAAGACTTCTAAAGACAACACCCACAGGCAAATGCTGACTCTAGGGTAACACTCGTTGCATTTCATTATAAATACCTCTTTAATGTGTGTCTTTCTGGTTTGAGTATAACCTATGGCCATGTGACTTGGATTGCTTGTACCTGGCCCTGTAGAGGGGTCAGCAGGGCCATGGTGAATATTTCTTGAAATGAAGAAAAGAAGAATAAATGAATTCTCTCCATCTCATAAAATACATACCATATTCTGACAACCACAAAAAATAAAAGAAATGGAAGACATTTGTCCTCTTTTGTGCGGCTCTCGCTGGCTGCCCCAAGGCTACCAAGGCCTTTTGATGATTGATTGTGCCTTGCTGTATTCTGATGATCGCTTTTCTGGGAGAAAGCTACACCCTTTACATGTTGCCACGTAGCTGAATTAAGTTGAAATTCTATGTCCTTCTAAATTTGGGGAAAACTGGACTAAACCATGTTAAAGAAATTTTTGAAATATGTATTTGTTTGATTTTTTGGCTGTGGTGAGTCTAAGTTGCAGCTCACGGGATACTTCTGAGTGGAGCACAGGCTCTTCGAAATGGCATGCAGGTTTTTCTATAGTTAAGGAATGTAGGCCTAGTTTCCCCACAGCATGTGGGATCCTCCTGAACCAGGAGGCAGATTCCTAACCACTGGGACACCGAAGTCCCTGAAGGGATTGTTTTTAACTGCAGGGGCATTAGTACTGAAAGTGCATGGTGAATCTCTAAGAAGGAGATGTGATAGGCAGCATTTTGAAGCTTATTTGGCTTTTGGACCCTTTTTTTTCTTGGAGCATTTTGCGAAAACTTGAGGTCTGCAGAGCACCCTTTGAGGCACATTGCATCTGACTCTCCTAAGGAAGAAAAATGAATCTTCTATGAGTCAAATTGAAGTCTAAGTAGTTGCTCAGTCATGTCTGACTCTTTGTGACCTCATGGACTGTAGCCCACCAGGTTCCTCTGTCCATGGGATTTCCCAGGTGAGAATACTGGAGTGGGTTGCCATTCCCTTCTCCAGAGTATCTTCCTGACCCAGGGATCAAACCCTGGTCTCCCACACTGCAGGCAGATTCTTTACCACCTGAGCCACTAGGGAAGCCCCAAAGGGAGAAACATGATTCTCCCAATAGTAAGGAGAGATAACTGAGCTCAGTTTTACTTTCTGCTAAGTTCCTGCTAAGGAGAACTCAACAGTCTGCTACTGTCCTGAAAGAAAAAAGTCTAGTCAAATGCTGACTCTGGTAGATGATAGGAAATGAGCTCTCAAGTGTTGAGAAAAGTTTTGACAGCCTCCCAGCAACATGCTCCCCACAGGGCCAATCTCACCACCACCCTGAAGCTGCCAACCCAGCGCCTGGGGAGATTCCCATGGAAGCAGATGGTGCTGCCTGGAGACGACTGTCTGAAGCTTGCATCTGGGCTCCTGAGCGCTGCCCAGCTGAGCACCCTGCAGACAAAATGCCTGGCAGTGGGCTTCCCGCTGCAATCCATTAGTGCCCCAGCACAGCCCATTCTTCTTTCCTTAAAAAGGGACTTGTTCTCCTTGAAATCATATCAGAAATACCTCCCGATGAATATGTGCAAGGCAAATTGTAGCCTTTAAAATGACGAATATAAGGATGGAATACTGTCAATAAAGATGGGATCACCTACTTAATGAAAGCTGATAGTAGGAGCCAGTATCAGTATATTAGTATGTAGTATTCGGAAAGGGGTTTTTCCATGTTGTTTCTCTCCATTAATTACCTTCTGACCAAAACATACCTCTCGTCAACCAAACTTTAGTTAGACTCCTTTAAGCTTTCTTCAGGGCTTCCCAGGTGGTGCTAGTGGTAAAGAACCCACTTGCCAATGCAGGAGTTGTAAGGGACATGCCTTTGATCTCTGGGGCAGGGAGATTCCCTTGAAGAGGGCATGGGAACCCACTCTAGTATTCTTGCCTGGAGAATTCCACAGGCAGGAGCCTGGTGGGCAATTGTCTGTTGCTGCTGCTGCTAAGTCGCTTCAGTCGTGTCCGACTCTGCTCACCAGGCTCCGCCATCCCTGCGATTTTCCAGGCAAGAGTACTGGAGTGGGTTGCCATTGCCTTCTCCAGGGCTATGGTCTATAGAGTCACAAAGAGTCAGACACGACTGAAGTGACTTAGCACACACACATGCATGCAAGTGTTCTTGACTGGATCTTCATCTCAGGTTTCCACATCTTGTCCTTTCCAAGACCAGTCTTAGCAGGAACCCTGCCGAATCAGTTTGGAGAAAATACCCCTACTCTTGCTTTCTGATCACCTTTGATATCTGGTCACACTGGTCTGCTCTCAGCAAGGATCCTGTTAAGTAGATTTAGCAAAACTCTTCCTACTTTTGATGTCTTCTCTTTGTAATTGTCCATCTACTGACCCCTTCACTCTGCTCCTTGGCCATAAATCTCCACTTGTCCTTGTCATAGTTGGAGTTGAGCCCCATCTGTCTCTTCCGTGGCGATAACCCCATTGCAGTAGTCCTGAAAAAGTCTTCCTGACCATCTTAACAGGTGTCAGAATGCTTTTTGTCCTTTAACATTAAAAATGCCTTTTCTACTATGGGCTCTCTGCTTGGGATCATTTGTGCTTAGTTGCTGTTTAGTCACTAAGTTGTGTCCGATTCTTTTGTGACCTCATGGACTGGAGCCCACCAGGCTCCTCTGTCCATGGGGTTTCCAAGGCAAGAATACTGAAGTGGGTTGCCATTTCCTTCTCCAGGGGAATCTTCCTGACTAAGGGATTGAACCTGAGCCTTCTGCCTTGGCAGTGGACTCTTTACAACTGAGCCACCAGGGTAGTAATTAGCAAAAATTTAAAAAAAAAAATGTTTTTAGAAGGTAACTACAGAGGTACTGTGAAGAAAGCTGAGCGCTGAAGAACTGATGCTTTTGAATGTGGTGTTGGAGAAGACTCTTGAGAGTCCCTTGGACTGCAAGGAGATCCAACCAGTCCATTCTAAAGGAGATCAGTCCTGGGTGTTCATTGGAAGGACTGATACTAAAGCTGAAACTCCAATACTTTGGCTACTTCATGCAAAGAGTTGACTCATTGCAAAAGATGCTGATGCTGGGAGGGATTAGGGGCAGGAGGAGAAGGGGATGGTGACAGAGAATGAGATGGCTGGATGGCATCACTGACTCGATGGACATGAGTTTGAGTAAACTCCAGGAGTTGGTGATGGACAGGGAGGCCCGGCGTGCTGCAAATCATGGGGTCACAAAGAGTCTGATACGACTGAGCTATTGAACTGAACTGAACTGAACAGAGGTGCTAGTCTTCTCTTTGGATGATTCAGAAACAGCTAGTCTTTAGTGAAAATTCCTCCAGTCGTGTCCAACTCTCTTTGACCCTGTGGACTGTAGCCTGCCAGGTTCCTCTGTCCATGGGATTCTCCAGGCCGGAATACCGGAGTGGGTAGTCGTTCCCTTCTCCAAGGGATCTTCCCAACCCAGGGATCAAAGCAGGGTCTCCTGCATTGTAGGTGGATTCTTTACCAGCTGAGCTACCAGGGAAGCCCTAAGAATTAGGAGGCAGGATCATGAGAAGATGAGAGGTGAATTATATTCATAGCCAGAAAAAATCTGTATTGTTCCTAATATAAGGGCCAGAATAGTATAAATATGGCCTATCATCTCCATAACTTTATCTGCATAATGACAATTTTACAAAATTAATGTTAAAGTAAAAAAAAATATATGTATATATAAAACCTGTTTAAAAACATTTCCTCTGCCTCGCCTAAACAAAAATTCAGTTTTTACATTCTGCTAGCTATACCTAAAGAAATCAGACTGTCCAGTTTGTCTGGCGCAGCCACGGTTTATGACATTTATCCTGGAGCCCCGTTCAGCTTAGCTCAATGTCTGGTTTGGCCTGTGAATTATATGTGTTCCTCTACCCCTGCCTGATGTTGGATATACCCAAATACTGAAGCACATACACCTGGGTGAATGCCTCTGCTCACCATTGACTACATTAGATGTTTCTGCACCACCTTGGTTCTCCAGCTGTCTTGGAGCCTCTGGCTGCTTGGTTTACAGCAGCCACAGTTAAGGCCAAAGTGTGTATCTCTTCATGACCACATCTGAAGCAAAAGATTTTGCTTGAGTACCACCCAGTGGTGCCTGTCTCTTGCCTGCCTTTTCAACCTGTCCCCTCCAGCCTTGTTTTTCTCTGTTGCCCTTGTTGATTGAAAACAAATAAATTACAGGTTGTTTATCCAGCAAAAAATGGGTTTATTTGGGCTCAGTAGAGAATTACCATTTAGGGTTTGCAGCCATAGTGAGCTATGTATGTACAAATCTGTCATGGCAAGGGAAGAACTTTGGGAGGGCTCTAGTCAACAAAGAGTCCATGGCTTTCCATTGGCTGAGTTGTTGCCAGGAGGTAAGAGGAATCTCTTGTCTTCCTTTGCTGGGCTACATTCACAGGGCACGAGAGCGCCCCCTTCTGGCCTCCCGAATCTTTTTATTTATTTCTGGTGGCTCTGGGTCTTCCACACTGGCATGTGGGATCTAGTTCCCAGACCAGGGATCGAATCTAGCCCACCCCCCCACCCCTCCCTGCCTTGGGAACGCATAGTCTTTCCCACTGGACCACCAGGGAAGTCCCCCAATTCTGTTTAATTTAGATTTCTGTTTATTAACTTTTTAGCACCCTTGAGGCAAAAGCTTCTGCAAAACCCACTCTGCCCCTGTGCTTGGGCAGTGTGGCATCATGTGGGGAGTGTATACTCATGTGGCCAAGACTTAACCAATGCAAGAGAGGAGAAAGCAGATAAACTTTACTTCTTTTCTCCTTCTGAGACCCCACAGCTCATAGGCTTCTTGGAAGATAGTTCCAGGAGATGGAGTGACCTGTTTGATGTGATCCCAAGTGGTCACGGGCAACCTGCAGACATGCTGCTGTTTCCCCTCTCTTTTGTCCTGCCTTGTCCTGTCCTGCTTTATCCCTAGTGTTTTCCTAGGATTGAATGTTGTAAGAACAGAGCAGCACATAAGATTTTGCTTTAGGCTCTGGTTTCTGAGGAACCTGTGCTAATAAATGTTCTCACAGATCTTTCAGCTGCACGTCTACCTTTTTACTCTCCTCTGAGATCCTGGAGCAGGGACTCTGCAGGTTGCATTTCCCAGACTCCTTTGCCAGTTTGTTTACAGGCTCTGCCCATAGGAAAACAGGAGGGTGGTTGGAATTGAAAAAGAAGAAGCAGGAGGAAGGGATTTTTTTCTTATTTTTGTTGTTATGGTTGACAGTATAGCCACAGCAGGGACAATTAATTCCAACAGTGGTTAAAGACCCCAGCCTCCACCTATTGCCATCTCCTATACCTACACCCTTATGGCAGAAAGTGAAGATGAACTAAAAAGCCTTTTGATGAAAGCTCAAAATTCAGAAAATAAAGATCATGGCATCCCGTCCCATCACTTCATGGGAAATAGATGGGGAAACAGTGGAAACAGTGTCAGACTTTATTTTTTGGGGCTCCAAAATCACTGCAGATGGTGACTGCAGCCATGAAATTAAAAGACGCTTACTCCGTGGAAGAAAAGTTATGACCAACTTAGATAGCATTTTCAAAAGCAGAGACATTACTTTGCCGATTAAGGTCTGTCTAGTGAAGGCTATGGTTTTTTTCAGTGGTCATGTATGGATGTGAGAGTTGGACTGTGAAGAAGGCTGAGCACCGAAGAATTGATGCTTTTGAACTGTGGTGTTGGAGAAGACTCTTGAGAGTCCCATGGACTGCAAGGAGATCCAACCAGTCCATTCTGAAGGAGATCAGCCCTGGGATTTCTTTGGAGGGAATGATGCTAAAGCTGAAACTCCAGTACTTTGGCCACCTTATGAGAAGAGTTGACTCACTGGAAAAGACTTTGATGCTGGGAGGGATTGGGGGCAGGAGGAGAAGGTGACGACAGAGGATGAGATGGCTGGATGGCATCACTGACTCGATGGACATGAATCTGAGTGAACTCCGAGAGTTGGTGATGGACAGGGAGGCCTGGCATGCTGCGATTCATGGGGTCACAAAGAATCGGACACAACTGAGCGACTGAACTGAACTGAACTGAACTGATACCTACCTGGGCTTCCCTGGTGGCTCAGATGGTGAAGAATCTGCCTGCAGTGCTGGAGACCTGGCTTTGATCCTTGAATCGGGAAGATTTCCTCAAGAAGGGAATGGCTACCTACTCCAGTATTCTTGTCTGGAGAATTGCATGGACAGAGGAGCCTGGTGGACTGCAATCCATGGGGTCACAAGGAATCGACCATGACCGACCAACTAACATTTCTTTCACCTCATACCTGCCTTAGGTGAGGAGAGGCAGTATGCCTGGGTGGCAGCTCCTTCTGCCACCAGGAGCTCTCCTAGGAGGCCCCTGCAGTCATGCATCCCTTCCTTTCCCTTCCCACAGCCTTGGGGGAGGTAGCAGTTTCCCCCAGTTTTTATCTCTGTATTGTTTCAGAGGATTTGTTTGAGGATTACAGGAGTCAATACACAAACATCCAACTCCTGTCGTTTGTGGTAATTAGATCCTGTAAAGTTCCTGGGACACTACATGGATGAATACTGAACCATCATCCCTGGGGGAAACACATACACACCCACACATATGCCACACTTCTGTCACAAAGATTGTAATCTTAAAATCCTAAAAACAGCTCATCATGGAAGATGCAATTTTTTTAAGTTTTCAAGAGAGAAAATATTACGGATTCATACGACTTGCCTGGCCACTCCATTAACAGTTGCTACAAGTGAGACTCAAATCCCCTCCCACTGGCCCCAGATCCCAAGCTCCTTGCCCAGCCCGCACTTCCCCCTTACCACCTCCACCCTCTGCCTGCCCTCTATCAGAGCCAAATAGGAAGGCTAAGCAGCAGTTTTCAGGGACATTTGCTTTGCTCTGCCCATGTCTGCCAATGATCTTGAAAGCACCAGGAATATTAATTTGGGGGGTCACAAATGTTATGGAATAGGAAGATTAATAATATAAAATCTCATGCATAATGAAGGTTTATTGTGATCCATTTAGAACATTACTTGGCACACCATGTGTTCAATACTGTGCACTGCACCCCTCTTTTCTCCATTTTACAGTTGAGTAAATTTAGTTCACATATTTGTGTGTTGCAAAGATAGTATTCAATGCTTGCTGGAGTTCATCTGATTTCAACACTTGCGTTTTCAACCATTATGCTATATTGTTTCAAGTCTCTCAAAAATCTTTTGTGACGATATAATGGCTTTCCAGGTGGTGATAGAGATGCAAGAGACCCATGTTTGATCCCTGGGACAGGAAGATCCCCTGGAGGAGGAAAGGGCAACTCACTCCAGGATTCTTCCCTGGAGAATCCCATGGACTGAGGAGACTGGTGAGCTACAGTCCATGGAATTGAAAAGAGTCAGAAGTGTCTGAGCATGAACAACCATATAATATTTTATCATCCTGATATATAATTTCCTTAAGCTATTTCTATAATATTAAGGATGTAGGTAGGTTTCTTTCTGTTTAATTAAACAGATAGTTCTGTGATGAGTTGTATGCTTTTATCATTTTGCTTCTATTGAAATTCTAAGGAATAATAATCCAACTCAGGTGATTAAACATCATTAGGGCTTCTGCTACATGTTGTAATTTTGTTTTCCATAAAGGGACTGTTTTGATTCATTTCACCAGCATTGATTCATTGTATCAATTAACCAAAATCACATCAGCATGTTCTAAAATTGTTACTACTGTTATCAGCATAAGTAATTTCTTGAATTTGTTTTAATTTTAATTTCTTCATTTTGGATAAATATCTTGTCATATGTATGTTTTTTCTATTTGTATTTGAATATCTGTAATGTATTTTCCTCCTATAATGTTTGAAATTTTTCTATTTTCTATACATTTATAGTTTCTGTATGTTGAAGAAAAACTTAGTGGGCATGAGTTTGAGCAAGCTCTGGGAGATGGTGAGGGACAGGGAAGCCTGGCATGCTGCAATCCATGGGGTTGCAAAAAGTCGGACATGACTGAGCGATCAACACCTTCTTTTCCCTTTTGTAAAATGTGTTTCAGGTAGGGTAACTGTGTTAGTCTTCTTGAGCTACCACAACAAAATACCACAGCCTGGATGGCTTACACAACACACATTTATATTTTCACGGTTCAGAGGCTGGATGTTTAAGACCAAGGTGCCAGCAGGGTAGGTTTTGGTGAGGTGTATCCTTCCGGCTTGCAGACAGGTGCCTCTTTTCCGTCCTCTTACATGGTCTTTTCTCTAGATGCTTGCAGACAGCAAGAATGAGTGAGAGAGCTCTCTGTTGTCTCTCCCTCTTTTTGTTTTTATTAATTTCAAAAAATATTTATTTATTTGTTTGGCCGTGTCGAGTCTTAGTAGAGGCACAGAGGAGCTTTGTTGCACTGTGCTGGATCTCTGGCTTCGCACACGGACTGTTTAGTTGCCGTGCATGAGCTCCAGGGTGCTTAGGGCTTCAGTAGGTGCAGCACTTGGGCTTAGCTCTTCTCGGCTCGTGGGATCTCAGTTCCAGACCAGGGACTGAACCCACCTCATCTGCATTGCAAAGCAGATTCTTAACCCCTGGACCACCAGAGAAGTCCCTCTTCCTCTTTTTATGAGGATACCGGTCCTGTTGAATTAGGACCTCATTTAACTTTAGAGGCCCTATCTCCCAAATGGTCATTCTGGGGATTAGGGTTTCCATATGTGAATTTTGCAGGGACACAACTCAATCTATAGTCGTCACCAACTGCATTCAGTGAGTGCTACCACAGCAGTACAAAAAATGCTGTTGGAACTCTGATTTCAGTGGAGCTGGGGATTGAAGATCATGAAACTTGAGGACCTTTCCTGTCTCTTTCCCTAGCTTTCACACCATGCTCTAGGTACACTGGCTTTCTTCCATTTTTCCTCCAGCAGACGCCCCATTCCTTCCTTGGGCCTCCCGATTCCATGAGACACTCCTCTTGTTCTTTGAGGGGCCAGCTCCTTTATCATCAAAGTCTTAACTCTGCAGCCCAACCAAAAGCTCCCTTCTGTCACTGCGCTGTTTTGTTCTCTGCATGGCACTTTTACCGTCTCCGGAAATTGGCTTCCTAATTTATTTGCTTGTTTACTGTCTGTCTTCCTCTCAGTAGGATATGATCCGTGTAGGAACAAGGGCCTTCTCTGGCGTGTTTCTTCTGCCCCTACAATATTGCTTGTCACATACTAGGCTCTCTAAATTATTTGTTCAATGATGGAAGCCAATACAGAAATTTCAGATTGTCTCAAAAACAAAATGAAAAGGAGTAGCTTTGCCACAAATGTAACAGATATCGAGGTGATCATTTATACCAAAACAAGGTTCTTGTTTGAGATTTAACCTGGTTACTGACATACAACATGCAAGCAGTGAAGACTCGAGTTACCCCTTAGGGATTCTACTGCATTGTCTGAAACGTCAAGCATTATGCTCAATTTGTGTGCTACACAATTTCTCCTGCTTTGGCTGTTATCTGGGACAACAAGAAGGAATTAATTTCTAAGGTTAAGATTTAAGAAAAGGAAACTTTTCTTAAGATCAGAGATACTGCCACACTAAGATTTAAGATGATTTGAATTATGCAGCAAGCTTTATACTATACAGGGAAGAGTTCTAGCCCACAGGTGCCATTCCCTGGCCAATTATTCCTTTTATTTTTTTTTTATTGAATGTGGGGAATGCAGTTGATCCTATTGAAAACATTAACAGAGGCTTGTCTCTGTTTGATGGCTGTTCCTTCTAGACAGAAAATACAAAACAATTAAGGTGGAAACATACAGCACCTAAAGGAAGAAAACAATTTAAAGGTGTACAGCTTGTTAGTTGGCATTTCTCTTATTTGTCCCAAACAGGTAAACAGTTGACCCTGTTTAGTTGTTGATGTACAGAATCAGCTTGTCCCTTCCTCTAATCTAATCTCATCAAGATTTCAGTGGTGCACTTGTTTTATTTTGCTATCACTTGTTTCATTTTTTTTCTTTTTCTAATCTGTTTTTATTTTTTTTAATTTTTATTTTATTTTACTTGACAATACTGTATTGGTTTTGCCATACATTGACATGAATCCACCACGGGTGTATACAAGCTCCCAATCCTGAATCCCCCTCCTACCTCCCACCCCATATCATCTCTCTGGATCATCCCCATGCACCAGCCCCAAGCATCCTGTATGTTTTGAAGACTAAGCTATATATATACATAGAATTAATAAGGTGTGTCATCAAAATCTTTGGTTTACAATATATACAGTTTTGCCTGTGCATTTTAAAGCTTTTGTCAGCAAGGAGGTTAAAAAATAGAATAAAACATATATGCAATATATTGAACCAGTATGTGGAAACACTCCAGGTGAGATATTTAACTCCAACTTCTATCACTCTTGTGTTGGTTATAAACTTTTACTAATCCAAATTAGGTTCACAAGCAAGCTGATATACATGTCTTATTTTATGAAAATAAACTATGCTTAAGGAAGCACTTGTTTTCCCCAAATAGGTTTCTTGAGGTGATAAAATAAGGACATAAGTTGAATATATTTATTTTGTTGTCTTTAAATGCATTTTATGTTGAGAAGGAAAGTGTTAGTGGCTCAGTCGTGGCCGACTCTTTGTGACCTCATGGACTATACAGTCCATGGAATTCTCCAGGACAGAATACTGGAGTTGGTAGCTCTTCCTTTCTCCAGGGAATCTTCCCAACCCAGGGATCGAACCTGGTCTCCCATACTGCAGGCAGATTCTTTACCATCTGAGCCTCCAGGGAAGCCCAATGGAGTAATAACTGTGAAAACACTGAGTGAAATACTAATGTTTCACTAGATCTTAACCAGAACAGTTTTCTTAGAACAAGTTCAGACCTCTCTCTTTGTGATTGACTTGTTGGGAACTCAAGGATAACCATTTCACCAATTTTCCTTAAATTTGTCTCAAGTAATACAGGAAGAAGTGTGGCAGCAGAAAGATTTAAGATCTCAGGGGAAAAGATATCTTGCCCTGGAGTGTGAGAGACTTGAAAAGTCTGAGGAACATTAAGAAGCCTAAAAGGTTTCTCCCCTTGCACTTCTTCATTCTGATAGGCTAAAATTGCAAACTGTAAGAGAACCAGTTGATACAATAAGTTTAAACAAACAACAGGCCAGCTCAATAGGAAAAGAAAGACTAGACTGTAGCTTGACTAAATTGAATCCTCTGGTAAAATTGGTTAAAACAGCAGTTAAATTGTTTAATTTCTTATGAGTTCACCAGTGGATACCTGGGGTTCCTTGACTTCAACCCACATAGCTTGCTTGCTTACTGCAGCTGCTTCTCCTCTGAGGAGGACCAGTGCTGCTGCAATCACTCTGGCTCTGTGTGTGTGTGTGTGTGTGTGTGTGTGTGTGCGCACGCGCGTGTGCTTGCCCTTCGGTAAGAAAGCCGCGCCAAAGTGTAAGGTCAGTCGGTTCAGTGGTGTCAGTCAGCTCAGTTGCTTCGTGGTGTACGACTCTTTGTGACCCCATGGACTGCAGCACACCAGGCTTCCCTGTCATCAACCTGGAGCTTGCTCAGACTCATGTCCATCGAATTGGTGATGCCATCCAACCATTTTATCCTCTGTCGTCCCCTTCTCCTGTCTTCCATCTTTGCCAGCATCAGGGTCTTTCCCATTGACTCAGTTCTCGGCATCAGTTAAGCTCTTCTTTATCCTCTAGTGGGCAGTAGAGGTCAGGCTGTAACTTTACCCAACCCCCAAAGTTGCAGGGACCTGGAAAGAGAAAGTCTAGACAGAGAATAACATCACAATTATACAGCTTTAGACACCATCTGGCTGCCGCCTGCCTGGATCTTGTGGTAGAGGCCAGCATTCCATTTCTATGATCTTTCCTTCTACCAGAAGTATGCCAGGTGTCTTCATAACTTGGAATTCCAGCCTTACTGACTTCCACACCCAGATAAAGGGGCATGGAATTCCCTTAATCTAATCACATTCCACTGACTTTTCATTCTGTCCTATGATAGACCTCTTCCCAGGAAGTAGCCTTCTTTTCCCTAGAGAAGATCCTATTTTCACCCTTAAAAGGTTGACTTGGCTTCCAGCAACACAATTTTTCAAAGTCTACATCAACACATTTTTACAAAATATATTTCATTCATATTGGAATGATCCCATGTGTGGGATAACATTATCCATCTACATTATCCAGGTTGTAATTTAGTCACCAAATTTTCCAAAAAAAAGTTCTTGGTGTACAATTCACTCATCTAGTTAAGACTGAAATATCAGCATATGTTTGTATATTTTACTGAGTTAATGTGTATATCCCATCCAAACCACACACTTTCAATTTTTATTATGCTCTTTATCAAAAAGTTCTTGAAGAAGTTTTGTATGTTAAGTAATGTTTCTATTATGATTCTTTTAAAATGGGATACTCTTCTAATTCAGGCAGTGATGCCTAAAAAGGATTGTCTTTTGATCCAATATGACAGGGCAAATAAGATAATTATTGAAGTAATAGCATCCCAAGATGCTGACTTTAACTTTTGTATTGACAGTTGAAATTTCTTATAATTTAGAAAATGAGTAGTGATGATTCTTTCATACTCAAATATGCTAATGTTGCTTTAATAAAATATATTTGGGAAAAAGTTGTTGGAGCAAAAAAAAAAAAAATAGACTAGAACATAAATAGCAAGAGCATATCAGGGAATGTTGTCACCTTGTACAACCAGTCTGGGGGCTATAAATAACACAAATAACCGGAGCAGAATTGAGTGCTCTTTACAGCCTATGAAAGAAGATCTAAGAGCAGAACCCCATGATTATGGTGGGTAAAATCAATTTAACTGCTTGAATTTGAAATTAAGTGACCTCAAATGGATTCAGATTCCTTTAAAGTGGAGTAACCGTGATTCACTTACAAAACCTCAATTGTCAATCCGAATAAAAATTGAAGAAAGAAGCATCTTTTCAAATCCTTTGTTCCTTGGCCCTATTCAGTGCTCCCTGAGGGTGTTAGTGACTCTGGTTAAGACATCATAGAATTAAATACCTGCGGAGGTTTAAAGATGCTTTTAGACTTGCCCACTCCAGAAGGAAGGTAGGAGAGGGCATATGCACATTACATTTCTCATGTCCAAGGCCAGGGAACCACTTGAGAAGATAAGGAACCTAGGTTGGAAGAGCTAACCCCAACATGCAGAAGGTCAGTCAGGGAAGTCCAAGAGGAGATCTGAGCCTTTTGGTGAGGGGCAAAGAAGCAAATACATGAACAATGTCTCAGGATGACAAGTGTTTGAGGCCATCTAGGTTGCTTCCCTGATGGCTAAGATGGAAAGAATCTGCCTGCAATGCAGAATTCCATCCCTGGGACTGAGAAGATCCCCAGAGGAGGGCATGGCTACCCACTCAGATATTCTTGTCTGGAGAATCCCATGGGCAGAGGAGCCTGGCCAGCTATAGTCCATGGGTCTGCAAAGAGTCTGACATGACTGAGTGAATAACACTTTCATTTTTTTTTTTTTTTTTTCATGTTTCTTGCTGCCTCTGTTCTCAACCAGCAGGAGAGAGATGTGACCTGTTAGAACCCAGTATGAAAAGGGCCTCTGCATTCTTCCCATGCCAAGGGAGTTTAGCTTCCAATCTTTTCTTACAGCCCAGCCCTGGAAGATAGTGGGAAGAAACTAGTTTATGGGCTGTGGTTGGGAAATATTTATTAAAACAGCTTAAGTAATAATGATAGCTAACATTTACTGTTTACTGTTAAGTGTTTTACAGACATCACTTAATTTAACTTTCATAACAACCTCATGAGGTTGGTTTGATGATCCTTATTAAGATGGAGAAATGTGGGCTTACAGAGGTTAGAAGCATGCATCTTTAATACAATATGGGGTAGAGATTTAAATCTAGATCTGATTCCAAATTCTGCATTCTTAACAACAATGACATACTGTCTCTCAAGTAGTAACTAGACAAGTCAATGAACTTGACTACTTATCTGATTCCAGATTTCCTCTTTTAGAAGTCTTTTAGCTGCACCATTGGTTTCTGGAAGCCCCTCTGTTCTTTTGTTTGAACCAGGTATAAACCTAGGTAATTAAGAGCATATGAAATCAATGGGAAAGTAATTTATTTGTCACCCAGGGTTACCAGGAAAAGAAAAGTTTCAAAATTGATTACAGCCTTATGAATTTTTATAAATCCATTAGTATAGTGATTGGAAAAAAATTAAGACCATAATATTGTTCATAAATAAGAACTAAATAACTAAAAAGACAACTGATGGTACCATTACTGCAGTTGCAAAGTTTAATACAGTTATTAAAAGGTAGACAACTTTTATGGATGGGTAATGATTTTAATCCTAATTTGTAAGTCTCTTATCATAATACCAAACCACTCAAGGTAATAATAGTTGTTTCTTTTGCTGAATTCATATAAGCACATTTTTGTGACAAACTATACATTACTTTGTGTCATCTCTTGTGGGTGTAAACAGACATCTCCCTTTTGACTGCTGATTGAAATCCCAGTTTTCTTCAGGTGTCCATCCCTTGCCTAGTATCATCTTAGTTCCCTCATCAGAGTTTAATTTAGGACATGTTTTATGACCCAATTTTGATCACTGAGATGCAGAGGGAAGTAGTTGGATGCTTCTGGGGATGGTTTCTTTGCTGTTAAAAGAGAGACACATAAGAAGAGATGCTTTTCTTTCACTGGATACTCTTGTGTCTGGATGTGATTACTGGAATGGTTGCAGCCTTTTTGCAACCATGAGTGAGATATTCTGAGAAGAGCTGGGTAGTAAGATGGGAAAATATTGGGTCCTTGATGTCCTACTAGATTTTCAATCTTGAAAGTCAACAGGGTTATAATGTATGAAATAAATACATTCCTGCTGTGAATCGTTCCTTTTTTTTTGTTGTTATTTGTAGCTCAAAGCCTCCTAACTGGTATTGAGGACATCTCTATTCCTTTTATCATTGAAGGGCATTTATTTTATCAGAGAAACTTGTATTTGTTTGGTATAATCTTTCAAAAATAAATTTAAGTTTGCTATTGTTTATCATTCTATGAACTATGCATTCCCTTAGTTAAGTAGATGGTAAGATGACCTGAACACATCTCTGCTAAGAAGAGAAAAAAGTAAATCGGAGGGAGTAGAGAAAAAGGCAGAAATCAAAATAAAGAGTCTGACATTAAAGGATCATATAAACTTTATATGTAATCCTCATGTTTAGAGAGAGTTAAATGATATTTACTTTCTACAATTGGGAAAATTGGGCTTGTTTTGAAAAAGTCCTTTGTTCAGTCATCTTGTCAATTTGCATTTAGCACACATTAGCATTTACTCCGCATAAACATTTACTTTGGGTACTCTGCTCATGCCTAGCTTTACCATTCAGTTTCTGCCTAGGGAAGGCTGCAGTTAAGCAGATGAAGTAAGATGCGTGTATTTTTATTTCTGTGCAACAATTTACCTAAAATTTAGCAGCTTAAAATGTTATCTCTGTCTTTGTGGGTCAGGAACCCAGGCATGGTTTAGCTGGGTCCTAAGTTTCAGGGTCCCTCACAAGGCTGAAATCAGGCGTCAGCCAAAGCTCGTTGGCATCTGAAAGTTTGATTGGGAAGAAAGTTCCACTTCCAAGCTTACTCACATGGTTGCCAGCAGAATTCGGTTCTTTCAAAGCTTTTGGATTGAAGGCTTCAGTTCCTAGTTGGAGTTTAGCCTTAGGTTACCCACAATGCCTGCCACGTGGTCCTTTTCAATGGGAGATCCCACTCGATCAAAGTGTGCAGTCTAGAAGGCAATTGAGAGAGCCTGCCAGCAAGACTGTGGTCTCACTCTTGTATAACTAAGAAACGATACCACATCGCTTTGTTACCTCATATTCTGTTCCTAGAAGCAAGTCGCTATGCCTAGCCCACGCTCAAGGAAAGGGAATTAAACAAGATTATGAATATCGAAAAATGGGAATCATTGGAGGTCATTTTCTAAATCTGCCTTCTATATATGATACATATATAAATATGTTTGATACAGAGCAACGAATGATGCATTTCAAGGGAATAAAGCAAAATAGGAATGCACAAGGGTGAGGAACTAATTCTGGCTGGAGGCACAGAATGAAGATGGGACGTAAAGACTTGACTGCTGGAGCCAGACTGCTTATCTTACATTCCAGCTTGTGTGGCACATACGTATGTCATGTGGAAAAGCAATGGCAAAATTGCTGTTCTGGGTAAATAAGGCTCACTGAAGCATTATGAATAGAGGAGTAACCCCTCACGAAAGATTCGTGTGGGAATTCATAAGGCAGAATGGAGGAGTAATCTACAGGTGAAGAGGCCAAGTGAAGGAGGGGCTGCAGGAATGAGAATGGGGGATAAGGACAAATTGTCTTTGGGTTGTGAGGTGTCAAAGGATGGGCTGTGTGAGAGAGACATTGAAAGGAAGGAACAGTTCTGTTAGTGAGAACTGAAGTGTCTGTTACTTGAAAAGGACAACTCGAAGATAACACATTCTGACCCTGGAAGCCTGGGCTAATGGCTAGTCCTGTTAGTGAAATAGGGCAATCAAAACGTTGATTTCTTTGAGGCTCTGCTAGAGAGTCTATCAAATTACTACTTAGAATAACTTTATCTCCTGACCAAACTTATATTACTAGGAGTCTTGTTTTCAGGCAAATGGGCAAAGACAAAGATTAGTAAGCCACACTAAATATTGGCTATTCCAGAAGATTGTAAATTGTATTACCATCATCATTGCAGAGCTGGGATTTTGTTTCTCCAATTCCCTAGACTGAATTTCTGCCTAAATAAATAGCCATCAGATGACATTATGGGGCAATTTATCATAGGGTATTATAGATAATCAATTTACAAAGCATTTGGGAAAATTTTCCTGAAGCTGTTTTATTGGCTACTATTAGTGTCACATGTCAACCATCTATTATTTTGGATTTGCAACGGCAGCTAGTCTTTTATAAGAAATCTAATCAATTTGGTGCACAGAGGCTTATTATTGAGGTAAAATTCACACAACAAAGATTCTTTAATTCCAATAAGACTACACCATGGTTTTAGGTTCCATTAGTGTAGCAATATATAGTTACAATTGTACATAAGCAGGGAGAGTGATTTTGATCGATAAACTATGATGGTTTAATTCAAGAGTATGTTAGACAATGAGAAAAGTGGAGTTTTGGAAAATGGCATTTTGTCTTTATAGTTGTAGGACTATACATGGAAATAATCATCTCAGCTTTTTATGAGAGACAAAACCGTCAGCCAGACTACAAGCATTCCTCAGCCTCACAGCAGAACCTCTACAAAGGGTCAACATTATAGCAAACGCTCACACATCTTGTTCCCAGGTTGGTAACAAAGTCTAGTCTGTGTGTTTGTTGGAACTTTGCCTCAGCCAAAGCCAGGATTCTCTGGAATATGTAACACAGGCTGTTCTTAAAATAAGCTTAACAAAATGGCAATGAACGAAACTAATAGGATATAGCTTTTGGTTATGTGAATTAATTGCCACGTAAGTAACAAAAGGAGGCCAGAGACCTAGAAATAGTCTGGAAAAGGCAATCAAGACCTTGGGTTTAGATGAAGATATGGTTGAATTCAGGTCGGGAAGATAGCCTGGAGAAGGGAATGGCAACCCACTCCAGTATTCGTGCCTGGAAAATTCCATAGACAGGGGAGCCTGGCAGGCTACAGTCCATGGGTTGCAAAGAGCTGGACACTGAGTGACTCAAAATTTTCACTTTCCTTTCTGTGGCGTTATTTTTTGGGCTCCAAAATCACTGCAGATGGTGACTGCAGCCATGAAATTAGAAGACACTTGCTCCTTGGAAGGAAAGTTATGACCAACCTAGATAGTATATTCAAGAGCAGAGACATTACTTTGCCAACAAAGGTCCATCTAGTCAAGGCTATGGTTTTTCCAGTAGTAATGTATGGATGTAAGAGTTGGACTGTGAAGAAAGCTGAGCGCGGAAGAATTGATGCTTTTGAACTGTGGTGTTGGAGAAGACTCTTGAGAGTCCCTTGGACTGCAAGGAGATCCAACCAGTCATTCTGAAGATCAACCCTGGGATTTCTTTGGAAGGAATGATGCTAAAGCTGAAACTCCAGTACTTTGGCCACCTCATGCGAAGAGTTGACTCACTGGAAAAGGCTTTGATGCTGGGAGGGATTGAGGGCAGGAGGAGAAGGGGACCACAGAGGATGAGATGGCTGGATGGCATCACTGACTCGATGGACATGAATCTGAGTGAACTCCGGGAGTTGGTGATGGACAGGGAGGCCTGGCGTGCTGCGCTTCATGGGGTCGCAAAGAGTCGGACGAGACTGAGCTACTGAACTGAACTGAACCCGTTGGTGTGGTGCAGAAGAGATCCGAAACAGCAGGGGGCGCTGTGGACAACTGAAGAGGGGAGAGGCCTGTGGGGAAAGGAAGAAGGAAGTGGCCCTGGATACCCATGGAGGGGCGGGGACAGCTGCGAGGCCTCTAGTGTTGAGGTCTTCTTGCATAAAGCAATGCTCTTGATTCACTTTTGTTCACGGTTCTCATTTGACCACCCTGGATCCACTCAGTTTTTGTGAAATTGTCTCTGAAGATGGAAGGATTAGTATTTACCGTTTTCTAAAACTTGTTTCTTAAGGAGGTAACACAAAATCTTGACATCCGAGAGATTTATATGTTCATGTAGTTTCGCTGCTGCTGCTAAGTCGCTTCAGTCGTGTCCGACTCTGTGCGACCCCACAGACGGTAACCCACTAGGCTCCTCCGTCCATGGGATTTTCCAGGCAAGAGTACTGGAGTAGGGTGCCATTGCCTTCTCTGGAAGTTTCGCTGTAAGAGGCAAATGTGTCCCTCTCCTTGCAACCCAGGAGCCGCCAGGCTCCTCTGTCCATGAAATTCTCCAGGCAAGAATACTGGAGCGTCTGTTTCCTTCTCCAGAGGATCTTCCCCACCCAGTGACTGAACCCAGATCTAGATTGCAGGCAGATTCTTTACTATCTGAGCAACCAGGAAAGCCCAAGAAGCAAATATTATCTTACAAAAGGAGAAATCTCATTATTTTGTCTTTCTTCTGAGATTCTCAGTGCTCTGCAGGATTTAAACTGGTGAAAAAGATGTGAAAAGAAACGTGTCCAATGAGTTTGCTGGTTAGTCTTAGGTGAGGAGGCTCAGAAGTCTGGCAGCTGTGAACTTGACACAGTATCTTTGCCCACTTTCAGTCCAGTCTTGCCCTATCTTCCTCTCCATGACTTTTAAAAATACAACTTCCCCAAATTGTTGTTCAGTTGCTAAGTCACGTCCAACTCTTTGAGATTCTATGGACTCCCACATGCCAGGCCTTCCTGTTTCTCACCATCTCCTGAAATTTGCCCAAGTTCATGTCCATTGAATCGGTGATGCCATCCAACTATCTCATCCTCTTCCGCCTTCTTCTCCTTTTTCTTTTCCCCCCAATTAAGGGCATGTTATGACTTAATTGTAACTTGTGATGAGATCCTTAATTACTAAAATATATTTAAACATTTTCAAACTAGAGAGAAAGGGAAGAGTTAATTTCTCAGAAGTTTACTTTGATTTTTTAATGATAATTTTTGGTTTGTAGTAGTGCTATAGAAAGTGTAGTTTCACTCTAGAATATTTGGAAAATGCATAGCACTGACAAGATGAAAATTAAGTTTAGTCATCATCATCCTTGCTCCATCAGAGGTAGAGTGTTAGCATGTTTATGTGTTTTCCTCTAGTCTCTTCTCTCTGTTACATCAAGTTTGTGAATAGTTAGAAAAGTTAGCTTCATATCTGCTAAATATTTTTGTTTCCTACTTGATTTTACTTCATATGAGCACTTTCCAACATCATTACAAAGCTTTGTAAAAATCTGTTGCATAGAGGTAATACAACTTATCTAAGTATTTCCCTTTCTGTTGGGCACTAGTTAATTTTAATATTTCACATTTATAAATATAGCTTCCTATTTTCATGATTGCCAATATTCCTGATTATAAACTGGAGACCATATTATTTCCTGATAGATCCCTGAAAGTAGAATACTGTGTGAAAGGGTGGAATCATGTTTAAGGATCTGGATATATGGTGTTCTGTGCTAAGTTGCTTCAGTTGTGTCCAGCTGTTTACCATCCTATGGACTGTAGCCCACCAAGCTCCTCTGTCCATGGGATTGGATTCTCCAGGCAAGAATACTGGAATGGGTGGCTATACCTTCCTCCAGGGAATCTTCCCAACCAAGGGATCGGACCCGTGTCTCCTGCATTGGCAGACAGGTCCCACTAGTGCCACCTGGGAAGCCCAAGGGTCTAGATACCTATTGCCAAGTTGCTATGCAGATAGATTGTACCTACTTCCTCTTCATTTGTAGTGCATGAGAATTTTCATCTCACTGTACTTATTTCAGGATTTATCATTAAAATGTTAGAAGAAAATCATACTTATTTTGGTTTAATTTCTATTTCTTTAATGAGAAGCAAAATGGAGATTTCTTTTTCCATAAAAATGTACCATTTATATTTCTTCTCTAGCTTAAAAGTCTTACATGCTTCCAAAGGCTCCATTTTATCCTCCTTCTGTTCAGAGTGGTTGGGAAAGTAAAATCCATTGTGCCCCTTGTTCCTAAATGTGAATTGGGTTGTGTCAGTTAGATACACAAGAATGAGTTTTGAAAGGTGAAAATGGGAGTTGATGCCACTCTTCTGTGGTGGCTGGTGGAAAGTGGCCTCCAGCATGTGGGTGTTGGGAATGCCCGGATTCCACATTCCATAGTCAGAACAGCCTGGCAGGCTATGGCCAATGCGGTTGCAAAGAGTTGCACACGACTGAGTACGCACACATGCACATTTCACAGTCTAGTCACCAGTTTCACGGATGCAGGGTGCTTATGATGTTAGCAGCTAAGGTCTCAGCAGAGCAGAATTTGGGTGCCGGCTGCACTAGTATTTATGATCTTCAAGGAGAAAGCCTTATTGTGGCTCTCTGATTTCCTTTTCTTCAGCCATTCCAAAGATTTTGAAGGTATATAATATTCTCTCTTAAACTCCCTTCTTTTAGAAATATACAAAGTGGGTACTGCTTACTTCATGGAAACATGGCTGATACATCATTTGTTCCTCAGGTCTTCAGGATTCTTTCCTTGTGGCATGATTGTATAGATCTATGTACACATTTTACTGAGGACTTTTAGTGACATTTTTTTTTGCATAGCAACGCAAAAAATGAAAGTATTTAATAGCCCTCTTCATAAAGAGTGTTTAGTTACTATACCCTAGTCTTAGTATTAATATATCTATTAGCGTCCTTTATTTTCCCCTTCCATGGGGTCACAAAGAATTAGATATGACTGAGGGCACATACAAGGATCACAGACTTGTAGTGTGGAAGAAGCTTGCTTAACTCAGTGAAGCTATGAGCCATGCTGTGCAGGCCCACCCAAGACAGTTGGGTCATAGTGAAGAGTTCTGAGAAAACATGGTCCACTGGAGAAGGAAATGGCAACCCACCCCAGTATTCTTGCCGCATGGGTGGCATGAAAATGCAAAAAGATATGACTCCAGAAGATGAGCACCCTCAGGTCGAAAGGTGTCCAATATGCTATTGAGGGCAATTACAGATGTAAGAGTTGGTCCGTAAAGAAGGCTGAGGACCATAGAATTGATGCTTTTGAATTGTGGTGTTAGAGAAGACTCTTGAAAGTCCCTTGGTCAGCAAAGAGATCAAAAACAGTCAATCAGGGCATCAACCCTGAATATTCATTGAAAGGACTGATGCTGAAGCTGAAGCTCCAATACTTTGGCCACCTGATGCAAAGATCCAACTCATTGGAAAAGACCCCGATTCTGGGAAAGATTGAAGGCAAAAGGAGAAGAGGGTGGCAGAAGATGAGATGGTTAGATAACATCACTGGTTCAATGGACATGACTTTGAGCAAACTCTGGTAGATAGTGGAGGACAGAGGAGCCTGGCGTGCTGCAGTCTATGAGGTTGCAAAGAGCTGGACACGACTTAGCAACTGTACAACAGCAACAACAATTCTTTATTTACTTCATGATTTTTTTTTTAATTTCTATTTTCTAGATCCTATCTCTTCTCTTTAAGCTCTGTCTTAATTGCCCTTATAATTTAAAAATTATGAAACTTATTTTGGCTTTTGACATGTTTTAGAGAACAAAAATCATAGTCATTTTAGAATCTAAACTTTTTACCTTTATCATTAGTATGTTTTCATATCTGTTAGGAAAGCTCCTGCTTGTTTTTCTTTAACAGTCTTTTTTGGGTATTCATATCATTTATTTTCTTCAGATGAGCTTGAGAAATATGTTGTCAGGTACTTAAAAATAAGCCATAAGCTAGTTTTGGAATTATTGACTTTTGTATATTGCTGAAACTTTCCATCCATTAATATGGCTTACTCATCATTATTCAAATCTTTATTTCATCAGAAAAGAAAGTCAGAAAGTGAAAGTCACTCAGTTGTGTCCAACCTTTTGTGACCCCCGTGGACTATATAGTCCATGAAATTCTCCAGGCCAGAATACTGGAGTGGGTAGCCTTTCCATTCTGCAGGGGATCTTCCTGACCCAGGAATTGAACCAGGGTCTCCTGCACTGCAGGAAGATTCTTTACCAACTGAGCTATCAGGGAAGCCCAAAGCATCAGTTCTTCACACTGAGCCTTCTTTATGGTCCAGCACTCACATCCATACATGAAAGTGGAAGTCACTCAGTTGTGACCGACTCTTTGAGATCCCATGGACTATATAATCCATGGAATTCTCTGGGCCAGAATACTGGAGTGGGCAGCCTTTCTCTTCTCCTTTCTCTTCTCCAGGGGATCTTCCCAACTCAGGGATAGAACACAGGTCTCCCGCATTGCAGGTGGATTCTTTACCAGCTGAGTCACAAGGGAAGTCCCTTTTTCTCATGCCTCCCCATAAATTATCAGTTCCAATTTTCTTAAGATATTGAAATTTCTTGTTAATATTATTCACAGGTTTCCCTGATGTATTTTTAATCAATTTATTTCTGTCACCTATTGGCTTTAGTGTATTTTATCCTCATCTGTCAACATTTTTTTGTTGTTGTTCATTTTGTTTGGTAGGATTTCTTTTCTTTATCTTTAACCACCTTTATCTGTCTCATACTGGAAAGGCAATTCTCCACTTCAAAATATAGGTATTTTAATAATTTTCCTAGAGAGAAAAGAGAGATGATTCCAAGTTCATTCAAATAAAATCAGTGCATATTTACTAAGGAATATAGGCACATGGCTCTTTCTCTAGCAAATGCTAATAGATATATAATGAGAAATTTCTCATCTGTTTGAGGAAGTAGGAAACAAGTGCATGAACTTTTGAATAGTAGTGAGATTTAAAAATAGCTGAATAAGGCATTCCTGAAAAGGCAAAACTATGGAAACAATAAAAATATCAGTGGTTGCCAAGGGTTCAGATGGAGAGTAGGGAGGGGTGAACAGGTGAAGCACAGGGGAATTTTTAGGGCAGTGAAACTCTTCTGTATGAGAATATAATGGGGAATACATGACATTGTGCAGCTGTCAAAACTCAGAGAACTGGACAACACAAAGAGTGAAATCTAATGTGAACTAATAGATTAGTTTGGCTCAGTATTGGTTCCACAGTTGTGACAAATGTGCCACACAAATACAAGATGATGATAATGGAAATTGAAGGCAGAGGAGACAGGGAATATATGGGAGCTCCCTACTTTTCTGCTCTGTTTTTCTATAAACTTAAAACTAGCCTAAAAAAATGAAATCTATTAATTAAAATCAGTAAAGAACATCAAAGGAAAGATTTCACAGGATAAGCATTGCCAAATGCATAGTTCAGACAAAACTAGTAATGGTAACTCAGAGGATAAGCTCTTATTTTAAGTAAATGTGATCAAAAAGGATTGTACCAAACAACACACTGAGAGTCAGCTTTTGCAAGGTTGACTTAGATGGATGGAGATTTGCTGATTAGGCAGTACTGGGAGGTTGGTTGGCTTCAGTAAAGGATGGAGGTAGAAAGGTGTCAGATGTAAGAGAAACTGCTAACACTTTGCTTCAAACACATCTTTTCTCATTTTTGGAACCTAGCCTCTAAGTAGAATTTTGGATAATGTCTTTGAAAACCTTGACTATCAAGCTGAAGTGTTTGGACTTGAATCTCTAAACCACAGGGAGCCACATCAGGGAAGTAACATGATTAAGGTGAAATCTGAGTATGATATTTTAAATGTAGAATACTAGAAGTTAATTGCACAAGCCCTAGGAGGGGACCAAAGGGGAAAATATCCTTCTCCCATCCTGCTGTGATAGGATGAGGTGAGAGTTGTGGAGCTGGAGACAATGCCTGGGGCAGACACTGTTTGATGCTTTGCTTGGGATCTCTTCCTTCTGAGTGCAGCAACCTCAGCTCCTATGAGCTTTTGCTTCCTTGTCTTTCGAAATTTTTAAAAAAAATTTTAGTATTGGAGTATAAATGCTTAACGATGTTGTGTTAGCTTCTGCCGTGCTTGGTTAGTCACTCAGTTGTGTATGTCTCTTTGTGACCCCATGGACTGTAACCCCAGGCTCCTCTGTCCATGGGGATTCTCCAGGAAAGAATACTGGAGTGGGTTGCCTTGGCCTCCTCCAGGGAGTTTCTGCCATACACCTGTGCAACAAAACAAATCAGCGTTAAGTATACCTATAATGCCTCCTTCTTGAGCCTCCTTCCCAGCCCACCCCCGTTCCACCCCTCCAGGGAACCGAGCTGAGCTCCCTGTGCTTTGCAACAGCTTCCCACTAGCTATCTGTTTTACACATGGTCATGTATATATGTCGATGCTACTCTTGCATTTTGTGCCACTCTCCTCTTCCCCTGCTGTGTCTGTGAGTCTATTCTCTATGAAAAATGGTACAGATGAGCTTTTGCTCATAATGGCCTGTTCCTGCTGGTTGCTTTCAGCCTACTGCCTGTGGGCTTCTGGATTGCTTTGCCCGCACTTGCGGAGAGAGTCAGATGCCCTGGGAGATTTCGGTACTTCCTACCCCTCACCAGCCAGACCTTAGTTACTGATCTCACTGCTTCTCTTGGGAACCTTACTTTATTGTTTGCATATATGTCCTTGTCCCAGAATCTTTGTCTGGGGTCTCTGACCAAAAAATATTACCTAGTAAAAACTTTTGTGAGAGTTTAGCTTTAAAACTTGGAGAAGGCGATGGCACCCCACTCCAGTACTCTTGCCTGGAAAATCCCATGGATGGAGGAGGCTGGTAGGCTGCAGTCCATGGGGTCACAGAGAGTCCAACATGACTGAGCGACTTCATTTTCACTCTTATGCATTGGAGGAGGAAATGGCAACCACTCCAGTGTTCTTGCCCAGAGAATCCCAGGGACAGGGGAGCCTGGTGGGCTACCATCTGTGGGGTCACACAGAGTCAGACATAACTGAAGCGACTTAGCAGTAGCAGCTTTAAAACTCTGGACAAAAATCTCTCCAACCCTTCTGCCCATCCATCATGTTATCAGGATGCTAAGGTGTTGGTGTGTGACAGTCCTTTCTAAATTTCACTCTGATTTTAACATCCTAAGATCCCAGCTGTAACCCTCTATTGAGTTTAAGGTTGGGAACTGCAGTCCTGAGAAGATTAATTTCTGTCTTGTTCCAAGGTTGGCCTCAATCCCTCCACCTGATTTTTTAAGGAATTATTTCTATTACTAGTTGAGATGAGGGTAATCGATACACCAGAAAGTAAGAATACATTGGCTTTATTAGAACCATTTGCATGGAATGTCCCTGGCGATCCAGTGGTTAAGATTCCATCCTTCCAATGTAGGAGGTGTGGGTTTGACTGCAGGTCAGGGAACTAAAATCCGCATGCTTACTGGTGAGGCCAAAACAAAAAAAAAATGGTAAAAGAAAACCCCAAGCAAACAAAACAGCCATGTTTGCTTAAGCAGTACAGGTAATCAGGTAATTTGGGGAGAATAATATACATATGAATGGAAAATGTTGAACTAGAGAATAATAAGTTGGAAGGTGGAGAACTTTCACCATCCTGTAAAGAAAGGCAACATTTGAGCGAAAAAAAAAAAAAAAAAGGATACTAGACACAAAGACCAAAAAAGGAGAGGAAGGATGCATTTAAAATGTAAGGAATATACATTTAAATGGGAAAAAGATGATGCAAAGCCAATTCAAGTCAACAAATATAACCTACTTTATTGTTCCTTTACTCAAAATAGGTATTATAAGGTTCCGGGGGTGATCATTTCTATCAGAATGTAATCTCTTAGGAGCTTAAAAATAAGACAGTAGCCTTGAGAGGCAAGAATGAAGGTCAGGCATCTTAAAGGCAGAATTACTCTTGGGCAAAAGTGTTTAGAAAGCTGAGCATGTCCATATTCTTCTGCCCCTTCTTTCTATGTCTTGTCTTCACATCCTTTGATGGTGTTGGCTCCTTAGATGCCTCTCCAAGTGACAGTATCCCCCTCACTCCTCACCAGGACCTCATGCCACAAGGGTTCTTCCTCTCTCCCAAACTCTTTTCCCTCCTCTGGGCCCTACTCTCTGATATGTATTAATGAATGTCAGTCACTTATCTATTAGTGTGATGGCTAGGTAACTGATAAATTTATTGGGCAGCAATGTTTTAACCCTTAAAGATGAATACTTAACAAATGTAGTCAGTTATAGGCCTGGCTAGTGGAGGGGAATATTTTTGAACAAAAGCAGTAGTTTTCTTCTGACCCCTTTTCCTAAGAGAGACAATGACACAAATCTGTTCAAATAAATTAATGTTGCCTTTTTGATGACTGCCCCATATGGCAGGAAAAGGTTTAGATGCCAACTGACATGCCCCACCAATCCCTTCACTGTGTATGTACACAAGAGGCAGGGAATGGAGTAAATTCAGTTTTGTGTTATTCAGGGTAATATTCATTGACCTATATACCTGCTAATTTGTGTAATATGTTTGTTCAGGAAATTGCAGTTGAAAAAAGATCTTGCATCATAGGGGGAGCAGAGGACCCAGAGACGTAATCTTCAATTTATCAAGATGGATGATGGATTCTTTCATTGTTTCTCAATTCCCAGGACTGGCTTATGTATTGATAAGGATGATCCCCAAAGATTTGGGCAATATGCTGCTGCTGCTAAGTCACTTCAGTCATGTCCGACTCGGTGTGACTCCATAGAAGGCAGCCCACCAGGCTCCCCCATCCCTAGGATTCTCCAGGCAAGAATACTGGAGTGGGTTGCCATTTCCTTCTCCAATGCATGAAAGTGAAAAGTGTAGTAGAACATAAAGGTGACAATAGTAAGTGCATTTTTTTGTGTGTGCAGTTGTAGAAGCAAAAGGTTGATGACATAGGCTAAGAGCAAACAGAAGAACTGCAGGCAATGAGGTCGACAACTAATTGAAGGAATTCTGCTGCAAAGGGAGGAGGAAAAACATGGGTAGTGGCTGAAGGGTGAAATGGGATTGTGAGAGGGTTGTTTTTAGTTTACAATGGGGGAAATAAGAGTATTCCCTAGGCTAATGGGAAAAATCAGTGAGAGTGATGAATTGATGATGCAAGAGAAAGAGAAAGGCTAGAGTGATAACGCTGGATAAATGAGAATGTGGTTCAGCATATATGTTGGCTGTCTGACTTTGAAAATGAAATGTGTCCGACTCTTTGTGACCCCATGGACTATACAGTCCATGGAATTCTCCAGTCCAGAATATTGGTGTGGGTAGTCTATCCCTTCTCCAGGGGATCTTCCCAACCCGCGGATCGAACCCAGGTCTCCCACGTTGCAGGTGGATTCTTTACCAGCTGAGCCACAACTTTAGGGGTATGGAAGAGCCCAGAAGACAGAAACAAGAGCAGAGGATCTGGACCCTAGTACAGGAGGGTGTCTGGATGTGCTTATGGGAGCTACGGAGTTCTCTTCAAATCGTTTCAACTAACAGTGAAGTTGGAAGCCAGGTGCTTGCAGAGAATGAGGGTGGGGAAAAGATGTGGGAACTTTGAGGAGAAGAAGACAGTGCAGGAAAGAGCCATCTGGTGATGAGGATCTTGGGAAGGAGGGATGGCCTGGGATTCTGAACCTGATATCATGTGATGATCCTATGGTCAGTTCACGGTGTCCAGGTGCCTTAATTGTGGCCAGGCTGTGAGTGTTGATCACGAGAGTTTCCCAGGGTTCTGAGTGTCCATCATGATCATGGAGAGACTGGAGGCTGTCAGGCACATGGGTTACATTCAGTGCACAGACTCCCGCTGGACATCACATTGGCACATTACACACGGTATCATTTCCCATTAGATTGAGATTGAGAAGGAAGTCCATTCTGCTACCTAATGATTTTGGTCAGATACACACTGATTCTACAAGCTGGCTGCTCTGTGGCTCTCTGAATAATGAATGCAAATTAAATTAATAAAAGACCTTCCTTACTAAATCATGAGATAGCCACTAAATACAACTTAACTTTTACTAATTTCATGAAATTTAACTAGAGATAATTATTACAGTTAATAAAAATGAATTCCGCCATCCCTAGATGCCATCCCTAGGGCCATATTTGTAGGGACAATTCTCCAAGTCATACATACTCAATTTTTTAAATATTTATTTTTTGCTTTTTGGTTGTGCTGGGTCATTGTTGCTGTGCAGGCTTTATCTCTAGTTGCGGTGGGGTGGGGATTGCTCTCTAGTTGTGGTGTGAGGGCTTCTTATAGCAGTGGCTTCTCTTGTCATGGAGGACAGACTATAAAGCACAGGCTCAATAACTGTGGTGCACAGGCTTAGTTGCTTCACAGCATGTGGGATCTTCCCAGACCAGGGATTGAATCCGTGTCTCCTGCATTGTCAGGCAGCTTCTTTACCACTGAGCCAGCAGGGAAGCCCCCATACATACTCACTGATTCATGTCCTTAAGCCATGTCTCTGATGAAAATCTTTCTTCACTTCCCTGCCACATATTGGAAGTTCCTTCAGATGAAGGCTGGATGGTTCTTTAGGCCATTCACTTGGGCACTGAGAAGAGTCATGGGAAGAGCATTTTGAGAGCACTCTTAGATCTGAGGGGAGAATTTAATGCAGAAACAACAGTCACTAACATCTTTCTTCTGGAAGGTGAACTTCATGTTTTATGTCTTTAAATACAGTGTTCATTCCAACCATGGGTGATGTTTTGGCTGGCTGAGCAATGTTCGTCGCCACTGACTTCAGAGCCCCAAGACCCTATGAGCCCTTGGCTGGAATGAGTGGAAAGGAAACTTGAGAGCAAATGCCTTTAGGGTGACCTTTTCAACACATCCAGAATTCTTCTAGTGAGGCTGATATTTTTACACCATCTGCTATAGGTTATTTAACACATCATCATCCACTAAAGGAAAGTAGTGCCTTCTTAAGCCAAAAGCAGGGAGGAGATACGTCTTCATGAGAACAGTTCAAATGATTGCTGGCTGCTCCTGTCAGTTTGACAGTATCTGGAAGGAACAAACACGCAAATGCCCCAGAGACCCATTTTCCCCTGCTTTCCTGAAAGACTAGGGAGAGAGGTTAGGTAGAAAAAGACACTACAAACTACTGATGAAGAATGCTTACCTGTTCTGAAATGTGTTCGGTCTCCGGGAACATTTTTGTCCTGTTGGTAGGTGGAGTGACGCTGGCAGTGAGCATGGGCTGTGTTTCCAGCTACCCCGCATACTAGAGGCACGTAGCCAGGGACTGTGACTCGTTGTGAATCTAAAAGGATTTTGTACTTTTGTTGGAGGACTCTCCTCTTTCCATTTTCATGGGGCTGCCAGTGTTCGTTTTTGCTTTTCTGAACTTTTTGAAACAAAGCCTTACTAGTTGAAAATTTCCAGAGATGTAATAAAATGTTTGAGAAACAGCTCTCGTTAAGAATATACTGAGTCATTGCAACTGAGTCTTATGGTTCTAATGGAGTGTATTTTTAAAGTTAAGTCAGTGGAAAATTTAGGTGAAAGAGAACAATCTCCATCTGAATTCAACTACAAGCTACCAAGTTGATATAGAGCAAAATGAATATTTGTAAGTTATTCATAAGTGTTAAGATGTATTCATCACGATAATAATAAGAAGCATGTTATACTTATTTCCCCTGATGGGATGGGTAAGTTTGAAGGATCAGTGTATGAGGGATGTTTATATCAATTCAGTGACATATTATTTACTTAGTCTCAAAATCAAATGATCATAGTGAAGCAAAAATTTAGTTCAAGCACCCTGAACATCTGTGATGATATTTAGCTCATTTGTAGTTTCATTCATTCATCCATCCATCCATCCATCCCTCCATCCAATAGTATGGCACTTGTGCCTGCCAGTCTATTGAGTCCAGGCTATTATTTCCCTAGAGAGGGCTTCCTTGACCAGCCTGTTTCATTCCATACATATTTCTTCTTATATGTTCCTATAAAACCCTACTTGTCTTATTACAGGAGAGATTGTGTGTTATAGTAACTGCTTGTTTAATATTAGTTTACCTACTCTGGTATGGCCTGTGAGCATTGAGGCCACGTCTGTCTTAGTTTCCACCCCAACCCTGGGGCTCTGTATACTTCCTGAAAAAATGGCACTGGAGGCATCCTCAGAGGTCATCAGTGAACTACCTGTGGACCAAACTTCTATAACCTCCCATTCTTTAACTTAGAGTCTTTGTACTAGAGTTCATTTTCCTTATTATTGCACATATTGGGATGTGTGGCACTCATTAGACAGACACTTTGAGATTCTTTTTTTAAAATCTTGTTTTGCTGGCTTTTATTTTAAAACAATTTATTGAAGTATATTTGACATGCAATATTATATTAGTTTCCTGTGTACAATGCAGTGATTTAACATTTGTATATGTTGTAACATGGCCTTGATATTCTTGTTCTCTTTCTGTCCTCATAGAGGAGGAGGTTGGGTCACTATGGCATCAGCTTGTATTAAGGATGATTGAAGAAAATGCATCATTATACTGCCCGCTATGCATGTGACCTCTGGCATCAGCTCTTTTGCATATTACAGCCTTCATAAAGTCATATGTGTAATTGAGATTATCTTCATCTGGCTGCAGCCCAATGAACTGAAGTTTTTTTGATTACTGATATTTTGTGGTTTTATGTTAGTACTGCCTAGGAAGACCTGCATGCTCAAATACAACTCCTAGAGTAGTGGCATCCTGAGCGGGGGTATGATAATTTTGGAGAGGTCAATGGGAACCATTGATAATGAAAACGATGCTGAGGTAGGTAACTGGAACACATGAAGGTTTTTCTCTGCATGCAGAAACAAACAGAACTTGGGAAGAATCAGGAAGAGTTGTTTCTGGTTGGCAGGATCTGAGCAATCAGCCTACTAGAAAAAAAAAAAAAAACAACAAAAACCCTAAAGCAGGAACAGATGTTCAGGGTTGAAGGGACAAAGTCATGAGATGTGGGAATTTGGCTAGGAGCCCAGGATAAGAGAAGGAGAAGAATTTCATGAGGGGTGTCCAGGGAAGACTGCAGTTTGGGTGCTTGGAATCTCCAGTGTGAATCTGGGCCCGGGTAGCAAAAGGCCTCAAGTTTTTAGAATGAAAATGGCAGTGAGAAATAGTGCAGCCTTTGACTGATGGTGGAATTTTAAGGGAATTGGCAAGTTAGTCCCAGAGACCCAAGTGTCAACTACAGTTCTAGCAGAGCTATTTTACTAGTTGCATGAGAAAAAGAGTAGCTGAATGAGGCATCTTTTTTTTTTTTTTTCCCACTTCAGCTAAGCTTAGTAATGATATGAAATGGAAAGACCTGGGAATCCTTGCTCTGTGGGGAAAAAATTATTTGTGAAACTCTGGATGCTGGCACTGAACTGTTATCCATACAAATAGAGTCTCTGTTATGTTCTTGCACCATGTTTCATCTCCAGCACCAAGTCCAGTCACTTGCCATAGTGAGCCTGGTGCCAAGTGGACTTGCTGGGGTCTGCTGAGTTGCTCTGTGCCACCCAAGGAGGCACTTTGGATGGACACTTCGTGATCCACACTAGGTCCTCAAGCATTGTCATTTTCTCTGATACATAGCTGAAAAGGAGACATACAACTTTGGAGAGTAGGCAACTTTTTTCAGGAAGGGATCGTGGGTGAGGCCCAGAGGTGTATGTTGCTTATAGTAGCAGTAGCAGTATTAGTTGCTCAGTCGTGTCTGACTCTTGTGATCTCATGGACTGTAGCCCACCAGGCTGCTCTGTTTATGGGATTCTCCAGTCAAGAATACTGGAGTGGGTAACCATACACTTCTCCAGGGGATCTTCCCCACCCAGGGATTGAACCTGAGTCTCTTGTGCTGCAGGTGAATTCTTTACCATCTGAGCCAGTAGGGAGGCCCACTGGAATGGGTGTATTGCTTACAGCTTCCTGCATTTGAAAGAGTGAATCTGTGTCACATAAATGAAAAGATGTAAGCTTTCCACTTAATTGAACTTAATTGGAAATAAATTCTCAAGAAGATGCTTTCAACACATCAGTTCACCAGTGAGGATAATCTTAGAAACCTAGAGCCTCCCTGGAACCCTGGTAGCTTCTTGTTGTGGGTGTGTGAGATGTGCCCTCTGATTTAGCAGAGAGGGGGTGCTACCTTCTATTCTCAAACAAGAGGGTCTTCAAGAGGATTTCCTTGAGTTTTCAAAGCCAGGCTTTGTGGTTAGGAGACATACAGAACTTGTACCAGGTTTAGGACGAAGAAAGCTCAAGTACATGGTGGACTTGGGTGGGTGTGACTGTTGGAAGCCATCAGAGGGTGAGAAGCAGAGGTGCAGCCAAGAAAACCTGATGCTAGGGTCTCAGTTTGTCCAGGACTGTGAGGTTTCCTGATTCATGGTACTTTCAGTAGTAAAAACAGGCTTGATTTGGGCAAACTAGGATGCTGGATCATCTTTGATGTTCCATTGAAATTGATTTGTAATTCCTGATTGTAAGGGAGGGGAGGTCTAGATGTGGGCCATGAGGGACAGAGATCAGCCAGAAGCTTATTGAAGGGTCCAGTAGGCCAGCAGGAAGAGTGAGGGGAATGTGAGCAGAAAGCCTTCTGAAGCATAGCCGAGGCCTGAGAAAGGATTCCAAGAGGCCTCTTGGAATGGATATTTACGTGGCCAGGGACAGAGTACCTGTAGGCCAGCAAGTCTAGCAGGGAATTTCTGAGGAGCCAGTGCAAGTATCCCTGGAGAGAAGATGTCACCTTTATCTGTCTGCTGAATACCACGTGTTCAGTCGCTTGGTCTTGTCTGACTCTTTGCAGCCCCATGGACTGCAGCATGCCAGGCTTCCCTGTCCTTCACCATCTTCTGGAGTTTACTCAGACTCATGTTGATTGAGTTGGTGACGCCATCCAACCATCTTATCCGCTGTCACCCTCTTTTCCTCCTGCCCTCAATCTTTCCCAGCATCAGGGTCTGGGGGATGCAGCTTTCACCATGTGGCAGGACCAGAGCATGCAAAGCCTCCTACCTGGGGAAGAACTGATCCACTCTCACCCCTCCTGCTTCAGCTTGTGACCCAGCACCTGGGAGTTAAGTCGGGGCAGAAGCTTGTGGGTTGAGATTACAGAAAGTACCTCGCTCCCTTCCCTTACATAAAGGAGAGTGGCTAGAACACTAAGTCAGGTCTGGAGGTGTTTGGGTTTGGTTTTTTTTTTTTTTTTTGGTTGCATCATGGGACTTATGGGATGTCAGTTCCCCAACCACCATGGACTGAACCCAGGCCATGGCAGTGAAAGTGCCGAATCCCAACCACTAGACCAGCAGGGAACTTCCAAGTCTGGAATTTGGATATCTTGAACTGGACATTCTTATGACTGCATGTGCCACTGCATTGTCTTCAAGTGGTCAGAGTGAACCGATTACCCAAGAATAAGCATAAAAAGGAAAAAAGAATAAGCAATAAAATCTTACAATAGACTTTTCATCCAGAGGCAAAGAAGGATCATATTTACTGAATGCAGTTAAAAGGGACCTTGGAGACAAAAATAAAGATACATATAACATTTGTAAAACAGTGCAGTTATAGAAATCAGTCTGTTGGTAACAAAACAAGAGGGGCTTCCCAGGTGGTGCAGTGGTAACGAATCTGTCTGCTAATGCAAGAAACATGTGTTTGATTCCTGGCTCAGGAAGAAGCCCTGGAGGAGGAAAAGGCAACCACTCCAGTATTCTTGCCTGGAAAATTCCACAGACAGAGGAGACTGGAGGGCTACAATCCATGGGGCCACAAAGAGTTGAACATGACTGAGCACACACAACATAATGAGAACACACAGAAAATGACCCCGCAAAAGCCAGGCTTGTTCTGTGATAGTAACTCCTCACCAGGTTAGTATCATATGTCCTGGCGATCAAGCATGCTTCTGGTTCAGCTTCCTGTTTTCCCTTTGGAAGTATCCAGAGTTGCTGTCTGCACGTGCTGCTCTTTGATCTCTTTACATTGGGAGAGTCTGATATTTCCAAGGCCCCACTCCACAGCAGTCTGCAAGTTTGAACTTGCCGTGGAACCAGATATGCAGGCATCTAAAAGGCCTACACTGCAGGAACAACAGCTAAAAATCTCTCTTTTCAAAAGAAGAGTCCAGACCATTTATCACAGTCAGAGGCAATGCATGAGATGACTGTAACAAACAAATGAATGAGTGCCCGATAAATCACAGTAGCTTGATTAATCAATAAAGATATTGATTTTTTAAAAGTGATCTTTCGCATCCCCTCTCCACCCTCCACCAAGGGATTTGCACAGGCCACTGAAAGATAAATGTGTCTCCCATTCTTTGGGGCTTGTATTTGACCCAGTGTAATAGGAATTGATCATTATCTAAATGTTGTTTTGGCTAGAACATTGTAATTTGCTGCATTACAATGTCTATAGAGTTGCTGTACAGGTGCCATCCTCTGTGGTTGCATTTTTTTTATCATAAAGACTCATGCTTCTGATCAGGAATCCCCCTGGAGCTCTCTTTCCCAGTTATATGTTGATGAAGAACAAGAAAACCAATAACGGAAATTTTCCTGACTTACCAGAGGCTACATGTGTGAAGACTATTGTTTGCCAGAGGCTGGTATTTTCTATCAGAAACTTACAGGGGTGAATAGGCCAGAGCCTGCGCTAAGATGCCCAGTGCTTCATGTTTTTCCCAAGGAAGGAAAGATTCCCCATTCCTCAGTAGGAAGCGTGGATTCTTCTCATACCGCTGGTACTGGAGATCATGGTTACGGAGAACGTTTGCATGCTTTTCTTGGTGGGAGGAGATGGCAGCCAGTCCCCCATCCCTGGCACATTCCCAGCTTCCTTCTGTCTCCTCTCTGCCCCCCACTGAGGAGCTCTCAGCCACTTCCATCACAGGGAGTGGACAGGTTTCTCATCTTCTCCTTGGTCCAAGGTGACCTCAGAGGACTCAAGACCATTTCGCACAAAGTCTGAAGTAGTGAAATCTAAAAGGTCACAAAACTGACCGCATGATTTATCCTTTTTTTTCCTAGTGTGAAAAATGGCACTGGGTATTTTCTGAGTCCTAAAATCCTTGTATTCCTGGTTTATACAGCTTAAAATATTTTTTTAGTTAAAAACCTGTCAATTTATTACTGACATCTCTGGCATTATTACTGACATTACTCCCATCTCCTTCTAGTCTTTTATCTTTGGCCAAAATTTTACACTCTGGTGTACCTCTTATTATTAATTATTTTTTTCCTGCTTCTCAATGTTTACTCTTCCCCTAGATAAACCTATCCAATTACATGGTTTAAATACCACCCTATGGTTAAAACTCCCAAATAGATATCAGCTTTTTAAAAATCTGAGCCTCAAACTTATACACACCAGTGCTAATGTTGCATCTTCACTTGACGTTTCACAAACATTTCTACCTTCATATGTCATGTGTGTGTGCCAAGTCACTTCAGTCATGTCCGACTCTTTGCAACCCTATGAACTGTAGCCTGCCAGGCTCCTCTGTTCATGGGATTCTCCAGGCAAGAATACTGGAGTGGGTTGCTGTGCCCTCCTCCAGGGGATCTTCCCAAACCAGGGATTGAACCCACCTCTCTTGTGTCTCTTGCATTGGCAGGTGGGTTCGTTACCACTAGTGCCACTGGGGAAGCCACCTGCACACATGTAAAATGGCTATTTCAGTTCAGTTCAGTTCAGTCGCTCAGTCGTGTCCGACTCTCTGCGACTCCGTGAATTGCAGCAAGCCAGGCCTCCCTGTCCATCACCAACTCCCGGAGTTCACTCAGATTCATGTCCATCGAGTCAGTGATGCCATCCAGCCATCTCATCCTCTGTGGTCCCCTTCTCCTCCTGCCCCCAATCCCTCCCAGCATCACAGTCTTTTCCAATGAGTCAACTCTTCACATGAGGTGGCCAGCGTATTGGAGTTTCAGCTTCAGCATCATTCCTTCCAAAGAACACCCAGGACTGACCTCCTTTAGAATGGACTGGTTGGATCTCCTTGCAGTCCATGGGACTCTCAAGAGTCTTCTCCAACACCACAGTCCAAAAGCATCAATTCTTTGGCGCTCAGCTTTCTTCACAGTCCAACTCTCGCATCCATACATGACCACTGGATCTACCCTCAAACCTATTCTCACCCAGGCCTCCCCATTTCAGTGAGTAGTATCACTCTTTATTCACCTCTCTAAGCCAAGAATCACTGAAGTAATCTTCAGAGAGTTGATAATGAGACTTTGTACAATGTACATCTAATTCTATCATGTTTAAAGTCCTTCAGCATCTTCCCACAGTAGTTAGAAGATAGCTCAGAGTCTTCACTGTGGTCTTCAAGGCTGTGGCTAGCCTGGTTCCTGCCTCCCCCTCAGGTCTCTCTTTATTCTGCTGTTCTCTAGGTATGCTGACTTCCCTGCTTTCCTTGAATATACTTTCTTTCTTGCCTTAGAATCTTTTCTGGCCTTAGATCCATTTTGGGTGGTTCCCTCTGCTTTAGGACCTATTTTGCTCCACATTTCTTATCTCAGGTGAAGCATCACTTCTTCAGAGATGCAGTTTCCAACTCTCCTGTCCAAAGTAGGTCCTTCTTCCGTTGTTCTTAAAATACCTTAGTTTCCTGCCAACCACTAATCTCAACATGATATTATTTTCTTGTTATTCATTTGTTAATTTAGTGTCTTTCCACCCCTCTCAGGAAATGTTTTTTTTGAGGCCAGTGGCCACACTTCTCTCGTTGATTATTGGCAATAAGCAGTGGTTAGACCTGGTCAAACTTCTGGTACCTATGGGCATTTAATATATTATTTCTTGAATAAATAAATGTTAGAAATGATAAGTAAAGTTACTACACAGTTGGTCTTAACCTTTCTCAAGTCATTGTCTGCTACCAGACAACTGACAATACCGTGGGCTGGTGAGGGTGTGAGGCGGTTGTTTTGTCAAGCACAGTTAATAGAACTATAAATAGGTATAACCCCTGGTGGCTCAGACTGTAAAGAATCGAGTTTCAGTGAAGGAGACCTGGGTTTGATCCCTGGGTAAGCAAGATCTCCTAGAGAAGGGAATGGCGACCCACTCCAGTATTCTTGCCTGGAGAATTACATAGGCAGAGGAGCCTGGCAGGTTACAGTCCATGGGGTTGCAAAGAGTCAGACACGACTGAGCAGCTAACACTTTCACTTTCCTGGCTTTTCCAGAAGGCAATCTAGTCGTAGAAAAGTATTAGACATACATGCTATATGATTCAGCAACATTTTACTTTTAAATTTAATTTTATTTTTAATTAATTTCTATTGGCATATAGTTGATTTACAATGTGTTAGATTTAGGCGTACAGCAAAGTAAGTCAGTTATATATATATATAACTGATTCTTTTCCCATATAGCTCATTACAGAGTATTGAGTAGAGTTCCCTGCAGCAACCTTATTTTTAGAGAGTAATCACAAAATGGGGAGAGATTTATGCCCAAGAAGTGTATCATAGAGCTATTCATAGTGGCACCAAATTGGAAACAACCCATACATCCATTAAACTGGTTAAATAAATTATGGTACATAAAAACAATTGAATAATAGGTGACCATTACAAATGGTGTAGATCTATATTTATTGACATGGATGAATGTCCATGACTTATTGTTGAGTAAAATGATCAGTTTTCATATATTATGTACATACATAATGATTCCCTTCACACAAAATTGTTTACACTCAACTATATGTATGTATATATAGAGAGAAAATGGAGGAATGTTTATTCAAATGTTAGCAGTGGTTGTACCTTGATAATGGAAATTCAAGTGATTTTTGTTTTGTTTTTTTGAGTTGTTTGGTTTCTATAAGGAGAATGTATATCTTTTATACTAACAGTAAAACTATTTATCAATCTACCTACCTGTCAATGTACACCTACTTTGCTGCTAGACACCATTGATAATAGTTTGGAAATATTTAATATGTATCCACAAATGAAGTTGCTCTGTAGTTTTATTTTATGGTTGTTTTTTTTTTTTTTTTTTTGGTTTTTGGTAGTAGGCTTAGCCAGTTAACTAAATAAAAACAATTGTAATTATCTCTGTTTTGTTTTTCTGTGCTCCAGAACAGTAATACTACAGGAATGATCAGATTTTCAAACCATTAAAATATCTAGGTTAGATGAACAGAGGTGAGGAAGGTGGTATTTCTTTGGCAACTTTAAATCTGTGATTATTGGACCATTCTGAATTAGCATCTATTAGTCATATCAAACCATATTAGTCAAATCAGAAAAATAGTTTTGATATATCATGTTTTCCTGGAAGATTCTTTATTTTTAAATATATTGAGATAAATTTTAAATAATTATGTTTCAGAAATAAGATAATTCTGGTTATATTTCTATTTTCCCTCCTTTTGATCAGTTAGCCTTATCAAGGCTTTATTCACTGTATTGTTCATTTGCTTCAAAGTAATAGCTCTTTGATTAGTTGATTTTATTGATTTTCTATTTTCTAATTAATTTTGTTCAGCTTTTAATCTTTATTAATAAAGATAAATATGAAATACATTGGTATTTAAGCAGAATAGTCATATCACCTATGAAGGTAGAATCAGAAGGGCAAAATTCTCCCTTCCTTCATTGGCTGAGGATACTTCCCAGTCTCCTGAAGGTAACTGCCCCAACAGGGAAATGGACCCATATTGGGAACAGTAATGTCCCCAACTGCTCAACTTACCATTTTGCTCAGTGCCATGTAGAAGCCAGAGAGCTTAAGTGGATCTATGAGGATTCTGGATTCTGGCCACTTCCTGACATTTTGTGTGATTGATTAGATTATCACTGCCTTCTAGGAGCTAATAACCCTCTTCCTCTTCTGTTTTGAAGGGTGAAAGTGAAAGTCTCTAAATCGTGTCTGACTCTTTGCCACCTTGTGGAGTATACAGTCCTTGGAATTCCACAGGCCAGAATACTGGAGTAGGTAGCCTTTCCCTTCTCCAGGGGATCTTCCCAACCCAGGGATCGAATCTAGGTCTTCAGCATTGCAGGTGGATTCTTTACTAGCTGAGCCACAAGAAAAGCCCAACAATACTGGAGTGGGTAGCCTATCCCTTCTCCAGCAGGTCTTCCTGACCCAGGAACTGAACTGGGGTCTCCTGCATTGCAGGCGAATACTTTACTGGCTGAGCTACTGGGGAGGGGTGAAGAAGGGGTTAATTAAGTTATGATAGGGTTCTCTCAACTACTCCCTGCACAGCTTTTTTCATCACTTCTAGCAATTTTAGTTTGGTAGGCCTATACCTCAATCTTGTTCTTTTGGAAAGCTGTTGAAATTTTCTAGTAAGTGGATGGCGCTCCTACCTAGTTTCCAGCAGTGGTTGCTGATTATATTTCTTTAGATATTTGAATGGGAATCTGTAGAGAAAATGGAATTAGAGATGTGAATTCAGTTGGCTATCTTGAACCAAACGTCTTTAAGATGACTTTTCATGGAGACACTTGGTCCCTTCTGTCTGCACAATAAGATGCATGTAATTGTACTTGGGGGAACATCTGGAGAGGAAAAGGATAGATTTTAATTTTAGTATATGTCCCTGAGTCTTTTTTTTTCAGTGAAGTTACCTAATTATCAGTTTAGCTTTTACACTAGATGCTATAACATATAATTTATTATATATTTGAGAATTTATGAAAACTAGTGCGTACTTTTTGCAACAAATGTTTACTAATCAATGTTGGTTTAATCATAAGCCTTTTATAAATTATTCTTACCTAAGTCAATGTTTTCTACCTAACCAAGTGTGTGTGTGTGTGTGTGTGTGTGTGTGTGTGTGTGTGTGTGTGTGTTTGGTACTATTTTATTGTTAAAAAATGAAGATAAGGTTCATATGGCAAAGTCAGCCAAAGTTTTCATGCTTCACAATTTTGCTGTGGAAAGGGTCTCCCAATTTTTTTGAACCTTTGGGAAGATTTCTCAACATGCAGATTAAGGAGCAAGAAAAAACAAAAAGCACTTCTTATAGCTAAAAAATAGCTACTCTACCTTGTGTCTTCAGAGTACTGTTTATAAAAGAAAATGACAGCATGTTAATCTGTGCTCTCCCTGTGAACTTGGAACTATTTGGATGAAGACGCAGAGTTTTCTGTCATGCACTTCAAGGTATGAAATCTGCTATCATGCTGGGAAAATATATATATTGTGTTTTGGGAAAGAACTATCAGAAACCATCAGTCAGAAGAGACACAGGCACTATATTTAGTATCTTGAAGGCATTCTTCAGGTAGTACGATTTTGATGAAATCAATTGTTTTACACACACCTTCCACACACATACTGATTCTAGTGGTTTTAGAAGAAGAAAATTTGTGACTTTACAGAAATGAATGTGGTATATTTTGGGTGTTATTTTCACTGATTTTCGTTGTTCAGTCCTCACGTCTGTTGCAGTTGCCTTCTATGGCAATGGTGCTTCTCTGCTTTCAGTTCAGTCGCTCAGTCATGTCTGACTCTTTGCAACTCCATGAATCACAGCACGCCAGGCCTCCCTGTCCATTACCAACTCCTGGAGTTCACTCAAACTCATCTCCATTGAGTTGGTGATGCCATCCAGCCATCTAATCCTCTGTCATCCCCTTCTCCTGCCCCAATTCCCTCCCAGCGTCAGGGTCTTTTCGAATGAGTCAACTCTTCGCATAAGGTGGCCAAAGGATTGGAGTTTCAGCTTCAGCATCAGTCTTTCCAATGAACACCCAGGACTGATCTCCTTTAGGATGGACTGGTTGGATCTCCTTGCAGTCCAAGGGACTCTCAAGAGCCTTCTCCTGCACCACAATTCAAAAACATCAGTTCTTCGGCGTTCAGCTTTCTTCACAGTCCAACTCTCACATCCATACATGACCACTGCAAAAACCATAGCCTTGACTAGACAGACCTTTGTTGGCAAAGAAATGTCTCTGCTTTTGAATATGCTATCTAGGTTGGTCATAACTTTCCTTCCAAGGAGTAAGCATCTTTTAATTTTATGGCTGCAATCACCATCTGCAGTGATTTTGGAGCCCCCCAAAATAAAGTCTGACACTGTTTCCACTGTTTCCCCATCTATTTCCCATGAAGTGATGGGACCAGATGCCATGATCTTCGTTTCCTCAATGTTGAGCTTTAAGCCAACTTTTTCACTCTCCTCTTTCACTTTCATCAAGAGGCTTTTGAGTTCCTCTTCACTTTCTGCCATAAGGGTGGTGTCATCTGCATATCTGAGGTTATTGATATTTCTTCCGGCAATCTTGATTCCAGCTTGTGCTTCTTTAATTCCCTTCAAAATGAAAAATACTGGGACAGGTAAGTAAAGACTGAGTTGTTTCCCGTAGGAGTTTTTTACATCAGATCCCCTTGATCTCTGCTGTGCCTGTTTTCTGGGAAAACCTCTGCTTGAATCTTTATCAACCTGATTGAAAATTTTGTGATGAATGAGTCCACATTAGCGTCCGTCTGGTGTGAGGCATCCATTTCTATTTTCTATATGGATCTCCTTTCATTTCTAGTTTTTACAAGTTGATAAAGTACAGCAACCAGTAGTAGCTGATAAAGGGCAACAAAATCAGCAATAAGCACCTGTAAAGATCATGTCTTCATCTAACCCATCCTTGTAACTGTTTGAAAATAGCATCTTAAAATACAGTGCATTGCCATTCAAATCACTGAATTTAGACTCATGACTAGATCACAAGGACACCCACCCATGAGCTCACAAGGAGGAATGAAAGAGGAACCACAGTTGCCTTTTCCTGGAGTAGCCTTACAGTGTAGATATGAAAAATTGTGATGAAACTAATGCTCTTGAGGATATTAAAATGAGGCATCTTGTTAACAGCAAAATTTCTTTGTGTGTATCACGAATATCACAGTGCCTTTTTATTATCTTCTTTATAAATCAGATAGATGTCTCTGCCCTTGGTGAGACTTCAGTTTGTTCATTTTCATTATTGAATCTTTCCCTTGTTCTTCATCCATTCTCAGATCTTCAGCCACTGGTCATGAGTTTCCAGACCCCTCTCTGTACAAGAGGGAAGCAAACAAGACCATCAAGTCTGGCAGAAGGTGAGAGAAGAGTCTTACTGTGTAGTCAGCTGAGCATCCCATTTCTACCCATGATTCTTTGGGCCTCTGGCAGCCATAGCAGCAATTTTCTTCATGTAGGCTTTGGGTTAAGAGGATTTCTCTGTGGTTATGGTTCTCTGTGTAAGAGTTACTCTATAATCAATTTGGAAAGAAAAGAAATCAACGTTGTTTGAAACTCTCCGGATTAAATAGCTTATCTTTTGTGCCTGTAGACCAAAACATTTATATCACAACCATCTTCTTTTGGGGGAAGTTTTACATTACATTTCTCTGCTCTTTTATTCAAAAAATATCTTTTTATTAACTTTTAAATGGGAATGAGGTGAGGTAGTCTTTAGAATTCCTACTACCCACAATGAATTGCAATGATTATTATTCTTCAAAATGGAAGTATTAATTCACTTATGACATACATTTTTATCGTAATATGTTTGCTCCTTGGGCTTTGCTCAAAAGATTATTTGGGGTCTAAATATTGTGACCAGTGAAATATCAAGAGCCAAAGCAAGTTCCCCTGAGATTTGAAACTTTTGGAAGTATGGATTAAATTCTCTGCAGAGATTTTAGCCTAGAAATGACATTAATTCAGTCCCTGATTCCTGGCCTCCAGATTTCTTCTTCAATCCTCAGGGGTCTCTGTTAACTGCCTCTATCTTTGCAAGATGTTTCCTTCTTCACATTCTGTTCAACCACCTTTTAAAACTTGCCAACTGTTTCCTACTAGGTCCCTGATTGATACACCTCTCTTCCTCTGCCAAGGGCAGGAGAGCTTATGGCAGGATATTCTTATTTAATTTTCAGTGAGTTCCATGAGGGCAAGGACAATGGGCTTTGTTTTGCTCTGTCTGTTTTTATAAATGGATTAATTAATGTAGAACATTGTTGGTCTGTCTTCGGGAAAATTAACAGTGAAGCAAGGAACAAGGGATCTTAAAATGATATTTAGATTTATGCAAACATATAGGGTCTGAGCTATACGTGTCTTATGTAAATTGTTTGTATATTGTCAAAGCCAAGTTTTACCTTGCTGATCACACTATGAGAATGAAATAACCCATACTGGAAGAATTAATTCTTAAAATGTTTCAAGTAGTAGGTGTGCTTTTTGAACACAGGCTTTAAAAAAATCTTTTCTTTTTCATTGCTGGTTCATGAGTACCCAACCTGGAAAGTAAGGATTTTCAGATATTATTTCACACACATAGTCTAACAGTTTATTGTATGGAGATAGTGAAGGACAGGGAAGCCTGGTGTGCTGCAGTCCATGGGGTCATGAAGAATTGGACACAATTTGGCAACTGAACAACAAATACATTAAAAGTTAGTTAGTGGATTTGCAACTCTAGAACAGAAATATATTAAGTGATAATATGCTGAAGCCCAGAATCAGTCTGTACACTTACTGGTCAGTTGCTCAGTCATGTCCGACTCGGCGACACCGTGGACTGCGGCATGCCAAGCTTCCATGTCCTTCCCTATCTCCCGGAGTTGAACTGTTATGCTCATGATCATATAGAATAACAAAAATGTGTTATCCTCTAGTGCACTGATTTAATAGCTTTTTATAGCTCTCAACCAAGCAATTATTCCCAAACCCCAGCTATTCTGACCTTTCTCATCATTGTTTTTCCTACTATAAAAATCATTTTGTACATAGTACCGGGTACTGAGCAGGAATCTTAAGCACACATTACCCCTAAATTCTTAAGCTTTAATCTTTTGCTATAGCTCTTCTGTTCTGAAGAGAAAGAAGGTTTGCTCAGAGAAACTAAAAGCAGCAGGCAGGACTTTGAAAATATGTAAAAGGATGTTTTCTAAGTGTTCAGTGAAATACTTATTTATCTTTCTTTTTACTTATGGGACTCTTGATTGATTAGTTTTTTACAGTTCTCCAAATAACAAAGTTTACACTCTTAACACTGGCAATTACCTTTCACCCAGAACTCCTTCTAAGTAAATTTTATTTTCTTTATAATCCTTATTACATGTAAAATTATCTTGATATATTTATCTTTTAAAAAATCTTTCTTCTCTGTAAGAATATAAACTCCATGAAGACTGGTACCAGCTTTATTCCTAGATCTTGAAAAGTATTTGACATATAATATGGATGGAAAACAAAATTTATGAAATAAATCATGATGTCTTTAGCTTTGGGCTTTTAGGTGGTAAAGTTGATTGTGTCACAGGTCATTTGGTGACAGCTATATTTATAATGCTACATATTTTCTCTGAAAAGATATTCACTGGAAGGAAAAATACCTTAGCATTTGGGGCCAAAAAAACCCCAGACAGATTTGATTATCAAAGTAGATGTAGATTCAAGGCTATGTGCCATCCATCAAGAGATGGTCCATTGCTCAGGAGAAAGGGATAAATACTTGTTACTGGCGATGCTTTACTTTAAACAATTTCAAAACATGCTGTAACTCCCACACCTTGTGCTCCCAGAGTAAGATTTAGGATTAAAAAGCTCCAAGAGTTTCCAATCTCAGTGGAAAATTGGCTGTCCCTTGGAATGAGATATATACTAACTGATTTCACCATGCAATTTTGTTCTTAATGAAAGCAGCATAAAACAAAACTTCACCCCTCTGTGTTCCATTTGTACATCTTGTACCTGAAATAAAATGTGACTGCTGTAAATCTTCAAGTTGGATTCAATAAAGCAATAATACTATACTGTACAAACTGACCATTTAGCTTAAGGACTGATTTGTTACACCATTAACTTGTCGCATGCCTTGTGTTAGGGCTCCCTGCTAACTGACTAGTTGTTAACTACTGTAATGAACAGATTCTTCCAAGGGGAAAAACCTCTTATTGGGGGAAGTTGGTGATATCCCTGACTGATGATGTAAAGGTGGCCATGGAATAGTGAATAGATTTTAAACTTACTGTAGAGGCATTGTAGGACCTCAAAAAATTTGCTTTAGAAATGAAATAAGTGAAAGAAAAAGCATGTAATATCTTGTCAAGGCTTTGTAATTTGCATATTACATGTTGGTTTCTTAGCTGTTACTTAAAAAATCTCTGTAGTCAAATTACATGTTTTGGAAATATAATGCTATTATTAGTGCCATGGCGCTCATTTTCTCTTTTGACCAGTGTACCCTCTGATTAAAAATATCTTTCCCATCCTCTGAAGAAATAGATGAAGCTGTGGAGGTAGTCAACTCTGAATTATAATAAGCTAGTGGGAAGGCAACCGAGAAGGCAATGGCAACCCACTCCAGTACTCTTGCCTGGAAAATCCCATGGGCGGAGGAGCCTGGTAGGCTGCAGTCTGTGGGGCTGCTAAGAGCTGGACACGACTGAGCGACTTCACTTTCACTTTTCACTTTCATGCATTGGAGAAGGAAATGGCAACCCACTCCAGTGTTCTTGCCTGGAGAATCCCAGGGATGGGGGAGCCTGGTGGGCTGCCCCGTCGCAAACAGTCAGGCATGACTGAAGTGACTTAGCTGCAGCAGCAGCAGCAGCAGTGGGAAGGCAAAGCATCCACAGACACCTTAGATGTGGAGAAGAGAAGGGATGACTTCAAGCCAGTTTCTCTGGATATACCTGTTAGTCACAGGTGGTCCAGACACACCTATACTGGACATAATAGTCCATGTCTCTAAGATAACATGATAAAGGATTCCCACAGTTTTATCAGCTTTTATGGCAATGTAATCTAAATTCTTTGTTTTGCAGAAGAAGCTCCAATGTCTTCTACTTTGAGTTTTGTAATAAACAAGGGCCCCTTTCTCCTGCAAGGCAGATTCATCTTTGTATTTTTCTTAGAAAGCAAGCAATCTGGCAGTTTTTAATATGTGATTTTCCACAGTTATATTATCAATAGTATCTACTCCTTCAGAAATATATTAACTGAAAAAATTGAAGTCATGAAGATGTTGGAGGAAAACAGCCATGTATGTTTATATAATCAAGGGTAAGGAGGAGTGTTGTTTTTCAAAGGTTTTCTCAGCATGGTGCAAAAAGGCAGAATTCACAATTGAAATGTTCATGCATTGCAACTAGATCAAAATTAAAAACAAACTTCTGAATGAAAGCCCGCAATAAAGTTAAAAGGCAAACTAGAAACTGAAAAAACATTTTTGCACAACAGTTAAATGTTAATTTGCTAAATGTATGATGTATTTTTAGGAAGAAATAAGGGAAATTGGAAACCTAAGTACTCAACCATGGGGGACTGATGAAATAGGTTATGGGCATCCATAAAATAAAAAAAAAAAAATGTAGTCATAAAAATATAATTTCATATAGAACATGGGAAGATATTCAGAATATAGTTAAATAAGAGAGGCAGTTACACAAAAGAAATATGATAAATATATTTCTATTTTTACTAAATGTTAAATGATTAGGACAAAACTTTAGAAAGCAAAAACAAAGCATAATGATCAACTCTGGTTGGTAATATTTTAGGTGATTTTAGATGATCTAATTTGTCTAAAATGAGCATGAATTACTCATGTAGAAGTACAAAGAATTACATCAAAGTGTATAAAATACATTCCAGATATATAAAGAGTGTCACACTGCTGCTTAAAATATTCTTTCATTTTTATTTTATTTTAGTGAATACCATCAAAAGTCCTTTTAAGTGGATTCCTTTGGAAATCATATGAAATCTTTCAGATGCTTGGGAAGGGGCATAAGCTGATATTTAAAGTGTCTGTCGACAGGTTATATGATGATTTAATATGTGGAATTTACAGATCAGGGGAAAAATGATGCAGCTGCTGCTTGTATGTGTGTACCACGGAGGACCACCACCCAGAAATGATGCTGGCCAACACTGTCATTGTTCATGATGGGGAATAAAAAGCCCCTGGCCATAAACTCCCTGCTCCTGCCATGGCTGTGCTGAAAGAGCGCCATGAGGAGCAGAGCCAGGAAAACGATTACTGGAAAAACTTAGGTGAAAATGAGCTGCCATGGTTTGACTAGTTTCACTAGTGTCTCATTGTGGTTTACCACTGGTATTCCAAACAGAGACTGAATGGACCAGTTCCTGCTCTTGTATAGTTTTCTCTATTCCATGCCCCACCCCCCAAACCCCCATGGTGGAAGTATGGTGTTATGTGTAGCTAAACTATTAGCAGAGCTCCTGAACCTATATTAAAATCCTGCTGTGCTACTCACTAATGTATGATGTTGGGTAAGTCAGTTAACTTCCCTGTTTTTCCCTGGTGTCTCAGCTGGTAAAGAATCCACCTGCAATGTGGGAGACCTGGGTTCGATCACTGGATTGGGAAGATTCCCTGGAGGAGTGCATGGAAACACACTCCAGTATGTTTACCTGGAGAATCCCATAGACAGTGGAACCTGACAGGCTACAGTCCATGGGACTGCAAAGAGCTGGACATGACTGAGTGACTAAGCAGTGGCAAAGTAGAGTTGGTACTACTACACACCTCCTAGGGTTGAGAGGATGAACTGGGATAATGCTTGTAAAGAACCAAGACAGTCATTGGCCCATGATAAGTACACAGTGAATGTCAGCTATTGTTGTCACAATGTTCACAACCTTTTGAAACCTCCCAAATTTAGAGAATGGTTTTGGTATGAGTAGCTGATAGGGCTGGTTTACCCATATCCTTGGAGCTCTAACTCTGAGCTGATCATTTTGCATTCAGTCATTTTAACAACTCTGGGAGTTGATATTATATCCTAATTTTCAGATGATGGCAGTGAGGTTCATCAGGACCCATTCTTTTCCAATCCCACATAGACCCTTCACCTACACCTTCTGTCTGCTTTTCTGTTACAGAATCCCCTAGAATTCACGGGGCTAAATTCCAGCAACCCTCTTAGCCACTTACCCGCAAAAGACCAGGTACTCCTCTTCAGCAGGGATTGGAAGAATCCCGAGTAAGTAGTCTATAAGAATTGCTGGTGTTTTGCTATGGCCATTTATTGCATTTTGTAAGTAGATTTTGCTCAGTCTTGGTGATTGAGCTTAGAACTTCTTTTCCTCTCAGTTGGAATACTGCCTCCGTTCAGTCATCTCAGGACCAGAGAATTGCTGAACTCCCAATTTCTGCCTCCTTTTGCAGTAAGACATCCATAGAGACTGCCTCCAACCTCTACCTTTTGTGTACCTATCATCTTCTTTTCGTCCCCTGCACTCTGTTTTGTCCACTCGTAGGCCATCCATTGACAGAAACCACCTGCTTACTTGAGCCTCTGCCTAATGGTGTGTTGGCTCCTTCAATGTGCCACTGGCCAAGGCAGATTTGGTTCCTGCCGGAGAATCATTGGATCAACAGCATGCTTTCTCTATTAGCTCTGTTAGGCCTGTGGGTTCTTCCAAATCTGTTCCTCTTGCTAAAAACAAAGCTCCAGCCTTGAATTTGTAGTCTGTTCATGTCAGAATCCACTTCTCAACTCTTTTCACGGCCATTAATGCCAGCCAATAAATGAAATCCCCATTCCTACTCTACGAGGACAGAGGCAGGTGCCATCATTGACCTGAGTTACCATTACCACAGAGCGTCTTCCCATCTGTCCATGTGGGGAGCCTAGGAATTATCCAGCCTCTTGTCTTCGAAAGGAGGAAGAGGTCAGCTGACCATCTCAGCTCATGCTCAAAATGCCAAAATGAGCTCATTTCACTTTGAAATAATGAAATCATTTACCAAATTGTATTGATATCTCAAGACTTTAATGTTGAAATATTTTTCATCAGCTGTCAAGAGATGAAGCTGCCTGTAGAAAGCAGAATGTAGAAAAGCCAATTCTCTGACTAGAGTGGAAAACTGCATTACTTGAGATTCTCTTGCCTGTCTCCTATAAAACCGAAAACATGCAAAAATAACTTCCTATTTGCATATAAAATAGCTACATAAAATTGGTCTACAGCTTATCTCATGCTGTAAACACAAGGAAAGGAGAAAATACACATTTGTATGTACAGCTTATGTTGAAAAGTCTTATTAAACCTAAATTATGCATTTCCATTTAGGAAAAACATGTCCGCTAATAGAAAACTGCAGCCATTTTGCTCACAAAACACACCAAAGATTCACATGGTGGGAAGCAGTTCTCTATCTTATACAAGCTGTTGGTGACAGGCATAGTGAAGTATTTGATTAAAAAACTATTTCTTAGGCTCCTGTGGAATGTGGCTGCACTACCGTGGAAGTGTCATCATTTGTGAGGTTGGTAAACTTGCATCATATGGTGGAGAGAGCAGGAGTGGATGGACAGACCATGAGGCGGGTCTGATGCCTGTGAGAGCAGAAGAGGAAGGAAAGAAGATTAGGTAGAAGTGTCTCAGACCAGAACAGCTTCCAGATAGGCTCAACTAGGCTGCTAAGGAGCTTCAGGGTAAGGAGCGTGCTCATTAGGAGACTTCCATGTTGGATAGGAGTAGCCAGGAGAGGATATGGCCCGAGCACGAGTGCTTCACTAGATTCCACATTGTGATGTGGCGGCTGTTGGCTAACTGCAATTTTTGCACTTTGTTCTCTTTTTCCCCAGTAGATTTTATTTTCATTAAAAAAAAAGTTATATTGAAGTACAGCTGATTTTCAGGCTTCACAGGTGGCTCAGTGGTAAAGAATCGCACTGCCAATGCAGGAGACCGAGGAGAGGCCAGTTCAATGTCGGGGGGGTGGGGGGGGAGATCTTGTAGAGTAGGATCTTGTAGAGTTGCCCTTTACTCCAGAAATTCTCTACTGGAGTAGAGAATACACTAGTATTTGTTTGGAAAATTCCATGGAGAGAGGAGCCTGGTTGGCTGCAGTCCATGGGATTGCCAGGGGTCAGACACGACTGAGCATGCACACACACATGCAAACACATAGCTGATTTACAACATTGTGTTTACTTTCTGCTGTATGACAAAGTGCCTCAAAGTGGGCTTCTTGGTGACTCAGTGGTAAAGAATCCACCTGCTAATGCAGGAGATGCAGGAGATATGGGTTCAATCTCTGGGTTGGGAAGATCCCCTGGAGGGGGAAATGGCAACCCACTCCATTATTCTTGAAATCCCACGGACAGAGGAATCTGGCAGGCTACATATAGTCTATGGGATAGCAAAAGAATTGGAGAAATGTTCATATTCTTTTCTATTATGGTGTACCACGGGATAATGAATATAGTTCTCTGTGCAATAAAGTAGGACCTTGATGTTTATCCTGTCTATATATAATGTTCTGTATCTGCCAATCCCAAATCCCCAATTCTCTTCCCCACCCACCTCTCCCTTGGCAACCATAAGTCTTTTCTTTAAATCTGTGAGTCTGATTTTGTTTCATAGGTATGTTCATTTGTTTCGTAGTTTAGCTTCCACACATAAATTTGTCTTACTCTTTGGGGTATTTGTCTTACTCTTTCTGACTTACTTCTCCTAGTGTGATAATCTCTAGGTCCATCCATGTTGCTGCAAATAGCATTATTTTATTCTTTTTTATGGCTGAATAATATTTCAGTGTGCCATATCTTCTTTACCATTCATTTGTCGATGGACATTTAGGTTGTTTCTTTTCTCTCTTGAAGGCAGATTGGAGTGCCTACACCATGGCTGTCCTTGTTGCCATGGTAGCCATTTGTTGCCTTCAAGCAGATGTCCCTTATATTTTATCCTTATATAGCTTCCTGATGGGAAGATTAACTTGATGTATTCTGATGTTCCATAGCCTTAAGCAGACTCTTGAATCTTACTTGTTTTAACAAAAGTTTTACTATAGTTTGGTAGCAAGGATAGGCAGTCATGAACCATTTCTGTTTAGAAGTTCTTTGCAAAATGACATAAACTTAAAGAAGAAAGAGTAAAGACAGTCTTTCTTCTGATAAATTGGTTTTACTGGGGCAGAACTCTCTCTTACTGGGGCAGAGCTCCTTGGTGCCTACTACCCAACATGGCCTAGAAGTGAAGGACCACCAGAAATGAAACTCCAGTGAGGAGAAGTAACTGCTCAGTTATCAAGACTTTGGCCCTCAAATAACTACTCTCTTAGTCTTTCCCAGTTTTTGTGCCACCTCCCCATTTCAGATTGATTTTCTCACTATTGAGGTTACTCATGGCTACCTAATGACTTGATGGGTGAGAAAAGATAGGAAGGTAATGGGCGTGGAAGTAATCTCTACCCAACTTTAGGTTGTATCACACAAAGTCACCTTTTTTCCAATTAACCTTGTGTATAGGTTAAAGTGCATAACGGGTACCAATTCTTGAATAAATGAACAAATAACAGTATAGATATTAGACAGGAGCCAAGCACAGTTCAACTGGGATATGTCTATCTAGTGATAGATGGATCTTGTGGTGCCTGCCCGGCTGTGATGCTCTCCCTTGCCTGAGTTTCTAAGCAGGAAATTTTTATCATGGTGGTTAGTTGCAAACTGAAAGATACAGAGAGACTTACTATAATGCAAGGGGAAATTGGAAGATAGGTTTTGAAGACGGGCAGCAAAATTGTAAAAATTATGGAGAGTCAGTGGGCCATTGAGTGATAGGGCAAAGCTTAGCAGGAAGTGCTAAAGGGAGCTATACAATATAGTAAGATTGGAACACTATGGGCTGATTAGACAAATCTGTCCTCCTGCCTGTTTTTGTAAATAAAGTTTTATTGGAATACAGCCATACCTATTAGCTTACACACTGTCTATGTGTGCTTTTATGCCAGAAGGGCAGAGTTGAGTAGTTCCTAAAGCCAAGAGCATTTATTTTCAGTCCCTTTAAGAAAATACTTGTGATCCATGAAATACAGGCTTAGAGTAGGCATGATGAAGACCATCATCATTGATTTTACAATTTTGTCTGGAAGCGGGAAAACTCTTTTGGAGATTTTGTTTAATATTGTCATTGTTTAGTCGCTAAGTTGTGTCTGACTCTTTTGTGACCCCATGGACTGTAATCCTCTAGGCTTCTCTGTCCTTGGGATTTTCCAGGCAAGAATACTAGAGTGGATTGCCAATTCCCACTCCAGTTTGATTAATACAGTTTCAACATTTTGGAAGTGTTGGACCTGCCTGCTTTTACCTGTCTCCTAGATATGTCTCCTTGCCATAGTCTTCATTTTTTTCCTCTGCTTTTTCATTTTTTGTCGTCCCCTTACACTGCACTGCTTTCCTCTCATTTTCTTGTCTCCTTTTTTTTTTTTTTTCCTTTGTCCTGCTTTCTCTTTCTACTATAAGAATCTTTATTCCCACATTTTTGGCCTAGTTGTTAATAGTCTTAAACAGGGTTGGAATTATAGATCTAGTGCATTCAGCTTTTAATTTGCCTTCTTTTAAGGTTTGCATTTCCAGTACCACATTCTCCTAAGACAAAACACACCTGTGCCTCCCGTCAAGTACAGGATCCCACAGTGTATTTCACGCTAAATCCCTCACATCATTTGCTTTTAGATGCATCTTGCTACACCAGTTTATGTGAGTGTCACCACATGCAGTTTAAATAATGGACAGTTTCACTGGCTCAGCATAGCCTCTGGCTTTCATGTCATATTTCTCCCTTGCCTCCTATAAAGAAATGCCTATTTTTTCCTCCCCCAGGTTATTGCAAATCTTGTCACTATTACAGAAGCACAATTTTCTAGTCCCTTCAGTTTTGCCTGTATTGATTTTTAGCTCAATTTTATTTACATAGCTTCTAATGTAATATGTGGGCATTTTCATTCATACAGGTGATTTGATGAAGGAACAGTGTGCTCTTTGTACTCAGCAAGTAATTTTTCTCATTTGAGAGCCCTAGTTTTAATTAAGTAGTGCTGTGATTTAAGTAGTAGGTGCTTCCTGTAAGAAATTTTATTATTGTATGACTTCTACCATGATTACTATCATTTAGCATGAGCAAAGTAAAATAAAGAGGATTTATGGACTGTCAATTAAGGTAACCTACATTCAACCATATAAACTCTATTCCCACATGTCTGGGACCTACATTCAATTCAGTGGACATTTACTTCCTGCTTAATGTATTTGAATGAAATCACAGTTAATATCACACTTTTTTCCTTAAATCATTTTTGGAGAAGTTAAGTTCTGAATAAAGAAAAAGCAAAATATATAGTATTCAAGAACATTAATGTAATTTAAAGTAATGGCAACATAATTACCTTTAGTAGAATGCCCCTATTGAAACTGTAGTTCAGTCCACATTAAAATGTTAAAAGGGAATTTCAGCTACTTAGGTAATAATGACATGTAAGATTTCTTAATTATTTTATTGGAAACTAATTTTGAAACTCTTCATGAAGAGGCTCAAATGATGATGGTTCTTGTGAGTAAGGGACATCAGGTTAGCAAAGACTGGGAATTTCATGAAGATCACAGTGTGAAGGAAGGTAATGCAGGATGACAATTCAAAACTTATTGCTTCCTTTTTTTTGTGCGTTTCTGGACCTGCTTTGACTAATTCCACAAAAGTGACTTTTAAAGAAGCTGACAGGAGAGTTTCAGGCATCCAGTATAAACCAGCCTTGATCCTGAGAACCCCTTGAACTCTTTTGCATTAAACAGGGTCACAAAAATATTACTAATATTTATATAATTTCTAATTTTACATTGAAATAATGCTATAATGAACATTATCATGTACTTTTTTCCTGAGAGTCCATTAATAGAAATGGGACTTTAAGGTCAAAGGTAAACATATGTTTGCAGCTCTTGACACATTGCAAAAATGCACATGTGAAAACTTATAACAATTTACACTCCACTGTCATTGTATAAATGGTCCTATTCCCCACTCCTTATTCTTCATCCAGCTCTCCAACATGTGTTACTTTTCAGAAATATCTATCAGCTTGATAGATAAAATGGCAATTTATTGTATCTATTTATGTCTCTTTGATAATAGAAAGGGAGCCAATTTTTCATATTTTATGGTACATAAATATTTCCTACTCATGGTATTTGTTCAATTTGTTTAATTTTTTCCATCTCTCTCACATCATTCATCTGTGTCTACCTGGTCCTAATCTATGTTTACATAGAAGAACTTGCCCAACAGATAAGAGTGACAAAGCTGTTCAAACCAGCAAATAACTTCCTCATGGAATTATTCATAAGTAGAATAGGTTATCTTTTGAGGCAGTGGGTTCCTTATTGGAAACATCTATTTTTGGAGATTCTTTTGGTTGCTGGAAGTTTGGAATAGACCTCAGTTATCTGTTCTGCCTCTGAAACTGTGGGATCCCTTTGAACTTTTGTTTAAAGCATTTTGTATTATGGTTCCTTGTTTGTTCTCTGCAGAAATAAAAAACAAAATTTTTGTCTTCATAGTTGATTACAGGTAGAAGACAGCTGCCCATTATAGATAGTAAGGACCAGTAAGGTAACTTTTGATAACTTATGTGAGCCTGAACTCAAATATCTACCCACAAAGAATAGTGAGGGGGAGATTCTTCCTCAGTGGAAACTCAGATAACGACTCAGTGTAGGCAAAGTTTGGCTTTCATTACACATTTTTTTGAAATAATACAGTAAGGAAATACCAATAGCAGTAATTGTTTTGACATGAAACGTGACATTAGCTTTTTTCCACTTTCAATGTAAACAGTGTATTTATAGTCCACTTACCACTAACAGATAATTTTCTCCTAATGAACGTAGAAGTGGTAAAAAAAATATCATGATGTATGGGGAGTGGTGATGGTTTTTAATGGAATTATGCATGCTTGATTCTTATTACCATAATTAGGTTTTCCCATGTTATGTGTTTTGTGGATTGTATTCTAGTGGAGTACTAAATCAATAGCAGCCTCCTTGGGGTCTGAAAAAAAGCTCAAGCCAAATGAACTTTCCCATATGTATGTAAAATAAACTGTCATAAATTAATGGGAGGGTTTTTTTCATGCTCTTGTAGTCTGAAATCATGAAGAATACATCTTTTCAGACATATAATTATATCACGTTTGGGGGAAAAATAAGATACCAAATGAAGTAAAAATATGAAAGAATGTGCTATTGTCACCTTATCTTATTTCTTCCTCTACTATTCTTATTTCTCATGGGGTAACTGGGGAATACTGGCTATTTAATAAGATGGAATATTTTATCAATTGAGACAATTTAAAAAAAGGAAATAGAAAAGGTACAATATACAAAAACAGGAAGTATAAGGGCAAGGCTTTGCTCTTAACTCCCATTATATACAGTGGGTTATTGTGAACTGTCTTCCAATTACACTTTAAACAATTTCTCTTGAGACATTTTCTCCATCTGGTTGGCTCTTGGAGTGTCGTCATTTTGTATCATTAATACCAGCAAACATCACATAAGATCCTGTTCTGTATAAAATATAATTGCATCACCACAATTCTGAACTCACAGTTTGATGCTGATGCCATTGTTGATGATGCATGTTAGGTACCAGGAGTGCCCAGAATCCTGGGCTCTGTCCTTTGGAGGTGTTTCATTATCTCATTTGATCCTTCTAACAGTCTAATGAAGTAGATGCTATTATTAGAATCCCTTTTATAGTTGAGGAACTGGAAGCTCAGAGAGGTTAAATAACTCCCCACAAAGTTATCTATTTAATAAGAAACATAACTGGGATAGAGACTCAGAGCCTAGACTCTTCATCAGTATGATCTGTTATCTACCCTCCAACCAGCTCAGAAAAAGTTTCAAAATTGACAAATATAAAGGAAGTGTGGACAATGTAAGCCTTGTATGCATTTATAAAGCGAATGGCTGGTGTACAACAGGTGAGAACATAGAGGAGAGCTCTGAGTAGTGGGATGATGGTAATGATGATGTATCACGTGGAATAAGAATTATCATTGGTTGGGACTTCCCTGGTGGTCTGGTGGTTGAGAATCCACCTTCCAATGCAGGCCATGAGTGTGTAATCCCTTGTCAGGGAACTAGGATCCCACATGCTGTGGGGTGACTAAGCCTGTGCACCTCAACTAGAGAGCCCACGTGCCACAACAAAACATCCCCTATGCTGCAACTAAGACCCGACAGAGCCAAAAAAATATATAAATATTAAAAAATGAATTATCATTGGCAATCTTATTCAGCAGACCTGATTTCAGTTTGGAATCCTGCAAAATTTTCCTTTCATCTTTTCTGACCTGTTCCTCTGCTTTTCTCTATTTCTCTATTCCGTTCATCTGTGAGATGCCCACTAGAGTTCAACAGTCTTTACTGAGTTTTAGTGACAAGATTTAAGGTGCTAAGTTGCTTCAGTCATGTCTGACTCTGGGCAACCGTTTGGACTGCAGCCTGCCAGGCTCCTCTCTCCATGGCATTCTCCAGGCAAGAATACTGGAGTGGGTTGCCATTTCCTTCTCCAGGGGATCTTTTCAACCCAGGGATCGAACCCAAGTCTCTTAAGTCTATCTGTATTGACAGGTGGGTTCTTTACCACTAACTAGCCACCTAGGAAGCCCTGGTACTGGACGATGCTTGTGCTTAGTTGCTCAGTCATGTCCGACTCGTTGCAACCCCATGGACTGTAGCCAGTCAGGCTCCTCTGTCCATGGGGATTCTCCAGGCAAGAATACCAGAGTGGGTTCCCATGCCCTCCTCCAGGGGATCTTCCAAACCCAGGGATTGAACCCAGGTCTCCTGCACTGCAGGTGGATTCTTTACCATCTGAGCCACCAGGGAAGCCCAATAGTATGTGTTCAGTAAATGACCATCTTCACTCCTCATACCTTCTGGTAGTGAAAATAAGATGTTCGCCATCACTTGGAGATTGACCACAGCTTGGTGCCTCAGTTAGCACGAATAAAATGATAGCTACCAGGGACGGAACATACTGCATTCTTCCTAAGTGGCTCTGGGCCAGCTGCTTTTCTGTTTACTTCATAATTCAATCTTCCAATATACTTGTGAGGGAGGTGCAGTTATTTCGTACTTACAGAGGAGGAAGCTGAATGTGTATAACTCTTGTCTGGAATCACTGAGCACTTAACTGGCATTCCCAGGGCCAAGATTAATATCCAAATATTATTAAACTCTAACACTAGTGTTCTTTCTGCTCAAATATTTGCTTGCATTAAAGGTCAGTTTACTGAGATGATTACTGGGAAATTGAGATTACAAGTCTACATTGTGTTCTTTACCTTAAATCTCTTTCCTCTTAGCTTTGAACTCTTTTAAACTCTGATGTTGTAGTATTTGATTTGTATTTCTTCGTGGCACTGTTTTGTTTCATCGGTGTTTTGTAATTTTCAGCATATCATTTCTGCACGTACCGTGGCTTGAATATACCTAAGTATATTATTTACTTTGGGGAGAAATTGTAAATGGCATTTGGGACTTTAATTGTGGTTCTGCATGTTTATTGTTGGTATGTGGAATCGTGATTGATTTTGTGTTGATTTGGTATTCTTTGATCTTGCTGAACTTACTAGGATGATTTCTATAAACTATTAATCCTTGGGCCCTCTATGTAGATAATCATGCCATATGCAAAGACAGACAGTTTTATTTCTTCCTTTCCAGTTTTATGCCTTTTGTTTATTTATTTGACCTTATTGCAGTGACCAGAATTTTCAGTAGTGCACTGAGTAAGAGTGATAAAAGTAGACGCCAGACTTCCTTGCCTCGTTGCTGATGTTATAAAGCATTCAGTCTTTCACTATGAAGTATGCTGTTAGGAATAGGCTTTTTGTAGATGCTTTTTGTCAAGTGGAGGCTTTGCTGCTCATGTTGTTTAGTCACTAAGTCATGTCTGACTTTTTGTGACTCCATGGAAGTAGCCCACCATGGTATATCCCAGGCAAGAATGCTGGAGTGGGTTGCCATTTCCTTCTCCAGGGCATCTTCCCGACCCAGGGATCAAACTCACATCTCCTGAATTGGCAGGTGGATTCCTTACCACTGAGCCATCAGGAAAGCCCCAAGTGGAGGCTAAAACCTCTCTATTCCCAACTTGTTGAGAGTTTCTATCATGAATGGTCTTGGATTTTGTCCAGTGTTTTTTCTACATCAAATAACATGACCATATAATTTGATAAGTTTTTTTTTTTTTTTTTTGTATTCAGAGGCAAAGGAAAAGAATCAGGGTCTGAATTGGGTTCTGTGAGTTTCAGCTGAAAATAACAGTGGTTTATTGCAGTTGCAGTCTGAACACGTTAGAAAGTAAATCTCTATTGTAGATAGCCCTGCAAATCCAAAGCTGTAGGAGGTTTAGAAAAAGATGGGTTTTAGCAGCATGTGTAACAATGATGACAGCACTATAAGTCTAGTGTTGAATTTTTCTAACTCCCTTAAACATGACATTGGGCATGAGTCAATCATATGTTTCAATCTTCAGAGAGAAGAAAAAGGTATTTTGTCTCCAAGTTCTTTCCTATTACCCTGTTTGTACTGTAGAATCACATAATGGGTAGGCTGTGTAGAAAGTAATCTAGATTTTTATTGTCAACTGTTTATAATCCAAGTTCACATTCTTAGGAAGATAAGACAATAAGACATATAACAAATGGTTAGCAAAAATTCTCCACAGCCTGACATAAAATGGACTTTGGGGGTCCATTTGTGCTGGAATTAGGCAGTGCATGCTAGGGAAAGTATCTTCCAGATCAACTTCAGGTCTTGAAAAAGTTGCATAGAAAGGACTTCATTTACATTCTGTGTTATTCATCATCGTTCATTCAGGCAACATTCACTGGTCCTTCTTCTGGGTGGGGCTTGGGCTGGGAAGTGGAAAGAATGTGGAGGGAAGTGTGCAGTGGGCTTTGATATTAAGGAGGAAGAGAGACTCATAAACAACTCTGAGGATGAAGCTAAAGCACAGCCAAGATGTGGATGAAAAGTGACAAAGAAAAGCCTCCAAATGCTTCACTGGTGTGACAACATCAACCCATACATTTGAAATGATAATCGACGTGACAATCAGAACCTTTCAGTTTCCATCTGGATATCCGTTATATTGTCAACAGGACCCAATTTGAAAGAGAAAGTCTTCATTTGGTTTTGCAGTGTGAGAGATGCTTTCAAGTTCTTTTGTTTTGTTCCCTGTAACATGTGTTGTAGCTGCTCCTGTAATATACTTTTAATGATGTCACAGAGGCGGCACCCTGGTGTCTTCTATCACTCAATGCACCAGGCCACCCTGGCACTAATCCTCATTGCATTTATGCTACCTAATTTAAAATCTACTGTCTAATACCCTGAGGCCAAGAAACTCCAGGAGAATTAGGTGATAATATTATTCAGTGATATCTTTTGAGAGCATTTACCTAATCAAAACAAAAAATGGGACACCTGGTATGACTCTCTCACTCTCCCCAGATGGTGCAGAGCAAGGCAGCTGTCTGGAGCTAACTATGAAATACCTTCCGCTGTAGTCCCTAAGTGGAAGTTTGAGCAAGGAGGTGAGAGGAGAAGGGGGCCAGCCCAGCTCAGCAAGATCTCAGGGCTTCCTGGCAAGTCCCTTTGATGTGCTGTGCCTTTGAAGTAAATCCTTGCAGAATGGGCACCCCTATCCTGCAATCTCATCATTAGCCCCTGCAGTTTATCAGAGGGAGGAGAGTCCTCTGGTAATTACTTCTTTGAGGGAGTCAGAGAGAAGTGAGACAGAGAAGGAGATAACAAAGACAAGGAGAGAGTGAGAGAGCAAGAACTCCAGAAGGTGGCGAGAACTGGAATGTGGGCCTGAAAGCCACTGGCATTTGAATCTAACTCCCTGGGTCAGGAAGATTCCCCTGGATAAGAGCATAGCAACCCACTCCAGTATTCTTGCCTGGAGAATCTCATGGACAGAGGAGCCTAGTGGGCTACAGTCCATAGGGTCTCAAAGAGTCAGACATGACTGAAGCGACTTAACACATATGTACACACACCTATATTTTAGTTGCGGTCTGTAACATTAAAATAATTAGGGCTTGGCCTTTCAGAGAATTCTTTGGAGGGCTATTTTATACTTTTGTCTCCAGATTCCTGAGCCTGTTTTATGTTGATAGGACTACTGTTGACTTATTTGTGTTTTAAAATGTCACTTTTAGAGAAATCTAGTCTTCTTGAATATCTTTATTTCACCTGTTTTAAACTCTTTTAGAAGCTCAAGGCACATAACTGCCAGCATTCACAAGCTGTAAAATGAAGATGACAATTGTGTCTATTTCATAAGGTTATTATGAGGAGGAAATGAACTAATATTTGTAAAGTGCTTAGAAGTATGCCTGGCAAAGTAACTGTTTTGACATAAGTGTTTATTAAATGGAATAATAAAACCATAGAAGGGAATAATAAAATACTGAATAAAATATACCATGGTATCATTAAATGATGATCATCTGTCATCATTTAATATTGATCTATGTTGAATTATTTCCAAAATCGATTGATTACTACAGAGAAGTCAGAGTTGGTTTTGTCCTCTTTTGCTATAATTAGATAATGCTAAAAGTCCATCTCTGAAACCATTTGGTGTCATGTAGGGGCTCTAACGGAGAAGGCAATGGCACCCCACTCCAGTACTCTTGCCTGGAAAATCCCATGGATCGAGGAGCCTGGTAGGCTCCAGTCCATGGGGTCGTGAAGAGTCGGACACGACTGAGCGACCTCAATTTCACTTTTCACTTTCATGCATTGGAGAAGGAAATGGCAACCCACTCCAGTGTTCTTGCCTGGAGAATTCCAGAGATGGAGGAGCCTGGTGGGCTGCCGCCTATGGGGTCACACAGATTCGGACATGACTGCAGCGACTTAGCAGCAGCAGCAGCAGCAGCAGGGGCTCTAAAAATCTCTGGTATGTAATCCTTTATGTCTCAGTGCAGAGAAGAATTTAGGGAGAGCAAAGTGGTAGCTAAGAAATGATTTATTGGTATAGGCTTACAAGCAGGCACGTGAGAAATGCTATGCCATGAGAACTTACTGGGCTACAGGTTTATAATCAAAGGATAACTGGGGAGGTGGAGAAGACCTTCTTTGTCTCTCTTGAGTAAATGTCATGCTTCCATCATCAGCTCCTCTTCCAGGTTGACCAGGGGAGTTTTCTTGTCCTTGTGTGCCAAGCTAGGTCCACAAATTATTGCATTTTATGTGTGCAGAAGACCATGTCTAAGGATCATTAACTTTCTGAGCTCACTGGGCAGTATGTGAGTCTCATGCCACCAGTTTTTACTGTTTTGGGGCATATTTCATGCTTCTAGAGTTATGTGCTTTTGTTGCTAAGCAAGCCTGCTTGCTTTTGTGGTTAAGCGAACCTGCTTTTGTGAGTAATCATGAATTTACAGGGGTCTTCCATATTTTTTCTACGTATAATACCCTAGTGGGATTAACTATTTAATCACCTACTTTGTCCCTATCATCTTGGTGCCATCTGTTATAGATAACACAGAAGACACTGATTAAATTATTTCTAAGCCCTAGGCTTTTGACTTCTATGGTGTTAAGGAGGAACACTTGTCCTCAGTTACTCAGGTTTTGTCAGGATTATGGCCAAATTTGGCAGATTATGGCATTGTCTTGAGGCTTGGCTGAGCTGTGGCCCAAGGTAGCCAGATGGTGACTGACTTTATCAAGGTGAAACTTTCTCTGGTTTGATACCTGATAAGCAACATCCTTTGGCTCCTCTTCCAGGAAGAAATTAAAAGTTCTTTCAGTTTCCATGTTTTCTCTCCATATTTCTGTGGAGTCTCTTACCAGGTATTTCAGAAGCAATGCCAGAAGAAAACACTTGTCTCCTTTGACTGATGTATTTACATTAATCATCACCCTTTTAGCAGAGCCTGACCTAGAACATTCTAGTGACAAATTTCTTTCTGTTGCTTTTGCAACAAACTTAGAATATTAAGGCTAAAAATCTACCCCCAGCTCTTGATGACATCACTGATAGTCCCAGGATAGTGACAGACATTTCAGTTTATGGCTTGCACTCAGGCTATGGGGATGGTGTGGTGACCATCCACGGTTGTAGATGGACATTGGCTGAAAGTCTGACTTAGGGTTTGCAATATAATTGCAGTTTTTTTGTAACCAGTTTTTAAAGTTTATAGACATATGTCTGCAAATTCGTTTGTGATCTCAATACAGAGGAAACTGTGTACCAGATCTGTGCATTCAGAATACCAAGGGTGTATCTAGTCTATTTAAAATAAAGCTCTAGCTGTTTTTATGTTTTAGACCATTATGTGTACGTGCATGCCAAGTTGCTTCAGTTGTACCCAACTCTATGCAACCCTATGGACTGTAGCCCACCAGGCTCCCCTATCCATGGGATTCTCCAGAATCCCATGGTAAATTCTCATTCTTTACTGCAGAGCCACAGGGAAGCCCCTTAGACCATCGTTTTAGAAGCAAATACAATAGTTACTCTTTACTTTGTGGAACTGAATGCTTAGAGCCACATCTAAATGTAATCTGAGGGCTTAGGTACTAGGTCTGTGCTCTATGGATGTGTTGATATTACACAAATTAAATGTATTACACTTTTAGGGGCTACCTGATATTGAAAATATGAGGGGCTACCTGATATTTAGGGGCATCCTGTGATTGAAACTTACTGTGAAATGGGATCCTGGGTTTCAAACCTGGCTAGATGACTGATTCCCTACTCATTGCATTGTCCTCTGTAAAACAAGAAAAACTGGAACAGTCACTTGCGTGTTTTTAGTGATGGCTGAGTGTCTAAGATTGTTGAAAGTCCATTAGTAATGTATTCTGTCATTTAACACTCACATCATCCTCCTAAGGTTTTTATATTTCTATCAACAAAAGACAGCCTATGGAATGAGAGAAAATATTTGTAAATGATATGAGCAACAAGCTGATGATGAATGAACTTATTCACTTTATACATAAACACAAGGTCCTATTCAGGACCCGTTGTGGAGACATGTTCATCACTGTTTGGACAGACACTCATTAAGACTGACAAAAGTTCCTGAAGGTCATAATCAGCCTTGAAATCTTAGTGCTTTTCACTTAGATAAGTATATCCTTGGCCTTTAATTTCCATATTTTCTTTCACATATCTTATGATAATTGGAAGCTAAACATAGAAATGCTCATTTAAATTTCTCCAGAAAATATATAAAAACAAACTCCCATGCATAAAAATGATGCGTAAAATGTGCATTGAAAATGGTATGGAAACTGTCATTTCACGATCATGTTTTTTTTCACCTGCTTAGGGAATTGTACATCTCTGGCCTGTTGAACATATTCTTGACTGAAAAATTGAAAACTGCGAGATCAAAAATGCTGCTTTAAGCATGTTATTTCTTAGCTTATATTTTACACTTGGGAGAAAAAAGCATTAAACTACATGTTAAAGCTTAATGGAATGGTGTTAAAGAATGGAACTGAATTTAAGAAGATGTAAGTTGCAGAAATACTTTTGTAGGTCAATCAAGATTAATTTATATAACATTTATGATGTCTAGATGTTACTGAACTTGAACAGTATAAGCCAAACTGCAATACTTAGTCTCTTATACCACACGTCCCCATAATCCTAAGAATATTTCTAAATTTGAGAAAATAGCTACAGCTTTCACTGCTTAATTTTCAATCCATTGAGGAAGGAAAAAAAAAAAAACCTTTGTTAAAAGACATAATTTCCCTTTGTCTCTAAAATTCTGGCTTATATATTGTTATGTTAAATGAACAGTTAAAATAGTTCTGCAAAATTGAAAAAATATGTCTTGTATCCATATAGAAATAATTCTAAATTTTTGGAACCTAAAAATACCAGAAGAACCAAAAACAGGGCTTCTCAGGTGGCCCAATGGTAAGGAATCCACCTGCCAATGCAGGAGACGCAGAGACATGGGTTCAGTCCCTGGGTTGGGAAGATCCCCTGGAGAAGGAAATGGCAACCCACTCCAGTATTCTTGCCTGGAGAATCCCATGGACAGAGGAGCCTGGTGGGGAGTCCATGGGGTCGCAAAGAGTCAGACATGACTGAGCAACTGAGCAGGCACATGCCCGTGCTTCCAGAACTAAAAACGGTTTTCAAGTAAAGCAATCTATAACCGACATTTATTTATCAAGTGCTGTCTGCCCAATGTGCCCAAGATGCCCAGTGTACCATCTCACTGAGTCATCACCTTCATCCTAAGAGACAGACATTTTCATTGACCCCATTTTTCAAACAGGGAAGCTGAGGCCTAGAGAAGCTGAAAAGTGAAAGAAAAAGTGTTAGTCACTCAGTCGTGTCTGACTCTTTGCAAGCTCATGCCGTAGATTGTGGCTCACTAGTCTCCTCTGTCCATGGAATTTTCCAGCAAGCATACTGGAATGGGTAGCCATTCCCTTCTCCAGGGGATCTTCCCAACCCAGGAGTCAGACCTGTGTCTCCCACATTGCCACATTGTGGATTCTTTACCATCTGAGCCACCAGGGAAGGAACTGGTAGATGATGGAGCAAGGATTAGAACTCGTCTGATTCTATCATCCATGCTCTTAACCCTTGGGTAGTAGATGCCTGAGGGACCAGAAAAAAGAAGTAGAACCCAGAATCTTCAAAAATGCTGTTATTCTGCTTATGCTAAATTGATACACTCTATCAGAGTAAGATCATAGAAGAAAAATTGTCATTTCCTGAAGTTCACTGACCTGTTGATCCTTGTTTGGTCGTTAAATCGTGTCTGACTGTTTTGTGACCCCATGCACTGTAGCCTGCCAGACTCCTCTGTCCATGAAATTTCCCAAGCAAGCATCCTGAAGTGGGTTGCCATTTCTTTCTACGGGGCATCTTCCCAACCCAGGGATCAAACCTGTGTCTCCTGCATTGACAGAGGATTCTTTACTCCTGAACCCCTAGGAAGCAATTAAAGACAATGTTGCTGAGTTAGAATTTAGCTATTTAAGGCAATTGGGGAACATGTGAGAGACAGCTTGGCCTTGGTGGTCCTTACTCCTATTCTGACTCAGGAGTCCTGCTGCCTCTTTCCACTAGTCAGTTCCAGGTAATACTCACTCTAGTTAAGAGCATGGTTTCTGGAGTCAGACACACCTAAATCCTCATCCTGGACAGAGATCTGTCACTAGGAGATTTTGGGAAAGTCACAAATTTTCTGAGCTCCATTTTTCCATTTGTGAAAAAAAAAAAAGGTATATAAGAATATAACACATTATATTGTTGTCTGGGGACAAAATGAGCTAATTCCGGCACATAAGGTGCTCAGTCTTTCTCTTGCTCCCCTCCCACTTCTGTTCCTATTGCCCTGTTGCTGACCACTGACTGTCTAAAGTCCTTATTTTTATTTATTTATTTATTTTTAACATTCTATGATGAAGTCTTGTTTGCTGCAAAATCTGTTCTTTTCTTCCTGCATCCATATTCATGTTTTATGTGTGATGGTTGATCTCAGCTTGACTTTAGGTATAAAGCAATTGAATGAGCCTCCTGGGAGTGTTGGTATCTTGAAAGCAAATGCTAGTAACCCAAACAAATCTATTTTGCAGATTCTCAAGCTGTGTGACAATGTGAAAGGATGTTAGGCAGAGTAGGAGAGACAGTTTTGGTAAGCCTTTTCAAACCAAATTGTATTAGCCATAGTCTATTTTGCTAGAGAGGAGTGGCCTCCAGCATATTTGTACACTGCCCTCGATCTGAAGGCCCTCGTGAAAGCAGAAACACTTCCTCCTCCAAAATGGGAACAAGAGGGTGTAAAGATATGCTGGCTTGACAGTGTCAAAGGCTGACTGTCCCCACCTTAGAGGCACACTTGATAGAGTTTATAGTTTGTTACAGTACACAGAGCATTGTACTCAGAGCATTCGATTCAACAATTATAATCAAATGCTCTGCTGGTTGAGATGCATAGATGTGATGAAAGAGAAAAACTCAAATGGTTAATAGAGAATTTCAGAAGTGTTGAAATGGCAACCCACTCCAGTATTCTTACCTGGGAAGTCCAATGATCAGAGAAGCCTGGCGAGCTACAGTCCTTGGGGTTACAAAAGAGTCAGACTTGACTTAGCAACTAAACAACCAACCAACATAGTTGATTTATAATGTGTCAATTTCTGCTGTACAGCAAAGTGATTTAGTTCTACATATATATTCTTTTTCACTTTCTTTTCTATTATGGTTTATCACAGGGTGTTGAATACAGTTCCTTGCGCTATATAGTAGGACTTTGCTGTTTATCCATTGTCTATATAATAGTTTGCATCTGCTAATCCCAAACTCCCAAGCCTTCACTCGCCTACTCTCCCTCTCTCATGGAAACCACACGTCCTTTCTCTATACCTGTGAGTCTGTTTCTGTTTCATAGATATGTTCATTTGTGTTGTATTTTAGGTTCCACATATAAGTGATATCATATGGTATTTGTGTTTCTCTTTCTGACTTCTCTTAGTATGACAATCTCTAGGTCCATCCATGTTTCTGTAAATAGCATTATTTCCTTTCTCTTTATGATTGAGTAACATTCCATTGTGAGCCTACACACACACACACGCACACTATGGTGGGGATTATCTTTTGAAGATAAGAGGTGCTGAGAGTAAGAGTACTTAAGAGTAGGATTCACTTAGCTTAAGTCTTGAAATGTACACATAATGGGATCTCTTGTAGTATCATGAGTATTGTTGCTAGAATCATTGTTAGTCACAGTATGAAACATAGGCTCTTCTCCCTTCTTGAAGACTCAACTCTCAAGTGGCACTTGGAGGTTCACATATTTCCAGTGACTTGTATATTGATCACTGATATAGCCAACAGAGTGGGTTAGTGGGAAAGAGGGAATCCAGAGCTTCTTCCCACATATCACCTTGCAGTAAGAAGAGTCAGTATAGCTGAACAGAATTTACCCTCCCCCTCTTCTTTTTTCCTGACTTGGACTCTATCTGTAGGGGTTGTTTCTTTATACTTGTTCTCTGTGCTTCTATAAGAAATAATTTAAAGGATGATTTTGTTAGTTACCAGGTCAGAGAGAAACATTTTTCAAAGGTCAGTGGTCTTTAACTCTGCTTGATTTTTCTCATAAATTCAACATAAGCCCTTATACAATATAGATTTCCTTGAAGTTTCAGAGCCTATAAGAAAGTGCAGCTTCTCCCCAGGTTAGGACTATCAAGGCTGTGACTTCAACCACAAGAGTCATACAGCTGATTAGGACCTTGAAGAGCAGAGGATAAAGACACTTGGGAAACCAAAATCCACTGGAGGAAAATAAAGGAATGCAGATTCACCCCCAAAGTGCGGTGAGACTGTGCCCTTTTAGAAAGAATTTTAAACCTGGAACTTGGTTCATCAACCATGAGATTGACTACCAGGCCATAGCTTCAGAATGAAAAATGAGAAGAGTCTACATATTAGAAAGTGCTAAATGGACTAGGTTATATTGCTTGTCTAAGAAAATATAGATGCCGATTCCTGATGAGCATGGTCTGTGGGTAAAGAATCTGTTAGGAGCAGGATCTTTGATTTTTGTCCATAGGATTCTTCTTGTTTTATAACCTCAGTGAGAAAACAGTGATTTTAGATGTGGTTTCAGATTTTACTTCTCTTATTCCTGATCTGGTCTCTCTGCTTGTGTGGTCAGGGGTTTTATTGTTTAGGATGAGGCATGTCGGTTTGTAGAATTATCTGTCTAATATCCCCATCATTTCCCCTGCTTAGTATTCCTGGCCTTCCTCACTGTGTTCTGTGAATCGTTATCTGACTCTGTTTATGTCACTACCAACTGCTCTCATGATTATGTTTGTGCCCTTGGTTATATAGCTCACCCTCTCTGTCTCAATATCCTCCTTTGATGAAGAAGAATGACAGTTACTTTTAAGTTCTTTAGAGAAAGATGTGTGTCCTTATTTGTAAGATATTCATCAGAATCCAGGAAACTGTAAAACTGCAAAGATTCTTAAGCAAAAAATGTGGCATTAGACAATCTATTTTTTGTTATTGTCTACTTTTCAAACACCAGGCAGTTAACCTAAGTGTAATAAAACTGTGATCAGTTGTTATGTATTTGAACACATGACTATGCTTGATCTGACACACTGTAGATAAGTCCTGGTTCCTTTCCACTAGGTCAGGTGAGACTGATGCACCCAGGATATTGGTGACATAAAAATGAAGAAGATAGATATTATACAAGTCATGTTCTAATTGCTCCAAATCCAAGGAAATTAAAACATCTTTGAATAAAACATACGGTCAAATCCTAAGATTCATCCATTAATTTCAACCAATATTTAAACAAATCCAACCAATATGTCTTTATCAAATATTTGGGTCCCAGGCTCTTCACTGAGGTTACAAAAGGAAGATGAAGCTTTGTTAATGAGCTTATAGTCTAATGAGGAAGACAAATTTTGTTTTAAAAGCAAAGGGGAATAATTAAATATTTAAAACCAGGGCATGACTTATATAGCCCTATAGTTTAGAAATATTATTTTGAGTTTCTAATGAAGAACAGCTTGGGGTGGGAATCAGCAAAACTGAAGACAAAAGATCAGTTCAAAGACTATGATAAAATCAAATGACCACAACATGCAAGATTCTCTGTTAAGTGCTGACAATTCTAGAATAATGTGTATGACATGGTTCTTGCATCCAAGGTATAGAATATACTTAAAGTATACTTAGTGATATATAGCATAAAATCTAAAATTAAATAAATATATGGTCTTGTTTTTTCTTAAAGGCATGGGGTATTTTGTTTGTTTAGTATTTCATACCTAGAACAGAACTGTTGCTCAGTAAATGTTTGAAAGAATAAATGAGTTGAAAGACTGTCTGATGAACACATGATATAGACTTTTAAAGGAGTGGGAATTTTACATAAGGAAATAATTACTGTGGCATGTGGTGACCTCAGATACCAGGAATAGACAGCAGAAGAGAAGGATGTGTGTATGTGTGTCCCATCACATCAGACTGGACATCTGATTTAAAATGAATTTTGAAGGTTAAGTGGCTGTTTTCCAGAAGGGCACAGAGAGGAAGGATATTTTACAGAGAAAATCATGTGCTAAGGCATAAAAGTTGTGCAGGTATTTGCAGTTCTCTGATGGCATGTGTATTAATCTGGCTGGAGTATAAATAAGATGGTATTTGGGCTAAAGGAGAAGAGGAATTTGGTAGACAGAGACCACATCTTGATACACTTCATACACCACACAAAGTAGCGCATTATACCTTGTAGCCTTTTAAGGAATTTTGAGCAGGAGAGGGAGATAGTTGTGTTGCTAGTTCACACCAAGAGCAATGAGGTGGATGCACTGGAGGACTTGAGGCAAATCAGGACATTCTGTCAAACAGAGATTGGGAAACTGCCATTTAAACCAAGTTGATATGCTCAACTTAATTTCGATAGTATATAATTTTATTTTCTGTTTAGCTTGGTTCCCTTTCCCATTCTTTGTGTTACTATGATTGTGCTGTTTTAAGCTGTGACTCTCTTGGAATTTATCCAATTTGAATTGTAAGAGGAGAGTGAAAAAGGGCTTAAAGCTCAACATTCAGAAAACGAAGATCATGGCATCCGGTCCCATCACTTCATGGGAAATAGATGGGGAAACAGTGGAAACAGTGTCAGACTATTTTTTTGGGTTCCAAAATCACTGCAGATGGTGACTGCAGCCATGAAATTAAAAGACGCTTACTGCTTGGAAGAAAACCTATGACCAACCTAGATAGCATATTCAAAAGCAGAGACATTACTTTGCCAACTAAGGTCCATCTAGTTAAGCCTATGGTTTTTCCATTGGTCATGTACGGATGTGAGAGTTGGACTGTGAAGAAGGCTGAGCACTGAAGAATTGATGCTTTTGAACTGTGGTGCTGGAGAAGACTCTTGAGAGTCCCTTGGACTGCAAGGAGATCCAACCAGTCCATTCTGAAGGAGATCAGCCCTTGGATTTCTTTGGAAGGAATGATGCTAAAGCTGAAACTCCAGTACTTTGGCCACCTCATGCGAAGAGTTGACTCGTTGGAAAAGACCCTGATGCTGGGAGGGATTGGGGGCAGTAGGAGAAGGGGACAACAGAGGATGAGATGGCTGGATGGCAACACTGACTCGATGGACATGAATCTGAGTGAACTCCGAGAGTTGGTGATGGACAGGGAGGCCTGGCGTGCTGCGATTCATGGGGTCGCAAAGAGTCGGACACGACTGAGCGACTGAACTGAACTGAACTGAGCTTCTACGATGTGTAGGTAGACATCCTTTATCAAATTTGGGAAGTTTTTGACCCTTATTTTCTAAAATATTTTTTCTGCCTTTTCTCTCCTGTCCCCTGGGTATCCCATTATGCATATGTTGGTATGCTTGAATAGTATTCCATGGGTTTCTGAAGATTTGTTCATTTTTTTTCACTCTTATTTTTTTCCTGTTCCTAAGATTAGACAATCCCAATCCAAGTTTGCTAATTCTTCCTTCTGCTGGCTCCAGTATGGTACTGGGTGCCTCTAGTGAATTTATCCTATTTTGTATTTCAGAATTTCTGTTTGGTTCTTTTTATAATTTCTATCTCTTTATTGGCATTCTGTATTTGCTAAGATATTGTTCTCATACTTCAGTTTCCTTTTGTTGCTGTTGTTCAGATGCTCAGTTGTGTCCAACTCTTTGTGGCCCCATAGACTACAGCAGGCCAGGCTTCCCTGTCCTTCATCATCTCCCGGAGCTTGCTCAACCTCATATCCATTAAATCAGTGATGCCATCCAACCATCTCATCCTCTGTCATCCTCTTCTCCTCCTGCCTTCAATCTTTCCCAGCATCAGGGTCTTTCCCAATGAGTTGGCTCTTCACATCAGGTGACCACAGTATTGGAACTTCAGCCTCAGCATCAGTCCCTCCAATGAATATTCAGGATTGATTTCCTTTAAGATTGGCTGATTTGATCTCCTTGCAGCCCCAGGGACTCTCAAGAGTATTCTCCAATACTACAGTAAAAAGCATCAATTCTTTGGTGCTCAGACTTCTTTGTGGTCCAATTCTCACATCCATATATGTACTTCTGGAAAAGCCATAGCTTTGACTAAATGGACCTTTGTTGGCAAAGTAATGTCTCTGCTTTTTTTTTCTTTTTTATTTGAAGGATAATTGCTTTACAGAATTTTATTGTTTTCTGTCAAAACTTAATATGAATCAGCCATAGGTATACATATGTCCTCTCCCTCTTGAAACTGCCTCCCATCTCCCTTCCCATCCCACCCCTCTAGGTTGATATAGAGCCCCTGTTTGAGTTACCTGAGACATAGAGCAAATTCCCATTGACTATCTATTCTACATATGGTAATGTAAATTTCCATGTAACTCTCTCCATACATCTCACCCTTTCCTCCCCTCTCCCTGTGCCCATAAGTCTGTTCTCTATGTCTGTTTCTCCATTGCTTCCCTGAAGATAAATTCTTTGGTACCATCTTTCTAGATTCCATACATATGTTAGTATATGATATTTATCTTTCTCTTTCCAACTTACTTCACTCTGTATAATAATCTCTAGGTTCATTCACCTGATTAGAACTAACTCAGATGTGTTCCTTTTTTTATGGCTGAGTAATGATGCTAAAGCTGAAACTCCAATACTTTAGCCACCTCATGCAAAGAGTTGACTCATTGGAAAAGACTCTGATGCTGGGAGGGATTGGGGGCAGGAGGAGAAGGGGACGACAGAGGATGAGATGGCTGGATGGCATCACCGACTCAATGGACATGAGTTTGAGTGAACTCTGGGAGTTGGTGATGGACAGGGAGGCCTGGCGTGCTGTGATTCATGTGCTTCAAAGATTGCAAAGAGTCTGACATGACTGAGCAACTGAACTGAACTGAACTGAATGTTCCTTTGTGTATATGTACCACAACTTCTTTATTGATTCACCTGTCGATGGACATCTAGGTTGCTTCCATGTTCTAGCTATTATGAATAGTGATGCAATGAACCCTGGGGTACATGTATCTTTTTCAGTTTTGGCTACCTCAGGGTATTTGTGTAGGAGTGGGATTACTGGATCATATGGTGGTTTTATTCCTAGTTTTTAAAGGAGTCTCCATACTGTCTTCCATAGTGGCTGTATCAGTTTACATTCTCACCAACAGTGCAAGAGGGTTCCCTTTTCTCCACACTCTCTCCAAAATTTATTGTTTGTAGACTTTTTGATCAGAGAAGGCAATGGCACCCCACTCCAGTACTCTGGCCTGGGAAATCCCATGGGTGGAGGAGCCTGGTAGGCTGCAGTCCACGGGGTCGCAGAGTAGGACATGACTGAGTGACTTCACTTTCACTTTTCACTTTCATGCATTGGAGAAGGAAGGCAACACACTCCAGTGTTCTTGCCTGGAGAATCCCAGGGACGGGGGAGCCTGGTGGGCTACCGTCTATGGGGTCGCACAGAGTCAGACACGACTGAGGTGACTTAGCAGCAGACTTTTTGATGGCCACTCTGCTTGTGTGAGGTAATATCTCATTGTAGTTTTGATTTGCATTTCCCTAATAATGAGTGATGTTGAGCATCTTTTTATGTGCTTGTTAGCCATGTGTATGTCTTCTTTGGAGAAATGTCTGTTTAGGTCATCTATCCACTTTTTGATTGAGCTGTTTGTTTTTCTGGCATTGAGTTGTATGAGCTGCTTGTATATTTTGGAATTTTAAATATGCTGTCTAGGTTTCTCACAGCTTTTCTTCAAAGGAGCAAGTGTCTTTTAATTTCATGGCTGCAGTCACCATCCATAGTGATTTTGGAGACCAAGAAAATAAAGCCTATGGAGAAATGTCTATTTAGTTCTTTGGCCCATTTTTTGATTGGGTCATTTATTTTTCTGGAATTGAGCTGCATAAGTTGCTTGTATATTTTTGAGATTAGTTGTTTGTCAGTTGCTTCATTTGCTATTATTTTCTCCCATAGGCTTTATTTTCTTGGTCTTGAAAATCACTGTGGATGGTAACTGCAGCCATGAAATTAAAAGACACTTGCTCCTTGAAGAAAAGCTATGAGAAACCTAGACAGCGGATGGCTAACAAACACATGAAAAGATGCTCAACATTGCTCATTATCAGAGAAATGCAAATCAAGACCACAATGAGGTACCATTTCACACTGGTCAGAATAGCTGTGATCCAAAAGTCTACAAGCAATTAATGCTGGAGAGGGTGTGGAGAAAAGGGAACCCTCTTACACTGTTGGTGGAAATGCAAACTAGTACAGCCACTATGGAGAACAGTGTGGAGATTCCTTAAAAAATTGCAAATAGAACTGCCATATGACCCAGCAATCCCACTGCTGGGCATACACACCGAGGAAACCAGAACTGAAAGAGACACATGTACCCCAATGTTCATCACAGCACTGTTTATAATAGCCAGGACATGGAAACAACCTAGATGTCCATCAGCAGATGAATGGATAAGAAAGCTGTGGTACATATACACAATGGAGTATTACTCAGCCATTAAAAAGAATACATTTGAATCACTTCTAATGAGATGGATGAAACTGGAGCCGATTATACAGAGTGAAGTAAGCCAGAAAGAAAAACACCAATACAGTATACTACCACATATATATGGAATTTAGAAAGATGGTAAGGACAACCTTGTATGTGAGACCACAAAAGAGACACAGATGTATAGAACAGACTTTTGGACTCTGTAGGAGAGGGAGAGGGTGGGATGATTTGGGAGAATGGCATTGAAACATGTATACTATCATGTAAGAAATGAATCGCCAGTCTATGTTCGATATAGGATACAGGATTCTTGGGGCTGGTGTACGGGGATGATCCAGAGAGATGATATGGGTTGGAAGGTGGGAGGGGGGTTCAGGTTTGGGAACTCATGTACACCCATGGCGGATTCATGTCAATGTATGGCAAAACCAATACAGTATTGTAAAGTAAAATAAACTAAAAATAAAAATTAAAAAAAAAAGAAAATAAAGCCTATGACTATTTCCATTGTCTCCTCATCTATTTTCCATGAAGTGATGGGACTGGATGCCATGACCTTCATTTTTTGAATGTTGAGTTTTAAACCAGCTTTTTCACTCTCCTGTTTTAACTTCATCAAGAGGCTCTTTAGTTCCTCTTTGCTTTCTGCCATAAGGGTGGTGTCATCTGTATATCTGAGGTTATTGATTTTCTCCGGCAGTTTTGATTCCAGCTTGTGCTTTATCTAGCCTGGCATTTTGCATATGTACTCTGCATATAAGTTAAATAAGCAGGGTGACAGTATACAGCCTTGACGTACTCCTTTCCAAATTTTGAACCAGGTTCAAATTTTATTTATTTTCCTTTAGCTTTTCTTTTTAAAAAAGGTATGGTTTCTTTTAATTCTTTGAATATGTTTAAACGAGTTGATTTAATGTCTTTGTCTACTAAGTTAATCATCTGCAGATCCTTAAGGGTAAGTTTCTATTTCTACTTCTTCTGTGTATGGGCCATGTTTTCTTGTATTTTTGTGTGTCTCATCATTTTTTGTTGAAAATTAGAGTTTTAAAATAATATAATTTGACACCTTGGGAAATCAAATTCTTCCTCTCTATGAAGATTTGCTGTTGCTATTTATTTAGTAATCCTCCTCAGCTAATTCTTTAATAAACTAATGATTGAATAAAGATTTTCTTAAATGCCGTAGTTCAATAAGACACACAACCTTTGCAACAGGCTCTGATTGTGTTCTGGAACATTCATTCAATGCTCAGTTAGGCAGTCTACATTTCTGCTTTCATTGCTTTTGCAGTGTGTCAAGATCAATTTAGGACCTTCTCAAGTTCTTTCCTGGATATATGCATGACTCTGACCATGTCTAGTCCTATACATACCCATGGCTTTCTAGATTTCCAATAATAAAATGTTCAAAGTTTGAACATCTCATTCCCCAGATTTTTCCTTTAAATCTCTTATTTACCCCAACTGGTAATGCTGCCTCAGGCAGCTGTGATGTTAAACAACTGCTGCTGATTGTTTTTGACAAATGCTCCATAGAAAAGGCTGCAGGCACTGAATGAGATATGAGTCAGGTCAAATAAAAACAAATTCTGAGAATGGGTTTTTCCCGTAAATGACAGACATGTCAAATAATGGCAGTTCTCTAAATATGGTATTTGGACGGTCTCTAAACCTATTCTACTCACAAGTGACTGCTGCTTGCTTTACTATGATTGTGGAGTGGTTGATTTTGAAGGATATCATAGAGCTGGGAAGAGGGGGATAGGATTAGAATACATTAAAATGCTATAAAGATCATTGTTATTACTGAGATTCAATCATTTTTCTTGAACACTCATTATATTGTTACTAGCCTTTGGTTAGTTTTCAGACTGCTGGAAAGCTGATTTCAACAATTTTGCCGGTGTTTGCATTGCTCTTATGCAAGAATGTCTTTTTAGAAGTCTCTAATCCTTCATTCCCAGTTTCCATAAGAAAAAAAAAATTCCTTTGGATTGGGTGAGGACTTGAAATGTCACTGGTCCTTTCAGCATATCATTTGATTAAAACAAGTAAGAAGCAATGTCTTCAAAATACTGAGCACTGAGAATTTTGCACAAAATCAGATTATAAAGACATTTTCAGATATGTAACATCTTAAAATTTACCTCCTAAGTAACCTTTCTCAAGTATATTCTCATATATTGGAATATATACTTTGTGAAAATGAGAGAGCAAACCAAGAAAAAGAATGACATGAAATGCTGGAAAGAGACAATTCTATGAGAATTTGCAGATCAACTGCTATATAGTGAACTAGTCTATTGTGGAATAACTAGTCCAGGTTGGAGGAAAAGGATTGAGTGCTCTAAGAGGAATTTCTCAGAAGAAATAAGAACTTTTGAAAAAATATAAAGTTTTATGATGAGAAAGTCTGTTAGAAGAGGCTTCTTACAGCGATGGTAAGGTTGAGATGTTATCCAAAATACAGAGAAAATGAGCAAATGAAAACATTTGGATTTTTAAAATTGAAGTAAAAACAGAACAAAAGTTGTTCAAGTAAGGAGATCTAGTTTTAGTTTGTTACTTGGCTCAGTATGAAATAACAGCTTGTATAATGTAGAAATATAAATACTGAAGTGAAAATAATTAAAATTTGTGTTATAACTGTGTAACAAGGTGAAGAGTGTAAATTCTCATAATAACAATTTAATAAATACTCTCTCAAATTGAGAAAGAGATGACACCATGGGCCTATTATTTAGGCGTTTTGAACTAAAAATCCAAAAGTAAAATTTGAAAATGGTTGCCCTTTGGAAGATAAAGAAGATAGATGACATGTGTGTGTTATAATGCTATTTGTGTTTTCAACTATACCTGTTTATACTGATGCTGCTGCTGCTGAGTCGCTTCAGTCATGTCCGACTCTGTGCGACCCCATAGATGGCAGCCCACCAGGCTCCCCCGTCCCTGGGATTCTCCAGGCAAGAATACTGGAGTGCGTTGCCATTTCCTTCTCCAACGCATGAAAGTGAAAAGTGAAAGTGAAGTCTCTCAGTCGTGTCCAACTCTTTGTGACCCCATGGACTGCAGCCTACCAGGCTCCTCTGTCCGTGGGATTTTCCAGGCAAGAGTACTGGAGTGGGTTGCCATTGCCTTCTCTCCTGTTTATACTGCTGCTGCTGTTGCTAAGTCGCTTCAGTCGTTTCCGACTCTGTGAGACCCCATAGATAGCAGCCCACCAGGCTCCCCCGTCCCTGGGATTCTCCAGGCAAGAACACTGGAGTGGGTTGCCATTTCCTTCTCCAATGTGTGAAAGTGAAAAGTGAAAGGGAAGTCGCTCAGTCATATCCGACTCTGTGCGACCCCATAGATGGAAGCCCACCAGGCTCTTCCATCCATGGGAGTTTCCAGGCAAGAGTACTGGAGTGGGGTGCCATCACCTTCTCCGCCTGTTTATACTAGGTATACACTGACAACTTTAAGCCTAGTTTTAGTGAAGTGTTTTAAATATGAGGCTGGAAATTGAAGGCGTGTAAGTCAGTATAACACATTTTCTAGGAAATTTTCAAGGAAGTTGACTGGGAAGGGAGAAGAAAAATAGAGGGTAGGAGGAATGTTGGATTAGTGATTGGACCAAGTCATTTACCCAATATTTATTTTTTAAAAAACTTTAGAGTGTATGTAAGCTGAGAGAACAATAAATGATAAGAAAATTTGAGGGAATAAAGCCTGAGTGCTCTGAAAAGATGGTTCATTCTCTGAGCCTGAAGGAGGGCTATAAGAATGGGAATGTAAGTAGGTTTTTATGAAGAGAGTTGAGAGGCTGAGGATTTTTCTTCTTTCTGATAAACCTCAAAGCTGAGAATGAGACAGGGTCATCGTCTATGAAATGTGTTGATTGATTCTTGAGGAGAAAGGTGAAGGATTGAAATAGCATCTTGAGGGTTTAGAAGTTAGTATTGACATGTATCAAGTTAACAAGTGGTGCTGAAGAGCCCAGTGATATCCCACCATTACCATCAGGTGATCTCCCTTCCTGAACAGAATAGTAGAACTCAGTAGTCTGGGTAGGGGAGTGAAGAAGAGGGATGATTAGCTCAGGTGAGGGTTGAGGAGTTTAGAATTGATTCAGATGAAAGGACCCCACTGAAGGTATTTGAAAGAGTTAAACCCAATTAGCTATGCCTGGAGAGGGAAAGGGATGACGTCTAGAAAATGGAATGTTCAAGAGGCTCATAGTATCTGTGGACTTAAAAATATTCACAACCTAAAAGTTGAATGTTACGTTTTATTTGGTGGGAATTTTTGAGACTTCCAGCCCAAGAGATAGCATCTCAAGTAACCCTGAGAGAATGCTCTGAGGAGGCTAGAGGGGGAGCCAGGTTATATAGAATTTTTGCACTGAAGGGCAGATAGTCTGAAAGCCAAAAGATTATTGTGAATTAAAGGAAATCTAGATGTCTCAAGTTAAAGAATTTAGTGCTTTTCTATGTATGGGAAGATGCAAGCGTCTGGTTTCACTGAAATCATTTCTTTTGACATGTACTCACCTCTTTATGATGAGTATCCTGAATTTTCCTATGCTGAGTTTCCTCAGGGCTCACAGTGGGGAGTGGTTGCTGTCTGATGGCTGCTGGATGGCAGGTGTTCTTTCCTGAGATCCCTCAGGACTCCCCAGCTCATCATCCATGGTGGCTGCAGTTGCTGATGAATGTGACATCCTTTGTTGACTGATATGGCAGGAAATATTCCATTTCTCGTATCCACAAGGTTGAAGAAAAATTTTAGGGAAAAGAGATTTTAGAAGCTTGCTAGTAAAAAAAAGTTGAGATGTAAACTTTTAGTCAGTGAAGTAACTTGCATTGCCCAGTCCATTTGAGATTTGTTGTAAGTATGTTTAGTTTTTATTTGAGTAATTGTATTACCTATAAGGAAAAGGTATAAACTTATTTAGAATGGGGAATAATGTATTGAAAATTGAATATCAGGACATATGATCTCTACTGCTTCAAAGTTGAGGGAGACTTTCTTAAGAAAATGTGCAGATTTCAGGAAAGTTTGAAGGATGACAAAGGAAGAAGTTTTGAGATGGTGGAGTGAAGAGAGTACTCCAATAATTGTACAGGAAAAACTGACTGAGATTGGATGAAGAGAATCATATTTTTTTCTGAATGTTTATTTATTTGCTTGACTGCACCAGGTTTTAGTTGTGGCATGTTGATCTTCGATCTTTCGAATCTTTTGATCCTGTGGCATGTAGGATCTTTAGTTGCAGCCTGTGAGATCTAGTTTCCTGACCTGGGATTGAACCCGGGCCCCCTGCATTGGGAGCATGGAGTGTTAGCCATTGCACCACCAGGGAAGTCCTAGAAGCATGAGATTTAATTCTCAATATCCAAAATGTCTTTCCAAGAAAAATGAGATCAAGATGGGCCTCGACCAGTTATTCAGTGTGTGCTTAATTTCTTCTTGTATTAAATTTCCTCATGTCATCTCCCCCAACACTGCCTGTGTTATAAGCTCAAGCTAACAAACTCTCTTGACTGACCTATTCATACAGCTCATCAGATTTGTTTCATTCTGCCCCTTCCTGTCCAGCCTCTTAGCCACAACTGCTACTTTCTGCTGCCTGCACTCCCCAGTGGGGGTTGGGGAGTGAGGTGAGCAGGAAGCAAGAAAAACATGGGAAAGAAAAGGAAACTATAAAAGGGTGGAAGATGAACATACACAAACACACACAAAAGAGTTCAAATGGAATGGGAAATTTGGAAAGAAATGGAGTTTGTAAAAGGTTTAAAATGATATTGGAGGGGGAGGAAAGGATGAGGGAAAACATGAATAGGAAGGATGAGAATGCCAGAGAGTCTCTTAGTTGTTTTGAGATTGCTTTTTTTTGCTGGTTTGTTATGAGGAGTTGAAAATATGGGGTCTTTATTTGACTATTAGTTCTTCTTCTTTTTTTTTTCCCACTGTGAACCCATGCAGGAATGGTGGTCATATGCAAGGCACACTCTCATGGATGTTCCCAGGTTTATGAGAAATTTCCAACACACTAATTTTAATTCTGCTCCTTTCTCTTTCAGCTAAGAAGGTATATTATAAGCAAACAGGTAAAAGTGATCTTGTTATAAAAATAATGTATTTAATTTACCTTAAAAATCCTTGAACATCTGAATGTTATTATTGTAAATTACTTTTTAGAACTCTCATAACCAATTATGTTATTTGGGTTGGGGACATCTTCAATAAGTTACTTATGGAATTTTATATGCCAGTTTGGTACAAAATAAAGAATAGTTTCTATATGTAAATGAGTAGCTGGGGGAGTGCAATCAATTCAGCAAATAACTATTGAGCATCTCTAATATGTTGGGTATATTGATCTTGATCACTTATCATAAGCTCTGCAAGAGCAATATCCTTCTTGATCCTGTTCCTTCTACCTCCACTCTTCCTCCCCACCTCCTCCTCCTTCTCCTTTGTCTACTTCTGATATCTGTTTCTATCACTGTATGACATATACTACGTATTCTACAAATAAATGCATAAATTTTGGGTGCTTTGGTGTTACAAGAATGCAAAACCTTTAAGTGCTGTTTTAAATTAAGGAGAATAAAACTTAGAATTAAAATTGGGATGTTGTAATTCTTCATATGTGAGTGTTATCAGTTTTCTCTTTGTCCTACATTTGTATCATCCACAGCTACCTTTTCCAGGGAATTTCCAATCTTTGGGATATATATTATCAGGAGTATCTGAAGACTGGCACACATGAAAAAACTCACAAATACATAAGAAGCTAATTTAGAAGATAAAGCAAGAAATTCTATGGGAATTTTCTCCTAGTTGATTGAGATCTACTCTTTAGGCAAGAAAAGGGAGCCACTAGTTTTCAGACCATAGGAACAGACGCACTCTTAGGTCTGGCTTCGTGAATTGGGAAACAGATATACTGACATGGGATAATCTCACCTCCATTTGGCTGTCTTCTTACACTACCTATTGATATCTAGGGCCTGAAATTTATACTATTTTCTTTCTAGTTTTCTAGTTTTCGTTTCTTATTTATTCTATTAAACTAAACATTTCTGAGGTAGTGGTGTGAGGAAGTCCTAATCAGTTAATCCCCACGGAGAGATTTCTTTATATGTGGGCCTTTTGAAAATATTCTGCTTTATGTAATCAGACCCTCAGAAACCCCAAGGAATTTGTAAAGGAAGATTCTCCAAACTCCTCATTTTATAGATGAAGAAACTGAGATTCAAAGGTTAAATGACAAGCCTGTCATAGCAAGTGGCTAAGGCCTTTATAATTCCTACAGCTATCTTCTTTAGTTCCTTCCTAAATGGAGAAATTAACTACCCAAGAGGCAGGACATCATGGGGACACCGTCTTTATAAGCAGGCTTGAAGCCTGGTGTCATCATGTCATCCTGAGTTACCATTTATTGAGCACATACTGTGAGCCAGTTACCACGCTGTTTACACAAATTCTCACCTATCAATCATATACAGTGCTGCAAGGCTGGTAGTATTATCCACATTTTAATAAATACCAAACTGCTATTTATAGTGAGGAATTGGCTGGCAATGGGCCAGCTAATAGATGACAGAGTCAGGAGTTGAACCCTTGTCTGCCTGGCTTCCTCCATGCTACCCTATTGGAGTTCACAGCTTCCATGCCAAGTAAGCATGCGACATTCAGTTTCAGTTTCTTATCTTTTAAAAAATATTTAGTTGTTTATGTGGCTGCATTGGGAATTAACTGTGGCGTGCAGGATCCTCGTTGCATCATTGCATCTTTCCTTTTGGTGCAGGGGACTCTCTAGTTGTGTTGCATAGGCTCAGTAGTTGCAGCATGTGGAATATTAGTTCCCTGACCAGGATCAAACCTGCATTCCCTGCATTACAAGGCAGATTATTAACCACTGGATCATCAAGGAAATTCCTCCTTATCTTTAAAATGGATATGTTCATATGTATCTTGCAGGGTGTTTTGACTGTTAAATCAGAATGCAAGGGAAACAGTTAATATGATGACGTTAGCTGTTTCAACAGCAGTGACGGGTCCTCTTGTTACTCCAAGTTATTCTGTTGGCTGGGCTTTCCTGGTAGCTTAGCTGGTAAAGAATCTGCCTGCAATGCAGGAGACTCCGGTTTGATTCCTGGGTGGGGAAGGTCCCCTGGAGAAGGGATAGGTTACTCACTCCAGTATTCATGGGCTTCCCTGGTGTCTTGGCAAAGAATCTGCCGGCAATGCGGGAGACCTGGGTTCAATTCCTGGGTTGAGAAGATCCCCTCGAAGAGGGCATGGCATCGCTCTCTAGTATTCTTGCCTGTAGTATCCTCACAGACAGAGGAGCCTGGAAGGCTGTAGTCCATGGGGTTGCAAAGTGTCGGATGGGGCTAAGCACACATTCTGTTGGTTACTGTGGGCCTGGGTCTGCAATCTGGGTTTTCTGATTCCCACCTCCTCCTCATGTTGCCATGTGATACAGAGAGAAGGGCCTTGTGGGGTAGACAAAGAAACAGGCAGAGGAGAAGAGCAAAGGGGAGAGAGAGTGGGAGCAGTCTGCAGTGACAGGCACACTTGTAATGATGGGTACATGGCTGATCGAGAAGGGCCCCTCGGGAGGATGCAGTCACATGTGCAGGGGAATGGCCATGAAGCAGAACCAGCCCCAGTGGGAAGCGAGGTGTTGATGGATGTGAAAGTGAGCAGAGCCATCTTTTGGCTTAATTTACCATTTATTTGACTTGAGGTAAACCAGGAGAAGAGATCTATTTAAAATGGATTTCAAATTATGAAATTAAAGAAGCTTCAAACTGCAGGTATAGAAATTGCAGATGATCTGACCACATCTAACTATGGAAAGGATCAAATAAATATGATTAAAGCATAATTGGAGTTTAACATGGATAGAGAGGTTATGAAAAAGGATCAGGCTGTTTTGAATGAACTCATCCATCCATTTCCTCATTCATTAAGTACTGCTCAGCACTGGCCATGTGGGAGGCACTGTGATAGCAGTTAGAGACACAAAACTGAAGAAAGAAAGGTTTTTTCCTCAAGGAGTTCGAGGAAACATGTATAAATGAGTGACTATAATATGATATTAAAAGTCCCAATAAAAAGCCTTGGGATACAGAATAGAAACACTTCATGTAGCCTTGAAAAACAGTGAAGGACTACTTAACAAATTAAATGATCATCTTCTTGGAGGGTCAATAGCAGTGATTCTGATTGAAAAGTGGGTGAGGGTCATTCTGGAAAGAAGTAAAAGACACAGGAACGGCCTCTGCTCAGGGAGATATGGTGTGTTATGATTGGAGTGTGGGGCCTGTGGGGAGCAGTGATAGATTATAACGCTGAAAGCAATGCCTTAGAAAGTTTGGGGTTGTACTTGTGGATGGTGAGGAACCTGGAGAGGATCTGAAGCACTGAGAAAGAGCTTCCTATGGTAGTATGGCAGAAACACGTGCTTCAGAGGTCACTGTGTTAGTGTAGGTGAGAGATGAAGGCATGAAGCAAGGTAGCAGAATAGAGGAGGCCCTTGCAGTCCTCAACTATTGCATGATCATTTTTAAATTTTATTTATTTATTTAGCTGCACCAGGCCTTAGTTGCAGCATGTGGAATCTTTTTTAAGTTGCGGCCTGGAAGTTCTTTAGTTTCAGCCTGTGAACTCTTAGTTGTGGCATGTGGGATCTAGTTCCCTGACAAGGAATCGAACCCTGGCCCCCTGCATTGGGACTGCAGAGTCTTAGCTACTGGACCACCATTGAAGCCTCTCATGATTGTTTTTTAAAGTTCCGATATGGCTTGCTATTTTAAAGTACCTGAGTAAAAGTCTCCATATACTTTTAACTTACTGTTTTGTAAGGACCCAAATGAAAGAATTTGCTTGGTGTGATACCATTTTTCCAACCACTGGTCAGCAGTTTCCTCCACTCTATGATTTCTTTTTCCAGTCATCTTCTCCTCTCCCCTTCTTGTCACAAATTCATATTCTTTCTCTCCCTCAGCTCTGGCAACAACTCCAGGCCCTCACCTTTCTCCAGCCCAATCCCTGACTCAAAAATAGGAGGAATATATTTGTTTTTCTCTTTCTAACTTACTTCACTTTGTATGATAGTCTCTAGGTCCATCCATGTTTCTATGGATGACCCAATTCCATTCCTTGTTATGGAGTGGAGTACTATTCCATTGTATATATGTACCACAAATATCATATGTTAATGCATATATGTAGAATCTGAAAAAAATCGATATAGACAATCTAATTATAAAGCAGAAATAGAGACACAGACATAGAGAGCAGATATATGAATACCAAGCAGGAATGGTGGGGGTGGGATGATTTGGGAGTTTGGGATTAACATATATATACTACCATTTATAAAATGAGGCATCTTTGTAATCACTCAATGGTAAAGAATCTGCCTGCAATGTGGGAGACTCAGGTTCAATTCCTGGGTTGGGAAGATCCCCTGGAGAAGGAAATGGCCACCCACTCTAGTATTCTTGACTGGAGAATTCCATGGACAGAGGAGCCTGGTGGGCTACAGTCCTTGGGGGTCACAAAGAGTTGGACACGACTGAGTGATTAACACATCTATAAAACAGGCAACTAACGAGAATCTACTGTATAATTAGCACATGGAACTCAACTCAATGCTCTGTGTGAAGAAAATACAAAAGAGGGGAAACATACACCCATATGTACGTTTACATACAGCTGACTCACTTTGCTGTACAGTAGATACTAACAGAACGTTGTAAAGCAACTATACTCCAATAAAAACATTTTAAAAATATGGGGAAGAGTAAGCATGGGGCTGGTAGAAGAAACCCTCTAATATGGGTAGATATTTCTTTTGGGGGCAAATGTAGACTAAACCAATACTTGAACCCATAGGCTGGTGGGAAGATGAATACTAATTATGTCAACAAGTCCCCATTTTGCAGAGCAGAATTCTGCTGGAAGGTAGCAGTCCTGAGACCTCTGTGAGGGAGTCAGCTCAGCTCAAAGCTTCTGAAACCCATTCAGACCTACACGAACGATGACAACCCAAGAGCCCCTTCTTAGAGGAGGGTAAGGATAGACAGGCATCAGAGCCAGGAGATAATAATTTATGTTAGAAGAATAATGTTTGTGTAATATACACATTTATACATTTATCTGTCTTCTTGTTTCATATTTAAAAAATTTTATATTTTATAAATGCACAATTCAGTTGATTGGTTAAATTTCATACCATTAAATAATTTTGAAAGGTAAAACACTGATATTGTTATCAGTACTTTGGTATTAAATATAGAAATAGCACAGTAGCTATTTTGCTCTAATATTACAAGAGCTAAATGCAATGGCTTTCCTATCTGATTGTGGAACCCCTGTATATTTTCATGGAGAATGGTAGACTTTCCAGAGAAGTAGGGTAAGCTCAACTTTTATAAATGTTTAATAGAAAAACATTTATTAAACCACTTAAAAGTTTATTATTTAGATATCTATTAAACTATCTAATTAAACCATTAAACCATTTAGATATTTATTAAGCCATTGCTATAATTTCCATCCTGACAGTTTTTTGGGTCATATTTTCATATTAAGTTCATCATTTTTTAAAAATTGGAGTATAGTTGCTCCATTTACAGTGTTGAGTTTGTTTCTGCTCCACAGCTAGTCAGAGCCAGAGACTAGTTTTGGCTTTGTAGCCCATGGTTGCAGTTGCAACTACTCCACTCTGCCATTGTAGCGTGAAATCAGCCATAGGTAGACAGACATGAATGAGTGGCAGAGGTTCCAATAAATCTTTCTCTATGGAAAGATTGCCAGTCCAGTTTGGCCCATAGGCTGTGGTTCGCTGATCCCTGGATTATGGTGTTAAACAACTGGTTAAGATCAGCCTGGACTGAAGTCTCTAATAGTGTGCTGTTGGGTCCCATCTGTGAATATGCTTTGTTCAAAAATGTTGTCAGCAGAGTTGATGAAATAGAAAGCAAGTCATGAGCAATAAGAACTGATGAGAAATAGCTAACATTTTTGACAATAGGGATTCAAATGTTATTTTGATGGATGATTAATGAGAAAAAGTGAGAAAGATGAAATATAGTGGAATAAATATCAAGTTGGGCCTAAAGTTGAAAAAGCACTCTGGAAGTACACAGAGAAACTTTGCCTGGCAGTTATTTGTGTGGAAAATTCTCAGAGCAACTGCCTCAAGTGTTTACAGCTGACCAGTGTTATGAGGTGGTTATCAAGAATGCTAGTGGTATTTTAGGCTACTTTAACAATGTGAAGTGTCTAAGGCAAGTGGAGTTGTGATCCTACTCAGTTGGGTGTGGATCAGAGTCTACTGAAGAGCTATATGTAGTTTTAGGGATCATGTCTTACTAAATATTTTGTCACATAGCAAGGACACATATCTATCGGTTTGAGGAAGGATGTAAAAATCCAAGGCATTTATTTCTAGAACTACTGAAAATATTTTATAGATATGTATTCGGTTCTAAACAGAGCAGTAAAGCACACTTTTTCAAGGTGAGAGGAACTTTCCCTGTTTGCAGAAAAGTAAGTATACATCCTGTGGGCATGAAACTTGGAGCATGAAGTATTTCTCTGTGGAGGAGGCAGGGCTGAGTGAGGAATCATACAGACAAACCATACTGGCTTGAAGCAGTCTGGTCAGGGGTCAGAAGTCTTCGTGGAGGAAGAAGAATCTTTCCACGGTGAATATCTGTAGTGTTGCCTGCCTCTTTCGATTGGATGGGAGGAGTAAGTTCTCTCCCTTATTGTTAGAATATAAAATGGTTCAATCACTTTGGGAAACATTTGTCAATTTCTTAAGTAGTTAAACATATACCTACCATATGATCCTGTCATTCCCCTCCCAAATAATAATAATTATCCCAAACAACTGAAAGTCTATGTCCAAATAAAGACTTGGACAGCTTGGCTTCTGTCAGTCCCAAACTGACAACAACCCAAATGTCTGTCAACATGTGAATGGATAAACAAATTGTGATATATTTTGAAAATATCAATAGAGTGCCACTCAGTGACAGAAGGAATGATAGTCCCCCAACATGGATAAATCTCATGTTGGCATGGGGTGTAGGATATGAAGATGGGAAGAGGGACTACAAAGCAACAAGAGGAAAATTTTATGGGTGATTATTTTGTTCATTTTTTTTTTTTAGGATTTTTATTTTTAGGATGGTTTCACAGGTGTGTATATGTGTGAAAACATATCAAATTGTACACTTCAAATATGTATAGTTTACTGAATATAAATTATATCTCAATAGCACTAATAAAACAATATACAAAAAAAGCTGTGATGCCCGAAAACTGTAAAAGGTGATGACTGGCTATCATTCAAAGAAAAGCAAGTAATCCAATTTCCTGCATTGTTTTAGGGTAACTAACATTCATTAGAATCCCTGTATTAATGAAATTATTGACTTTAAATGCTGTTTTTCACAAATAATCTCATATGTCAGGAGGCCTCATGCTAAGAGCACTACTGCAATTTTAGTTTTATTGCTTGCTTAGCTGAGGAGAATAAACAAAACTAACAGGCAAGAATCATTTCCCTCAATTTTGTGTGGTTTTTAGCTTTTAATTCCCCTGCCCAGCCTCCATACCCTCAGTGCTTAGAACAATAAGGCCATGATGATAGCGGATGTTTAATAAATGCCTTGACTTAATGTATAATTAAAAGGCCTGAACAATGTACTCTCAGTTGCTTATTAAAATATCTGTTGATGGAGAAAACCCTTCTATGGGTATAGAATAATTTAAAAGCATTAGGTAGAAGACATTCAAAGTAACAGACTATCTAAGTATTTTTAGACTTCAGATAAATAACAGTTTCTTCTTGATAAATTTAGCTCTCCAGATGTGAGGACAATTTTTTTTCTTTAGTAAGTTCTGTCTAGTCAAAGCTATGGTTTTTCCAGTACTCATGTATGGATGTGAGAGTTGGACTATAAAGAAAGATGAGCACTTAAGAATTGATGCTTTTGAACTGTGGTATTAGAGAAGACTCCTGAGAGTCCCTTGGACAGCAAGGAGATCAAACCAGTCAATCCTAAAGGGAATCAGTGCTGAATATTCATTGGGAGCATTGATGTTGAAGCTGAAACTCCAATACTTTGGCCACCTAATGTGAAGAACTGACTCATTCAGACCCTGATGCTGGGAAAGACTGAGGGCAGGAGGAGAAGGAGACGACAGAGGATGAGATGGTTGGATGGCATCACCGACTCAATGGAGATGCTGCTGCTGCTGCTGCTGCTAAGTCACTTCAGCCGTGTCTGACTCTGTGTGACCCCATAGACAGCGGCCCACCAGGCTCCCCCGTCCCTGGGATTCTCCAGGCAAGAACACTGGAGTGGGTTGCCATTTCCTTCTCCAGTGCATGAAAGTGAAAAGTGAAAGTCGCTCAGTCATGTCTGACTCTTCACAACCCCATGGACTATAGCCCACCAGGCTCCTCTGTCCATGGGATTTTCCAGGCAAGAGTACTGGAATGGGGTGCCATAGCTTTCTCCACAATGGAGATGAGTTTGGGTAAACTCCAGAGTTGGTGATGGACAGGGAGGCCTGGCGTGCCGCAGTCCATGGGGTTGCAAAGAGTCAGACACGACTGAGCGACTGAACTGAAGTATGATTAACAGGATGTATGCATTCATCAATTTTACCTTAGTCATAATGAGGGGTGAATAGTACAGGTTTTATTTTATTGTACAGGTACAATACTGGATAAATTGTTTAACTGCTGTTTATTTTCTGCACTGGCCATTTGAAAATAAAAGCACTTTTCTTGTAGAGTTGTTATAAGAAATAAATGAAATTGTGCATGTAATGTACTGTAGTGGATGCTGTGGTATGTCCCTGCGTGTTCCTCCTTCAAGACTGAGGCACTTATTCCCCCAAATGCCTGGAATGTTGGCTGCTGAGGGCTTACAGCTGAAGATCTCAAGAATTTCTCTGGAATAAAGAAAGCTGTCTAACCCAAGAATACACCCCCTTCGTTAGGGGCAGCCTGTATCTAGTGTAAAATATCTAGCCATCCTGCCACAGTTGGAGGGATTATGAGTAGGCATCCTAGCTCCAGAACTCCATTTAGGATTGGCTGAGTTCAGCTCAGTTCAGTCGCTCAGTCATGTCTGACTCTTCACGACCCCATGGACATCAGGACACCCTGTCCATCACCAACTCCCAAAGTTTACTCAAATTCATCTCCATTGAGTCGGTGATGCCATCCAACCATCTCATCCTCTGTTGTCCCCTTCTTCTCCTGCCTTCAACCTTTTCCAGCATCAGGGTCTTTTCAAATCAGGTGTCCAAAGTATTGGAATTTCAGTTTCAACATCAGTCCTTCCAATGAACACCCAGGACTGATTTCCTTTAGGATGGACTGATTGGATCTTCTTGTAATCCAAGAGACTCTCATGAGTCTTCTCCAATACCACAGTTCAAAAGCATCAATTCTTTGGTGCTCAGCTTTCTTATAGTCCAACTCTCACATCCATACATGACTACTGGAAAAACCATAGCCTTGACTAGACAGACATTTGTTGGCAAAGTAATGTCTCTGCTTTTTGATATGCTGTCTAGCTTGGTCTTAACTGTCCTTCCAAGGAGTAAACACCTTTTAATTTCATGGCTGCAGTTGCCATCTGCAGTGATTTTGGAGCCCCCCAAAATAGCCAGCTACTATTTCCACTGTTTTCCCATCTATTTGCCATGAAGTGATGGGACCAGGTGCTGTGATCTTAGTATCCTGAATGTTGAGCTTTAAGCCAACTTTTTCACTCTCCTCTTTCACTTTCATCAAGAGGCTCTTTAGTTCTTCACTTTCTGCCATAAGGGTGGTGTCGTCTGCATATCTGAGGTTATTGATATTTCTCCTGGCAATCTTGATTCCAGCTTGTGCTTCATACAGCCTAGCGTTTCTCATGATGTACTCTGCATAAAAGTTAAATAAGCAGGGTGACAATATACAGCCTTAACATACTCCTTTTCCTATTTGGAACCAGTCTGTTGTTCCATCTCCAGTTCTAACTGTTGCTTCCTGACTTGCATACAGATTTCTCAAGAGGCAGATCAGGTGGCCTGATATTCCCATCTTGTTCAGAATTTTCCACAGTTTGTTGTGATCCACAAAGTCAAAGGCTTTGGCATAGTCAATAAAGCAGAAATAGATGTTTTTCTGGTTCTCTCTTGCTTTTTTGATGAACCAGCAGATGTTGGCAATTTGATCTCTGGTTCCTCTGCCTTTTCTAAAACCAGTGTGAAGGCGCTGGAGCAGTGAGCAGCAGAGAGGAGATACCCCACGCCCAAGGTAAGGAGCAGCAGCTGCGCTTTGCTGGAGCAGTGGTGAAGAGATACCCTACATCCAAGGTAAGAGAAGCCCCAGTAAGACAGCAGGCACTGAGAGAGGGCGTGAGAGAGCAAACAGACTGAAACCACCATCACAGGATTGACTGAGTCTGGTGCTATTGCATTGCAATTGAACCCGTTCCTGTGCCCCGTATTGTGGCATTCATTCCTCAGAGTTGTTCCTAAGAGCACTGCCCAAAGTTTACTGCATGCAAATCTTTAAGAATTTAAGTTTCCATTTTTCAGGAATCCTGACTGACAACTATTAGTAATGGCAGTTGGTCTAGAAAACAAATGCTTTAATACTGCCAGGATTTTTATTAGGAATGCTTTGAATCAGTCAGTCATATTGCTGGTGAGTTATGTTTATATACTGTATTTTCCAATTTATGAGTATGATACATACCACTTCTATTTTTTTGTCTTTAATTTCTCTCCACAAAGTTGTGTGTGTGTAAAAACTTGAGAAGTGTAATTACATTTATTATGTATTTTGTTTCTGATAGTCTTAGAAATATACTGCTTTTGCTATATATTGATTGTGCATCTCACATTGTTAAATTCATTACCTAATTCTCATACTTTTTCTGTAGTTAGTTTAGAATTTTCTTCATCTTGTCTGTGAATAATGATACTTTTATTTCTTGCTTTCCAGTCCTTGTAATTTTAATCTTTTTCTTGACCTATTTTATCAGCAAGGACTTCTATATAATGACAAAAGGAATAATGCAGAGGAACACCTTTGTTTCATTCTTGATTGCAAGGGGAAATTTTCTAATATGTTAACATAAGTATGTCTTCTCTATATTTTTTTGTAAATACTTTGTGTACATTAGGAAGATCATTTCTATACCTAGTTTTTGAAGGATTTTTGTCATGAAGTAGAGTGGATTTTAATTAAAGTTTGTCTGTTTTTTTGCATCTGCTAAGATGAGCATATAACATTTTTTTCTTTATTCTGTTAATGTGGTGAATTTCACTGATTAAATTTCCTAAAATTGCTGTATGTCACCCTAATATTTTCCTTGTGAAAAATGTTAATTATAGATTTAATTTCTTAAACAAAGAGTTATTCACATTTTCTTTTTCCTCTTTCAGTTTAGGTTGTATTTTCTGATCATTTCAACTAAATTGTCAAATTTATTGTCTTAAAGTTGTTTATCCACTGTATTGTTCTGATATCCTTAGAGTAAGAATCCATTTTTTAAAATTCCATTTGTATGCGTTAGTATACTAGGATGACCCAGAGGGATGGTACAGGGAGGGAAGAGGGAAGGGGGTTCAGGATGGGGAACACGTGTATACCTGTGGCGGATTCATGTTGATGTATGGCAAAACCAATACAATATTGTAAAGTAATTAACCTCCAATTAAAATAAATAAATTTATATTTAAAGAAAGAAAAAAATAATAAATATTAAGTTAAAAAAAGAATCCATTTTTTAAAAACACTTGATAATGGTAATTTGTTTTTTTCCCTCCTTTCCTGCTTTCTCCATCCCTCCTTCTCTATCAGGCTCGGTAATATTAATTAGTCATTTATTAATTTTATTAGTCTTTTAAAAGAAACTTTAAAAATTCTCCCTATTGTACATTTGATTTTTATTTCATTAAATTCTGATCTTTATTATTTCCTCCCTATTTTCCCCAGATTTAATACATAGTTCTTTTCTAGTTTTCCTGGGTGCTTCCCTGGTGGCTCAGATGGTAAAGCATCTGCCTGCAATGCGGGAGACCCAGGTTCAATGCCTAAGTCGGGAAGATCCCCTGGAGAAGGACATGGCAACCCACTTCAGTACTCTTACCTGGAAAATTCCATGGAGGAGCCTGGTAGGCTACAGTCCATGGGGTATCAAAGAGTCGGACATGACAGAGTGACTTCAGTTTCACTTTCTTTTAGCATCTATTGATGAATACTTAGATCATTAGTTTTAAGCACTTTTTTCCTTTGTAATATAGTCATTTACGTCTATATATTCCCTCTAACTATGAGTTTAGCTATATTCTGTAATTTTTATTATATCATATCTTCAATTTCATTTAGTTCAAAGGACTTAATAACTTTCATCACGATTTCTTCTTTTACTCATGGGTTAATTAGAAGTCTATTGCTTATTTTCTAGATATCTCTGGATCTTCTGTCTTTTTTAAAATATTGATTTCTAGCTTAATTCCACTGTGTTTAGAAAACGTGCTCTATATGAATTCAAGCCTTTAAATTTTTTTAGTATTAGTTTATGGCCCATACATGATCAGGCTTCCCTGGTAGCTCAGCTGGTAAAGAATCTGCCTGCAATGCAGGATACCCCGGTTCAATTCCTGGGTCAGGAAGATCCCCTGGAGAAGGGATAGGCTACCCACTCCTGTATTCATGGGCTTCCTTGGTGATTCAGATGGTAAAGAATCCGCCCATAATGAAGGAGACCTGGGTTCAATCCCTGGGTTGGGAAGATCCCCTGAGGAAGCCATGGCAACCCACTCCAGTATTCTTGCCTAGAAAATCCCCATAGACAGAGGAGCCTGGCAGGCTACTGTCCATGAGGTGGTAAAGAATTGGACACTACTAAGCACAGCACAGCACATAGTCAGTTTTGGTAACTGATCTGTGTTTGAAAAGAATGTGCATTCCTCAGCTGTTAGGTATAATATTCTGTATATGCCAATTAAGTCAAAGTTTTTAATCATATTGTGCTGTGTGCTTAGTCCCTCAGTTGTGTCATTTATCTTAATTCAGTTCAGTTCAGTTCAGTCGCTCAGTCGTGTCCGACTCTTTGTGACCCCATGAATTGCAGCGCGCCAGGCCTCCCTGTCCATCACCAACTCCCAGAGTTCACTCAGACTCACGTCCATCGAGTCAGTGATGCCATCCAGCCATCTCATCTTCTGTCATCCCCTTCTCCTCCTGCCCCCAATTCCTCCCAGCATCAAAGTCTTTTCCAATGAGTCAACTCTTCACATGAGGTGGCCAAAGTAATTATTGCTACTATTTTTTGTTGGCTTTTTTCCAGTTGCTGAATAAAATCCTGCAACTATGATTGTAGATATGTCAATTTCTCCTTTATATCCAGCAATTTTTGCTTTATATATGTTGAGAATGTGCTGATAGACATTGACACACTGAAAATTGTCATTTTTTTCCTGTAGAATCAATAATTTTATTGGTATGAAATGTACCACTGCTTCTCCTGTTATCTTAAAGACTATTTTGTCTAATGTTATTATAGTAATATCAGTTTTATTTTGGTTAGTGTTTGCATGGCAGATGTTTTTCCATCATTTTATTTTTAACTTTTCAGTGTTTTTATATTTAAAGTATCTCTAATAAGCAGCATATATTTTATTTTATCTGGTCTAATAAGTTTTTAAATTGTGGCATTTAGTTCATTTACAATTAATATAATCAGTATATTTAAACCCACATATTTATTATTTTTCCTATTTGACCCATGGCCTGTTAGGTGTATATTCATTTACTATCCAATTTCTTGTTACCCTAGAGGCTGCAACTTGTATACTTGACCCAGTATGTAATAAGTACTTTTCATTCTTCATAAACTTTATGCAATTGTTGTCATTTATTTTAACCAACATGTATTTTTCAACCTCCCCAAAAATTATCATTGCTTTTTACATACTAAGTATTCATTTATATTTACCAACATTTTAATTTTTCCAAAGATTTTTGCTGTTTTTATTACCATGTTTCTAACTGCTATCCTTTTGCCTGAAGAACTTCTTTTAGGATTTATTTGGGGGCCCACCTGGTGGCAATAATTTTTCTCTGTTTTTGTCTAAAGTATTTCTATTTACTTAGTCTTTACTCTTTAAGGGTATTTCACTGGATAAAGAATTCTTGATTTATAGTTATTTTCTTTCAACACTTTACATATTTCTTTCCCTTGTCTCCTGCCTTCTGTCATTTCTGTTGACAGGTTAGCTTTAGACCTTATTGCTGCTCCTTTGAAGGGAATGCATCTTCTTTTTAAAATTTTTTTTCCCTGCTGGATCTGTTTTTCTTCAGGTCATTACCTCTTTGAATACTTCTTATGTCACATTTTTTCTCTTCTCTTGCTTCTCTGGTGGCTCAGATGGTAAAGAATCTGTCTGCAATGCAGGAGACCTGGGTTTGATCCCCAAGTTGGGAAGATCCCCTGGAGGAGGGCATGGCAACGCACTCAAGCATTCTTGCTTGGAGAATCCTCATGGACAGAAGAGCCTGGTGTGTATAGTCCATGGGGTCACAAAGAGCTGGACACGACTGAGTGACTAAACACAGCACAGGTAATTTTACCTAGTCGCATATGTTCTTTCAGAGAAGGTGATGGCACCCCACTCCAGTTCTCTTGTCTGGAAAATCCAATGGACGGGGGAGCCTGGTAGGCTGCAGTCCATGGGGTCGCTAAGAGTCAGACATGACTGAGCAACTTCACTTTCACTTTTCACTTTCTTGCATTGGAGAAGGAAATGGCACCCAACTCCAGTGTTCTTGCCTGGAGAATCTCAGGGACAAGGGAGCCTGGTGGGCTGCTGTCTATGGGGTTGCACAGAGTCGGACACAACTGAAGCGACTTGGCAGCAGCAGCAGCATATGTTCTTTACACACTTCTTTTCTCTTTAGAATCCTGCTGTGATTTAGTTTTGATATTTTATACTGGTCTCTTTCAGTTCATTAATATCCCCTTGCGTGCTCAGTTGCTCATTCAGGTCCAACTCTTTGCGAACCTATTGGACTGTAGCCCACCAAGCTCCTCTGTCCATGGGATTTTCTGGGCAAGAATATTAGAATGGGTCACCATTTTCTCTTTCAGGGAATCTTCCTGACCCAGGGATCAAACCCACATCTCCTGTGTCTTCTGGAGATCCTTTAACGCTGAGCTGAGCTTCCCTTATACTGTGTCTAATTAGTTATTAAACTCATTTCTTAATTTCTTAATTTTAGTCCTAGATAATTATTTTTATAGATTCTGTTCTTTTTGAAGTTTTCTATATTTTGTACTTTTTCTTTAATGCACAAATCAGTCATTCTAATGTCCTCCCATGGTCACTCTAATACCTGTATCATGATGAATCTGTTACAATTATCTGTTTTTTCTTTTTTCTTTGTCTCATTTGACCCTATGTCCAATCTTATTTGGAAGTTTTGGATTACATGCTTGATACTATGCATCTAAATTAAAGATATTAATAATATTATGTTTTTTTTCTGAGATAATTTATTTTTTTCCAGAAGGCAGTTAAAGTAAAGGCCAATCGTCTGCGTCCAATCAATGATGAGATGAACTGGGGGGGTGATTTTCAGACAGCCCTCTTTCTGATTTGTTCCTACTACTAGTGTGTTATCTTTCTGAGTGCTTACCTGAAAGCCTGGGAAATACCCTAGTACTTTGGAGGTCTCTAAATTCATAGTTTGGCTTCCAAGCTCTGGGAGGATGTGGAATTCCACTTAGCTTTTAAAGATCTTAGCAGCTTTATGCTGGCTTTTTCTACCTGTTGCTCTGTTCTGCCAGTATCTAAAAGGCCACAAGTCAAGCCAAACATTGGTTTACTTCTCTATAGTTCTCTTTTCTGCTGAATTTTGACTTCCCAATTCCAAGTTGCCTTGAGAATTCACTTCCAAGCCCAGTGTGACTGCCATAAACTTGCAGCTGTAGTTTTTTGTTTGGTTTATTTATCAAAGCTAAAAAGGGTAGTTGGGGGTTTACCTCAGCGTTCATCTCTTCTCTCCTGGATGTTAATTCTTTAAGCCAACATTGTTGGTTGCTTTTGCTTTTGCTGTACATATGCCTTTGTACAGCTGTTTAATGTTTTATGTTTTATGCATCTTTTATGGTTGTCCATGCAGAAAGTTTGGTTTCATACAAGCTATTCCATTGTTGATATAAGTAGAAGATATCTTATGTCTTAAAGATCAGTGAGCATGAGAATCTTTTGATGTGTTTGAGAAACGTAGTTCTGGGCCCCATTTCTCAAGATTCTGATTTATATTTGTATTTTCAACAAGGATCTAGATAATTTTGACATAATTTTGGTCCTGCAGTCAAATCCTGTATTTTTTTAGAGTGTATAGGTTGAAAACTCCTATATACCCATTCCCTTGTGATAAAATAAATTTACTTTTTATTGACAACAACATTAAATAGCAAGAAGATGGCTAGCATTATCACAGACTTTTCAATTCCTTTTTTGAGGGGTAAGAAGATATAGAAGCCAAAGAGTAGAAACCTAGGAAAGGAAGAAGAGAGAAGATTCTGTTTTCTGGGGGTGAAAAACTCCCTAAGTTTGAAATGAACACATATCCACTAGTTATGATCTTGTCAATAAGACTACACGGTTGCTCCATAGAAGATCCATATTTTCAGGCAATTGGGATTCATTCTACATCACCCTGCCTTAAATGTAATTATCATTGAATTGATTCACATTCTATCATTCTATCAAGACACATTCTCAGATGAACCTTTTTGATATATAGATCTTGCAACTTCTTTCTTTATTATGATCTGCAAGATGAGATTGTCCAACTCTGGAATGATTCCCAAGTGTGTGTGTGTGGTTTGATTTTGTTTTAGAATTATTGTAATGGTAGTGCTCCTGGGCTATTTCTATCAATATATAATCTCTCTAATTCTCTATTTACTCTTCTGTTACATGGAAAGGAAAATGCCTAGTTTACAGCTCTAATGTTTGGGGGATAAATTGAGATTATTCTTGTGATATTGTTTTATAAATAATAAAACACTATTTTTTTATTATTTAAAGAAATATAATGCAGGCTACAACACAGAAGGATGAGAGCACAAGGTTTGCTAGAAGTCATTGATTGTTCAATAATGCTAGGGTGAGAGGAATGTAAAAATATCATGTTCAGTGAAACACTGGAAAATGGGCTTGGGTCTAAGTCATGAAAATTTGATTGCCAGGCCAGGTTTGTACTTAAGGCAAATGATTGCCTTATGGATAGATGCTTGACATGACAAGAAAAAATTATATGGCATTAGATATAAGATGTCCTTGGCTAGATCTATGAAGAATTAAGTGGTTATTGAAATAATCTAGGTGAGAAGTACTGAGACTCTGAACTGGAGAAGTGGAAATGGAAAGAGGGGACATTTGAGAGAGAGAGAGAAGTTGAGGGACAGACTCAGTGAATCTCACATATGAAGGGTGGATGAGTAGGAATATTTGTACTATCTTTGCTCCTTCTGAGTTTTCTTGACTGGAAGAATTAATAGCACTAGGGAACACAGGTTTGGCCCCAAATCTCAAACTTACATCTGGTTCAGTACTTGCTTTTTTTTTTTACTGTACAATTTCAAAAGACATTTTTGTGTTACTAGGCAGTTTTTTTTTTTCTTGAGTTGCCCCTGCATGTGTGCATGCATTGTTTAAAATTATACTATTAGGTATTCAGTAGTATTTATGAGCCAAGATTCCAACTTCCATGTGTTCACTTTTATATAAAACACATTGACAGAATTTTTCTGACACAACATTATATCACATATGTAAGGGCTAAATCTGGAAAAATTTTAATAGATAAAATTCATTCTTCCAGTTATGCACAAGGGATTAACACGGGCAACTCCCATTAAAGCTAAGCATTCAACTCCTTGGTCATTAAAGTTTCACCACATTCAGAGGAAGAGGTCACACATGAAGAGGAAGAAAAGAGGCATGTAAATCATTTCCATACAGTGTATTGTATGAGCCACTAAAGAACATCTAGAAGACATGTGTAAAATGAAGGATTTTTTTTTTTTTTCTGTCATAAAAGCTACAGAGCAGCACTTCCTTCTTAAATCTCTCAGCATTGCTCTGGCTGAGACGACCTTCCATCTGTGCTCTGACTTGGCAGGACCGGTACTCTTAGTTATATCATCTGTGTATATTCAATATCTTCTCTGTCATTGAGTATTTCATTAAACTGCTTTCTATGCTTCAGAAATAATCATAGCCACTGATTATTGAATATCTAATATATGTTAGTTGCTTTCGACCAAAGCTCTTCAAAGTGTGGTTCCTAGACCTTCAGCATCAGAATCACCTGAGAATTTATTGGGAATTCTAATTCTTGGCTGCTACTCCTGAGCTGCAAAATCAGAACACTGAAGGCTGGAGCCCAGAAACACATCTTAACAAGGCTGCGGGTGACTCTAATGGACTCTGATGTTTGAGAACCACTGTTTGAGACATATCTCCAATTATAATGGGCTTCCCTGGTGACTCAGTGGAAGAGAACCTGCCTGCCAATGTAAGGAGATATGGGCTCAATCCTTGGGTAGGAAGATTTCGCTGGAGAAGGAAATGGCAACCTACTCCAGTGCTCTTGCTTGGGAAATCCCATGGACAGAGGAGCCCGCTGCTGCTGCTGCTGCTAAGTTGCTTCAGTCGTGTCCGACTCTGTGCAACCCCAGAGACAGCAGCCCACCAGGCTGCCCCGTCCCTGGGATTCTCCAGGCAAGAACACTGGAGTGGGTTGCCATTTCCTTCTCCAATGCATGAAAGTGAAAAGTGAAAGTGAAGTCGCTCAGTCATGTCCGACTCCTAGCGACCCCATGGACTGCAGCCTACCAGGCTCCTCTGTCCGTGGGATTTTCCAGGCAAGAGTACTGGAGCCTGGTGGGCTACAATTCATGGGGTTGCAAAGAGTTGGACAGGATTTAGTGACTGAGCATTCACACATACACTCCTGAGCTACAGGATTAGAACACTGCAGGCTGGGGTCCAGAAACCTGTGTTTTAACAAGTCTATGGGTGATTCTAATGGATTCTGAAGTTTAAGAGCCATTGTTTTAGATGTGTCTCTAATACATCTGCTTGTTAGGAATTGTCTTCTTTTATGATGTCAAAACTGGATGGGAGAGAAATAAAGTGAGTTGCCCCAAATCAGGCAGGTCTAGGATCTCAAAAAGAGGTCTGTAACATGCTTTGCACCTCTGCAGTATATGTTGACTGAAGACTAAATATACATCACGTCACAGCAGAACAAGGCTCAGTTTGTAACTTCTGCTGTTATGTTTTGAGGCCCTGAGCTACATATTTGACCCCTTTGTGCATGTTTATTCATACATAAATTAAGGTTAGGATCATTTACCACTGTGCCTGAGATCAGCCAACCAATACGTTAGCACCCAGGGCTATGAGACAAGAGACTAAGCTGTCCTAGGTGACTAGGAAGATAAATGACTGAAATGTACATTTCCAAAAGAAAGTCATGCAAATAATAAAATAACGTGCCTTGAAAAATTGATTTGTCTTCTCTTTATCATCTCTAATATGTAACTCTCCATTGAGTAATATTAAGAGTTTTCCATGGTCTTGGCTAGATTAAGACATTTGGCTTTAGCAATGAATGCACCATGGACAGTGTGAATGCTCAGCCTCTGATCCCTAGCTTGGGGCTCCCCCAGTGGCTCAGCCTTAAGGAATCAACCTGCAATGCAGGAGACACAGGAGTTGTAGGTTTGATCCCTGGGTGGGGAAGATTCCCTGGAGGAGGGCAAGGCAACCCACTCTCGTATTCTTGCCTGGAAAGTCCCATGGACGGAGGAGCCTAGCAGGCTATAGTTCATGGGGTGACAAAGAGTCAGACACGACTGACTCTTTCGTACTCCTCTTTCCTTTAAAGGAATTATGTTTACCTCTGGGAAACCCTAGATACATCTTAGCTAATCTCTTCCTCTAAGAAAAATATTTTATCCTAAAATAACCTTTTGCTTCACTAGTATGTCCTGAAAATCTGTTATGTCCCTAGCACTGTGTCCAGGAAGGAATCTAGGTGGTCACCAGGGAATCATACACATTCTCTTCCTTATGGCTTTAACCTGGTAGAGAAAGTCATATACACCCAATACATGGAAAACCAAAGCAGCAGTATGAGAAATCTCATGTAGGAGGATGTTGCTCTTAGAGTTACTCTGAATTCAGGGATCACAGTGAGATGCTTGGGTTCGTATAATCTTGGAGTAATTTGTTCTGAAAGTTGAAAGCCAAGGGAGGAACCAGAGACAAAGAGAAGAGAGGAAACGGGGCAGGGGACCCATTACACTGGTCAGTGACTGTTTCCACCATCTCTGCCCCTAGATTTTCTCTAGTCCAGTTCTCAGGGAAACACTGAACTGTCCTTGTTCATCTGTGCAGTCCAGCAGTTGAGAGCTAGTGCTAATTTTGTTTTAATTCTTGTTTTCCATCTACTTAGCCTGGGATCTATATTCAGAGGTAAAGGAAAGAGTTGTCCATTTCTCTAAGAGCACTGCTGATTTGCGTACAATACTAACCTGACTTCACGGGACAGGCATGAAACGGGTGAGGGAAATGCCATTTGATGAGAAAGCAGCAGAGGCAGGATTTTAAGCTGGTATGGATTCATCCTGCCCTGGGAAAACTCTGCAGCTAGGACGCTCTCCAGGCCCTGTGACCATCTGTATGCAGTGGCAGTCCGCGTTCCCGCCATGGGCAAACTGAAGAACCTGCAGCTCATGCCAAGAGCTCCTCCTGAAAGCAATTGTCAGGATTCACCATATGATTTCAATTCTTTGTGGACTATAAAAGAGACACTCCACCATTTTTTGAAAGGGATAGGAGCAGGCATGTTAGTAGCTTATGCATTATTTAAAACCTGCCATCCCGCCTTGGTCTCACAAAGGAGAATGACAGCTTTGTCACGGCTGGTTTCAATGTCTGTGAGGGAGGAAATAGAGATGTTGGGTTTTGTAGCTCTCCTGCGTTACCTGTAATCTGGTGACCTGTAATTAGCTGGCTGAAAATCAGAAGCCCTCTATTCTCTTTTTTTCACCTATCACTAAAGATAGGTGTCAGGTATCTAATTATATTTTAAAAAATCACATTGCTTTTACATTTGAGAAATGTAGTCTAATGATAACAAAATTATTAACTTCAGCTCATATTTTATCCAAAGTCATGTGTATGAAAGATTACGGGACATTGTGTGGACATAGCTGATAGCAGGCAGTATTTGACTCACTCTTATTTCCAACAGGGCCACATAGAATTATTTTACTTTGTTTGGAAACATTTTCAGTGAGGTATTTGGACATTTGGATAAGATTGTTTCATCAAGATATGCTCATAAACTTGCTAGGCGGCTACACCATCTTATAGTTTAATAGCTTCTATCCTTCCTTTCCTGTGGCCAATTATGGATCTTTTTATCTGTTCTTGAGAGGCAAGAGGTTAGGTTTGAAACCTTCAAATCATTTATGTCCTTCCATGTTAAGCACTTGCTAAGCTCTTTCACTTCTACTTGTGAAAACATTTCTGGAAACGTTTCTGGAAAGGCTTTCTCTCCTTTCTCCAACATAATATGTAGACTTGGTATTTCCAGAAAAATCTTCCCTGAAGACAGTTTGGTCACATCACTGCCGGTTCAAAGATCTTCAGTGACTTCTAGTTCCTCTTCAAATGAATTACAAAGTCCTCAGTGTAATAATTAAGGTTACCCTGCAAAGAACACTGAGATTCTCAGGTGGCTCAGTGGTAAAGAATCTGCCTGCCAATGTGGGTTTGATCACTGGTTGGGGAAGATCCCCTGGAGAAGGAAATGACAACTCACTCCAGTATTCTTGCCTGGGAAATCCCATGGACAGAGGAGCCTGGTGGGCTACAGAGTCCAGTTGCAAAGAGTCAGACAGAACCCAGCAATTAAACAAAAACAAATTTTAATTTTTAGGTGCTAATATACATGGTACTGTATTTTAAATATCAAATTCCACTTGTTCTTTGTTAGTATATAGGAATGCAATTGGCCTTTATAGATTAACCTTACATCTTGAAATTTTGCTAGAATGGCTAATTAGTTCCCAGAGTTTTATTTTTCTGATTCTTTTAGATTTTCCACATGGATGATCTCATGTCATCTGTGAAAAAGGTAGTTTTTTGTCTTCCTTCACAATATGTATATCTTTTCTTTTCTTTTCTGTCATATTGCATTAGTAAGGAGTTACAGTAGAATGTTCAAATGGAATGGATGTTGAAAGAGGACATCCTTCCCTTGTATCTAATCATAGTGGGAAATGTTTGAGTTTGTCACTATTAAGTATGAGCCGTTTCTTATGGACATACCATACTTTTATTAATTTAACATTCTAAATTTAATAGCTCCCTGAAATTGATTATATTCTCTGCAGCCAAAGATGGAGAAGGTCTATACAGTCAGCAAAAACAAGACTTGGAGCTGACTGTGGCTCACATCATGAACTTCGTATTGCCAGATTCAGACTGAAATTGAAGAAAGTAGGGAAAACCACTAGACCATTCAGGTATGACCTAAATCAAATCCCTTACAATTATACAGTGGAAGTGGGAAATGGATTTAAGGGACTAGAGCTGATAGACAGATTGCATGAGGAACTATGGATGGAGGTCCGTGACATTGTACTGGAGACAGGGAGCAAGACCATCCCCAAGAAAAAGAAATGCAAAAAAGTAAAATGGCTGTCTGAGGAGATCTTATGAATAGCTGTGAAAAGAAGAGAAGTGAAAAACAAAGGAGAAAAGGAAAGATATACCCATTTGAATGCAGAGTTCCAAAGAATAGCAAGGAGAGATTAGAAAGCCTTCCTCAGTGATCAGTGCAAAGAAATAGAGGAAAACAATAGAATGGGAAAGACTAGAGATTTCTTCAAGGAAATTAGGGATACCAAGGGAACATTTCATGCAAAAATGGGCTCGATAAAGGACAGAAATGGTATGGACCTAGCGGAAGCAGAAGATATTAAAAAGAGGTGGCAAGAATACATAGAAGAACTGTACAAAAAAGATCTTCATGACCCAGATGATCACAATGGTGTGATCACTCACCTGGAATGAACCAGACATCTTAAAATGTGAAGTCAAGTGGGCCTTAGAAAGCATCACTATGAACAAAGCTAGTGGAGGTGATGGAATTCCAGTAGAGCTATTTCAAATCCTAAAAGATGATGCTGTGAAAGTACTGCCCTCAATATGCCAGCAAATTTGGAAAACTCAGCAGTGGCCACAGGACTGGAGAAGGTCAGTCTTCATTCCAATCCCAAAGAAAGGCAATGCGAAGGAATGTTCAAACTTCTACACAATTGCACTCATCTCACACACTGGTAAAGTAATACTCAAGATTCTCCAAGTCAAGCTTTAACAGTACATGAACCGTGAACTTCCAGATGTTCAAGATGGATTTAGAAAAGACAGAGGAAAGAGAGACCAAATTGCCGACATCCGTTGGATTGTCAAAAATGCAAGAGAGTTCCAGAAAAATATCTATTTCTGGTTTATTGACTATGCCAAAGCCTTTGTGTGGATCACAACAAACTGTGGAAAATTCTGAAAAAGATGGGAATACCAGACCACCTGACCTGCCTCTTGAGAAATCTGTATGCAGGTCAGGAAGCAACAGTTAGAACTGGAGATGGAACAACAGACTGGTTCCAAATAGGGAAAGGAGCACTTCAAGGCTGTATATTGTCACCCTGCTTATTTAACTTATATGCAGAGGGAATTGATGCATTTGAACTGTGGTGTTGGAGAAGACTCTTGAGAGTCCCTTGGACTGCAAGGAGATCCAACCAGTCCATTCTGAAGGAGATCAGTCCTGGGTGTTCATTGGAAGGAATGATGCTAAAGCTGAAACTCCAGTACTTTGGCCACCTCATGAAAAGAGTTAGAAAAGACTCTGGTGCTGGGAGGGATTGGGGGCAAGAGGAGAAGTGGACAACAGAGGATGAGATGGCTGGATGGCATCACCGACTCTATGGATGTGAGTTTGAGTGAACTCCGGGAGTTGGTGATGGACAGGGAGGCCTGGCGTGCTGTGATTCATGGGGTTGCAAAGAGTCGGATACGACTGAGTGACTGAACTGAACTGAACTGAACTGAGAGGACATCATGAAAAACACAGGGCTGGGTGAAGCACAAGCTAGAATCAAGATTCCCGGGAGAAAAATCAATAACCTCAGATATGCAGATGACACCACCCTAATGGCAGAAAGTGAAGAAGAACTAAAGAGCCTCTTGATGAAAGTGAAGGAGGAGAGTGAAAAAGTTAGCTTAAAGCTCGAAATTCAAAACACTGAGGTCATGGCATCCAGTCCCGTCACTTCATGGCAAATAGATGGAGAAACAGTGGAAACAGTTACAGACTTATTTTTTTGGGCTCCAAAATCACTGCAGATTGTGACTGCATCCATGAAATTAAAAGATGCTTACTCCTTGGAAGGAAAGTTATGACCAACCTAGACAGCAAATTAAAAAGCAGAGACATTACTTTACCAACAAAAGTCCCTCTAGTCAAGGGTATGGATTTTCCAGTGGTCATGTATGGGTATGAGAGTTGGACTGTGAAGAAAGCTGAGGGCCGAAGAATTGATGCTTTTGAACTGTGGTGTTGGAGAAGATTCAGGAGAGTCCCTTGGACTGCAAAGGGATCCAACCAGTCCATCCTAAGTGAGATCAGTCCTGAGTGTTCATTGGAAGGACTGATGCTGAAGCTGAAGCTCCAATACTTTGGCCACCTGAATCAAAGAGCTGATTCGTTGGAAAAGACCCTGATGCTGGGAAAGATTGAAGGTGGAAGGAGAAAGGGATGCCAGAGGATAAGATGGTTGGATGGCATCACCGACTAGTGGAGATGAGTTTCGGTAAACTCCGGGAGTTGGTGATGGACAAGGAGGCCTGGCGTGCTGCAGTCCATGAGGTCACAAAGAGTCGGACACAACTGAGTGACTGAACTAAACTGAACTGAAATCGAGACATTTATTCCTTGCTCTAAGGGTTCAAATCACAATCATTTCTTAACATTCATTGCATCTGTAACAAGGCTACCTCCTCTATGAAAACAGTCCTATTGTTTACAATCATGTATTATTCTCTTTGAACTTCTGTATATTGGTTATCTTTTGATTAAGAAATTACCATCATCATAGTTTAAAATAGCATGCATAGACTGTCTTACAGTTTCTGTAGATTGGGAGTTCCAGCACAATCCAGTTCATCCTCTGCTTAGGGTCTTATAAAGATAGAGTTAAGATGTTAGCCTGTATGAATTGAGTTCTCATCTAGATGGTTAACTGAGAATGGATCTGTTTCCAAGCTGCCTCAGATTGTTGGCAGAGTTTATTCTTTATAGTTGCAGGGTTCATGGCAGGTTGCTCCTTCCAAGCAGGCAACAGAGAGAAAGGGATTCGAGTAAATGGGTGCTATGTGCTCCTGTAATCATGCACATCCAATCAACTTTGCCACTTTCCAGGGGTTAGAAGTAAGCCACAGGTCATTTCTACTCTCAAGGGGGAGCATGGCAACCCACTCCAGTATTTTTGCCTAGAGAATCCCAATGGACAGAGGGGCCTGGCAGGCTGTAGTCCATGGGGTCACAAAAAGTCAGATATGACTGAGCAACTAAGCATGCGAATACCTTAAGGATCATGGCAGCCTTCTTAGAATGTCTGCCATACCCTGTATTATAGTTCCCATTCTCTTATGATATAGTTTATGTCTCTCAAATCTTTTAAGAATCTGATCTCTTTACAAGAATTTTTATCTCCATGATCTCAACAGTTTATGCTACTGGGGTCTCAAAGAGTTGGACACAACTTAAGTGACTTAGCACACATTTGTGGGTTAAGTAACTTATGATTTCAATTTACCACTGGATGCTTATATTATTCTGTAGAGTCTGTGTTTTTATCTGTCTCACAAATTGTAAACTTTTTGAAGGCGAGAACAATATTTGTAACTTATTTTGTCTAGCACCTAATTAAATAAAAATCAGCATTTAACAGTATACTCATTGTTTACTGAGTAAACCTTTTAGAGCATGAGACTATTGAGCAATTCAATTTGTAAGATGGATGTGATCCTGCCCTCAAGATGACAGATGTGCCATGCCTTGTGAAATGTGTTGTTTGAGGGGTGTCATAATGTACTCAATTCTCCAGGAACATCATGCCTCTGATATAAGGTCACTGTTTTTCCTCATTTTCTTTTCTTAGTTTTGCATGAAACATTAGTTGTGTGGAGAGCTGCCAAACATCTTGAAATAGGGGAACTGGATATAAGGTGCATTTCTGGGGTAAAGAAGAGCAGTTGGCCGTGATCAGAAGGTGATGGAGAAGTTCTAGGAAGGAAGGATCAGTAAGTAAAAGAATTCAAACTTTAGGGAGAAGGTTTCCCAAAGGGTTTTCTTTCAGGCTTTTGTTCATCAGATATCTTAAAGGTGTTATTTGAAAAAAAGATTTTTATTGTCCGAGGATGTTAAGTGATGTTAAACAGATTCTTAGAAGTGCATTCTTTAGACTTCCTAATAAGCATCATGTGCTTCCAATGGGGAGATTTCAGATGTGACTTCTCTGAAATTTGTTTTTCTTGGAGGTGTGTGTGTAAAACTTAGAGAATTTCTTGATTAGTTTAAAAAATATAAGTTTACAAAAGTAAAAACCAAATGACATCTTGAATCACATAATGACTTTGGAGATGGAAAGAAATATTGACTAGAGCTGTGTGGGTATGGCTGGGCCAGTGGGGGAACACCTGTGTCACTGAAGAAAGAAGAGAGACATCTTTAAGCATTCTTGTTTGCATCTTGAGTTTAGATAGCCTGAGCAAAGCTTCCCTATTAGTTAGCAAATCTATGAGGGAATGTCCCATGGTCAATGTAGTGAGTTGATCAAGTTTTTACTAAGTCATTTGAAAAAGCATCAAAAAATACATTTATTTTTGTTAGTGACTGAATAGATAATATCCATGATATATGCTTAGTCACTCAGTCATGTCCAATTCTGTGACCCCATGGACTGTAACCCGCCAGGCTCCTCTGTCCATGGAATTTTCCAGGCAAGAATACTGGAATGGGTTTCCATTTCCTACTCCAGGAACCTTCCCAACCCAGGGATTGAACCCACATCTCCTGCATTGGCAGGCGGGTTCTTTACCACAGAGCCACCAGGGCTTCTACAATATCCATAGGTACCATACAGAAATAGAAGCTAAACGCATTACATCACAAATGTAAGCTAAATGTACTTCTTTATCTTGTCATTCTAAAGTTGAATTTCTGTCAATTTGTATACTACAAACAGGGTTTTCCTGTGTGAGTCAATGGTTTGTTTTACCAGGTCCAAGGACTGATATTTTAATAAGCTTCAGATTGATTGTTTTAAAAAAACCAAACAACTACATTTATTAGGATGTTTACTCAGAGAATTATCTTTCTTTTCTTAGTGGAGTAAACTGTATTTAACATAGGAGTCAATCACCTTTTGAAAGTGACCTGTTGAATATAGTTTTCTTGATTTAGTTATAGTCAATTGATAAGTGAAATCTGTTTTCATTCCAGTCCCAAAGAAGAGTAATGCCAAAGAATGTTCAAACTATTCCACAATAGCACCCATTTCACATGCTAGTAAGGTAATGCTCAAAATCCCTCAAGCTAGGCTTCAACAGTATGTGATCTGAGAAATTCCAGATATACAAGCTGGATTTAGAAAAGGCCGAGGAACCAGAGATAAAGTTGCCAACATCCTTTGGGTCATAGAAAAAGCAAGGGAATTCCAGAAAAACAGCTACTTCTGCTTCACTAACTATATAGGTTAAGTCTTTGACTGTGTGAATCACAACAAACTGGAAAGTTTTTAAATAGATGGCAGACCACCTTACTGAACCCCTGAGAAACGTGCATGCAGGTCAAGAAGCAACAGTTAAAACTGAACATGGACAACAGACTGGTTCCAAATTGGGAAAGGAGCACATCAAGGCTGTATATTATCACCCTGCTTATTTTACTTATATGCAGAGTATATCATGAGAAATGCCAGCCTGAATGAAGCAGAAGCTGGAATCAAGGTTGACAGGAGAAATATCGATAACCTCAGATATGCAGATGACACCACCCTTATGGCAGAAAGTGGAGGGAGGTGGGAGGGGGGTTCATGTTTGGGAACGCATGTACACCCTTGGTGGATTCATGTCAATGTATGGCAAAACCAACACAGTATTGTAAAGTAAAATAAAGTAAAAATAAAAATTAAAAAAAAAAAGAAAGTGAAGAGGAACTAAAGAGCCTCTTGATGAAGGAGAAAGAGGACAGTGAAAAAGCTGGCTTAAAGCTCAACATTCAAACAACTAAGATCATGGCATCTGGTCCCATAACTTCATGGGAAATAGATGGGGAAACAGTGGAAACAGTGGGAGACTTGATTTTTTGGGGCTCCAAAACCACTGCAGTTGGTGACTGCAGCCATGAAATTAAAAGAATCTTGTTCCTTGGAAGGAAAGCTATGAAAGCTATGACAAACATAGACAGCCTATTAAAAAGCAGAGACATCATTTTGTTAACAAATGTTCATATAGTCAAAGCTATGGTTTTTCCAATAGCCATGTTTGGATGTGAGAGTTGGGCCATAAAAATGGCTGAATTCCAAAGAACTGATGCTTTCAAATTGTGGTGCTGGTGAAGACTCCTGGAGTCCCTTGACTGCAAGGGGATCAATTCAGTCAATCCTAAAGGAAATCAACCCTGAATATTCATTGGAAGGACTGATGCTGAAACTCCAATATTTTGGCCACCTGATGTGAGGAGCTGATTCATTGGAAAAGATCCTGATGCTGGGAAAGATTGAGGACAGGAGGAGAAGAGGATGACAGAGGATGAGATGGTTGGATGGCATCACTGACAAAATGAACATGAGTTTGAGTAAGCTTTGACAGATGGTGAAGGATAGGGAAGCCTGGAGTACTACAGTCCATGGGGTGTCAAAGAGTCAGACATAGCAGCTGAATAACAACAACTCTAAGAGTAAGTTTATATAAGCAAATATTAAATGTATTTCTAATGGAATAACTTCACACACACACACATAGACACAGACAAAGCAACAACATGAAGTACCATTCTTCCTCAAAGGTGTCTCAGAAGTTCTAAATCTCAGTGAAAGGGATAATGGTGATTCCATTATCAGAAACAATGAAATAAAGCTGCAATATGTGGTTCAGAAGGATGGTGGAAGATAGGGTGGTATATTTAATTTTATTTTTATATTAATTTTTTTATCACTTTCAGTTTTAAAATTTTTTTAAAATATAAATTTATTTATTTTAATTGGAGGCTAATTACTTTACAATATTGTATTGGTTTTGCCATACATCAACATGAATCCACCACGGGTGCACACATGTTCCCCATCCCAAACCCCCCTCCCTCCTCCCTCCCCATAACATCCCTCTGGGTCATCCCAGTGCACCAGCCCTGAGCATCCTGTATCATGCATTGAACCTGGACTGGCAATTTGTTTCACACATAATATTATACATGTTTCAGCACCATTCTCCCAAATCATCCCACCTTCACCCTCTCCCACAGAATCCAAAAGACTGTTCTATACATCTGTGTTTCTTTTGCTGCCTCACATACAGGGTTATTGTTACCATCTTTCTAAATTCCACATATATGCATTAGTATACTGTATTGGTGTTTTTCTTTCTGGCTTACTTCACTCTGTATAATAGGCTCCAGTTTTATCCACCTCATTAAAACTGATTCAAATGTGTTCTTTTTAATGGCTGAGTAAGACTCCATTGTGTATATGTACCTCAGCTTTCTTATCCATTCCTCTGCTGATGAACATCTAGGTTGCTTCCATGTCTTGACTATTATAAACAGTGCTGTGATGAACATTGAGGTACATGTGTCTCTTTCAATTTTGGTTTCCTCGGTGTGTATGCCCAGCAGCGGGATTGCTGGGTCATAAGGCAGTTCTATTTCCAGTTTTTTAAGGAATCGCCACAGTGTTCTCCATAGTGGCTGTACTAGTTTGCATTCCCACCAACAGTGTAAGAGGGTTCCCTTTTCTCCACACCCTCTCCAGCATTTATTGCTTGTAGACTTTTGGATCGCAGCCATTCTGACTGGCATGAAATGGTACCTCATTGTGGTTTTGATTTGCATTTCTCTGATAATGAGTGATGTTGAGCATCTTTTCATGTGTTTGTTAGCCATCTGTATGTCTTTGGAGAAATGTCTATTTAGTCCTTTGGCACAGTTTTTGATTGGGTCATTTCTTTGGCCCATTTTTTGATTGCGTTGTCTATTTTTCTGGACTTGAGCTGCAGGAGTTGTTTGTATATTTTTGAGATTAGTTATTTGTCAGTTGCTTCATTTGCTATTATTTTCTCCCATTCCGAAGGCTGTCTTTTCACCTTGCTTATGGTTTCCTTTGTTGTGCAGAAGCTTTTAAGTTTAATTAGGTCCCACTTGTTTATTTTTGCTTTTATTTCCAATATTCTTGGAGGTGGGTCATAGAGGGTCCTGCTTGATTTGTGTCAGAGAGTGTTTTGCCTATATTCTCCTCTAGGAGTTTTATAGTTTCTGGTCCTACATTTAGATCTTTAATCCATTTTGAGTTTATTTTTGTGTGTGGTGTTTGAAAGTGTTCTAGTTTCATTCTTTTACAAGTGGTTGACCAGTTTTCCCAGCACCACTTGTTAAATAGATTGTCTTTTCTCCATTGTATATTCTTGCCTCCTTTGTCGAAGATAAGGTGTCCATAGCTGTGTGGATTTATCTCTGAGCTTTCTATTTTGTTCCATTGATCTATATTTCTGTCTTTGTGCCAGTACCATACTGTCTTGATGACTGTGGCTTTGTAGTAGAGCCTGAAGTCAGGCAGGTTGATTCCTCCAGATCCATTCTTCTTTCTCAAGATTGCTTTGGCTATTCGAGGTTTTCTTGTACTTCCATACAAATTGTGAAATTATTTGTTCTAGCTCTGTGAAAAATACCATTGGTAGCTTGATAGGGATTGCATTGAATCAATAGATTGCTTTGGGTAGTATCGTCATTTTCACTGTATTGATTCTTCCGATCCATGAATACGGTATATTTCTCCATCTATTAGTGTCCTCTTTGATTTCTTTCATCAGTGTTTTATAGTTTTCTATATATAGGTCTTTAGTTTCTATATGTAGATATATTCCTAAGTATTTTATTCTTTTCGTTGCAATGGTGAATGGAATTGTTTTCTTAATTTCTCTATTTTCTCATTAGTAGTGCATAGGAATGCAAGGGATTTCTGTGTGTTGATTTTATATCCTGCAACTTTACTATATTCATTGATTAGCTTTAGTAATTTTCTGGTGGAGTCTTTGGGGTTTTCTATGTAGAGGATCATGTCATCTGCAAACAGTGAGAGTTTTATGTCTTTTCCAATTTGGATTCCTTTTATTTCTTTTTCTGCTCTGATTGCTGTGGCCAAAACTTCCAAAACTATGTTGAACAGTAGTGGTGAAAGTGGGCACCCTTGTCTTGTTCCTGACTTTAGGGGAAATGCTTTCAATTTTTCGCCATTGAAGATAATGTTTGCTGTGGGTTTGTCATATATAGCTTTTATTATGTTGAGGTATGTTCCTTCTATTCCTGCTTTCTGGAGAGTTTTTATCACAAATGGATGTTGAATTTTGTCAAAGGCTTTCTCTGCATCTATTGAGATAATCATATGACTTTTATTTTTTCAATTTGTTAATGTGTTGTATTATATTGATTGATTTGTGGATATTGAAGAATCCTTGCATCCCTGGGATAAAGCCCACTTGGCCATGATTTATGATCTTTTTCTTGTGTTGTTGGATTCTGATTGCTAGAATTTTGTTAAGGATTTTTTAATCTATGTTCATCAATGATATTGGCCTGTAGTTTTCTTTTTTTGTGGCATCTTTTTCAGGTTTTGGTATTAGGGTGATGGTGGCCTCATAGAAAGAGTTTGGAAGTTTGCAATTTTCTGGAAGAGTTTGAGTAGGATAGGTGTTAGCTCTTCTCTAAATTTTTGGTAGAATTCAGCTGTGAAGCCGTCTGGACCTGGGCTTTTGTTTGCTGGAAGATTTCTGATTACAGTTTCAATTTCTGTGCTTGTGATGTGTCTATTAAAGTTTTATATTTCCTCCTCGTTCAGTTTTGGAAAGTTGTACTTTTCTAAGAATTTGTCCATTTCTTCCAAGTTGTCCATTTTATTGGCATATAATTGCTGATAGTAGTCTCTTATGATCCTCTGTATTTCTGTGTTGTCTGTTGTGATCTCTCCATTTCCATTTCTAATTTTATTGATTTGGTTTTTCTCCCTTTGTTTCTTGATGAGTCTGGCTAATGGTTTGTCAATTTTATTTATCCTCTTAAAGAACCAGCTTTTGGCTTTATTGATTTTTGCTATGGTCTCTTTTGTTTCTTTTGCATTTATTTCTGCCCTAATTTTTAAGATTTCTTTCCTTCTACTAACCCTGGGGTTCATATTTTCTTCCTTTTCAAGTTACTTTAGTTGTAGTTAGGTTATTTATTTGACCTTTTTCCTGTTTCTGAGGTATTCCTATATTGCTATGAACCTTCCCCTTAGCACTGCTTTTACAGTGTCCCACAGGTTTTAGGTTGTTGTGTTTTCATTTTCATTCATTTCTATGCATATTTTGATTTCTTTTTTGATTTATTCTGTGATTTGTTGGTTATTCAGCAGCGTGTTGTTCAGCCTCCATATGTTGGAATTTTTAATAGTTTTTCTCCTGTAATTGAGATCTAATCTTACTGCATTATGGTCAGAAAAGATGCTTGGAATGATTTCAATTTTTTGAATTTACCAAGGCTAGATTTATGGCCCAGAATGTGATCTATCCTGGAGAAGGTTCCATGTGCACTTGAGAAAAAGGTGAAATTCATTGTTTTGGGGTGAAATGTCCTATAGGTATCAAGTAGGTCCAACTGGTCTTTTGTATCATTTAAAGTTTGTGTATCCTTGTTAATTTTCTGTTTAGTTGATCTATCCATAGGTGTGAGTGGGGTATTAAAGTCTCCCACTATTATTGTGTTACTGTTGATTTCCCCTTTCATACTTGTTAGCATTTGTCTTACATATTGCAGTGCTCCTATATTGGGTGCATATGTATTTATAATTGTTATATCTTCTTCTTGGATTGATCCTTTGATCATTATATAGTGTCCTTTGTCTCTTTTCACAGCCTTAGTTTTAAAGTCTATTTTATCTGATATGAGTATTGGTACTCCTGCTTTCTTTTGGTCTCTATTTGCATGGAATATCTTTTTCCATCCCTTCACTTTCAGTCTGTGTATGTCCCTTGTTTTGAGGTGGGTTTCTTGTAGACAGCATATATAGGGATCTTATTTTTGTATCCATTCAGCCAGTCTTTGTCTTTTGGTTGGGGCATTCAACCCATTTACGTTTAAGGTAGTTATTGATAAGTATGGTCCTGTTGCCATTTACTTTATTGTTTTGGGTTTGAGTTTATACACCCTTTTTGTGTTTCCTGTCTAGAGAAGATTCTTTAGCCTTTGTTGGAGAGCTGGTTTGGGGGTGCTGAATTCTCTCAGCTTTTGCTTGTCTGTAAAGCTTTTGATTTCTCCTTCATATTCCAATGAGATCCTTGCTGGGTACAGTAATCTGGGCTGTAGGTTATTTTCTTTCATCTCTTTAAGTATGTCCCACCATTTCCTCCTGGCCTGAAGAGTTTCTATTGAAAGATCAGCTGTTATCCTTATGGGAATCCCCTTGTGTGTTATTTGTTGTTTTTCCCTTGCTGCTTTTAATATTTGTTCATTGTGTTTGATCTTTGTTAATTTGATTAATATGTGTCTTGGGGTGTTTCGCCTTGGATTTATCCTGTTTGGGACTCTTTGGGTTTCTTGAACTTGGGTGATTATTTCCTTCCCCATTTTAGGGAAGTTTTCAAATATTATCTCAAATATTTTCTCATGGTCTTTCTTTTTGTCTTCTTCTGAGACTCCTATAATTCGAATGTTGGGGCATTTAACATTATCCCAGAGGTTTCTGAGATTGTCCTCATTTCTTTTAATTCACTTTTCTTTTTTCCTCTCTGATTCATTTATTTCTACCATTCTATCTTCTACCTCACTAATCCTATCTTCTGCCTCCGTTATTCTACTATTTGTTCCCTCCAGAGTGTTTTTGGTCTCATTTATTGCATTATTCATTATATATAGACTCTTTTTTATTTCTTCTAGGTCCTTGTTAAACCTTTCTTGCATCTTCTCAGTCCTTGTCTCCAGGCTATTTATCTGTGATTCCATTTTGATTTCAAGATTTTGGATCATTTTCACTATCATTATTCAGAATTCTTTATCAAGTAGATTCCCTATCTCTTCCTCTTTCGTTGATTTGGTGGGCATTTATCCTGTTCCTTTACCTACTGGGTATTCCTCTGTCTCTTCATCTTGTTTATATTCCTGTGTTGGCAGTGGCCTTTCCGTATTCTGGCAGTTCTCTTTATTGTGGAGTTTCCTTGCTGTGGGTTGGGTTGTACTGGTGGCTTGTCAAGGTTTCCTGGTTAGGGAAGCTTGTGTCAATGTTGTGGTGGGTGGAGCTGGATTTCTTCTCTCTGGAGTGCAATGAAGTGTCCAGTAATGAGTTATGAGATGTCAGTGGGTTTGGAGTAACTTTGGGCAGCCTGTATATTGAAGCTCAAGGCTGTGTCCCTGTGTTGCTGAAGAATTTGCATGGTATGTCTTGCTCTGAAACTTGTTGGCCCTTGGGTGGTGCTTGTTTTCAGGGTAGGTATGGAGGCGTTTGATGAGCTCCTGTTGATTAATGTTCCCTGGAGTTGGGAGTTCTCTGGTGTTCTCAGGATTTGGACTTAAGCCTCCTGCTTCTGGTTTTCAGTCTTATTTTTACAGTAGCCTCAAGTCTTCTCTGTATACAGCACTGTTGATAAAACTTCTCCTTTCAAAGACAATGGGCCTCTCTACTGGGTGCCTGATGTCCTCTGCCAGCATTCAGAAGTTGTTTTGTGGAATTTACTCAGCATTCAAATGTTCTTTTGGTGAATTTGTTGGGGAGAAAGTGGTCTTCCTGTCCTATTCCTCCTCCATCTTAGGACTGCGTCTTATATTTAATTTTAGAAATGTTCAATTAGGGGGTAAGGTGAATTTGAAAGTCATGATATTCTGATGTCACAGGTCTGGGAATTGACTTCTCAGAAAAAGCCTGGGGAACAGAGAGAAACTATTTTAGTAAATTCTGGAAACATATCAATAAGCACTGGGTTAAAGGGTCAGAGATTTGAAGAGCCAACTCATTGGAAAAGACCCCGATGCTGGGAAAACTTGAGGGCAAGAGGAGAAGGGGATGACAGAGGATGAGGTGGTTGGATGGCATTACCCACTCACTGTACATGGGTTTGAGAAAACTTCGGGAGATAGTGAAGGAGAGGGAAGCCTGGTGTGCTGCAATTCATGGGGTGGCAAAGAGACACAACTTAGTGACTAAACAACAAAGGGTCAAAGAAAATCTATAGAGATTTTTTTTTTTTGTTTTAAGTATAGTTTATATATAATGTTGTGTTTATTTCTTCTGTACAGCAGAGTGATTCAGTTACACATGTATATGTGTTCTTTTTTTCATATTCTTTTCCCTTATGGTTTATCACAGGATATTAAATAATCCCCAGTGCTACACAGTAGGACATTGTTGTTTATCCATGCTGTGCAATAGTTGTATCTACTAATCCCAAATTCCCTAATCATACTGCCTCTACCCTGCTTCCCCCTTGGCTTCCATAATTCTGTTCTCTATGTCTGTAGGTCTGTTTCATAGAGAGGTCCATTTGTGTCACATTTTAGATTGCACATATAAGTAATATCATATTGTATTTGTCTTTCTCTTTCTGACTTACTTCACTTAGTATGGTAATCCACAGGTTGATCCAAGTTGCTGCAAATGGCACTATTTCACTCTTTTTTATGACTGAGTAGTATTCCATTGTATATATGTACCACATTTTCTATATCCATTCATCTATCAATGGATACTTAGGATGTGTCCATGTCTTGGCTATAGTGAATACTGTTGCTGTGAACATAGGGGTGCCTGTGTATTTTTGAGTTTTAGTTTTATCTGGGTGTGTGCTCAGGTGTGGGATTGCTGGATCACAATGGCAACTCTATTTTTAGCTTTGTCAGGATCCTTGATACTGTTTTTCATAGTGGCTGTTCCACTTTACATTCCCATAAGCAGTGTAGGAGAGTTCACTTTTCTCTACACCCTCTCCAACATGTGTTATTGGTAGACCTTTTAATTATGTCATTCTGGTTGGTGTGGAGTGATATACCTCATTGTATTTTTGATTTATAGTTCTCTAATAACTATCAATGTTGATCATCTTTTCATGTGCCTGTTGGCCATCATTAGAATAAATATTTCAATTAAGTGGAAACAAGCAGGCAAATTTTGCCAAATACATAGAGTTTCTTAGGAAAATATTATAAATGAAAAAATCTTGGAGGTAGTCACTTTTTCAACTAATGTTAAAAGAACTGATGAAAAAATTAATGAAACTTTTATGTAAGTTAATGTCAAAGTTGAAAAATATGTCTATATAATATGATGACTTAGAAAAAATTCTTTGAAGATCTGAGTAACTAGAACAAACAAAAAATAAAAAAGATTAACTAGAACAAACAAATGCTTCATATAATTCTTATTATAAGTGGATCATTCTCAGCAAAATCTCTGATCATCTGCATTCAGATTAGTAGCACTCTCTCATTCTCTCCTAACCTGTGAAATCAATCAAGTTATCATTATATGGGTATTTATTAGTCATTTATTTTTCTGTCTCCCCACCTCCCCATGTTTGAATATAAGCTCCACAAATGGATATCATAGCAGCTCAATAAATCTTGTTGAACAAATGAAAGAATCTGTCTTATATTCAGAAGAATGACTTAGAATGGTGAGTACAATATATGCAACCACCACCACCATAAATTCCAGGTTATCTGAAAGATCCAAGAAGGCTTTTGTTTGGAGCTATGATTCTTCCAAGTGTATCCTGGCTTGGAAGGGAGTGTATACAAGACCGAAACTTAGCAGCTATTTTCTTTCACTGTGGCACTCCTGTGAAGTGATCCCCAATTAAGTTTTGAGCACCAACTGGAAGACTCTGCAGCAGCCATATTGTGAATGTAAGTTCTCAGGGAGGCTGAAAGTTAGCCCAGTATTTGGGTGGGCTGTGTCACTCAGACTGGATTTTTTATTTATAGGGCCCTCTTGAGGAAGGCATTCTGGTCCTATGGAATTTTTAGACTGGCTTGGGACCAGATTGCCTTCCAAATGCCTAGGCAGAGTCCTGGGCCTCACCTTCTGGCAGCCAGCCTCCTGGCAGACTTCCAATCACATTATTCTACTAATAGTTTAGTGAAAAATGCTGAGAGTGTGTCTTCATCTTTATCTTCTGTTCCTGCTAAAGCGAATCCAATAACAGCTTCTGGAAAGCATTCTAATAATCTCCAAAGTGTTTAAGAAGCATTACTCACATTATCACAGAAACATGCCTTGCTCCAGAAATGTATTTACTGTTCTTTTTAGAAACACAGATGCAGTCTAGGTAAATAATACAAAACAGTTACTCTCTTGCCAAGGGGAAAATGCTGTTTTTGTATTTATCTATTTAAAAAGCAAATGAAATCATTCATAGTGAAGGAAGATGTATGATAGATCAGGATCTTAGACTTGCTCTCTTCTTATTCATCTGTATATTTATCAAGCACTATCTTTTCAAGTTTATCTCAATCTGGTTTAACTGAGGAGGGTTTATTTTCTTTTAAGTCAGCCTGTGTATAATAAACAAAATTTTATTGTTTAACTCTTTCATGGTTTGCAGACATGGCTTCTGTTAATTTACTATCTAACAGTATGCTGCAAAAAAAAAAAAATGTGGGAAATTTTTAAAGTCTTAGTATTTAGAGGTTGGGGCTTCCAAGGCAGCTCAGTCGTAAAGAATTTGCCTGCCAAGCAGGAGACATGGGTTCGATCCCTGGGTCAGAAATATTACCTGGAGATGTAAACAGCAACTCACTCCAGTACTCTTGCCTGGGAAATCCCATAGACAGAGGAGCCTGGTGGGCTACAATCCATGGGATCGCAAAGAGTCGGACACAACTTAGTGATTAAACAACAGCAACAATTTTATCTATTTTTATCTATTTTATCTATTTTTAAAAATTATTTATTTATTTTTAATGTATTTGTCTGTACCAGGTCGTTGTTGTAGCATGTGGGATCTAGCTCCCTGACCAGGGTTCGAACCTGGGCTCGCTGCATTGGGAGCATGAAGACTTAGCCACTGGACCACCTGGGAAATCCTAAGATTATCTATTTTTTAATGAAGTTTTAATTATTTGGAATATCAAATCATTGATTAGCCCTTTAAGGGGAGAGAATATGAGTGAATGCAAGCAGCAATGAGCAAGCTTCTTTCTCTTGCTTCATTTCAGTTCACTTCAGTCACTCAGTTGTGTCCTACTCTTTGTGATCCCATGGACTGCAGCATGGACTTTGCAACTCTCTGTCCATCACCAGCTCCCAAAGTTTACTCAAACTCATGTCCATTGAGTCAGTGATGCCATCCAACCATCTCATCCTCTGTCAACCCTTCTCCTGCTGCGTTCAATCTTTCCTAGTATCAGGGTCTTTTCCGGTGAGTCAGTTCTTTGCATAGGGTGGCCAAAGTATTGGAGTTTCAGCTTCAGCATCAGACCTTCCAATGAACATTCAGGACTGATTTCATTTAGGATGGACTGGTTGGATCTCCTTGCTGTCCAAGGGACTCTCAAAAGTCTCCTCCAATACCATAGATCAAAAGCATAAATTCTTCAGCTCTGAGCTTTCTTTCTAGTCCAACTCTCAAATCCATACATGACCACTGGAAAAACCATAGCTTTGACTACACAGACTTTTGTCTGTGCAGTCAAGTAATGTCTCTGCTTTTTAATATGTTGTCTAAGTTTATCATAACTTCCCTTCCACGGAGTAAGCACCTTTTAATTTCATGGCTGCAGCCACCATCTGCAGTGATTTTGGAGCCCCCTGAAATAAAGTCTGCCACTGTTTCCCCATCTATTTGACATGAAGTGAAGGGACCAGATGCTATGATCTTAGTTTTCTGAATGTTGAGCTTTAAGCCAGCTTTTTCACTCCCCTCTTTCACTTTTTTCAAGTCTGACACTGTTTCCAATGTTTTTCCATCTATTTCCCATGAAGTGATGGGACCAGATGCCATGATCTTCGTTTTCTGAATGTTGAGCTTTAAGCCAACTTTTTCACTCTCCACTTTCACAATTATCAAGAGGCTTTTTATTTCCTCTTCACTTTCTGCCATAAGGGTGGTGTCATCTGCATATCTGAGGTTATTGATATTTCTCCTGGCAATCTTGACTCCAGCTTGTACTTCTTCCAGTCCGGTGTTTCTCATGATGTACTCTGCATAGAAGTTAAATAAGCAGGGTAACAATATACAGCCTTGTCACACTTCTTTTCCTATTTGGAGCCAGTCTGTTGTTCTGTGTCCAGTTCTAACTGTTGCTTCCTGACCTGCATACAGATTTCTCAAGAGGCAGGTCAGGTGGTCTGGTATTCCCATCTCTTTCAGCATTTTCCAGTTTGTTGTGATCCACACAATCAAAGGCTTTGGCATAGTCAATAAAACAGAAATAGATGTTTTTCTGGAACTCTCTTGCTTTTTCCATGATCCAGCAGATGTTGGCAATTTGATCTCTGGTTCCTCTGCCTTTTCTAAATCCAGCTTGAACATCTGGAAGTTCATGGTTCATGTAGTTTTGAAGTCTGACTTGGAGAATTTTGAGCATTACTTTACTAGCGTGTGAGATGAGTGCAATTGTGTGGTAGTTTGAACATTCTTTGGCATTGCCTTTCTTTGGGACTGGAGTGAAAACTGACCTCTTCCAGTCCTGTGTCCACTGCTGAGTTTTCCAAATTTGCTGGCATATTGAGTGCAGCACTTTCACAGCATCATCTTTCAGGATTTGAAATAGCTCCACTGGAATTCCATCACCTCCACTAGCTTTGTTCATAGTGATGCTTTCTAAGGCCCACTTAACTTCACATTCCAGGATGTCTGGCTCTAGGTGAGTGATCAAACCACCATGATTATCTGGGTCATGAAGATCTTTTTTGTACAGTTCTGTGTATTCTTGCCACCTCTTCTTAATATCTTCTGCTTCTGTTATGTCCATACCATTTCTGTCCTTTATTGAGCCCATGTTTGCATGAAATATTCCCTTAGTATCTCTGATTTTCTTGAAGAGATCTCTAGTCTTTCCCATTCTATTGTTTTCCTCTATTTCTTTGCATTGATCACTGAGGAAGGCTTTCTTATCTCTTCTTGCTATTCTTTGGAATTCTGCATTCAAATGGGTATATCTTTCCTTTTCTCCTTTGCTTTTGGCTTCTCTTCTTTTCACAGCTATTCATAAGATCTCCTCAGACAGCCATTTTGCTTTTTTGCATTTCTTTTTCTTGGCATTGGTCTTGATTCCTGTCTCCTGTACAATGTCATGAACCTCCATTCATAGTTCTTCAGGCACTCTGTCTATCAGATCTAATCCCTTGAATCTATTTGTCACTTCACTGTATAATCATAAGGGATTTGATTTAGGTCATACTTGAATGGTCTAGTGGTTTTCCCTACTTTCCTCAATTTCAGTCTAAATTTGCATAAGGAGTTCATGATCTGATCCATAGGCCACTCCCAGTGTTGTTTTTGCTGATTGTACAGAGCTTCTCCATTTTTGACTGCAAAGAATATAATCAATCTGATTTTGGTATTGACCATCTGGTGATGTCCATGTGTATTCTTCTCTTGTGTTGTTGGAAGTGGGTGTTTGTTATGACCAGTGTGTTCTCTTGGCAAAACTCTATTAGCCTTTGCCCTGCTTCATTCTGTACTCCAAGGCCAAATTTGCCTGGTACTCCAGGTGTTTCTTGACTTCCTTCTTTTGCATTCCAGTCCCCTATAATGAAGAGGACATCTTTTTTGGGTGTTAGTTCTAGAAGGTCTTGTAGGTCTTCACAGGACTGTTCCACTTCAGCTTCTTCAGCATTACTGGTCGGGGCACAGACTTGGATTACTGTGATAATGAATGGTTTGCCTTGGAAACGAACAGAGATCATTCTGTCATTTTTGAGACTGCATCCAAGTACTGCATTTCGGACTCTTTTGTTGACCATGATGGCGACTCCATTTCTTCTGAGGGATTCTCACCCACAGTACTAGTCTCTTGCTTTCCTCCCTCCAATTCCTGATGGAAAAGCTACATCATTTGCAGTTAGATAGTCGTTTTCTGAATGGCAGTATGTTTTAAGAGTCATGACTCTTATTGTACCTCAGCTGCACGTGCATGATTTAACATGTGTTTGATATGATTCAAGTTGGACATAAATCTAGAAAATACTTAGTGTGAGCACAGTGCCTGGGTCATGGTATACACTCAATAAATGAATATTGAATGAAATGTCCTTTTTACTTTAATTCCTTTGCCTGTATTCACATATCTTACAAACTCTGCTGAAAACCATGGCTCATGAGACTAGGAGGAAAGGCAGTTTCAATCTGGGTCTCCACAGTCCGTTTGCCCCAGAGTTCCAAGTGCAGCTGAAGCAGATGGCTAAGGGAGAAACCCTGGTGACTGCTATTGAATTCACCTTGGATCTGATAGGAGAGGAAATCATTTAATGAGGAAATTCTGCTGTTTCTTTCCTGTGTGAACTTCCAGAGTCAGTGGAGACCCAGGTGTCTGAGCTGGTCTGGAATGAGTTGTGTGGAGTTCTTACCCCCAGGCATTTCTTGTTATGCTCTGTGATCTTATAGAGAAAACTAAGAATGAGTCAGCAGGAGGTTTCAAGGCTGACAGGAGCTCTGTCTTGGGCTCCACTGTATAGGGCGTGCGAGGCAGAATAAACTGTTGGCCCACCAATGTGGTGCAAAGTCTGCGTGGCATATGTTCTCTGACTTCACAGCCCTGGAACTCTGCTAATGGCTGCTCACAAAAAAACTAATGAAAATAGTCTACCAAAACAGAGTGAATCAGCTGTTCCTTCCTTCTCTGTTGGAATTTATTTTAAGTATTAAAATCAAGTGTGAATTTATAAAATTTTATAACTCTAACTCTAGAAACAGGAAACCTCTGGAAGAATCATTAGTCTGTCCCTTTTACCTATCTAGTAAGTTACAGGAAAATGAAAGTGTTCGTCGCTCAGTGATGTCTGACTCTGCAACACTATGGACCATAGCCCGCCAAGCTTCTCTATCCATGGGATTCTCCAGGCAAGAGTACTGGAGTGGGTTGCTATACTCTTCTCCAGGGGATCTTCCCGACCCAGGGATCTAACCCAGGTCTCCTGCATTGCAGGCCGATTCTTTATCATCTCAAGAAATCTGCCACTGTCTAAAGAATGGCCACCAGGGAAGCCCATTGTCAGTTATGCAGAGTTTTATAAAGAAATTTGGAATTTAGGGACTTCCCTGGTAGTCCAGTGGCTAAAACTCCACACTTCCAGTTCGGGGAACCTAGGTTCAATCCCTGGTCAAGGAACTAGATCCCACATATCACAACTAACTCTTTTCTTGCTACAACTGGAATAAAAAAATAAAAAGACCCTCTGGTGTGGCAACTAAGACATGGCATGGCCAATATATATATAAGAAATTTGGAATTTAGATGAATCTTAAACTTTCCTTTTGTCTTGTTGGGATGGCTCAGTTGTTCTCATCTAAGTGGTCCAGCATTTCATTGAACTTTTTCATTCCTGTCACAGTCCTTTGACTTAGGTAAGTGTAAAATTTTTTCTCTCATTTTCACAACACAGGGTTCCACCATGAACTTCTCTGTGAATTTCCACATCTGTTTTATATACTTTCTCTGGGTGTTAACTTCCTACAAGTTTCCATATCAGTCCATCATGCAGGCCCCCACCTCCCTACTGAAGCATGGACATTTCACTTTTGCAAAATCTAGTTTTGCATGGAGTCATGTTTAACATATTTTCATAATTATTGCTTGCACAGAGAATAGGCTCTGCATTTACCTTGTATGAAGGCTGGGATAGCATAAATGTCATCCTCATAGGACTGAAGTGAGGGTTAAATTGGATTTATAGAAAACATCAAAGTTCCTGGCATACCACAAGTGTTTCCATTTATCAATACTGTGTAGAGCTGACTGTGCCTTGAAATATGCTACTTGGCTTTTAAAATTGTAAATATTTTTGAAATTATGAAAAGGAGACACTTCTTCACGTGAATATAATATATAGGGAACACATCACATCAGGATATGAAGTTTCTTTTCTTGATATCGTGTCCTTTATTCTCTTTCACCATTTCTATGATTGAAGATGTGTTGTTGTTCAGAAGCTGAGTCATGTCAGACTCTCTGGGACCCATGGACTGCAGCACACCAGGCTTCCCTGTCCTTCCCAACCTCCTAGAGTTTGCTCAAACTGATGTTCATTAAGTCAGTGATGCCATCCAACCATCTCATCCTCTGTTGCCCCATTTTCCTCCTGTTCTCAATCTTTCCGAGCATCAGGTCTTTCCCAATGAGTCAGCTCTTCACATCAGGTGGCCAAAGTATTGGAGATTCAGCTTCAGCATCAGTCCTTCCAATGAATATGCTTCTTCCCCAGATTCCAATGTAAAGAAGTGAGTAGTGAACTTGAGAGGACAGTACAATTATTATTATTTTAAAAAATTATTTATGTATTTGGTTGTGCCAGGTCTTAGTTGTGGCATGTGGGATTAATCTAGTTCCCTGAAGAGGGATTGAACTTGGGCCCCCTGCATTGGGAGCAGGGAGTCTTAGCCACTGGGCCACTTAGGAAGTCTCAAGATCAAAGGACAATTATATAAGTAACTGTTGATTCTTCGGGTGGAATCTACTAGCGCCACGTAGGAAGGCATATGACCTGGTCTTAATCTCAGCTCTGCTGTGAGTGTCTGGGTCAATCACTTATCAGGTTGAAATCTCAAGCTAGCTCTTCATCTGTAAAGTAGGAACAATACTAATGCTATATAAACCTAATCGGGTTGCTTTGATGTCCTGATGGAATGATGTATGTGAAAAAATTGGAAGATTTTTTTTATAAGTATAAGGTATTAAAACTGCCAAGGGATTGTCTAGATTTTCCTAACCATTTCAAAGCTAAAATAATCACTGTGGCTGGAGACCCACATGTGGATTCTTCTCAAAAAGCATAGTGGAAAATAAGCAGTTGTTTTATAAAAACTTCCATGTTTAATGATAATATTTGCTACTCTTGTTTGAAATTCTAAAGAAGGACAAGTTATTGGTTTCTTGATACATTTAGCAATTTTAATCCCTTTTCTATTTCTGAGGTCCAAACTCAGTGCCTTTTTTTAAAACCCAGAAACCTGCATAATATTATTCTGGAAGAAGGTGAGAAATCTGGTCCATGGAATAAAACAACTTTGTACCACACCTAAATTTGGAATGCAGAGATATACGAGAAATGTCAGTCTAAGCTGTCCAATATCTAGCATTAGAGAGAAAATGTTCATTTGAAACCAAGGTCCTTGACAGTATATTAATAGTGAAACAAAGCTTGATCTGTGACAAATTACATAAGAGTATTAGACAGTGCAGAAGACAACGAGGGGATTAATAAATGAAATTGAGTGATCATACCACAAAACAAACTGCTGTGGTTTCTGGAGACACAAATGTCACAAGCTTGTACATGTTGAAAGTTATATTTCACGTGTTCATTCAACTGATATTTTCAGATCATATCCTACATACCAGGTACTGTGTAAAGTTGTAGGACACAGAGACAAAAATATAGTCCCTTCCGCTAGACTGGTGGTTCTGAAGAAGGTAAATCTTGGTGTATTTTTTTAAATCTTGCATTCCACTCCTAGAGATTTAGATTTAGAAGCCCTGCAGTGGAACCTGAGCAAGTAGATTAAGAAACTCCATCATCTATTTTGTCCCCAGGGAACAAAATGAGTTCCCTGGGGTTTTGATGTGTCACTCTAGTTAATAATCACTCAACATTGTTAATGGACTTCCCTGGTGGCTCAGCGGTAAAGAATCTGCCTGCAAATACAGGAGACTGGGGTTCAATCCCTGGGTCAGGAAGATATCCTGGAGAAGGAAATGGCAACTCACTTCAGTATTCTTGTCTGGGAAATCCCCTGGACAGAGGCGCCTGGTGGGCTACAGTCAGGGTTTCCAAAGAGTTGGACAAGACAGCAACAACAACAACAACATGCAACAACATGCTAATAGGTGGGGATAGATGCAGCATGGTAAGAACAACTTCTGAGATGTGAACAGGATATTATGAAATGCAAAAATAGGGACACTTAATCTGTCCTCAGAGGAAGATGGATAGGGAAGGATTTCAGGAGAAAGTGATTCCTAATTTCCCCAAATATTTTTGTGTTGTTTTCTAACCATAAATTTAAACCATAAATTTAAATTTTTCATTGGTAGGAAACCAATGAAAAACAAAAAAAGCAAAAAAATCATCCATTATCTATGAATTTGATGTTCTTAAGTTTTGCTATAACATGTGCATGCTAAGTCACTTCAGTCATGTCCAACTCTTTATGACCCTGTAGACTATAGCCCACCAGGCTCCTCTGTTCATGGGGATTCTCCAGGCAAGAATACTGGAGTGGGTTGCCATGTGCTCCTCCAGGGGATCTTCCCAACCCAGGGATTGAACTCCATCACTTGCATCTCCTGCATTGGCAGGTAGGTTCTTACCACTAGTGCCACCTGGGAAGCCCCTGCTATAACATGTATATAGTGTTTTTTCCCTTAACTATCAATTTTGCATTGTGTGCTGCTGCTGCTGCTGCTAAGTCGCTTCAGTCGTGTCTGACTCTGTGCAACCCCATAGACGGCAGCCCACCAGGCTCCCCGGTCCTTGGGATTCTCCAGGCAAAAACACTGGTGGGGTTGCCATTTCCTTCTCCAATGCATGATAGTGAAAAGTGAAAGTGAAGTCGCTCATTCGTGTGCGACTCTTAGCGACATACTCCTTTCCAAATGATTCTGTATTTTCAAGGTTACTGAAGGGAAATGGCAACCCACTTCAGTATTCTTGCCTGAGAAATCCCACAGACAGAGGAGGCTTGTGGGCTCCAATCCACGGAGTCGCAAAAGAGTCCCACTCGAGTTAGCAACGGAACAATGACAGTGTGAAATGTTATCAATTGCAGGAAGCCGGGTGAACCTTTACACAGAATGTCTCGATTATTGTTCCAATTTCTTCTGAGACTACGATTACTTAAAACTGAATTAAAAAATACATGTCCCTCATGGAAATAGAGAATAAACCTTTTAGGTCAAATTTTAAAAAGAAAATCTGCTTATTTCCGTCTAAAGTTTCTTACCAAATCTGGCAGTGATTAAGACGACATGGCACGTCTCTCTGCTCTCCCCAACTCCTAGACCAGGGAGGCTCTCAATGAGCCGTCCGCTCACAGCGAATAGGTGAGAGGGAGGCCCCTGATTTTGTGAAAACCCAGGGAGAGAACGCTGCAAATAATTTACTTCCACCACGCTGCGTTTGAGGCTCACACGCACCAACTGCACATTCCCGGGCCAGCATTCTGCGGAGGCCGGGGGCCGGGAGCCCGGTCGGGAACCTGGGGGGGTCTGAGTTTCATCTCGCGACCTCCGAAGGCAGCAGAGAGTCAGGCTGGCTCAGGGCGAGCTGGTCCTTCTCCTTCTGCAAAACTTGGTCCTCCCACAGCGCCTGGTTCACCTGGTCATCGGTGAGCACCACGGGCTTGTATTTCTCGTCGAAGAGCAGCTCATTGGCCTCCGACTGCAGCTGGTGGGGCCCGACAATGTGCAGGTGAGCCAGCAGGTGCAGGAACTCGTCGTCGTCGTTGTCGTAGTCGCGCATTCGGGCCCCCAGCACCCACCAGCGGCCCACGAAGCCCACATCCAGAATCCGGTCCGGGAAGTCGGTCCAGCGGGGCTGCAGGTAGCGACAGCGAGCCTGGTAGAGGCTGGCCTGGGCGTCGAAGGGCGCCTCGTACACCAACGAGCAGTGGCGCAGACAAGCCGCGACCCTGCAGCCAGAGCAGCCGCTGAGCGAACGCCTCCGAGTCGCGGTTGCAAGTGGTGGGCGCCAGCAGCAGGAGGGTCCCCGACGTGTGGAGCAGCGCCTCCTGGAAGGCTGCCTTGCTCGGTGCCAGGGAGCAACAGGCCGCCGCGCCACCCAGCAGCCCCAAGTACACAGCCGCCCTCCCGGGCCGGGCCCGCACGGCCGCCGCCGCATCCTTGCAGATCTCGGTGTAATTTTGGAGCAGCGAGCTGGCCCAAGCGCCCAACCGTGCCCACACGCCGGGCTTTGCGGCCGCAGCATCACCCGCCTCTCTAAGGCTTTGCATTGTATAGATTTTTGGATTTATGATCTTTAATCATTCTGTAATTTAGGGAAATATACATACCTTTATTTTTGGGCTCCAAAATCACTGCAGATGGTGACTGCAGCCATGAAATTAAAGTTATGACCAACCTAGATAGCATATTCAAAAGCAGAGACATTACTTTGCCGACTAAGGTCTGTCTAGTCAAGGCTATGGTTTTTCCAGTAGTCATGTATGAATGTGAGTGTTGGACTGTGAAGAAGGCTGAGCGCTGAAGAATTGATGCTTTTGAACTGTGGTGTTGGAGAAGACTCTTGAGAGTCCCTTGGACTGCAAGGAGATCCAACCCCAGTCCATTGTGAAGGAGATCAGCCCTGGGATTTCTTTGGAAGGAATGATGCTAAAGCTGAAACTCCAGTACTCTGGCTACCTTGTATGAAGAGTTGACTCATTGGAAAAGACTTTGATGCTGGGAGGGATTGGGGGCAGGAAGAGAAGGGGACGACAGGATGAGATGGCTGGATGGCATCACTGACTCGATGGAAGTGAGTCTGAGTGAACTCCAGGAGTTGGTGATGGACAGTGAGGCCTGGCGTGCTGTGATTCATGGGGTCGCAAAGAGTCGGACACGACTGAGCGACTGAACTGAACTGAACTGACATAACTTTAAACATCTCTCTAGCCTTTTTCTTTGTAATTTTCTGGGATTTCTATTATCTGTATACAGGCATTTCTATTATCTGTATACATCTATTGTCTGTATATAGGCATCTTATTCTATCCTTTCTCTCTCTGAATTTTCATTTCTTTATTCCTCCTTTGTTTTTTTTTTCTTTTTATTTATTTATTTTAAATTTTTATTTTTACTTTATTTTACTTTACAATACTGTATTGGTTTTGCCATACATTGACATGAATCCACCATGGGTAGATTCTTTATTTCATTATTACAGTTGGTATTTTAACTATTATATTTTCAATATCCAGTAATTCCACTTGGTTCTCCCTTTTGACTTGTGGTCTGTTTCATATTATTTAAAACTTACCCTAGTTCTTTGAGACTTTTATTCTTGCTCTTAATTCTGCTTTATGCGATAAAACTCTTCTTTGTAGTGAATGTACTACAGAGTTAGTAATCTATTGCCCTATAAAAAATTATTGACAAGTTACCTCAAAACTTAATGATTTTAAAAACAATAATATATTTTTTGGTCTCATGGTTTCTGTGGTTCATGAATTCAGACAATGTACAGTAGGGATGGCTTGTCTCTGCCTCATGTCATCTGCATCCTCAGCTGGGAAGACTTGAATGTTGGGGACTGGAATTATGTGAATTACAATCTCTCACATTTCTGGTGGTTGATGTAGGTGTTGGCTAGAGGCCTGGCTGTGGCTGTCTGAAGGAAAACCCACACGTGGCTTCTTTACTTGGCTTGAGGTTCCTTGTAACATGGTGGCTTGGTTCCAAGAGAGACAGAGACAGAGAGAAAGAGCTGTATTTTTTCCTCATCCTAATCTTAGAAGTTGTAGAGCATCACTTCTGTTCTACTCCTCTGTTTCAGGCAGGCATAAGTTTGCTCAAATTCAAGAGGAAAGAACATAGACCATATATTTTGGGCAGAGAGAAAATGTTAATTACATTGCAAGAAGAGTGTGGGAGTGGATATACATATTGGTGTGGGCATCTTTTAAGATACTATTTGTCACGTTCTCATCATCTAGCTGTTTTTTTGCCTGTGAGCTTGGTTTCCGCTAGGGCTATAATTGTCTTTCTGTTATATGAAAGGAAGTGTGGTGAACCCGAGCATTAGCTACTACATCTTTTGGTGAGCTTAAGAAAATCAACAGAGATGGCCTCTTCTTTGTCCAGGTGAAAGATTTCAGGAGATTATTCCTTTGTTTCTCTACCAGGGGTTCTCACAGATTAGTTCCTGGATGTGAGATCTTCTTTCATGACTATTTACTTCTTATTTTTTTCTTTGAGGAACCCAGGAGCTCAAGCTAGTTCATCATCTGTCAGGAACTAGAATTTCCCTATTAGTATCCTTATTTTCTAAATAGTCTGTAATTAGATCTTGGATATCTTCTTTGTCCCAGGAATTATGTAGAACAATGTAGTTTTATTTCCTCCAATTTCTATTTGATAGGATTTAAAAATTTACACTTTAAAATATTTTCCTTCTTTTATTGCCTCTTGGTCAAAGCAAACTGTACTGTTTCTACTTTTCAGAATTTGAAGTTTTTTTTTATTTTTATTTTTTTACTTTACAATACTGTATTGGTTTTGCCATACATCAACATGAATCCACCACGGGTGTACATAAGTTCCCACTCCTGAACCCCCCTCCCACCTCCCTCCCCATACCATCCCTCTGGGTTATCCCAGTGCACCAACCCCAAGCATCCTGTATCATGCATCAAACCTAGACTGGCGATTCATTTCTTATATGATATTATACATGTTTCAATACCATTCTCCCAAATCATCCCACCTTCTCCCTCTCCCACAGAGTAAAAAAGACTGTTCTGTACATCTGCATCTCTTTTGCTGTCACACATACAGGGTTATCATTGCCATCTTTCTAAATTCCATATATATGTGTTAGTATACTGTATTGGTGTTTTTCTTTCTGGCTTACTTCACTCTATAATTGGCTCCAGTTTCATCCACCTCATTAGAACTGATTCAAATGCATTCCTTTTGATGGCTGAGTAATACTCCATTGTGTATATGTACCACAGCTTTCTTATCCATTCATCTGCTGATGGACATCTAGGTTGTTTCCATGTCTTGGCTATTATAAATAGTGCTGCGATGAACATTGGGGTACTCGTGTCTCTTTCGATTCTGGTTTCCTCGGTGTGTATGCCCAGCAGTGGGATTGCTGGGTCATAAGGCATTTCTATTTCCAGTTTTTTAAGGAATTGCCACAGTGTTTTCCATAGTGGCTGTACTAGATTGCATTCCCACCAACAGTGTAAGAGGGTTCCCTTTTCTCCACACCCTCTCCAGCATTTATTGCTTGTAGACTTTTGGATCACAGCCATTCTGACTGGTGTGAAATGGTACCTCATTGTGGTTTTGATTTGCATTTCTCTGATAATGAGTGATGTTGAGCATCTTTTCATGTGTTTGTTAGCCATCTGTATGTCTTCTTTGGAGAAATGTCTATTTAGTTCTTTGGCCCATTTTTTGATTGGGTCATTTATTTTTCTGGAATTGAGCTGCAGGAGTTGCTTGTATATTTTTGAGATTAGTTGTTTGTCAGTTGCTTCATTTGCTATTATTTTCTCCCATTCCAAAGGCTGTCTTTTCACTTTGCTTATAGTTTCCTTTGTTGTGCAGAAGCTTATAAGTTTAATTAGATCCCATTTGTTTATTTTTGCTTTTATTTCCAGTATTCTGGGAGGTGGGTCATAGAGGATCCTGCTGTGATGTATGTCAGAGAGTGTTTTGCCTATATTCTCCTCTAGGAGTTTTATAGTTTCTGGTCTTACATTTAGATCTTTAATCCATTTTGAGATTATTTTTGTGTATGGTGTTAGAAAGTGTTCTAGTTTCATTCTTTTACAAGTGGTTGTCCAGTTTTCCCAGCACCATTTGCTAAAGAGACTGTCTTTAATCCATTGTGTATTCTTGTCTCCTTTGTTGAAGATAAGGTGTCCATAGGTGTGTGGATTTATCTCTGGGCTTTCTATTTTGTTCCATTGATCTATATTTCTGTCTTTGTGCCAGTACCATACTGTCTTGATGACTGTGGCTTTGTAGTAGAGCCTGAAGTCAGGCAGGTTGATTCCTCCAGTTCCATTCTTCTTTCTCAAGACTGCTTTGGCTATTCGAGGTTTTTGGTATTTCCATACAAATTTTGAAATTATTTGTTCTAGCTCTGTAAAAAATATCGCTGGTAACTTGATAGGGGGAGAAGGCAATGGCAGCCCACTCCAGTACTCTTGCCTGGGAAATCCCATGGACAGAGGAGCCTGGTGGGCTGCAGTCCATGGGGTTGCCAAGAGTTGGACACAACTGAGAGACTTCACTTTTCACTTTCCTGCATTGGAGAAGGAAATGGCAACCCACTCCAGTGTTCTTGCCTGGAGAATCCCAGGGACAGGGGAGCCTGGTGGGCTGCCATCTATGGGGTCGCACAGAGTCGGACACGACTGAAGTGACTTAGCAGCAGCAGCTTGATAGGGATTGCATTGAATCTGTAGATTGCTTTGGGTAGTATACTCATTTTCACTATATTGATTCTTCCAATCCATGAACATGGTATATTTCTCCATCTGTTAGTGTCCTCTTTGATTTTTTTCACCAGTGTTTTATAGTTTTCTATATATAGGTCTTTAGTTTCTTTAGGAAGAAATATTCCTAAGTATTTTATTCTTTTCGTTGCAATGGTGAATGGAATTGTTTCCTTAATTTCTTTTTCTACTTTCTCATTTTTCTTTTTTCCTCCCTGCTTCATTTATTTCTACCATTCTATCTTCTATTTCACTAATCCTATCTTCTGCCTCCATTATTCTACTATTTGTTGCCTCTAGAGTATTTCTGATCTCATTTATTGCATTATTCATTATATTGACTCTTTTTTATTTCTTCTAGGTCCTTGTTAAACCTTTCTTGCATCTTCTCAATCCTTGTCTCTAGGCTATTTATCTGTGATTCCATTTTGATTTCAAGATTTTGGATCATTTTCACTATCATTATTCGGAATTCTTTTTCTGGTAGATTCCCTATCTCTTCCTCTTTGGTTTGGTTTGGTGGGCATTTATCCTGTTCCTTTACCTGCTGGGTATTCCTCTATCTCTTCATCCTGTTTATATTGCTGCTTTGGGGTTGGCCTTTTTATATTCTGGCAGTTTGTGGAGTTCTCTTTATCGTGGAGTTTCCTCACTGTGGGTGGGTTTGTATCAGTGGCTTGTCAAGGTTTCTTGGTTAGGAAAGCTTGTCTCAGTGTTCTGGTGGGTGGAGCTGGATTTCTTCTCTCTGGAGTGCAATGAAGTATCCAGTAATGAGTTATGAGATGTGAATGGTTTTGGAGTCACTTTGAGTTGCCTGTTTATTGAAGCTCAAGGCTGTGTTCCTGAGTTGCTAGAGAATTTGCATGGTATGTCTTGCTCTGGAACTTGTTGGCCCTTGGGTGATGCTTGGTTTCAGTGTAGGTATGGAGGCATTTGATGAGCTCCTATAGATTAATGTTCCCTGGAGTCAGGAGTTCTCTGATGTTCTCAGGATTTAGACTTAAGCCTCCTGCTTCTGATTTTTAGTTTTATTTTTACAGTTGTCTCAAGACTTCCCCTTCTATACCACAGTGTTGATAAAACATCTACATTAAAGATGAAAAGTTTCTCCCTGTTGAGGGACACCCAGAGAGGTTCACAGAGTTACATGGAGAAGAGAAGAGGGAGGCGGGAGTTGGAGGTGACCTGAATGAGATGAGGTGGAATCAAAAGAGGAGAGTGCGAGCTAGCCAGTAATCACTTCCTTATGAGTGCTCCACAGTCTGGTCCCCTCAGAGATGTTCACAGAATCATACAGAGAGGAGGAGAGGGAGGAAGGAGACAAAGGTGGTCAGGAGTATAAAAGAAGGGAATGAAAAGGAGAGAGACAAATCCAGCCAGTAGTCAGTTCCCTAAGAGTTCTCCACCATTTGGAACACACAGAGATTCACAGAGTTGGGTAGAGAAGAAAAGGGGGAGGAAGGAGACAGGGGCAATCTAGTGGAGAAAAAGGAGAGTCCAAAGGAGGAGAGAGCAGTCAGGCCAGTAATCTCAGTCTCAAGTATAAATGGGTACTGAAGATCGGGTTTTTGAAGGTACAAAATTGATAACAAATACCAAAAAGCAAAGATTAAAAATCTAGAGTAGAGGCTGGATTTTCAAAAATACAATATTAAAAAATAGAAGAAGAAGAAAAAAAAAGAAAAAAGTCACAAGAATTATTTAAAAAAATAATTAAAAAATAAAATTAAAAAATATATATGAAGTTTGCTTTAAAAATAGGGTCTTTTTTGGGGGGAAGTAATAGTAGGTTATAAAAAATGAAAACTAAAGGAGAATTAGAGGACTTAAAAATTAAAAAGTGTTCAAAAAAGAAGAAGAAAAAGAAAAGAAGAAAAAACAAACATCAAAAAAATAAAAAAGAATGAGCATAAAAATGGTAAAGATATATCTAGGACTTTCTCTGTTGCTGTGGGCAGTGTGGGGTCAGTTCATTTTCGGATAGTTCCTTGGTCCGGCTTATATTTCTCAAGATCTATGGGCCCCTTCCTATATAGCGGGTACTAACGACAGTATTTTAATCTATTGCACCTGTCACTTCCAAGGCAGTTCCCTCTGTTTTAGCTTCTTCTATTTGCTGGTCTCTTCAATGTCTGATTTCCACCCTGACACAAGGAGGGCAGTGGAGGACAATTTTTTTAGGCTCATTTGTTCAGTCGTGCTGTGGGGAGGGAGGGATGCTGCAAACAAATAACACTGGTGAGTGCTCGCAGTGTCCCAGACACGCTGGGCCTGGCCCTGCTCACTGCGCACAACACTCAGGCTCTAGGTCGCTCCGCTGGGAACCGTCTGAGGCAGGCCCTGGGCTGAATGCACCTCCTAGGTCTAAGCCACTTAGGCACTCAGGTAGTCCCCAGAGGCACAGACTGGTTGGGCCTGCATTTTGTGCCCTTCCCAGGTCCGAGTAGCTCAGGTGTTTGGCGAGCGCAGTCGCTGCGACTTATCACCTCTCCCATCCCTGCTGCTCAGTTTTCTGGGTGTATAGCTGGTGTACTTTCTCAGGTGAATGATGACTGTCCAGAACCCCAAGAAGTCTTAGTTAGCAAAGAAGCCTCTTTGCAGTTTCGTAGATCATGTCTCTCTGGGGCTGTGATTGCCCCCTTCTGGCCCTTCCAGCTCTGGCTGCCTGTCACCAGAGAGGGATGGTCTGCAGCTGGTTAATTCTGTTCCATCCTTTGCTCTGTGCGCAGTCCTGGCAGTGTCTTATGTTACAGCTTTTTCGTGGTAGCTATCCCACAGCCTGGTTTGCTAGCCCAAGTTAGCTCATTCTGGTTACACTCGGGGCATTCGGGGCATTTGGGCCCGTTCCTTGTAAAGCAATGCAGCCCGCGCCTCCCTGCCCAGCCCCCGCTTGCTAGTGGCAGATGCAGGCGTCTGTGCTGCTTCTCCGCTGGGGGAGTTACCGTTGGGCTCGTAATCTGTGGGTTTTAATTATTTATTTTTCCTCCCTGTTATGTTGCCCTCTGTGCTTCCAAGGCTCGCCACAGACTCAGAAGTGAGAGTGTTTCCTGGTGTTTGGAAACTTCTCTCTTTTTAAGACTCCCTTCGTGGGACTAAGCTCCCTCCCTACCTCTTTTGTCTCTCTTTCTGTCTTTTATATTTTTTCCTACCTGTTTTCGAAGACAATGAGCTGCTTTTCTGGGTGCCTGATGTCCTCTGCCGGCATTCAGAAGTTGTTTTGTGGAATTTACTCAGCGTTGAAATGTTCTTTTGATGAATTTTTGTGGGAGAAAGTGGTCTCCCCATCCTATTCCTCTGCCATCTTAGGACCGCCCTAGCTAATTATTATTGATCCTGCAAATGTTGCCGGAAAACGCAGACCAGGACTCCCAGGTGCATTTCTCAAGGACTTTCTCAATCTCCTCTTACTGCTGGCATGATGGCAAAGATGATTTCAAATTTCTTAATGCTCTTCCTGTAGACAGAACTGCTCCAGGAAACGCTCACGTCCTGTCCAACGTTAAACTGAACTCTGAAGTTATTTTTTAAAATATAAATTTATTTATTTAATTGGAGGCTAATTACTTTACATATTGTATTGGTTTTGCCATACATCAACATGAATCCTCCACAGGTATACATGTGTTCCCCATCCTGAACCCCCCTCGCTCCTCCCTCCCAGTACCATCCCTCTGGGTCATCTCAGTGTACCAGCCCCAAGCATCCAGTATCATGCATCGAACCTGGACTGGCGATTCATTTCATATTGTTACTGCTCAAAGAAATCTTAAATAAAATGTATTGTTTTCTTTGGGAAACTTTTTTTTTTTCTGCTTGAATTCCTTTTAGAATTCTCTCCTTATCCTTGGAATTCAGAAAATATTAAAGCCATTTTAGATGCTGGCCTTTTATCATCACTATGAATGCTACAAAGGAAGCTATTTTAATTTGCAAGTTCAGGTTTTTACTTCAGGAGTTTTTCCTATATTATATCTATAATTATGCCTATTATTCCTGCTTTCAAGTTTACCTTAGAAAGTCTTTTCCACCTTTTTCATCTCAGGATTACTAAGCTATTTTAAGTACAGTTAGATCTTTAATCTTATCTGGAATATTTTATTTATTGATGTGAAGTAAGTAGCTAATAATTATTTTACTTTATTCCACAATTTATATCCAGTTTTTCCAATATCAGTGATTTGAAGTGACATATTTTATGATTTTAAAATTCCCAGTTCTTTCAGAAGTGCCTGAGTCTGACTCATAAATTCATAGTGCGTGCATGTGTACTAAGTCATTTCAGTTGTATCCGGCTCTTTGTGACCTCATGGACTGTAGCCCACCAGGCTTTTCTTTCCATGGGATACTCTAGGCAAGAATACTGGAGTGGGTTGCCATGCCCTTCCCCAATAAATTCATAGATTAAACAGCAATCTGTGTGATGGCATTAAAAAAATAAATTGAAGCTTTTTTTGTTGTTTTTTAATGTTTCAAATAAGAAAATCTAAGTAAATGATCCAGGTAAGTCTTGCAATAATTGGCTGAGAGTTTACTAGAAAGAATCAGATAGAGATAGGTCTTAACCTGGTGTCTCACAGGCCAAGTAATGGAGGATCAGAAACTATGAGTAAGCCAAGGGAACAAGTTGGTCATGAAGGGACAGTCTGTGGAAGTGAGAGCAGACCACTAGATTCCAGCTTGAGAGCTATTTTATCATTAAGATTAAAAAGACAGAAGGTTAGTAGAGTTTGTTATATTGTGATATGAGAGAGTTGGTCATATTGTGACAATGAACTACTGAGAAAGTACTACTTAGGAGGGAGTTGGACACTTGAATATGAAGTTCAGGAAGGATTCTGAGCCAAAATAATGATGTGGGTTGGTCTAGTGGAAGGCAGGGCATTGAAATTAATGGCTCAGCTAATCCTTGGGAAGAGAAGACTTTTTGGCAGAGTCAGAGCTGAAAATAAGACAGTAGAAGGGGTTTCTGAAATTCTTCACTAATCTAATGTCACAGAGATGTATGCTGCTAATGTTTCAAGTAATTTTGTTTTGTTCCTTAAAAGTAAATGCTATCATTATAAGTGAAAAATTCCTGCACATGTGTTTGGCATTAAATTAGCTCCATGGAATAACTCCACTACACTGAAATATTTCGTGGTCACATACATTTGTGAAATGCTGTAATATGTATACCTAATTGGAGATTCATGTTGCCCATTACCCTTAGTTTCTGAGAATTCCTGCTACAAATAAGAAGCCAGTTTAACCTAGGATTGCTCAATTTTCCCTTACTAGGAAACTAATTTTGTTGTATGCAACATCTGTTAATACTCCTCTAGAATAATTGTTACCAAAAACATATCCTGGAAAACATGGGACTAACTCTTGTTTATCATTAGGCAGCTGAGTAAGGATCGAATGTTAAAATAATTGGTCTAAAACAAAGTCATTTCAGATAGCCTGTAGGTGTCCGTCCATTGGGCTTTCCTGCTGGCTCAGTAGTAAAGAATCCTCCTGCTAATGAAGGAGATGTGGGTTCAATCCCTAGCTCAGGAATATCCCTGGAGTAGGAAATGGAGTAGGAATGGAGTAGGAAATTTTCTTCATACTTCATCTTCCTCCTCATCTTCCATCTCCTTTACTGTTTTCCTCTATTCCTCTTTTTATCCCCCCTTTCTCTTCTCTCCCTCTCTATGTCCTATGCAGTAAAAATTCTTGTTATAGTATTATAAAAATCTTCATGAAAATGTCAATGGTTGTATCACATTTCATCATGTAGCTTTATAATAACAGTTCTTTTGGATCTTGGCGTCAAAGGCATTCTTATATATTATACTGTGATAGATATTTTTACATTGAGCTATTCATATGTTTTGAGTTATTTCCTCAATAATTTTAAATGTTTTAGTTAACCTTTTCATAAGCCTTCTTGGGATAGCTTACCATTTTACCTTAAGATTTCAATGATGCAAAGGAAGGCAATAAAAATCCATCAGTGATTTGAATGATTAAAATATTATATTTTCACACTCAGACCAGGACTTGGTAAATAAAAATCTGTTTGTCACTCTCCATCACTTCTCTTCTTTCTTTAAGTTCTCTGTTACTTTTTTCATTAGCTCCTAGTATTCTTGCCTGGAGAACTCCATGGACAGAGGAGTCTGGCAGGCTGCAGACCATGGGGTCACAAAGAGTCGGACATGACTGAGTGGCTACCACACACACATGCAACCTACAAATCATCTTCTTTACCCACTTAAATCTTCCTTTCTCTTTATTCTGCTAATCTATCTCACACCTATCAGCTCTCAGCAAACACCTAAAAAATATTCCAGCCTCACTTTCTCATCTCCCAATCCTCTGTTAACCTCCTGCAAGCAAGTGCCTGATGCCATAACTTAAAACACTCGATACATTGTACTGTAGTTTATTTTATTTTCCGTTAGACTGTGTGTGCTTTAGCACAGAAAGGACTGTCTTGGCATACACAGCATCTGAAACCAGAATATCTACTCAGGAAAATGAATTCATTCAACAAACACTGTATGATGAAGTCTCATCCATTCTTCACCTACACTTACATAAGATGAATTCATCTTTCTTTGGCCCTGAGAGTAACAGAAATTCAATACACTTTTTCCTAGGAGTTACTCAGTATTACATTTCCTTTCCCTTAGCATTCATTAAGATTGTCTATCTTTCATGTACACACTACTATATTTAAGATGAATAACCAAGAAGGACCTACTGTATAGCACAGGGAACTCTGCTCAACATTATGTAACAACCTAAATGGGAAAAGAATTGGAAAGAGAATAGATACAAGTATTTGTATAACTGAATCACTTTGCAATACACCTGAGGCTAATTCAACATTGTTAATCAACTATACTGAATATAAAATAAAAAGTTATAAAGAGATTGTCTTTCTGGCTCTCTGTACCTGTCTGTCTACCTAATTGTCTGTCACCTAACTATCCACCTATCTATATATTCTTACTTCTTGAAATTTTATCAAGTTTATATAAATTGACTTAATATTTTTATGCTCTAGTTCTCAACCCAAAATAATTTGTGTTATGTTTAGGCATTCAGCCATGTCTGACTCTTTGCAACTTCATGGACTGTAGCCCGCCAGGCTCCTCTGTTCATGGGATTTCCCCAGGCAAGAATACTAGAGTGGGTTGCCATGCCCTCCTCCAGGGGATCTTTCCAACCCAGGGATTAAACCCACATCTCCCACATTGCAGGTGAATTCTTTACTCTCTGAGCCACCAGAGAAGTGGCTTTCTGTACTTTAAAAGCAGGTAAATGGCATTAGGATAATATGTCCCATAATTGCAGTAACAGAGCTTGTGACAAGGGTCACAAGAGGCCTGTGTGGTCCAGGGGGATTGGATGGAACAAAAGAGTCACTTGTACAGGTGTTTGTGCCACTTTGTGTGTGTGCTAAACTGCTTCAGTCGTGTCTGACTCTTTGCAACCCTATAGACTGTAACCCACCAGCCTCCTCTGTCCATGGAATTCTCCAGGCAAGAATACTGGAGTTACATTAGTTCATCTCTAAAACAAAGATGCTTCTGAGAATCTCCCGGCAGTCCAGCTGTTAAGACTCCACGCTCCCACTGCAGGGGGTGCTGGTTCCATCCCTGGTTTGGGGAACTAAGATCCTTCATGTCACACAGGCAAGAAAAAAAAAAAAAGATGCTTCTAATTACTTGACACAGTTGTGTGGTCAGAATCCTGTTCATGGTACCAGTAAAAAAGGAAGTAAGGAAGGAGTCCCTTACCTGGAGAAATTTTCTAATTGAACTAGCCAACATCACCAGAAACATGTACACACAAATATGTTTGGGTTGTGTGCACTATCAAAGAATTGCTAAAGTTATTATAGGATCTTGAGTTGGGTCTGTAAAGTCTTTGTGGGAGAGGCCAGTTTTAAGTCATGTTAAGAGCTTTCATCTTAGGAGAAAGAAGGGCTCACTTTGAAGAAGAGGATCAAGGCTTCCCGATGGAGAGAGTGGCGTGTTAGCAGGATTAACAATGAAACTGAGCAAGATGCTGGGCAGCTTTGAAGCTGACAATTAATAGATGTAACAAATGTAAGAAGCAGTTCTGAATCATTTCTCAAGTGAGAAAAAAACTGCTGGAAATGAGTAAGCACTGAGAGGCAGGAAGTATTTTGTTCCTACTTAACAAAATAATTTTTAGTCTTGGCATACAATTATGGATATGAGACTGAAAAGGCAGAAGAGTAAATGTAAGTATATGACCCACCAGGAAGACGAAAGAGGCTGAGGTTATAGGTCTCTGATCTAATCGTGATGTTCATGGAAACTTTGGGCTGGGTCTTGACTAAATCTTTGCACCTAAAAATGGGAAGGATAGATATGACATCCTTAGAGAACCAAAGATACCATCCCATGAGACAAAAAGGGAGAAATGGAGAGAGAGAGAGAGAGAGAGAGAAGATGGTTTTGATTTTGTGGAATCACTGTTTGAAAAGTGAGCAGGAGAAAAAAAAAATGAGTGTCTTGCAAAATACTGTGGTGACTAGAATCCTCTTTCCTAGCTGAGTAAGTAAAAGAGCCCCCAAATAAGTGGTTGTCTTTGAGGTTTGAGTGAGAAGTGAGATTGGCTTGAGAGCTCTTAATAAATGACTCAGAAGTGGAATTTAGGGCTGTGGTTCTTTAACTGTGGTCCTTGGACCAGCAGCTTTATCTCACCTGGGAACTTGTGAGAAATACATGTTGTCTGGCCCCTTGGAAAGATACTGAATCAGAAACTCTGGAGGAGGGGTGGGTCAGAAATCTCTTCTCTGTTTTTTGGTGGTAGTAGTGTTAGTTGCTCAGTCATTTCTGACTGTTTGCAATCCCTCGAACTGTAACTCATCAGGTTCCTCTGTCCATGGGATTTTCCAGGCAAGAATACTGGATTCAGTTGCCATTCCCTTCTTCAGAGGATCTTTCCGACCCAGTGATCGAACCTAGGTCTCCTGCATTGTAGGCAGATTGTTTACCCAACTTGTTTATTACATTATATTACATGTATCCCATATTATCATCTTTTTTTTTGTCTCTTTGCTTATTTTTATTTTGGAGGATAATTGCCTTACAATGTTGTGTTAGTTTCTGCTATACAACAACATGAATCAGCTGTAAGTATACATGTATCTCCTCTCACTTGCATCTCCCTCCCACCCACACCCATCTCACTGCCGCCCCCACCCGTGATCACAGAGCACTGAGCTAAGCTTCCTGTGCTATCCAGCTGCTTCCCTCTAGTTCTCTGTTTTACACACGGTGTGGTATATATGGACTTCCCTGATAGCACAGTTGGTAAAGAATCCGCCTGCAATACAGGAGACCCCTGTTAGATTCCTGGGTCAGGAAGATCCACTGGAGAAGGGATAGGCTACCCACTCCAACATTCTTGGGCTTCCCTTGTGGCTCAGTTGATAAAGAATCCTTCTGCAATGAGGGAGACCTGGGTTCGATCCCTGGGTTGGGAAGATCCCCTGGAGAAGGGAAAGGCTTCCTACTCCAGTATTCTGCTCTGGAGAATTCCATGGGCTGTATAGTTCATGAGGTCGCAAAGAGTCAGACACGACTAAGTGACTTTCACTTTCACTTTTCAGAGTGTATGTGACAATGCTACTCTCCCAATTCATCCCAACTTCCCCTTCCCCCACTGTGTGCTCAAGATTGCATCTCTGTTCCTGCCCTGCAAATAGGTTCATAGGCACCATTTTTTAGATTCTATATATATGCCTAATTATGCGATATTTGTTTCTCTCTTTGTGACTTACTTCACAATGTATACCAGGCTCTAGGTTCATCTACATCACTACAACTAGTTCAAATTCATTCTTTTTTATGGCTGAGTGATATTACACTGTATATATGTACCACATCTTCTTTACCCATTCATCTGTTGATGGTAGGCAGGACGTAGAAGCGATCTTGGTTTTAACAAGGCTTCCAGGTGATTGTGAAGCTTGCAAAATTTGAGAAATACTGATTTAGGAGATAATCTGTGCTTGCCCCTATTTCAACACCTCACTATGAAAAACACTCTGTAGAGACAGAAGTTTGCAGGATATTAATATCAGCATCTCTGCAAGGAGAACAAATTCATTAGAGCCAATTGAGAGGAAACTTAGTGAAGGAATATGAGAAAATGTTTCTCTTGTGAAAACGCCTTTGTTCAGCCTTAAGAGTAATGATTAACATTATTACATTAATTTACTGATGTAAATTTAAGTTTAAATATATCTTATTGTAACGTCACTAAAAAAGTAATTTGTGAATGTTAACAAGAGGATATATAAAAACTTCTTTCTCTTCTCTTACTTAAACATTTTCTCAGCATTGTGAGGCAGAAGATTTTTTGTTTGTTTTGTTTTGCTTTCAGAGACTCCTTTTGCAAATTGCAAGGGAGTAGTGTTTTCTGTCCCTGATACACTGTTGCCTATTTAAGGCTTTTCTAAGATTAGAAGATAACAATAGTTAGTATATTAATCCTTTGCAAAGGCCCTATGCAAAACTGGGAAACATTTGAGTCTGCAGATTTAATTGAACATCAGTCAAGTTTTGCTTTTTCTAAAATGAGGAAATGGAATTGTGAAGGCCAAAATATTCTTTGAATCTTTTAAACTTGACTTTTGATAAAGAATGAGATTTAAACTGACCTTTGATTTTGAATGACAGACTATTGCAGTGTTTACATGAGTTTTAAAAGTAAGACCTCAATTGTGTGATTTGAAGAGCTTGGAAACCTTCTTTGCTTGCAAACAGAAGGAGTATTATGATATATAAAATTCTTTATGTATTTTTAATTTCCTCTTTTACTATCTGGAAGGTGTTTGGAGACTGCCCATGAACACTACATATTCATGATTATCCATAAAGGGTAAGATTAGAATTTGGTTTTAAACTATTGCTTCTGGTTTACATATTCTCCCAGCTTCCACTTCGTTCATCAGAACTACTCAAAGATGAATACAGTTCTAACAGGCAAGGTAACATTTTAAGCTCATTTTTTAAGTCACAGACTTCCTTTGAGGCAGCCTGCTGTGTTTTCATACAGGTAAATGGAAATTCATCTTCATGTCCTCCACCTTCTCACAGAGATAGGTCAGAACACTTCCTGGAGAACAGGAACAGACATGTGACTCTCCTCCTCTGTCTTTCCCATTAAGTGGTCTGTTTTTAGGCTGATCCTTGATTTGTTCATAAGGATCTGATTCTGAATCCTCTCTTCTTGCTTTGAGTGAGTGAGTGTTAGTCACTCAGTCATGTCCGACTCTTTGTGATCAGGTGATCACCTGAACTGTAGCCTGCTAGGCGCCTCTGTCCATGGGAATCTCTAGGCCAAAATACTGGAGTGGATGGCCATTCCCTTCTCCAGGGGATCTTCCTGACCCAGGGATTGAACCTGGGTCTCCTGCATTGCAGGCAGATTCTTTACCACCTGAGCCACCAGGGCAGTCCTTTCTTTTCTTTCTGCTTTGGTGTTGTTCAAACTGCTATTTCTTGATGATGTTTAGGCAGTACATTATCTAGAGCTGAACTCAGTACTCTAGGCATGCTCCTTATATCCTTGTATGGGACATGGTAGAAATCTTTACTCTCATATTTTTCTCTTGATACAGTTGAATCAAGATATCTTTGGTTGGAGACAGATTACAGTAAAGTTTGAAAGGTTCTGTGTGCATGGGGAATTGAAAGGTCTTAAGGGGGAAATTGTAAAATCAGGTTCAAGTTCTATAAAAGTAACTCTGATCTATAGGCAGGAAATATCTACATCTAAGACATAGCATTATAATTTGGATGCTGAGCAGAAAATGGAGAAAGACACAGTCTCACAGAGTGGTCCAAGTTCCCCCTTCCAAGTCATTACACCTTCAGTATGATAATTCAGACACTCACATCTTGACCTAGTGCAAATTTATCTTGTACACAGGACTGCTAATAAAAATGATGATAGCTGTATTCTCAGAGAGACAGGAGTCTTGAAGTAGGATCTTATTTCCCTGCCCAGAAATTGAACCTAGCTGCTAGTTCACCAGGGGCTAGAAGCTAGAAGCAAAGTTCCCTGACTCTTGCCCTGTTTGAAAGCGAGAATGTTTCAAGGAGGCAAAATGCAAAACTGAGTACAAAGTTTACAGTTAGAGATATAATGCAACATATAGGAGACCACACAGAAAAACAAAGTCACAAGCAAAGCAGAAATACACAACCAGAGAGGCATGCAGGCATCTTGAAAGAGGAGCACATTAAGAGGTAATTTAAATCACTTATGTAGGACAGTTCTTCTGGGTCTTTCTTTACCTCTGGGTAATTATCTTGTTTCTTTTCTCACACCCACCCTGCTTTGGGACCCTTTCTACAAGTGTGCACAACTTTTTGCTAAGATGGCTTCCACCATGGAGACCTATAGGGTCTTGCTACTGCTGCTAAGTCACTTCAGTCATGTCCGACTCTGTGTGACCCCATAGACAGCAGCCCACCAGGCTCCCCTGTCCCTGGGATTCTCCAGGCAAGAACGCTAGAGTGGGTTGCCATTTCCTTCTCCAAGCGTGAAAGTGAAAAGTGAAAGGGAAGTCGCTCAGTTGTGTCCAACTCTTCATGACCCCATGGACTGCAGCCTACCAGGCTCCTCTCTCCATGGGATTTTCCAGGCAAGATTACTGGAGTGGGATGCCATCGCCTTCTCTGATGGGTCTTGGCATCACCTATTATGGAGTCACACCCCTAAAGGGGTCTTTCTGTGCCTGTGCAGTCAGGGAAGTTTCCTTAACCTCTGGAGTGGTCATCTTACCTCTTTATTTCAGCAGAGCTCATCATATGCCACTAGATTTGTCCTTGAAGTGTCTGGGAGAAAGCAAAGCTTCAATTTTACTCCATATGACAAACACCAGCAACCCAGCCCAGGGAGTCTATCTCCTACCTCAACTGAGCCATTTTTATCATGTGTGATTGACAGACACTCTTCTATGTGCTATCAGTTCAGTTCAGTCTCTCAGTTGTGTCCGACGCTTTGCGACTCCATGAACTGTAGCACACCAGGCCTCCCTGTCCATCACCAACTCCCGGAGTTTACCCAAACTCATCTCCATCGAGTTGGTGATGCCATCCAGCCATCTCATCCTCTGTCATCCCCTTCTCCTCCCACCCCCAATCCCTCCCAGCATCAGAGTCTTTTCCAATGAGTCAGCTCTTGGCATGAGGTGGCCAAAGTACTGGAGTTTCAGCTTTAGCATTAGTCCTTCCAAAGAAGTCCCAGGACTGATCTCCTTCAGAATGGACTGGTTGGATTGCCTTGCAGTCCAAGGGACTCTCAAGAGTCTTCTCCAACACCACAGTTCAAAAGCATCAATTCTTCGGCGCTCAGCTTTCTTCACAGTTCAACTCTTGCATCCATACATGACCACTGGAAAAACCATAGCCTTGACTAGACGGACCTTTGTTGGCAAAGTAATGTCTCTGCTTTTGAATATGCTATCTAGTTTGGTCATAACTTTCCTTCCAAGGAGTAAGCATCTTTTAATTTCATGGCTGCAGGCACCATTTGCAGTGATTCTGGAGCCCCCCAAAATAAAGTCTGACACTGTTTCCACTGTTTCCCCATCTATTTCCCATGAAGTGATGGGACCAGATGCCATGATCTTCGTTTTCTGAATGTTGAGCTTTAAGCCAACTTTTTCACTCTCCTCTTTCTCTTTCATCAAGAGGCTTTTGAGTTCCTCTTCACTTTCTGCCATAAGGGTGGTGTCATCTGCATATCTGAGGTTATTGATATTTCTCCCAGCAACCTTGATTCCAGCTAGAAATGTTAATTATTTAATTATCTTCCTAACTCTTTGAGATAATATTATTTTCATCATGATTTATAAATGAAGAAACTCAAGGACATGTAATTTAAATAGTATATCCAACATCAGGGCTTCCCTTGAGACTCAGATGGTAAAGAGTCTGCCTGCAATGTGGGAGACCTGGGTTCTGTCCCTGAATTGTGAAGATTCCCTGGAGAAGGAAATGGCTACCCACTCCAGTATTCTTCCTTGGAGAATTCCATGGACAGAGGAGCCTGGTGAGCTACAGTCCATGGGATTGCAAAGAGTTGGACATAACTGAGAGACTAACACACAGACACACAGACACAGACACACACACACACACACACACACATGTCTAACATTGCATGGCTGGTAAGTGAAAGGGCTACACTCCAGCTCAGAGGTCTGGCCTGAGTATGGGCTCTAAACCTCTTTCCTACACTATTCCCAAAGAGCCAGAACAGTGTAGAATGAATATCACCTAATATGACCGTGTATAAAGTAGCCTCTACTTCATTGATTATTGTCTTGTTTTTCAGTTGTTAAGTCATGTCTGACTCTGAGACCCCATGGACTGCAGCACACCAGGCTTCCTTGTCCTTCACCATCTCCGAGCACTTGCTCAAACTCATGTTCATTGAGTTGGTGATGCCATCCAACCATTTCATCCTCTGTCATTCCCTTCTCCCCCTACCCTCAATCTTTCCTAGCATCAGGGTCTTTTCTAGTAAGTTGCTCTTCACATCAGGTGGCCAAAATATTGGAGCTTCAGGTTCAGCATCAGTCATTCCAATGAATATTCAGGGATGATTTCCTTTAGGATTGACTGGTTTGGTATACTTGCTGTCCAAGAGACTCTCAAGAGTCTTCTCCAGCACCACAATTTGAAAGTATTGATTCTTTGGCATTCAGCTTTCTTTGTGGTCCAACTCTCTTATCCACATATGACTACTGGAAAAATCATAGCTTTAGTTATGCAGACCTTGTAAGTACGCTCAGTCTATGGGAATAAGGACTGAAAGATAGAAGTAGCAAGTCCAGGTGTTGTTGGCATTTTAAGAGAGAATATATTTCCATTCAGAAATGTATTAAAAACCTAAAGAAGTCCCTTCCTCCAAAAATAAGTTACAAATGAGATTTAATTTCACTTTTTTTCTTCAGAAAATACTCAGTTGTGTGTTCTTGCAGAGTATTTTATTAATAGTTGAACTTTACCAGTTCATCAGTACAGTTCAGTTCAGTTCAGTTGCTCAGTCGTGTCCAACTCTTTGTGACCCCATGAATTGCAGCACGCCAGGCCTCCCTGTCCATTACCAACTCCCAGAGTTCACTCAAACTCATGTCCATCATAACTAGAGATTATTTTTCAAATCTGTGAATATTTATATTCTGCTCGATGTTCAATTTTACTACTTCTTTAAAAACTTTTCTACTTGTAGCTAATTCTTTTTATTCTTGGTAGTTGTGTAATCTTATTTACATGTGTTTTATTTCTTTTTAAAGACACCTTATTTAATATATTTCATTGATTCACCAACATTGAACTCATAATCAAAAGCACTAAATTCATGCCTTAACAAATCTTATTTAACACATATATTCTCTCCATTAGACATATCCTAGCCTTGGTGTGTTTAAGAACACTAGACAGTACTTAAGTGTTATGCCTGAGGACCGTTTAAAATAGCACAGTAAGCAAAATGCACACAAAATAGCACAAAAAGCAAAAATGCCCCCAAATGCAAAAAACCTGTCAAAACCCCTCACACTAAATAGACCAAGAAAATGACACCTGTTCACAATCTGAGAAATGAAATGTGCTAAAGTTTCACCATGTTTGATCTCCATTGGGAATGTACACAGTGGGTGACTCATGTTAACTACTCTGCACATGCCCATCAATGACAACAAAGACATCATAACTGTTGATTTTGAGGTTATAAATAAGTTTCAATGGGTAGGCAAATTAAAAAACTACAGATCCATGAATAATAAGGGCCAACTCTGTGTATTTGCCTTTGTATCTGATTAAAACACAGTAGTTGCTACTTCTGCTAAGGTATGAATTGAGGATGGACTTGAAAATGACACTGACTACTGAAAGGATTCAGAAATTTCTAGTATTTTTCTTAAGGTGACTATTTTTCCAGATATCACATTTTTTTTAATGTCTTTTTAAAATGAGATTTAGGAGTACAGTTCTCAATGGTTAGGAATTCTCTTGCTGAAAAAGGATAATAGAATTAAGTGAGTTTGAGGTCTACATTTTTCCTTTTCCTTATCTTGTGGGCAGTTGATTAGAGGTATTACAATCAGATAAACTTTTATAAAATAGTTTAAAACATCTTCATATAAAGAACTTTTATAAAAGCTAAATTTGTCAAATTGCTGGACACCAGAGACAAATCTGAAAAGTAGGGAGGAAAAAAATTGGACATTTTACCCAAAAAACAGCAATAATAAAATTGATAACCAACTTTGCTGCAGGCAATGAGAAAATCAGAAGACAATATCTTGACATCTTTAAAAAGCTGAAAGGATGGACTGCCAACCTGGAATCATATACATTGTGGAAATATCCTTCAAAATTGATTCCTAAATACTTTCTAAGACAAGGAAAATATTTGACACCTATAATACAAAAATATTCACAGAAGTTTGAATTGAAGAAAAGTGAACTTTGACAGAAATTGTAGGAAGGGATAAATCAATAAAACAGTAAAATGCAATTGAAAGATACATGTGTGGGTAGAGATAATATAATATTGAGTTTTTAAAGCAATAACAATGGTAATGTCTTGTAAGTTTCTAATGAATGTTAGAGTAAGATATAAAAAAACAGTAAGGAAAAGGGCAGAAGGATATGAGTGGAATCAAATGCTTGTAGGTTCCTTACATTGTTTGGGAATTTTAGTTAATTGTAGTAAGTGAACCATGTGCATAGTAAACTCTAGGGTAATCACTAAATAATAATACAAAAGTGTTTAAGAGATGTGAAAGATACTAATAAAGAGTACTTGACTCATTAAAATGAGGATTGGAAAAGAATAAAGCAACAAAGAAAAAAGCAAAAATGTAGAAAATAAATAATAAGGTTCTAGGCATAATCTCAATTATTTTCTTAAATTGTATAAATATAAATAAACTAAGCAACCCAATTTAGCAAGTATCATTCTGAATAATAATTTAAAAAAACCCTCAAAACACAAATGTATGTTCTTTATTAAAAAACATACTGAAAATAGGTTGACACAAAAATAGGTGGACAGCAAAGCATGGAAAAAATATAATTCAAACACTAACCCCACTAATATATTAATATCTATATTAATATAAGATAGAATATAACTTGAGATAATATTTAATAGTTCTTAATTTCAATTACACCAGAAGATACAAAAGTCCTAAGTTTGTACACCATCAGTAACAATATTCAAAATATTTAAATCAAAAGTTAATAGAAATGGAAAGATAAACACACTTACAATCAGTGATGAAACTTATGGACAAAAGAATCACACACCAAAAATCATTAAAGATATAGAAGACTTGCATTTTACAATGAAGAAATTGAATTATATGACACATATAGGACTTTACATCAACAAATTCAGAATGAGTATTTTTTCAAATATCGATGGGAAATTTACAAAATACACCCTATGCTGGACCATAGTTAAGACACAACAATTTTCAAAGGATGGAAATAATATGGAACAAATTCTGTAACCATAGTATAATTAAACTAGATATTAATAATGTAAATGTAATTAGGAAATTCTCCAGATGTTTAGAAATTATTAGTAAACGAAGAAGTCACAATGGACATTAGACCATAATGCATGATTTTGAGAATAAATTATGATAATACAGTATATCAAAACTACTTCAGGTAGGAGTCTTAAAAGTTGGGGCACTAGATATTGGGTCTCATATGATTCCCTCGTGGCTCATATGGTAAAGAATCTGCCTGTAATGTGGGGGACCCAAGTTCGATCCCTGGGTTGGGAAAATCCCCTGGAGAAGGGAATGGAAACCCACTCCAGTAATCTTGTCCGAGAATTACATGAACAGAGGAGCCTGGTGGGCTACAGTCCATGGGGTTGCAAAGAATCAGACATAAGTAAACAACTAACACTTTCACTTTTTTACAGTTCTTAACTCTGTGGTGGGAGGGTCAGAGTTGTATATTCCCTGCTGATTGTATATTGCTGTGCCAGGTGAGGTTTATGCCAAGAGTGTGTCTCGGACTTTTCTACCCATTTCAATATTTTTTTTTTTTCATCAATTCTGTAGAAATTGCTCTTCAGCTAGTTTCTGGATTTTTTTCAGAAATTGTGCTGTATATGGCTATAGATTGTGTGCATGGGAAGAGGCCAGTTCATTTTACTTAAATTGTTGAATTGTTTGGCATAAAGTTTTTCATAGTATCCTCTTATTTTCTTTTTAATGATTGTAGAACCTGTAGTGATAACTATTCTTTCGTTCCTGAGACTGGTGACTTGTATTGTTTTTCTTGTAATCAGTTTAATGAGGGATTTTAAAGAAAATAATTTTGTTGATCTTTCAAAAAAATAGGTTTGGAATTTTAAACTTTTCTTTGTCATTTATCAATTTCCTATTTCATTGATTTCTGCTCTTGATTATTTCCTTTCTTTTTCCTTTGTTTTTCTTTTTTTAGGTAGAATTTTAAATCACAGATTTTTTTAATTTTTCTTATTTCCTAATATAAGTGTTTAAAACTTTATATTTTCTTTGAGATACATAGATTTTGGTATGTATTTCATTATCATTCTATTCAAAGTTTTTTAAAAAAATGTATTTTCATTGTGATTTCTTATTTGATCCATGGATTATTTAGCAGTGTGTTGTTTGACTTCCAAATTCTGTTTATATATGTATATATATAGATGTATATATGCTTCCCTGGTGGCTCAGAGGGTGAAGCGTCTGCCTACCATGTGGGAGACTTGGGTTTGATCCCTGGGTTGGGAAGATCCCCTGGAGAAGGAAATGGCAACCCACTCCAGTACTCCTGCCTGGAAAATCCCATGGACTGAGAAGCCTGGTAGGCTACAGTCCATGGGTTCACAAAGAGTCAGAGGTGACTGAGCGACTTTACTTTCACTTTCATATATATATATACACATATATATAATACAAACATATATATGTTAGAGTATAGTTGATTCACAGTGTTGTATTAGTTTCAGGTATATAGCAATGTGAATCAGTTATGACATACACGTATAGTCACTCTTTTTATGTTTTTTTTTTTTCCCATGTAGACCATTACAGAGTATTGAGTAGAGTTTCCTGTGCTATACAGGAAATCCTTACTAGTTATCTGTTTTATATATGGTAGTGTGTTTATGTCAATCCCAATCTTCCAATTTATCCCTCTCCCTCTTACCCCCTGGTAACCATAAGTTTGTTTTCTACACCTGGAACTCTATTTATCTTGTAGTGAGAACATATGAACATATGACCATAATCCTCTTAAACTTTCTTTATGGCTTAATCTATTGGTTAATGTACTATGTGTGTGGGTGCTTAGTCGCTCAGTCATGTCCGACTCTTGTGACCCCATAGACTATAGCCTGCCAGGCTCCTCTGTCCCTGGGATTCTCTGGGCAAGAATACTGGAGTGGGTTGCTATTTCCTTCTCCAGGATCTCTTCTTGACCCAGGTATCTAACCTAGATCTCCTGTGTTGTAGTCAAACACTTTACCAACTGAGCTATGAGGGAAGCCCATGTACTCTTTATTTATTTATTTTTTAAATATAAATTTATTTATTTTAATTGGAGGCTAGTTACTTTACAATATTGTATTGGTTCCATGTACTCTTTAAAATTATATGTATTCAGAAGTTACTAAGGGTAGTAGTAGTAGTGTTAGTTGCTCAGTTGTGTCCAACTCTTTGTGACCCCATGGACTGCAGCTGCCAGCTTCCTCCGTCCATGGGGATTCTCCAAGCAAGAATAACTGAAGTGGGTTTCATTCCCTTCTCCAGAGGATTTTCCTGACCCAGAGATTGAACCTGGGTCTCTGGCATTGCAGCCAAATTCTTTACCATCTGAGCTACAGGGAAGCACTGCTAAGGGTAGAAAGGGAAGTCACTCAGTCGTGTCTGACTCTTTGCGACCCCATTGGCTATAGCCTACCAGGCTCCTCTGTCCATGTAATTTTCCAGGCAAGAGTACTGGAGTGGGCTGCCATTTCCTTCTCCAGGGGATCTTGCCAACCCAGGGATTGAACCCGGGTCTCCCGCATTGCAGGCAGGTGCTTTACCATCTGAGCCATCTTAGGTCAAAGTTTTGATGGTATTCATGTTTTCTGGTTTGAATGTAGAATATGCAGCAGGACCATTTATCTAACTAAATTTTGTCTACTTAATTCATCAGTTTTTGAGAGAGAGGCATTAAACTCATCAACTATGCTTTTGGCCAATTTTCTCCTTTAATTCTGTCCATTTTTGCTTTATCTATATTAATGTTATTGTTCAGTCACTAAGTCATGTCTGACTCTGTGACTCCATGGACTGTAGCATGCCAGGCCTCCCTGTCCCTCACCATCTCCCTGCCAGTCAACACCATCTCCTGGAGTTTGTGCAAGTTCATGTTCATTGAATAGGTAATGCCATCTATGTATATTTATACATGACTATTATTTCCCTTTTTAAACTAACCCAATTATTATTATTAAAATTTTCTTTTTATGTCTGAATTATCTGATATTAATATAATCAACTCAGCTTTCTTTTACTATTTCAGCAGGAGGAATCCCAAGATGTTTCCCAAAGATTTACTGTCTTCTCCCCAGGATTGTGAATATGATGAGATATCATTTTCATGAAGAAGCTGCAGTATATGGGAAAAGTTAGGTAACTGGGTGGCCCTAATCTGTTCACTAGCTGACTAATGCAGATAGCTTCCTCTGGCTGGTCACAGATGTCAGAGAGATTTGAAGAAGGAAGGGGACTTGACATAAGGAAGGTTCCCCTTTGCTCAGATGAAGGGAAATCACATGGAAGTGCCCGAGAGAGGCCTCGCATCACTGAATGTGACCTCCAGCTCATTGCCAGGGAGAAGATGGAACCTCAGTTTTAAAATTGTAAGAAACAATTCAGCCAACCACCTGCCTGAGTTTGGTAGCCAACTCTCCCTAGAATCACCAGGTAAGAACCTAGCCTGGGTGACTCTCAATCACCTTGATTTTGGCTTTGTGAGACTCTAAGCAAAGAATCCAATTGAGCCTGCCTAGATGTTGCACTTAAAAAACTGTGACATAGTTAATGTGTGTTGTTGTAAGCTGCTAAGATTGTGGTAATTTGTAAAGCAGAAATTAAAATAAATGAATAGACTTTGCCCTGATACATCACTCTTTCATTTGTTTATTTTTACAGTTTTTTTTTTCTCCCATCACTCTCTTATCTCCTGCGACTCCATTTACACATATAGTAGATCATTTCATATTATTTTTCAAACCTTATCATTTTTTAAATCTATTTTTCAGATCAGATAATTTCTGTATCTTCATTGTTAATTTGCTGATATTCTCCTTTCCTCTCAAATCTCTTGTTAAGGCAATCTGATGACTTTTTAAAGTTTTACATATTATATTTTCAGTTCTAAATTTTTATTTGATTTTTTATAGCTCTTATTTCTTTCTTGATTACATTTCTCTGTATGTCATTTACATATACTTACACAGCTGCTTTACATACTTACAGGGCATACTTACACAGCTGCTTTAATGTCATTATTTGCCAAATATTACTTCTAGATCATCTCACGGTATGTTTATGTTGACTGTCTTTTCTCTTGAGAATGGATCACATTTTCTTTTTTTTTTATTTTATTATTCTTTTGGATCACATTTTCTTAGTGTTGAGTAATTTGGAGTTGTACAGTGGACATTGTGAACATTATGTAGTAGAACTTTAGACTCTGTTACTTACCTCCAAAGAGTGTTGTGGGCTGCTTCTTCTTCTTCTTCTTCTTTTTTGGAACATTAAACTTGGTTGAATTTTGCTGGACTCAAACTATAATACTGTGTCTTGGACAACAGCTCAAATCTCAGCCCAGTTCTGCCTTTAGCTGGGCTTCTTTGAGTCTGATGTTTACATGTGTGGTTCTTGGCTGACAGATATTTGGACATACCCTGGATGTGGATTCCTGTGGAATTCTTCTTTCTGAGCATTATTGGCTTTTTATTGAAATTTTCTTAACCATGTATGGTGCCTATTTTTGTCTGTCCTCTGGCTTTCAGTTGCTTAAAACAAAAAAAAGGTTAAACTTCGCATGCTATCCTCTTCTGAATGTCAACTTCCCTCTAAAACCTGCTATTTTCATTCTTGCTCTCTAGTACTTTTAAGTAGTATTTATCTTTATTGTACTTTGTCCAGGGTTTAACCCTGTTATCTGTGAAAGGGTCAGTCTGACATGAATTACTTTACAATTATCAGAAATGAAATCTTTCTATATTTATCTTTAAAATAGCAAATCTCTATTTAAAAGCATTTTCATAAAAGAAACAACAGTAAGGAAAACAACAAAAAATCCTGCTCTGGATATTTTCACTGGCAAATTCTTTCAAATATGTAAAGAAGAAATAATATCAGATAAAAAATAAACTCTTCCAGAAAAGTTGGAAAGGAAATATTTTGCAACAAATTTTGTATATTCAGCAAAACACTGAGATAAAAGCCTGATAAAGATGTCATAAGAATGGAAAATTACTGGATAATTTCTTTCACAAATATAGACACACACAAATAATCCTAAAAAGTCATTAACAAATCAGTTCGTGAGATATATTAATAGAAAATTATACCATGATCTAGCTGGGTTTATTTTAGAAATGCCAAGTTGATTTAACTATTATGTATAAATCAATCAGTGTAATTTTTCATATTTGCACAAATATGGAAAAAAAACATGATTTTCTCAAATTACACCAAAAAAGCATTTTTTAAAATTTAATGCTCATAAGTTTAAAAAATGCTTATCAATTTACAAATAGGAACATTCCAAATGTGGTATAGTATACCTACATAAGCCAGTTCTTAGTGGTAAAGTGTTGATTGCTTTATTTGAGTTCAGAAGCAAGACAAGGGTGTCTGTTGCTTCTACTTCTGTTCAATGTACTGGAGGTATCCAGTGCAACGAGGTAGTAAAGAATAATAAAATTTATAAAGGTTGGAAGGAAAAACAACACTACCATTATTGGCAGGTGATATTATTACATATAGAAGAGTATATAAATTCAAAGAATGTACAAATTTCTAGAACTATTAAGTGAATCTAGTAAGATTACTGCACACATATCAATATCAAAATAAAAATCAGTTTTATTCCTATAAACTAACATCAGCCAAGTAGAAGTTATGATTAAAAATAGCAAGAATATTTAGTTCATATCAGTTCATTTCAGTCACTCAGTCGTGTCCGACTCTTTGCGACCCCATGAGTCGCAGCATGCCAGGCCTCCCTGTCCATCACCAACTCCCGGAGTTCACTCAAACTCACGTCCATCGAGTCCGTGATGCCATCCAGCCATCTCATCCTCTGTCGTCCCCTTCTCCTCCTGCCCTCAACCCCTCCCAGCATCAGAGTCTTTTCCAATGAGTCAAACTCTTTGCATGAGGTGGCCAAAGTACTGGAGTTTCAGCTTTAGCATCATTCCTTCCAAAGAAATCCCAGGGCTGATCTCCTTCAGAATGGACTGGTTGGATCTCCTTGCAGTCCAAGGGACTCTCAAGAGTCTTCTCCAACACCACAGTTCAAAAGCATCAATTCTTCGGTGCTCAGCTTGCTTCACAGTCCAACACTCACATCCATACATGACTACTGGAAAAACCATAGCCTTGACTAAACGGACCTTAGTCAGCAAAGTAATATCTCTGCTTTTGAATACTATTTAGTATCTGGGAATAAATCTAATAAAAATAACAAGAATCTTTAGTACTAATGAATAAGTCTACAGAAAGAACTATAAGACCTCTATACTGCAAACTGTGTTGCTAAGAGTAATTAAGATGACCTGATTAAAAGGAAGAACTTTCATGAAGACCAATGTTATTAAGATATAAAGTCTTCCTAAGTTGGCCTATAAGTTCAAAGCATGTGTGTTCAGTCATGTCTGACTCTTTGCAATCCCATGGACTACAGCCTGCTGGGGTCTTATCTCCATGAAATTTTCCAGGTGAGAATACCCGAGCGGGTTGCCATTTCCTTCTCCAGGGAGCTTCCCTACCAAGGGATCGAACCAGTGGCTCCTGAGTCTCCTACATTGGCAGGCATATGCTTCACTACTGTTCATAAGTTAACATAAGTTCAATAGTATCTCATTAAAAATCTCAGTGGTATGTGTATGTGTATGGTATTGACAATGTAATTCTAAAACACATGAGACCTTACAAGACCTAGAATATTCAAGGCAAATTTGAAAAAGAATAAAGATGGAGAACTTACACTAGCAGATATAAAGATTTATTTATTATGTTGTCATAGAAATGACTGTATTAGCCCAGAAACAGGCCCACACATATATGTTCATCTGATTTATGACACAGGAAGCAATATGTGGGAGGAAGGTGGTCTGGGAGGATAGGGTCAGTTGGATAACCACATGGAAAAAAAAATTAACACTGACCACCATCTCATGTTATGTGCAGAAATTCATGTAAGATGTATTACAGACCCAAATGTATAAGATAAAAAACAAAGCTTACAGAATAAGATGTAGAAGGATATCTTCTTGAATTTAGGGTAGAAATGATTTCCTAAAGTTTTCATCAGAATATATTAATCACAAAAGAGGGTTTCCCAGGTAGTGCTAGTGTTAAAGAAACTGCCTGCCAGTGCCAGAGACATGAGAGACAGGAGTTCAGTCCCTGGGTTGGGAAGATCCCCTAGAGAAGGAAATGGCCACCTTCCCCAGTATTCTTGCCTGGAAAATTCCATGGACAGAGGAGCCTGGTGGGCTACTGTCCACAGGGTCCCAAAGAGTTGGACACGACTGAAGTGACTTTCATGCAATCACAAAAGAATATATTAGTAAATTTTGGAGTTCATTAAAATTAGACATTCTAGTTAAAACAAAACAATAAGAGGCAAGTCACATACTAGGAGAAGACTGGGAGTGCATAATGTTAGATGCATGTTTTGTTAACTATCTTTATCAGTAGATGTCTATCATCTGTCTATCCATTCTATCATCTTCTATAAGTCCATAAAAAATGACTGAAAACAAGAGATCGTGACTTTATGAAGGAGAACATTCTAATGAAACATTATGAAAAGATGCTCCATATCATAAGTTCAAACACATTTAAATTACACCTACATTATAAAACTATTATACACCAAGTAGAATGGCTAAAAGAAAAAGAACAAGCAATACAAGATATTGGCACCCATGTAGAGGTGGTGGAAGTGTAAATTGTTAAAAAACACTTTGTAAACATATATTAGACATTAAAAGACCTAGAATAGCCAAGGTAAAAAGTATCCATTAAAGGTGTAAGTATCCATTCTTTCTAGTCCTTAGCACCAGTTCTGAACGTATATCCCCCAGAAGCTGAGTGTTAATATACACCAAACAACATGTTATACATATACTCTTATAGAGTAGTACTGTTGTTTATTATACCCCCCAAGTGAGAACAACTAAAATGTCCATGATCATTAGAATGGGTAATTAAATTTTTATATATTTATATCACAGAATGCCTCACAACAATAAAAAGAATGCAGTAACCTGATGAATCTCAGTGATAATCATGGAGCAAAAAGAGCCAGACACAAAAAGATCACACATGGTATAATTCAATTCATAGAAAGTACAATTTCAGGCAAAGCTGCTTTATAGTGATGAAAGCTGGAATAGTGTTTACCTTTAGGAGAGCAGAGAGTTTTGCCCAGAAATATTCTATGTCTTGATATAGGTTATGGTTATATGGATGTGTCCATATTTGATAACTTTCTATTTAAGATTTGTCTACCTTTCAAAATGAAATGTGTCCAAAAAAATGCTTGCTTCATTAAAAATGAGTAGAAATAAGCTGTAATCAGGGAACAAATTAAGCACTTTTAAAAAAGATTTAAAAATTATATCCCCACATGCAAAGAGCTGTCTTCAGGAGGGTGTTTTATTCTTGATGTTTTCTTGCCAAGTAATTTCTCCTGGCTTAAACTCAGCATTCAAAATCTAAGATCATGGCATTTGGCCCCATCACTTCACAGCAAATCGATCACTAAACAGTGGAAACAATGACAGACTTTATTTTCTTGGGCTCCAAAATCACTGCAGATGGTGACTGTAGCCATTAAATTAAAAGACACTTGCTCCTTGGAAGAAAAGCTATGACAAACCTAGACAGCATATTAAAAAGCAGAGACAGTACTTTACCAACAAAGGTCTGTCTAGTCAAAGCTATGGCTTTTCCAGTAGTCACATATGGATGTGAGTTGGACCATAAAGAAAGCTAAGTGCCGAAGAATTTGTGCTTTTGAACTGTGGTGTTGGAAAAGACTCTTGAGAGTCCCTTGGACTGCAAGGAGATCAAACCAATCAATCCTAAAAGAAATCAGTGCTGACTATTCATTGGAAAGACTGATGCTGAAGCTGAAGCTCCAATACTTTGGCCAACTGATGCAAAGAACTGACTTATTTGAAAAGACCCTGATGCTGGGAAAGATTGAAAGCAGGAGGAGAAGAGAGTGACAGAGGATGAGATGGTTGGATGGCATCACTGACTTGATGGACATGAGTTTGAGTAAGCTCTGGAAGTTGGTGATGGATAGGGAAGCCTGGCATGCTGCTGTCCATGGGGTTGCAGAGAATTGGACACGACTGAGCGACTGAACTGAACTGAACTGAATTCCTCCTGAGGGCCTTTGAGGAATGCTTCTATGTTCTGTAACCTGTCTGCCTACTGCCTAGGTCATACATCCATGTATTGTCTGATCCAGAGGAACAGGAGGATCATCCAAGTCATGTTGCGGGTGTTTCAAAACTTTTTTCTCTAAGCTCCAAGCTAAACCAACTGCCTTCTGTCAATCTCTCAAAGCTCATGTAAGGCTTACACAATGGTCCAGCAATTGGGTTAACCAAAACTTTCATTTGGTTTTAAGTAAAATAAAAGACATGATTTCATTTTCACCAAGAACTTTATTGAACAATGTCTTCATTAACTAAATGAACTTTTTTGGCCAACCCCAAATTTAATATAATCCTAATGATGAGCACTCCTGTTACTAAGTCCAAGCTCCTTCTACTTATTGTACAACTGGCCAAATAGCCAAGAGATGAGGTTTTGGGTCAAGGAACACAATTTTATTCAGAAAGCCTGCTGACTGAGAAGATGGCAGACTAGTGTCTCAAAATAACCATCTTGTCAGGGTCTGAGTGCCAGTTTCTTTTTTAGAGCAGAGATTGGGAAGGTAAGGAAGTAAAAAGGCCATTAATATTGTAGATCCCCTAGAATGGCCACCCCCAGGGAAGCAATATGTTAATTTCTTCCTTCCTGTAGCCAAACACAGGTAGATAGGGTCCTGAACAAAAGTACTTTGGTTTAATATTTAGGTAGAGGGGCAGGGTACCCTCTTTCTTCTAAAAAGAAATAGTATCTTTTTAGTGAAAAAAAGCAAGGTGAAACAAAGGTTAAAGAAAAAGAAATATATCCGACAAGGAGTCATCATTGGGTCAATAACAGTCTGTGTCTTACAGTTTCAGCTACTAAGTACAAGTTTCATCAGCCTTAGAGTCTACTCCACATTTAGGGAACACATTTCTCCTTCTTCTAGGAGATAGTTTGGCAAAAGACAAAATGATTCACCCCAATATCTCATCTGTCCTTGACATCTGTGTTCAGTTTTCTCTAAATACAGAGTGAGGATTGGCCTTTCCTCTGTGTTCCAAAAGAGAGCATCATGAAAACCTGCCCACAACAGAGGGAACAACTCCAACCCACAAATAGTTGCTCTTCAGCTAATATATAAATAAAGAAGGAAGGAAGGATAGAAGGAAGGAAAGAACAGTAGAAATAAAACAAAGGAAAGTCTTCTGTAACTGAGTTCCCACAATTATTTTAGCTTTTCTTCAATTGTCATTTTCCAGGTTAGCTAAACATTGTATAGAATTTTTTTTCTTCAAATTTAAGAAACATTCACAGATTTCAAAATATGAGAGCAAACACCTGTATTCTAGCACTGTAACTATTTTAAACCAAGAAGAGGAAGCAAGAGAAATTGGTTGTAAACCCTGAGATATAACAGACCATATCAAAACAGTACCCACGGGATGTCATTTTATCTACTGGGAAAGGATTCATCCATGTGGTGTAAATCATTCTACTTTAGAAAAAGGGGAAAACTGTACAAAAGCACATGCAGGGATTGTGGTTACAGTAGAATGTCATGGTTTCCCCATTGTCCATGGAGGGAAGTGAGTGACACACTGACATTGCTGCGATTTGCTGTGGATAAGAGCCACACCCTCCCCGCCGCGCCCCCCCCCCCCCCCGCCCGCCCCCCTCCACACACATAGGACCTCCCCACCACCTTTCTCCCATTTATTCCTGGCTTAATCTTCCAGACATTCTGCTGCCCTCCGGGATCCATCAGGATTCACTGAGATCCTCAGATAGGGGAGGCTTGTGGCTTATCTCTCAGAGTACTGCCATTTCCTGCCTGATATTCTCCTGTGAGCCACAATTACTTTTTTTTCCCTCCCAAGTCTGTCTGGATGTGACATTTCCATTTGCTCCTGCCTTCCTCATCCTGTCCCTGATTAGGGTTGTCACCTTCACTTGAGCTGCCCTCTCACAGCAAATGAAAGAAGGAGAGGGAGGGAGAACAGGGAGGTACAAGGTGAGGCCTCGTTCCTCCTGCATTTACAGCTTAAAAAAAATCAAAATAATCCAAGGACTAAACCCTCCTTTGTCTCCACTGATATAATGGCCCAGAATTCACGCCTGTGGCCAGAACTACTTTCAACCTTTGAGCCTGGCATTTGACTCAGCTGTTCCCTTTATGCTGTTAAAAGATAAAACTGAGGGTAGGTTTAAAATTTTGAGAGTTTATCTGAGCAAAAATCAATCAGAATAGGGCAGCATCAAACTGGAACTGGCTGCCAGTGCTGGCTCCGGAAACAGCTTTTTACAGAAAAAGGTGGGGATAAAAGGAGGCAATTATCGACTAGCTGTGGCTTAAAGTCTAAGTGACTGTTCATGATTGTCTGTCCTGAATATTCTGCTTTTGCAACCTTGAGATATATACAAGTTCATGTTTTGATTTGCTTACATAGACCTTAGAATAAACATGTAGTAACAACACACTTTTTATTTGTGCACCAAAATATGTGCCTTATGTATATGCAACAGAAAGATAGCAGTATTTCCAAAATCACAGTCACAAGAAAGAGCTGTAAGAGCCTGTGTGGTTCCAATTGGCCCAGTGGAGGGAGCAGGATTTAAGGCACCCTGGAAGCCCAGTGGAGATGCTGCAAGTAGAGGCTTAGGTCTTTGCGTGCTCAGCACATATCCTGTCTCTACAGCAGCAAAAAGGCCTCATACTACGTGGGGGGCTGGGGCGGGGACAGAGGCCTTTACCAGATGGAACTCTGATTTCAGTGAAGACGATGCAGTTAGCCGCGGTACCAGAACATGCACCGGTGTTGTGGCGTGGAAATACAGTAGCAATGCTGTCAGAATGTGGAACTAAACACATAGGTGTTTATTAAAGAAAATACTGAGATTTTAAATGACACTGTTTCTTTTGGTTAAAATGTGGCCTCTGGAGTCTTAACACCTGGGTTCTCACTTCAGCTCCATCAGTCTGTGATCCTAATTTGTTCAATTTCTCTGCCCCTCAGGCTTCCTTGACAGCTCAATTGGTAAATAATCTGCCTGCAGTGCAGGAGAGCCCGGTTCGATTCCTGTGTTGGGCAGATCATCTGGAGAAGGGATAGGCTACCCACTCCAGTATTCTTGGGCTTCCCTGGTGGCTCAGCTGGTAAAGAATCTGCCTGCAATATGGGAGACCTGGGTTCGATCCCCGGGTTGGGAAGATCCCCTGGAGAAGGGAAAGGCTTCCCACTCCAGTGTTCTGGCCTGGAGAATTCCATGGACTGTACAGTCCATGGGGTTGCAAAAAGGACACGACTAAGTGGCTTTCACTTCACTTCACTTCTCTGCCCCTCTGTTCCTCCTGTGTGTATGGTTGTTGATTATACCTCTGAAGCAATTAGCTCAATGGCTTGACCCCTAACAGGTTTTTGCCTAATGTGAGCAATTATTATTATGTGGAAGATGAAATATAGGGACAGGTTCATGATTTCCTCCTCTCATTGTTACTAATATTTTGACACTGTTTTAAAAATTATTACATATTTATTTTATTTATTTATTTATTTATTTTTTAATTTTAAAATCTTTAATTCTTACATGTGTTCCCAAACATGAACCCCCCTCCCACCTCCCTCCCCATAACATCTCTGTGGGTCATCCCCATGCACCAGCCCCAAGCATGCTGTATCCTGCGTCAGACATAGACTGGCGATTCAATTCTTACATGATAGTATACATGATAGAATGCCATTCTCCCAAATCATCCCACCCTCTCCCTCTCCCTCTGAGTCCAAAAGTCCGTTATACACAGCTGTGTCTTTTGAGAAGAGTATGATTCAAGTTTGGGGTTTCACTGAAGGTGTTTTAGATATAACCAAGTTAACCTGTTAGCACAGATATACAATCCTGTGAGTATAGGAATGTGTATGTAAGTTCATGTCTGTGTACATATGTGTGCATGTGTGTATATGTGGCCATATGACTGTGTACATATGTGAGTGTGTGTGTGTGCATATATTGACGGGTGTTTTCTGGGGCTGCTGTAATAAATTACCGCAAACTTGATGGCTTAAAACAACACAGATTTATTCTCTCATAGTTTTAGAAGCCAGAGGTCTGAAATTTGGGCTGAAATCAAGCTATAGGCAGGGCTTCCCTGGTGACTCAGTGATAAAGAATCTGCCTGCCAATACAGGAGCCATGGGTTTGATCCCTGGGTTGGAAGATCCCCTGGAGAAGGAAATGACAACCCAATGCAGTGTTCTTGCCCGGGAAACCTCATGGACAGAGGAGCCTGGTGGGCTACAGTCCATGGGGTCCCAAAGAGTTGGACACAACTGAGAGACTAAACAGCAACAACAAAGTGTAGTCAGGGCTGCAGTCCCTCTGGACATTCTAAGAGAGAATCTGATCCTTCCTTCCAGCATCTGGTCACTGGGCAGTTCTTGACTATGGCCACAGCACTCCTGTCTCTGCATCTGGCTTCATATGGAATTTCTCCTCTGTGTGTGTGTGTGTGAAGTCTCCCCCTGTACTCTCTTATAAAGACACTAGTGATAGCATTCAGGACCCAGCTTGACAGTCCAGAGTGAGAATGATCTCTCCATCACAAGATCCTTAGTAACACTGAGTGTGTTCATGCTAAGTTGCTTCAGTTGTGTCTGACTCTTTGAGACCCTATGGACTATAGCATGCCAAGCTTCTCTGTACATGGGATTCTCCAGGCAAAGATACTGGAATAGGTTGCCATGCCTTCCTCCAGCGGATCTCCCCGACCCAGGGATTGAACCTGTGGCTTCTGCATGGCAGGAGGATTCATTACCTCTGAGCCACCAGGGAAGCTCCTTAGTAACATTGTTGTTGTTCAGTCACTGAGTGGTGTCCTATTCCTTGCAACCCCATGGACTGCAGGATGCCAGGCTTCCCTGTCCTTCACTATCTCTCTGAGTTTGCTCAAACTCATGTCCATTGAGTCAATGATGCCATCCAATCATCTCATCCTCTGCTGCCCCCTTCTCCTCCTACCCTCAGTCTTTCTCAGCATCAGGGTTTTTTCCAATGAGTAGGCTTTACGCATCAGATGGGCGAAGTATTGGAGCTTCAGCATCAGTCCTTCCAATGAATAGTCATGGCTGATTTCCTTTAAGATTGACTGGTTTGATCTCCTTGCTGTCCAAGGGACTCTCAAGAGTCTTCAGCACCATAGTTTGAAAGCATCAATTCTTTGGCTCTCAGCCTTCTTTATGATCCAGTTCTCACATTCTCACATGATTACTGGAAAAACCATTGCTTTGCCTATACAGACCTTTGTCATCAAAATGGTGTCTCTTCTTTTTAATATGCTGTCTAGGTTTATCATAGTTTTTCTTCCAAGGAGCATTTGTCTTATAATTTCATGGCTGCAGGCACTGTCCACAGTGATTTTGGAGCCTAAGAAAAGAAAATCTGTCATTGTTTCCATTTTTTCTCCTCTATTTGCCATGAAATGATGGGACCAGGTGCCATAATCTTAGTTTTTTGAATGTTGAGTTTTAAGCTAGCTTTTTCACTTTTTTTAATCTTCATCAAGAGGCTCTTTAGTTCCTCTTCACTTTCTGCCATTAGGGTGGTGTCATCTGTGTACATGAGGTTGTTGATATTTTTCCCAGCAATCTTAATTCCAGCTTGTGATTCATCCAGCCTGACATTTTGTGTGATGTACTCTGCATATAAGTTAAATAAGCAAGGTGACAATATACATTCTTGATGTACTCCTTTCCCAATTTGGAACCAGTCCATTGTTCCATGTTAGGTTCCAACCATTGCTTCTTGACCTGCAAACAGGCTTCTCAGGAGGCAGGTAAGGTGGTCTGTTATTTCCATCTCTTTAGGAATTTCCCACAGTTTGTTGTGATCCCCACAATCAAAGGCTTTAGTGTAGTCAATGAAGCAGAAGTAGGTGTTTTTCTGAAATTATCTTGCTTTTTCTATGATCCAATGGATGTTGGCAATTTGATCTCTGCTTCTTCTGCCTTTTCTAAATCCATTACCTTTTCCCCAAATAAGATAACAAGTGGCAGGGATTAGGTTCTCATATCTTTGAGAGTTTACTTTCCAGCCTACTTCAGGTATATCAGTTCAGTTCAGTCACTCAGTCATGTCCAACTCCTTGCAACCCCATGGATTAGAGCATGCCAGACTTTCCTGTCCATCGCCAACTCCCAGAGCTTGCACAAACTCATGTCCATCAAGTCAGTGATACCATCCAACCATCTCATCCTTTGTTGTCCCCTTCTCCTCCTGCCTTCTATCTTCCCCAGCATCAGGGTCTTTTCCAGTTAGTCAGTTCTTTGCATCGGTGGCCAAAGTATTGGAGTTTCAGCTTCAGTATCAGTCATTCCAATGAATATTCAGGGTTGATTTCCTTTAGGATTGACTGGTTTGATCTCCTTACAGTCCAAGGAACTTCTCCAACACCACAATTCAAAAGCATCAGTTCTTTGGCTCTCAGCTTTCTTTATGGTCCAACTCTCACATCCATATATATATATGTGCCTGTGTGTGGGTACATGGGTGTGCATATATGTGTATATGCATGTGTGTGCATCTGAGTGTATACTTGTGTATACGTGTCTTCACAGTGTATGCATGTTGGTACACATGTGAGCAGTTACATGCATGTAAGTGTATGTATAAGAATGTGTGATAAGTATGCATGTGTGTATGTGTTTGGGTATTATTTACTGGAAAATGGGCTATCCATGTGACCTTTGCTTAAAATATTTTATTAAAGTTCTGAAATGTGAACCAGTTGGAAGCCTGCTCTATTGACTCAGTGCTCTCCTAACAGATGGTCAAATAAATACAATATTTCTACCTTCCCAGAAATCATCTTAAGCACAGAATTGTTATTGTTTGTTGGAAAAGAGCAATCTTGTTTAAATGCTAGTAAACAAGCAAGACATGCCTCTTTTACCTCTGCCTGAACCTCAGAAAGAGGGCCCAAGTGGGAGTTCATCATAATGAAAAATGCATTAGGATTGTATTGATGGCACAGAGGGTCTATTACTCAGTTTTAATCTCAGCCAACCAGGTACAAAGGCACTGGTCCATGAACCCTGACCTGAAAGAATCAGGGAAAGTTTAATGAAAGCCAGACAGTGGCCCTAAAGGAGGGTTTTTTAACTTTCTTTTCTTCTTCATTTTAAAACCTGTATGTAGGAATTATATTTGGGTTTTATGAGTACTGGAAGGTGTTACAATCTTCACTGTTGGTTGTTACAATGAAGACTAGGAAAGATGGAACTATGGTGAGTTAATTGCATTAGAGCAACTTCTTAAAGGCTTAGAATGTATATGTGTGTGTGTGTGTATATATATGTGTGTGTATATATATATGTGCTTCCCAGGTGGGTGGCTCAGTGGTAAAGAATCCACCTGCAATGCAGGAGTCACAAGAGACTCAGGTTCAATCCCTGGGTCAGGAAGATCACGTGAGGAGGGCATGGCATCCCACTCCAGTATTCTTGCCTGAAGAATCCCATGGACAGAGGAGCCTGGCTGGTTACAGTCTGTATGGTCACAAGGAGTTGGGTACAACTGAAGCAACCGTGTATGTGTGTGTATGTATATATATATACATTTTAATAATATTAAGCACCTATGTGTTATATACAAATAAAAGGGAGCCCATTCAATAGTGTGTCAGGCACTAAGCCAGTGGCTACCATGGACATTTACTTCCAGCTCCTGGCAGTGCCCACCTTCCCCACACCACCCCCAAACCCCATGTTGTAACATGCCACAGTTTCTCCAGAGATTGTCAAATGTCTCCTGGGGACAGTGAGGCTCCTGGTAGAAAACTGCTGCTCTAAAACTTTGCGCTCCAGGGGCCAGCTGCAAGAGCATCACCTGGGAACTTGTTAGCAATTCAGAAATGCAGATCTTATTCTGGACCTATTAAAACCAGCTCCTCGGGTGATTCATAAGCACATTAAAATTTTGGTACTACTACTCTGAGAAGTAGAAGAAAGAGCTGGTGAGATGGGTTGGGGGTAGATCCTGGAAAGGCTTGAACATGTTGTTACAGTTTTAGGCTTAACTCTGTAGGTAATGAAGCTATATAAGATGTTTGTTTTATATCAAAAATTTATTTTCGAAATACTGACTGGCAGGCTGATTTTGCCCACTTACCATTCTTCTTACCCTTCTTACTACCTCAGCCTCAGGTTTAGGGAGAATGATGAATGCCAGCCCCCAAACTTTGTTTCCCAGTCTCCCCTGAAGCTTTGGGGGCCCTGAGACTCTATTCTAAGCAGGAGTTATTTCGGGAGTTTCTAGGAAAGCTCTTACCGACTCAGATGTCATGCCCCTTTTCCTTTAGATCTTTCTTCTTTCCTGGGAATGAAAAGATGGTTTGAATTCCAGGAGCCATCTTTTTTACTTATTTATACATTTTATCTTCGGCTGTGCTGGGTCTTCGTTGCTGCACCGGCTTTTGTTGTGGGGAACGGGGGCTACTCTCTAGAGACAGTGCAGGAGCTTCTCACTGTGGTGGCTTCTCTTATGGTGGGGCCTGGGCTCTAGGGCAGGTGGGCTCAGTGACTGCCCTTTTGGGCTCTAGAATGCAGGCTCAGTAGTTGTGATGTCCGGGCTTAGTTGCTCGGCAATATGTGGCATCTTCCAGGACCAGGGATTGAACCCATGTCACCTGCATTAACAGGTGGATTCTTAACCAGTGAGCCATCAGGCAAGCCCTCTGGCAGCCATCTTTAAAGTCTGAGAAGAAGAAGCCCTCCCTGAGGATGGTGGAGTACAAAGTTGGAGGGAACCTGAGTCAAAGAGAAAAATATACCCTAATCTTGTTTAAAGCTTGCAGAGGTTTATTATTCACAGCTGAATGCAATTCCTAACTGATTAAGATTGCTATTGATGTGATGGATGAATTGAAGAAAAAGAGAGCCGTGCAGAAACTATTGAAATAGCCTGGGTGGGAGATTGGGAGAATGTAAATAAAAATGAAGAGGAATTTAGAATCCAATGTTCTTTGAGGTATGATTATTTAAAAATTTGTCTGTGGAAAACTGGCCATGTAGTTTATAAACATTTGAAAGTCAGGGGGAGGAGTGGATTGTGATAATGCCATGAGTTTGATTGTGGACATACTGAACTTGAGATTCATCAGACAATTAGATGTGCGTGTCCAGCAGATACTTGCTTGGGAGAGAAGGTACCTGTGAACATAGAAGGACACTGGTGAACGGAAGGTGGGCAGGAACAAGGACTGACAAGATGAAGGGAGGTTGAGAAGAGGCTGATCTTGGCACATCACTGAACTGGAGAGAGAAGAGAGAAGCGTGACCAGAGTTATGGGCTGGGAGTTATTAAGGAATTTCTTCTGAACAGGTTCCACCCAAGAGATTTTTACAGTGATGTTAAAAGGTGGAATTCATAGGACCCGGAGCTATTTTATGAGGAAGTACACTTGCTCAGGGAGCACTTCTTTCTCTGCAGTGACCTCATAAATCATCGAGGTCAAGTGTTTGTTCATTTTCTACAGTTAGGCTGAGTAACTGAAGCCTCCTCCATCCTTTCCACTTTCCCAAGTCTGCTGTGACTCCTCAGACTTGTGCTTTAGTGACTGCTGTCAGGGAATCGGGCGATCCATGTTGTGTATGGCATGGCCAAGATTACTGCCTTCCAAAAATATTTCCCTTTTTTTCCTACTTCACTATTTTTGCATACCCAAAGGAATTAATTCCCCAAAGGTGAGCTTATTAAACAGCTACAGATACAGGTTATAGGCAAGGTGTATACAGGGATGTAAAGATATTAAAGCCATGATCTAAATCTCAGGACTTTATGACTGAATGGGAACCAGAGAAGTGAGTTAGGTGGTTTTTAGTAAGACATGTCCCGGGGTGCTCTGGGACGTGTAAGAGTGTAAGAGTGAAAGATCTAAGGGTGACGTCTGGAGATAGGACTTTCTACTGGGGTCCATGTGCTTGCTTCTGGTCCTTTGGGGAATGTTTCTTTGGTCTTCTTTTGTCTCTTGTCCATCTAACCTCATTGTCTTATAGCACTTCCCTCCTTCACAGAAAAACAACCTAAATCTCATCCATTTTTGTCCCTTCTCAAAAAGGAGTCTCATTATAGCCGCAGTTTCTTATTTAATATTTATGGTCTCTTTTCTGCAATTATGAAATCCCGATGCTCTGAAAAACAGTTTTTTTTTCTCCTTTAATAACTCATATGTAGCAAAACCCTCCCTGAACTTCTGTGAGATGCTATACTTCCTCTATTCATCCATAGAACATTCCTCTTCCTGCTGGAAGAAGCATTAATATGTTTAGTCAGGGAGTGCTGCCTCATACTATACTATAGGAAACTCTACTAACACATTTTTATCATTTGAAAAATTCTGAATTCCCAAACACTGTGGTACCAAGAGTTTTGGATGAGAAAATGGGGACCTGTAATGTTCTCAATATTCTCCTTAATGTGAAGAAGATGAAAGGAGGAGGTTATAGTGACTGGGAGAATGGAGGCATCATGGTCATTTACAAAGGATGCCTTGTTTTGACTGGAAAATCTGTTAAAATCAGCTGAAAAGCCATTAGAAGTAAGTGAGATGGCTGAACTCAAAGTAAACAGACATGTCAAAATCCAGCCCTTTACTAGCTTCTGAGACTAAGCTTAGAATTTAAGGCAGCACCATGGGGCTTCCCTCGTGACTCAGATGGTAAAGAATCTGCCTGCAATGCAGACGACCTGGGTTCTATCTCTGGGTCAGGAAGATCCCCAGGAGGAGGGACTGGAAACCCACTCCAGTATTCTTGCCTGGAGAATCCCAGGGACGGGGAAGCCTGGTGCGCTGCCGTCTATGGGGTCGCACAGAGTCAGACACGACTGAAGTGACTTAGCAGCAGCAGCAGCAAGAAGATGCACAAAGCCTTCAAGAAAAAACACCTCGTTTATTAGTTTAAATGACTGAGATCAAGTGTAATCCAAATTTAAGAGCTGGGTTCCTGTCCTTACTTGCAGTCCCAGTCTAACTTCCCACTCTGACTTCCAGTTTCCGCAAGATCCCTGGGGATGGTAGCCCTGATTCTAAACAGCAGCTCTATGACAAGAGACTCAAGGCTTTCTCCATGAGCTGTTTAGTCCTGCCTGACTCCCTGATCTCTTTTCACATGTTCCTTGGATCTGCTAAGATCCCAAGCTTCTGCCAGGCTTGATTCTGCCCCTGTACTTCCCTCCAGCCCTAGTTGTCTTTAGAATGCTGCCCCTTGCATGATTATGGATGCCAACTTTAGCTTTTTTGAGAAAAGACATTCAGAAAGCTTTGTAGTGACTTTGCCTTGAGTGAGTGTGCAACACATCATTATAAACAACCTCAAGACTTACAGAAACAGGTTGGTGCAGCTGTGCCTATATGCCCAGAAAAGCCATTGAGTCTTGGTGACATTTTAAATCAGAACAGTTACTAATGATGCACCTGGGATCTAAACTCTGAATCATATGAAACCACTCATTGTCTCTATATCAGGTAAAGCTCAAGGTGTGGGAACTCTTTTGTATGGCACATGTTTGAGCTTCACGTATTAATGTGAGCAGGCTTACAGAAGGAATCTGTTTGGAGAAGCAAGTGTCTACCTTCTGAATATTCTTTTCCTCTCTCTTCCTCCCTCCCTCTCTTCCTTCTTTCCCAGCCTTTGCCCATTTGGCATTCACTTGTCAGTTTTCTCACCTGAAAAATGGATATAATGACAGTATCTTTCTTATAGAGTTGTTTCAAAGATTGCATGAGTTGGTATCTATACAAAAACCTTGAGTGCTTGGCCCAAAGTAAATGTTTTTAAAGCATCTGTGATTATTGATGCCAACTGTCAGGCTCAGTTCTAGGGGCTGTGGATTCAAAGATGAAAATCATAGGTTTTGCTCTTATTAAAAGTCTCCAATACTTGTATATATTTTCTATTAGCCAAAAGTGCTTTTCTAAAGTGTGGACTCTGGCATGAGTGGTCTGGATCTGAGAGCCAACTCCAGCCTGTTGCTGGGGGCTTCCTGGTGACTCAGATGGCAAAGAATCTGCCTGCAATGCAGGAGACCCAGGTTTGATCTCTGGGTTGGGAAGATCCTCTGGAGAAGGGAATAGCAACACACTCTGGTACTCTTGCCTGGAGAATTCCATGGATTGAGGGGCCTGGCAGGCTACAATCCACGGGGTTGCAAAGAGTCGGACATGACTGAGTGACTAACACACCTGTTGCTCATTAACTATATGACCTTGGGCAAGGTTCTTAGTCTTTCTAAATCTTAGTTTTCTCCAATGATGATAATAATAATTCCTATCTCATAGATTTGTGGAGAGTAATAAAGGACCTAAGACAGCAAAGTAATTGAATAACAGAATATCCAGAGTAAGTTATCAATACTGAGTTCCCTTATTTGCAAGTTATTACTGAGTGAAGGTCCTGAGATGGCCCTCAATGGGATTTGACCTTAGGATTCTCATCTTTGTGGATGGGATGGGGAGAGGATGGGATCTGTCATTCTGCTCTGAATCTGGTATTCAGAAAGTTTCTTAATTTGAATACTTCTTCCCTAATATATTGGCTAAGTCTAGACAGCTGAGGAACCACGTGGAGGAGAGAGGGACTCTTCACTGATACTGTCTGATTTCAGATCTCAATTTATGCAGGGTCTGATTCTATGACTAGCACGTCTACCTAACTTCTCAAGTTCTGTTTTTCCATATGTAGCATGGGCATAATATTATAATAACCACTAGCTCATAGTAGTTGTGGTGAAAGTTAACCAAGATAATCTAAATAAGGATGTGACTACAGCCAACATACCTGACATGTAGTAAGTGTTATATTAAGTTGGCAATCGTTACTATTGTTTGATTAGTATTTGATTCTTTGCTTGTGAAACAGCTTGTATAGCTAGGGCTCTGAGCCTCTCCTCACTCTAGTTTTATTTTTACTCTCATGAATATTTATTTTAATTTTAATAACTTACTATTCCAAAAGCATACATGTTCATCACTGGAAGAAATATCAAAAATTTCTGTTTGTGTTTGCTAATCCTCCCCCTGAGGGCAGAATGGGAGTCACAGTGGGTGAGGAGATGAAACAGGGTGGCTGGACCCTGTGCTTTTAATTATTGGTTGGCATTCAGGATCATAGAAAATGGTCACCAGACATCATTTGTTATCTGCAAAGAAAGTATTGGCTGGAATAACTACCTTTATGTTTTCTCTCTTGATACTGTACTTTTGTAATGTTTTAGGAAGAAAGTCAGATTCAGTGCCATCATGTCATCCTTGAGAGTGGACATAAACTATCAGTCACTGTCCTCATTTACATAATATTTCTAGTGTAAGTCTGCACTAAGCGACAGGTGATGCTGTCAATAGCCATCATTTATTAGGCAACAGGCCCCTCATGTGGCTTTCCTGGTGGCTCAGCAATAAAGAATTCCCCTGCAGTGCAGGAGATGTGGGTTCAATCCCTGGGTCAGGAAGATCCCCTGCAGGAGGCCATGGCAACCCACTCCAGTATTCTTGCCTGGAGAATTCCATGGACGGAGGAACTCGGCAGGCCACAGTCCATAGGGTTGCAAAGAGTCGGATACGACTGAAGTGACTGAGCACGCATGCACGTGTTCAGGCCCTTCATGCATCATCTCATTTGTTCCAAATGGTCAGCTTGTGGAATAGATATTAGTTCCCCTTTGTAACCATGAGAAAACTAGCCCTAGATTAAATAACTTGCCCAAAATAAAAAACAAGGATTAAAGCCAGACTCAGTGTGGCTTCAAGGTTTTTTAAGCTACCGTGTCTCCAAAACTGATTTAAACAAAACTTTCAATAATAATCTTTACTAAAGGGAAAACTGAATAAATTCTCCTGCTGCTGCTGCTGCTAAGTCGTGTCAGTCATGTCCGACTCTGTGTGACCCCATAGATGGTAGCCCACCAGGCTCCTCCGTCCCTGGGATTCTCCAGGCAAGAGTACTGGAGTGGGTTGCCATTTTTTAAGCTACTGTGTCTCCAAAACTGATTTAAACAAACAAAACTTTCAACAATAATCTTTACTAAAGGGAAAATTGAATAAATTCTCCTAGGAACACAAATAGAATACACACAAAAAAATGTAAAGATCAAACAGCCAAGTATATTTTTCCCAACCTTCTGTACACATTCAAACATATCCATCGAGTCCCAATAGTTGAAAATCTAATATAATCACTCAGTTCATAAAACTTTGACCTCATTTAATTTGTCAGGTAGAAGGAGATCATGATGAACAAACAGACAGGAGCAATCAAAAATTGCATATAAAATTTTGGAGACACCTGAATACAAACGACTTTCTAAATGCAGGTTTCTCTTATCATTTTGTATAAGAAACACAACCTTAGACCTTCCTGACGTTGCAATAATAATGAAGGAAGGCTCTTATGCACAAAATGATTAAAGCATTTAACACGCAAAGTGAGCACTGGGGAGAAAGTCTTGTCTTCATTATAACAGTGTTGTGCAACAGAATAAATATAATCTCCCTTAGGTTTTACTAAACATCCCAGCTCTTTAATTTACATTATTTTATTCATTTGAATTCACCTTGGATTTAATAAAGGAAAAAACTCCAAACCTCACAATAAATGACAAGGTGCAGTTGACAAGATACTGTGAAAATCAACTCACCCTGAAGTCACATTGGTTGGTGGCCAAATATTTTGTAGGGTGAGAGCAAGCGTATTGATTATTAGAAGATAGTAATTAAAATAACTGTCTGTGCTGCTGTTCAGCTTAAGTTATGATCCTGAAATATCTCATGAATTTTGCTTCATATTGAAAGCAGTTTCTTAAAAGAAAAACAGCCCCAAAAGTAGATTATAGCATTTGCATAGCACTTTGCATATAAGTTCTCTGTGAAGGTAGTTGGCTGTCTAGAAACTCTTCTTTATAATATCATTGTACCTTAGATGCTGGGGATGTCTTGGCATCTGCTTATGTATCAGGTACAGCTTTTATATTCTTGAGTAATACTGAGGGCTGGGATATGAGGACTTGCAACATTTTGCTGAAAAATTATTTTCGAAATGGTTTCCTAAAAGGAAGAAAATTGAATATTTTTTGCAGTTCTATCATCATAGAATAAGTATTGTGTTCACCAGTGTTTTTACGTGTGTATATATTTAAAATAAGAATAAATTATGTGTGCGTTAGTTGCTTAGTTGTGTCCGACTCTTTGCAACCCCATGGACTGTAGCCCACAAGGCTTCTCTGACCATGAAATTCTCCAGGCAAGAATACTTGAGTGGATTGCCATTCCCTTCTCCAGAGGAACTTCTCAGCCCAGGGATCAAACCCTCGTCTCCTCCATCGCAGGCAGATTCTTTAATGTTGAGCTACAGGGAAGTCTTATGAAAAATAAATTGGATTTTGTCAAACATATGCTTTTTTTTTTCTTATTAAAGGTCGGTGACTGTGTCTGTCTTTGTCACTATTAAGGTTCCAGCACAGTGTCTGGAACATAATGAGGGCTCAATAAACATTTGCTGAATAGATAAACATTTTATTACAAACTATACATTTAGTCATATATGATGTTAAAGCATCTTTTTAATGACAACATAATATTCCATTCCATGGATGTATTATAATTTATTTAGCCGAGTTCCTTTGATATTATGGATTTTTCACTATTTCAAGTGGCAATAAAAATTTCTGTAGCAAAGTCTTTTCTTTAAATTCCACTTCAAATTCTTTGAAATTGTTACTACAAAGCATAAGCAAAAATTTTAAAATGTTGATATCTATTATAGAAAAACCACCAAACATATTTAAATATCTTACTGTGACATAGATACATGTATGAGTGACATTTCTCACACTTTTATGACTTGCAGTTCTTTGGGGACAAATACAGAGAAAAATTTAGTTAGAAAGTAAGCCTAATTGACTAACATCTGTTTCTTAGTGAGGTTTTATTTTTCTCAGTGTACTTTCTATGAAATGAATTAAATCCTCAAATTTGGAAATTGCAAAAGCTATTAGAATGAGCACCTTTTAAATGTCAATCATTAATGTTATCTAGTGTTTTAAAAGACCATTCTTTAGGCAGCAAAAACTCGACCACTTTGTCATTTAGAGTAAATGAAATTTCAGTAGATGAATGTACTTCATTGGATAGAGCAGATCAGTAATTCATCCTAAATCTCATTTTTGAAAGTAAATACAGCTGGAGCAATAATGTATGTCCCAGAGGTGTCAGGTTAGGAAGGATTTAACACTTCACAATAAACTATAAATAAACAGGATCATTTTGAAGAGCTATTGCACACTCGTTAATGTTGAAGAAGGAATTTGTAAATAAAGTAACCATCAACCAGCAATTGTGGTGATAGTAATATTTCACAATTCTTCATTATCAGAGAAAGAGAAAATACACGATCAAGAAATGGAGATGAAGAGATTTTCCAATTACTTTTTCACACTGAGCATATGTAATTAATCCTCTTGGATATAACCCTTTAAGTTTATGAAATAGAGTGCTCCTCGTATGGTCCAAGTATTCCAAAAAGTCCATGAACTCCTTGAAAGTAATTTTCTTGAGCTGTCAAGTTGGATATAAAATGGGTACTACACACTTTAATTTTAAGAAGCATGAAAAAGACAACGCCATGAAAATTTAGTAAAAAGTTGGATGATGGTGAATTTAAACAGTATTCAAAGAGAAAATCTTATGGAACTGAGAAAGCCAACTATGATACATGCTCAGAAACAGTAGGAGCAAAATCAGAGAACACAGATCATATTAAAAAACTCCTGAAAGTGGTGTCTGGTATACCTAAGAGTTAAGGAAGTGATGCCTTTTCAGAAATGCAGCTTACTATAAACTTGTTGATATGTGTATATGAATATTGTGATAGTTAATTTTATGTGTCAGCTTGACTGGGTTGACCAGATAGCTCTGGAAACATTTTTTTTCTGAGTGTGTCTGTGAAGTCGTTTCTGGAAGTGATTAGCATTTGAATTAGTAGACTGAGTGAAGATATACCCTCCCCGGTGTGGGTGGGCATGCTTCAATCTATCAAAGGTCTGAATAAGGAAAAGGTGGAGAATGCAAATTTACTCACTCTTCTAGTGCTGAGGCAGCCATCTTCTCCTGCGCCCAGATATCACTGTTCCTGGTTTTCAGGTTTTCAGACTCAGACCAGGATTTACACCATCAGTTCCCCCAGTTCTCAGGCCTCAGACTAACGGTGCTTCTGGTTTTCCAAATTGCATAAGGCAGATTGTGGGAATTCTTTTGTGAATTCCATAATGACATGAGCCAATTCCTAGAACAGATATTCTTTTACACATCTCTCTCTCTCTCTATAGCCTATTGGTTCTGTTTCTGCAGAGAACCCTAACTCAAAAAAACATAAAAGTTTTCCTTTTATGTGTTTCTCCCAAGAACAGACTAAAAAGATAGCAATATTGGAAAGTCTACCAATTTTTGCTACTGCCTCAGCTGTCTACATGCTAATTTGCTGACTGTGTGTTTTAACTTAATTGTCATCAAATAGGCCTATAGACATGATGGTAATTAGATTTTAAGAACAGAACATGGATTATCTTGCAAGTTGTTATAAGGAACCAGAGTATTGTTCTTTTAGATTCCTTTTCTCTCTGCCCACCCCCACCTTATTCTGATTTTAGAAAATTATTTTGGAGATTTGGTATAGTTATACTTTTTTCTTGTCATGTGTGTGAGAAAATTTCAAAAGTTGAGATTTTCAGAGGGAAGAAATGCCTTTGCAAAGGGATCTTGTTTTGTATAAATTAAGAGCAGCTCACAGATCTAATAATTCTACCCTTCATTTATTCATTAATTCATTCAATAGATATTTACTCCATGCTCTTTGCTTTCTTATATACAGAAGATATACACCTTATGTTCATGTAGCTCCGGTTTTAGTTGGAAAGGTAAAAATAAATAATGAATGTATACAAGACTAAACCGACTAACACGAACTATTTATAACTTGTGATAAGTGTTATGAAGGACAAAAACAATGGCCTGCAATTAAGAAGGTGAAAGTTTACTTTTTCTATTGTAGTCAAGGAAGTCTTGCCCAAGGAAGCAAAATTTCAGTTGAGAACTGACGGGTGAGGAGGACTAGGGCATCCAAAGAGTGGGTAAAGAGTGTTCTGTGTAGACAATGACTCTGTACCAAAGCCATGAGGCTGACAGGAGCCTGCTGTATTTGCAAACCTCAGAGTAAACTCGTGTGGATGGAATCATGAGCAGGTAAGAGAAAGGGATTAAGTGAAGCTGCTGAGGTTGACAAGGCCATGACATGCAGGATCTGTGAGGCATGAGAAAGAAGTCCAGCTTTTATCCCAAGTATAATCCCTCAAAGGTTTTATCAGAAATGTGACATGATCGAATCTGATTTATGTTTTAAGATGATTCTGGCCCTGAATATAGAAACATAGTGAAAAGTAGAAACAGTGGAAGCAGAAACCTTGTCAAGAGTTATAAAAGTTTTGACTAGAAAATGATAACAGTTAGCAGAGAACATGGAAGGAAATGGGTATATTTGAGATTTAGTTTGATAACATCAATTCATCATGGGTAATACATTGTATTAAATATATAGGAGTTAAGAGAAAATGCAGAATGAAGAACTAACACAACTTTGGCTTGTGCATCAGGATAAATGGTGACACCATTTTACTGATCTGTAGCTGACTGTGGGTTACCCAGGTGACTCAGTGGTAAAAGCCAATGCAGGAGACACAGGTTTGATCCTGGGTCAGGAAAATCCCCTGGAGTAGGAAATAGCAACCCACTCTAGTACTCTTGCTTGAGAATCCCATGGACAGTATTCTTATGGACAATAGTCCAAGGGGTTGCAAAAGAGTCAGACATTGACTTAGCGACTAAAACAACAACAAAAAGTTAACTAGAGTTGCTCCTCAACTAATAATGCTCAGAAATGTTTATACAGATGCAATTTAAGTTATTCACTGTATAGCTCATTGAGTCTATTTTCTTGGTATCTAAGCTCTTTTCAAATATCCTTTCAATTGTATATTGTTGAGCTCCCACTTTGGGATCGAAGTGCTCATTTTCCTACTTTCTTTCTGGAGGTGTAGGCTGCTGATGACTCACAGCTGGGTTCCTCCCTGACATTTACTCTCAATCCAAGGGAGATGAGGCCACCTTGCCCAGGTTACACCTCTTCCCCAAGGGATGACTCTCATCCAATAGCTGTGAATGTGCAAGGTGAGGGGAGTATACATGGTCCCGTTACCGCCACCTCTACCCAACTCTGAGACTTCTGTTGCAACCACATTGCATTTTAGCTTTTTCTTTTACAGTCTTGTTCTTCTCTTACTGCATTACTGTAGCTCCTTTGAGTGATCCCTAATAAACTCCTCATGTGAAAATCTATCTCAGTCTATTTCCAGAGTAACTGACCTACAACACATACCTTCAACTTTGGTTTTAACCTAATATGAATAATACCATTGTTGCCCCAGTTGTTCCATGTTGGAAAATGCCTTTTCTTTGGTTATACTTCTGATTAACATTCTGCCACGTTTGTGCATTGTTGTTGTTTGGTCACTAAGTTGTATCCAGCTCTTGTGACCCCATGGACTGTAGCCTGCTAGGGGTCTACTGTAGCCTGTAGCTGTCCATGGGATTTCCCAGGCAAAAATACTGGAGTAGGTTGCCATTTCCCTGCCATTCCCTTCCAAATGCCCCTGCCATTTCTCCAGGGGATCTCCCTGACCCAGGGATTGGACCTGTGTCTCCTGCACTGGCAGGCAGGTTCTTTACCACTGAGTTACCAGGGACGCGCCTGTTTGTACATTAGCCATATCCTAATACGTTACCTACAAGTTCATGTTTCAGACTCTAAACATAGTAAGAACCTGAAAATAGATGCAAGGCTGAGTGTAGGATGTTTTTAGATTTTAAAAACTATTTTACAGCTGCATTGACACACCTAATTCAAAGGCAATTTTTCTTGAGACTCACTTTACCAATCTTCTTCAGATTGTTCAACTTAGTCATAGAAACAGTTGTTTTCTTTACATTCCCATGTTATCTGTTTGTGTACTACATGATTCAATTAAATAACTACAATTATATGTAAAACTTGCATAAACAGACTTGGAAACACACAGAGCCAAGGGTAAACTCACCTGGTGAATGGACCTCACCAGGTGTAGTAACCTACAAGTGGCAACGGGTCAGCGATTTTAGGTCACAGCATCACGTGTGTTTGATGGCACGAAAGGTTAATTCACTGAGTTAGGTGAGTAGAAGTCTTAGAGCTTCCAGACGTAGCCTGCTGAAAGACTCAAGGGAACCCAAGACTTGACCTTGTCTGACTGATGCTGAATTGATAAAACAGAATTATACTGCCCAGGAGACCTGCTATCTTCCAAGAGACTGGGATTAGAAACCAGGTTTCCGGCTCTTAGGTTAGTATTCCTTCTGCTACACTACACTATAAACCCAGGCTAGAGAGATTAATTAAGATTTATAATTTATTCACAAACTTGAGACTTTCAGTCACTTGGAAGTAGCGTTAAAATATTTATGTCCAATGCTCACTGGAATATATGGAAGGTAATACATTCTGTTACTTGTTTAGTATTCTGAACTGAGAATCACCTTCCCTGACACCCCAATCAAGCTAAGATTAACTAATCTGAAGTAATGAAGATATAGGTAGACTAGTCCACATATGTAATCATGAAAACAGCTTTTAACAAGAAGTGGCAGGAATAGAGATGCAGATGCAGGGAACAGACACGTGGACATCGGGGTGGGGCAGGGGTTTGGGATGAACTGGGAAATTGGGATTGATGTGCCCTGCATTGCCATTCATAAAACAGATGACTAGTGGGCACCTGCTCTATAGTATAGGGAGCTCAGCTCGGTGCTCTGTGATGACCTAGATGGTTGGGATGGGAAGTGGGGGTGTGGAAGGGAGGCTCAAGAGGAGGGGATATATGTATACAAATAGCTGATTCTCTTCATTGAACAGCAGAAGCTAATACAGCATTATAAAGCAACTACACCTCAATTAAAAAAAAAAAAAGACGTGCCTAGCATTTTGGTTGCCAAAATGTCACATTATCATGGTAATAATGAATACATATTCTATCCAAACCATCTCAGAGCAAAAATAATCACACTGCTCTTTTCACTTTTAAAAGAAGAAATTACACAAAACATTTTCTTCCACTATTTAGTGGAATCATCAAGAAAAGGAACTTCTAAAAACATTTTTTCAGCTTATATGTCAAATGTAAAAATTCTAATCTGAAATAACTGTTCCTTTATTTTAAAATCTCATCAGTAGTCCTCTTTATTTAAAAATACTGTTATTAAAAAATCTTTATTATATAAAATGTCACTTTTTGAGTTTTTTTTTTTGCACAAAATTTTGTTTAACAATATATAGAGAATTTTTTTCTTCTCCCTGTTTGAGTTGTTTGTATACATATATACACATATATTTGATTACACATATACCTAAATTTGGGCTTCCCTGGTGGCTTAGACAGTAAAGAATCTGCTTGCAGTGCAGGAGACCTGGGTTTGATTCCTGGGTCAGGAAGATCCCCTGGAAAAGGGAATGGCACCCCATTCCAGTATTCTTCCCTGGAGAATCTGGTAGACAGAGGAGCCTGGTGGACTATAGTCCATGAGATCACAAAGAGTCAGACATGACTTAGTGACTAAGCAGACACACACATATACCTATATTTATGTGTATATGTTATACATGTATATAAGTATATATGTACACTTATGTGAATACTAAGGTTTAGACACAATAAACCTTCATTTTAGAGAAATGAATTTTATATTTTTTGAGAATAAATGAGGAGCAGATCCATTATTCAGAATAAATTAACTGAAGGAATGTTCTAATTAACATGTGCACAGATAGTTATTAGTAACTCACACTGTTTATCACTATGGACCAAACTTTGTGAGCCTTTAGACATTTTTCAGTTTTTGGCTATTACAAGTTGTGCTTCTGTGAATGTACTTGAACATACATATTTTGGTACACATGTGTATATTTCTTGGCTTTACACCTAGGGGTAGAATTGCTGGGTTATAGGACACACATAGGCTTCCTTGGTGGCTCAGACAGTTAAGAATCTACATGCAATGCAAGAGACCTGGGTTCAATCCCTGGGTTGGGCAGATCCCCTGGAGAAGGGCACAGCAACCCATTCTAGTATTCTTGCCTGGAGAGTCCCCATGCACAGAGGAATCTGGAGGGCTACTGTCCATGGGGTCACAAAGAGTTGGATATGACTGAGCAATGAAGCACACACACACACAGTGCATGCGCATGTTCATTTTTAGTGACCATTGCCGGTTTTCCATAGTGATTGTACAATTTGGACTCCTGCCAGCCCTGTTGTACTGCAGCTATTCTGGTTCATGTAGGATCACATTTCATTATAGTTCTAATTTGCATTTCCGTGAAGACTAAGAACACTTCTATATAAGCCAGTTAGCCATTTGGATATCCCCCTTTGTGAAGTACCTATTTAGATCTTTCGTCCAATCTTCAACTGGATTGTTTATTCTTTATCATATTGATTTGTACAAATTCTTTATATATTTGTGATAGAATCCTTTTTAGATTTATTTATTGCAAATATTTTCTTCTGCTCTGTAGGTATGCAGTTGGTTTGTATCAACCCTAGAACTATTGGATTGTTGCATGGTCAATCAATTCTGAGAGAAAAATAACACTGGCTTTCATAACAGGAGGTTTGAGTTGAAGGCTTAAACCACTACTGTGTGATTCAGGTCAAGTTTCTTATTTCACCTTGAAGAATTGCTTTGCTTCTCTTGTAAGATGGAGTTAATACCATTCACAGTGTGTTGTGAGGGTTAAATGAGCTGTTTTAGTGACAGAGCCTAGCCGAATGCCTAGCACGCATTAGATGCTTAATGTATTTTACAGAATAAAGGACAATAAAATATTCTCTGTTTAATTTCATCTCAAATATCTGATACTAGCCATGGACTTTACAAATCTACAGCTAACAGTTCAGTATTACTGTAGATCTTCCCTGAGGCATGCTTTATATATTGTTGTGTTTTGATCCCTTCTTGTAACTCAAGGGAGTGAAAAAAGCCTGAAACAATCACTTTCTACTCCTGTTTCCTTAGATAGAGGGTCAGAGTGTATTTCCTTTTGTGGGGGTAAAATGTATCAGATTTTATAGGAAAATAAATATGTTGGAAATATACAGATATTCAAAATTGTCAGAAATATTTTTAAGAGAAACAACGGAAGTGTATTTAATAGGACCTGGGCTTCCCAGGTGGCACAGTGGAAAAGAATCCACCTGCCAATGCAAGAGACCAAAGAGACTCAGGTTTGATCCCTGAGTCAGGAATTTCCCCTGCAGTAGGAAATGGCAGCCCATTCCAGTATTCCTGCCTGGAGAATCCCAGGGGAAGAGGAGCCTGGTGGGCTACAGCCCGGGGGTGGCAAGAGTTGGACATCACTGAGCATGCAGCGCACCAAGACGCAGCAATAGCATCCAGTTAATGACTTCCAAATATTGTTCTCAGTAGGTTTTGATGGATAATTTCTAAGCTACACATACAGCTGCACTTCTGCATTGTATTTCTTCTGTGGAAATGTTAATGGCACTTATTTCTAGCTGTAAGGAAAGCGAAATTGCGACCTGTTTGATGTGACAGTGGCTAGTCCAGGACCAGTCAAGTAGTCGTGCAATTCAGCTTTCTGAGATCTTGTCATGATCTCAGTTAAATACCTGAACACAGACTTTAAGAACAATAGGGAAAGCTACCATTTCTGGAATTGAGAATTATCTAATCAGATTATCAAGTGGAAGTTCATGATTAATTTATGCTATCTTAAATCTGACTTTCAGCATGTCTATGGTAGCCATAATGTTATTTACAGAGATATCCGGTGCTCCATGTCTTGAAAATTGTAGGCAAAAGAGCCTCACTTTCAACGATACAAAACAAAAGGAGGAGAATTAAGCAAAATTCATATTCTTCTTACTAGAGGAGCTACCTTAATTACTCTATATTCTAGAAATGTAGATTTAACCAGGTGAGGAGACACAATATTCTGGCCTTCAGTTTCTTTTTCATTATTTTTTATTTTAAAATTAAATTTATTTTTAATTGAAGGATAATTATTTTACAGTATTGTGTTGTTTTCTGCCAAACATCAACATGAATCAGCCATGTTTACATCAAGTGAGTATTCCAAGGGCATATTGAAGTTGCTATTCTCTCAGGCTAAAAAATGGTTTAAAATATTCCCCCACTTCTCCATTGATATCTATTTTCCTTCCTTCAGGAAATAATTTAGAAGAAATGGAATGCTTACTTTTACTGTCTGTTATTATATTACCAAACTAGTTCCAAGTGACCTGTTGACTTCCAAGTTTTAATGGGTTAGTGAGTTCATGAAAACTCTAAAGGGGGAGCATGTAAAACCTGTATTGGACCACGTCCTTGTTGCAATAATAACAACAATATTTCTTTGAGGATTTGTCACTGAACTAGTCCTATGTTTTCCGTTCTCTGAAATGTAACTAGTCCTTTGTAATGACCAGAGATTGGGCACACTGTTCAGTCACTGAGTGATTGTTTGCCAGTTCCAGAAATCCTATAGCATAATCCTTCCTTCACCCCACATCAGATCTGCTTTAGATGTTGCTCAATCTCATCCATGAGCCAGCTTGTTATATATTTATATTTAATGAGATCCTCGATTCTCAATTTTGGATTGCATCTACTGGTTTAAAAATAAAAATGTTTCAGACACTTGAATATTTAAAATTTAAATTTAGACACCTTCACTTTAAATTAATTAAATAGATGAAATTGGACAGAATCAAGGGGTTGGGGCAGATGGTGTATTAAATGTCCAGCAATACCAGAAGGATCCAGGTAACTACAATATCTGCTTTGAAAATTTCATCAGAGATGTTGCTTAGAATGGCAAAGATCCAGCGAAGTTGCTCACTAGCTTTGGAGACCTTAAGAGATGTCAAGAAACATTGAGACCAAGGGTATTAGATTCTCTCAGGCTTCCCAGGAGGATGGGATCTGCAGAAACCCTGGCCTGGAACTTGAGAGAAAGAAAAAAGAACACACTTTTGGGCACAAAAGTGGAGAGCAGACATCCAGTGGAGATCTTATTCACCTCAGAAGTCAATCCATGGACCATGAAATAAGATTTCCTAAGATTTGTAATTTCTCCAGGTTATGCTTTTCATCTTGTATATTTCCTATAGTGATTAACGACATCAGTAAAATATAAGATCTGAATGTGTTAGTTTTGGGGTTCAGTGATCAAAGTAGTTATTTACATTTTACTTAGATTTTTGCTGATAGAAGGAGTGATGTGAAAATCACCCAAAGGTATGTGATACAGAGAAGAAAGCAAGGCTGAGAAGTGGTCTGGACTTTCACTACTGGAATGTCCCTCACCTTTGTCCCTATTCCCATAGAGATTATTTAGAAACATTTTCAGAATATTGTGTTGAAATTTGTAACTTTCTGAAATCTTTAAAAATGTCCACAGAATTTACATTTAAAAGTACCAGTCTTGTCATGATAATGGAGGCACATATAATGGTGAAAGTAATTTACACATCTGAGTTATTTTATAAACAGATTAAAAGAAGACAACTTCAATATCATACTAAAAAATGGTAACAAATAAAAGGTCAAATCATGGGACTATAGGTACAGATTCTACTGCTAACTGTAGCATTTATTCCCTATGTAGTAGTATATGTAGTTCACATTATTATTATGCAAACCTTCTAACATACACCACAGTACAGAAAATGATATAATGAACACCTGCATGCCTGTTACCTGGATAATCAAGATTTTTCATACTTGCTTCATCTGTCTCTTGTTCTGAGCTGAAATATTATAAAGTATGTTGACGATCTCATTTAAGGATTTTAAAGTTCCCAATGTGTTTTAATCTCATTTGCTTTTCATTTTACCAATCTTATTGCATGTAATTGTAGCAGATAATACTATCATCACTTGATAGGGAAAGAAACTGAAACTGACTTTTAACTCATCTAAGGTCATTCATGGCTCCAAAACCCATGTACTTAAACACAGCCCTAAGCACCTAAGCCTCAGACCCTGTTGTGTTTTTTAACAGGTTTTTGTTTTTTTGCCTCAATTCTGTGTCTGTGATATCCAGTAGTTATCCCAATACATAAAAAGAAGCAAGACAATATAATCCAAAATGGATACACAAAAAAGAAGTTTTTGTGTTTGTAATTCTTTAAAACAAATCAAATGGATCAAACATCAAGAAATGAAACAAAGCAAAACAAACACTTGATCTTCCTAAAAATATTTTTTTATCAAAAAAAAAAAGAAAATTTATTTCTTCAGCAACCCATAGAACGTAAAGGATCCTAGTAAACCTACTTTTATGTACAAATACTCACTAGAGGCCATATTTCATATTGTGCTGCAGCCTCTATTTTGCTCTCTTATAAAAACAAGGGATTTAGAGAAATTTATGAAAATAGGCCCAGACATGCCTCCAGACATGGCTCAAGGCAATAGTGTAAGTAGGTCAAGTATGTTTCTTGGTTTTATTCCCACCATTTCCTTTTCTGTTTTTGTTTTCTCTTCAGGGGGCATCATCAGTTTGATACCTTCCCCTAAATTTAATCCAGGCTATATTTATTGGGCTTATAATTTCTTCATAGGCATACATGTTACCAGCATATCATATCACAATGTGTTGTTGTCAGGATGCTATCAGTGGAGGGAGATTGGGGGCCAGGAAGTGAGGCTGGTGATGGGAGAAGCTAAACACGGAATGTCAGCAAGAGCATTAGAAGTAGGACTTGGATTTTCCAAGCTGGGGCAGGGAGACAGTGTTTGATGCGAATGGACCAGCGTGAGCAAAGTTGTAAGGTGTGTTAGTTATAGAGTTTTGTTAACAGTGAGTAGACCATGTGCTATAGAACATTTTCAAGAGAGGAGTAGCAAGAGAGATTTGAGTGGAATGGAAAGAGAAAGGAGCAAACAGGGAGAAGCTAATCATAATATATCAACAGGCACTTGATGTACTACTTTTTTTTATTATTTTATTTTAATTTATTCATTTTTGGCCAGGCGACATGTGGGATCATAGTTCTCTCACCAAGGAAGCGCAGAGTCTTAACCACTGGACCACAAGGGACATTCTGGTGGTTATTTCATTTAATTTTCACTCCAATCTGTGGGGTGTTGTAGAGTTGCAAAAGGGCACTAGAAATGGTCAGAACTCAGATAGGTAGATTAACCCCAGAGAGGTGTTAGTTCCAGATTTTCATCTCTAATTGTATAATGGAAGACTTGTACTATGGTTAAAGAAAAATTAAGGGGAGAATTTTCAAGGGTGGCAAATTGAAAGCTGGCTTTGCTATCTATGTAGTGTGAATCAAATTTACAACCTATATAACAAGGTCCTGCTATCAGTTTCCAAAGCAGTTCATCCCAGATCTGGCTAGATTTGCCCTGTGGTAAAAGGATAGGGCTTCCCTGATGGCTCAGTGATAAAGAATCTGCCTGCAGTGCAGGAGACCCAGGTTAAATCCCTGTATCAGGAAGATCCCCTGGAGAAGGGAATGGCAACCCACTCCAATATTATTGCCAGGAGAATCCCATGGACAGAGGAGCCTGGCCAGCTACAGTCCATGGGGTCTCAAAGGAGTCAGACTTAACTTAGTGACTAAACAGCAACAGTAAAAGGAGGATAAGGGGCCATTCCCATCCTGAATTGGCAAGAAGAGCAGAGTGGCATCAGGCCAGCAAACGTGGTAATGCTGTTTCCTCCCCTGTCGTGTGGGAGATACTACTCTACTTCAGCGGTTGTTTGTGACAATTAAAATTAGAAAGCCATTTCTGTGACAATGAAGCTTTTCTTTTTATCCTGGACAATTTCACTTGAGACATTCCATTTAATTTTAATTTGACTTTAAAAATTTTAATCATTTTTCAGAGAGTTGGGACTGGGTAGGAAGGGGCTGAATTCTTTTTATTTGTATCAGAATGATAATGTGTACCCACGGCACCCATGTTTGGGGTTCTGGCTTGGCCACTTACTGAGGTGTTTGGAGTGACCCTCTTATCTTTTGAATCTCAAGTACCTGCAATTCAACTCATGTTGTAAGATCTGATATTTCAATAAAGAAGAAAGTGCTTTGTGAGTTAGAATGTCTTCGGCTAATACTGGTACCACGTGGTGCAGAACTGTCTTTGTGTGATTACAAGCTGACCAGCTATCCATACTTACAAGATACTTCAGTCATCTCATCTGAGTCATTTAACAGGAACAAGTGGTCCAGAAGTCAGTATACAGGCTGACCTATGAATCACATTCTGCCTTCTTCTGAAAGATCTGCTGCATGTCATGCGTTTAGCCTAAAAAAAACACAGAGATAATCCTTCATCCGTGTACTTGTACAATATCTCCATTTACTGAGTTCTTGGCATTTCCTATCATGCACATGTACTAAGAATTGGTAAGAAAAACAGCTGAAGTTTTATCAAGATTTGAGTATTGATGGCATATTAAGATATAAAAACACACACATTCGTTCTCTGACTGAACAGATCTGGGTACCTGCATAAAATATGGCTTCTGTTTTTCACATACATAAAATTTCCATATGTATTAATGCAGCAATAGTTGAAGTCTTAAAGATTTTTTGGATAACAAAAATGGCCCTCATTAGCCACAATTATATTTTCACTGAAAAAAAAGGAGATAAGAGGATAAGCTATTAAAAAATATGAACAGACACCAAGAAAAGCTTTTGTCCTGCTGCTGCTGCTAAGTCGCTTCAGTCGTGTCCGACTCTGTGCGACCCCATAGATGGCAGCCCACCAGACTCTCCCGTCCCTGGGATTCTCCAGGCAAGAACACTGGAGTGGGCTGCCGCTGTAGACCTTATTTCATATGATCAACAAATTTTTTACTTTCTTTGAAGTGGAAGTTGTTCCTGGAAAGAGATATTTTAGAGAAAGGACATTGTTTCATTTTCCAGAGCATTGTATCATGTAGGTAAGAGGATAGGCTGACTTTATTCTGTTTTCTCTTTGCTGGTAACGTTTATATACAGAATTTCACAGAGGATATGGTACTTGGGGAAAGCTCTTCATTTTAATATGTGGAAATGACTTGTCATCCAAAATTTAAAGTCGTGTTACTTCATAGAGTCCAAAGCACAACAAAATAGTTATTTCATCAGCTAATCACATGCTGCTGAATTTGATTTAAGTCAGCTCAACTGCTCCCATAACATTTTACAGATCACTGTCTGCACTTCAATAGGCTCCATGCAATGTGCTGGTAGAATCTATTTCTGTCTGTAAAGACCTTTCTGTCTCGGGAGTGACATTAATGATTATCTCTCCCTTTCACATGGGCGCCCACCAGCTGAATCGCCTAGGTGACTTCCTGCCCACTTGGATGATTCGAGTTTTGCAACTGACACTGACTTGGGCTGCAGGATCAAGTTCCCCACCTCCATCTGGCAGCACCCCGCTTTGGCCTCCTGCACCCTAAGGACAAAATGAGGGCAGCAGCCTCACTCTTAACCTATGTCCCTCTAGGAATGAGTTTCTCTTCGAATGAATGTGAAGGCAGCAGGGTGTTGCTTCATTTTTAGGTGAACATTAATATTAAACAATAGAGCTCCCTGGGAGAGGGCTGCCTCTGCTTGAATGCTAAGCTGCATCATTAAGACTTGAAACTGAACAAAAATAGAAAGCAAATAAAGCCTAGAAAAAGGAACTGAAGAAAGAAAGAAGCAGATTTTTGAACACTAGGCAAATATACAAGCTTAGGGAAATTCAGGAAAATAATCATTTGTCTTTAAAAACATGGTGATTTCCATTGCTTCATGTAAGAGGTCTTAAAATCCTGAACTTAGGTTAGCAGAATGTTTGCCTTCTCACCCAGGACCTTAGCATTGTATGCTGTATTGGGAATTGCTTTATTCTTGTTTTGATGGTTTATATTTGGGGATCTTAATAGATTAATTTGTAGCCCCCATTTCTCACATTGTGTCCATACCTTTTTGCAATGTGATTTTGCAGGTCCTCCCTGCAAGAGATGGTCAGTTTTTCCTACTCTTTCATATGGATTGGCCTTATGATGTGCTCTGGCCGATAGAATCTGGTAAAAGTGACCATGGATCAAACCAAGCCTAAAACCTTGAGCACTTGCTCCCTCTCTCAGAACCCTGCCCCAGCTCACAGAACAGTCTGCTAGAGGATGAGATACCATGTGGAAGAGCTTGGTTGTTTCAGCAAAGGCCATTTAAGACAACCCTGTAGCCAGCTGAACACTAAAAACTGACCTATAGTTGACCACAAATGCATTAAGTGAGCCCAGTTGACTCCTTGACTCTGGTACAAGAATAATTGTTTATCATTTTAAGATTCCGAGTTTCAGGTGGTTTGTTAGGCAGCAAGAAGGCTGAGTGATGAAGAACTGATCCCTTTGAATTAGTGGTGCTGGAGAAGACTCTTGAGAGTCCCTTGGACTTCAAGGAGATCAAACCAGTTGATCCTTAAGAAAATCAACTCTGAATATTCACTGGAAGGACTGATGCTGAAGCTGAAACTCCAATACTTTGCCCCCTAAGGTGAAAGGCCAACTCATTGGAAAAGACCCTGATGATGGGAAAGATTGAAGACAAAATGTGAAGGGAGTGACAGAGGATGACATAGATAGCATCACTGACTCAATGAACATGAATCTGAGCAAACTCTGGGAGACAGTGAAGGACAGAGAAGCCTGGAATGCTGCAGTCCATGGGATCTCTAAGAGTTGGACATGACTTAGCGACTGAACAACAAGAATGATAGTGAACTGATACAGAGAGTAAGACTATATGTCATTATTTTTATTTCCTTATACTCATTGATAGAGACAATATTTATAGAATTTATACTAAGGAGACAACACCATAAAATATTAGGGTTCCTTTGCACAATCAAAATAAGTCACCTGAGTGGCAAGAATTGCAGTTAGACGTGCAATCTGAACCTCTTTTGGAATCTTATGACTCATGATGCTGCTGCTGGATTTTTTTTCTTGAGGGCAATTGTGATCCTTTGAAGAGTTTTAAGAGTCTATGCAGGATGTCCTGAAAGTAGATATATAAATATCTCAGCTAATTCCTAAGATCTCTGATCTCAAATTGACAGTCTTGGTGGTCAACCTATTATTCTCCATAGGAATATGTGTTTTGAGTATATCTGCTAAGGACAGCTAGAAGAATTAAAAAATAATAACAACAGCATTCATTGAATATTCCCAGTGTGCCTGCACCATTCTAAACTTTTTAAAAAAGTATTTATTTTAATTGGAGGATAGTTACTTTACAACATTGTGGTGGTCTTTGCCATACATCAACATGAATCAGCCACAGGTATACATGTGTCCCCTGCATCCTGAACTCCCTTCCCAATGCCCTCCCCATCCTATCTCTCTAGGTTGTCACAGAGCACCATCACTACTAATATTGTATAAACACATCTGTTTACCCCAATTTTTATTATTCCTATATTTGTGGTGGTTTTGATCACCACAGCAACCAATCAAGCTGAAGTGGTTATGCTTAATATCTCAAGCATTTCCTTTAATAGAAAGAATCTGCCCAGGTGCTATAAAATACTACCTACCAACCTGGAATACTTTTACAAAGGACTCAGTATTTATAGGCAGATCTTAAGTTTCCCATCAGGGTCAGGACTAGAGTGAGGCACCCAGGAAACAGTATGTAAGGAAGGGCTCATTCAGTTCCTGACCCTAAGCTTGCTGGATATAAGCGTCAAAGCCTCCTTCAGTTTTGTGCTCTAAGCAACTAGCTTGCCTAACCCTAGTCCTAGCTGTGTTTTCTGTTCTTTTTTCCTGGTGATTAAGTAATTTCTCAAGTCCTTTTTCCCCTCCATCTTTATTGAGGTATCTTTACTAAAAAGGTTGTAAGATATTTGAAGTGTTCAGTGTGATAATTTGACATATGTATGCTTTGTGAAGGAGTTTCCCCAATGGCTCAACAGTGAAATAATCCACCTGCAATCCAGGAGACATAGGAGTTCAATCCTTGGGTCGGCAAGATACCCTGGAGAAGGGCATGGTGACCCACTCTGGTATTCTTGTCTGAAGATTTCCATGGACAGAGGAGCCTGGAGAGTTACAGTTCATGGGGTCACAAAGAGTTGGCCATGACTGAGTGACTGAACATGCAAGCATACGTTGTGAAAGGAAGCCCTCCATAAAGTCAATTAGCACATCTATCACCCTGCATGCTCCGTCACTTCAGCCTTATCCAACTCTTTGTGACCCCATGGACTGTAGCCCACCAGGCTCCTCTCTCTGTCCATGGGATTCCCCAGGAAAGAATATTGGAATAGGTTGCCAGTTCTTTCTTCAGGGGATCTTCCCAACCTGGGCATCAAACCTGCATCTTCTGTGTCTCCTACATTGCAGGTAGAATCTTTACCTACCAAGTCACCTGGGAAGACCATCTATCACCCTACATATTTGCTTTGTGTGTGTGATAACATTTAAATTCTACTCTCAGAAAATTTCAATCATACAGTGTAGTATTACTAACTATAGTCACTATGTTATACTCAGACCTTATTCATCCTTTTTTAAATTTTCTTTTAATTAATTTATTTATTTTGTGTATGTGTGCTCAGTCACTTCAGTCCTGTCTAACAGTTTGCAACACCATAGGCTATAGCCCACCAGGCTCCTCTGTCCATGGGATTCTTCAGGCATGAGTACTGGAATGGGTGCTATTTCCTACTCAGGGAGTCTTCCAACCCGAGGATCGAATCCATGTCCCTTACATCTCTTGCATTGTCAGGCAGGTTCTTTACCACTAGCGCCACCTCAGTCAGTTCAGTTCAGTTGCTCAGTCGTGTCTGACTCTGTGACCCCATGGACTGCAGCACACCAGGCCTCCCTGTCCATTACCAACTCCCGGAATTTACTCAAACTCATGTCCATTGAGTTGGTGATGTTATCTAACCATCTCATCCTCTGTGATCCCATTCTCCTCCTGCCTTCAATCTTTCCCAGCATCAGGGTCTTTTCAAATGAGCCAGTTCTTTGCATCAGGTGGCCTAAGTATTGGAGTTTCAGCTTCAGCATCAGTCCTTCCAGTGAATATTCAGGATTGATTTCCTTTAGGATGGACTCGTTGAATCTCCTTGCAGTCCAAGGGACTCTCAAGAGCCTTCTCCAGCACCACAATTCAAAAGCATCAGTTCTTCAGTGCTCAGCTTTCTTTAAAGTCCAACTCTCACATCTATACATGACTACTGGAAAAACCATAGCCTTGACTAGATGGACCTTAGTCGGCAAAGTAATGTCTCTGCTTTTGAATATACTATCTAGGTTGGTCATAGGTTTTCTTCCAAGAAGTAAGCGTCTTTTAATTTCATGGCTGCAGTCACCATCTGTAGTGATTTTGGAGCCCCCCAAAATAAGGTCTGACACTGTTTCCACTGTTTTCCCATCTATTGGCCATGAAGTGATGGGACCAGATGCCATGATAGTGCCACCTGGGAAGCCCTAATTTTTCTAATTGGAGGATAATTACTTCACAATATTGGTGATGTTCTTTGCCATACATCAGTATGAATTGGCTACAGGTATACCTGTATTCCCCCCATCCTGAAGCCTCTCCCACCTCCCTCTGCACCCTATCCCTCTGGGTTGTCCCAGAGCACCAGCTTTGGGTACACTTCCTCCTGCATCTGGGCATCTATTTTACACATGGTAATGTGTATGCTTCCATGCTATTCTCTCAAATCATCCCACCCTCACCTTCTCCCACTGAGCCCAAAAGTCTGTTCCTTAGGTCTTTGTCTCCCTTGTTGCCCTGCATGTAGGGTCATCGGTACCATCTTTCTGAATTCCATATATATGTGTTAATATACAGTATTCGTCTTTCTCTTTCTGACTTACTTTCCTTTATATAGTAGGCTCCAGGTTCACCCACCTCATTAGAATGAGTTCAAATGCATTCCTTTTTATAGCTGTGTAGTATTTCATTGTGTATATATACCACAACTTCCTTGTCCATTCTTCTGCCAGTGGACATCTAATTTATAACCTTGTACCAACTTATCCCTATTTCCCTCATGTTCGTGTACTTCTACAGCATCTGAACATACACGCTAACAACCTTTTACCCTTCTGGCCCATGTTCCTAGCCACTTAAGGGTGGAGACAAAGTCTATCACCGTCACAATTATAGCTCCTTCACTTAGCACATAGTAGGTGTTCACTAAAGATTTGCCAAATGACTCAAGAAAAGTTTATTCAGAAACGTGATCTAGGGAGCTGATTACATTAAGAGAGAAGGACATTTCTCTATCCTTTGAGCTCAAACCCCAAACAGGGAAAGATATAAATGGCCACACAATATTGAGCTACATTCTCTGGTAGAGGCATAGGTAGGAGTCTCTGAGAGCACAGAGGAGGGAATAAGAACCACCATCTGGAGACTTCCCTGGTGGTCCTGTGGTTAAGATTGTGTGGCTCCAATGCAGGGAGCATGTGTTTGATCCCTGGTGAGGGACCTAAGATCCCATATGCCATGTGGCACAGCCGAAAAAACAAAATGAAAACAAAACAATGAAACAAAACCACCAACAACAACCACCTGGGAGATGCAGGGTGTGCAAAGCTTGAGTCTATCCTATACAACCTACCAGCTTCTTCCCTACATTCAAGTCTGCAGGGTGTCATGCTGATTCTCTGATAGCAAACAGGCAGGGGATGGAATTCCTCATGAGACAGCTAGGGAAGGGGGACAAGGAAAAAGAGGAGTTTGTCTTCTAATAAATTAATTTGGCTCATAAAGAACTTGCCTGCCAATGCAGAAGACATAGAGATGTGGTTTCTATCCCTGGGTCAGGAAGATCCCCTGGAGGAAAGCACAGCAACCCACTGCAGTATGCTTGCCTGGAGAATCCCATGGACAGGGGAGCCTAGTGGGCTACAGTCCATAGGGTCGCAAAGAGTCGGACACGACTAAAGCCACTTAGCACACACACACACACACACAGGACACCCAAGTGGAGTATTCTCTGGATAGGGTGAAATATTGAATTTGGGGTTCAAGAGAAAAATCAATCAGGGATAAAGCTGTAAATTTGGAAGCTATAGCATGAAAGCAATATTTGAAACTTTGGGGAAAAGTGAGATTGCCTATGCAAAAAAAAAAAAAAAAAAAATAAGAGAGAGGAGAAATAGGCAGAGTGGAAGGGACAGAATGTGTGGTGTGTATTTATAATCACTGTGCTCCAAAGTTAATCCAGACTTTCTGTGCAGGAAGAGTTTGTCCTCAGAAATGCCAAAGCCCTCTGTTGGTCAGGGTTGTCACATAGCTTGACACCTCCTTCAGTGGGAACACTTACGGGGCTATAACATAAAAAGTAAGTGGATAAGCCTGGATCATATTGCTGTCAGGGGGTATATAGCCTTTTGTTCTTTTTAATGAAGAAAGTATTCTCTGGTTTTTCAGAAGCTAGATTTGTAACCAAACATACATTCTTAGGAGGTAATGGTCTTATTCCTGGAAATATTTCTAAAATTTCATATGAACAATACTGACATTTCTTGCATTTTAATTGCCTCTCTCTCAAACCCCTGTGATAGCAAAATGTTGTGTTTTTTTTATGAGGTTTTTCCAGAGTACTAAATCTTGATATAATCAATACTATAGATGTTAACTATCTTCAGGCTGTCTGTAGTAAGTTTGAATTATTAGATTCCTCTGAGGTCTAGACTATTTTTCTTTCAGCTATCACTTACCATTTATCTATCCATCTATAGTATATAGATGTTTTACAGGAATAGTTCTAGGTATGGAAATAAATTATGTGGCTGGTAGCAAAGATTGGTTGTTATAGCAAGGCTCCAGTGTATTACATTCAATAATCCTAACTGTGATAAAAGGAGAGAAAGAGATGGAGGAAGACTGTTCTTCTTAGCTCTCACTGGTATCTTCTGGAAAGTGCCAGAAAAGACTCTATAATGGAACTGTGTTACCAGTGAGACTCTCATCTCATGGGCACAGTATTTTGGGGAAGTAAAGGTACTCTACAGATAGAAAGTTTATTAATTGAACACCTCAGTGCAACACTTTCAGAAGCTATGGACAACCAGTTTAACCATATTCTTATTTTTACAAATGCTTAGTGAGCATTTGTGAAACAAACATGTTAGCTTTTCCCCAGCTTCCTCCTTCCCCTCCCTCCTTTCTCCCTCTATGACTTTGCCCCACAAAGGACTGGGAACAGATGAGATAAAAATGCTCATGTTAACAAAGGAAATGAAACTGAGGGGAAATGTACATAACAGTAAAAATTTAATATCAGGGAAATGAAAACTACATGTTCCAAGATGACAAAGTTTCAGCCTAGTTGTTATAACTGAGCCTCAAGTGGGGTCTGAATTTTCTGGAAAATGAAATAAAAAGGAAGACATGAATGGCTGCTTAATTCTGATTATTAAAAAAAAAGGAAGTTAGAGCAGTTTTTCAGGAGAAGCCAAATTACCCCATCCTATGATGTTTTAAGTCTTATGGGAATACTAGGCATTTAAAGTTTTCATTTATTCTTCACTAGAAGTTAGGTATTATTTTAAATGGCTTTCAAGTTAAGAAAATTGGGCACAAACATAAAACTGTTTAAAGTTGTACTGGTGATAAACATTGGTGTCAGGATTCAAACCTAGGTCATTTGATTCTGGTTCTAGAATGTTACTGCTGTTTTCATAGCTTTCCCCTCCTCTGGAAAATTCTAGTCCTTCCTACTTTATATCAGAGATACATTATTGAAAATTCTTTGTGAAAGAATATCTACAGAGGGGATATATATACATAAATATATATGTTTATAATATTCTTATGTATATATCACATATATATACATATACATATATATATATACACATATACATATATATACATACACACACTTTATGTATCCATGTTATCCTACTTTATATTATGTAGTCCTGAAATTTCTTTGTGGAATCAGTCTAACAAATATATATGTGTGTGTATGAAAGTGAAAGTTGCTCAGTAGTGTTCGAATCTTTGCAACCCTATGGACTATAAAGTCCATGGAATTCTCCATGCCAGAATACTGGAGTGGGTAGCTGTTCCCTTGTCCAAGGGATCTTCCCAACCCCGGGATCAAACCCAGGTCTCCTGCATTTCAGGCGGATTCTTTACCACTGCACCACTTGGGAAGCCAATACTGTGTTATCACTGGTCATCAACTGGTGTTTGTATTTATTGCCTGACTGACAGGGCCTAGGAGACAGGGAAGGCAGCAGGCAATGTGATAGGCTGAGAACAAAGAGCAAGGTACCTCCTAGCAGTGTATCTGGGAAGTCCTGTCTCACTTGTCAGTAGCCCTAAAGCAGCCTGGGAGAGCTCATAGACTGATGGTGATGCAAGCTATGTTTTAACCAACATTAACATTGAAAAATTTTTATAACCTCCTTGAATGAATAAAAAAACTTAGGGAAGTTTCTTTTAAATTGAGATAAAGAAGCTGAAGAGATATTGTGGTCATGTAGAAAAGACTAAAATAGGATATAAAAAAATCTCTTTATACTGCTTTGCATCCATGATGCTCAGTTGTGTCTGACTCTTTGTGACCCCATGGACCATAGCCCACCAGGCTCCTCTGTCCATGGGCTTCACCAGGCAGGAACACTGGAGTAGGTAACCCTTTCGTCCTTGGAAGCATTTTCTTGCATCTGTATGTTCCTTCACCCTGGATTCTTTTGAAGCACATCTTTGACATGATTTTATTTTATCTGTCAATATAACATGGAAGCCTCTTAACGGAGGAGGTGTCCTGGTTCAAAGTTGTCATCACTCAAAATGCTCCAAGTTCTACCTTCTCAATGGACAGAAGAGTACAGTAAGTCCCCTACATATGAACCTTCAAGTTATGTGCTTTCAAAGATGACAAAGTATCTCACTGGATTGTTTTCCTAAGAGGGCAGATAGAATTGAATCTAGCAAGGAACCAGAACCTGTGTCATCAACTTCAGGAGTGAATGAAATTGCAGCTTGCCCTCCGTCTCCTATTGCTGACGATCCTTCAGCTCTACCATGCCCCACCTCCTCTTCCAGTCAGTAACTCTTCTTGCCTTTTCACTTGATGCCAGCCCTTGTATGCCAGTTGTTGTACTGTGCTACTCTACTTTTCAAGGTTCTGTACTATAAGATTAAAAATATTTTAGTTTTTGTTTGCTTCTTATGTATTATTTGTGTGAAAAGTATCATAAACCTTTTTCAGCACAGTACTATATAACTTATTATGTTAGTTGGGTACCTAGCCTAATTTTGTTTGACTTACAAACAAATTGGACTTAACAAACATTCTCTCAGAGAAGAACTCGTTTGTATGTAGGGAACTTACTATATGGTCTAAGGGACTGTTTTTCTGCCATGATCATAAGTGGTGCTTCTGCTACTGATCTTGAGACCCACACTTAGCCAGCTTGCTTCTTTTTTTTTTTTTTCCACATTTGAGGGGAAAAACCAGGGATTTCTCTCTCCTGGAATAAATCATGTCTGAACATTAATCATTCAGGAGGGCAGAACTTGCTGGCTGTGCCTGCAGGTACCTCTGACTGCTCCCGTATGCTCTCCTGCTGCCTCTGATTCTATTAGCTGAATGCCATGGTACAAGGGCACATGTTGCCATAATCTAGAGGATGCTTCTCTAAATGGGGTCCATAGACTTTTAGAAGGTCCATGGGTAGGTTTTAGGAAGTCTGTGGTCCTCCCAAAATTATGTACAAAATTTTGTGTCAATGTGTGATAGATACATTTTTATAGGATCTCTAGCCTTCATAAGCTTCTCAAAGGGGCCTAAGAATCCTCCAAAATATTAAAACTGTGGCACTAATCTTTGAACCTGTGCACAGAGAGACACATCAGTTATTGCAGCAGATCACAGAGAGTAGGTCCACAAATGTGGGTGTGGTCCACCCAGAGGAGCATGAAGCCAAGATTGTGCAAATGTTAGACAAGGGATAGGATTTAGGTTTCCATTTTGATGTCCTTGTAGATATCAGCAAGGGAAAGAATTGCAGCCTGAAATTGTTGAGAAACTTTTACTTAAACTTCCATGTGGACATTTAACCTGGTAGGACCCAGACTCTAAAAGACTCTATTAGGGCACTTGACTGCGAATGCTATGGTGAGCTAGTTAACATTATACTTCAAAAGACCACAGTGCTCACTGGGCCTCTAATGACAAATTTTTCTATTTATCTGTAAGAAGTAGATATGATGGTACAAGTCATTGTAAAATAGAGGCACATAGTGTTGAGTTTTTATTCTGAGCTCAAGATGATTTTATTTATTTATTTATTTTATGTTTTAATTTAAATTTATTTATTTTAATTGGAGGCTAGTTACTTTACAATATTGTATTGGTTTTGCCATACATCAATATAAATCCACCACGGGTATACACGTGTTCCCAATCCTGAACCCCCCTCCCACGTCCCTCCCTGTACCATCCCTCTGGGTCATCCCAGTGCACCAGCCCCAAGCATCCTGTATCATGCATCAAACCTAGACTGGTGATTCGTTTCTTATATGATATTATACATGTTTCAATACCATTCTCCCAAATCATCCCACCCTCTCCCTCTCCTACAGAGTCCAAAAGACTGTTCTATACATCTGTGTCTCTTTTGCTATCTCACATACAGGGTTATCGTTACCATCTTTCTAAATTCCCTATATATGTGTTAGTATACTGTATTGGTGTTTTTCTTTCTGACTTACTTCACTCTGTATAATAGGCTCCAGTTTCATCCACGTCATTAGAACTGATTCAAATGTATTCTTTTTAATGGCTGAGTAATACTCCATTGTGTATATGTACCACAGCTTTCTTATCCATTCATCTGCTGATGGACATCTAGGTTGCTTCCATGTCCTGGCTATTATAAACAGTGCTGCGATGAACATTGGGGTACACATGTCTCTTTCAATTATGGTTTCCTTGGTGTGTATGCCCAGCAGTGGGATTGCTGGGTCATAAGGCAGTTCTATTTGCGGTTTTTAAAGGAATCTCCACACTGTTCTCCATAGTGGCTGTACTAGTTTGCATTCCCACCAACAATGTAAGAGGGTTCCCTTTTCTCCACACCCTCTCCAGCATTAACTGCTTGTAGACTTTTGGATTGCAGCCATTCTGACTGGTGTGAAGTGGTACCTCATTGTGGTTTTGATGTGCATTTCTCTGATAATGAGTGATGTTGAGCATCTTTTCTTGTGTTTGTTAGCCGTCTGTATGTCTTCTTTGGAGACCCAAATCGTTTGTTACATGATATAGATTGTGGAAACGGCCACAATCCTTCACTGTTCTCTGGTCCATAATCTATCTTTGTATGGTGACTCTGTGGCTCTACCATCACAGGGTAGTTTATTATTATTATTACCATCTCCTTGAATCTTCACTGGTTTTGTGACTTCTCTGGCAAATAAATGTAGTGGAAATAACAGGTTTTCAGTTCCAACTTGAGTTCCCAATAGGCCTTTCATACGATTCCTTTGTTCTCTCTGGAGCCCCCACCTCTGTTTCCAGCGCTAGCTGGCTGGAAGATGGCCAACTCTACGCTTCAGAGATGTGTCAACTCTTGTCCTCTCGGATGCCCCATGTATGAGAAAGAGCCCAGACAACACCAGCAAAGCCTCTGAACCTGACTGTCCCCACTGCTGCTGATTAAAGATGCATGAGAGCTCAGCTGAAACCTGAAGAACCATTCCGTTGATCCCAGACTAAGTTTCTCACCCTCAGAATCATGAGCTACACCAAAGGTTTTGTTTAAGCTATTTCAGCTGAGGGAGGGGTACCTGTTATACAGCATTAGTTAAGTCAGTTACCAGGAATCACTTCTATTCAAAATAGAATAACATTCTTAGATTTGAAAGAGATTTCAGTGCCTCGGCATGTTTGACATTTTTACATATACTTGTATTTACTTCTTTACCATGTAGTCAAGTGCTTGGATTTTTTTCAGAAAATGTTTGCTGTTCTCCCCTTCTCTTCCCTTTGGATGGGGAGTGTCACTGTTAGTCACATACACTGACTTCTCTAATTTTGTTTTCTTCCAAGTTCACTAGGAATTTTCATCTGCTATAAGATGAAAAAAAGTTGGGTAGGCAGGTATTCTGTCAAATACATTGTTCAAACCAAGAAACCAGCTTTGAAAAACTAAATACTAAAAATATATATGTATATATGGACTTCCCTGGTGGCTCAGATGGTAAAGCGTCTGTCTACAATGTGAGAGACCTGGGTTCGATCGCTGGGTTGAAAAGATTCCTTGAGAAGGAAATGACAACCCACTCTAGTACTCTTGCCTTGAAAATATGTATATGTATATGTATATGTGTATATATATATATATATAAAACACACACACACACACACACACACACACACACACACACATATATATATAGGCTTCCCAGGTGGCTTACTTAGTAAAGAGTCTGCCTGAAATGTAGGAGACCCAGGTTCGATCCCTGGGTTGGGGAGATCCCCTGGAGAAGGAAATGGCAACCACTCTAGTATTCTTGCCTGGAGAATCCCATGGGCAGAGGAAGCTGGAGGGCTATATTCCATAGAGTCACAAGAGTCAAACATGACTTAGCAACTAAATTATAAACCCCCTCCCCCACCACATACATATACACACATATACATATATATATGTATTAATGTGCTTATGTATTTATTTTGTTGAAAATTTCTTTCACAAAGTCATAATTTCAAAGTCATTTTGTTTGTAGAAGAAAGGGTAAAATTAATGATTGGGAGTAAAAAGCATGCATTTATACAGCAAAATATTATCCTAGTATGTACTCATCAGTTCAGTTCAGTTCAGTCGCTCAGTCATGTCCGACTCTTTGCGACCCCATGAATCACAGCACGCCAGGCCTCCCTATCCATCAACAACTCCCGGAGTTCACTCAGACTCACGTCCATTGAGTCGGTGATGCCATCCAGCCATCTCATCCTCTGTCGTTCCATTCTCCTCCTGCCCCCAATCCTTCCCAGCATCAGGGTATTTTCCAATGAGTCAACTCTTCACATGAGGTGGCCAAAGTACTGGAGTTTCAGCTTTAGTATCAGTCCTTCCAAAGAACACCCAGGACTGATCTCCTTTAGAATGACTGGTTGGATCTCCTTGCAGTCCAGGGGATTCTCAAGAGTCTTCTCCAACACCACAGTTCAAAACCATCAATTCTTTGACGCTCAGCTTTCTTCACAGTCCAACTCTCACATTCATACATGACCACAGGAAAAACCATAGCCTTGACTAGACGGACCTTAGTCGGCAAAGTAATGTCTCTGCTTTTGAATATGCTATCTAGGTTGCTCATAACTTTCCTTCCAAGGAGTAAGCGTCTTTTAATTTCATGGCTGCAGTCACCATCTGCAGTGATTTTGGAGCCTCCCCAAAATAAAGTCTGACACTGTTTCCGCTGTTTCCCCATCTATTTCCCATGAAGTGATGGGACTGGATGCCATGATCTTCGTTTTCTGAATGTTGAGCTTTAAGCCAACCTTTTCACTCTCCTCTTTCACTTTCATCAAGAGGCTTTTTAGTTCCTCTTCACTTTCTGACATAAAGGTGGTGTCATCTGCATATCTGAGGTTATTGATATTTCTCCCAGCAGTCTTGATTCCAGCTTGTGCTTCTTCCACACTAATCAAAATGAAAGGATGATAGTAGAACCAAAACCAAAGTTCTTCATTTTAATAATCATGCTTTTATCTAGGGATTAGGTCTATAGATTTTGTGTCATATTTGAAGGTATTTGAGTCTCCAAAAAACTAAGAACCATTGATTTAGTACAAAATGCTCCTCACAGTTTATTACTAGGTGTTTGAATAAATTTACCTTTTCCAATGTTGACATAGCTGCTGGTTTTGTCTATATTTAAAAAAGAAAATGTGGCTATATCTTTCTGCTCTCATTGTTAAATAGTTGAAAAAACACCTAAAATTGGCTTTCCTCACCCACAGATGCCTCTCTGAATATAAACAACTTGTGGATATTGGTCCTGGAGTTTGAAGCCTCAGGAACACACACAATGGAGAGAAATGAAGATGGAAACAGTGAGGTTCAAATAACAGCAGTGCTAGAACCCCATTAAAGGGGAAAGAATGAAGTGTCTCAGCAAGTAGAAGACACAATTATGCATTTTTATGCTTCATCTCAGATCAGTAGGGGCTGTGCTCGTCAGGTCTCACTTATACATTGTTCAAGTTTTTTTCCTAGCTAGACCCCAGTCTGATTCCATGCTTACTATCCCTCTGAGAAAGCCAAAAGCATAATTTTGCATTTTTATGCCTCTATGCCCTTAGGAGGGAAATGAGATGAAGTTGGATGTACACAGGGAGTAAGCAACACCTGTGAAAGATGAGCTGCTAGTGATGCAGAATTGGGCCGGAAATCCTTCAGACAGCATTGCTGATCAGATACCTGTGAGAGGAAAGTTGGAAAGCAGCAGACTTGGGAGACAGGGCCTCATACTATGATGCAAATCAGAGTTTCGACAGTTCAAAGGACGGTTTAAAGCCTTCTCATTAAAAGAGTTGTTCTCTGGCAGTTCAGTTGGTAAAGAAACTGCCTGCAACATGGGAGACCTGGGTTTGATCCCTGGGTTGGGATGAACCCCTGGAGGAGGGCATGGTTACCCACTCCAGTATTCTTGCCTGGAGAATCCCCATGGAAAGAGGAATCTGGAGGGCTGCAGTCCATGGTTGCAAAGAGTCAGACACTGAGTGACTAAGCACACATACAGTAAAGGAATCCAGAACTACGCAGACCTAGCCAAACCTGCTGCTGCTGCTGCTGCTAAGTTGCTTCAGTCATGTCCGACTCTGTGCGACCCCATACACGACAGCCCACTAGGCTCCTCTGTCCCTGGGATTCTCCAGGCAAGAATACTGAAGTGGGTTGCCATTTCCTTCTCCAATGCATGAAAAATGAAAAATGAAAAAGAAGTCACTAAGTTGTGCCCGACTCTTAGTGACCCCATGGACTGCAGCCTACCAGGCTCCTCTGTGCATGGGATTTCCAGGCAAGAGTACTGGAGTGGGGTGCCATTGCCTTCTCCAAGCCAAACCTAGCTCCCTGTTATACTGTCATCAAAAAGGAGCTGTTTTAGAGGATCATAGCTTTCGCTTGAAAGCTGAGACAGATCCTAAAACTATACTACTTGAAGCTGAAGGGCAAGTTCTTTCTTAAGGAGGGAGCTGAGTTATATATCTGAATAGGTACCATTTACAGGAATGAATGGTGTTTAGCCATTTCTAAAAAATCTTAAATAATTCAAGTTAATTAATGAATAACTTAATTGTTTTGCCCAAGGATTATTTTAAATGACAGATTTTTTAGTGTGCTTTTAAACTGTGATAGGGAGACTGTATTAAGATGGAACATAGCATAGTGGAAAAAGGATAGGATTAAATATAGATGTGTGTCATGACCTCTTCAGATTTTTACCTTTTTTTTTTCAGCAAGTGTTTTGTAAGACCTTCCTGTATCTTAGAGACCTCACTAGGAAATGGAAATGTTGATGTAAAAAAATATAATTCCTCCAATGAACTTCACAGTCTAATTGAAGTGACTTAAAAGTCAGTAGTTACAAAACAAAGAACTAAATGATCATTATATAAGCTTGTTCTGCTTGCCATCTTCATTGCCAACATCAGCATCCTTATGGAGTCCTTGTCATGAGCTACTTCCCGACTAAGCCTTCTAAATGCATGAAATCATTTAAACTTCTTATAAAAATTCTAACAGGTAGCTCAAAATATTTGTCATACAAAAGAATAAGAGGAGGAGGAATCAGAGTTGGGGGTAGCATGAGCTTGTCTAGGCAGAGGGAATAAAAATGAGAAGGCAGGAGAACAGGAGAACCATCAGATTCTGTCAGAGTCACCGTCAACTTCGTTTACCCATCATTCTCTGTGTCTCAAGCATAAATTCCATGCTTACAAGGAGTGCAGAATAAGAGAAAAAAATGGCAAATGAGGCAGATCTTGAAGAACTTTGAGTTCTAAGCCATCATATTTACCTTTAAAAATTTATATTTTTTAATTGAAATATAATTGCTTTACAGGATTTTATTGTGTTCTTTCAAACCTAAACATGAATCAGCTATAGGTATACATATATCCCCTCCCTTTTGAGCCTCCCTCCCATCTGCCTCCCCATCCCATCCATCTAGGTTGATGCATGATGATGAACCACTAAAGGGATTAAAGCTCTAGCTTCTTGTCTGCCTCCTGGGTAATCTTACCCTCCCTCAGCTCTCAGGATTTTTATGCTTCAGTATAATGGCATGTCCACAGTGAGAAGATGACATACTGGTGCCATATAAGTCTTCTGTAGTGCTGTAACTCCTACAGGGGCAATACCTATGAGCTTGTTAGAAATGCTAATTATCCACCCCTAGTTCAAATGTACTGAATCTGACTCTCCCAGGGAAGTGTTCGGGGATTTTCACTTAACAAGCTCTCCAGGTGATCCTGATGCTCAACAAGCTTGAGAAGATCAGCTCTAAACCATAGCTAGTTAAAGTGTCATGGTCTGTACTCAAAAGTGCTGCCTCTGACCCCTTTCTGACTCCTAAGGACGTCCAGATGGAAACTGAGGATAAGCGTTTAGAAACTGTTCAGTTCAGTTCAACTGATGAAAGAAATCAAAGAACACACTAAGAAATGGAGAAATATACCATGTTCATGGATCGGAAGAGTGGATGGATCAATATAGTGAAAATGAGTATACTACCCAAAGCAATCTACAGACTCAGTGCAATCCCTATCAAGCAACCAGCGGTATTTTTCACAGAGCTAGAACCAATAATTTCAAAATTTGTATGGAAATACAAAAAAACCTCGAGTAGCCAAAGCAATCTTGAGAAAGAAGAATGGAACTGGAGGAATCAACCTGCTTGACTTCAGGCTCTACTACAAAGCCACAGTCATCAAGACAGTATGGTACTGGCACAAAGACAGAAATACAGATCAATGGAACAAAATAGAGAGCCCAGAGATAAATCCACACACCTATGGACACCTTATCTTTGACAAAGGAGGCAAGAATATACAATGGATTAAAGACAATCTCTTTAACAAGTGGTGCTGGGAAAACTGGTCAACCACTTGTAAAAGAATGAAACTAGAACACTTTCTAACACCATACACAAAAATAAACTCAAAATGGATTAAAGATCTAAACGTAAGACCAGAAACTATAAAACTCCTAGAGGAGAACATAGGCAAAACACTCTCCGACATAAATCACAGTAGGACCCTCTATGACCCACCTCCCAGAATACTGGAAATAAAAGCAAAAATAAACAAATGGGACCTAATTAAACTTAAAAGCTTCTGCACAACAAAGGAAACTATAAGCAAAGTGAAAAGACAGCCTTTGGAATGGGAGAAAATAATAGCAAATGAAGCAACTGACAAACAACTAATCTCAAAAATATACAAGCAACTCCTGCAGCTCAATTCCAGAAAAATAAACGACCCAATCAAAAAATGGGTGAAAGAACTAAATAGACATTTCTCCAAAGAAGACATACAGATGGCTAACAAACACAAGAAAAGATGCTCAACATCACTCATTGTCAGAGAAATGCAAATCAAAACCACAATGAGGTACCATTTCACACCAGTCAGAATGGCAGTGACCCAAAAGTCTACAAGCCATAAATGCTGGAGAGGGTGTGGAGAAAAGGGAACCCTCTTACACTGTTGGTGGGAATGCAAACTAGGACAGCCACTATGGAGAAGAGTGGGGCAATTCCTTAAAAAACTGCAAATAGAACTGCCTTATGACCCAGCAATCCTACTGCTGGGCATACACACCAAGGAAACCATAATTGATAGAGACACATGTACCCCAATGTTCATCGCAGCACTATTTATAATAGCCAGGACATGGAAGCCACCTAGATGTCCATCAGCAGATGAATGGATAAGAAAGCTGTGATACATATACACAATGGAGTATTACTCAGCCATTAAAAAGAATACATTTGAATCAGTTCTAATGAGATGGATGAAACTGGAGCCTATTATACAGAGTGAAGTAAGACAGAAAGAAAAACACCAATACAGTATACTAACACATATATATGGAATTTAGAAAGATGGTAATGATAACTCTGTATGTGAGACAGCAAAAGAGACACAGATGTTTAGAATGGACTTTTGGACTTTGGGGGAGAGGGAGAGGGTGGGGTGATTTGGGAGAATGGCATTGAAACATGTATACTATCATATAAGAAATGAATCACCAGTTTATGTTTGATACAGGATACAGGATGCTTGGGGCTGGTGCACGGGGATGATCCAGAGAGATGTTAAGGGGTGGGAGATGGGAGGGCGGTTCAGGAATGGGAACTCATGTACATCCGTGGCTGATTCATGTCAATGTATGGCAAAACCAATACAATATTGTAAAGCAAAATAAAGTAAAAATAAAAATTAAAAAAAAAGAAGCTGTTCAGTTCAGTTCAGTTGCTCAGTCATGTCTGACTCTTTGCAACCCTATGGACTGCAGCACTCCAGGCTTCCCTGTCCATCACCAACTCCAGAAGCTTGCTCAAATTCATGTCCATCAAGTCAGTGATGCCATCCAACCATCTCATCCTCTGTTGTTCCCTTGTTCTCCTGCTGTCAATCTTTCCCAGCATCAGGGTCTTTTCCAGTGAGTCAGTTCTTCCCATCAGGTGACCAAAGTATTGGAGTTTCAGCTTCAGCATTAGTCCTTACAATGAAATTGTTAAGCAACTAATAAAAAAAAAAGGTGACCACTGAAGAACTGATGCTTTCAAACTGTGGTGCTGGAGAAGACTCTTGAGAGTCCTTTGTCCAGCAAGGTGATCAAACCAGGCAATCCTAAAGGAAATCAAACCTAAATACTCATTGGAAGGACTAATACTGAAGCTCCAATACTTTGACCACCTGATGCAAAGAGCTGGCCTATAGGAAAAGACTCTGATACTGGGAAGACTGAAGACAAAGGAGAAAAGGACAGCAGGTAATCAAATGGTTAGATAGTATCACTGACTCAATGGACATGAATGTGAGCCAAAACAGTGAAGGACAGAGGAGGCTGGCATGCTGCAGTCCATGGGGTCACAAAGAGTCAGACCTGACTTAGTGACTGAGCAACAACAACAAGGCAACTAACCAGAAAGATCTTACACTGGGTGACTCTAGTTTTGCATTTTTTGATGTCTTTGTAATTTCACTGTTCTGAATATATTTTTAATGACATTTTACAAAAATCACAGTCTATGATGTATTGGATACACACAAATTGGCTCTCTGTGTCACAGAAGTGTGAGAATCAGTGTGCATTTAGCCATCATAGCTCTTTCCATTCCTTTTCAGTTTGGGCGTCCTGTTTATAGAGGACGCTGAATATGCCACTTTGGGAAGGTAAATGTTAACTTCTCTTTCACACCTTGTATAAGCCATTATCATCCCCCAGGGCCCCCTGACTTCCTGCTTTGGGGCCACTTGACAAACGAGCCTATTTTTCCTGAGTGCTGTTGCTAGGGAGCAACTTGCTTCGTTACCAGCTCCTCATACTTCCCACTGATTTTACTGTTTTCCAGATGTGTTCAGACACAGCGATTAAACAATAGATGAAAGAGGCCAGAAGGAAGGCATTTTACTGCAGTATGTTTTGATGGTGTCATCATAAACAATTTTTGAATTGGTCTACTGAAGCAGAAAAAAATGTGGTTATTTCTCACATTGTAAAACTACCCAAAGTATTTAATTTTCATGGAAACAAAATACCTTTAAAAATATCATTAGAAGCCTGTGAAAGTGCAATATCTTACTTCCAAGCTTTCTTTGGGGAGCTTTTGTGCTTTATAGTTTTGAGGGGGAGTCGCTAGTACTCTTCTGGTTTTGTTTAATAGACAATGAGCCATTTTCCAAAAGGAAAATAATTTCCTTAATGGAAAATAATTAAGTGAAATAAATAAATCCCTTACTTGTTACACACACACACATACACACACACAGATCCATAAAGGTGATCAAAATATAATTTAGTGATGGAAGCCAACAAGTTGTTATGGCAACTAGAATCTGAAAGTACCTGGTTGTGCATGTGTGTTTTAGTTCCTTCTTCTCTATCTTTAAAGAGAGGGTGGGAAAATAAGTTGTCTTCCATCTGGTTTAATCACCGTGTTAAAATACCAACGTCGAAGAAAAGTATCTAATAAAGATAATTTCACATCTGTTTCAAGTCAAGTGATATTTGTTTCAAGTCGAGTGATATTTCACCTTAACAAGGAGTAAATACAATTATAGGGAAAAGTCTTTTAGGAGAAAAGAATATGGTTATACATTATCATAAATTGCTAAAGAATCTTTTCAAGTATTTTAGACATTTTTTATCAGAATTATAGCAGCTATTATAGATTCATCTTATCTTTTCTCTCTCTTTCCCACCTGGATGTGGAATTGTGGTTGTGAGGTTTGGAGGTAGTATTCAGTCTTTTAATGCCTGTTACTTCAGTAGCCTCTGTCAGTTGTCTATGTAACAGTTTTCAGTTCTAATTAAAAAGAAATAAGGCATCACTCTTTGGAACAGAAACTTTAAAAATATGTTTGTATCTTTAAACAGTAAGAATTCCATGAAAAGGTTTATTTTTACCTATTTGCTGTGGTCAGAAGCTATTTACTATCATAACATTCTCTTTATCATTATGGATTTGGAAGATGAAATTATTATGAAGCATATTTGTGTGTGTGTGTATATGCTCAGTTGCTTAGGCATGTCCAACTCTTGGTGGCCCCAAGGACTGTAGCCTACCAGACTCTTCAGCCCCATGAACTGTAGCCCAACAGACATCTCTGTCCATGGAATTTTCCAGGCAAGAATAATGGAATGGTTTGCCATTTCCTACTCCAGGAGATCTTCCCAATTATGAAGTATATATTGGCAACTAAATAATAAGAGGGGCCACAACCAGACTAGCTCCGTTGACATCCATCTCTTCAGCTAGTAGAAAAGGAAATATTATTTTTGTTTTTCCCAAAAGCAAGTCATGGATTCTTAGGAGTATTCTGTCCTGGGTCCATAATGGAAGAGTGAGCCCACTGAGGTGATTCCTGCTGCCTTGTTGTTCCAAACAGTAATCAAATGAGATGCTTTAGTACCTTCATAAAAGAGGTATTGATCCAACATAAGCATCTGCTAGATTCATTTCATATTTACTCTATCCTGAGGAATCTTTAAGCTGCAAAGAGGTTAACCCATAGAAAAGTGTCTTTGTGGCTATTGTAGTTATACTCAGCTAAGGGTATTGGGAAGAATAATGTCACAGTACAATCAAATGATGTGGCTGATCCATGATCAGTATGCTTTCATTCTGAGTTACTGTGCTGATATTCCAATAAAAAGAGGTTCATTAAAGGGAAAGCTGAATGCACAGAAAAAGGTAGTAAACTGATGCTGAGGATTTCCTTTAAATTTAGTCTACCTAGGTGAGTACCAATATAAATTTTTATTGATATCAAGAATTTATAAATTATATCAAGTAAGTGGGTGTGTTGGGACAAGCTATATAATCAGTTGTAAGAGAAGTGGATAACTCTCCACACACATACTAGAATTTGGAGTCTCAGCTTCCTTGGAAACAGAACCACTTGTGAAAACAGAACTTCATTTATAAAGCAGTAGTTAATATATGTAGTGAAGTAGTAAATATGTAATAAATCATATAATTCAAAATAATCAGATTTATAAACCACTTAGAAAACCATGAGTTACTTAGATCCTGACTACTAGAATTATGCAAGTTTAACCAGGCATGATTGCCAGGCTGGAAATATTTTCCAAAGAAGCTGAGAATGTGTAAACTCATTGTGGCAGTATATCAGGATAGACTCTAGAGTCACAAAGGTGTCTCTGACCAAAGTTAGATTAAATATTACTGTACATTAGAGACCAAGAAGGATAACTGACTTAGCCTTTTAACTGTTACCCTACTATCAGTGGCAATCCTAGAAACCCAAAGCAAAAATATCTTCTAAACCAACTGTCAGGAGCTCTGCTCTTCTCTGAAACCCCTCATTAAAATAATTTGTCTTCACTTGGAATCATGTTTATATGGAAGAAAATGGTTTCTGAATTTTTAAAGTTAATACTAGGCAGATTATTAATATTATCTTAATGTAGTAGACAAGCCTTTTTTTTAAGATTATTTTTTTGTACTGGATTGCCCAATAAAAGCATATTCTTTGTCTTTATCTTCGCTTTAAGGTAAATTTCCAAGCCAAGAATGCTTGCTAAAAGAACACAATTGGGTTATTTTTATGCTGGGGGCCCTAAGATAGTCCTAGGAAGTTTAGGAAAAACAGAAAAACAAAAACAAAAACACAACTCCTCTTATGGGGGAATATTACTGCGTAACAAAGTACCCCAAACTTACTTTCTGAAAGCAATACATATTCACTACCTTATCCTTTTTGAAGGTTGGGAATTCAGGGCTAACTAAACTGATTTAGGATTGTAGTCAAGATGGTAGCTGAGCTGTGTAATCTGAGGCTTAACTGAGCTGTGTGTGTTAGTTGCTCAGTTGTGTCCAACTCTCTGCAACCCCATGGACTATAACCTGCCAGGCTCCTCTGTCCATGGAATTCTCCAGGCAAGAATACTGGAGTGGATAACCATTCCCTCCTCCAGGGGATCTTCCCAGTGCAGGGATAGAACCTGGGTTTCCCACATTGCAGGTAGATTCTTTACCCTCAGAGCCACCAGGGAAGCCCTGACTGGGCCTGGAGCATCCATTTCAGAGACTGTCACTTACTTGGCTGATGACAAGCACACTGTGCTCCTTGCTGGATATTGGCAGGAAGCTTTAGTTCCTCTCCACATGGACCCCACCACAGGGATGCTTGAGTATTATCATGACATGGTGACTGGCTTCTTTCCCTCAAGTGATCCAAGAGAAAGACCAGAGGAAGAACTCATATGCCTTTTAAGACTGAGTCTCAGAAGCACACATCATCATATCTGCCACATTCTATTTGTTGTTACAAGCAAGTTGCTAATTACAGCCCAGTTTCAAGAGGAGATGAAGGAATTAGTCCTCACCTCTCAAAGAAGTATCACTAACTTTAAGGTTGTAATTTAGAGTCAGAAAGTTTGGAACTATGATCCTTTCTCTCAAGAAATTGATTTTGATGGGCTTCCCTGGTGGATCAGTGGTAAAAAAGGGATAGACACAGGTTCTATCCCTGGTCTTGGAGGATTTCACATGCCTTGGAGCAATTAAGCGCATGTGCCACAAGTACTGAGCCTGGGCTCTAGAGCCTGGGAGCTGCACACACTAGAATCTGTGCTCTGCAACCAGACAGTAGTCCCCACTTACCACAACTAGAGAGAACCCCACAGAGCAACAAAGATCAGAAACAGCCAGAAAGAAAGAAAGGAAGCACGGAAGGAAGAACGGAAGGAAGGATTATTAAAAAAAGAAAGAAATTGATCTTGAGATACAAGAACACACAGACATGGCAGCAGAAGATACCAAGAAGATTAAGAAGCCAAGAGTTAGCAAAAATCCTGAGAAAGAGAAAATATATAGCACAGATGGTGAGGTGGTGGGCTGGCAACCACCGATCTGCTTTTCGTCACTATAGTTTTGCTTTTGCTAGAATTTCACATAAATAGAAACATACAGTGTTTAGTCTTGGGTCTGGCTTCTTTCATTAAGCATAATGGTTTGGGATTCATCCATAATGTTACATATATCAATAATATTTTCCTTTTTAATTGCTGATTAATAACTATCATATGGATAATTTATCTGTTCACCAGTTGAACATTTTGGTTGTTTTCATTTGGGGGTTATATCAATTTATCAACTACGAATACTTGACTCTGACTCAGTCAACATATGTTTCATTTCTCTGATGTAAATATCTGAGAGTAGATTGCTGGGTTTCGTGGAGAGTGTAGATGTAACTTTTAAACAAATTGCCGAACTGTTTACCAAAGAGGCTGTGCCTTTTCCATTCCTATCATCACTGTATGAAAATTCCAGTTGCCCCATTCAGGCCACCATTTAATGCTGGAAACCTATTTTAACTTCGGCCATTTGAGCATGTTTTAATTTGTATTTTTCTTATAACCAGTGATATTGAACATATTCATGTATGTATTTAATTTACTAGGGCTGTCATAACGCAATAACACAAACTCGGTTGCTTATGCTTAGTCATTCAGTCGTGTCCAACTCTTTGTGACCCTATGGACTGTAGCCCACCAGGCTCTTCTGTTCATGGGATTTCCCAGGCAAGAATGCTGGAGTGGGCTGCCACTCAAAGATCCAGGGGATCTTCCCAGCCCAGGGATGAAACCCATGTTGCTGTGTCTCCTGCATTGCAAGCAGATTCTTTACCTGCTGAGCCACTGATATCACAATACACAAACTGGGTGGCTGAAACAGCATACATTTATTTAAATATATTTTCTCACATATGTTGGCGAGTAGAAGTCCAAGACCAAAATGTCTGCAGGGCTAGCTTCTTCTGAGACCCCTGTCCTTGGCTTGTAGTTGGCCATCTTCTTTTTTTATGTATTCACATGGTCTTCCTCCTATGTATGCTATGTCTTAAAGGGCTTCCCTGGTGGCTCAGAGGTTAAAACCTCTGCCTGCAATGTGGGAGACCTGGGTTCGATCCCTGGGTCAGGAAGATCCCCTGGAGAAGGAAATTGCAACCCACTCCAGTATTCTTGCCTGGAGAATCCCATGGACAGAGGAGCCTGGTGGGCTACAGTCCATGGGGTCGCAAAAAGTTGGACACGAATGAGCAACTGATATCACAATACACAAACTGGGTGGCTGAAACAGCATACATTTATTTAAATATATTTTCTCACATATCTTGGCGAGTAGAAGTCCAAGACCAAAATGTCTGCAGGGCTAGCTTCTTCTGAGACCCCTGTCCTTGGCTTGTAGTTGGCCAACTTTTTTCCAACCAAAAAGTTGGACACGAATGAGCAACTTCACCTCACTTTATAAACATACTGATCAAATCTAATTAAGACCCCACCCTAATGACCTCAATTTAATCATCTCTTTAAAGACCCAATCTCTAAATACAGTCACATTCTGAGATACTAGAAGTTAAGTCATCAACATAGAAAGAGAAAACAAAATTGAACTCATAACTAGGTGCTTAATTGCCATTAATGTATTATTTGAAGTGTCTATTCAAAATTTTTCTTTATTGGACCTTCAAAAACTGAATTGTAAGAGTTTCCTCTCATATTCTAGATACAAATCCTTTATAATATATAAAGTCTGTGAGTGTTTTTTCCATGTTGGTGGTTCCATTCCTCATCTTCATAATCATGCCTTTTGAAGAACAAAAGTTTTCAATTTTGATAATATCTCATTTGACTTCTATTTCTCTTTTGGTCTTTTATGTTTTGTTCTTTGTGCCCTTTCTAAGAAATCTTTCCCTATCCAAGTTTGCAACTCCATTTTCTTCTGGAAGTTTTATACTTTTAGTTCTTACCCTCATGACTAAGATCCATTTTGGGCTTCCCCAATGAATCAGAAGGTAAAGAATCCACATGCAATGCAGCAGACACAGGAGATGTAGGTTCAACCCCTTAGTCAGGAAGATCACCTAGAGGAGGAAATGGCAATCCTTTCCAATATTCTTGCCTGGAAAATCACCTAGACGGAGGAGCCTGGAAGGCTACAGTCCATGGGGTCACAAAGAATTGGACATGACTTAGCACGTGGCACAAGATCTATTTTGATTACAGTGTAAGGTGACTACTGTGCTGTGTTTTATACATATATTTTCTAGGATCACTTGTTGAAAACACTATGCTTTGCTCAGTTACATCCTGAATTTTGTTGAAAATCAGTTGACAACATATGTGTGGGTTTCAGTATGACATTGCAATGATTACTATAACTTTGTGTTGAAATTAGATGGTCTGAATCCCCCAAATTTATTCTTCTCATTAAAAAATTGTTTGGCTATTCTGAGTTCTTACATTCCAAATACCTTTTAGAATCAGCCTAACAATTTCAACAAAAAATCTTGCTGAGATTTTAGGTGGTATTTTGTTAAATCGGTGTATCAATTCGGAAAGATTTAACATAACACTACAGAGCATTCCCACCCATAATCATGGTATATCTCTAATTTTATTTAGGTCTTCTCTAATTTTTTAGCAATATCTTATCATATTCTATCTACAAATTTTCTAAATTTTTTGTAATTTTTAACCCTAAATGCTCTAGTATTGATATTTTTGTAAATGATAGTTTAACATTTTAAATTTCCAGTTATTTGTTGTTATAAGAAATACAGTTGACTTGTATATTAATCTTGAATCTTGCAAACTTGATAAATTTGATTATTAGAGCCAATATCTTTTTTAAGATACCTTTCGGGTTTCTATGTGAAAAGCTATGTCCGTGAATAGAACCAGTTTTACTTCATTTCTTCTGCCTTTTATTTTTCCTTCTTGCTCTTACAAGATCTCAGTTTAATACTGAATATAAGTGATGCATTTGGATATACATGCCTCGTCCCTGATTTTAGAAGGAGTAATTGTTATACCTTTGTGTATGCTATAGATTTTTATGGTTGCCCTTTATCTGAGTGGAGAAGTTCCCCTTTATTCCTAGGATGTTGGGAGTTTGTCTTGAATAGGTACTAAATATGGTCAAATATTATTTCTGCATCTACTGATATGGCCATATTGTTTTTATCTTTTAATTTGTTTATGAGTTCCTAATGTTGGATTCTTTTTTTTTTTTTTTTTTACTTTATTTTACTTTACAATACTGTATTGGTTTTGCCATACATCAACATGAATCTGCCATGGGTGTACATGAGTTCCCAATCCTGAACCCTCCTCCCACCTCCCTCCCCATACCATCTCTCTGGGTCATCCCAGTGCACCAGCCCCAAGCATCCTGTATCCTGCATCAAACCTAGACTGGCGATTCATTTCTTACATGATAGTATACATGTTTCAATGCCATTCTCCCAATTCATCCCACTCTCTCCCTTTCCCACAGAGGCCAAAAGTCTGTTCTATACATCTGTGTCTTTTTGCTGTCTTGCATACAGAGTTATTGTTGCCATCATTCTAAATTCCATATATATGTGTTAGTATACTGTATTGGTGTTTTTCTTTCTGGCACTCATTATCAGAGAAATGCAAATCAAAACCACAATGAGGTACCATTTCACACCAGTCAGAATGGCTACGATCCAAAAGTCTACAAACAATAAATGCTGGAGAGGGTGTGGAGAAAAGGGAACCCTCTTACACTGTTGGTGGGAATGCAAACTAGTACAGCCACTATGGAGAACAGTGTGGAGATTCCTTAAAAAACTGGAAATAGAACTGTCCTATTGTTGGATTCTTAAATTAACTTTGATTCTTTTGGATAAACCCCACTTATTATGATGTACAATCCTGCCTTATATATTTTTCTTAAGGAATTTTTATACTTAGTCCTTAAATGATATGACAAGAAAATTATAAGCTAAAATCTTTGTGTGGTTTGATTACAGGGTAATTCTCATTGTAAAATAAGTTAAAGGACTTCATTATGCACTTTCTTTGTGTAGAATTGGTTTCCTTTATTCCTTTCCTTAAATGTTTGGAAAAATTAACCATTGATGTAATTTCGGCCTGATGGGTATGTTTTTTGTTTTGGGGTTTTTTTTTTTTTTGGTGGAAAAATGTTTAGTTACTAATTTAATTTTTGAAATACATATAAGACTATTTATGTTAATTTATTTCTTCTGGAGTAAACTTTGGTGGTTGTCTTTTAAGGAATTTCTTCATTTTATCTCTGTAATAATAAATTTATTATATAATAATCAATTTATTCTCATAAGAGCATTCAAAATACTTCCTCTTATTCTTTTCAAGTCTGTGTTGTCAGTAGTGAGGTTCCCTCTTTTATGCTGATGTTTTTCCTTATTAGTGAGGGTAGAGGTTTGCTAATTGTATTTATCTTCTGGAATCAGCTTTTGGTTATATTGAGTTTTCTCAATTGTTCTTTTTTTTTTAAATTTCAATTCTTATTTGTATTTCTTCCCTCAATCTGTTTACTGTGGGTTAATTTGCTTTTTGTGAGTTTCTAATAGTTGAAACTTAGATCTTCACATTGAGGCCTTCTTTATTTCTAATATAAGCACATAGTGCTAAAGATTTCCTTCCTCTTACTACTTCAGATTCATTCCATAAATTTTGTATGTTGTGCCTTCATTATTTTTCCATTAAAAGTATTTTCTAGTTTTATGTTTTTTTCTTTATCTCATATTATTAAAAATTGTATCATTTAATTTCAACTCTTGGAGATTTTTCTGTCATTCTTTATTGCTTTCTATTTAAATACACTGGTCAGAAACCACTTCCAATTTTTAAAAAATGAATTTAAACCCTCAGATTTATTGAGAAATGTATCATGACCCATAATTCATGTCTTGGTGAATATTCCAAATGTAGCTGTAAGGGATGTATGTATTATTGTGTTAGGGTTTAGTGTGATATGCTTGTAATTTCTTCTTGATAGTCAGATATGACATACTGGGTAAAAGGAACTGGTGCAAATGGACCTTTAGTAACATGCCCATGGGTTTTGTGTGTGGGGTGAAGTGTTCTAGAGTCCTGTGATTAGGTCTCAGTCTTTTAGTGAGCCTCTGCCTTTGAGTTATGAACTTCACAAGTGTTTCTCAGTTTTCTTTTCATTTCTTAGGATGAAATGATGGCTTGAGGGAGTGGGATTTGGGTGGATCTTTTCTCCAGGTCAAATGGGCTCTGATGATACACCGTATTAGGCTTTGGTTAACTAGTCTCCCCTAACGGCACGCAATGTTAGGAGAAAGAGTGCTCTGATGTATTTCAAAATACAGAAGAATGGTTCTCTTCTGCTCCTTCTTCTGGAAGCTCAAGAATATTTTTTCCTAAAACTTCCCTAGGAATCTGATCAAGCTCCTAAAGGAGCTCACAATATTGTGCCCTTCCCTTGTCCCATGACAGGTCTTTCTGAAGTTTTTTTAAACTGTCATGTTTTCTGCTCTGATCTTTCAGCACTTTGTCAATTGCAGTTAAGGTGTTCCTACCCTGGCCCTGGTTCCTGCAATCGTTTCTGCTGGTGAGTCTTTCTGCTCTAGTAAGTTGCTATTTGCATGTTGGTCTTTTTAATCTCAGAGGCAGCGATTTGCTCTTCCTCCTCCTCTCTCCTGTAGATCCAGGAAGAGTTGTTGATTTTTTTTCCAGTCTGTTCAGCTTTTTACCTGCTAGGATGGAATGGTGACTTCTAAGCTCCTTACAAGCAAGATTAGGAACTGGCAGTTTTTGAAAAATTTAGTGAAATCCAAACACATATCAAGCTGCTGCTGCTGCTAAGTCACTTCAGTCGTGTCCAACTCTGTGCAGCCCCATAGACAGCAGCCCACCAGGCTCCCCCATCCCTGGGATTCTCCAGGCAAGAACACTGGATTGCCATTTCCTTCTCCAATGCATGACAGTGAAAAGTGAAAGTGAAGTCACTGAGTCATGTCCAACTCTCAGTGACCCCATGGACTGCAGTCCACCAGGCTCCTCCATCCATGGGATTTTCCAGGCAAGAGTACTGGAGTGGGGTACCATTTTGCTAAACACACTGATATATATATATATTGCAATTAAAATAGATATTTTACCTACACATGATTTAAAAGAATACTCCTTAGTTTTTGTTCAAATTCATTAGTTCCCTGAGTTATGCAGATCATCCAAAAGTTGATACGTTTCATTGTACAACCATCGTACACATGAATTAACCTCAGGAAAGCATCACTGTATATTCATGAGATAATGAGAATGGAAAAGACAAGCAATAACATAGCATTATGAAAACAGGTTTGGCCTAATGGGACCTTTGAAATGGTCTTTTTTTTTAAAAAAAAAAATGCATTTATTTGAGTGTACCAGATCTTAGTTGCAGCGTGTAAACTAACGCTGTAATTAAGATTAAAGATCCTGCATGCTGCAACCAAGACCCATTTTTGGCACTGTTAATGTCTTTCTACTGATGGAACTTTCATCCATATCACTTGCCTTTTGCTGAAAGAACTTCCTTAAATATTTCATGCAGTTCAGGACTCTCAGTCATACACTTTCTCATCTTTTTTCTCTAAAAGTCTTTATTTCACCTTCAACTTTGAAGTTTTGCTTCTTTTTTTCTGGATAAAGAATTCCAGATGATGCTTTTCCATTTTTGTTTATATTATAGAAAGAACACTTGACATGAGATCTACCTTCTTGGCAAATCTTAGAAATGTACAATGCTATTATCACTCCCAAGACATACTATGTGGTACAGCAGACATCAAGAATTCATTCTTCTTGTGCAACCGAAAATTTATCCTTGTTGATTAGTAACTCCCCAGTTCTCCCTCAATCCAACCCCTGGTAACAGCTATTCCACTCCTTGATTCTATGAATCTCACTACTTTAGGTAGTATTTATCATAAGTGGAATCATACAGCATTTGTGTTTCTGCCTCTGCTCTTTTCTAGCTTGCATCGTTTCTGACACATAGTCTGCTGGTTTACCTTTGTTCCTTTGCTTCTTTTGGACTTTTCCTTTTATCACTGGCTTTTAGCAATTTGATTATAACTTGGTATAATTTTCTTTAAGATTATTCTTTTCGATGTTCATTGAGTTTTTTTGCATTTGTGGATTTATATTTTTATCAAATTTGGACATATTTTAGCCATTATTTCTTTAAACTCTTTTTCTGACACTTATCCCTACCCTGCCCTTTTCTCTTGTTGATTTCTGGGACTCCAGTTTCATGTATAGTAGACACTTAATGTTGTCCCACAAGGTCATTAATACTCCATTCATTTTTCTCTTCTGTATTCTAAATATTTTGAATAGTTTCCATTACCACATCTTCAAGTTTCTAATTATCTCTTCTGCTCTTAATCCCTCTTTGTGTAGTTTTATTTTAAAATTTCAGATAGTGTATTTATCATCTCTAGAAGTTATTTGGGTCTTTTTTACATTTTATATTTTTTGTTATGTTCATGACTTATACCATAACTTAAACATATGAAGCATATTTACAAATAAATGTTTTAAACCTTGTCCATTTACCTCTTTCATTTCTCTTATGTTTCTAATGATTGGTATATATCCCACATAGAGATCATATTTTCCTGCTTCTTTGAGTGCTTAGTAACCATTTATTAGATACTAGATACTTCTCTGGTGGCTCAGACAGAGAATCTGCCTGCAATGCAGGATTTCCTGGGTCGATTCCTGTGTCAATATAATGCCCTGGAGAAGGGATAGGCTACCCACCCCAGTATTCTTGGGCTTCACTGGTAGCTCAGAGGATAAAGACTCTGCCTGCAATGTGGGTGATGTGGGTTCGATCCCTTGGTTGGGAAGATCCACTGGAGGAAGGAATGGCAACCCACTCTAGTATTCTTGCCTGGAGAATCCCCATGGTCAGAGGAGCATGCTGGACTTATCCATGGGGATCCCAAAGAGTCAGACTCAACTGAGCGACTAATCAGGCATGCTACAGATCTCTACTCTGCTTCTTACTTATTTATTTATTTCCAGCTTATTTCCTGATACTTATCTTTACTCAGCAAAACAGTGAAGTTCTTTTGGATTCTTCCTCACTACAGTATGGCCTAGAAATTGCTTCTAAGTAAACTGGGTCTACTCATATGTTTAAATTCATTTGTTTCCATCTTCCCGGGAAGCACAGTCCTGATCTGCCAATTGTCTGAAATCTGAACGTAATTTTTCCATATATTTTACCTAGCTTTCTAGTGATTTAAAGCAGGAAAGTAAATTAGATGTGAATTTTTCTATCTTGACCTATTATAAATGCACCATCCCAATTATTTCAGTTGTATTTATAAAGTTCATTATCAATGTCTTAATTTTATTGATTTTGTTCCAAATGTTAGAGGTTTAGGTTGTATTCAATTCTATAAAACTCTTGCTTTAGTAAAAATTATTGTACATAACTGTTTGAATTAGTGACTGTGGGAATAGTTTTGTGGGAATAGTTTCCCTAGAAGGAAAATTACTACATGAAGAATTTAAGTACTTTTTATGCTCTTGATACATATGGAGCTAATGGCTTCTTAGAAAGCATGTGCCAATTTATAGGAATTCCTATTTATACTAGTAGCTAACACTTGTGGATCTATTAATATGTCCTCAGTTCAGTTCAGTTCAGTTGCTCAATCATGTCTGACTCTTTGTGACCCCATGGACTGAAGCATGCCATGCTTCCCTGTCCATCACCACCTCCTGGAGCTTGCTCAAACTCATGTCCATTGAGTTGGTAATGCCATCCAACCATCTCATCCTCTGTCATCCCCTTCTCCTTCTGCCTTCAATCTTTCCCAGCATCAGGGTCTTTTCCAATGAGTCAGTTCTTCCCATCAAGTGGCCAAACTATTGGGGTTTTAGCTTCAGCATCAGTCCTTCCAATGAATATTCAGGACTGATTTCCTTTAGGATGGACTGGTTGGATCTCCTTGCAGTACAAGGGACTCTCAAGAGTCTTTTCCAGTACCACAGTTCAAAAGCATCATTTCTTCAACACTTAGCTTTCTTTATGGTCCAACTTTCACATCCATACATGACTACTGGAAAAAATCATAGCTTTGACTATACGGACCTTTGTCAGTAAAGTAATGTCTCTGCTTTTTAATATGCTGTCTAGGTTTGTCATAGCTTAGGCAATATTATAAGAATGTTCACAGAGACCTATTTGTTCCATACTCACAATAGTGAGGTAGTCACTATTAGGCCCTTGGAGGAAGAAACAAAGGCACAAGATTTAAAGACTTAAAACCAAGATTTTGAGTAACAGCTGACACATGATGGTTTGAAAATTCACAGAGCAATGAGGCTACAGAGATTCTACTCTAACTTCTACATTATTCCACTTCCTTACCAGTATTGCTCTCATTTAAAATATTTGCAAATTAAATACAAAATGTTATACAATTCTTCCAATTTAGTTACTGATAGAATGAAAAATTTGGTATTTCCTGGTGGTTCAGCCAGTAAAGAATCTGTCCCAATGCTGGAGACTGGGGTTCTATCCTTGGGTCAGGAAGATCCCCTGGAGAAAGAAATGGCTACCCACTCCAGTATACTTGTCTGGAGAGTCCCACAGACAGAAGAGCCTGACAGGCTACAGTCCATGGGTTGCAAAGAGTCAGACACAACTGAGCAACTAACATACACACACAATCATTCTATTTGTTTTATAAGCAAGGTAGTTGTCCAAACGAGAAATCTGAAGAAGACACTCTGGGCCCATGAACTTCTAGAAGTTCATTCTGCCATCAGAGCAAAAATGACTAAGATTCAAGACTCTAGGGTTACTCTGAAGATAGCGGGTAAATTACCTTTGGTCACTAGACTCCCTTCTACAAAGAAGAAGACCTAAATGTTTCAACTCTAGGTGATCACAAGTTTTTAGAGTGGGTAGCATAGAAGAAGAAAATGAAGGGTTTCAAATGCCCAAAGAATCAATGGCTTCAAAGAGAACTTGAAATAGTATCAGGGTGGCCAAATCACTCCTTGGAAAACATTTAATTTGAGTATCATTTGGTCAGTAGATAACCGAAGACATTCATTTTAGAATGTTTTAGGTTTTAAGGATATATTTATAGTGCATTTTGGCAATTATAAGCAATTAGTTTTTAGGTTAAAAATAGCCTTGAAGACAGCTTTACAGTACTTCAGATTCTTTCCAGAATCTTTTCTCAGTACAAATGATGTAAGGAAAGCAAATGTTGTAAATGCTTTTACATTGCATAGGACTGGTAAAAATATTCAGTTATAATTCTTAAAACATTTTTGATCTATAAAGCAAATTTTTATTAACAAAACAAAGTCTTTTAAAAAATACATATATATAAATGTGCAAAGGCAGTTATTTTATTTCATTTAAATTTAGTATGAAATACTAGAGAAACACCTGAGCTCTCTTTAGTTGTATGAATCTGTAGATGTAAGATATCTCACTATTGATTAGGGTAGACCAGTTACCCAATTATAAATGCCACGTTAGCAGTTTAACCCATTGCTTACTGAGAATCCCCTCCATGTCAAGCTGGATGCCAAGTGTGTGCATGCTCAGTCGTGTACGACTCTTGGCAACCCCATGGATGCAACATGTCAGGCTTCCTTGTCCTTTATTATCTCCCTGAGATTGCTCAAACTCATGTCCATTGAGTCGATGATGACAACCAACCAGCTCATCCTGTCACCTCCTTCTCCTCCTGCCTTCAATATTTTCCCAGCATCCGGGTCTTTTCCAATGGCTTGGCTCTTTGCATCAGGTGGTCAAAGTTTTGGAGCTTCAGCTTCAGCATCAGTCCTTCCAGTGGATATTTAGGGTTGATTTCCTTTAGGATTGCATGGTTTGATCTTGCAGTCCAAAGATCTCTCAAAGTCTTCTCCAGCACTATAGCCTGTAAGCATCAATTCTTTCGCACTCAGCCTTCTTCATGGTCCAACTCTCACATCTGTACACGACTACTGGAAAAACCATGGATTTGACTATATGGACTTTTGTTGGCAAAGTGATGTCTTGATTTTAAATATGCTGTCTATGTCATAGCTTTTCTTCCAAGGAGTAAGTGTCTTTTAATTTTGTGGCTGCAGTCACTGTCTGCAGTAATTTTGGAGCCCAAGAAAATAAAGTCTGTCACTGATTCCATTTTTTACCCATCTATTTGCCATGAAGTGATGGAACCAAATACCCTGACATTAGTTTTTTGAATGTTGAGTTTTAAGTCAGCTTTTTCACTCTCCTTTTTCACCTTCATCACCTTCATTAATTCCTCTTTGCTTTCTGCCATAACGGTGGTGTAATCTGCATATTTGAGGTTTTTGATATTTCTCCCTGCAATCTTGATTCCAGCTTGTAATTCATCTTTAGAAAGTACATTTGATTCTTTCTCTTTTTTTTTTTTGGTAGTTTTTATATACTTATTACTATTCTATATTTGATGAATTCTGCTTTTCTTTCATTTTAAGTGATGATTTTCTTTAGTTCTTTGCTAATGAACTGTGGTGTTAGAGAAGACTCTTGAGAGTCCCTTGAACTGCAAGGAGATCCAACCAGTCCATTCTGAGGGAGATCAGCCCTGGGATTTCTTTGGAAGGAATGATGCTAAAGCTGAAACTCCAATACTTTGGCCACCTCATGCAAAGAGTTGACTCATTGGAAAAGATTCTGATGCTGGGAGGGATTGGGGGCAGGAGGAGAAGGGGACGACAGAGGATGAGATGGCTGGATGGCATCACTGACTCGATGGATGTGAGTCTGAGTGAACTCTGGGAGTTGGTGGTGGACACGGAGGCCTGGCGTGCTGCGATTCATGGGGTTGCAAAGAGTCGGACACAACTGAGTGAACTGAACTGAACTGAACAGAATATTTCTAATAGCTCCCTTGAAATCTTTGTCTGCTAAATTCAATATATAGGATTTTCTTTCTTGTTTATGGGCCACATTTCATGTTTCTTTCATTTCTCCCTTTTTCTTAAAAATTAGCTATTTTATATTATTACATTTTATATTATAGTGCCTATTTCTAATTTTTACCCTGTGACTTGTTGTTGCCTATTTCTGTTTATACTGTGGATGGCTTGGATTAATTCTGCAAAATCTCTTTCTCTTAGGTGTGTGACTTCTGATGTCAGTGCTAAGAATTTTTTCTCTTCTTTTGAAATTTTAAGCTTGGACTCTTAGTAGTTGCTCCTGGGTCAGCATGGCTTAGTCTTCAGCCAGTGACTGATTAGGTATTATGATTAAGCCTCCTGAGTCAGTCAGAATTCTGTTCATTTCAGGAAGATTTCAAATCTTCACTGGTTTTAGCCAGGGATTAATAGCTTTCCAATTGCTCCAGAGTGGATTGACCCTGGTATATGTGCATGACCTTCCACTTGGGATGAGCATAATGTTATCAGGCCTTTTTTTTTTTTTTTTTTTTTTTCCTGTCTTTTTTCCTCCTGTCATTCCTTACTCAATTTCTGGTGAGTCTACTGTTTGTTTGCTGCTCCTTGCATCCAATTGATCCAATTACCTCTCTAATTGTATACTACTATAATCTTTATTGAAGGGAAGATGTCTTTAAGCAGGATTGTTCCAAATACAGTTGTTCCAAATTGTATTGCCCCCTGCAGGCATGCTAGGAAGCTGACATTCCTCATCTTTTCTCCCCACTAAGCAGAAGTTCTGGTAGATATGACAGAGCTTAAATGGGGGAAGGATAGGGTCTGCTTCTCCTGAAGTGACTCCTTTGCCCTAAGAAAGAGCTTGAGGTAGTCCCATTAACCTAGTTGGCATGGAACTTCTGCCCTATGATCTGATGGTGGGGAAGAGGATGTAACAATGGAAGCTCTAGCCCTTTTGGCCAGCAGCTCATGGTTTGACATGTCTGCCTAGGATAAAGCCTTTACATTGTAAGTGAGAGCTGAATAGAGTTGGGAGACCTTATCTTCTTGGCTGTATCTTCCTGGAATAGGTTTTCTGAAACATCTTGGGGTTGGTTATAAGTCACCTGTCCCAAGTGAAACAAATGCCTTATAACTGAGAAGTGGCTGGGGAGCTGGAGAGAAGGTAACCGACCCCTTCTTGGCCTTGTCCAACCAGAATAAACCTGAAAAACTAAGTAGAAACAGGTGATGGGAGCAGTTTCTGGCTCAAATGTTCATGCTGTTGTCAGTGTTTTTTCTGTTATTATACAATTTTTTTTTTTTTTTAATAAATGCTTCTCAGTTTAGTACCCGTCCTCAAGTCAATTTCCAGAGACTTCAGTTGTTTGACAGTTTTTACCAGATTAATGATTATTTTGCTGGAGAGAGTGTTTGCAAGCTCACACAGCATACATTTCATCATGTCTGTGTACGTTTTTACATTTGATGTTTGATCCCCAGGTTTGATCCCAAGGCTGGGAACTGGGACATTCATTTCTGATCTCATTTCTTTAACCTACTTGTCTCTTCCTTGGTTCCTTCTGTAACCTAGAAGGCTTGCTGCAGCCTCTTTTCTCCTGTGAGATCTCCCTTAAGATAAAGTCATATAAGTAGAAGCTTTTAGACTTAAAAACAAAAGCTGCCAAAATCCCTAAGAATAATAATTTGAAAACTTATTTCTTCCTGCAATAAATATTTTTCAAGATGGCTATCAAGATGGATATCATACCCATATCTGTTTTATTGATTATGCCAAAGCCTTTGACTGTGTGGATCACAATAAACTGTGGAAAATTCTTAAAGTGATGGGAATACCAGATCACCTGACCTGCCTCTGGAGAAATCTGTATGCAGGTCAGGAAGCAACAGTTAGAACTGGACATGGAACAACAGACTGGTTCCAAATAGGAAAAGGAGTATGTCAAGGCTGTATATTATCACCCTGCTTATTTAACTTATATGCAGAGTACATCATGAGAAATGCTGGACTGGATGAAGCACAAGCTGGAATTAAGATTGCTGGGAGAAATATCAATAACTTCAGATATGCAGATGACACTACCCTTATGGCAGAAGGCTAAGAAGAACTAAAGAGCCTCTTGATGAAGTTGAAAGAGGAGAGTGAAAAAGTTGGTTTAAAGCTCAACATTCAGAAAACTAAGGTCATGGCATCCGATCCCATCACTTCATGGCAAATAAATGGGGAAACAGTGGAAACAGTGAGAGAATTTATTTTTTTGAACTCCAAAATCTCTGCTAATCGTGACTGCAGCCATGAAATTAAAACACGCTTGCTCCTTGGAAGAAAAGTTTGACCAACCTAGACAGCATATTAAAAAGCAGAGACATTACTTTGCTGACAAAGGCCCATCTAGTCAAAGCTATGGTTTTTCCAGTAGTCACATATGGATTTGAGAGTTGGACTACAAAGAAAGCTGAGTGCTGAAAAATTTGTGCTTTTGAACTGTGGTGTTGGAGAAGACTCTTGAGAGTCCCTTGGACTGCAAGGAGATCCAACCAGTCCATCCTAAAGAAAATCAGCCCTGAATATTCATTGGAAAGACTGATGCTGAAGCTGAAACTCCAATAATTTGGCCACTTGATGGGAAGAACTGACTCATTGGAAAAGACCCTGATGCTGGGAAGGATTGACAGCAGGAGGAGAAGGGGATGACAGAGGATGAGATGATTGGATGGCATCACCGAATTGATAGACATGAATTTGAGTAAGCTCCAGGAGTTGGTGATGGATAGAGAAGCCTGACGTGCTACAGTCCATGGGGTTGCAAAGAATCAGACACAGCTGAGTAACTGAACTGATCATACCCAGAGTTGAGAAAGTCCAGTTCAACTTGATATCTGAGCAAAGATGTTGTTACTCTAGACCGGCAGATAATCTTTTCATAAAGCAATGAAATGCTTTCATTCAACAGATAGGGAATCACAGGACATTGTGATTTAGGGGGAATTATTTATTAATACAGCATAATAATAATGATGTAGCCTTGGATAAAATAATAGGCAGATTAATTTTAGCTGAGAGGAGGTGGAAGATAATTTTGAAATGAACTGTGCCATAAGTGAGTAGATGACTCACGTTTGATGCTCTAGGTTTATAAAAAGCCCAACTTCTGACTCAGCTGGCTAGGCATCGACAGATTGGTTATTCAGAAGTAACGAGAAGCTATCATTAGTGGAATAATGGTGGAGCAGATTGACTAAATGAAGCAAGGCTGACCCATGTCATGGAATCAGGTCATCTGTTTTAATGCCACTGTTTTTTATTAGTGACACTAGCATTTCTCCAGTTACATAAAATTGAAAAGCAAATCACTTAAATGTTTTTTATTATATAATATTTAAAGCATGCCACAGTACCTATATTTGGTAAGAAGCATACCTATAAAATTAATATTTGTACACTTCATAACAAAAACCTTACCATTAGCTTTGCATATACTTTTGGACTATACCCAGAGCTAAAGGGATTTCTGAATCTTATTTCTGAATCTTAACATTATTGTTTGTGTTTTGAATTTTCTCATCTTTAAGTGTTACATGACACTTACTCCTTGGAAGGAAAGTTATGACCAACCTAGACAGCATATTAAAAAGCAGAGATATTACTTTGCCAACAAAGGTCTGTCTAGTCGAGTCTATGGTTTTTCCTGTGGTCTTGTATGGATGTGAGAGTTGGACTGTGAAGAAAGCTGAGCACCAAAGAATTGATGCTTTTGAACTGTGGTGTTGGAGAAGACTCTTGAGAGTCCCTTGGACTGCAAGGAGATCCAACCAGTCCATCCTAAAGGAGATCAGTCCTGGGCATTCGTTGGAAGGATTGATGCTGAAGCTGAAACTCCAATACTTTGGCCACCGCATGTGAAGAGCTGACTCATTGGAAAAGACTCTGATGCTGGGAGGGATTGAGGACAGGAGGAGAAGGGGACGACAGAGGATGAGATGGCTGGATGGCATCACTGACACAATGGACATGGGTTTGGGTAGACTCCAGGAGTTGGTGATGGACAGGGAGGCCTGGCGTGCTGCAATTCACAGGGTCACAAAAAGTTGGACACCACTGAGCGACTGAACTGAACTGACTGATGATAACATGTATATATAATTAATTAACTGGTGAAATTTGCTGAGATATTGTCCAGGAAGAATGTTGAAAGCGCCATTTCATTTTCTTAGTCCTATATGATATAGCATGGATAGAGGAGAAATGAGAAACAAAAGGAAAAAATCAGTTTTCAAGAAAAGTTTAGAAAAAATATACAGCAATAGTCATTTTAAAGTAAGTGTATCTCATTCACAGCTTCTCTAAAAGGCTATCAAATTAAGAGATGACCACAGAGTAGAGATAATCTCAAGGATATACATATAATACCCTTTATTAAAATGCTATAAATACTTCAGGGCATGTCTCATAGAAGTTTTCAACTAGACAAAATATCTTCTAAGAATTTTAAAGCCGTTTTCTCATAGCATTTTGACCTTTATCCCAATCCCAAGACAGTCTGTCTTGAATGATTTATGATATGGTTTTTACCCAATATAGAGAGCCCACTAGGATTCATAAGAATCCCACAAAGCTTATAAGATAGTTGTATTAATATCATCAACTTGGAATAAAAGGGACAGAAATATTTTAAACAAAGTAAAAACTATGAACCCTCAACTGTCTAAGAGCATAAAGAAGGATGAACAGGTCAAGAGGCAAAAAGTTCAAGAGGGTTATTTATTATGTAAAATAAAAGGTAAATAAGAGGGGAGTTCCCAGGTGTTAAAAGTTGAAGCCAAGAGTCACAGAGAAAATTTCTGCAAAATAAGACTGGCCCCTAATCAAGACACTGGTAATATATGCCTTCCTTTTGCTTTCCTTTCCCCCTGCTTTTTTTTCCAGCTTTATTGAAGTATATTTGACATGAATTTTGTAAAAATTTAAGGTTTATAATGATCACCACAATAAAGCTAATTAATTCACCTAATAATTAATTCACAGTTACTTTTCTTTCTTGTATTGAGAATATTTAAGATCTGTTTTAACCACTTACGAGTATACAATACAGTATTGTTAACGATAGTCACTGTGTGTGTGTTAGTCACTAAGTCATTTCTGACCCTTTGTAACCCTATGGAGTGTAGCCCTCCAGGCTCCTCTGTCCATGGGATTCTCCAGGCAAGAATACTGGAGTGGGTTGCCATTCCCTTCTCCAGGGGATATTCCCGACCCAGGAAATGATTCTGGATCTCCGGCATTGGGGGCAGATTCTTTACCGTCTGAGCCATCAGGGAAGCCAAAGTCATGAAGAGAAGGTCCTCACTGTGATAGTCACCATGCTGTACATTATATTTCCAGAAGTTATTCATCTTAAAACTGGGAGTTTGCCCTTGTTGATTACCATCATCCATTTCTCAACCTTAGGCCGCTGGCAATCACCATTGTGCTTTCTTTTTATGAGTTTGTTTTTCTTCAGGTCTACATAGAAGCGAGATCACATAGTATTTGCCTTTCTCTGTCTGACTATATTCCATTGTATACAACGGAATACATCACAGGTTGCACCTAGGTAAAAACCTGCCTGCCAGTTCAGGAGACAAAAGAGACTCGGGTTCAATCCCTGGGTGGGGAAGATCTCTGGAGAAGAAAATGGCAACCCACTCCAGTATTCTTGCCTGGAAAATCCCATGGACAGAGGAGCCTGGTGGGCTACAGTCCGTAGGACCACAAAGAGTTGAACATGACTGAAGCAGCTTAGCGTGCACACACATATACTCCACATTCTTTCATATATCCATCTTTTGATGGACCATTAAATCTTTCCATGTCTTGACTATTGTAAATAATGCTTTAATTAACAAAGGAGTGAAAATATCTCTTTGATACCCTATTGTCATTTCCTTTGGAAAATGGGAAGTGCAATTGCTGATTCATATGGTGCTTCTATTTTTAATATTTTTGAGAAGTCTCCATACTGTTTTCCATAGTGGCTGCACCAATTTACATTCTCCTTGATAGTGTACAAGGGTTCCCATTTCTTCACAACCTTGTCAACACTTGCTTATCACTTGTCTTTTGTTATCAACAGCCATTCTGAGGAGTATGATGTGATAGCTCATTGTGATTTTGATTTGCATTTCCCTGATCATTAGTGATATTGAGCAGATTTTCATGTAGCTGTTGGCCATCTGTATATTTTATTTGGAAAAATGTCTATTTAGGTTCTTTGCACATATTTTCATTAGATTGTATTTTTTGTTATTGCCTCTTCTGCCATTTCTGAATGAGAGTATCCATAGCAATTATTTGGTCTCTGTATTGCCATTGTGTATTGGGATCATGTATGTGTCTGGGATGGGGCAGTATAAGAATGGCAGATAACTTTCTTTTTGTTTTTAGTTTCACAAGTTATCAGATCAAGGAGAACCACACTCAAGTTATTGCACTGAGAAGCATCACCTGTACTTGGACCTGAAAATAACAATAATCTGGACGTCATGACAACACTACCTGGGAGGGCTAGGAGTAAGGTGAGTAAGCGTTCTTTTTGGAAGTCTCGAAACTACATATAAGAAGTTCAATAATCCCGAGTTGAAACTATGCTGGAGGGGTCATGTGAAACTCATTGGGCAGTTTTTTTCAGTTGATTTTAGCCTTCTAACTATTGCTCCCAAGGTGTTAGGTATGTCACTGATGCATGCTGGACCATCTAACCAACCTATTCCACAGGCTGGATAAGAAAAGGTGACCTCTTTTGATGCCTCATGAAACAAAAGAATCTCCCAGTCCAGTGCTTCCAGCTTCTGAGCCGCAAAATTGTGAGATATAGCAGTAAGTGTTGGTGAAGGCTACTAACTTTTTAGGTAGTTTATTACACCACAATAGATCATGGCAACAGAATCCTTTAAATATCATTCTTCGTGTGCAAAATAAAACATGTGCAAGTGTATTTATTGCAGCTCTGAACTAATCTATCTTTCAGTAGGAGTATTAAATTAGAGGATATATACACACTGGAAAATATATGCAGTAGTTAAAAATTGAGCATTCTTTTTTGTACATGAATGTAGAAATATCTGAGATGTTGTTAAGTGAAAATAGGAAAGTGCAGAACAGTATGTTGAATATGCAACTATTTGTGTAAAATAAAAAGGGGTAGACGAATAAAGTGTTTGTGCATTAATATCTCGGGAAGAACAGGCAAAACCTAGTCATACTGGTTACCTGCAGAGAGGGAGCCAGGGTGGCTTGTGGGCAAGAGTGGCTAGGAAATTTTGCCACTTATCCTTTCAGCCAAGCCACTAGGGAAGACCAAGAACACTGGAGTGGGTAGTCTATCCCTTCTCCAATGGATCTGCCTGACCCAGGAAACGACCTGGGGTCTCCTGCATTGCTGGCAGATTCTTCCAGCTGAGCTACTAGGGAAGTCCACTTACCCTTTTGGTCTAGCATTTTGGCGCTTTTTTTTTTGGCCATGCCAAATAGCTTGTGATATTTTAATTCCCTAACCAGGGATTGAACCCACGCCCTCAGCAGTGAGAGCTGAGTCCTGAAAATCTGCATTTTTGCACTTTGAACCAAATGTATTTTTAAAAAAGGTTTACTTATGTTTTGACTGCTCTGAGTCTTCAGTGTTGCCTGTGGGCTTTCTCTAGTTGCAGCAAGCAGGGGCTCCTCCTCATTGTGGTGAGCAGAATTCTCACTGGAGGCTTCTCTTGTGGAGCACAGACTCTAAGGGCTCAGATTCAGTTGTTGTGGTGCCTGGACTGAGTTGCTCCTAGGCATGTGGGATCTTCCTGGACCAGGGACTGAACCCATGTCCCTTGCACTGCAAGGCAGATTCTTAACCACGGACCATCAGGGAAGCCCTCATATGCACTTTAAAAATGAAATTAACACACAGGTAAGATTAGAGAAATTTTGGAAACACTAGTTTGGAAGCTGTAATATGACTGCTTATTAGCCTTCTGGCCTTAAATCAGGTTCTTACATAGTTGCAACTACTTTGCCTCTCCTGAGCAGCAAACTTGATCTTACTGCTCCTCTGTTGAAAACACATTGAAGGGCCCATTCCTCTCAAGATAAATTCCCAAATCCTAACTACTTCAAAGTTTAATGGTTGTCTTAATTTGACCAACCTGTATCACCTCTCACTACACCCAACATTTTACCTTTTGACAGCAGTCAATTACATGTGGGTCCTTAAAAACAGGATGATCACACCTTCATGATTTTGCAGGTGATGTTCTCACTGCCTGGAATTATTTTCCCCTTCCCCCTTCTCTCCTGTTGAACTCCATTAGATCCTTCTCAAATAAAATTGATTCACTTACCATCTACCAATTAGAATGAATCATTCACACATATGTAGACTATTTTTTGCAATCTCAGTCTATTGAAATTTATCTTAGTTTACATACCTGTTTCACTATTAGAGGGCTTCCCAGGTGGCAGAGTGGTAAAGAAACTGCCTGCCAATGCAGGAGACGCAAGAGAACGTGGGTTTGATCTCTGAGTCAGGAAGATTCCCCTAGAGAAGGAAATGGCAACTTACTCCAGTATTCTTGCCTGGAGAATCCCATGGACAGAGGAGCCTAGAGGGCCACAGTCCATGGGGTCGCAAAGAGTTTGACACAAGTGAGCACACACACACACTTCACTATTAGATTATGATCTATTGAAGGCAGAAATGATTTTTGTGTCCCAGTTTCAAAGTCAGCTCTGGCAGGTGATAATTTCCTAAAAGCCGATTGCAAATAGAACTGAAAGATTATCATATATAACAATCTGGCACAGTCTTCGATCTTATTTTAGATATCCTAAATACTTTGGCCACCTGATGTGAAGAGCTGATTTGGAAAGACCCTGATGCTGGGAAAGATTGAGGGGAGAAGGAGAAGGGGATGACAGAGGATGAGATGGTTGCATGGCATCACCGACTCGATGGACATGGGTTTGGGTGGACCCTGGGAGTTGGTAATGGACAGGGAAGCCTGGCATGCTGTGGTTCATGGGGTTGCAAAAAGTCAGATACGACTGAGTGACTGAACTGAACTGAACTGAATTGCATTTGAAATATTGTCAGAACTAATACCTTCTGGTGGTAGCATTACTTAAGGAGTATGTATGTGTGTATATATACATGGGCCAACACACATATATGTTTTTTTTTTCCCTTCAGACACCCCATATTCCCTTTTGACTAATCAGTTTTCCCCAGGCAGATATTTTTTCTTGAGGCAAGATGACAAAGTAACAAAATGTAATATAGTGTTTTGGCAGTGGAGCTAGAATTCAAAACAATGATAAAAGGGGTTTATAAAGAAGAAACATGATAAAATATTTTCTCAATTATTCTACTACCAGAACATTCAATTAAAATATCCATTTCCTAGGAGTTTACTTGGTCACAGATAAATCCTCATTTATTCCCCCTCCAGAAAGATCATGTAGGTGACATTTGTTGCTGTTGCTGAGGATCTATGAAGCAAGGGAACAGTTTACTTAATTATAGAAAAGATACATTGCACGTTTGTATATCACGCCTGGATGAAAAGATTTAGAAGGAAAGTTATCTTCCTGCAAAATCCCTTGATAATCGCCTTACAGTCTCATTTGAAAACTTGAAGTGTGGAGAAGTAGATACTCTAAACCTGTTCATATTCTCTTAGTGACAAGTGAATGCTTTTTATAGTTTGTACTTGCTGTGAGCTTCATTTAGAGATTCAACTGTTCTTGGTAACCAGTTTTGAATAACAATGGAAACATCTAGCCAGTTTGTCCCGTCTTGGTGGATTGGGGTGGGGTGAGAGTGTCTGTGCAGAGAACTTCCCTTTCTTCAGAGTATGCTTCAGAGCTTGGGGACATATGATGTGGAGATTTTCCTGTTTCATGGTGATTCACATGTCATTGTACTGCCAGTGTATTTACACATAGCCTCATTTTGTTCTTCTACATTTAATCACTTAAAGCCATGATTTCATTTAAATACCTGGATGCCTCATACATTCAGCTTTGCTAGAACCAAAAGCAAAATCTTGAAGATTGTGATGCTGTTATATGGAACCAATTAGCACCTAAAAGTGTTTTTATTTTTAGGCAAACACTTGGTGGCTGCTTGACAAACTTGAGTATCATTCTGATTCAATTATTATCTGATACCTTTATATGAGTGTGTAAATATGTATGTATGTGTATGTGTGAATTACCAAGTCATTCTGAACCCAATTCTTTATTAGCAAATGAATCAATTTTTATTTGTTTCAAAATTTATTTCTCTTGATAGTACCACTCTGGGTTTTCTACAGTCATTTACCTCAGTGGGATCCCTGTTGTTTTCATAGTGACCAGGCCCTCTTGCAGGAGCTTGTTCCCATGTTTACTGATCTCTTTGTAGCCCTAGCATGTGAGCACCTGTTGCAGCCTCACATTCTGTATGCAGCTTCTGTTTCCTGTGGGATCCACTGGGGCACCAATTCCCGTTGATTCCAGAAGGAAAGTAACTAATCCAATAAAATATTTACATAAAACTTTAGAGATAAAGGATTCCTTAGGGTTCATGGAGACTAAGTGTTACATTTTAGGGACAAGGACATTGAAGCCTAGGAAATTGGAATAGCTTTCTCAAGCTCAGAGATACTGCACCCCAGTCTAGGTTTACCTGCACAAAGTTACAATTCAGATCATCTTCGTGTTCTAGAGTTTGGGGATAATGTTTACATGAAAATTAACTCTCTCTTCCGACTTAGTAATATTCATCTTAATTCCAAGTTTCTAAACACAAAATCTTAACTCCAAGTAAAAATTCTAATGGTGAAGACTTCAGGTCAGTATGTCACATTAAAAGGCCAATATTTTTGAACTGGATTGGGATATTACACAATCCCTGAAATTGTAGTAGAGAAAAGTACCTATTTTTCCTATGGTTGATAGTTTCCTACCCTGGCTCCCTTAGGAAAAACCCTCTTCTCTGTTAGGCAGCAACGTGCCCAGCTACAGATTGATGTCCCTGGTCCCCGTGAGAGGTGAGGGCAGTGAGATGTAAGAGGAAGTCGCCAGGGAGAGTTTTGGAGGAAACTCTCAAACTCAAAGCCAGGCTCCTTGGCTTTACAGGAATGTTCTTTTTCTTGCTTGTTCTTACCCCTTACTGGCCATTCTGCAATCATGTAGTGACCTTGAGAATATGCTAAGAGTGATATAATAAAAAGATAAGAGGTCTGGTCCATGGGGGAAGTGGACCACTAATCTCTATACTTTGTGTTATGTGAATGAAAAATAAACTTCCATCTTGTTGAAACCCTGTTGTCTCATGTCTGGTGTGTGTGTGTGTGTGTGTGTGTGTGTGTGTGTGTGTACTTGTCCACTCAGTCATGTCTGACTCTTTGCAACCCCATGGACTGTAGCCCACCAGGCTCCTCTGTCCATGGCATTTCCCAGGTAAGAATACTGGAGCAGTTTGCCATTCCCTTCTCCAGGATATCTTCCAGACCAAGGGATCAAACCCACATCTCTTGCATCCCTCCATTGGCAGCAGGTTCTTTAACAGATGAGCCACCAGGAAAGCCCCTCATGTCTGATATATGTCAATTTCTAACTGACACAATTATTTTCTCCTCACTCTTTTTTCAGCTTCCTCTAGTCCTTAAGAATGCTCCCATATCTACTAACATTCAAAAACAAAACCAAAAGCAAATCCCTCCTTTATACCAAGTCTAGTTCTGGGAATTTCCTTATCTCTCATAGCACTTCAGAGCCACTTTCCTCGAAAGAATATTGCATGCTCCTGTAAACCAGATTCAGTCAACTTTCCCATCTCCCATTAATTTGGAAAAATCCATCTCTTCAGCAAGTTAGCTGTAAAGTAAGACTAAATTTTAATCAATAATATGTATATTTGGTATAAATTCAGAAAGTGAGGGCATGCTTATAGGAAGAAATTAGACTGTCCCTCACTCGAATCTCCCACCCAGTTTCCTTCCATAGAGGCAATTGAATTATCAGTTTACCTTGTGTATATATAATCTTTCAGAGATATTGTATGCAAATTAAAATACAGATGGTTTTCTCTTGAATATTTTTACACACATGATGGCATATTATATATATTGTTATACATTGTTTTATATATATATATATAATGCTCTAAGGTAATATTTTCACTTATAAATCTTGGACATTTGTTTCAAAATTGAGTCAATTTTTTTTTTTTTAGCAGTCATTGAATTTATTATCTGCTGCTGCTGCTACTGCTAAGTTGCTTCAGTCGTGTCCGATTCTGTGCAGCCCCATAGATGGCAGCCCACCAGGCTCCCCTGTCCCTGGGATTCTCCAGGCAAGAACACTGGAGTGGGTTGCCATTGCCTTCTCCAATGCATGAAAGTGAAAAATGAAAGTGAAGTCACTCAGTTGTGCCGGACTCTTAGCGACTCCATGGACTGTAGCCTACCAGGCTCCTCCGTCCATGGGATTTTCCAGGCAAGAGTACTGGAGTGGGGTGCCATTGCCTTCTCCGAAGTTAACACAATTTAATGAATCCTACGTGGGTGGACATTTAGATTGCTTCAAATCTTTTTTATTACCAACAATATTATAAAAATATCCCCATCAATATTTTATAGCTTTTTAAATGTATTGTTGTTGTTTAGTCATTAAGTCATGACTCTTTCGCAATCCCATGGACTGTAGTGGACCAGGCTCCTCCGTCCATGGGATTTCCCAGGCAAGAATACTGGAGTGGGTTGCCATTCCTTTCTCCAGGGATCTTCCCAACAAAAGGAACGAATCTGCATCTGTTGCTTGGCAGGCAGATTCTTTACCACTGAGCCACCAGTATATCTATAAAGTGAAAGTGAAAGTGAAGTCGCTCAGTCGTGTCCGACTTTTTGCGGCCCCATGGACTTTAGCCCACCAGGCTCCTCCATCCATGGGATTCTCCAGGCAAGAGTACTGGAGTGGGTTGCCATTTCCTTCTCCAGGGGATCTTCTCGACCCAGGGATCCAACCCAGGTCTCCCACATTGTAGGCAGACGCTTTACCATCTGAGCCACCAGGGAAGTCCATATCTGTAAAAAAATTCCCCAAAGAAAGCTTGGGGTCAAAAATGTACACATTTTTACTTTGACAGCTATTGTCTAAATGCCACAGAGATTTGACCATGAAAAAAAATTAAGGTTTATATAATTCCTTAGCCCAGACTATTATAGCAAAATACCATAACATGGGTGGCTTATCAACAACAGAAATCCTCCCACAGTTTTGGGGGCTGGAAGTTCAAGATCAGATGCAGGCTTGGTCTAGTTCTAGTAAGGGCCCCCTTCTGAGTTGTAGACAGCCAGCTTAGCTTCTCATTGTGTCCTTACATGGTAGAGAGCAGAAAGCAGAGAGCCAAGTAAGCTCTCTTGTGCCTTGTTGAAAGGCACTACTCTCATTTATGAAGGCTTTGCCCCAGACCTAATCAACTGCCAAAGATCTCACCTCCTAATACCGTCACATTGTGGGAGTGGGGGCAGGTAGGCTTCAACATATAAATTGGGGGTGGAGAGGGTAAACATTCAGTTCACAATATATAATATATTTGATTTCTAATATCTGCAGAAGTTAACTACTGACTTTCCATTTTGAGAAAAGATAAATTTATTATATTACCACTTCCTCCCCTCCATATTCCTCATCACTGATCTTAGTTAATTATACTTCTATGTTCTTAGTTTTATACCTTTAAATACACTTATATTCATTTGACTTATAAGCTCTTACTGATGTATGTTTGAACCTAGCTATAAAAAATAATGGGTTGGAAAGATCCCCTGGAGGAGGGCATGGAACCCCATTCTAATATTCTTGCCTGGAGAATCCCACAGACAGAGAAGCCTGGTGGGCTACAGTCCATAGCGTTGCACAGAATCAGACATAACTGAAGCAACTTAGCATACAGTCTCAAGGTACTGATTTCATTTCTTTTGGATCTGTACTCAAAAGTAAAATTTATGGATCATATAGAAGTTCTATTTTTAATTTTTTGAGGAACTTTCATTATGTTTTCCAAAATAGCAATACTATAGAATAATTTTAAATATAGAATTCATCATACTTTAACATAATAATGAAGCACCAAAAAATGAGATTTGTACCAAGCCTACACAATTTAATACTAGGAACTATGCTAATATAATAGCTATATTGATCAGGTAAAAATCATATAATTGCCTCAAAAGAGTCTTCCAAAACCATTTGATAAAACAATTTCTATCTTAGCTAAAACCTGTAGGAACAGATATTCCTCCCTGAGGTGTCTATTATAAATTCAGTGACAGTTATATGAGGCATATATGCAACAACAACAATTGGACATATGTGTGTATGTATATATATATATATTCACAGACGTGTGTGTATACCTTTATATATTTCTAGGTATGTATAGAGCAAACAAAAGCCATTCTGATTAGAGGTTAAAACAGTTATCTGACATCCCTATGAAATTATGACAAGTAAGATATCCTTTCATTACTTCTGTAAACATATATCTCTAGACTTATAAGCTGATGCAATGGACAAAAGAGAAATAAGTAAAAATTTTAGAAAGTTTAAAAGCATTATTATATGCAAGTATTATGTCTGAAAAATTGAAAGTTATCAAGTGAAAATCTATTAGAAACAAGAGAGAATATAATAATGTTCTAGTAATAGTTCTAGCTATGAACACACAAATGTAATACATCCACACAACGTATATATAATACATATAAACAAAAGTGTAACGGAACACATAAGAATAAACTAAACAAGAAAGTTTTAAGCTTTAAACAAAGAAAATCTTAAATATCCATCCATTTATTAAAACACTGGGAAGATATATTCTGTTCTTGGAGAAGATTGACTACTATAAAATTATAAAAAGACAATTCTCAATTTCATCTATAAATTAAATGAGGGATCAGCTAAAATACACCTCAAGACTAAAAAAACAAAATTAGGTTAGAAAATTATACAAATTTTATTTGCGAAAAAATATATATAAGACTGGTTAAAAAGCTTCCAAAAGGAAAATAATAAGGGACCAACAGAAATGGTCATGATGCTACATTAATTATTTAAAAATGTGTTCCATCAGCAATAAAGTGAATATTTTCTTATCATATTATTAAAGTATTAATGTTTTTTGCTGCAGAGAGGGTGAGGTCAGTAGGAAGAGGGGAACCAAAAGGGGATGACTGGGCATATAGCTTAAATCTTCTCTGGCTTTCAATTCACTTCCTTCTCTGTAGCAAAGATGTTCCATGACCTACTAGGCTATAAATGGTGGTTCATAGAGAGATAGGGATGGTTAGGAGAACTTGGACAGTGGCAGAGAATGAAAACCACAGATAGACACACTTATTTTCACTTCTAAAATTTCTAAGCTGATAGTTTAGAAACTTTCCTTCTCCTTGGGAATTACTTCTAGAAATAACACTAGAAAAATCCTTCTTATTTTTGTTTTGAGGATGGTTTTACTCATTAAATTAAGCTATATATGCACATACTAAATTTTATATAAAGTCTCATAGTGCAATTTCATGTTAACTTGTTCACTAATTATATAATAAAATTGCTGGGATAATTATCCAACTCATATTTTATTAATGCTTAATTAAAGATATAGCTTAAGTAATTGTGGCATATTGCAGCACTTGTGAACCAGAAAGTTATAATAAACAATACAATGACAGAAAATTACTAGGTAGAGTCATTTGGTTTTATGGATCTTTCAGCTAAATTCATAAACAAATTACATCATTTTGGAGCTGTTTTTTTTTTGGTTCCATATTATCCTTTCTAAATGAATTTCTGCTGTGAGTATTGTATATTCACAAAGGTGGCTTTCATTGACAGCCTAGAACAGGTATCAACATGGCCTTTGGTTTTTTTCATAAATCCAATTGTTAGATCTGATGCCAATACTGGCTTAGAAATAATTTGGAAGAAAGACTGACAAAAAATCATAAGTTGAATAACCACAGGGACTTAGGTTTAGGGCCCTCAGGAAGCACTATGATTTACTGAATTATAACCTTAAACAGAATTAAACACTTCCATCTTTTGTATTTTTCTGCCAGTCTAGAACACGACTCTGAGTGAAAATTGTTGTCTTTCCCTCCAATGTGCTTCTTGATCTTTTAAGTCATCAATAGGTCTATGCCTGTCTGGTAACAAAAACTGAAATATTAAGCTGACTATGTAGACAGTGGTTTATTGTTCTAGGTTTATCCAAATTGTTGCCTTATTTCTTTTTACAATAACTTGCATAAGAGAGTATATTCTTTTTTTATAGATGGATCAAATTATAAGCAAAACAGAAAATCAAATATTTTAGCTCCAGGGTTACAAATTAGGCCTTACTCTATGAGTTTTCATGAAGAAAATCATTATTTGTAAAGTTATTGTCACTCACCTGGAATATAGGGAATAGCTTTCTTCAAGCTACAATTCAGATTATGAACTTTGAAAGGACTCAAACCATATCTGTTTAATTCCTCTCCTGAGGTGGGAGGGTGAGCTTTCCCTGAAACCTTTCAGAGAGAGAAATGAATTCTTACAAAAGGTTGCTGGCACTAAGATCTTGGGTGTGTGTTCTACTCCTTTATCCTCAGTGAGGCACAACAAAAGAATATCAAGGGAAAAAGGAAGAACCCCAGCATGGAAAGTATTTAGGAAAGCAGTTCCTTATGTATCTCTCTGCAGTTCCGTGCACTGATGACTTTCAGTATTTACTCTGATATACATGCTTTACAACATTAGTAGACATTGAATGCATATTGACCCAGCATTTGGCTTGATCCGCAGTTATCATCTTTGCAAGGACTTCTTGGCAACTCTTTCAACTAATTGGTACAGCACTTCACTATTTCATTCATGACTAATGTTCACTGTAAATTTCCTTCTTTATCTCACTATCTTCCTGAAGAAGTACATTTTTTCCCTTCAAGAAGTAAATTATGCTTCCTGAAAGTGAAAAATGAAAGTGTTAGTTGCTCAGTTATGTCCAACTCTTTGTAATCCCATGGTCTGTAGCTCACCAGACTCCTCTGTCTATGGAATTCTCCAGGCAAGAATGCTGGAGTGGGTTGTCATTTCTTTCTTTAGGGGATCTTCCTGAACCAGGGATTGAGCCCAGGTCTCCTGCATTGCAGGTAAATTCCTTATCATTGGGCCACCAGGGAAGCCCTTATGCTTCCTGAAATACCTAGAATCTTGTGGGAGGTGATACACAGTCAGCAACAGCTTTGTTATCCTTAGGAACCAGGACGGATCTGTATATTGATAGCAGAAGAGCAAATCAGTTCAGTTCAGTTCAGTCTCTGTTGTGTCTGACTGTTTGTGACCCCATGATCGCAGCATGCCAGGCCTCCCTGTCCATCACCAACTCCCAGAGTTCACTCAGACTCATGTGCATCAAGTCAGTGATGCCACCCAGCCATCTCATCCTCTGTTGTCCCCTTCTCCTCCTGCCCCCAATCCCTCCCAGCATCAGGGTATTTCCAGTGAGTCAACTCTTTGCATGAGGTGGCCAAAGTATTGGAGTTTCAGCCTCAGCATCAGTCCTTCCAAAGAACACCCAGGGCTGATCTCCTTCAGAATGGACTGGTTGGATCTCCTTGCAGTCCAAGGGATTCTCAACAGTCTTTTCCAACACCACAGTTCAAAAACATCAATTCTTCGGCGCTCAGCTTTCTTCACAGTTCAACTTTCACATCCATACATGACCACTGGAAAAACCATAGCCTTGACTAGACATACCTTTGTTGGAAAAATAATATCTCTGCTGTTTAATATGCTATCTAGGTTGCTCATAACTTTCCTTCCAAGGAGTAAGAGTCTTTTAATTTCATGGCTGCAATCACCATCTGCAGTGATTTTGGAGCCCCCCAAAATAAAGTCTGACACTGTTTTCATTGTTTCCCCATCTATTTCCCATGAAGTGATGGGACCAGATGCTATGAAAAGGCAACATGATAAGATACTGAAAGAGGAACTCACCAGGTCGGTAGGTGCCCAATATGCTATAGGAGATCAGTGGAGAAATAACTCAAGAAAGAATGAAGAGACAGAGCCAAAGCTAAAACAATACCCAGTTGTGCATGTGAGTGGTGGTAGAAGCAAGGTCCAATGCTGTAAAGAGCCGTATTGCATAGGAACCTGGGATGTTAGGTCCATGAATCAAGGCAAATTGGAAGTGGTCAAACAAGAGATGGCAAGAGTGAACGTCTACATTCTAGGAATCAGCAAACTAAAATGGACTGGAATGGGTGAATTTAACTCAGATGACCATTATATCTACTACTGTGGGCAGGAATCCCTTAGAAGAAATGGAGTAGCCATCATGGTCAACAAAAGAGTCTGAAATGCAGTACTTGGATGCAATCTCAGAAATGACAGAATGATCTCTGTTTGTTTCCAAGGCAAACCATTCAATATCACTGATCCAAGCCTATGCCCCAACCAGTAACGCAGAAGAAGCTGAAGTTGAACAGTTCTATGAAGACCTACAAGGCCTTTTAGAACACCTAAAAAAGATGTCCTTTTCATTACAGGGGACTGGAAGGCAAAAGTAGGAAGTCAAGAAACACCTGGAGTAACAGGCAAATTTGACCTTGGAATATGGAATGAAGCAAGGCAAAGGCTAATAGAGTTTTGCCAAGAAAATGCACTGGTCATAGCAAACACCCTCTTCCAACAACACAAGAGAAGACTCTACACATGGACATCACCAGATGGTCAACACTGAAATCAGATTGATGATATTCTTTGCAGTCAAAAATGGAGAAGCTCTATACAGTCAACAAAAACAGGACCAGGAGCTGACTGTGGCTCAGATCATGAACTCCTTATTGCCAAATTTAGACTTAAATTGAAGAAAGTAGGGAAAACCACTAGACCATTCAGGTATGACCTAAATATTCTCTTAAGTAGGGTCACAAACTGAAAAACAGGGCCCCAGCTGTGTTTAACTTGCTTCTTATGTGTTTTTTTAAGTTGAAAGTTTTGAGATTATTGTAGATTTATGGTAAGTTTTAAAAAAGAAGACATTTCTCTGATAATGAGTGATGTTGAGCATCTTTTCATGTGTTTGTTAGCCATCCAGAGAGATGATATGGGGTGGCAGCTGGGAGGGGGGTTCAGGATTGGGAACTCATGTACACTCGTGGTTGATTCATGTCAATGTGTGGCAAAACCAATACAGTATTGTAAAGCAAAATAAAGTAAAAATAAAAATTTAAAAAAATAAAAAAGAAGACAAAGAGACCTCTTGTATCCTTTACCAGTTTCTCCCCAGTTGTGACAATGTACAAAGCTATAATATGGAGTTGCAACTAGGATACAGAAATTGATACAATCCACTGATCTTATTCATATTTCTGCAGTTTAGCTCACACTCATGTGTATGCCTGTGTGTTCGCACGTGCGTGCTCAGTCACTTTAGTGATACTATGGACTGTAGCCTGTGAGGCTCCCCAGTCCCTGGGATTCTTCAGGCAAGAATACTGGAGTGGGTTGCCATGCCCTCCTCCAGGGGATCTTTGTGACCCAAGGATCACAGGCAGATGCTTTACTACTGAAGCCCATGTGTGTGTGGAGTTCTATATAATTTTATCATGTTGTAGGTTTTTGTATCTGGCTCCAGAATCAAGATCTTAAACAGTCCCATCATCATAAGGATCTCTACACCCACCTTCACCAATACTCCCTCCTGGTCAAACTCTATTACCAATCTGTTCAGTCATTTCTAAAACTGTTTTGTTTCAAAAATGTTACCTAAATTAATTATATAGATGTGAGAGTTGGACTGTGAAGAATGCTGAGTGCTGAAGAATTGATGCTTTTGAACTGTGGTGTTGGAGAAGACTGTTGAGAGTCCCTTAGACTGCAAGGAGATCCAACCAATCCATTCTGAACGAGATCAGCCCTGGGATTTCTTTGGAAGGAATGATGCTAAAGCTGAAACTCCAGTACTTTGGCCACCTCATGCGAAGAGTTGACTCATTGGAAAAGACTCTGATGCTGGGAGGGATTGGGGGCAGGAGGAGAAGGGGACGACAGAGGATGAGATGGCTGGATGGCATCACTGACTGGATGGACGCGAGTTTGAGTGAACTCAGGGAGTTGGTGATGGACAGGGAGGCCTGGTGTGCTGCAATTCATGGGGTCGCAAAGAGTCGGACACAACTGAGCGACTGAACTCAACTGAACTGATGCTACTTTTGGAAAACGGCTGTTTTCCTCACTCATTATAGTTCTTTCATCCAGGTTTTTGTTGTAGTCACTCATTGTTAGATGGACTCAAAATGGATTCTTGTGGGTGGTGAGGGCTCACCTCTTTTATTCTCCCCATAGGGGTCTGGGCCGACTTGAGCTACCTTATTACTAGGATGAGGGTCCAAATGTTGGATCTGGGTGGCTGTCTTCTGTTCAGTGTGGAATATAACATACTTGACCACTGTTTTCTTCTGCTGGTCATGAAGTCCAAAACCAGTTTGATTTCTCCTTACCAGATTTCAGATTCTTCTTCTGTTTGCTTTTTGTGTTATTTCTAGAGTTTATCATTGCCCTTAGTGGGGAAGGACAGGGAGAAGTGGGCCTCCACCATCTTGTCCAGAGCAGAAGTCCTTCTGGTATTTGTACTTTCCTACTTATCCACTTAGGCCCCTCCTCAGGAATACATATTCTTCTATTTTTTAAGAGTTCATATTTACCTTCTATGTGTTTGTAACTTTCAAAGGAAACTTTAGATCCATCCTGGTTCACTCTCAGGCCTTTATTGGAACTTGAATCCAAGGGTTAGGATGGCTTTGCCTGTAAGTGTAAAATTCCAAACTAAAATTGACATAAATGATCAGGAAAATATAAGAAGGTGAGATAGAGTGTTACAGGTTTGACTTATTAGGTGAGACTCCTGCTCAGAATCTTATAAGTTTTCTTTTCTTTCTTCCGTTTTTTTTTTTTTTTTCCATGGTGGTAAGATGACTACTGTGGCCTCAGGCAATATATCAGCTATGGCAGCTTCTTAAGTTAGGGAGGCACAGGTCCCTGTTTTGTGTCCTTGAAGGTGTATTTTCCTTAAAGCCTCCCAATAGATGGTCTCATTGACTAGGGATATGTCACATGCAAGCTTGCTGTCAGTGGGAATGGAATTGCTATAATTGTCTTGAAGTAATTAGTATGCACTTACTCTGTGGTTTGAGGAACATTCCATAAAGCACATGAGTATCTAAATTCTGAGCAACATCACAGTTTCATTTGGAACGAAGTAGGTAACAGTAGTTGTGGTTAGGCCACTCTAAACTAATTTAGTGTATTACCTGTCCTATTTTAATCATAAAGCCTGATCAGGCCTTTGAAATACAAACTAGTAGAGACAGTATAGAAAGGACAACAAAGCAGGAAGTGATGCTGAGATAAGCTATCTGTTCAACCATGGTGTTGGTCCCTAGATTGTACATTTTTGTTTATAATAAAGGAACTGGGTTTTAGGCCAGATGGTCAATTGTTTCAAGACAAGATTTCAGTCACAAGTGATAACTGGGTTCCTAGGGTAATAGGATAGCTGAAGACAGTCTAAACAATGACCAAGTGATCAGACAGAAAACCAGAGGTCAGGCAAGTCATGTTAGAACACAGGTTTTTTGGAGAAGTTGCTGATGGATTGCTTTAGTCTAATATAGATTGGCTTGAATACTAGATGGGTCTGACTCTACAGAAACAGCAAATCAGTGATGCTTATTGGGGAAAAAGAGGCAGGGGCTCCCACTGAAAATTTTGGTCATCAAGATTATTTACTATCCTACATTTCAGAAATTTAGCAAAGCTCTTTAACACTAGAAGATTTGCCATTCAGAAATATTTTGTCATTAATTTTCTTAGAACACTGATTTGATTCAATAGCAGAATTATCAAAAACTAAGTTCTTTTAGTAAATTAGAGTTTGATGTTATTTAGAAACTAATCTAGGATCTTGATTAAGGCAGTGACCCTGGGATGGAAAACAGAATTGATAAATCGGTTTAGTTAAACCTCTATTAATGGTTGCATTAATAATAAAAATAAAACTACTATGTGTCACAGTTTGTTCTCTGTACCAGTGGTACAAGTCTCTATTCTTTTTTTTTTTTTTTTTTTTTTTAGCTGCATTGGTTCTTTGGTGCTGCTCATGGACTTTCTCTGGTTGGTGAGCAGAGGTGAGCAGAGGCTACTTTCCATGTGGTGAGCCGAGGCTACTCTTCATTGTGGTGTGTGGGCCTTCTCATTGTGGTGGCTTTTCTTGTTGCAGAGTCAGGCTCTAGAGCACATTGGCTTCAGTTATTATGGTGCATGGACTTAGTTGCCCCATGACTTGTGGGGTTTCCCCAGACCAGGGATCAAACCCATGTCCCCTGCATGGATAGGTGAACTCTTAATTACTGGACACCAGGGAAGTCCAGTCTGTATTCCCTAGAGGGCATAAATTCAACTGAAAATTTGCTAATTAGATGTTAGGCTCTAATCTAATCTAAGGATGAAAGTGAATGTGAAAGTCTCTCAATCCTTTCCAACTGTTTGTGACCCCATGGACTATACAGTCCATGGTATTTTCCAGGCCAGAATACTGGAGTGGGTAGCCTTTCCCTTCTCCAGGGGATGGTCCCAACTCAGAGATCGAACCCAGGTCTCCTGCATTTCAGGTGGATTCTTTCCTAGCTGAGCCACAAGGGAAGCCCAACCGAAGGATGCAAAGGTATGTAAGCTATGTTCTTTAACCTCAAGCAGCTTAGTCTAGATAGCAAAATAGAACAGACTCCTTACCTATCCTGCTGATTATTGAGTTCCAAGAAATCAGCAGAGACCCTGGGACATGACAGATGCACAAAGCCTTTCTGCATAAATGAATGTGTGAATAACTAACTACCCTACTCCACAGTAATGCTATGATAAAAGTGTGAAAGCAGAGTTAGAGAAATGAAAATACTGAAAAGGTTATGATGCTCTCTGTGGAAAGGCAGAGCAGGCAGGGAAAGGAAAGCCTCAGAAGGGCTGACATTTGAACTAAGTGTTGAACGTAAACAGGATTTCTCTAAGTAGAGAAGTGCAGAAATGATGATTTCGGGGTGTGAACTTCCCTTGGCGTCATGGAAATTGATGAGGAATGTGCAGGTAACAGGAAACTATGGTGGATGAGTGGGGTATGGCCAGAGATAACCTTGAAAATGGAGGGTGGAGTAATCTGGGGAAGACTTGAATATACTCTATCAAAAGGTTTACATTTCATTTTGAAGGTAATGGGAAAACATCAATTGCATTTAAGTGTATAAACTTCATGAGCAGGTATACTTCATAGAAAGGACACACACTGGTGGCATTGTGGAGGATGGTGGGAGACCACCAGGAGCCAAGGATTGAGTCAGGAGGCGTCTGCAATAATCCAAGCAAAAAGTGCTGAGAGCCAGGATTAGGGTACTGACCTTGAGACTGACAAGGCATTTTATGGACATCAAAGGTATTTTAGAAGTGGAACTAATGAGACTTGATGATTGATGGTGGTAAAAAAGATGGCGAATCAATATTTACTCTGTGGTTTTGGCTTGGAGAATTGAGTGGATAGTATTGTGAGATTGGCTAATCAAGGAAGAGAGTTCTAGGGGAGAGAAGGGAGATAAGGTCTGTCTCACTAGAAATACTGTGGCAGAGGCAGGACTCTGACTTAGAAGACAGATATTACTAGGTCATTCATCACCTTGCATAAATAAATTTAGCTTTTTCTAAAATAAAATTTTTATTGAAGGATAACTTCTCAAATTACAAGGGTTCAGAGTAATGAATTCTCACAAATAACACATCTATATCAACAACCAGGTTATAGTAGAACATGATTAGCATTTGCAAATTGACAGTCTGGCAATATGACATGTTATCAGCCTTTAAACAAAAAGATGACCTTTTTATAAACAAACAAACAAAAAGCCCCCACTTTGAGTCTGTTTCTTGTCACATGAAAAGACTAGATGTTTTTCTTGATTTTTGAGAACTATGTTTAACCTGGCTTGAATAAAATGTAGAGTTTGTGATGTACAAGCTGGAGGAGCAACTCAAAGAAGTAAGAAGTTAACAACCAAAGTAGTTGAATCTGAGATAACGACAAGAGGCCCACGTGACTATCATACGAAAGTACCATACATATCAAGGAGCTGAGGACAGAGAGAACAAATAGGGCTTTCAGATAAATTAAATAGTGCTTTTCAAATTGAAAGTCATTAGCGCAGAAGCTTTGAATTATAGGCATTGATTTTCTGCTTCTTACTTGGGCAATAACTATAGCTAATATTTATTGACCTCTTACTATATGCTGGGAACAGTTCTATGGTCTTTATAGGTATTAAATAATTTAAACCTTACTATTATCATCATCAGATGAGCTGCCTGCAGCAAAGAGCTGGCTGTGTAATTTGGCCAAAGTCATAGCTAGGAAGTTATGGAACTGGACTTTGAACATGGGCACTTGGATGCAGAATATTCCTAACTAATGCTAAACTCTGGAGTAAGGCATAGTGTAGAAAGCACTAGAGTTAGCAGAATTAGTGATGGGCACTGCTGGGCTTCCCTGGTGATTCATATGGTAAAGAATCTGCCTGCAATACGGGAGACCTGGATTCAATCCCTGGGCCAGGAAAATCCCCTGGAGAAGAGAATGGCAACCCACCCCAGTATTCCTGCTTGGAGAATTCCATGGACAGAGGAGCCTGGAAAGCTGCAGTCCATGAAAGCATCTGCCTGGAATGCTGGAGACCTGGGTTCAATCCCTGGGTTGGGAAGATCCCCTGGAGAAGGAAATGGCAACCCACTCCAGTACTCTTGCCTGGAGAATCCCATGGAGGGAGGAGCCTGGTAGGCTATAGTCCATGAGGTCTCAAAGAGTCAGACATGACTGAGTGACTAACACACACACGCGATCATTCTCCCACACAATTGTTAATTCTTATGGCATAAGTAGCAAAAATTCTGCAGGAATAATTTTAACCAAGAGGCAGTATAATTGTATGTAAACACATGAAGAGTATTTAACTTACATTTATTCATATATTTTATATTCACTTATTGAGTACTTAAGACAAATCAGACAATGTGCTTACTCAGAATTCTTTTAGAAGCCTTAGAAAACCAGACTATTCAGCATATGACTAAAGTGTGATTAAAGATCTTTGAATAGGGTTGATGGCAGCCTGAAACACATAGTGTTGCTTGCTGCCTGGGAGTTGAGCAGCTCTCTGTGGAGGAAACATTTGAATTGAATTATCTTCTCCAGCGCTTCCCTGGTGGCTCAGAGGTAAATAATCTGCCTGTCAATGCAGGAAATGTGGGTTTGATCCCTGGGTTGGGAAGATCCCCTGGAGGAGGAAATGGCAATCCACTTCAGTATTCTTAACTTGGAAATTCCTAGGGGCAGGGGAGCCTAGGTGGCTACACAGTCCATGGGGCTTTGAAAGAGTTGGACACAACTTGGCAACTAAACAACAATGATCCTCATGAAGGATAAGCAGACATTTGCCAGGTAGGATGGGGAGACTTTCTTAGAGTATCAAATAGAAAGGTGAGAAAAACCTGACTGGAGAGGCAAAAGAAAGGTCTGGAAAGGCAGGCAAAAAGCCAGGAGAAACTGGTTTTGTAAATCAGGGTAAAACTTGCTTTTAAATTGTTCAATAGATACCTGACAGTAAGAAATTCTAAACAAATTGTAACTAAATAAACAACTGTTTAATTGTAGTTAAGACAAAAGTTTCCCAAAGAAAGTCTTCTCCATTAATATTTTCTTCCATTTTTCCCCTCTTCCTTTCTTTCTTTATCTTATTTCTATCCTCTAGACTTTTCTATACTTCACTGAAAAATCTTATTTAAGATCCACTACATTGTTTTATTGACCAAGCAAGAGATCACTTCTTGTAGTGAAAAAGGATATTTGAAGTGGCCTATGATACTTGTTTTAGAAAAATCGCTCTTGACTTGAGAGTAAGGATTAGAATAGGATGACCCTCATGCATAGACCTGAGGTCCAGAGCCAGGTGAAGAATTATTTTAAAAAACATCTAGGCAGAAATAGTGTGTGCAGCCTGAGAAATTAGAGAGAATTGCCATTAGAGTTATAACAAAAGAAACAGTTTCAGAGATAGTTGACATATGGAATTTGAAAGAAAAGGAATACATAAATAGACATGGGAAGTTTATAATCTACATACTTTAATATTAAAGTTTGTGAACTTAATACATTCCTTTTTGACATCAGAGAACTCCTTCCTGAAAAGTATCAAAATAATCCACATCACACACATACCTTTTCTATCTATGATTCTGATTAAAAGATCCCACTCAAGGAATGTTGTTTTCTCCTTTTCTGATCTCATGATAGACTTTTAATTTTTCTTTGAGCACTTAAAAGAATTTCTTATCTAGTAGGTTATATACAGAATCCCATTAGGGAATTATTTGAAAAGAATAAAATGTTTGACCCCTATAAAATCCTACATGGAAAGAAATATAAGAAAATAAGTCTCTTGGCCTTAACGTACTCTAAAATTGAAAAAAAGTGTTCTGATGATTTTGAGAAGTGCATCAGCTTTTTAATGAGGTTGTATTAAAAATATATATTCCTGTTTGGAAGCACTTACTGTTGTGATGGTGTGATAAATCACATGGGTTAATTCCCCCATAAAATCGGCTTATATGGCACTGCTGGTCCTCACTCACTATATTAGTGACTGCTCCAAGCCAATAGAACAACTCCTTTGGAGGACAAATAATAGAGTCCTTTTTTTCATTTTTGTCTCATTTCCTTATCTCTTATGTCATCCCCTCATCTCTGATTGCCTTTTTAAAAAAATTGAATAAATCTAACATACCGTCATTTAAGCAGCCTTTGGCAGGCAAGAACTCTCACAGGAGGCTCCTCTGTCTTGTCACCAAACTTAAACTGGACACCCTCATTCTCTGCACTTCTCCAGCCCTAGCATACCTTTCACATCTTTGGTCACACAAAATTTTGCTTACCTTGTTGATTCTTTCCATAAATCAAAGAAGTAGAAATGAAGAATAAGTAATTAACAGAGTTCCAGATCTCTCCCTAGTAATCTTGTGAACAAATTATGTGCACAAGATAGCATCTAAAGAAAGATCACAATCACAAGAAGTCGACAAGCAGACACAAGCCTGTACAGAGTCGGGCATGGTGATGACTCTGATGCCCTATCTCAGTGGTTAACTGAGGTTATTTTTCTTTTTCACTTTAAAAACTTTCATAGCTGAGTAGAATCTTCAGACGTAGTTTCTGCGGAACGCTGAGTCCACCATCTCCCCAGATTGCTGGCATTCTTATTAAAAACGATTTTCCTTTCTACCAACATTTGTCTCTCTCTCTCAGGTATTGATTTTGAGTGGTAAGCAGCCAGACCTAATTCAGTAACAATCAAATTCACAGTTTTAACTATTTTAAAGTGTGCAATTAGGCATTTTCAGTACACTCATTGTGTTGTTTACCATCACCACTAATTCCAGAATATTTTCATAATATCCCAAAAGAAACCCCATACCTGCTAAGCAATTACATCATAGTCATTTCTTCTGGTCTTAACACTCATTGGTCTACTTTGTCTCTAAGGAATTGCCTGTTTTGAACATTTCATATACATTGAATCATACCACATTTGTCTTTCATTTAGCATACATGTACCTAGTGTTTTCAATGTTCACCCATGCTGCGTGTATATCAATGCTTCATTCTTTTTTATGGCTGAATAATAATCCATTGTATAGATATGCCACATTTTGTTTGTCCCTTCATCCATTGATAGGCACTTAGGTTGCTTCTACTTTTTGACTGATATGAAAAATACTGCTATGAACATTCCTGTATAAATGTTTCTGTGGACTGGTTTGTTTAATTCCCTTGGGTATATTTCCAGGAGTGTAACTGTTGGGATCAAATGAAAATTTTATATTTAACTCTTTGAGGAACTTCCAACTTCTTTTCCCTCATGGCTCAAACAGTAAAGAATCTGCCTGCAATGCAGGAGACCTGGGTTCAATCAGTGGATCAGGAAGATTCTCTGGAGAAGGGAATGGCAACCCACTCCAGTATACTTGCCTGGAGAATTCCATGGACAGAGGAGCCTGGTGGGCTGCAAATCCATAGAACTGCAAGGAGTTGAACATTACTGAGTGACGATGCTTTCATGCTAACCTCTTTTCCACAGCAGCTATACCATTTTATATTCTTATCAGCCATGTATGAGGTTTTCCAGTATGCTTATATTAAAAAAAAAAATCTCTTTGCCTTGTACACTTTATTTTTGTCAACCATATCTTCACATTTCAGTGTCCTGTACCTTTGTCTTACTGTTCCTCATTGTCCATCTTTTTTTATGTTATTATTTTTTTAATTAAAAAATTTTTTTTTATTGAAGGAAAATTGCTTTACAGAATTTTGCTGTTTTATGTCAAACTTCAACATGAATCAGCCATAGGTATACATATATCTCCTCCCTTTTGAAACTGCCTCCCATCTCCCTCCCCATCCCACCCCTCTAGGTTGATACAGAGCCCCTGTTTGAGTTTCCTGAGCCATACAGCAAATTTCCATTGGCTATATACTTTACATATGTAATGTAAGTTTCCATGTTACTGTCTCCATACATCTCAACCTCTCCTCCCTTCTCCCCATGTCCATAAGTCTATTCCATATGTCTGTTTCTCCATTGTCTCCACGTAAATAAATTCTTCACTACTATTTTTCTAGATTCTGTATATATGCATTAGAATATGATATTTATCTTTCTCTTTCTGACTTACTTCACTCTGTATAATAGATTCTAGGTTAATCCACCTCATTAAGACTGATTCAAATGTGTTCCTTTATATGGCCAAATAATATTCCATTGTGTATATATACCGCAACTTCTTTATCCATTCATTTGTCAATGGACATCTAGGTTGCTTCCATGTTCTAGCTATTGTAAATAGTGCTGCAATGAACAATGCTCTCTGAGATTACTTATGTTAAGAGCAACTATAATCATTCATTTTACTACTGGGGAACAATCATCATGGTCTTTTCTTATATTTTTTAGTATCTGTGGGGGAAAATAGTGTTTTGGGAGGGACTGAGAGCAGGAGAAGGGGACAACAGAGGATGAGATGGCTGGATGGCATCACTGACTCGATGGACACGAGTCTGAGTGAACTCTGGGAGTTGGTGATGGACAGGGAGGCCTGGCGTGCTGTGATTCATGGGGTTGCAAAGAGTCAGACAGGACTGAGTGACTGAACTGAACTGAACTGATTACTGCATAACAAGTTAATCCATAAATTAGAGGCTTAAAACTACAAACATTTGTTATCTGTGGCTTCAGTGGGTACAGAATTCATAGGCAACTTAATCTTCAAGCTCAGGATATTTCTCAAGACTATAATCTAGATGTGGGGTAGAGCTGCTGTCTCCACTCAGGCTTCATGGGTCAGGATGCTCCCAAGCTTACTTGGGAGGTTATTAGCAGAATTCAGGTCCTTACAAGTTGCTGGTCTGGTTGTTGCTAGATATTCCCTCAGTTCCTCCCTACATGGGCTTCTCCATACAGCAATTTCCAAGATGGCAGCTGGCTTCACCAGGATGAGTGAAAGGAAGAACAAGCAAGATGGAAGTACAACCTCTTTGAATCTAATTTTGGAAGTAATATCTTATCACTTTTGTTCCATTGTATTTATTTGTTTATTTTTGTTTAAATTTTTATTTTTACTTTACTTTACAATACTGTATTGGTTTTGCCATACATTGACATGAATCCACCACGGGTGTACATGAGTTCCCAAACATGAACCCCTCTCCCACCTCCCACCCCATATCATCTCTCTGGATCATCCCCATGCACCAGACCCAAGCATCCTGTATCCTGCATTGAACATAGACTGGCGATTCATTTCTTACATGATAGTATACATGTTTCAATGCCACTCTCCCAAATCATCACACCCTCTCCCTCTCCCTCAGAGTCCAAAAGTCTGCTCTACACATCTGTGTCTCTTTTGCTGTCTTGCATACAGGGTCGTCATTGCCATCTTTCTAAATTCCATATATATGCGTTAGTATACTGTATTGGTGTTTTTCTTTCTGGCTTGCTTCACTCTGTATAATCGGCTCCAGTTTCATCCATCTCATTAGAACTAATTCAAATGTATTCTTTTTAATGGCTGAGTAATACTCCATTGTGTATATGTACCACAGCTTTCTTATCCATTCATCTGCTGATGGACATCTAGGTTGTTTCCGTGTCCTGGCTATTATAAACAGTGCTGCAATGAACATTTGGGTACATGTGTCTCTTTCAATTCTGGTTTCCTTAGTGTGTATGCCCAGCAGTGGGATTGCTGGGACATAAGGGAGTTCTATTTGCAATATTTAAAGGAATCTCCACACTGTTCTCCATAGTGGCTGTACTAGTTTGCATTCCCACCAACAATGTAAGAGGGTTCCCTTTTCTCCACACCCTCTCTAGCATTTATTGCTTGTAGACTTTTGGATCACAGCCATTCTGACTGGTGTGAAGTGGTACCTCATTGTGGTCTTGATTTGCATTTCTCTGATAATGAGTGATGTTGAGCATCTTTTCATCTGTTTGTTAGCCATTTGTATGTCTTCTTTGGAGAAATGTCTATTTAGTTCTTTCACCCATTTTTTGATTGGGTCGTTTATTTTTCTGGAATTGAGCTGCAGGAGTTGCTTGTATATTTTTGAGATTAGTTGTTTGTCAGTTGCTTCATTTGCTATTATTTTCTCCCATTCAGAAAGCTGTCTGTTCACCTTGCTTATAGTTTCCTTTGTTGTGCAGAAGCTTTTAAGTTTAATTAGATCCCATTTGTTTATTTTTGCTTTTATTTCCAGAATTCTGGGAGGTGGATCATAGAGGATCCTGCTGTGATTTATGTCAGAGAGTGTTTTGCCTATGTTCTCCTCTAGGAGTTTTATAGTTTCTGGTCTTACGTTTAGATCTTTAATCCATTTTGAGTTTATTTTTGTGTGTGGTGTTAGAAAGTGATCTAGTTTCATTCTTTTACAAGTGGTTGACCAGTTTTCCCAGCACCACTTGTTAAAGAGATTGTCTTTACTCCATTGTATATTCTTGCCTCCTTTGTCAAAAATAAGGTGTCCATATGTGTATTTATTATAAGGGAATCACTTGGTTCAGCACACTCTTAAAGGGAGGAAATTCCACATATGCATGAATCATGGGAGGTAGAGATGCTTGGGGGGCCATCTCAGAAACTGTCTACCACAATTTCTTTAGGGAAAGGGACAGATGTATTGGGATAAACATATTCCCTTATATTTTTACAAATGCAGGTACTTTGACATAAATTTGTGGTGCTTATTTAAGATATTGTTAGTATATTTCTTAAAGAAAAAATATTTTCAAAGCTTTTCATCACTTAACAATGCATAAAAACTTTGCAGAAACAGAAAAATCAACTTGGAATGCACTGGGAGACCTGAGTACTACTTTGAGGCATAACATTAACACAAATTCAGTATGCTTCTGCAAAGCCTATAAACCCTTTGTGCTTTACTTTCATTGTCTGTAAAATCAAAAGGTGTTTTCCATCAAGGGTTTTCAAGTTTTTGGTTTTTTTTTTTTTCCTGCAGCTCACAATAAAAATGCATTTTACTTAGTGACTAGCCTGGTACACACCTAGGGAACCATTTTCTAAACAATTGAAACAAAAATTTTTAGAAACAATATTTACTCTTACTAAATACAAAGCTCTCTGGTATTTTCCTTTCTATTCTATTTCATTAAAATGCCTTATTCTATTTGATAAAAAATCATGAGTTGAACCAACTAAATTTTTTATTACCTTTTAATGAGTTCCAATCCTCAAATTGAAAGCATTATGGTTTCTATAGCTACTTTTGAAACTGCATGACTCATTTAGGGTTATTTGCTCTATCTCTGAAGATGATGAAAAGGAGGGAAAGAGAAGGATGTGCATTTCTATACTCCTTAAGCACCAGTTGCCCACTTCTGAGTTTATTAGCAAGGATCTCTGTGTCTCTACTATATCAATGTGTTTGTACATCATTTTGGTAAGGAGATTATGGGCTGCTATTTCAGAAAGCTAATGACTGCATGGGACAAATAGCCCCTGGTTTTGCTTCAGGCTATCAACTCTCAAAAAATTCTTAATCCCCTCCAAATGACCTGTCTTTCCCAGTCAGCCAGGTTCAAGAGGTTATTGATTCTGTCACATATGTGTTTGCTTTATTCTGTCTTGCATTATCATTTATTTGCTCATCCCTGTGGATTTACGACAGTTGGTGTCATGTGCAATGCTAGCGTCATGAGGAATTTCCACTAAAAAGGGAATTTGACCCAGATGAGGAAATTTTATCTTTACTGCTATGGAGCATCTATTATGTGTTTGACAATGCAAAGGCATGCATACGTTGCTTCTAAAAATTGTCACCAAAGTATATGCAATGCAAGAGCAGCAGGAAATTTGTGGCAGCTGGCTGAAACTCAAATTTCTTTGAAGTTTTCTGTTTAACTTATTCATGTGAATTTTAAACTGATGTTTTAATATCTTAACACTATTTTCCATTTTTAAAGAAGTACATTATTTTGACTCCCCTTACTCCTCAATCTTAGAATACAATTTATGTTCCATGAGACTGTACCATGATTTTTTATGACTCAGAACAAAGTACTCTGAGGAATTTTGAGAAGCATGACACATGTTCTTTTCATGTAATCTTTGTAATCACCTTATGAAATAGGTTTTATTGTCTTGATTTAGCAGATGAAAAATAAGAAGCAATTTATATAATTGGTCACTTACAGCATTAGAACTTAAAACTGGGTAGTCTTCACAGCCATTGTTTGCCTTATGGTGTAATAATGCCATCAAATCTTTATGAAATAAAGAAGAATCCAGATAATTCTAAAGGATGTCATACAGATATTTCAAAGGTTTTATCCATTTTCAGTACAAGTATTTTGTATCCTGGAAGAGAAGATGTGATAAATGTAGAAATTAAGATACATGTTCCTTTAAGAAGGAACATCTGAAGGTGCATCTGACTATCACGCTTTACAAAGTAAGGTTCAGTAAAGTTCTAGAAGACCACTATAGATGAACTATCGGTTCATAGGATATTCATTACACTGTAAAAACTGGATCAAATGATGGTTTGTTGAGATTAATTGGATTCCAATGATATTACAGCCAGGAACTCTGGGTATCCACATTTCCTCTTTGCCAGTATAGCCCACCCAAGAATTTTCTGATTCCCTTCTCATCTACATGTTTCTAGAACCAGAAGGCATAGGGATACTTACAAAAAGAGGGAGAGAGACTGAGAGAGAAAGAGAGATCATTCCAAAAGAAACTCTTACTTTACCTACTCTTTTAGCAGCTTGCAGCCCTCTTGATTGTTTTAAGGGATTATATATTCGCTGCCTATATGAAGAAACAAAGCTGGAAGATAAAGTGAGATCAGAAAAAAATGTATTATTATCAGTCATAACTTCCTTCCATCCAAAAAATATTTCCATATTTGTCATAGCAGTTATAAAAAAAAAAAAACTTTATTTTCATATAAAGGTTCCCTTTCATACCTCTTTCTAAACAAGTCAGATATGCAGATGACACCACCGTTATGGCAGAAAGCAAAGAGGAACTAAAGAGCCTCTTGGTGAAAGTGAAAGAAGAGAGTGAAAAAGTTGGCTTAAAACTCAACATTCAGAAAACTAAGATCATGGCATCCTGTCCCATCACTTCATAGCAAAAGATGGGGAAACAATGGAAACAATGACAGACTTAATCTTCTTGGGTTCCAAAGTTACTGCAGATGGTGACTGCAGCTGTGAGATTAAAAGACTCTTGCTCCTTGGAAGAAAAGTTATGACCAATCTAGACAGTATATTAAAAAGCAGAGACATTACTTTGCCAACAAAGGTCCATCTAGTCAAGGCTATGGTTTTTCCAGCAGTCATGTATGGATGTGAGAGTTAGACTATTAAGGAAGCTGAGCACCAAAGAATTGATGCTTTTGAACTTTGTTATTGGAGAAGACTCTTGAGAGTCCCTTGGATTGCAAGGAGATCCAACCAGTCCATCTTAGAGGAAATCGGTCCTGAATGTTCATTGGAAGGACTGATGTTGAAGCTGAAACTCCAATGCTTTGGCCCCCTGATGTGAGTAACTGACTCATTGGAAAAGACCCCGATGCTGGGAAAGATTGAAGGCAGGAGGAGAAGGGGATGACAGAGGATGAGATAGTTGGATGGCATCACCAACTTGATGGACCTGAGTTTGACCAAGCTCCGGGAGTTGGTGATGGACAGGGAGGCCTGGTGTGCTGCAGTTCATGGGGTTGCAAAGAGTCAAACATGAAGCATCTGAACTGATTCATACCCCTTTCTAAACAAGCCCTCCAAAAGAGGAGGGCAAAGATATTTCATCTCATCCTTTCTTCCTCTATGGTCTTCATAATTTGATCTTTGTCTTCCCGATAGCAAGTTAGCTGCTGCAGCCAGATGGTAGTTTTAGTCCTAGTTTTTAAAGGAATCTCGATACTGTTCTCCATAGTGGTTATTTCAAATTACATTACCACCAACAGTGCAAGAAGGTTCCCTTTTATCCACATCCTCTACAGAATTAATTGTTTTTAGATTTTTTGATGATGGCCATTCTGACTGGTGAAAGGAGGTATCTCTTTGTAGTTTTGATTTGCATTTTTTCTAATAATGAGTGAAAAGCCTCTTGATGAAAGTGAAAGAAGAGAGTGAGAAAGCTGGCTTAAAGCTCAACATTCAGAAAACTAAAATCATGGCATCTGGTCCCATCACTTCATGGGAAATAGATGGGGAAACAGTGGAAACAGTGTCAGACTTTATTTTGGGGGGCTCCAAAATCACTGCAGATGGTGGTTGCAGCCATGAAATTAAAAGACACTTACTCCTTGGAAGGAAAGTTGTGACCAACCTAGATAGCCTATTGAAAAGCAGAGATATTACTTTACCAACAAAGGTCCATCTAGTCAAGGCTATGGTTTTTCCAGTGGTCATGTATGGATGTGAGAGTTGGACTGTGAAGAAGGCTGAGCGCCGAAGAATTGATGCTTTTGAACTGTGGTGTTGGAGAAGACTCTTGAGAGTCCCTTGGACTGCAAGGAGATCCAACCAGTTTATTCTGAAGGAGATCAGCCCTTGGATTTCTTTGGAAGGAATGATGCTAAAGCTGAAACTGCAGTACTTTGGCCACCTCATGCGAAGAGTTGACTCATTGGAAAAACCCTGATGCTGGGAGGGATTGGGGGCAGGAGGAGAAGGGGACGACAAAGGATGAGATGGCTGGATGGCATCACTGACTCAATGGATGTGAGTTTGAGTGAACTCCGGGAGTTGATGATGGACAGGGAGGCCTGGTGTGCTGCAATTCATGGGGTAACAAAGAGTCAGACACGACTGAGCGACTGAACTGAACTGAATAACGAGTGATGCTGAGCATCTTTTGCTGTGTTTATTGACCACATGAATGTCTTCTTTGGAAAAGTGTCTGTTTAAGTCTTTTGCCCAATCTTTGATTAGGTTCTTTGTTTTTCTGATATTGAGCTACATGAGCTGCTCATATTTTGGAGGTTAATTCTTAGTCAGTTGTTTCATTTGCAATTATTTTCTCCCATTCTGAGGGTTGTATTTTCATCTTGTTTATAGTTTCCTTTGCTGTGCAAAAGCTTTTAAGTTTAATTAGATTTCATTTGTTTACTTTTGTTTTTATTTCCATTACTCTAGGAGGTGGGTCAAAGAGGAGTTTGCTATGATTTATGACAAAGAGTTTTCTGCCTATGCCTTCCTCTAAGAGTTTTATAGCTTCTGACCTTACAATTAAGTTATTAATCCATTTTGAAATTTTTTTTGTGTGTGGTGTTAGAAAGTATTCTAATTTCTTTCTTTTAAATGACCCAGCAATCCCACTGCTGGGTATACCCTGAAGTGAAGTGAAAGTTGCTCAGTCATATCTGACTCTTTGCAACTCCATGGACTATACTGTCCATGGAATTCTCCAGGCCAGAATACTAGAGTGGGTAGCCTTTCCCTTCTCCAGGGGATCTTCCAAACCCAGGGATTAAACCCAGGTCTCCCACATTGCAGTGGATTCTTTACCAGCTGAGCCACAAGGGAAGCCCCATATACCCTGAGAAAAACCACAATTCAAAAAGACACATGTACCCTAATGTTCATTGCAGCACTGTTTACAATAGCCAGGACATGGAAGCAACCTAGATGTCCATCAACAGATGAATGGTTAAAGAAGTAGTGGTACATATAATACAATTGAATATTACTCAGCCATAAAATGGATGAATTCGAATCAGTTGTAGTGTGGTGGATGAACCTAGAGCCTGTTATACAGAGTGAATGAAGTAAGTTATAAAGTGAAAAATAAATATAGCATATTAAAGCATATATGCAGAATCTTTGCAGGGAAGGAATGGAGACACAGATGCAGAGAAGAGACTTGTGGACACAGGGGGAAGAAGAGGGTAGGAAGAACTGAGAAAGTAGCCTTGACATACATACACCTCTGTGTGTCAGATAACCCAGCCTGGTGCTCTGTGACAACCTAGAGAGGCGGGATAGAGAGTGGGGTGGGACGGAGGCTCAAGAGGCTCATATGTATATATGTATGTATGTATGTGGGTATGTGTATAGAGTTACGTCTGATTCATGATGCTGTTCAACAGAAACCAACACAATGTTGTAAAACACTATCCTCCAATTAAAAAATAAAGATATTTAGGTGAATTGAAAAAAAGAAAAGACAGCTGCTATAAATGTTGGGCATCAGTTGAAACAGACTCAGCTGCTGTGTTCTTTTTTCATCCTTTTGTTGCCTAGAATAAGGACATAATGCCTGGCGATTTAGCAGCCATTACGCTCTCATGAGCACAAAATGATACAGAGGACAGCAGGACAGGAAAAAGCAAGGAGCCTGCTCCCTGATGGCATCATGAAGCCACTGTACCAGCTCTGATTGCTAAGCCAAGATTTCTTGGTGTACAGGATGAGCCATTATTAGTCATATTTTCTGTCACTTACAGAGGAACAAGAGTCCTTAACTGATACAACATTAGTCTTCTAAATATCTTCCAAACGATATTATCAAGACATAGAAAATCTTGTATCCTTTCTCATTTATGTCTGTTTTGAGGAGATATTATAACAATAGATATAGAGGTAATGCTGTGATTACTTAAGTAGCTATCATATAGCAAGTGTAACTCTATTAACACCTTGTTTTTTGAGTTATAAGCCACCACTATGTGCCCTTCTATCTAGAGATGATATGCACTGAATGTTTGTATCCCTTCAAAAGTCATATATTAATGCCTAATCCCCAGTGTTCTAGTATTTGGAGGTGGGAACTTTGAGAAGTAATTAGATCACGAGGGGCGGAATCCTTGAGAATGGGATTCGTGTCTATATAGGAAGAGACACAGAGAAGGTATCTCTCTTGGCCATATAAGGATGTAGGGAGAAGGTAGCTGTTTACAAGCCAGGAAGCAGACTGTGACCAGAAATGAGATCTCTTAACAACTTGATCTTAGACTTTTGAGCTTCCAAAACTGTGAGAGAAAAAAACAAAAACAAAACAAAACAAAAAATGCTTGCTGTTTAAGCCACCAGTCTATGGTATTTTTGTTAGAGTATCCTGAACTGACTAAGGCAAGAGACACCATTATCCTATTTCAAAATAAGTATTACCTTGTTCTATAGCTTTTGACCATATGTATATATCTTTAAAGTATATATAGTTTCAGTTCAGTCACTCAGTCATATCTGACACTTTGTGATCTCATGGACTGCAGCACACCAGGCCTCACTGTCCATCACCAACTCCTGGAGCTTACTCAAACTCATGTCCATTGAGTAGATGATGCCATCCAGCCATCTCAACCTCTGTCATTCCCTTCTCCTGCCTTTGATCTTTCTCAGCATCAGGGTCTTTTCCAATGAGTCAGTTCTTCATATCAGGTGGCCAAAGTATTGGAGTTTCAGCTTCAGTATCAATCCTTCCAATGAATATTCAAGACTGATTTCTGTCAATATGAACTGGTTGGATCTCCTTGCAGTCCAAGGAACTTTCAAGAGTCTTTTCCAAAACCACAGTTCAAAAGCATCAATTCTTTGGCACTCAGTTTTCTTTATAGTTCAACTCTCACATCCATACATGACCATGGGAAAAGCCATAGCTTTGACTAGATGGACCTTTGCTGGCAAGGAAATGTCTCTGCTTTTTAATATGCTGTCTAGATTGGTCATAGCTTTTCTTCCAATGAGCAAGCATCTTTTAATTTCATGGCTGCAGTCACCATCTGCAGAGATTTTGGAGCCCCCAAATATAAAGTCTATCACTGTTTCCATCGTTTCCCCATCTATTTGCTCTGAAGTGATGGGACCAGGTGCCATGATCTTATTTTTTTGAATGCTGAGTTTTAAGCCAACTTTTTCACTCACCTCTTTTCATTTTCATCAAGAGGCTCTTTAGTTCTTTGCTTTCTGCCATAAGGGTGGTGTCATCTGCATATCTGAGGTTATTGATATTTCTCCTGGCAATCTTGATTCCAGCTTGTGCTTCATCCAGCCTGCCATATTGCATGATATACTCTGCATATAAGTTAAATAAGCAGGATGACAATATACAGCCTTGATGGACTCCTTTCCTGGTTTGGAACCAGTCTGTTGTTCCATGTCCAGTTCTAATTGTTGCTTCTTGACATGCCTACAGATTTCTCAGGAGGCAGGTCAGGTGGTCCGGTATTCCCATCTCTTTAAGAATTTTCCATAGTTATGATCCACAGAGTCAACGGCTTTAGTGTAGTCAATAAAACAGAAGTAGATGTTTTCCTGGAACACTCGTGGTTTTTTAATGATCCAACGGATGTTGGCAATTTCATCTCTGGTTCCTCTGCCTTTTCTAAACCCAGCTCAAATGTCTGGGAGTTCACCATTCATGTACTGTCAAAGCCTGGCTTTGAGAAGTTTGAGCATTACTTTGCTAGTGTGTGAGATGAGCACAATTGTGCAGTAGTTTGAACCTTCTTTGGCATTGCCTTTCTTTGAGATTGGAATGAAAACTGACCTTTTCCAGTCCTGTGGCCACTGCTGAGTTTTCCAAATTTGCTGGCATATTGAGTGCATCACTTTCACAGCATCATCTTTTAGAATTTGTAATAGCTCAACTGGAATTCCATCACCTCCACTAGCTTTGTTCCTCCTGATACTTCCTAAGGCCCACTTGACTTCACATTCTAGGATGTCTGGCTCTAGGTGCGTGATCATATCATCTTGGTTATCTGGGTCATGAAGATCTTTTCTATATAGTTCTTCTATGTATTCTTGCTATGTCTTAATATCTTCTGCTTCTCTTAGGTCCGTACCATTTCTGTCCGTTATTGTGCCCTTCTTTGCATAAAATGTTCCTTGGTATTTCTAATTTTCTTGAAGAGATCGCTAGTCTTTTCCATTCTATTATTTTCTTCTTTTTCTTTTCATTGATTACTGAGGAAGGCTTTCTTATCTCTCTTTGCTATGCTTTGGAACTCTGGATTCAAATCGGTTTATCTTTCCTTTTCTCCTTTGACTTTAGCTTCCCTTCTCTTCCCAGCTATTTTTAAGGCTTCCTCAGACAACCATTTTGCTTTTATTTTTATTTTTCTTTTTTAAAATATAAATTTATTTATTTTAATTGGAGGTTAATTACTTTACAATATTGTATTGATTTTGCCATTCATCAACATGAGTCCGCCACAGGTATACACATGTTTCCCATCCTGAACCCCTTCCCTCCTTCCTCCCCATAGCATCCCTCCAGGTCATCCCAGTGCACCAGCCCCAAGCATCCAGTATCATGCTTTTCATTTTCTTTGCATTTCTTTTTGCATTTACTTTTTTTTAGCAATGGTCTTGATCACTGCCTGGTGTACAATTGTCACGAACCTCCATCCATAGTTCTTCAGGCACTCTGTCTATCAGATCTGATCTCTTGAATCTATTTGTCACTTCTATTGTATAACCATAAGGCATTTGATTTAGGTCATACCTGAATAGTCTAGTGGTTTTCTCTACTTTCTTCAATTTAAATCTGAATTTTGCAATAAGGAGTTCATGATCTGAGCCACAGTCAGCTCCCAGTCTTGTTTTTCCTGACTGTAAAGAGCTTTTCCATCTTTGGATTCAAAGAAGATAATCAATCTGATTTCAGTATTGATAATCTTGTGATATCCATGTGTAGAGTCTTCTCTTGTGTTGTTGGAAGAGGGTGTTTGCTATGACCAGTGAGTTCTCTTGGCAAAACTATGTTAACCTTTGCCCTGCTTCATTTTATACTCCAAAGCCACATTTACCTGTTACTCAAGGTATCTCTTGACTTCCTACTTTTGCATTCCAGTCTCCTATGATGAAGAGGACATCTTTTGGAGTGTTAGTTCCAGAAGTTCTTGTAGGTCTTTATCAAACCATTCAACTTTAGCTTCTTCAGCATCACTGGTTGGGGCATAGACTTGTATTACTGTGATATTGAATGGTTTGTCTTGGAACTGAACAGAAATCATTCTGTCAATTTTGAGGTTGCACCCAAGTACTGCATTTTGGACTCCTTTGTTGACTGTGATGGCTACTCCATTTCTTCTAAAGGATTCTTGCCCACAGTAATAGATATAGTGGTCATCTGAGTTAAATTCCCCCATTCCTGTCCATTTTAGTTCAGTGATTCCTAAAATTCCTAAAATGTTGATGTTCACTTTCTGTTGATGCCATCTTCTGTTTGACCACTTCCAATTTATTCATGGACCTAACATTCCAGTTTCCTATGCAATATTGTTCCTTACAGCTTAGGACTTTACTTCCATCACCAGTCACATCCACAGCTGGACGTTGTTTTTGCTTTGGCTCCATCTCTTCACCCTTCTGGAGTTATTTCTACACTCTTCTCTAGTAGCATATTGGGCACCTACTGACCTGGGGAGTTCATCTTTCACTGTCATATCTTTTTGCTTTTTCATACTATCCATGGGCTTCTCAAGGCAAGAATACTGAAGTGGTTTGCCATTGCCTTCTCCAGTGGACCACGTTTTGCCAGAACTCTCCACCATGACCTGTCTGTCTTGGGTGTCCCTACATGGCATGGCTCATAGTTTCTTTGAGTTAGACAAGGCTGTGGTCCATGTGATCAGTTTGATTAGTTTTCTGTGATTATGGTTTTCATTCTGTCTGCCCTCTGAGGGATAAGTATAAACAGCTTCCTGATGGGAGAGACTGACTTGGGGGAAACTGGGTCTTGTTCTAATGGGTGGGTTATGCTCAGTAATCTTTAATCCAATTTTCTGTTGATTGGCAGGGCTGTGTTCCCTCTCTGTTGTTTGACCTGAAACCAAAACTATGGTGGGGGTAATGATGATAAGGGCGACCTCCTTCAAAAGGTCCCCTGCACACACTGCCACACTCAGTGCCCCCCAACTTAGGGGCAGGCCACCACCAACCCATCCCTTCCCCGCATACTCCTGGGCACTCAAAGGCAAGTCTGTGTCAGTCTCTTGTAGGGTCCCTGCTCCTTTCTCCAGGGTCCTAGTGCACACAAGGTTTTGTGTGTGCCCTGCAAGAATCAGTTTCCCCAGCCCTGTGTACATTCTGGCAGCTCTATTATGGGGTTAATGGTGACCTCCTCCAAGAGAGTTTATGCCACACCCAGGTCTGCTGCATCTAGAGCCCCTGTCGCTGCTTCAGGCCAATGCTGAACTGTACCCCTGCAGGAGACACTCAAACACTCTAAGGCAGGTCTGACTCAGGCTCCGTGGGGTCTCCTCATGTGCACAAGGTTTTGTTGAGCCCTTGAGCATTCTGGTGGGTCTGGGGTTTGATTCTAAATGTGATTTTGCCCCTCCTACCTTCTTGCTGGGGCTTCTCTTTTGCTCTTGGATGTGGGGTATCTTTTTTTGGTGGGATCCAACATTCTCCTGTAGATAGTTGTTCAGCAAGTTTCAATTTTGGAGTTCTTGCAGGAGAAGATGAGCGCATGTCCTTTTACTCCACCATCTTGTATTTGTCTATATCTGTACAATTTTTGATTCTGTTTCTGTAGATGGGGTCTGCATGACTTATTCTTTCTGGGGCCTGTACTCTTTGCTGAGAGATCCAGATTTAAATTAAAAGCATATATACATACATATAAGGGCTTCCCTGGTAGTTCAGAGAGTAAGGAATCTTCCTGGAATGCAGGAGACCCTGGTTCAATCCCTGGGTCAGGAAGATCCCCTCGAGAAGGGGACGGCTACCCACTCCAGTATTCTTGGACTTTTCTGGTCGCTCATACAGCAAAGAATCCACCTGCTTTTTAGGCGACCTGGATTCAGTTCCTGGATTGGGAAGGTTCCCTGGAGAAGGGAATAGCTACCCACTTCAGTATTTTTGCCTGGAGAATTCCATGAACAGAGGAGCCTGGCAGGTTACAGTCCACGGGGTCACAAAGAGTCAGACACAATTGATCAACTAACACTTTCACATATATATAGAATGAGGTTTTAATGCTTTGAAAATGATGTGATTGATCTTAATGATGGTTAACTGTGACTTTAAAATGTATTTATAGCTGTTGGCAAAAGAAATGGAAAACAAATAATCTCCCCATTCCCAAGTTAAATGATTGCTTTGTGTTCCTGATAGGATGCCCACATGAAGTACAGAGTATTTACCAGGAAGTCACAGATAAATAACTAAGACAAGGTGAAAGATATGAATTCCATTATCTGTTTTGGGATAGTAAAGAAATTTACTTCCCTTTTTTTCTGTAATGAAGTTTCTCTATGGCAATTGTGGGGAGTTCTTGAATTGTAAGATAAATGACTGTGATTTTTATAGAGTGTTGGTATTTAAACAGAAGTATGAACTATCTGAGGCTTGAGAAAATAAAGGTCTTGTTTTCTCTGGGGATCACTGTCTTATCTGGGGAAATGATCTGTTTCTGAAATGTGCAGTCCTTTTCTGATGCTCTGCTGTACCATGAGAACAGTGAGGTCCTAGGAACCTTGACAACAGCAAAAGCAATGTTCAGCAAACAGGCACAACGCAATTAGAGGGGAAAATATTTTGCCTGGGAAAATATCTCCTTACCTTGTGACCTAATCCACATAACAAATACATTGATTTAGATGTGCTTACTTATGAAATAGAACTTTTCTTTAAATGTTCTCTTACTGAATTTAAGTGCTTTTCATACCTCTATAGTGTGGGTTAATGGATTAGATTTTGAAAATTACATAACTTATCAGGTAAATTTTAATACCAAACTCTCAGTAAATATATGCATGCATATTCATAATTTGTTACTTACACTATTGAACTAATATTATTAAAAGTAGAAAATATAATGACAGAAATTTCAAAAGAATGAGAAGAACTGAAATAAATATTAATTACATTTTTTATCTTTAATACTGTTAAAATACTATTGTGCTAATCCCAAAAATTAGCTAAAACTGGAAAATTTGTAACTAATTATGCTTTAAACAAATCTATATTTGGCACTTCACAATACAGTAACTATACCTGTAACTGGTTTATGTTGATGTATGGCAAAAACCATTACAACAATTGTAAAGTACTTATCCTTCAATTAAAATAAATTAATTAATTTTTAAAAGATCTGGTTCTAGATGATGCTTGCTTTGATACTAGATTTTAAGGCCATTACAGCTGAAAAACTTATTTCAGAAATATACATACATCTAAATGGGTCTGCTTATCAAATAGTAAAATGTTTTTCTATCTCATCTCCAATTTTCCAAAGCATTTGTTGAAAATAAAGTGGCTAAATGTGAATTTCTCCTAATATTAAGCATAATAGGTGCTACATGATATTAACTAGTAAATTCATACTCTATTGAAACTCTTTACTTGGAAGTTCTAAAAACAAATTAGAAAGACATATTTTAATTTTCCAAATATAAAAAGTTTTTTATAATTTTTAAAAAATTTATTTATTTTTAATTGGCTTATTTTATATCAGCTTCAATGGCAAAAATCCCATAAAGTTGGAAATGTTTTTAAACATCAATTTAAAATTCTTTTTCCATAGTGTGAATTTTCTTAAAAAAATAAATATTTGTGACTTGTTAAAAATGTCATCTTCATTTTAAATCCCAAAGTACAGTTTAGGTATGTAAATTTTTTCATAAATATTTTCAGGGTAAACATTTCTTATAATTATTATTTAACAGATTTAAAGATCAGCAAAGTTGACACTTGTGTCTTTTGTAGAAGAAAATTACTCAACTCAGGCTTTAAATGATAACTTTTTAAAGTACTTTGCTGTGAGAGAACCAGTGAATCTCTCGATGATCCAAAAGACTTGTATGTATTCACTCCCCATGCCATATCACAATTATTTCTCCATATTTTAAAAACTCTCCTTTGTTGATACAAAACTGGGGCCAGAACCTAAAGCAAGGGCTCCACCATTGCCCAGTTTCAAGTTTTACTAGTCATATTTTATTATAGGTTGATTGGGGTTATGCAACAGGAGCACTAACTGACATCTTGTAGCAGTTTGTTCATTTGCTTCAGTCCTTTGCTGTAATAACTTGCCTGTAAATGATGCAATGAATGAATTTCACAAGTGGGGCTATCTCTGAGTTTTTAATGCAGATTCCCTTTTCTATTCCTGTCACAGGCAACTATTTTTAGTAGCTCACAAAAAGTAGTTCTTTGTACTCTTCATCACTGAAACAGCACATAGCACATACGATCAGCTGAGACATACCATAATCCACAGTTTCATCCAAAAGAACTCGACTCCCACACGCATGATTTGTTTTCTCCAGTCTTTGGCAGTATTTTCTCTCAGCAGTGTTTGCTTTTAAAAATGGCTTTAGATTGTGCCTCTGTTATTTTCAGTGCATCATTGCAGTCCATTTTTTACTACTGTAAGAAGGAAAGTTTCCTCATTGGTTTATGACACTTGCTTTTCATAATGAAAACCTCAGTGAGTGAGTGAAAGTCACTCAGTCTTGTCTGATTCTTTGCGACCCCATGGACTGTAGCTCACCAGGCTCTTTGTCCAGGGGATTCTCCAGGCAAGAATACTGGAGTGGGTTGCCATTCCCTTCTCTAATGAAAACCTCAAGAGACTCCTAAATACTTACCATAAGTTTTAATAGAGAAATTTGATAAAATGCAATACTGCATAAGACAAAGACTTAGAACATGCTGATTTTCAGTTCAGTTCACTTCAGTTGCTCAGTCGTGTCCGACTCTTTGCGACCCCATGAATCACAGCACGCCAGGCTTCCCTGTCCATCACTAACTCCTGGAGTTCACTCAGACTCACGTCCATCGAGTCAGTGATACCATCCAGCCATCTCATCCTCTGTCGTCCCCTTCTCCTCCTGCCCCCAATCCCTCCCAGCATCACAGTCTTTTCCAATGAGTCAACTCTTTGCATGAGGTGGCCAGAGTACTGGAGTTTCAGCTTTAGCATCATTCCTTCCAAAGAAATCCCAGGGCCGATCTCCTTCAGAATGGACTGGTTGGATCTCCTTGAAGTCCAAGGGACTCTCAAGAGTCTTCTCCAACACCACAGTTCAAACTTATCAATTCTTCAGCGCTCAGCCTTCTTCACAGTCCAACTCTCACATCCATACATGACCACAGGAAAAACCATAGCCTTGACTAGATGGACCTTAGTTGGCAAAGTAATGTCTCTGCTTTTGAATATGCTATCTACCTTGGTCATAACTTTTCTTCCAAGGAGTAAGTGTCTTTTAATTTCATGGCTGCAGTCACCATCTGCAGTGATTTTGGAGCCCAAAAAATAAAGTTTGACACTGTTTCCACTGTTCCCCATCTACTTCCCATGAAGTGATGGGACCAGATGCCATGATCTTTGTTTTCTGAATGTTGATCTTTAAGCCAACTTTTTCACTCTCCACTTTCACTTTCATCAAGAGCCTTCTTAGTTCCTCTTCACTTTCTGCCATAAGGGTGGTGTCATCTGCATATCTGAGGTTATTGATATTTCTCCTCGCAATCTTGATTCCAGTTTGTGTTTCTTCCAGTCCAGTGTTTCTCATGATGTACTCTGCATATTAGTTAAATAAGCAGGGTGACAGTATACATCCTTGATGTACTCCTTTTCCTATTTGGAACCAGTCTGTTGTTCCATGTCCAGTTCTAACTGTTGCTTCCTGACCTGCATACAGATTTCTCAAGAGGCAGGTCAGGTGGTCTGGTATTTCCATCTCTCTCAGAATTTCCCACAGTTTACTGTGATCCACACAGCCAAAGGCTTTGGCATAGTCAATAAAGCAGAAATAGATGTTTTTCTGGAACTCTCTTTTTTTTTTCCCATGACCCAGTGTATGTTGGCAATTTGATCTCTGGTTCCTCTGCCTTTTCTAAAACCAGCTTGAACATCTGGAAGTTCATGGCTGAAGCCTGGCTTGGAGAATTTTGAGCATTACTTTACTAGCATGTGAGATGAGTGCAATTGTGCAGTAGTTTGAGCATTCTTTTGCATTGCCTTTCTTTGGGATTGGAATGAAAACTGACCTTTACCCGTCCTGTGGCCACTGCTGAGTTTGCCAAATTTGCTGGCATATTGAGTGCAGCACTTTCACAGCATCATCTTTCAGGATTTGAAACAGCTCAACTGGAATTCCATCACCCCCACTGGCTTTGTTCATAGTAATGCTTTCTAAGGCTCACTTGACTTCACATTCCAGGATGTCAGGCTCTAGATAAGTGATCACACCATCGTGATTATCAGGGTCGTGAAGATCTTTTTTGTACAGTTCTTCTGTGTATTCTTGCCACCTCTTCTTAATATCTTCTGCTTCTGTTAGGTCCAGACCATTTCTGTCCTTTATCGAGCCCATCTTTGCATGAAATGTTCCCTTGATATCTCTAATTTTCTTGAAGAGATCTCTAGTCTTTCCCATTCTGTTCTTTTCCTTTATTTCTTTGCATTGATAGATGAAGAAGGCTGTCTTATCTCTTCTTGCCATTGTCTGGAACTCTGCATTCAGATGCTTATATCTTTCCTTTTCTGCTTTGCTTTTCACTTCTCTTCTTTTCACAGCTATTTGTAAGGCCATACAGCTATTTTGCTTTTTTGCATTTGTTTTCCATGGGGATGGTCTTGATCCCTGTCTCCTGTACAATGTCATGAACCTCATTCCATAGTTCATCAGGCACTCTATCTATCAGATCTTGGCCCTTAAATCTATTTCTCACTTCCACTGTATAATCATAAGGGATTTGACTTAGGTCATACCTGAATAGTCTAGTGGTTCCCTACTTTCTTCAATTTAAGTCTGAACTTGGTAATAAAGAGTTCATGATCTGAGCCACAGTCAGCTCCTGGTCTTGTTTTTGTTGACTGTATACAGCTTCTCCATCTTTGTCTGCAAAGAATATCATCAATCTGATTTTGGTGTTGACCATCGGGTGATGTCCATGTGTAGAGTCTTCTCTTGTGTTGTTGGAAGAGGGTGTTTGCTATGACCAGTGCATTTTCTTGACAAAACTCTATTAGCCTTTGCCCTGCTTCATTCCATATTCCAAGGCCAAATTTGCCTGTTACTGCAGGTGTTTCTTGACCTCCTACTTTTGCATTCCAGTCCCCAATAACAAAAAGGACATCTTTTTTGGGTGTTAGTTCTACAAGGTCTTGTAGGTCTTCATAGAACGTTCAACTTCGGCTTCTTCAGCATTACTGATTGGGGCATAGACTTGGATTGCTGTGATATTGAATGGTTTGCCTTGGAAATGAACAGAGATCATTCTGTCATTTTTGAGATTGCATCCAAGTACTGCATTTCGGACTCTTTTGTTGACCATGATGGCTACTCCATTTCTTCTGAGGAATTCCTGCCCGCTGTAGTAGATATAATGGTCATTTGAGTTAAATTCACCCATTCCAGTCCAGATTAGTTCACTGATTCCTAGAATATTGATGTTCACTCTTGCCATCTCTTGTTTGACCACTTCCAATTTGCCTTGATTCATGGACCTGACATTCCAGGTTCCTATGCAATATTGCTCTTTACAGCATTGGACCTTGCTTCTATCACCAGTCACATCCACAGCTGGATATTGTTTTTGCTTTGGCTCTATCCCTTCATTCTATCTGGAGTTATTTCTCCACTGATCTCCAGTAGCATATTGGGCACCTACTGACCTTGGGAGTTCCTCTTTCAGTATCCTATCATTTTGCCTTTCATACTGTTCATGGGGCTCTCAAGGCAAGAATACTGAAGTGGTTTGCCATTTCCTTCTCCAGTGGACCATATTCTGTCAGACCTCTCCACCATGACCTGCCCATCTTGGGTTGCCCCATGGGCATGACTTAGTTTTGTTGAGTTAGATAATGCTGATTTTAAGGGATGTTTATATTTTGGTTGTTCATTTTCTTGTATGTTGCTAATGTGATGGCTTTATATGGTCACTAATATATTAAGGTACCGAGTGCACTTAAATTGAGATTAATTTATTATCATACACACACACATGTACACACACACATATTCCAAATACTCTTCTTGATTATTTTGAATTATCAGGTATTGCTTCTAAGTAATAATGAAAAACTTGTATAAAAAGTCTGAGATGTCAACTCTACCATTTAAATATTGGCTTGAGCTTGGATGAGTAGTATTAGCTGCAATCTGTAGTTCCTTTCAAGAATCTTTTAAATATATCTGTCTATGTTGTATAAGTTATCTTCCTTTAGTTTTGTTAAAACTAAATAATGTAATTATGAATCCACTTACTGAGTCCAAGCAAACTGAACCCTGCAATTAGATAAAATACAATCAAAGAGAAGAGATGATGAAAATATTACTGTTAACCCTCCTGGTCTAAAAAATCTCTTCCTTTGTTTTGTTCTCTCCTTAATGATTTTATGTCTTTAGTACCTGATTCACTTTCAGTAAGAAAATGCGAGTTACTCATTTACTTTGCCAGTAAATTATTTTCGGAGTCTTGAATTTGTAATACTACTCTTCTAGTAAGTTTTTAACTTAGCGTTTCCTTCTAAAGCATTTAAAGACACAGCCCTTCTAATCATAGAGTTTTATGGTTGATTATACATCTATTCTCTATGTTTAAAGATATTCTTCCTGATTGTATAGTTAATACCTATCATTATATAAAAACGTGAAGACTAAAGTGTAAAGAAGGAAACGTAAAATGCCCATAAATCTAACCACATGGAGAGAATTTCTATGGTGATTTCTGTAAATAAACTTCCATCTATGAAGCTAGGCATGTACATATGTGTCAACTTATTTACATTTTTAAACATGTTAAAATGGGAATCATGCTTTACTTACTGTTTTGTAGCTGTTTCTTAAAACATTGTATACATCTAGTTCTAAAATTTTCACTAAGTTATTCTTTTCCATGTAAACTATTCCTTTCCCTATAAATCCCTATAACCTCCCTGTAAGCTTTTTTTTTTAAATTTTAATTTTTACTTTATTTTACTTGACAATACTGTATTGGTTTTGCCATACATTGACATGAATCCACCACGGGTGTACATGCGTTCCCAAACATGAACCCCCCCTCCCACCTCACTCCCCATAACATTTCTCTGGGTCATCACCGTGCACCAGCCCCAAGCATGCTGTATCCTGCATCATAGACTGGCGATTCGATTCTTACATGATAGTATACATGTTACAATGCCATTCTCCCAAATCATCACACCCTCTCCCTCTCCCTCTGAGTCCAAAATCCGTTATACACATCTGTGTCTTTTTTGCTGTCTTGCATACAGGGTCGTCATTGCCATCTTTCTAAATTCCATGTATATGTGTTAGTATACTGTATTGGTGTTTTTCTTTCTGGCTTACTTCACTCTGTATAATAGGCTCCAGTTTCATCCATCTCATCAGAACTGATTCAAATGTATTCTTTTTAATGGCTGAGTAATACTCCATTGTGTATATGTACCACAGCGTTCTTATCCATTCATCTGCTGATGGACATCTAGGTTGTTGCCATGTCCTGGCTATTATAAACAGTGCTGCGATGAACATTGGGGTACATGTGTCGCTTTCAATTCTGGTTTCCTTGGTGTGTATGCCCAGCAGTGGGATTGCTGGGTCATAAGGTAGTTCTATTTGCAATTTTTTAAGGAATCTCCACACTGTTCTCCAAAGTGGCTGTACTAGTTTGCATTCCCACCAACAATGTAGGAGGGTTCCCTTTTCTCCACACCCTCTCCAGCATAAATTGCTTGCAGATTTTTGGATCACAGACATTCTGACTGGTGTGAAGTGGTACCTCATTGTGGTCTTGATTTGCATTTCTCTAATAATGAGTGATATTGAGCATCTTTTCATCTGTTTGTTAGCCATTTGTATGTCTTCTTTGGAGAAATGTCTATTTAGTTCTTTGGCCCATTTTTTGATTGGGTCGTTTATTTTTCTGGAATTAAGCTGCATAAGTTGCTTGCATATTTTTGAGATTAGTTGTTTGTCAGTTGCTTCATTTGCTATTATTTTCTCCCATTCCAAAGGCTGTCTTTTCACCTTGCTTATATTTTCCTTTGTTGTGCAGAAGCTTTTAATTTTAATTAGATCCCATTTTTTTATTTTTGCTTTTATTTCCAGAATTCTGGGAGGTGGATCATAGAGGATCCTGCTGTGATTTATGTCAGAGAGTGTTTTGCCTATGTTCTCCTCTAGGAGTTTTATAGTTTCTGGCCTTACATTTAGATCTTTGATCCATTTTGAGTTTATTTTTGTGTGTGGTGTTAGAAAGTGATCTAGTTTCATTCTTTTACAAGTGGTTGACCAGTTTTCCCAGCACCACTTGTTAAAGAGATTGTCTTTACTCCATTGTATATTCTTGCCTCCTTTGTCAAAGATAAGGTGTCCATATGTGTGTGGATTTATCTCTGGGCTTTCTATTTTGTTCCATTGATCTATATTTCTGTCTTTGAGCCAGTACCATACTGTCTTGATGACTGTGGCTTTGTAGTAGAGCCTGAAGTCAGGCAAGTTGATTCCTCCAGTTCCATTCTTCTTTCTCAAGATTGCTTTGGCTATTCGAGGTTTTTTGTATTTCCATACAAATCTTGAAATTATTTGTTCTAGTTCTGTGAAAAATATGGCTGGTAGCTTGATAGGGATGGCACTGAATTTGTAAATTGCTTTGGGTAGTATACTCATTTTCACTATATTGATTCTTCTGATCCATGAACATGGTATATTTCTCCATCTATTAGTGTCCTCTTTGATTTCTTTCATCAGTGTTTTATAGTTTTCTATATATAGGTCTTTAGTTTCTTTAGGTAGATATATCCCTAAGTATTTTATTCTTTTCATTGCAATGGTGAATGGAATTGTTTCCTTAATTTCTTTTTCTACTTTCTCATTATTGGTGTATAGGAAAGCAAGGGATTTCTGTGTGTTGATTTTATATCCTGCAACTTTACTATATTCATTGATGAGCTCTAGTAATTTTCTGGTGGAGTCTTTAGGGTTTTCTATGTAGAGGATCATGTCATCTGCAAACAGTGAGAGTTTTACTTCTTCTTTTCCAATGTGGATTCCTTTTATTTCTTTTTCTGCTCTGATTGCTGTGGCCAAAACTTCCAGAACTATGTTGAATAGTAGCGGTGAAAGGGGGCGCCCTTGTCTTGTTCCTGACTTTAGGGGAAATGCTTTCAATTTTTCCCCATTGAGGATAATGTTTGCTGTGGGTTTGTCATATATAGCTTTTATTATGTTGAGGTATATTCCTTCTATTCCTGCTTTCTGGAGAGTTTTTATCATAAATGGATGTTGAATTTTGTCAAAGGCCATCTCTGCATCTATTGAGATAATCATATGGCTTTTATTTTTCACTTTGTTAATGTGGTGAATTACATTGATTGATTTGTGGAATTTGAAGAATCCTTATATCCCTGGGATAAAGCCCACTTGGTCATGGTGTATGATCTTTTTAATGTGTTGTTGGATTCCGATTGCTAGAATTTTGTTGAGGATTTTTGCATCTATGTTCATCAGTGATATTGGCCTGTAGTTTTCTTTTTTTGTGACATCTTTGTCAGGTTTTGGTATTAGGGTGATGGTGGCCTCATAGAATGCGTTTGGAAGTTTACCTTCCTTTGCAGTTTTCTGGAAGAGTTTGAGTAGGATAGGTGTTAGCTCTTCTCTAAATTTTTGGTAGAATTCAGCTGTGAAGCCGTCTGGACCTGGGCTTTTGTTTGCTGGAAGATTTCTGATTACAGTTTCAATTTCCGTGCTTGTGATGGGTCTGTTAAGATTTTCTATTTCTTCCTGGTTCAGTTTTGGAAAATTGTACTTTTCTAAGAATTTGTCCATTTCTTCCACGTTGTCTATTTTATTGGTATATAACTGCTGATAGTAGTCTCTTATGACCCTTTGTATTTCTGTGTTGTCTGTTGTGATCTCTCCATTTTCATTTCTAATTTTATTGATTTTATTTTTCTCCCTTTGCTTCTTGATGAGTCTGGCTAATGGTTTGTCAATTTTATTTATCCTTTCAAAGAACCAGCTTTTGGCTTTGTTGATTTTTGCTATGGTCTCTTTTGTTTCTTTTGCATTTATTTCTGCCCTAATTTTTAAGATTTCTTTCCTTCTACTAACTCTGGGGTTCTCCATTTCTTCCTTTTCTAGTTGCTTTAGGTGTAGAGTTGGGTTATTTATTTGACTTTTTTCTTGTTTCTTGAGGTATGCCTGTAATGCAATGAACTTTCCCCGTAGCAGTGCTTTTATAGTGTCCCACAGGTTTTGGGTTGTTGTGTTTTCATTTTCATTAGTTTCTATGCATATTTTGATTTCTTTTTTGATTTCTTCTGTGATTTGTTGGTTATTCAGAAGTGTGTTGTTCAACCTCCATATGTTGGGATTTTTAATAGTTTTTCTCCTGTAATTGAGATCTAATCTTACTGCATTATGGTCAGAAAAGATGCTTGGAATGATTTCAATTTTTTAAATTTATCAAGGTTAGATTTATGGCCCAGGATGTGATCTATCCTGGAGAATGTTCCATGAGCACTTGAAAAAAAGGTGAAATTCATTGTTTTGGGGTGAAATGTCCTATAGATATCAATTAGGTCTAATTGATCTAATGTATCATTTAAAGTTTGCATTTCTTTGTTGATTTTCTGTTTAGTTGATCTGTCCATAGGTGTGAGTCGGGTATTAAAGTCTCCCACTATTATTGTGTTATTGTTAATTTCCCCTTTCATACTTGTTAGCATTTGTCTTACATATTGCAGTGCTCCTATGTTGGGTGCATACATATTTATAATTGTTATATCTTCTTCTTGGATTGATCCTTTGATCATTATGTAGTGGCCTTCTTTGTCTCTTTTCACAGCCTTTGTTTTAAAGTCTATTTTATCGGATATGAGTATTGCCACTCCTGGTTTCTTTTGGTCTCTATTTGCATGGTATATCTTTTTCCAGCCCTTCATTTTCAGTCTGTATGTGTCCCTTGTTTTGAGGTGGGTCTCTTGTAAGCAACATATACAGGGGTCTTGTTTTTGTATCCATTCGGCCAGTCTTTGCCTTTTGGTTGGGGCATTCAACCCATTTATGTTTAAGGTAATTATTGATAAGTATGATCCTGTTACCATTTACTTTATTGTTTTGGGTTCGGGTTTATACACCCTTTTTGTGTTTCCTGTCTAGAGAATATCCTTTAGAATTTGTTGGAGAGCTGGTTTGGTGGTGCTGAATTCTCTCAGCTTTTGCTTGTCTGTAAAGCTTTTGATTTCTCCTTCGTATTTGAATGAGATCCTTGCTGGGTACAGTAATCTGGGCTGTAGGTTATTTTCTTTCATCACTTTAAGTATGTCTTGCCATTCCCTCCTGGCCTGAAGAGTTTCTATTGAAAGATCAGCTGTTATCCTTATGGGAATCCCCTTGTGTGTTATTTGTTGTTTTTCCCTTGCTGCTTTTAATATTTGTTCTTTGTGTTTGATCTTTGTTAATTTGATTAATATGTGTCTTGGGGTGTTTCACCTTGGGTTTATCCTATTTGGAACTCTCTGTGTTTCTTGGACTTGGGTGATTATTTCCTTCCCCATTTTAGGGAAGTTTTCAACTATTATCTCCTCAAGGATTTTCTCATGGTCTTTCTTTTTGTCTTCTTCTTCTGCGACTCCTATAATTCGAATGTTGGAGCATTTCATATTGTCCTGGAGGTCTCTGAGATTGTCCTCATTTCTTTTAATTCATTTTTCCTGTTTCCTCTCTGATTCATTTATTTCTACCATTCTATCTTCTATTTCACTAATCCTATCTTCTGCCTCTGTCATTCTGCTATTTGTTGTTCTGATCTCATTTATGGCGTTATTCATTATATATTGACTCTTTTTTATTTCTTCTAGGTCCTTGTTAAACCTTTCTGGCATCTTCTCAATCCTTGTCTCTAGGCTATTTATCTGTGATTCCATTTTGATTTCAAGATTTTGGATCATTTTCACTATCAATATTCGGAATTCTTTCTCAGGTAGATTCCCTACCTCTTCCTCTTTTGTTTGGTTTGGTGGGCAACTCTCCTGTTCCTTTACCTGCTGAGTATTCCTCTGTCTCTTCATTTTGATTATATTGCTGCGTTTGGGGTGGCCTTTTTATACTCTGGGAATTTGTGGAGTTCTCTTTATTGTGGAGCTTCCTCACTGTGGGTGGGGTTGTATCAGCGGCTTGTCTGGGTTTCCTGGTTAGGGAGGCTTGTGTTGGAGTTCTGGTGGGTGGAGCTGGGTTTCTTCTCTCTGGAGTGCAGTGGAGTGACCAGTAATGGGTTATGAGATGTCAAAGGTTTTGGAGTAACTTTGAGCTGCCTGTATATTGAAGCTCAGGGGTGTGTTCCTGTGTTGCTGGAGAATTTGCGTGGTATGTCTTGTTCTGGAACTTGTTGGTCCTTGGGTGGAGCTTGGTTTCAGTGTAGGTATGGGGGCATTTGATGAGCTCCTATTGATTAATGTTCCCTGAATTCAGGAGTTCTCTGATGTTTTCAGGCTTTGGACTTAAGCCTCCTGCTTCTGGTTTTCAGTTTTATTTTTACAGTAGCCTCTAGACTTCTCCATCTATACAGCACCGATGATAAAACATCTAGGTTAAAGATGAAAAGTTTCTCCACATTGAGGGACACTCAGAGAGGTTCACTGAGTTACAAGGAGAAGAGAAGAGGGAGGGGGTAGTTAGAGGTGACTGGAATGAGATGCGGTGAGATCAAAAGAGGAGAGAGCAAGCTAGCCAGTAGTCACTTCCTTATGTGCGTTCCATAGTCTGGACTGCTCAGAGGTATTTAAGGAGTTATAGAGAGAAGAGGAGAGGGAGGAAGTAGACAGAGGTGACCAGGAGGATAAGAGAGAGGAATGAGAAGGAGAGAGACAAATCCTGCCAGTAACCAGTTCCTTAGGTGTTCTCCACCGTCTGGAACACACAGAGATTCACAGAGTTGGATAGAGAAGAGATGGGGGAGAAAAGAGACAGAGGCCACCTGGTGAGGAAAAAGGAGAGTCCAGAGGAGGAGAGAGTGGTCAAGCCAGTAATCTCGCTCTCAGGTAAAATTGGGTAGTGAAGTTTGGGTTTTTAAATGTACAAAATTGACAACAAAAACCAAAGAGCAAAGATTAAAAATCTAGAGTAGAGGTTGGATTTTCAAAAATACAGTATTAAAGAAAAGAAGCAGAAGGAAAAAGGAAAAAAGAAAAAAAAAGAGAAGAAAAAAAAAGCCACAAGAATTATTTAAAAAAAAAACAAACACCAATAACCACCCAAAGACTATATATGGTGTTTGCCTTAAAAAAAAAGAAAAAAAGAGTCGTTTTTTTTTAAATAGTAATAATAGGTTATAGAAATAAAAATTAGAGGAGAAATAGAAGACTTAACTATTAAAAAAAAAGTTAGAAAAAAAAAGGTATGATTGTAAAAATAGTAAAAATATATCTGGCCCTTCTCTGATGTTGTGGGCAGTGTGGAGTCACTTCCAAGGCGGTTCCCTCTGTTTAACTTCTTCTTTATGCTGGTTTTTTAGGCTCACTAGTTCAGTCGCGCTGTGGGGAGGGGGTATGCTGCAAACAAATAGCGCTGTTGTGTGCACACAGTGTCTCAGCCCCACTTGACCTGTCCCTTCTCGCGGCGCACAAACCGCTCCAGCTCTACGATGCTCAGCCGGGAACCGTCTGAGGCCGGCCCTAGGCTGCGTGCCCTTCCCCGGTCTAAGCCGCTCAGGTTCGGCGCTCAGGTAGCCCTCAGAGGCTCAGATTCGGCTGGGACTGCGTTTTGTGCCCTTCCCGGGTCCGAGTAGCTCAGGAGTTTGGCGAGCGCGATCGCTGCGACTTGTCGCCTTTTCTGCCTCTGCTGCTCAGTTTTCTGGGTGGACCGCTGGCGCCCCTTGTGAGGCAGATGGTGACTGTCCAGCACCCCCAGACGTCTTAGCAAAGAAGCCTGCTTGCAGTTAGGTAAGTAAAGTCTCTCCGGGTCTGCAATTGCCCCTTTCCAGCCCTTACGGCTCTGGCTGCCTGTCCCCGGCGGGGGATGGTCTGGAGCCGGGTTTTTCTGTTCCGTTTTTGTTCTGGGCTCGGTCCTGGCGGTGTCTTATGTTCGAGCTTTTCGCATGGTAGCTATCCCACAGTCTGGTTTGCTAGCCCAAGTTAGATCGTTCTGGTTGCGCGTGGGGCGTTCCTGCCCGATTCTTACAAAGCACTGCAGCCCGCGCCTCCCACGCTTCCCTGCCCTGCCCTTCCTAGTGGCGGATGCAGACGTCTGTGCTGCTTTTCCACTGGGGGAGTTACTGTTGGGCTTGTAATCGCTTGGTTTTAATTATTTATTTATTTTTCCCTTCCTGTTATGTTGCCCTCTGTGTTTCCAAGGCTCGCCACAGACTCGGCAGGGAGAGTGTTTCCAGGTGTTTGGAAACCTCTCTTCTTAAAATTCCCTTCCCAGGATGGGCTTCCCTTCCCGGGTCGGAGCTCCCTCCCCACCTCCTTTGTCTCCTTTTTCATCTTTTATATTTTTTCCTACCTGTTTTTGAAGACAATGGTCTGCTTTTCTGGTTGCCTGATGTCCTCTGCCAGCCTACAGAAGTTGTTTTGTGGAGTTTGCTCAGCGTTGAAATGTTCTTTTGAGGAATTTGTGAGGGAGAAAGTGGTCTTCAACTTTCTGTCTTGCTATTTTGTATAAGTGCAAATTAAGTCACCTGACTCCTTAAGAATCTATCTTCCTTTTGTGGCTAGGCCATCATTTAAAGTCACCAGACTTTAAGTTACCAAACTCCTCAAGTCACCAGACTCCTCAAGAATCTATCTTCCTTTTGTGGCTAGGCCATCATCTAAAGAAAGGCATGCACAGGACATGTCATAAGAAATTAACTATAGATTCTTTTTTTTTTAGGTCAAAATACAAGAGAAACATTTTATTGATATTTGTAAATTCTTAGGATATGGAGATATCTATCCATGATTATGAAGGTTCTTATAACTCTGTAAAATATTTTTAATAAGGATACCTTGAAGGCAATTGGGCTGATGTTTAGGACACTGAAGCTGTGGTTCAGCATACTTGCTCAGCAAACCCAGAAAAGTTTTAGATATTTTCTAAAGCCATTGTACAGAAAAGTCCTAGAATGACATAAGACCAAGCTTTACAAGCCTTCGTAAATGTCAAGAACAAGCAGCAATCTGAAGGAAAAGTATTTGCTAACTTATATAATGACAGGAAATAAACTAATTGTAGTACTGCAGGCTCAGTTATATTGATTGATAGATTCGTGGCCGGCTGTCCCAAAGGTCTGAATTTTAGATTCAATAACTTACTGCCATTTTACAAGTAAACTATATCTTTATTTCCAAATCCAACTCATTTTGTGAAAGGAATAGAGGCAAACATTAAGATGAAAAACAAGATTTCTGTGGAAACTGAGTCTGTGAGGGTAGAATTAGGAAAGAGCAGTTGAAGAATCTTTGTTCTGGTCTAAGGAAATGGTTATTTTAAATCGTTACTTACCATATAATAGTATTTTTCTCCCTATATGCAAAATGGAAAGTCTAATGTTTTCCAGTTGCAAACAAGCACTGGAAATTTAAGTAATGACTTTAAACTGTCATGTAAATACAATTCCATTTGGAAGTTCCCTGGTGGCTCACTGGTAAAAAACCTGCCTGCCAGGGTAGGAGAAGTAAATTGGATCCATGGGTCAGGCAGATGCCCTGGAGAAGGAAATGGCAACCCATTTTAGTATTCTTGCCTGGGAAATCCCATGGACGGAGGAAGAAGCCTAGATAGGCTGCAGTCCACAGGGTCACAAAAGAGCTGGACCTGACTTAGTGATTAAATAACAACTCAGGGTCATTTGATTGCTAACGATATGCTTTTTGTTTTAAATATGTAAATGTTGATGGAATGGCATGAAAAAGCTATTTTCTTTTCTAGAATGGTGATTGAGAGCAGAAATAAGAAGAATAAAACGTCTTGCATAGCTTGTTGGGGAATTTGAACTAATCTTGTGTGTGTGTGTGTGTTAGTAGCTCAGTCGTATCTGACTCTTTGTGACCCCAGGGAGTGTAGCCTGCCAGGCCCCTCTGTCCTTGGAATTCTCCAGGCAAGAATACTGGAGTGAGTTGCCATTCCCTTCTCCAGGGGATCTTCCCCACCCAAGAATTGAACCCAGGTCTTCTGCTTTGCAGGTGGATTCTTTTTACCATCTAAGCCACAAGGGGAACCTAGGTTTCTATAAATTTATAGTATGAATCAGCATGCCAAGAAACACATAGCAATTTGGGGAAATCCAATTCTTCCCAATTTTGGTGACCTTTCCTGCTGTCATAAACTGGTCATTTATAATCTTCTGTCCTTGAATAATTAGCTAGCAATGAGGCACTGATGGCAAAATGTCATAAAACTGTTACTTACAATATTTGTATCCAACGTCAAGTTCCTTACTCTCATAACACATACTAAACAGTCAATGACCATTTATAGCAATATCTGCTTTTGCATTGCCAGGAAACCAGGAAAATGAAGTTGTCTGAACAAGATTATGATGTGGAATTTGATGAGATGTTGGAGAAGGGAGACATGTTATCTTTTAAATCCTCCCAGAGGGAAATTTTAAGTAAAACATAGCTCTTCTGCTTTCTCTTTCATCTTTTTGTTTTCTGTTTAGCTTTACCCCTTCCTTTAAAATTTTTTTTTTAATTTGGGAAATTTGATATGTTACAATTTATAACAATTTATAATAAGTTGGGCAGCATGCTATTTTGATACATTTATGTTTTGTTTTTTATCTTTTAATTTTTAATTAATTTTTATTGGAGTATAATTGCTTTACAATGTTGTGTTAGGTTCTGCTGTACAACAAACTGAATCAGTATATGTATATGTATATCCCCTCTTTTTTGGATTTCCTTCCCATTTAGGTCACCACAGAGGATTGAGTAGAGTTCCCTGTGCTATTTAGTAGGTTCTCATTAGTTATCTATTTTAAACATAGTATCTGTAGTGTATATATGTTGATCACAGTATCCCAATTCATCCCACTTCCCTCTTCCGTTGGGTATCCACACATTTTTTCTCTACGTCTGCCTCTATTTCTGCTTTGCAAATAAGATCATCTATGCCATTTTTCTAGGTTCCACATATATGTGTTCAGTTCAGTTCAATTCAGTCACTCAGTCGTGTCTGACTCTTTGTGACCCCATGAATCGCAGCACGCCAGGCCTCCCTGTCCATCACCAACTCCCGGAGTTCACTCAGACTCGCGTCCATCGAGTCAGTATATGTGTTAGTGTATGATATTTGTTTTTCTCTTTCTGACTTACTTCACTCTGTATGACAGACTAGGTCCATCCATGTCTCTGCAAATGGCACAGTATCATTCCTAAAAAGGGTGGGTAATATTCCATTATGTGTATGAAATACATCTTCTTTATCCATTCATCTGTCAGTGGACATTTACATTGCTTCTATGTCCTGGGTATTGTAAATAGTGCTATAGTCAACACTGCGGTTCATGTATCTTTTTGAATTATGGTTTTCTCCAGGTCATTTTTATATTGTAATTGCCACTTTATTAAGCAGAGGGACTTCCTTGGTGGCTCAGATGGTAAAGCATCTGTCTACAATGTGGGAGACCCGGGTTTGATCCCTGGGTCGGGAAGATCCCCTGGAGAAGGAAATGACAATCCACTCCAGTACTATTGCTTGGAAAATCCCATGGACAGAGGAGCCTGATAGGCTACAGTCCATGGGGTCGCAAAGAATCAGACACGACTGAGCAACTTCACTTTCACTTTCACTTTTATTAAGCAGGGTGAGGACTGCCATCCCTATCTTCTACCCTGCCCAAAGTTCAGGGCCAGAATGAGGTTCCCTAATGAAATCCCTCAGCCTGAAAGAGCCTCCACTTAGAACAGCATCTCAAATGCATTTCCCTTGAATTTCTCTCTACAACAGCAGTAAGCTTCTCATGGCAATAGGACATATTCAATATCGAGTTAAGAAGGGACTTCTGACAAAGTCACCTCCTTTTTTCATCTCTGTTAAATAGTTTGCATGAGTAATTATCTCACAAAATTAGTCAAACAATGTCCAAGTTGGTGGAGTCTACATGCTTGGATATATAATATATGACTAACGTAGAAAATATTTCATTTACTTGCAGGTTCCTTGCAGTGACTGACTTGTGCCAAGTGAAATATTAAGTGTAAACAAATGGTTACCAAACTGTATTCTTAAGGGGTGGTCACTGCTAACATTGGTTTTTATGCAAGTTTGGCACAATGCTTAATTGCTTGTGTTGATCTTGGAAAGATTGAGCAGGAGATCTTGAAAGATTATAAAAATATGTCCCTTGTTGATAGAAAAAGCAGTATATCTGGATAAAGATACACGTTGCATTTGGAATGGGGTTCTGTAGGATAAATGATGTCAAACTCCCCTACTTCTCTTTAGTTTAATCTGTGGAAACTATCTGCATTGCACCCTCCTACTTTTGATGTCAGTTAATAATTTCTGGGATTTCTAAAGATCCTTGAAAGCCCTGTGTTTTGGTGGGCAAGGAGAAGCAAAGTATTATGGATATAAGACTAGGGATGGGGGGGTTGGTGAATAAATTTGGGACATGAAGCAGTAGGAGAAAACTTTTAATTTCTTTTTCTGGACCCTTGCAGATCCTCCTATTTCATTTCAGTTTCTCCATCTGCTGACATTTTGGAAACAAAAGCCAAGAGCAGTATATCACATAAGCAGCTCCAGGCATAAGGCTGTTTCAAACAAAAATTGATCTTTCAAAAATCTTTAATCACGTAGGAATGGCATGCTGTGAATGCTTTCAGGGAGTAAATTTACTGCTGATTTAAGATTAGCCTAACCTAGGTACTATATGGTAGTTTGGTTTCATTTTGATTCTTGGTCAAAACAAAGTAGCCCTGAATGTAATTTATAACCAAAATGAATCATAGAATGGAGCAGACATTCATTACAAATTATCTTATTGAAATTCCTAATGTTTGGGTCCAGATCTGTAATCAGATCTTATACATGAAAGCTTGTCATTACATTGAAAAGGAGGAAGTAAAAGCTTGGAAAAACAAACATATGAAGCAAGAAGGAGGAAAAAGATGCCTCCCACCATAAAGTGACGGAGTGATTTTCCCTCCATAAAAAAGCTGCGATATAATGGAACTGGTTTTGGATGAAAACTAAGAGAAAAGGCTCCTTGGGTCCTTCTACATTTGTCCTCTTGAGATCTTCAGCTTCCCCATCATGCAGCTGCGAATGTTTCTCCTGGGTCCATCTGCTCTCTCACCATCACCACGGGTGACCTCTCTGTAGGCATTTCCTAGCAGTTAATGACTGGCTAGTTTAAGCGCCCTGGGCTTTGCCTCAGGCTCTTAACTAGCATCTCGTTAACTAGCGGGAAATGTGTTTTCTTTCTGTTGCTTACTTTTATATATTCTTAATAGAACAGAAGGTGCCTTGGCTGTGGTAGACGCTGTTATACCTTCAGCGTCTCATTTGTAAATAACCCTGTTATGAGTAATAGGAAGTGATCCAGCTGGTTGTAAAAAGACACACGTTTAATGGGCAACTCCTGGTGGACTAATGGATTTGCTTGAAAAAACATTGCACCTGCAGGACACATTGCTCTGTTTTTTGTTCCAAACATAATGAATCTGCGTTCTAACAGGGATGCATGCGAATCTCTTTGGGAGTTATAAACCTTGAAATATACAGAGAAAATATTTTTGAAAAATAGAATTACCTCATTTTTCTCCCTAGAGACCAACATCATACCATCTGAGCATCCTTCTTTCCTAAGGTTTGGTAATTTCCAGGTACAAGGGAGAGACACTTTTCTATACAACGTAATGCCCCTTTGACATTTTAGACCTGGGCCATGCAACTCAGGACTTCCCTGGTCACTCAGACGGTAAGGAATCTGCCTGCAATGCGGGACACACGGGTTCCATCCCTGGGTTGGGAAGATCTCCTGGAGAAAGAAATGGCAATCCATTCCAGTATTTTTGCCTGGAGAATTCCATGGACAGAGGAGCCTGGAAAGCTACAGTCCATGGAGTCACAAAGAGTTAGACACGACTGAGCGACTGACACATACACACACCATATAACTTATGAGTATACTCTAAGAGTGTGACCATTGTTGCCTTCCTTGGTCATTACTATTCTGCCTCTTTCTGACATTGGAATAGTAGATCCAGTATACTCTGGTGCTGGGTGCTCAGTTGTGTCCGACTCTTTGCGACCCCATGGACAGTAGCCTGCCAAACTCTTCAGTCCATGGGATGTTTAAAGGCACCAATACTGGAGTGGGTTGTCATACCCTCCACCAGGGTATCTTCCCGGCCTGGGGATTGAACCCATACATCTCCTACATTTCCTGCATTGGCAAGTGGATTCTTTACCAGTGAGACAACTGGGAAGCCCATCTAATATACTAGTGATGGCATTTACTTTGTCGACATTTGATTCCTGCTTAACTTGGTGGCCTAATGTTTTAGGCTAATTTTCTGTAGCTGTAAAAACATTTCTGGGGCACTTATTGCAATTCTAGACTTATTCTTTAAATATTTAGTATCCACTGAAACCAGGCAGCGCATCATGTTGTCCCTTGAACATGACCCGATGCCTAGCTTTGGCTGCAATCACACAGTCGCTAAGGTTACACACTCTGATATCAGAATGACAGCATCTCTAGCTCAGTGACTTTGGCAAATTACTTAACCTTACTGTGCTTCAGTTTCCTCATTTGTAAATTTCATAATTATTAAAATGTCTGACTTAACTAAGTCATAGTAGGTGACAAAGGCAGGCCTGGCCTTCTGACAATGCCATGGTTTCTCAACCTCAACACAGTGACATCCTAGGTCAGGTCATTCTTGGTTGTGGAGGGCTGTCTTGAGCATTGTAGCAGCATTCTTGTCTTCTACCCCTAGACTCCAGTAGCAACTTCCCCACAAGTTGTTGTGAGCAAAAATATTTCCAGGTATTACTGAATGCAAAGTACAATCACCATGAGAGCTACTATTTTATCTGGTACTCATGACAATATACCACAGATGTATGGATGTGTGTTCTTGTATTAGTTTGCTAAATGAAAAAGTGAAATTTGCTCAGTTGTGTCTGACTCTTTGTGACACCATAGCCTATACAGTCCATGGAATTCTCTAGGCCAGAATACTGGAGTGGCTAGCTTTTCCCTTTTCCAGGGGATCTTCCCAACCCAGGGATCAAACCCAGGTCTCCTGCATTGCAGGCAGATGCCTACCAGCTGAGCCACAAGGGAAGTCCAAGAATACTGGAGTAGGTTTGCTAAGACTACAGTAATACAATGCCACAGACTGGGTGGCTTAAGCAACAGTTTTATTGTTTCATGGTTCTAGAGTCTAGAAGTCCAAAATCAAGGTGTTGGCAGGGTTGGTTTCTTCTGAAGTTGTGGGGGAAAGGTTTGTTCCAGTCCTTTTTCCTTAGCTTATAGAGGTCCTTCTTCTCTGTGTGTCTTTTCACATTATCTTCACTCTATGTCCAGTTTCTCCTTTTTATGAGGACACCAAGCAGATTCAGTTCAGTTCAGTTCAGTTGCTCAGTCATGTCCAATTCTTTGCGACCTCATGAACCACAGCACGCCAGGCCTCCCTGTCCATCACCAACTCCCAGAGTTCACTCAGATTCACATCCATCGAGTCAGTGATGCCATCCAGCCATCTCATCCTCTACCATCTTCTTCTCCTCCTGCCCCCAATCCCTCCCAGCATCAGGGTTTTTCCAATGAGTCAACTCTTCGCATGATGTGGCCAAAGTACTGGAGTTTCAGCTTTAGCATCATTCCTTCCAAGAAATCCCAGGGCTGATCTCCTTCAGAATGGACTGGTTGGATCTTCTTGCAGTCTAGAACCATGCTAATGATCTCATTTTAATTTATCACCTCTGTAATGATCCTGTATTCAAATAAGATCACCTATTTGAAGTGACTGGAGGTTAGGACTTAACATGTGAATTGGAGCAGGAGGACACTATTCAATTCATAAAAGTTCTAAGATGTTTATTTTTTTAAAATTATTTGCTCATTTACTTATCAACTGCACCTTCATCTTTTTCCAAAGAGCTACTATGTGGCTAGAATAAGTGTACTATACTTGAAACATAAAGAACTCAAAGATACCTTTAAGTGAATGTGCAAAGCAAATGACCTCTTAAAATGTAGTAAGAATGAAGTGACTAAAAGTCAATGTAAATAATATAAAGCAAGTTATTTTTGGGCTCCAAAATCACTGCAGATGGTGACTGCAGCCATGAAATTAAAAGATGCTTACTCCTTGGAAGGAAAGTTATGACCAACCTAGATAGCATATTAAAAAGCAGAGATATTACTTTGCCAACAAGGGTCCATCTAGTCAAGGCTATGGTTTTTCCAGTGGTCATGTATGGATGTGAGAGTTGGACCATGAAGAGAGCTGAGTGCCAAAGAATTGATGCATTTGAACTGTGGTGTTGGAGAAGACTGTTGAGAGTCCCTTGGTTGGCAAGGAGATCCAACCAGATCATTCTAAAGGAGATCAGTCCTGGGTATTCATTGGAAGGATTGATGCTGAAGCTGAAACTTCAATACTTTGGGCACCTCATGAGAAGAGTTGACTCATTGGAAAAGACTCTGATGCTGGGAGGGATTGGGAGCAGGAGGAGAAGGGGACGACAGAGGATGAGATGGCTGGATGGCATCACCAACTCGATGGACATGAGTTTGAATAAATTCTGGGAGTTGATGATGGACAGGGAGGCCTGGCATGCTGTGATTCATGGGGTCGCAAAGAGTCGGACATGACTGAGCAACTGAACTGAATTGAACTGAACTGATATGAGGGCAGTTAAGTTTGTCACCCTGCTTATTTAACTTATATGCAGAGTACATCATGAGAAACACTGGACTGGAAGAAACACAAGCTGGAATCAAGATTGCCAGGAGAAATATCAATAACCTCAGATATGCAGATGACACCACCCTTATGGCAGAAAGTGAAGAGGAACTAAAAAGCCTCTTGCTGAAAGTGAAAGTGGAGAGTGAAAAAGTTGACTTAAAGCTCAACATTCAGAAAACAAAGATCATGGCATCCAGTTCCATCACTTCATGGGAAATAGATGGGGAAACAGTAGAAACAGTGTCAGACTTTATTTTTTGGGGGGCTCCAAAATCACTGCACATGGTGACTGCAGCCATGAAATTAAAAGACACTTACTCCTTGGAAGAAGAGTTATGACCAACCTAGATAGCATATTCAAAAGCAGAGATATTACTTTGCCGACTAAGGTCCGTCTAGTCAAGGCTATGGTTTTTCCAGTAGTCATGTATGGATGTGAAAGTTGGACTGTGAAGAAGGCTGAGTGCCGAAGAATTGTTGCTTTTGAACTGTGGTGTTGGAGAAGACTCTTGAGAGTCCCTTGGACTGCAAGGAGATCCAACCAGTCCATTCTGAAGGAGATCAGCCCTGGGATTTCTTGGAAGGAATGATGCTGAAACTGAAACTTCAATACTTTGGCCACCTCATGCAAAGAGTTGACTCATTGGAAAAGACTGTGATGCTGGGAGGGATTGGGGGCAGGAGGAGAAGGGGACAACAGAGAACGAGATGGCTGGATGGCATCACTGACTCAATGGACGCGAGTCTGAGTGAACTCCGGGAGTTGATGATGGACAGGGAGGCCTGGTGTGCTGTGATTCATAGGGTCACAAAGAGTCGGACACAGACTGAGCAACCGAACTGAACTGAACTGAAGTTGATAAGCAGGGAGAATAATTATGGTAAAAGTTTCAGATTAGAAAAGCTATAATTACCTTTAAAGGAGATTATAGACTTCCCAATGTGTAGAGTAGTTTTATTTGATTTGATTTTTTTCTAGTCATTTTATTTATTTATTTTTTACTTTACAGTATTGTATTGGTTTTGCCATACATCAACATAGAGTAGTTTTAAAAGGTACAATCACAATTCTATTTCAGTCAGCCATTTTGAAATTAAATGGTAATGGATAAAACATCACAGCGGCATGCATTCTACAATTTCTAGTAGACTGTAAAGAGCTCTTATATTTGAGTGGAAGTCACTGATGTGAAAGCTTTTCTGGAGTTTTACATCATGGAAAAGATTGGAGTTGAGTCAAAGAACATTGTGCCAAGATAGTGTATGTGTTCATTGTGAAGCACAGAATAAAAGAAAGGGGGGTAGGATAGAAGCTGCAAGAGGTCTAATCAGCATTGACATATATACACTCCCATGTGTAAAGGAGCTAGTAGGAAGCTGTTGTATAGCACAGGGACCTCAGCTCAGTGCTCTGTGATGATCTAGATAAGTAGGGGGAGTGGGAAGAAGGTTCAAGAGGGAGGGATATATGTACACTTACAGTTGATTCACATTGTGGAAGAGCAGAAACTAACACAATATTGTAAAGCAATTATACTCCAATTTAAAAAAAAAGTGAATTTCATGACCCTCTAGAGATCCTTGAAGATCAACCTGGATTCTATAAGGTGGCAGCCATATCACATACTGTACATAGCTTTATACTGTGATTTTACACTTTATATAAGTGTGTTTTTTCATTGGTTTACATAAATGTGCCAAGATTACAACAGCAGTATACATACCACTCATTTTGACCTGCTGTTGCTGCTAAGTTGCTTCAGTCATGTCCGACTCTGTATGACCTCATAAATGGCAGCCCACCAGGCTCCTCTATCCCTGGGATTCTTTAGGCAAGAATACTGGAGTGGGTTGCCATTTCCTTCTCCTAGACCTGAATTAATAATCTCTTCAAGAAATGTTTTTATTTGTTCACCAGATTGTCATTCAAGGGTAAATTTTTTTTTTTTAACACTCCTGATTCCACCTTCACCCTTCTGCAAAAAATGTTTTTATATCTTTAAAATGTCACTTAATTGTAAAGGCTTAGAATGACAAGTATAAGCAGCACCTTTGAGCATCATAGAACTATGACTTAAACCTATTTCAACTGTTCCCAAATATTTTTAAAACAAAAATCTTACTCCTATAGAATCCTAAGCCTGAGAGATACTCGCTTCCTGAAGGCCTAATCCAAATCTTGTTTCATTTTGCCAGAAAATTTGGGGGAAAGCATTCATTTTCAATGTTTGAAAAATAAGAGACCTCTCATATAGCTCTAAATATTAATCTTCTTTTGAAAAAATTAATAATAATTAAAAATAATTTAAAATTAATTGATAACAATTCATACCACAGTTGCTATAGCTCTTTACAGACTTGCTTTCCAGGACTTGTCACAGGTCCACTTTCACTCATTTATTTTTCCTTCCTGGGTAACATGGCATGATGTCCCCCAACAGAGGAAAGACCTAGACTCTTGGTAAAAGTTACCACCTGGATTAGTAATAGTTGCAGTTTTCATGTCCAAAGACATAAGTATATTTTAATGTTTTCTTAGGTTTCCTATGATTAAATCATCTTTTACTATTAAATTGATGCTACATCTTTTTTTTCTGATCTATCATTGAACTCTTAGTGTGTTTCTCTAGTTGTATAATTCCAGTTAGTATTATAAACCATTTCTTATATTAAAAAATCCTATCTTTCAGTGAAATGAAAATATTAAATTTCTACCCTTTTTTAGGCAGATATAAAAATCTATTCTGTGTCAAAATAGTCATTTTAATATCTTCAGATTCAAAACTATAATGCAGTGGACCTTTTAAGGTTTGTACTTATAACTATAGCCCATAAGCCCATAGCTTATGCCAAGTGAAAATTTTATTTCCATTTAAAGTGTAATCTCAAATATCACAAGATCAACTCTTTACCTCTAATACATATACAGTAATAAATAAATGGCAGTAAAATACCAGGGTAGAGAAAAGATTGTTCTTTGGTAAAGAGTAATTGGAAATAGAAGAAGGAATATAGGGTCCTCTAGTTTCTCCTGTTCAATTTGAATTAACACTGGGAAAACAGAGACAGAACATCTTAACCAACCTGGCCTAATCCATGTAAATTAATAGTGAAATAAATGTTACCTAATATAATTTGGTCAAGTCATTTGCAGACAAAACTAATGTCACATTCAGTAGCCATAAGCAGATTTTTCTCTATCTCTAAAGAACCATTTGAAATAGAAGTCTTCAAAAGTGATGACAATGGGACAGAGGGGCATGGTTTCAACTGAGAGGTGGCATCCTCCTTGCCCACTGTCCCAGGGGGGTAGGGAAGCCAGTTAATTGGCTCACCACCATGCAGTCCCCATGTTGTTGCCACCACTGCCGGCTTCCCCAAACAAATAATTCCATTTCTACTGCTCAGTGTAACAAACTGGAATCTCAAGCAACAGTGGTCAGGACCCCTTTCATCCCTGAAGCTTTTCTGAGGCAAAGAGGGAGCACCTCCCTGAATGACTGAGGTCTCTGTTCTGATGAGCCCCAGCTGCCTGATGAAACTCTGCTTTGAAATAACTGCAGGCAGAGGAGCAAGAGGTGTTAGTGCTGGAAATGTAAGAAGTTGGAGTCTTTTCCTCTCCATGTGGAATACCTGCAAACTTGTGGAAAAGAGAACAATGGTGGTTTCCTGTGTGTGTGTATGTGCGTGTGCGTGTGTGTGTGCGTGTGCGTGTGTGTGCGTGTGCGTGCGTGTGCACGCGTGGTTCATTTCCAACAGACATACTTGTCAGGTGTTGCTTTAAATGTGGCCCTGCGAAACACTGCAGATGGACGACATGGAAACAAAGAAATGGGAGCTTTCCTTTTACATACACTTTCCGACTCCTTGGAAAAGACTCTGATGTTGGGGAAGATTGAAGGCAAAAGAAGGCAGCTGCAGAGGATGACATAGTTAGATAGCATCATCAACTCAGCAGACATAAATCTGAGCAAACTCCTGTGGGATATAGTGAAGGACAAGGGAGTCTGACGTGCTGCAGTCTACGGGGTTGCAAAGACTCAGACACGACTTAGCAACCGAACAACAACATTTTACGTAAATCATTGTGTTAATTGGGGATTAGGTAGTGTGTTTCCACAAGTAAGCAAAGGGAATATAGTATTTATAGAAGCTGTCCATGTACAACATGCACACTGTAGCTTTGATCCTGTGTGAGAGCAGACAGCCTGTTTCAACTCGTATTAATATTGGAAAATTAAGAAGAGCTGGGTGGGCTAGCAGCTTGTCAAGTCTTATGACTTCAAGTATAAAATAAGAAAAGTAGACTTTACTGAGGAACTTTCCTCACCCAACCCTACCCATGACTAGCTCTTCCAACTGTGCTGCAAACCTATTCAAGGTTCTGGAACGTCCTTCTTGCACTTGGTTTATTTTCTGAATTCAATCATAGCTGTTGTCTATGGTTAGTTTTGTTAATTGGAATGAATAGCAATCCTTCTTGTTAAACTTTATCTTTATATATGCACTTAATAGGCTTCCCAGGTGGTGTTAATGGTAAAGAACCCTCCTGCGAATGAGGAGACATAAGAGACATAAGCTTAATCCCTGGGTTGGGAAGATTCACTGAGGAGGGCATGGCAACCCATACCAGTATTCTTGCCTGGAAAAGTCCATGGACAGAGGAGCCTGGTGGGCTACAGTCCACAGGGTCACAAAGAGTTGGATACAACTGATGTGATTTAGTGATGTATACTTAATTCAGTACTGTTTCTATATGGAGTTGGCCTAGTTCTTAGATTGCTTAGCTGTCCCAGAGCCTGGGATGAATGTTTTGGCCTCAGTGATTACACTGTCTGAATTTGTTACATAATTACTTGATATTCTGCTTCATTTTGACTGTTTAGATGTGGCCTTTGAACACGTGGCATTTTGCTCACAGGAAGGAATTTACAAATGCGTTCCTCGGCTGATAAATGTAATAGCACACAATGGTATGAATCCTAATTAGAGAATCACATATCTCTAGTACATTAGGGTCAAGAGCTTTGGAGTATCAGAGTAGTGTGTTTATCTCATTAGTATATGCAGCTTTGGAATTGATTATTGCAATAATAACAGTTGGTTTTTTTTAATTAGGGTAATTAAAATTTGTAGTGCTTCCTTCTTATGTTGGGTCAACGTTAGTTGTGTGTGTGTGTTTTTTTAACTGTACATTGGTTTAGAATTAGTCTTTAGGGTTTTGGTTTTCTAAAATCTGTGACTCTTCTTTGTAAATAGGCAGTTTATAGGAAAGGTCAGAATGCTTAACACAGATGCGACATAGTAGAAAGAGAGAAGTCAAGGCTTATGTTAAGTGGGAAATAAGCTCTGATATAAACAGTTCTTTACCTCTGAGGATTGTCTTGAAAATGTCTTTCTTTTGCCTTAACTGTGCTTGTCCTGCTCTTGATTTCTCTAACACCAATTTCCCCCCTGAGATCTTAAGATTAAGGCAGGAAGTTATCTGGCTAAAATGATTTTTACCTTGTGGTAGAAAGACACATCTGTCTCTATGTATCTCTCTACTTATCCTCTATCAACACATATTTGATAAGCAGTTACTATGTTCAATGATATACTGGATACTATGGAGGAAAACAAAGTTTTTCTAGATAGTGTATCCTAGATTCACAAATTTACGATCTGATGGTTGGGAGAGCTGAGACTATCTAGAGGTAGAGGGGGGAGTGTGGGGATAATAAACACATCCAAGTCACTTTTTTTATTGAAGTATAATTGCTTTACAATGTTGTGTTAGTTTCTGCTGTTGAAAAGAAGGGAATCAGCTATATGAATACATATATCTCCTCCCTCTCGGACCTCCCTTCCACCTCACTTCCATCCTGCCCGCTATCCCACCACTCTAGGTCATCACTGTGCTATATAGCGGGTTCTCACTAGCTATCGATTTTCCACATGGTGGTGTATTTATGGAGAAGGCAATGGCAACCCACTCCAGTACTCTTGCCTGGAAAACTCCATGGATGGAGGAGCCTGGTAGGGTGCAGTCCATGAGGTCACTAAGAGTTGGACACGACTGAGCGACTTAGCAGCAGCAGCAGTATATTTATGTCAAACCTAAACTCAATTCATTCCACCCCATGTCCACACTTCTGTTCTCTGCCTATGCATCTCTGTTCCTTCCCTGGAATGAGATTTATCTGTATCATGTTTCTAGATTCCACATACGTGCATTAATATATGACATTTGTTAAAAGAAATTTAACTTCGAACAACAAAATAAATAATGACATTTATTATTCTGATTCTAAGAATAAATGTCTGAGAGACTATACTCATATACTAAAATTATTGAATAAATATTAAAAGAAAAACCATAGCCATAAATGCAACCAAAATTCTTTTTTTAATTAAGGGATAGTTGCCATTTAACACTAGATGCAGGTATACAACATAATGATATTGATATTTGCATATGCTGCAAAAAGAACACCACAATAAAAGTCTAGTTAACATCCTGCACCAGTCATAGTTACAATTGTTTCCTTCTGATGAGAACTTTTAAGATTTATTCTCTTAGCAACTTTCAAATACGCAACACATTATTACTAACTATATTACTTAGTAATACATACTGTATGTTACAGCCCATTTAACTTACTCATTTTATAATTGGAAGTTTGTAACTTTTGGCCCCCTTGACCCATTTTGTCCACCTTTTACATCCTGCCTCTGGCCACCACCTACCCATTCTCCATATCTTGAGCTTGATTTTTTTCATTGTTTTCTGTTTTTTTTCTTCATGTGGATCCGATCATACAGAATTTATCTTTCTCTGATTTATTTTACTTAGCATAATGTCCTCAGGGGCCATCCCTTTTATTGCCAATGGCAATATTTCCTTCTTTTTATGGCTGATAATATTCCATATATAGTATATATACACAAACTATGTTTTCTTTATCCATTTATCCATCAATGGACACTTAGCTTGTTTCCATATCTTGGCTATTGTAAATAATGCTGCAAGGAATGTGGTGAATATATCTTTTCAAGTTGGAGGGGTTTTTTTTCCCCTTGGGATAAATACCCAGAAGTGGAATTGCTTAATTATAGGCTAGTTTTATTTTCAGTTTTTTGAGGAATCTCTATACTCTTTTCTAAAGTTGCTGCTGCTGCTGCTGCTGCTATGTCGCTTCAGTCGTGTCCGACTCTGCGACCGCATAGACGGCAGCCCACCAGGCTCTCCCGTCCCTAGAATTCTCCAGGCAAGAACGCTGGAGTGGGTTGCCATTTCCTTCTCCAATGCATGAAAGTGAAAAGTGAAAGTGAAGTCACTCAGTCGTGTCCAACTCTCAGCGACCCCATGGACTGCAGCCTACTAGGCTCCTCTGTCCATGGGATTTTCCAGGCAAGAGTACTGGAGTGGGGTGCCATTGCCTTCTCGGAAAGTGGCTGCATTGATTCCCATTCCCACTGAATTCAGTGCACGAGAGTTCCTTTTTCTCCATATCCTTGCCAATAATTGTTATTTCTGTTTTTTTTTTTTTTTTTAAATAGTCAGTACAACAAGTGTCTCACTATGATATGCATCTCTGGTGATTAGTGATGTTCAACATCTTTTCATGTAGTTGGTGACAAGGCTGTATTCTAATGGCTGAATACTTCATGTCCATGTACCGTAATTTATGTAACCCTTATTCTGTTGGTGACTATTTGGGTATTCTCTTAATTTTAGCTATTACAAGTAATATAGTAGTAAATACTTTTTGAACATACATTCTACTGTACATATTTACTTAAGAATGATATTGAGGAGTGGAATTAGTGGAGAAAATATGTGAATAAAAATACAATATCCATTTGATAAATCTCTCCATAAGATAGGAATAGAAGAAAGGGGTCTTAACTTGATAGCGTATACTAATGAGTAAATAAATAAAATTATAATAAAACCTATATAAACTATGTATAATGCTTTAATGTAAAAAAAGGAAAATGATAGAAAATATGGTAATAGTAGCTATGTGTTTTAAACATTCAGCAAATTAGAAATTGTTAGCAATTGGGTTGTATCCTTTTGTGCCTGTTATTCATTAAAGCATAAATATATAGATGGGTGGGTATATAGGTAGATAAATATATGTGCATGTTAAAACATTATTATATGACACTATTGTTCACAATTTGCTTTAAAAAATTTTATCAACATGTTTAAATTCTTTTATATTAGTACATACAGTTCTATCTCATTTATTTTTAGTAGTTTTATACTTCCTGTCTGCCCATATAAGAAACACAAGAGCCGCAAGTTTCAGTCCTTGGCTTGGGAAGATCCCCTGGAGAAGGGCACGACAACCCACTCCAGTATTCTTGCCTGGAGAATCCCATGGACAGAGGAGCCTGGCGGGCTACAGTCTGTGGAGTTACAAAGAGTTGGACACGACTGACACATGTATACTCCATAATATACCATAATTTATTTAATTCTCCATTTGGGACATTTTGGGTTTTCCCCAGATTTTGGTACTTGAATACTGTCATGTTGAACACGTTTGTGCATCTATCCTAGTGTCCCTATTTTTTAGGATGGATATCACCAAAGAGAAAGGTAAACAGGACCTGAGGAAGTAGAGATGAGCTCGTGTATAACTTTGAGGAGCCAACCCAAGCAGAGAAGGAAGAAGATATGGCATTATCTAAAAATGTTGAAAAGATACGTATCTTTTTGAAAATTAAGGAAAAGCTAATATATCCACAAGAATAAACTCAAAGTAAAGAAAAATTGACAACAAATGTCCATAGCCTCATGTGCCCCTCCTCAGGGCTCTCTTATTAGGATTTAGACTCTTCACTTCCCTGGAAATGTCTCTGCTCATGTTCACCAAGGTTCTTTCAACCCACGGGATATTTTTCTTCCAGGAAGTTTGGCTTTGTTGCCACCTCTTTTTTCGTGAGGCTTGGGCTAACTTGGACTCCATGAAACAGTTTTCCATGGGCTGGTTTCAGCCCTTCGACCTCTCCAATTTATGATTTCTTTTCAGACCTCTTTAACCCCACTCATAACATCACGAGTAAAGATCTCCAGGTATTTTCACTCTCTCCTCAGTTGACTTACTCTTACTATGTGGGCTTATCAGCTCCCTTATCTTTAAAAAGCACCTATACTTAAAAAGTTATTATTTTAGTGCACCCCTCTCCTTTGAGTTCTAGACTTCTCTGTATCTCTTTGTTGACTAGACACATGGGAATTTTGAGAGAGCTTCAAACTCAATGACCAAAACTAAATTCATAAGCTTTATTCTCATTCTCGAATATTTTACTCCTCTTCAATAATCAATTATAGGCGTTAGTTAATTATCTACTGGGTCTTCCCAAGCGGCACTAGTGGTAAAGAACCTGCCTGCCAATGCAGGAGACACAGGAGTCATGGGTTTGATCCCTGGGTTGGAGGAGGGAATGGCAACCCACTCCAGTATTCTTGCCTGGAGAATCCCATGGACAGAGGAGCCTGATGGGCTACAGTCCATAGGGTTGCAAAGAGTTGGACATGACTGAAGCAACTTAACATGCATGCACAGTTATCTATGAAAAATATCACTTTTATCAAATCTCACGCATGAATGCATTGATTGGGCACCACAAATATCAGAGACTCAAAATAGTGCTGTATTAAGCAAGGTACAGTATATTGTATATTTAAGGTTGCGTTTCTATTTGAACATTATTTTGTAGCTCTAAAACATGCAGTTTGTTGTCATGGTCTGACTATTTACATATTGAAAACGTAATTTTGACTGTATTTTAGAAAAATTAGTAAAAGTCAAAATAGACTTTTCTTTAAAATGTGCTATTTGGAATAAAATTTAGAGTTTTATTCTTCTATCTGGACATAGTGAAGTTATTTGAAAAGTAGGTATAACTTTAACACTCTTCTGTGTTATTTATTGGTAGGGCAATTGCTGTGAAATACTGAAGAGAAAGAATGCAGACATATAGATTATTCAGTGGGAGAATCTGATTCACATCCTTAGTTTTAAAGGATCCTGTGTACTTGAATCTATTAATATAATAAAAGACAGTGCTGTTAATGAGGACTGCTTCTGTCACTTCTTGATTCACCTTAGGTTTTCAAGTGGTGATGAGAAAAAAACGGAAATACATTCCAACTGATAAAAGTCCATGTTTTTGTGGAAAAATGTAGAATATCAAAATCCTAGAAATGATAGAATTCTCATTCAAGTTAGAATAAACAAAAAGTTATTTGTGATCATTAACAAAAAGGTATCATATAATCCCTAGGGAACAGTACTGAACATAATCCTAGAATGTAGGGATCTTAATCTTGGAAGACATCTCAAAAATAACACCGTTTAAAAGCCATGAACTAGTGCCTCTAGGCTGAATATAGTTGGCTAACAATGTGTGCCTATGTGTATATTCTGAATGCTTCAAAAATAATGTGAAAGCCATCAACTGGGGTGTGTGGTTGGGGGCATCACTCTCTGGCATGCCACATGCTCCATCATTCCATATTAACACTCTGATCTGCTTCCTCTCCCATACTTAGCCTGAGTCTTTGAAGACATCCGAGTTTGTAGCTCCAGCTGGTTGAACCTACCTTCCAATTAAGCACATCTTCCAGGTGGTGATACAGTCTCTGCTTGAACACTCTTCAGGATGGGGAACAGTGAGCTTATTAAAATTTCAGGCAGCCTCCCTTGTTAGAAAGTTCACTGCAATCGAGCAGCAACTTGGTTCCCAGTAACTTCCACCTAATGGTCGAGCTGCAAGGAACAAGCCTAATGCCTCTTCCACATGACAAAACTTCAGATAATTGATGGGATCTATCATGTCTCCCCATTTCATTCCAGGGCTTTTCTTTTCAAGGTTAAACACCTTCCATTTCTTTAATGTTCCTCATTTGGCATTTGCCATCCTGATAATCCTCCTTTGAATGAATGTAATTCCATTTGCCAATGACCCTTATAAAATGCGTTTCTGGGAATGAACACAGTGATCTACATGTGGTCTGCCCAGTCCAGGGTAGAGAGGGGCTATTAACACCTGTGTTCTGGGCATTATGCTTCCATTAACGAAACTGAGGGCTACATTAGCTATTCTTAAGCAGTTAGCAACAAGGATGAAAAGGATGGTTAGAGCATGAATGCAGCTTGACCAGGTTCAAAGAAAGGAGGATACAGTTTAGAAGTTAGTGAATAAGTAATAGAGATATGTTTTAACATTGAGGAAGATTGTCTATTTCAAAGGACATAGGGAATTACATAAGGTAAGTGTATAATTTTAAAAATCTTAGAAGAATGAACAAAATGAGTTCAAGTGAACTAAAATGCGTATATATAAATTGATAATGATTACCCTTTTCTCCTATAATGTGATAATCTTATGTGTTCTATAATTAAAAATGTAAAAATATTACCAACCCACACACATTATTACTCTGTTCTGGTATGTGGTATTTTATCCCTCATGTTTCTATACACTCTATTTTATCTATGTTAAAATAATGCTCAAATTTGCATACATGTTCATATAACTGTACTTTTCTGATTCCAAAGTCATCTTTTGAAATTTGGCAGGGGAAATCACTATTTTTATCCCACTTTAGCAAAGCATTTCCTATGTATTTCTTTTTCTTTTTTTTTTTAAAGAAGCCATTTATTTTTAATTTTTTTTATGGAGTATAGTTACTTTACAATGTCGTGTCAGTTTCTGCTGCACAGCGAAGTGAATCATCCGTATGTGTATATATATCCCCTCCCTCTTGGACTGCCATCTCATGACTCTCCCCCCAGCCCATCTCTCTAGGTCACCACAGAATGCTGAGCTGAGCCGCCCGTGCTGCACAGCAGGCTCCCACTATCTGTTTTACACAGGGTAGTGTATACATAGCAATCCTGATCTCACAGTCCACCCCACCCCTCCCTCTACCCTGTGTCCATGCGTCCATTATCTAGTCTGCATCTCTATCCCTGCCCTGCAAATAGGTTCGTCTCTACCATTTTTCTAGATTCCACATATATGCATTCAAGTATTATATTTATTTCTCTCTTTCTGACTTACCTCTCTGTATGACAGTCTCTAGGTCCATCTACCTCTCTACAATGACCCAATTTTATTCATTTTTGCGGATAAATAATCACAATAAACGGTGGAAAATTCTGAAAGAGATGGGAATCCCAGACCACCTGACCTGCCTCTTGAGAAACCTGTATGCAGGTCAGGAAGCAACAGTTAGAACTGGACATGGAACAACAGACTGGTTCCAAATAGGAAAAGGAGTCCATCAAGGCTGTATATTGTCACCCTGCTTATTTAACTTCTATGCAGAGTACATCATGAGAAATGCTGGACTGGAAGAAACACAAGCTGGAATCAAGATTGCAGAGAGAAATATCAATAACCTCAGATATGCAGATGACACCACCCTTATGGCAGAAAGTGAAGAGGAGCTAAAAAGCCTCTTAATGAAAGTGAAAGAGAAGAGTGAAAAAGTTGGCTTAAAGCTCAACATTCAGAAAATGAAGATCATGGCATCCGGTCCCATCACTTCATGGAAAATAGATGGGGAAACAGTAGAAACAGTGTCACACTTTATTCTTTTGGGCTCCAAAATCACTGCAGATGGTGACTGCAGCCATGAAATCAAAAGACGCTTACTCCTTGGAAGAAAAGTTATGACCAACCTAGATAGTATATTCAAAAGCAGAGACATTACTTTGCCGACTAAGGTCTGTCTAGTCAAGGCTATGGTTTTTCCAGTGGTCATATATGGATGTGAGAGTTGGACTGTGAAGAAGGCTGAGCGCCGAAGAATTGATGCTTTTGAACTGTGGTGTTAGAGAAGACTCTTGAGAGTCCCTTGGACTTCAAGGAGATCCAACCAGTCCATTCTGAAGGAGATCAACTCTGGGATTTCTTTGGAAGGAATGATGCTAAAGCTGAAACTCCAGTACTTTGGCCACCTCATGCGAAGAGTTGACTCATTGGAAAGGACTCTGACGCTGGGAGGGATTGGGGGCAGGAGGAGAAGGGGACGACCCAGGATGAGATGGCTGGATGGCATTATGGACTCAATGGATGTGAGTCTGAGTGAACTCCGGGAGTTGGTGATGGACAGGGAGGCCTGGTATGCTGCGATTCATGGGGTCCCAAAGAGTCGGACATGACTGAGTGACTGAACTGAACTGAACTGAATATTCCATTGTGTGTATATCACATCTTCTTTATCCACTCATCTGTTGATGGACTTTCCCGTATATTTCTTAATTCAGTTCTCCCAAGTCCATCTTTTTCACTTCGCCATGGCCAGCCTTTATGATCATAGCACTTAAAGGTTAGGGCCATGATGATTCTCAGGTCACAGCGGGCAGAAAATATTGAAGCATTTTTGCTTTAGTACTTTAGAAACTTGTAGATGTCTCAGGAGCAGCAGCGAAGTTCTCAAATTATCCATTTCAAGCTCCTTCCCCAGTGCAGCTTAGAAGCTACTGAAGTTTAGGCTTTAGAGCCCTGTTTGCATGGATATCTTTCAAGTTTCTGAGGGGAGTCCTAACTTTTTGTATTTATAATTTTGTGCTCTTTCAAGGGACATCCTCAGTGGCTCAGCAGTAAAGAATCTACCGGCAATGCAGGAGATGCATGAGACGTGGGTTTGATCCCTGGGTTAGGAAGATCCCCTGGAGGAGGGCATGGCAGTCCACTCTAGTATTCTTGCCTGGGAAATTCCAAGGACAGAGGAGCCTAGCAGGTTACAGTCCATGCGGTGGCAAACAGTTGGATACAACTGAAGCGACTGAGCACAGCTCAGCATTCTTTCAAGAAGGCTGCCATGTTATATAAACTTCAGGCCCCAGGACACCTGGATTTACCCTGCCTTCTTCCCTGAATGTCTTTTGTACACCTGGCAGCTTTTTCACTTATTCCTGTACTGGCTTGAAGTGGAGGTGTACCTTAATCCTAAGTCTCATCTCTTCATTCAGCCTCTTAAAGCACTTCCTGCTTCAGCTCACAGTCTCAGAAGTTGTCGTCCACTTCCTTCCTCCTCCACCCCTCGCCCCACACACTTCTTGCCAGTCTCTTTGCTCAGGGAGTCTTTTCTCTTATTCTCATTATTGGCATCTAAGGCCAGGATGCTCAGGAGTGAATAATGCCTGCCTGCTGGTCCTCAGACTTCCAGAATGTGGGGTTGCACAGAGTCGGACACGACTGAAGCAACTTAGCAGCAGCAGCAGCAGCAGCAGCAGCTGGTCCTCAGACTTCCAGAATGTGCACCATAGTTTCCAGTTCTCATGCTTCACTCACTGTTCTTTGGTTCCCAGAGAGTGGCTTGGGTGACTATCTCTCTCAAGCACTAGCCCTTCTAGATTTTAGCGTCACACCATACCACCACGGATGTACATCTATGTACATCTGAAGAAGATGTACTCATTCTTCCTACTCACCTACTTTGGGTCACCATAAAGAAATCTCAAAAGTTTTATATTAAAGAGGTAATATATATATAATGTTACATATTGAACACTAATATACAGTTTCAATGAGGGAAAAAGGGAAATGCTAAACACATGAAGATGAGGCCCTTTTCAATTCCTAGCTTCCCTAAGATTTTAGTACCTGACTTTGTATTCTTTTCATTCTAATTCCTGGCAACATTTTCAGTGACTTCAGTATCATCATAAGTTAACTCTGCCAGTAGTCTGACTGCCCTTGATTTATAACTTCAACTTCAGTGATCTTTCTCTTCCACTCTGCTTTAGAGTCACAGGTACAGATATCAGGTTTCCCTGACCTTTGATAGCAGGAATAAAGGATAGCATAGCCATCTTATTTCTCCAACCATGACTAGCACAGCTCTTTAAACATATATTAGGAGCACAATAAATGTTTGTTGATTAAATGAATCTATAAATATTTGGAAAGTGTAACCATAAAATCAAAAATGATACATGGAGCTTGAGTGAGGCCAGTGTCTTGGGAATAATATTTGGGAATTATGACCCAGAACATATTTTATTATCATTCAAGCTCAAATTGTATTCTAGCTTTTGATATATTCAGAATATGAATAACATAGGTTTCTGTCCGTGCTCAGTTGCTAAATTGTGTCCGACTCTTATGACCCCATGGATTGTAGCCTGTCATGCTCCTCTATCCATGGGATTTCCCAGGTAGTGGGTTGCCATTTTCTTCTCCAGGGATCTACCTGACCTAGGGATTGAACTCGCATCTCCTGCTCAGCAGAAGGATTCTTTACCACTGAGCCACCAGGGAAGCAACATAGGTATAGGAATTATAGCTTTCCTTCTCTGATCACAGGGCATCCTTTTATTTCACTGAAATTATCATCAATGTATTTTGAAACTACACAGTATCATTTAACATTTGAGCAATTCCTCATGCCTCAAAAAAGGAGTTTTACAATTCAGAGAATATTTAAATTTTCATTTTGACAGTTAGATAATGGGATTAAAATGGTTTATTTACATTGTTAACTAAATTATAGTTATTAAACAATTATCCAAGCTGTTCTGATAGACCTGATGCATTATATACATAATACATTACATTTGCATATATAAAACACAAGGCTAAAGAGAGTTTTCTTGGAGTTTTTGTTAGTATTTGAAGATGTGGAATGACAATGTTAGTCATTCAGTCATGTCCGACTCTGTGACCCCATGGACTGTAGCGCGCCAGGCTGCTCTGTCCACAGGGGTTCTCCAGGCAAGAATATTGGAGTGGCTTGCCATTCCCTTCTCCAAAAATGACTTAAAGTGTCTATATTGTTCCTGAAGAATTGCTAGCAAGCTGACAATATGTTCTGTTCTGTTCTTTCCTCTGAGAGCCATAAGCATGCATATTGTCAAATATCTCATTGGAGATTTTGTTTATAAACATAACTCTAATGTGACTCAAAGCACAACTTTTACGTTACTCTTCAGTTTGCTTCCCAAAGGTCAAATTCAATCTTGGTGGCTTGCTATAAGAATGTTTTAATTTTTATTCAGTTATCTCTATCTTCTCTAACTTCCCTGCACATCCCATCACCCAGAGCATAAAAATCCAAGCCGTGAATTTGTTAGCTAGGCACACTCTGTAAAACACCATGATTTATTCTTTCAGTGACCTTAATGATAGTTTTAGTGTGGTAAATTTTTTATTACAGTAAATTATTTATTGCAGGAGAGGCATGTGAGTCAACAAGGAATGCAGAAATAATAGTGGAGAAATTTATGTTGTTTTCCTGAAAGCGTATTCCCAACACCTTTGTGCTTCTAACAAAACCCTTCCATTATATGGAGCAAATGCTCAAAATAACAGGAGATAGATTGGATTTGTAAAGACAGGAGACTGCATATTCAATTTCCAGGGTTTCCTTGAATGGGGCTCTTTTCATTCTTCATATTTATCCTGGAGTCAACTAGCTCCCTAGCTGACTACCAGAGAAGATTTTCAGATGCTACTGTCTGAAAAAGATCAAAGTTCTAACATTTTCTTGGTTATTGATATCCTCTCAAGAGATGTAAAGGCCGCCACTGCATTATCAAGAATAGGTCCAACACGGAATCAGTAGGGCAGAGGCATCATGGAGATCAATATTTTTTCCACCCACTACTTGCCTAATCATTCAGAAAGCAGGATGTGATAGGTAAGCTGTCACTTGAATCTAAACATCTATGTGGAACAGGATATCTGTTATTTACAATTCCAGAATTGGGCATTGTTGACATCTATTGGACAGTGAGATCACATTTTTATAGTTAGAACCTGAGGTACTCTGTGATCTTGAAGCCTTCTATGAATCTTAAAATGATGGTGACCATTGACTGTACGATCAAACTTTCTTTACTTAATTAAATTTCTTTACTTAATTAATTACACATTTATTCCTTAATTGGTTATTCCCATTTAGTATAAGTAGTAAATAACCACAGAGTTTCTGATAACCATAGTATTGGATTAGTCAGAATGAATTTGTAGTGATCTTGCCAGATAAAATAGTTAACTATAAAACAGCTTAATAGTAACTAAATTCCTATATTTTAAATGAGAAGCATTATTTAATATTTCAGCAATCCATAATAGCAATGTGTTTTAAAGGCTAATATCCATTTGATGAAAAATGATCCCTATTCTGGGCTTCCCAGGTGGTGCTAGTGGTAAAGAATCCACCTGCCAATGCAGGAAACATAAGAGATGCTGGTTTGATCCCTGGGTTGGGGCAATCCCCTGGAGGAGGAAATGGCAACTCACTCCAGTATTCTTGCCTGGAAAAATCCCATGGACAGAGGAGCCTAGTGGGTTATAGTCCATAGCGTTGCAAAGAGTCAGACATGACTGAAGTGACTTAACATGCATGCACAATACCTTTTCTATGGTTTTGGACCATAGAATTACCTATTACCTTGCAATGATGATCACCTTTACAACAATGATTTAATAAATATTTATTTAGCAAATAGATGAATAGACAAGCTCACTCCTTCGCTTAATGAAGTGTGTCTTTATTATTTTTTTCCAAAAGAGTTTATGATTTACTGAGTTGTTGGAGATCTTTTTGCAGATGTCTTCCTGTTGCGGTGGAAGCCAATTTGGCTGGAATAAAAATCTGGCACCAGTCACACTTTCCTTCAAGCATTTAGAGATGTCACCCTGACTGCCATTTTATATGGTTGCTCTTAAATCTCAGCCCAGTCTCTTCTCCTGGTTTTCTGATGCTGTTCTATTAAGATCATTCATTTTTACATATTATTGAGGATGGAGTAGTTTTGTCAAAACAATGAAAACTTCTTTTGGTTCTTTTAGTAGATAATATCTACAGAAAGATTTCCCTTTGAATTTTTTAGATGATTTCTTTTTCTTGATTTAGAGTTTAGTTTCCACCAGCTATGCTTCATTTATATATCATCCTGATTGAGGGGAGATTTATGCATTTCTAGGGTTTAACATTAAATGAGTTCTGTGGATCTTACTTAGTTCAGCCATTTTATGTGGAGATCTCAGGCTCTGAGACACCAGGACAAGTACATAAATAACAAAGCGGCCGGTTTCATTGTTATTCCAAGCGGAGTACTATAGGGTGCCTGGCAACATTAATCATTAGAGAAAAGAAAATTAAAACCATAATGAGATACCACTACATATCTATAAGTTTGGCTAAAATAAAAAATGCAGGCCCTACCATGCTAAAGATGTAGATGAAGTGGAACTCTTATACACTGCTAGTGGGAATGTGGAATAGTGCAACTTGGTAAAAACACTGTGGATTAAAAAACAAAAAACTTTGGCATACATTTACCATATGATCCAGCTTTTCTACTCCTAAGTATTTACCCATGAAAAGCAGAAACATATGTCCATACAAAAACTTATGTGCAAATGCTCACAGCAGCTTTGTTTCTAATAGCCCCAAGCTGGAAACCACTCAAATGTCCATTAACAAATGAATGGATAAGCAAACTCGGATATAGTAATTCAATTGAGTACTACTCTACTACTCCGCAATAAACACATGAACTATTTAAACATGCTGCAGCATGGATTAGTCTCAAAATAACTATAATATGAAAAAAGCTAGATAAAATGGAGTACAGACTATGATTTATATAAGATTCTAGAAAATGCAAACTAATCTATCATGACAAAAAGCAGACCAGTGTTTGCCTGGAGTGAACAAGGCGGAAGAGGGAAGAGGGGATGGATGAAAAGACTGTAATCAGAGGTGAAGCATATCTTCATTATCTTGATGGCAGTGATAGTTTTCATGAGTGTACACACTTGTCTAATCTTATCAAATTGTATACTTGTGATAAATAGTAGAGTAAATGTCATTATACTTCAGTTAAACTGTTACTAATAGTTTTTAAGTCTTTATAAACATTTTTGAAGTTTATTACTTCCATTCAGCTTTTACTCATGGGACTTGATGATGGCTTGATATCATCATTTCAGTGGAGACTAAAATTTTGTTTTCTTTGAAATGATCACTGAAATACCATCCAATATATTCAATAGTTAAGTGTGAGACAGGAAAAAAAGAGACATGATTACTGAAAAAGGTCAGTTTTCATTCCAATCCCAAAGAAAGGCAATGTCAAAGAATGCTCGAACTACTGCACAATTGCACTCATCTCACATGCTAGTGAAGTAATGCTCAAAATTCTCCAAGGCAGGCTTCAGCAATACGTGAACTGTGAACTCCCTGATGTTCAAGCTGGTTTTAGGAAAGGCAAAGGAACCAGAGATCAAATTGCCAACATTCTCTGGATCATGGAAAAAGCAAGAGAGTTCCAGAAAAGCATATATTTCTGCTTTCTTGACTATGCCAAAGCCTTTGACTGTGTGGATCACAATAAACTGTGGAAAATTCTGAAAGAGATGGGAATAACCAGATCACCTGACCAGTCTCTTAAGAAACCTATATGCAGGTCAGGAAGCAACAGTTAGAACTGGACATGGAACAACAGACTGGTTCCAAACAGGAAAAGGAGTCACCCTGTGACACCCTGTATATTGTCACACTGCTTATTTAAATTCTATGCAGAGTACATCATGTGAAATGCTGGGCTGGAAGAAGCACAAGCTGGAATCAAGATTGCTGAGAGAAATATCAATAACCTCAGATATGCAGATGACACCACCCTTATGGCAGAAAGTGAAGAGGAACTAAAAAGCTTCTTGATGAAAGTGAAAGAGGAGAGTGAAAAAGTTGGCTTAAAGCTCAACATTCAGAAAATGAAGATCAGGGCATCTGGTCCCATCACTTCATGGGAAATAGATGGGGAAACAGTAGAAACAGTGTCAGACTTTATTTTTGGGGGCTCCAAAATCACTGCAAATGGTGACTGCAGCCATGAAATCAAAAGACGTTTGCTCCTTGGAAGAAAAGTTATGACCAACCTAGATAGCATATTCAAAAGCAGAGACATTATTTGCCAACAAAGGTCCATCTAGTCAAGGCTATGGTTTTTCCAGTGGTCATATATGGATGTGAGAGTTGGACTGTGAAGAAGGCTGAGCACCGAAGAATTGATGCTTTTGAACTGTGGTGTTGGAGAAGACTCTTGAGAGTCCCTTGGACTGCAAGGAGATCCAACCAGTCTATTCTGCAGGAGATCAACCCTGGGATTTCTTTGGGAGGAATGATGCTGAAGCTGAAACTGCAGTACTTTGGCCACTTCATGTGAAGGGTTGACTCATTGGAAAGGACTCTGATGCTGGAAGGGATTGGGGGCAGGAGGAGAAGGGGACGACCGAGGATGAGATGGCTGGATGGCATCACTGACTCGATGGACGTGAGTCTGAGTGACCCCCAGGAGTTGGTGATGGACAGGGAGGCCTGGCGTGCTGCGATTCATGGGGTCGCAAAGAGTCGAACATGACTGAGCAACTGAACTGAACTGAACTGAACTGAAGGGAAAAAAATGACCCAAAAATATTCTAATTCCAGACATTCCTGGAAAGCGGCTCCAGGGAAACCTGGCCAGGCATTGGGAAAAGATTATACAGATGCTGCAGAGCAGCTCTGCCAGGAAAAAGTAATAAATGACTTAAGGACTGTGGCATTTGTGATGAGAAAGGGAATTAATCTTCCTTGTACCTTTTACTTTCAAGTTCTTCCAATTAAGATTGAAAGACAAAAGAATGATTAAGGATTAAAATTTTGTCCTTAAATTTTTCATGAGTAGTATGCTCTGAATATCTGGTTAAAATGTTTGAACTTTGGGAAAGGCCATTGTTAAAGAAAAAGTAAAATTTTATTAAACTTGAAATGGACTCAGTATTTCTTTGAAATTTGCTTTGAGAAAATGGAGTTCCCAGTTAAAATCAGTTATAGCTGAAGTTGATGAAATCATTTTGTCTGTTATAAACTCCCCAGATTATTAGAAGTACAGTAATAGGGGCAGGACATCTGGTTTTCCTTCCTTGGAATTGTATCCAACTCATGTAACTTCTACAGGTTCTCAAACTCATCGACTAAAGTACCAAGTAGTTTAATTCAACTCCACCCTATCTGTATAATTTATGATTCTGTATATTTAGATTAAGGGATATAAACATTTTCAGACTATTTCTTATCTTTCTAAAGACAGAAGACTGGATAGGCAATTTAAATAAGAAAAGAGAATGAAATTGAGGCCATGCTGGCACAAAATTAACGTATAAAGGATGTACCTATAGGAACAAGTTCTTGATAGTATATTCTGTTTATCAGTTATTTCCTAAAATTGAACTGTATATTTAATGAGCACTGCCCACAAATTATGGTGAGTGCCATTCCAAGAAAAAACATGCCTAAAGAGGGTGCAAATAAACCTCTTAACCATAGATTCATATAGAATTCAAGTGGTGTTTTGATTTGCAGTTTTAAGTACTTTTCCTCTTAAATTCCTTCTAAGGATATATCCATTCATATGAGACTGCCTTGAGTTGGCAGCGCTAAAATAGGAAGCTAGAAATATAATGGTTAAAAAGAAAACATGTAAACATAGGCTACGGGAAGTTTTAGGGGAAATATGTAGAAAATTATACAGATCTGCCAGCATAGTTCCAGAGACAGATGTATGATTTCTTATATTGTGGCTGTTTCTCCAGTAAAATAGCAAACCACACAGTTACCATTAAAGCTCAAAATAAAGAACCAATCAACTGCCAAAGCGATCAGAGACACAAGGCAACAGAAAAAAAAAAAAAAAAAGAATGAACAAAGAAGGAGTGAAAAAGTAGTTTATTTATTCTATTTGGAGGGAATGCGATTAATACAGTATGGTGGGCAGACGAATGAAGGAGGGCAAAGGGAAGAGAACAAACCTAGTATAATTCATGGGGACTTTTCGTCATCTAAAACAGAGGAAGGAAATGTATTCCATCAGGTTTGCACAGACTTAGAGGGACATGGTTCTGTGGAAACAACCTCGTGTTGGTCTAGGTGAGACCTCAGACAGTCACCCCGCCTAGCACCTGTAGCCATGAAAATGACTCGGCTGCCTGGCACACGTGAAAAGGTTTATTCACTGGGAGGGTTTATTATTCGGACAACTGCACCAGTTAAATTGCTGGCTGGTATATTTAGGAGGTACCCCTGGGAGGAAAAGGACACTATTACCAATCAAACTGGGAGAGACTGGAACATTTATCTAGTTAAGAGACAAGACTAAGGAAGTTAGAAATCATGGAAATGACAATTTGGATACCACTACCCCAGTGCTTGAGCTGGGAACAGCTACATGAGTAGGTTGGATATTGTGGGTATACCCTGGAATTGTGACCTGTGGACAAGATTGGTTAAATCTATTGCTTGAAATCTTCCTCAAGAGCCCCTAATTGAGAAAAGAAAAGAAATCACATGACTTTCCCCTCCACCCCGATAGGTGTAATTTACAAAAGGAATGCTTGGAACTGGTTATATTAACTTCATAGACAAATTTTATGATTGCATGCTTATCAAGCTTTAAGGGACTCTCCTGGCAGAAGAATCTCCTTTCAAAGTTGCTACCTCAATTATGAAGAAGTCATCATCTCTTGAGGCCACTGAAAGGAGAGCTCTTACTACTAGAAAATTCTTCCTTATATTAAACCCAGTCTTAATGCCTAAAACTTGTACTTTTTACTTCCTGATTGAACCTTAAAAACCATGCTCAGGTCTTAAGCAATGTTTCTCTATTTTGTTTATAAGGTGTCATCAAAGGTCTTGTTTTCTTTTGCTTAGGCTCAGATATTTGCCTTATATGGCACTTACTTGACCATGTATGCCTCTGTGTGTGCTCAGTTTTGTCTGACTCTTTGCAACCCCATATAGCCCACCAGGTTCCTCTGTCTGTGGGATTTTCCAGGCAAGAATACCGGAGTGTGTTGCCATTTCCTTCTCCAGGGGATCTTCCCAACCCCCTTCTCTTGCATCTCCTACATTGACAGGAAATTTTTTTTTTAACCATTAGTGCCATCTGAGAAATATTTATGTTGGCAAAAAAGTAATTATGAATTTGGACCATGAATTTTTTATTCTTATAACTAGGCTCAAGCACATCTTTATTAGTCAAAATAGGAACCATTATAAGTAACACATTTTTGCCAACGAGAAATAAGTTTGTTTCTTCCTAGAGCATAAAAATTATGCTTTGGGATTCAATGAACTCTTGGAAAACACTTTCTGCCTCCTGCTGGCTGTGGAAGCATTATGCCTGCAAAAAGTTATGAAGATGCTTGAAGAAGCAGTAGTTGGCAAGAGATCACGTGAATATGGTGGATGGCAAAGCTTCATGGCCCAATTTGTTCAAATTTTGAAGCATTGGTTGTGCAGCCTGCAGTCAAGTGTTGTGCAGAAGAATTGGGCCCTTTCTGTTGAACAATGCTGGCTGCAGGCATTGCGGTTTACAGTGCTTCTCATCAATTTGCTGAACGTACTTTGCAGATGTAACGGTTTCACCAAGATTCAGAAAGCTGTAGCGGATAGACAGGCAACAGACCGCAAACACTGACCACGACCTTTTTTGGTGCAAGTTTGGCTGTGAGAAGTGATTTGTAGCTCCTTCACAGTCCAACCACTGAGCTAATGATCACCAGTTGCCATATAAAATCCACTTTTCAAGGCACATCACAATCCAATCCAGAAATGATTCACTGTTGTTGATAGATTAAGTTCAGTTCAATCGTTCAGTCATGTCTGACACTTTGTGACCCCATGGACTGCAGCATGTCAGGATTCCCTGACCATTACCAACTCCCAAACTTGCTCAAACTCAAGTCCATCCAGTCAGTGGTGCCATGCAGCCATCTCATTATTCCCTTCTCCCACCTTCAATCTTTCCCAGCATCAGGGTCTTTTCCAATGAGTCAATACTTTGCATCAGGTGGCCAAAGTATTGGAGCTTCAGCATCAGTCTTTCCAATGAATATTCAGCACTGATTTCCTTTAGGATTGATTGGTTTGGTATTCTTTCAGTCCAAGGGACTCTCAAGAGTCTTCTCCAGCACCATAGTTCAAAAGCATCAATTCTTTGGCACTCAGCTTTCTTTATAGTCCAACTCTCACATCCATACATCACTACTGGGACAAACATAACTTTGACTAGATAGACCTTTTTCAGCAAAATACTATCTCTGCTTTTTAATATGCTGTCTAGGTTGCTCATAACTTTTCTTCCAAAGAGCAAGCATCTTTGAATTCCATGGCTGCAGTCACCATCTGCAGTAATTTTGAAGCCCAAGAAAATAGTCTTTCATGGTTTCCATTGTTTCCCCATCTATTTGCCATGAAGTGATGGGACCAGATGTCTTGATCTTAGTTTTTTGAATGTTGAGTTTTAAGCCATCTTTTTCACTCTGCTCTTTCACTTTCATCAAGAGGCTCTTTAGTTCCTCTTTGCTTTCTGTTGTAAGGGTGGTGTTATCTGCATATCTGAGATTATTGATATTTTTTTCTCAATCTTGATTTTAGCATGTGCTTCATCCAGTCCGACATTTCACATGATGTACTCTGAATAAAAGTTAAATAATCAGAGTGACAATATACAGGCTTGACGTACTCCTTTCCCAATGAGAAGATGACCCTTCAAAATGATATTTTTGATTTGTGGTCTGCTTATGAGGCACCCTGGTTCCCTGGTGGCTCAGAGTAAAGAATCTGCTGGAAATACAGGAGACCCAGGTACAATCCCTGGGTTGAGAAGATCCCCTGTAGAAGGGAATGGCTACCCACTCCAGTATTCTTGCCTAGAGAATTCCATGGACAGAGGAGCCTGGCAGGCTACAGTTCATGGGGTTGCAAAGAGGCAGACATGACTGAGTGACTAATGCTTTCTTTCACTTTCTTTCTTTATGAGGTACTCACTTGTTGAGCTTTTTCTCCTCTCCAATTTGTTTCAAATGCTGAATGATTGTAGATTTGTCAGCCTTGAGTTGTTCCGCAGCTTCTCCTGTAGTGGTAAGAGAAACAGCTTCAGTGATTGCTCTCAGTTGGTCATCATCAGCTTCTGATGGCTGGCCACTGCTCTCCTCATGTTCAATGCTATCATCTCCTTTGGAAATCTTCTTGAACCACCACTAAACTGTAGCTTCATTAGCAGTTCCTGAGCCAAATGGGCTGATGTTGTGAGTTGTCTCCATTGCTTTGGAACACATTTTGAACTCCAAGAAGAAAATTGCTCAAATTTACTTTTTGTCTAACATGGTTTCCCTAGTCTAAAATAAGTATAAAATAGATAGCAAGTAATAAATCATTAGCAAAAAAAGAAAAACCCATAAACTGAGAAATGCACATTAAAATGATGTGTAATATACCACATTTAAGAATATATTCCAGTATAAATGGCAAAGTTCAACTATGCAAAACCACAGTTACTTTTGCACCAACTTAATACAAAATTCTCTTTTCTATTGAAGTATATTTTATCCACAGCATTGCATTACTTTCTGGTGTATAGCATAGTGATTCAGTGTACATATTATACTGCACTAATAGTTATTAAGACAATGGCTATCACTTCCTATGCTCTGCAATGTATCCTTGTTGAATGTCTGTTTTATACCTAGTAGTTTGTACCTCTTAATCTCATACCCCTAAGTTGTCCCTCTCTATCCTCTCTCACCATTGGTAGCCACAGGTTGGTTTACTGTATCTGTGAGGCTGTGTCTGTTTTACTATATATGATCATTTATATTTTTTTTAGATTCTACATATCAGTGATATTATATAGTATCTATCTTTATCGATCTGATCTATTTCACCAAGCATAATACCTCCAGGCCAATCCGTGTTGTTACAAATGGCAAACTTGTAACATTCCATTGTGTGTTTGTGTGTGCGTGTGTGTGTGCATGTACTACATCTTCTTTATGCATTCATCTGTTGATGGACACGGGAGCTGTCATATCTTAGCTATTGTAAATAGTGCTTTAATGAACATTGGGGTGCATGTGTCTTTTTAAATTAGTGGGTTTTTTTTTTTTGAAATATATTCAGGAGTGGAATTGCTTTATCAAATGATAGATCCTTTTTTAGTTTTTTGATGAACCCTAATAATGTTTTCCAGAGTGGCTGAACCAATTTATATTCTCACCAACAGTGTACAAAGGTTCCCTTTTCTCCACATCCTTGCCAACATGTTTTATTTGTGTTCTTTTTGAAAATAGCCATTCTGACAGGTATAAAGTGATATCTCATTGTTGTTTTGATTTGCATTTCCCTAATAATTAGCTTCTTAATGACTGCTTCCCTAGTGGCTCAGAGGTTAAAGCATCTGCCTGCAATGCAGGAGACCTGCGTTTGATCCCTGGGTCAGGAAGATCCCCTGGAGAAGGCAATGGCAACCCATTCCAGTACTCTTGCCTAGAGAATCCCATGGAGGGAGGAGCCTGGTAGGCTACAGTCTATGGGGTCACAAAGAGCCAGACACTACTGAGCGACTAAACTAAAAAACTAAACTAATAATTAGCAAGATTTGAACATCTTTTCATGTGCCTATTAGCCATCTTTGAAAAAATGCCTACTCAGGTGTTCTCCCCATTTTTTATTGGGTTGTTTGCAGTTTTGGTATTGAATTGTATGAGCTGTTTTTATATTTTGGAGGTTAGTGTCTTATTGGCCATATCATATCTGAATATTTTCTCCCTTTCCATAGTTTGTCTTCTCCTTTTCTCCATGGTATCCTTTGCTGATCAAAAGCTTTTAAGTTTAGTTAGGAATCTTTCATAATAGCTATTTGTAATATAAACTGTTGAAGATATTAATTTGGTTTTACATATCAAAGAATTAAAAATGTTTATCTTCAACAGGTTAAACTGTTCCCTTTAAAATTGGATGCTGTTAAAGTTATGCTTATAATGTTAATGTTATGCTTCCAAATCTGGGGAAATCTTTTGAGGATCATAGCATAAACTCTACCACTTCGAGCCTTCTTCAACTGTAACTGTCCTATCTGCATAGGTCCTTGGTTTCTTTCTCATGAATGAGTTTAACAACTATCAGAGCAACTAACCTAATAAGGTAAATGTTACCAATGCAAACATGGATTTCAGCTTAACCTATGATATCACCCAGATAGCCTTATCCGTTTCCATTTTCAACTCTCATTTCCATTCCCCACAGTACCAATTCCAAACCATATTGCTTGTTTCAAACCTATCATCTCATCTGCATGCCCCTTAATCTCATCAGTTCCAGCCTTACTTTCCTTTTTGCTTTGTGCAATATGAAGAGATGTCACCCTTCTGTTCATGTCATCGCTTAATTTCCTGCTGTTCCCACTATTGTACAGAAAGCTGCTTGAACATGAAAGACTTAAAATAAAGATATATTATTCTTCAAAATTTTGTCAGTTGCTTGGGCTCAGCTGGATAGCTCTCTCATGCAATTTCAGTTAGATGTTGACCAATTTTGAGGTCATCTGAAGGCTTGACTAGGGTTGGTGACAAAAATGGCCCCTCACAGACATGTCTGAAACCTTAGCTGAGATGGCTGGGCTGGGCAAAGCATTTCTCTTTCTCCATGTGGCCTCTCTTGTAAGTCTAGTTTCCTCAAAGCATGTGCTTACTGGGTACTCAGTTATCTTGTTTCTTTCAGAGCAAGTATTCTGAGAAACTGTGAGTAATGACAAGCTTGTTATGACCTATGTTCGTGAGAAGTGATGAAGTCATTCAGAGTCATCTCTGCCTCATTTTATTGCTAGATACAAGGGGAAGAATCTCCTTAAGAGTGTATATGGAGACTAGCTATTAGTGATACACCTGCCCTTTTAGATCCTAAGAACTTTAGAAGCTCACGCAATTAATGTACACACTTCTTGTGACTGCCATTTTCCTACTCATGGTCATGTTCACAAATGTACTTCTGTGTCTCAATTAGGGTATTCATTTCTAATTAATTAATTTTTGATCACTACTTAATGAAATTAGAAATTGATAATAATATTGAGAAAAAACCCTTTTCAATTGGAAATTTAAAAAGCAAAAGTAATCTTCATTCTTAGGTTAATAATAATACCACAGTGAAGACATCACACAGATATATTTCATAAATCTCACATGTGGAACATATAAACAGACATGTTTCCAAAGAATATTAGAAAATATTCTTAAGGATATTTCAGAAGTCCTAGGTTCAGTGATTATTACCAAAATGTAAAGGTAAGTAGGAACTGAGGAGATAGGATACAGAGAGAGAACTTCTTCTGTATACCTCTCATATTTTTACATTTTCTATTATTATAACGTATAACCATAGCATATATGGATACATGCTACATAAACAGACTATCTTAAAATAAAACAATAAACAGTTAACAATAAATGAGCTACTACAATGTACTTAAATTTACTCCTGGAATATCCTTGAATATAAGAAATTAAGAAATATTAGTTCTCTTTTATGTATGTGTATATATATGAGTAATATATGCACACATATATATAAATATATATATATATATATATATATATATAAATATATATATATATATATATATATACAGACGCTTACTGCTTGGAAGAAAAGTTATGACCAACCTAGATAGCATATTCAAAAGCAGAAACATTACTTTGCTGACTAAGGTCCATCTAGTCAAGGCTATGGTTTTTCCAGTGGTCATGTATGGATGTGAGAATTGGACTGTGAAGAAGGCTGAGCACCGAAGAATTGATGCTTTTGAACTGTGGTGTTGGAGAAGACTCTTGAGAATCCCTTGGACTGCAAGGAGATCCAACCAGTCCATTCTGAAGGAGATCAACCCTGGGATCTCTTTGGAAGGAATGATGCTAAAGCTGAAACTCCAGTACTTTGGCCACCTCATGCGAAGAGTTGACTCATTGGAAGAGACTTTGATGCTGGGAGGGATTGGGGGCAGGAGAAGAAGGGGACGACCAAGGATGAGATGGCTGGATGGCATCACTGACCTGATGGACGCGAGTCTGAGTGAACTCCAGGAGTTGGTGATGGACAGGGCAGCCTGGCGTGCTGTGATTCATGGTGTTGCAAAGAGTCGGACATGACTGAGCGACTGAACTGAACTGAACTGAACTGAAAATATTTGAAGTCTATTTTGCTTCAGAACCATCCACTTAAGAAGTAAAATAACCATCCAAGCAATACTGCATTATTTCAAGTTTGATAGCTATAACTTATTTAGTCATAGATCAATTAGGGCCAACAGTCTACTAAAGATATGTTACAATTGATAAAAATTAGAGGACAAAACTAGGACACCTGAATATCAGGTTATGGGAGATGAGTTTTAGAAGAATAATATTCCATTATGTGCGTACATATATATATATGTATTATTTTTATCCATTTGTCTCTTGATAGATGCCTAGATTGTTTCCATGTCTTGGCCATTGTAAATAATGCTTCTATGAATGTAGTGTGCATATAGTCTTAAAATAGTTATTTTATTTCCTTAAGGTATGCCCAGGGGTAGAACTGCTAGATTAGATGTTAGTTCTATTTTAATATTTTGAGGAGCCTCTGTACTATTTTCCATTGTAGCTATCAGTTCAGTTCAGTCACTCAGTCATGTCCGACTCTTTGTGACCCCATGAACTGCAGCACGCCAAGCCTCCCTGTCCATCACCAACACTCGGAGTTCACCCAAACTCATGTGCATCAAGTCAGTGACGCCATCCAGCCATCTCATCCTCTATTGTCCCCTTCTCCTCCTGCCCCCAATCCTTCCCAGCATCAGGGTCTTTTCCAGTGAGTCAGCTCTTCGCATGAGGTGGCCAAAGTACTGGACTTTCAGCTTTAGCATCAGTCCTTCCATAGAACACTCAGGACTGATTTCCTTTAGAATGGACTGGTTGGATCTCCTTGCAGTCCAAGGGACTCTCAAGAGTCTTCTCCAACACAGAGGTCAAAAGCATCAATTCTTTGGCTTTCAGCTTTCTTCACAGTCCAACTTTCACATCCATACATGACCACAGGAAAAACCATAGCCTTGACTAGACAGACGTTTGTTGGCAGACTAATGTCTCTGCTTTTGAATAAGCTATCTAGGTCGGTCATAACTTTCCTTCCAAGGAGTAAGCATCTTTTAATTTCAAGGTTGCAGTCACTATCTGCACTGATTTTGGAGCCCCCCAAAATAAAGTCTGACTCTGTTTCCACTGCTTCCCCATCTATTTTCCATGAAAGGATGTGACCAGATGCCATGATCTTCATTTTCTGAATGGTGAGCTTTAAGCCAACTTTTTCACTCTCCTGCTTCACTTTCATCAAGAGGCTTTTTGGTTCCTCTTCACTTTCTGCTATAAAGGTAGTGTCATCTGCATATCTGAGGTTATTGATATTTCTCCTGGCAATCTTGAATCCAGCTTATGCTTCTTCCAGCCCAGCATTTCTCATGGTGTACTCTGCATATTAGTTAAATAAGCAGGGTGACAATATACAGCATTGATGTCCTCTTTTTACTATTTGGAACCAGTCTGTTGTTCCATGTCCAGTTCTAACTGTTGCTTTCTGACCTGCATATAGGTTTCTCAAGAGGCAGGTCAGGTGGTCAGGTATTTCCATCTCTTTCAGAGTTTACCACAGTTTACTGTGATACACACAAAGGCTTTGGCATAGTCAATAAAGCAGAAATAGATGTTTTTCTGGAACTCTCTTGCTTTTTTGATGATCCAGCAGATGTTGGCAATTTGATCTCTGGTTCCTCTGCCTTTTCTAAAACCAGCTTGAACATCTGGAAGTTTACAGTTTACGTATTGCTGAAGCCTGGTTTGGAGACTTTTGAGCATTACTTGCTAGCGTGTGAGATGAGCGCAATTGTGAGGTAGTTTGAGCATTCTTTGGCATTGTCTTTCTTTGGGATTGGAATGAAAACTGACCTTTTCCAGTCCTGTAGCTACTGCTGAGTTTTCCAAATTTGCTGGCATATTGAGTGCAGCACTTTCACAGCATCATCTTTCAGGATTTGAAATAGCTCAACTGGAATTCTATCACTTCCACTGGCTTTGTTTGTAGTGATACTTTCTAAGGCCCACTTGACTTCACATTCCAGGATATCTGGGTGTAGCTGAGTGATCACACCATCGTGATTATCTGGGTCATGAATTTCTTTTTTGTACAGTTCTTCTGTGTATTCTTGCCACCTCTTCTTAATATCTTCTGCTTCTGTTAGGTCCGTACCATTTCTATCCTTTATCGAGCCCATCTTTGCATCAAACATTCCCTCGGTATTTCTAATTTTCTTGAAGAGATCTCTAGTCTTTCACATTCTGTTGTTTTCCTATATTTCTTTGCATTGATCGCTGAGGAAGGCTTTCTTATCTCTCCTTGCTATTCTTTGAAACTCTGCATTCAGATGCTTATATCTTTCCTTTTCTCCTTGGCTTTTCACTTTTCTTTTCACAGCTATTTGTAAGGCCTCCCCAGACAGCCATTTTGCTTTTTTGCATTTCTTTTCCATGGGGATGGTCTTGATCCCTGTCTCCTGTACAATGTCATGAACCTCATTCCGTAGTTCATCAGGCACTCTATCAATCAGATCTAGTCCCTTAAATCTATTTCTCACTTCCACTGTATAATCATAAGGAATTTGATTTAGGTCTTACCTGAATGGTCTAGCAGTTTTCCCTACTTTCTTCAATTTAAGTCTGAATTTGGCAATAAAGGACTCCCCTGGTGGCTTACAGGGTAAAGCATCTGCCTGCAGTGCAGGAGACCTGGGTTCAATCCTTGGGTCAGGAAGATCCCCTGGAGAAGGAAATGGCAACCCACTACAGTATTCTTCAGAATACTTCTTTCCAGATTTCTGGAAAATCCCATGGACAGAGGAGCCTATAGGCTACAGTCCATGGGGCTGCAAAGAGTCGGACATGACTGAGCAACTTCACTTCACTTCACTTTGACAATAAGGAGTTCATTATCTGAGCCACAGTCAGCTCCTGGTCTCGTTTTTGCTGACTGTATAGAGCATCTCCATCTTTGGCTGCAAAGAATATAATCAATCTGATTTTGGTGTTGACCATCTGGTGATGTCCATGTGTAGAGTCTTCTCTTGTGTTGTTGGAATAGGGTGTTTGCTATGACCAGTGTGTTCTTTTGGCAAAACTCCATTAGTCTTTGCCCTGCTTCATTCCGTATTCCAAGGCCAAATTTTCCTGTTACCCCAGGTGTTTCTTGACTTCCTACCTTTGCATTCCAGTCCCCTATAATGAAAAGGACATCTTTTTTGGGTGTTAGTTCTACAAGGTCTTGTAGGTCTTCATAGAACCGTTCAACTTCAGCTTCTTCAGTGTTACTGATTGGGGAATAGACTTGGATTACCGTGATATTGAAAGTTTGCCTTGGAAACAAACAGAGATCATTCTGTCATTTTTGAGATTGCATCCAAGTATTCCATTTCAGACTCTTTTGTTAACCATGATGGCTACTTCATTTCTTCTGAGGGATTCCTGCCCGCCGTAGTAGATATAATGGTCATCTGAGTTAAATTCACCCATTCCAGTCCATTTTAGTTTGCTGATTCCTAGAATATCAATGTTCACTCTTGCCATCTCTTGTTTGACTACTTCCTATTTGCTTTGATTCATGGACTTAACATTCCAGGTTCCTATGCAACATTGCTCTTTACAGCATCATACCTTGCTTCTATCACCAGTCACATCCGCGTCTGGGTATTGTTTTTGCTTTGGCTCCATCCCTTCATTCTTTCTGGAGTTATTTCTCCACTGATCTTCAGTAGCATATAGGGCACCTCCTGACCTGGGGAGTTCCTCTTTCAGTATCCTACCAGTTTGCCTTTTCATACTGTTCATGGGGTTCTCAAGGTAAGAATACTGAAGTGGTTTGCCATTCCCTTCTCCAGTGGACCACATTCTGTCAGACCTCTCCACCATGACCCACCCATCCTGGGTGGCCCCACACAGCATGGGTTAGTTTCATTGAGTTAGACCAGGCTGTTGTCCATGTGATTAGATTGACTAGTTTTCTGTGATTATTGTTTGTGTTTCTTGACTCTGATGCCTCTCATAACACCTACCATCCTACTTGGGTTTCTCTTACCTTGAACGTGAGGTATCTCTTCATGGCTGCTCCAGCAAAGCACAGCCACTGCTCCTTACCTTGGATGAGGGGTATCTCCTCATAGCAGCCCCTCCTGACCTTGAACGTGGAGTAGCTCCTCTCGGCCCTCCTGCACCTGCGCAGCTGCTGCTCCTTATCAAGTTGCAACCCCATGAACAGTGTATAGTTCAGTCGCTCAGTCATGTCCGACTCTTTGCAACCCCATGAACCACAGCACGCCAGGCCTCTCTGTCCATCACCAAATGCTGGAGTCTACCCAAACCCATGTGCATTGAGTCAGTGATGCCATCCAATCATCTCATCCTCTGTTGTCCCCTTCTCCTCCTGCCGTCAATTTCCCCCACATCAGGGTCTTTTCAAATGAATGAGTCTACTCTTCGCATCAGGTGGCCAAAGTATTGGAGCTTCAACTTCAGCATCAGTCCTTTCAATGAACACTCAGGTCTGATCTTCTTTAGGATGGACTGGTTGGATCTCCTTGTTGTCAAAGTGACTCTCAAGAGTCTTCTCCAACACCACAATTCAAAAGCATCAATTCTACAGTGCTCAGCTTTCTTTATAGTCCAACTCTCACATCCATACATGACTACTTAAAAAACCATAGCCTTGACTAGATGGACCTTTGTTGGCAAAGTAATGTCTCTGCTTTTTAATATGTTGTCTAGGTTGGTCATAACTTTCCTTCCAAGGAGTAAGCGTCTTTTAATTTCATGGCTGTAATCACCACTGCAGTAATTTTGGAGACCCAAAAAACACAGTCAGCCACTGTCTCCACCAGGGTTTCCTTTATTCCACATCCTCTATAAAAATCAAACTCATAGAAACAGAGTAAGCTGATAGTTGCAATGGGATGAGGAAAATAGGTGAAGCTGGTCAAAGGTTACAAACTTCCAGTCACAAGATGCATAGGTTCCGGAGCTGTAGTGTACAGCACAATGACTATGGTGAACAACAAACAATGCATTGTGTATTTGAAAGTTGCTAAGAGTACTGATCTCAAAAGCCAGCCCCCCACAAACACAACTCACACATGTACTATAACTGTGTGAGATAATAGATGTGTCACACAACCTATTGTGGTAATCATTTTACAGTACATACATACATCAAACTGTTATGCTACCCCCCTCAAATACACACAGTGCTATAAGTTAACTATATCTCAATAAAGTTGGGTAAGAAAAAGAGACAGTAATATATTTGTGTGCTTTAGTAAAATATACACCATTATGTAATGATATTGCACATGTCATATGAAGATAGCATCAAAATCTATTTTTGAAATTTGTTAACTAAAAAATTTAAGAAGGATGTTGTTTTCTAAAGCTGTTAAAAAAAGTAAACAAAACACTTGAGCAAATTTTTGCTAGGAAAATAGTTATCATTTAATAGCCAAATATTTTTCTCTTGTTTCTAATAATGGTATTTATGGTTTGAGTTGTAATGGCTAATTCTCAGAAAAGTCGGTGGCTGTTTTACTGTCTCAATCTATTGTATGTTGCACGTTTTTCTGATTTTTCTTTTAGATAAATTCCAAATGAAACAAGACTTTATGAGTTGATTGACATAACACTGGTTTAGCAATGTCTTTTTAGTATCCCACCCTTTTACTTTAGTCTTAACAATTTCCAAAACTCCTAATGACTTTGTGAATGACTTAATTGAAGTTAAGTCTTTTATTTAAATTCTATTGGTCTTTGAAACTGTTAATCACTCAGTCATGTGTGACTCTTTGTGATCGCATGGACTATAGCCCAACAGGCCCTCTGTCCATGGAATTCTCAGGGCAAAAATACTGGAGTGAGTAGCCATTCCCTTCTCCAGGCTACTTCCCAACACAAGGGTTCAACTCAGGTTTCCTGCATGGCAGACAATTTATTTACCATCTGGTCCACCAGGGAAGCCCCTCTAATGGTCTTTAAGTCAGTTCAGTGACTCAGTCGTGTCTGACTCTTTGCAACCCCATGGACTGCAGCACGCCAGGCCTCCCTGTCCATTACCATCTCCCAGAGTTTACCCAAACTCATGGCTATTGAGTCGGTGATGACATCCAACCATCTCTTCCTCTGTCCTCCCCTTCTCCTCTTGTCTTCAATCTTTCCCAGCATCAGGGTCTTTTCAAATGAGTCAGTTCTTCGCATCAGGTAGCCAAAGTAATGGAGCTTCAGCTTCAGCATCAATCCTTCCAATGAAAACCCAGGACTGATCTCCTTTAGGATGGACTGGTTGGATCTCCTTGCTGTCAAAGGGACTCTCAAGAGTCTTCTCCAAAACTACAGTTCAAAAGCATCAATTCTTTAGTGCTCAGCTTTCTTTATAGTCCAACTCTCAAATTCATACATCACTTTTGGAAAAACCATAACTTCGACTAGAAGGAAATTTGTTGACAAAGTAATGTCTCTGCTTTTTAAATAGCTGTCTAGGTTGATTATAACTTTCCTTCCAAAGAGCAAGCATCTTTTAATTTCATGGATGCAGTCACCATCTGCAGTGATTTTGGAGCCCCCTAAAATAAAGTCTGTCACTGTTTCCACTGTTTCCCCATCTATTTGCTTTGAAATTATGGGACCAGATGCCATGATCTTAGTTTTCTGAATGTTGAGTTTTAAGCCAACTTTTTCACTCTCCTTTTGCACTTTCCTAAAGAGGCTCTTTAGTTTCTCTTCACTTTCTGCCATAAAGATGGTGTCATCTGCATATCTGAGGTTATTGATATTTCTCCCTGCAATATTGATTGCAGCTTGTGCTTCCTCCAGCCCAGCATTTCTCATGATGTACTCTACATATAAGTTAAATAAGCAGGGTGACAATATACAGTCTTGATGTACTCCTTTCCCTATTTGGAACCAGTCTGGTGTTCCATGGCTAGTTCTAACTGTTTTTTTTTTTCCTGACCTGCATACAGATTTCTCAAGAGGCAGGTCAGATGGTTTGGTATTTCCATCTCTTTAAGAATTTTCTACAGTTTGTTGTGATCCACACAGTCAAAGGCTTTGGCATAGTCAATAAAGCAGAAGTGGATGTCTTCCTGGAACTCTCTTGCTTTTTTGATGATCCAATGGATGTTGGCAATTTTATCCTTGGTTCCTCTGCCTTTTCTAAAACCAGCTTGAACATCTGGGACTTCATGGTTCACATACTGCTGAAGCCTGGCCTGGAGAATTCTGAGCATTACTTTACTAGCGTGTGAGATGAATGCAACCGTGCGGTAGTTTGAACATTCTTTGGCATTGCCTTTCTTTGGGATTGGAATGAAAACTGACCTTTTCCAGTCCTGTGGCTCCATTTTCCAAATTTGATGGCATATTGAATGTAGCACTTTTACAGAGTCATCTTCAATATTTAAAATAGCTTAACTGGAATTCCATCACCCCCACTAGCTTTGTTCATAGTGATGCTTCCTAAGGCCCACTTGACTTCACATTCCAGGATGTCTGGCTCTATGTGAGTGATTATACCATAATGGTTATCTGGGTCATGAAGATCTTTTTTGTACAGTTCTTCTGTGTATTCTTGCCACCTCTTCTTAATATCTTTTGCTTCTATTAGGTCCATTATCATTTCTTTCCTTTATTGTGCCCATCATTGGATGAAATGTTCCCTTGGCATCTCTAATTTTCTTGTAGAGATCTCTAGTCTTTCCCATCCTATTGTTTTCCTCTATTTCTTTGCATTGATCACTGAGGAAAGTTATCTTATCTCTCCTTGGTATTCTTTGGAACTCTGCTTTCAAACGGGTATATCTTTCCTTTTCTCCTTTGCCTTTAGTGTCTCTTCTTTACTCAGCTATTTGTAAGGCCTCTTCAGACAACCATTTTGCCTTTTTGTATTGCTTTTTCTTGGGGATAGTCTTCATCCCTGACTCCTGTACAATGTCATGAACCTCCATACACAGTTCATCAGGTACTCTGCCTAGCAGATCTTATCCCTTGAATCCATTTCTCCCTTCCACTGTATAATCATAAGGGATTTGATTTAGGTCATATATGAATGATCTAGTGGTTTCCCTACTTTCTTCAATTTAAGTCTGAATTTGGCAATAAGGCGTTCATGGTCTGAGCTACAGTCAGTTCCCAGTCTTTTTTTTTTTTTTTTTTTGCTGACTCTATAGAGCTTCTCCATCTTTGACTGCAAAGAATATAATCAATCTGATTTCAGTTTAAACATGTGGTGATGTCCATGTGTAGAGTCTTCTCTTGTGTTGTTGGAAGAGGGGATTTCCTATGACCAGTGCATTCTTTTGGTATAACTCTATTAGCCTTTGTCCTGCTTCATTCTATACTTCAAGACCAAATTTGCCTGTTACTCCAGGTATTTTCCACTATCTACTTTTGCATTCCAGTCCCCTATAATGGTCTTTACCTTTATGTTAATTTGGTATCAGACAGATGTAGACACATCTTGAAATATAGCAAAACCTAGTGCTATGCTACATGTAAAATATTAAACTTTATACTCTTTACAACTATGACAATCTGTCTGTCCTTCCCATTCTGTAATATTAGTATATCTACTCTTTGACCTTAGGCAAACTTCAGGCCTTGAGCTACTCCATTTCCTTCTAATCTGTCTGCTTCTTTCTAGATTCACTTTCATCCTCTTCGACCCTAGATTCCAAAGTCTGTCACTTCAGTCATTCTGTTATTATTACCCTCCCTCTCTTCTTCCTTGCCCATCGGTGGCCACCCCTTATAAAATCTCAGTTTTGGATTGATTTAGCTGCAGTCCACGGCATCTCAAAGAGTCAGACATGAGTTAACGACTGAACAACTACATCAATAGTTTTACCTCTTTGCTTTCTCACAGGTGAATACCATTGGAAAAAAAAAAGTAACAGCTTTTCCCATGCTTAAAATATCTGCTTTTGACATCACATCCCTTTTTCAGTTCAGTTCAGTCACTCAGTCGTGTCTGACTCTTTGCAGCCCCATGAACTGCAGCATTCCAGGCCTCCCTGTCCATCACCAACTCCCGGAGTTTACCCAAACTTATATCCATTGAGTCGATGATGCGATCCAAGCAGCTCATCTTCTGTCATCCCCTTCTTCTCAGGCCTTTAATCTTCCCCAGCATCAGGGTCTTTTCAAATGAGTCAGCTCTTCATATCAGGTGGCCAAAGTACACCCCTTTTCAGTTATATCTAAGTCCTGAACTTCTTGTGAAAATGCAACTGCTCTATAGTGGGGCGTCCCAGGTGGTGCTAGTAGTAAAGAATCTGCCTGCCAATACAGGAGACACAAGAGACACAAGTTTGGTCCCTGGGTCAAGAAGATCCCCTGAAGGAGAAAATGGCAACCCACTCCAGTATTCTTGCCTGGAGAATTGCTTTATAGAGGGAGAAACATTTCCTGCCATCACTTTGGTGTATATTCATTCCTTTGGTTTTTTCCCCAGGATAAACAATGGCCTATAAAATGGGCCCATTTGCTTCATCTTACTTGTCACTGTTGACCATTCTCTCTTTAAAGCAAGAAATACTCCTGATCTTCTATGACTTTATTTTCTCCTGGATTCCATCCAATTTTTTAGATTTTCTTTCTTAGTTTCCTTTGTGGGCTTATGTTTTTCCTGCCCATTGCTTAAATAGTTATATTCTGCAAGGCTGCTTTATCAACTCTGGGTTCTTTTTACTGTCCACACTCATAAGGTCACTTGAATTACATTCCTGATTTCAGTTATCACTTACATATTGCATTTTCAACCTTAGTTTTTCCCTTGAACTCAAGACTCGTAAACCCAGCTGGTTCCTGGAAATCTCACTTACATGTTTTATAAGAAATTTGAACTCTATGTGGTTTAAAAATGACCTAATAATTTTCACCTCAAATCTGTTTCTCAACTGTATTCTCTTTAAATGAATGGTATGAAAGTTTCCTCATTTATGGAAGCTAGAAACAAAGTAATTATCCCTGACTCTTATCTCTTTCTCAGTCTCCATGTGCAATCATTTCTAGGGTCCTGCAGATATAACTGTTTTAATTCTGTCATATATTTCTGCTGATATTCATCTATTGCAGTCCTATTAAACAATTATTGGAGGCATCATTTCTCCTATTCAGAAGCATTTGCAAGTGAATAGGCTCTCATAAAGACCATATGGTGACAAGGACCCTGAAAAATACAAGAAATGACTGTTCCTTTCCTCTCTATACTATTGCTAAAACATCAGCAGCTTTGAAAGTACATGTGTTGATGCTCAGTTGCTTCAGTTGTGCCCAACCCTTTGTGACCCTATGCACTGTAGCCCACCAAGCTCCTCTGTCCATGGGATTCTCCAGGTAAAAACATTGGAGCAAGTTGTACAAGACTCCTGCAAGGGATCTTCCTAACCCACAGTTTGAAACTGCACCTCCTGCATTGGCAGGTGGGTTCTTTACTGCTGAGCCACCAGGGAAGCTTCAGCTTTGAAAGAATGCTCCCTCATAATAAAGTATCTAATGAAATTCTTTCTTACTTTAGAAAGCATACAGACCCCACCTATCAAGTTTTATTTCTGTGGACAGTATTTACAATTAAGATATATAGAATATGATTTTTGAGTCAAGGTATGACCTTGGGAAATTCATTAAACAAACTTTTAAAGAAAATTATAATAGTAGCTAATACTTATTTCATAAGGTTATCTGATGTTTAGGCAAGATATTATAGAGTATATAGGAGCTAAATATTCATTTTTCCTTTTACTGCTTTGTTGTTGTTCAGTCACTAAGTCATGGTCAACTATTTGGGACCCCATGGGCTGCAGCATGCCAGACTCCTCTGTCCTTCACTATCTCCCAGTGTGTGCTCAAATTCATATGCACTGAGTTGGTGATGCTATATAACCCTCTCATCCTCTGCCACCCCATTTTCCTTTTGCCTTCAATCTTTCCCAGCATCAGGGACTTTTCTGGTGAGTCCACTCTTAACATCAGGTGGCCAAAGCATTGGAGCTTCAGTGTCAGTCCTTCCAATGAATGTTCAGGGTTGATTTATTTTAGGATTGACTGCTTTGACCTCCCTGCAGTCCAAGGGGCTCTCAAGACAAAAGTCTTCTCCAGCTCCATGATTCTAAAGCATTCATTTTTTTGGCACTAAGCCTTCTTTATGGTCCAACTCTCACATCTGTACATGACTACTGGAAAAACCATAGCTTTGACTCTATATGGACCTTTGTCGGCAAAGTAATGTCTCTATTTTTAATGATTGCCCAAGTATTTTCTCTGAATCAGTCTTGAACTGACCATACTGAGGGCTGCTTAAAGGGGAGAGAGCTTCTGAAGCATTACTGACTGAGTATACAAATGGAGGTACCATGTTTGCACCATATACATGCTCACTGTGAAGCACCACCAATGACTAGAAGCATGAATATATCACAAGATCCCATACAGGCAATCTCAAGAAAAATTAATAGAGACTGAATTTTACTTGAAAGAAAAAAATGTAGTAAATTGAAACCAGTATATATTTCATCAAATGGCAGAAGCCTAATTCTTTTTAGAATTGTAACAGGAAACATTGGTGAAAGGATTAGTAATGACAACAACATAGGAAAGAATGACATTAATAAAGAAGTAATTGAAGGGCTTCTTTGCTTGTCATCCATTAGAACAGCTTTACTTCCAACGTGGTTAAAAAAGCAATCAATCAACATAAGCCAAGACGTCTTCTGAAGAAATGGGGAAGCTATTATGAGTTATGTGCTAACTGATGTATGGAAAGTGGACCATGGCTTGAGCCTTGAAACATAATTTACAGAATTTTTGTGTATCACTGTTGATGGTTAAATATGCATTTCCAGGGAACCATGTTCATAGTTGATTGGTGTAACAGTCTTTATAAAATTTGTGGAGCCTCTTGGTAAAGCCTCTTCTATAATACTACAAAAGGTTGAGAATAAAAGAAAAGAAAAGCATCCCGGCTGATTCCTACCTGAGTGGGCACATAGGATAAATTTTTAAAAGGGCATTGGATTAAGAATTATTTTCATAATTAAAGAAAAATCATTTAACTTTTTTAAGTAACAGTTTTGTAAGTACATCATGAGAAATGCTGGGCTGGATAAAGCACAAGCTGGAATAAAGATTGCCAGGAGAAATATCAATAACCTCAGATATGCAGATGACACCACCCTTATGGCAGAAAGTGGAGAGGAACTAAAAAGCGTTTTGATGAAAGTGAAAAAGGAGAGTGAAAAAGTTGACTTAAAGCTCAACGTTCAGAAAACTAAGATCATGGCATCTGGTCCCATCACTTCATGGTAAATAGATGGGGAAACAGTGGAAACAGTGTCAGACTTTATTTTTGGGGGCTCCAAAATCACTACAGATGGTGATTGCAGCCATGAAATTAAAAGACACTTACTCCTTGGAAGGAAAATTATAACCAACCTAGATAGCATATTAAAAAGCAGAGATATTACTTTGCCATCAAAGGTCATCAAGGCTATGGTTTTTCCTGTGGTCATCTATGGATGTGAGAGTTGGACTGTGCAGAAAGCTGAGCGCCAAACAATTGATGCTTTTGAACTGTGGTATTGGAGAAGACTCTTGAGAGTCCCTTGGACTGCAAGGAGATCCAGCCAGTACATCCTAAAGGAGACCAGTCCTGGGTGTTCATTGGAAGGACTGATGCTAAAGCTGAAACTCCAGTACTTTGGCCACCTCATGCGAAGAGTTGACTCATTGGAAAAGACCCTGATGCTGGGAGGGATTGGGGGCAGGAGGAGAAGGGGACAACAGAGGGTGAGATAGCTGGATGGCATCACCGACTTGATGCACATGAGTTTGGGTGAACTCCGAGAGTTGGTGGTGGACAGGGAGGCCTGGTGTGCTGCAAATCATGGGATCGCAAAGTTGGACATGACTGAGCGAATGAACTGAACTGAACTGAACTGAATGTGAAATCCATGAGCATTCTTCACTTATGATAAAAAATTTTCCATAGAAAAACCAGCTCTCAAAATTATTAGAATTTTCAGGGTTGTATAAAAGACCATCTAGGTTTAAATGCAACATAATTTAGTGTCAAAATCATCAAGATGTGTTTCATAATTACAAGGGTGCAGTTTGAAAAATTGGGCAATCAAATGAGTGAAGTCAGTTAATTTATTGAAAACTGGTTGAAATAGTTACAATTGATTTATTTTATTGCATAATTGCTTGACATGTAATCTTTTGTATCATTTTTCTGTAAATCTGATTTATAAGTGGTCCATATGCCTTAAGAGAAAAGGAAATGCTCTAGAGAGAAAAAAGAAAGTTCATTTTAATTATTTTTCCATACAAGAGGGAAATTAAATCATGGTTTAAGTTAGAAAACTATACTTTTGGAAAATGTTTGCTTGGAAAATTGCAAGTAATATTAAGATTACAGAAGTTCAAACACTTCTGGGAATGTTTTCATAATATAGGGTAATTAAACCCCTTTGGACTAAAACTGCTTCTTTTGATTATGTACGAAGGTGGTAAGTTTATGGCAACTTCAGCGCCTTCCTTTAAACCTTTAAACTTCTAATTACCAAGAATTGGTCAAAGATGAATAAGTTTTCACTGCTCATTTGGGATTTTTAAACATTTTTATTTATTTATTTAATTTGTGGCGATGCTGGGGTCTTCACTGATGGGCACAGGCTTTTTCTAGTTGTGGTGAGCAGGGGCTACTCTCTAGCTGCAGTGTATGGGCTTCTCATGGTGGTGGCTTCTTTATTGTGGAGCATGGGCTCTAGGGCATGCAGGCTGCAGTAGTCGTAGTGTGTGGGCTCAGTGGTTGGGACGTGTGGGCTCAGTATGGCTCCCAGGCTCTTGAGCACAGGCTCAATGGTTGTGGCCCATGGGTTTGGCTGCCCTGCAGCATGGGGGATCTTCCCAGACCAGGGATCAAACCTGTGTCTCCTGCATTGGCTGGTGGATTCTTTACCACTGAACTACCAGGAAAGCCCTCAATCAGGGTTTTTAAGGTGGTACTTTTGCTTGATCCCCTACAGGTCCCAGAAGGACCATTCTTTTTAGCATCTGCTTCATGGAACTTCATCACTGTCCAAATTACATCTAATAGCTTATAGTCACCAAGTTCACTGATGAGTAAGACTCTCATAGGACTGTTGGGTCTCACTTCAGATTGTAAGTGAAACTGGCACCTAGATGTGTTTTGCACTCTAGCCTCTGTGCCCTGTCATGTTTATATAGTGATGGTATCTGGATATACTTACTTGATTCTGGAATGATTTTTTTCTCTTAGGAAAAGAATATCTCATATTCCAAAACAAATATAGAGCTAATTCTAAATATGTTTTTTAATATTTAATTAATAAGTAGGCTGAGCTGTCAAAGAATAGACAATAATGTTATTTTTTTCACCAAGGATTAGGAAAGCGTATATGTGCCTGTTCTAACAAGCCATCTCAAAATCAACTTCTAGCTGATTATTTGACTTTGTTCTATTTGGGGGGTATGAGAGAGTCATTTGGAATTCCTCTTCCTCAGCTACAAACCCCAGATCGATAATTTGATATTTATTAAAATTCATGGCTGCTCATGAATTGTTTGTATATGCCTCCTCTATCCCTTACCTCATAATAGTCCTTAGAGTTTCTTCTTGTGCTCCATATTTACTTAAATATGAATCCATATTCATGTTTACAAAGTCAAATGCCGAGATCTTAAAATAATTGAAGCTGGAAAAATACCATTTGAGAGACATAAAGGCTGTCTAAATTTCAGAGCAGAAGAGGGAGTTTAGGCTGGGGATTGAGCCTCTTTTGTTATGGGAGAGACCAGTTGTGTGAGTAGTTTTAACCAACTAGAATCAAAGCAAGAATCTAATTCATGGTACTCCAGAAACCCAGAACTGGAGAAGTAATTCAAATACAGATGCCTCAGACTGAAATGTTAAATTGGGTGTGTACTTATTAAGGGTATGGCCTAGAAGAGCCCAATATGTCTTCTCCTAAATATGGATGTTGGCTAAACTTCTTCTGAAAATTAATGTCTGTCATTGACAGGTGGATCTCTCTCTCTCTTTCACTCTTTTTTACCCTCCATGTGCTTGTTCACTGCTGATCCATAGACTGGAAAGATAGGTAAACACAATAATGAAGATTGTGCAGAGGATCCCAGGTTGTGACACTTTTCAAACTTTGGAAAATATACCCTTGACTACATTTGGGTGGCAGAGGGCAGAGGGAGAGTTTTGCTATTCTTCTTTCTATGGCCAGGAACACAGGCTCCTGAGTTCTCAGTAGGAAGGAAATAGTTTGAAAGAACTCTGGTTGAGAAGAGCTAAGGCAACTTCTATAATATGTTAGCAGAAAAAATTCTGAGGAGAAATATTTGAGGAGCTAAAAAGAATAAGTCACTGACTGTGAAGCATTGCATTTTCCTCTCCTGCATTACAATGACCTTCCCTTTGTCTATGGCTTCCACTTAATCTTAACTGTGCTTTGGGTGTTGATGGGCAGCCATTACATACTTGAGAAGTGACCCAGAGAGTGTAATTGTGTCACACACATGCATTCCTCAGTGAGTCCTCAGGGGTGGAGGAAACTGTAACAAAAGGTGGTGACTGAATTGCTGTTGCTTGTGTAAAAAGGAGGAGTGACTCTGGAAGGCTGGAGAAAATGGGACTACCTGAATGACATTAAGATTTGAGGAATGTCATTATCACAATTGTCATCAACACTAATAATGGCTGAAATTTATAGACTTTTTTTGAAAGCACTTTGCCGTAAAAGCATCTTACTTGCTTTTTATCTGAGATTTTGACTATAGAGTACTGTTGGGAAATATCTTTTCCACAAGAAACTAGTCTAATAATAAGATAAGACATCCCAATGTAACCATTTTGGGAAATTTCAGTGCCCCCAAACTGTATAATGAGAATAATGTATATTAGTGAGTTTTCTCTATGTGTGCTTTTTTTACATTTATTACTTTCTTTATACTAATCTTCTCATACAGTTATATATATGAACATAATACAAATATACATACATAAATACACATACATATAGAAATAAAAAGATACAGGATACACATTTATTTTTGTATCTAATCATCCCAATGATCCTGTGAGAAGGAACTCTAATAATCGTCATTGTACAGACATGAAAACAGAGGGGCCAACAGATTAAATAACTTACTCTGTGTTGTGGAGGGAGATTTGTACCCGTTGAATTGCAGGACTTCCTCCTTAGTCTCTTTGGGACATCAGTTTACTCATGTTCTCAAGGCAATTTCAGAAATAGTTCCAATGTATTAAAAGTTGTTTGAGAAATATTGAGATAATCTCTGATTCAAGTTGTATTGCAAGGGAAAACACTTCCCACTTGTTTTATATTCATCATATTTATAGTCACTAGGTATTTATAATATTTGTAAGTGGGGATACATTTAAATGAAATATCGTCTACTTTGAAAGTGCAATATATTTTTGTTTCTTGGTTTAAAAATCATCTCAGAAGTCATTTTTCTCCCAAGAAATGTCTGAGTACATTAGCTTAAAAGATGATGTTGGTGAGCTGATAGTATGCATGTTTCAGAAAGATTGTTCAACTATACATAACGTGCATTTGTGAGAAATAGCTCATGGTCTCTATGAAGGGCTCAGCTTGTTTATCTTTCTCTTGATAACTGGTTAACTATTCCATGGGGGAAAAAAAAAAGGCTATTTTGTAAATTAAGTTCTCGTCATCCTGTGAGTGGAAATAGAATTTACACTTCTTAGGTAAAGATCTTTTGTTTCAAGTTATATATTTAAGAGAGGAAATATATTATAATTTATTGTACTACTCTGCCTTGGTTACACAATGGAAACTCCTGTCGTGGTTGAGAAAGTCCTAAATATTAACAGACATCATTTTATTTTTCAGGTGTTAGCAGTAAACACTGTTATAAGCTTTATGTAGCTGTAGAGCTGACTTGGAAAGGTTCAGTAAATGCACCAGGGTTTATGCAGGTTTGGTAATTAAAGGAGCTTCAAGTGAGATATTTGACTGAAGAGAAAGAAAAATGTTATACTTTATTGTACTGCTCTGCCTTGATTACATAATGGAAACCCGTGTTGTGATTGAAAAGGTCCTAAATGTTAACAGACATCATTTTTATTCAGGTATTAACAGTAAACATTGTTATTATAAGCTTTGTGTACCTGTAGGACTGAACTAGAAAGGGTTTATAAATGCACCAGGAGTTTATGCAGGTTTGGTAATTAAAAAATCAAGTAGGAAAAATCATAGAAAGGACAAAAGGGGGCAGGAGAAAGATAAGCTGAATATGATGAATTGTATGAGCAGACATTAAGATGCAATAGAATGGTATTTTCCTGGTTTAAATTTATTCAGGAAATAAAGAAATACCTGTTAGTTATATGACATAATTGATCATGAAAATGTAGGTGTGGAAGGCTGCTTATCCTATAAGAATATGATAATTGATGTCTAGATCCAGGAGCAGGGGTTTCAGAGGTGTCCAGAATTAATCAGGAAAGGTGAGGGAACACTTCTGATAATGCTGCCTGCTGCTCTAAGGAAGGGGAGCCTTGGTTTTAGGGTCTTTTGTTCCATGAATATATGGTTCCTATGAAGAAGCATTTAAATACTTCATATGTTAATACTGACTGGCCATCAAATGGATAAAACTAAAATGAAATAGGTTTAACAAGAAAATCTGTAGGAACCCTTGGAAGCAGAGTATTTTGAGGAGTTGAATAAATCTGTTGCAAGGAAAGGAACTTGAGAAATTATGCTCAAGGTTCTTATAAATATGAAAACACTTTCTCAATGTGTCTTGTAGAGCATCCCTGTTAGAATCAACTGCAGTGTTTGTTAAAAATTCCCAGTACCCTACCTAGACTTACTGAAACAGAATTTCTAGAGGATAAGCCAAGGAACCTGTGTGCATTTTTAAAAAACTTTCCAGATGATTTTTATACCCAGCTTATTAAAGCATTCTTGGGTAGAAGGACTTCTTACAGAGTGTGGTAGTAAATCAGTTTTAAGAGATAAATAGGTAGAAGATTCAGAGGAGAAGGTTCATAGGGCATTTTAAAGCCTTTGGATATTTTAAAGTAAAGGATGAGATGGTTGAACTGACTCAATGGGCATGAATTTAAGCAAACCCCAGGAGATAGTGAAGGACAGGGAAGCCTGGTGTGCTGTAGTCCATGGGGTTGCAAAGAGTCGGACATGACTTAGCTGCCGCACAATGACAACAAGGGGAGTTTTTAATCAATGGTGGCTTAGAGCATCTTGAAAAGGCTTCACCACTACCCAGCTAGAGGAGGATTGAGGCAGGAAGGTCAAGGGGCTATAGGTAGAAGAGGTCTTGTCAGCTGTACAAGATCGTGAGGGTTGGTGTTGATTTCACTCCAAGAGGTCACAATGATGTTAGGTGGCAGCTATGTGTTGTGACTGCATTCCTGGGCTTGTATTTCAAAAAATGTGAATGAGGTTTTGGGAGATCCCTAATATTTACTGAGGGCTACTCATTTCTGCTAAAGCAAGTGGAAATGCATTACACATTGTGATAAAAATTTCTGATACATTTAACATTCTGGAATAACATTCTGGGATTGGTGGGGTATGGTCCCCAGGAATTAGTGCCAGTTTTAGTCCTTCTGATTGATGACTGTGACACTAAAAGAATAAGACTATGAAAACAGCAGAATATATGGATGATATTGAATGAAATAAAGAGTTACTGGTAAGGGTTTAGCATATACTGAGTGGAAATTATGAAAGATATGTTTGAAATAAGAATCAAGAAACCTTATCTCTTGGTTTTAATCTAAATTTTAATGAGTGGAAAGAAAAAAATCTTAATAAAATTGCTCTACACTATTGCAAGCAGAACACAGAAAATGGAGACAGATAAAGAAGGACCATTGGCCGGAAAAAAATTGTAATTTTTAGATGGACATGACAGGGAGTTCTTCGGGTTCCAGGTACCTGTGTATTAAAAGTTCTCACTACAAGTGATTACCAAAGTATGGAAAATTTTATTACAAAAATGCAAAATGTTATGATAGGCATAGTTTGAGACTTCAGTTGAAACTCAACTAATATAAGATGGCATTAGAAAGGAATAATGTGATCAAAGATCCTAAATCTAATTAAAGCAAAGAAGGAGCAATTTTGCAGAAAATGAATAAAAGACTTCTGATGTAGATCACAAAACTGTAATGGAGATAGGATACAAATTGGAAATTGAACTAGCTTAGCAAATCCTGCAGACATTTCCTCAAAGTAGAGCACAGTCTTTAAAATTTTTCCCTGATACAGTCTTAAGATTGTGCTGCATTTTATTCCAGCATTTTTCCTACATGTTTTACATTGTGATCTAATGGTAGATATGAGTTTTGGACTGCATGTTTCTGTATCATTAGTTTTTAATAAATGATATTTTAATGAGTGTATAACATTAGGGATGACCCATAAATATGCTTAATGAATCATCTGTTGTTACAGATTTATGTGCTTTCAAATTTCTTTTCCATTGTAAGTCTGTGATGAAAAGTTTTCATTAAGATAGAATTCTGGAAAACTAATCATGGTCAAAGGATATAAGCACTTTTTAAATTTTTGGACATGATTTGCACAGTTATTTTCCAGAAATGTCAGTTCAATAACAGTCTCACCAGCAGTTTGTGAATGTGTCCTTCACAAAAGCTTCTTAGGTACTAATGATTATAATAATTGTTTTTTGTTTTTTTTTTTTTTTACTAATTTAAGAGGCAAATTAATGTATATAATTAATTGTGCTGAGGTTGCATTTTTATATTTATTTGATGTTTTACTTCTTTGCTTATATATATGTACATATGTGTGTGTGTATGAAATTGTTTGTTATCCCTTGTTGTTGTTAAGTCACCAAGTCATGTCTGACTCTTTGTAACCCCATGGACTGCAGCACGCCAGGCTTCCTGTCCCTCACCATCTCCCAGAGCTTGCTCAAACTAATGTCCATTGAGACAGTGATGCCGTCCAACCATCTGCTGCCCTCTTCTCCTCCCACCTTCAATCTTTCCCAGCATCCGGGTCTTTTCCAAGGAGTCGGATCTTTTCCAAGGAGTCGGCTCTTCGCATCAGGTAGCCAAAGTACTGGAGCATCAGCCTCAGCATCAGTCCTTCCCACAAATATTTAGGGTTGATTTCCTTTAGGACTGACTGATTTGATCTCCTTGCTGTCCATGAGACTTTCAAGAGTCTTCTCCAGCACCACAGTTTGAAAACATTAATTTCACCATAAAAGACCTGATCATTTTTCTTCTCCATTTACTCATTACACAGCTAATTCTTAGTCTATGGTTTGCCACCCAGTTTGGTTTGTAGTGTTCTTTGGAATCTCTAGGGTTTTGATGTGTGTGGTGTTTCTAACCTTAGTTTTCTGTGCTGTTGTAGATTTCCCACTTTTTATCTATATTGACCAGTTTATGATAATTTAGGGGGATGGCACAAGAAGCTAGATACTAGTTACTCATCTATTAGTGGGTTTTTAAAAATATATATATTATTGAATTGTTTCTGTGTGAGTCTTAAGAAATAGAGTTTTCTTCATTAAATAAATTTTGTATCCTGAAAAATGAAAATCTCATTTGGGTCTGGCTCCTTGAGGAGATTTGTAAGACTTACTCCTAAATGCTTCCTAAAACATCTCTACTCTTGAACATTTTCACATCATATTTATAATCCTGAATACAAAGCCTGAATGTTTACTACAAAGAGCTTTAAATAAATGATTCTCGTAGACATCATCAGAAAGTACTAGATAATTCTTTGGATGTTTTATTATCGTTTTTACCAGCACCTAATAGTTTTTCCAATACTTTGGCCACCTCATGTGAAGAGTTGACTCATTGGAAAAGACTCTGATGCTGGGAGGGATTGGGGGCAGGAGGAGAAGGGGATGATAGAGGAGGAGATAGCTGGATGGCATCACCGACTCGATGCACATGAGTCTGAGTGAACTCCGGGAGTTGGTGATGGACAGGGAAGCCTGGCGTGTTGCAATTCATGGGGTTGCAGAGTCAGACACGACTGAACTACTGAACTGAACTGAATAGTTTTTCAGATTCATGCTCTGATTTGATAAAATAATGTTCTTATTCATTCTGCCTGAATTAGCCAGTTGCTACTAAGAACCAAATCATTCCTGTTTTGATTTATCACAGATTGAGAATTTTTTAACAAAGCAAATTTTGTTGATTACACATACAACTAAGGTTCTAGTCCATTACAAATGTACATGTGTGAATAAAATGATAAAAAAAACCCAAAGTGGATAATCTTAAGAACTGCTTTCTCTATTATTTCACACAAATATTCTCCCCATTCTTCCTTCCTTCTTTCTTCCTCCCACACTCCATGTCTACCTCCCTCCCTCTTTCCTTCCTTTTCCTTAATAGTGAAGACAATGAAAAAAATTTTTTTTGAGTACAGCTTTTGTTACCTTTCATAATGTTTGATAAAAAGTAGGCATTTTAAAATATTTTCTAGGTAATTTTTAATTCCTCTAATTCTTCTCGATTGGAGCATTAGCTAGGAATATATATTAGTTTTCAGATCTTTTCTTGCCACATTTTTTTCCTATTAATTTCCATATTTATTGGATTATGATCAGAAAATGTGATCTTTGCTTTTTAAAGTTGTTAAAATATTCTTTGTGGGCACGTTAATATTGGTTTGATTTTCAAAAATGTCCTATGTAAATGCAAAATTTTTATATTATTTGTAGAGATGAGAATATGTAAGTCTATCAAGATTTTTCTTGTTTATATTGAAGTCTTCTGTGGTCCTTTTATTTTTAGTTCACTAGAGTTATTTAATTCTGAATAAAGGATATTGAAGATTCCAACTATGATTTTATCTGATACACTTGAACGTTCTTGAATATTTGCATTCTCTAGTCAGGTGCTATATAGTATGTTCCATACAGTTTACGGCTATTGTCTTTACAATGTGGCCTTTTATCATCAGAGTTTTACCCTAAACACTTTGATTCTGTTTCAAGAATATGCATCACAGATTTCTAAATTGTCTATTGTCTTTTGTTTAGATTATCAATATAAACTGTAAAATTCATTTCTTAACACTATTTTTTTATCTTTTTTATCTTCCCTATTGTGAGATTTTGATTCTGCTTCTTATGTGTTAAGTACTCAGTCAGTTGCTTTCCTAAGATCTGTTACGTGGGCCATGCCCTCTCAGACTTCTTGTTGTTCCGTCACTAAGTTGTGTCTGACTCTTTACGTCTCCATGAACCGCAGCACACCAGGCTTCCCTATTCTTCACTGTCTCTCGGAGTTGGTAAAAAATCATGTCCATTGAGTCAGTGATGCTATCCAACCACCTAATCCTCTACCACTCCCTTTTCCTCTCGCCCTCAGTCTTTCCCAGCATCAGGGTCTTTTCCATCGAGTCAGCTCTTCATATCAGGTAACCAAATTATTGGAGTTTCAGCATCAGTTCCTCAGAATTCTTGCATATCCTCAAATATCTATTTATACCCTAACAAATGGCTGATATTTTGGCTGGCTATAAGATGATTAAGCTCTTTTTTCTTAATAGTGATTCCATACTTTCCTGCTTTTAGAGTGGCATAAATGATACCACAAGTGTCAATATAATACTTTTTCTTTGAAGCTGACCCCTTTTCTGTCTAATGCTTGTAGGATTTCCTTTTAATTCATTAATTTCATAGATGTTACCAAGCTATGTTGACTCTATGTCTTTTATCATTCATCAGGATTGAGACCCATAGACTTGGTAGGCATGTTTTTAATGCAAAGTTTTTTCTTTTGTTGTTTGTTTATGGTGTGTCTATCTTCTACTTGTTACTTTATTTTTTCTGGAATTGTAATACCCATATTTCAGGATTCTTGGATATTTCCTTCAATTCTTTTAATCTTTCTAAGGTATCATTATTTTACATTTTGACATATTTCTTTCACTTTTCCTTCTGGCTTTATATCTGGGCTCAGTTGTGAATATGCTTAATCTAATAAATTGTGTAGTAGAGAAAGCCTATCTTTCTTTTTTTAATGCCACATTAACTCCTATCTTTCTCTTTAGTAGGCTGAATCCTAAAATGGCCTCTGAGATTTTCTCTTCCTAGTGTACACACCCAGTACAATCCTCCTGCCTTGAGTGTTTACGGACCCTCTGAATATAATGTGATATTTACCCACTTGGTTAGGTTGCACTATAGAATCAAAGTGATGGGACAGTATTCATAAGCAGTGAAAACCGGCTTAAAATAGTTTTCCTTAGCTTAAGATTTTAACAGTATATTTAGTTGGGTTTTGAGGTGTTACAGAATGCTTACAGGTAACTCTACTTATTGAGCACTTGCATGCAAAGCACATACTAATGTGCTTCAAATGGTACCTCATTTAAGTCTATTGGTAATTTTAGTAGTTTTTTTTTTTTTACTTTTAATTTTATATTGCAGTATAGCTAATTAACAATGTTGTGATAGTTTCAGCTACACAGCAGAGTGACTCAGCCATTCACATATATGTATCCATTCTCCCCCAAGCTCCCCTCCCATACAGGCTGCCTCATGACGTTAAGCAGAGTTCCCTGTGCTATATAGTAGGTCCTTGATGGCTATTCATTCTAAATATAGCAGTGTGCATATGTAGATCTCAAATGAAATAATGCCATTTGCAGCAACATAGATTGACCTAGAGATTGTCATATAAAAAGAATGAAATAATGCCAAGTAAAACAACATGGATGGACCTAGAGATTGTCATAATGAGTGAAGTCAGACAGATAAAGAGATATATCATATGATATCCCTCATATGAAGAATCTAAAAAGAAATAATACAAATGAACTTATTTACAAAACAGACTAGCAGACTGAAAACAAACTTATGCCCACTGTGGGGGAACGTGGAGGGAAGGGATAGTTAGGGAGTTTGAGATCGACTTGTAGTAGCTGTTTGGATAGTTGTTTGGGGTGGTAGTTTCTACCCATGTTGAAGGTAATGAGACTTGATGTGCCAAAGTTCACAGATTTGTGCAGAGGTATAATGCAAAGCCACATTTTTCCGGCCTCAGATTCTTTCCTTTTCAGCACTGCATTGTATCAGATGGTTTCCCTAATTTTAATAGCAAGTGGAAAGGCTAGAACTATGTGATCATTATCTTTATATCTCTACAGCCTGGTACAGAGATTATCTTATAGTAAATACCTATAATCCTGAAAGATGATGCTTTGAAAGTGCTGCACTCAATATGCCAGCACATTTGGAAAACTCAGCAGTGGCCACAGGACTGGAAAAGGTCAGTTTGCATTCCACTCCCAAAGAAAGAAAATGCCAAAGAATGCTCAAACTACCGCACAATTGCACTCATCTCACATGCTAGTAAAGAAATGCTCAAAATTCTCCAAGCCAGGCTTCAGCAATACGTGAACCGTGAACTTCCTGATGTTCAAGCTGGTTTTAGAGAAGGTAGAGGAACCAGAGATCACATTGCCAACATCTGGTGGATCATGGAAAAAGCAAGAGAGTTCCAGAAAAACATCTATTTCTGCTTTCTTGACTATGCCAAAGCCTTTGACTGTGTGGATCACAATAAACTGTGGAAAATTCTGAAAGAGATGGAATACCAGACCACCTGACCTGCCTCTTGAGAAATCTGTATGCAGGTCAGGAAGCAACAGTTAGAACTGGACATGGAACAACAAACTGGTTCCAAATAGGAAAAGGAGTGTGTCAAGCGTGTATATTGTCACCCTGCTTATTTAACTTCTATGCAGAGTACATCATGAGAAATGCTGGACTGGAAGAAACACAAGCTGGAATCAGGATTGCCGGGAGAAATATCAATAACTTCAGATATGCAGATGACACCACCCTTATGCCAGAAAGTGAAGAGGAACTAAAAAGCCTCTTGATGAAAGTGAAAAAGGAGAGTGAAAAAGTTGACTTAAAGCTCAACATTCAGAAAACGAAGATCATGGCATCCGGTCCCATCACTTCATGGGAAATAGATGGGGAAAGAGTGGAAACAGTGTCAGTCTTTATTTTTGGGGGCTCCAAAATCATTGCAGATGGTGACTGCAGCCATGAAATGAAAAGACGCTTACTCCTTGGAAGAAAAGTTATGACCAACCTAGATAGCATATTCAAAAGCAGAGACATTACTTTGCCGGCTAAGGTCCATCTAGTCAAGGCTATGGCTTTTTCCAGTAGTCATGTATGGATGTGAGAGTTGGACTGTGAAGAAAGCTGAGTGCTGAAGAATTGATGCTTTTGAAGTGTGGTGTTGGAGAAGACTCTTGAGAGTCCCTTGGACTGCAAGGAGATCCAACCAGTCCATTCTGAAGGAGATCATCCCTGGGATTTCTTTGGAGGGAATGATGCTAAAGCTGAAACTCCAGTACTTTGGCCACCTCATGCAAAGAGTTGACTCATTGGAAAAGACTCTGATGCTGGGAGGGATTGGGGGTAGGAGGAGAAGGGGACGACAGAGGATGAGATGGCTGGATGGCATCACTGACTCAACGATGGACGTGAATCTGAGTGAACTCCGGAAGTTGGTGATGGACAGGGAGGCCTGGCGTGCTGCGATTCACGGGGTTGCAAAGAGTTGGACACGATTGAGCGACTGAACTGAACTGAAATACCTATAAAGTGAAATCAGAAGGTAAAAAGGAGGAAAGCAAATGATTAAACATTGAGATGGTGTTGGGTAAAAAGGAAATACCAGGGGTCATGACAGAGCATAAAAGTTAGTGACTTGAATAATCAGATGATAGAAATATTGTTAACAGTCAGCTTCCAACTGAAATGCCTAAAGATTGCTAAATTTGTCATTTAAACATGAAGCTATTTTTTTCAACTTCATGAAAATTTGGGTTCTCAGTGCTTCTCAAACCTATTTGGACCATTTACATGAATAATACTTAGACTTATTATAATATCTTTTTCATTTTTGAAAGACTATGTATTTCAGAGAACTTTCACATTTATTATTTTTATAACATTACCTATTATATCATCTAGAAAACCTCAAAAAGTAGTTGATACAAGGATTGGGATCAAATATGAAACTTTTCACTTTAGAAATGGTGGATTACCAAGAGGTCTGTAAATTCTTTATTTACTCAACAAACATTTATTAAACAACTACTTCATGTAAGGCATCTTACTGGACAGAAATATTATAGCAGAGCTCCTGCTTTGGGGAGGCGCAGCTATTGTTTATTGTTTATAAACAAAATATTGTTTGTTTATAATAGGGAGCACAGTTATTGAGCACAGAGAAGTGTTACAGGAAGTACATATTTACCAGGAAGATCAGAAAAAACATCTGTAAGGATGCAGTTGGGTGGGAAATAAAAGCATGTACAATGATGAGAAAGAATGCTGAATGATCCAGAAGTTCAAATAAGGCCAAACATGGAGAACAGCAAGGGGTGAGTGGCAAGAGATGATGCTGGAAGTTGACCAGGAGGTTGACTGTCTAGAGCCTTGTAGGATTTGTCAGGGGTATGAACTTTATCCCAAGTGAAATGTAAAAACATTGAAGAGTTGATTTGAAGCTAAAGATAGACATGATCACAGTTACTTCTTTTGGCTGGAAAATAGAGAATGGATTTATAGAGAGTAACAACCAATGGTGGAGGTCAACCAGAAAACTTTTGCCATATGTCAGCCAGGAGATAAGACTCACTTCAGTTAGTATGAGGAAGGGAAGATGAATATGAATGGATAGCTTCAGGAACTAGAGGTGACTGTTTGGATATTGTTAGGCGGCAGAGGAAGATGTCAAGGATGACTTCCAATTTCTGGTTTGAGAATGCTGGTGGCAGGGGTTATTTAGGGGGGAAAATGATGAGATCAGTGTGGGATATTAGCTTTGAACTGCCTCTGAAACATACAAATGGAGAGGTTAAGTAGACTGTTGGAAATATCAATGTGGAGCTCAATTTGGGATTTATCAGCCTAGCTACAATTGAAGGTATGGGGGTAGACTGAAGCGTATGGATCAACAGGGTAGAAGAGGAGAGAGAGTGAGAACCCTGGTTAGGTGGAGGTGGGTGAGCCAGGAAAGAGAAGAACACTGAAAACAGAGTATTCCAAGAAAAAATAACACGGTAAGTTGTATCACATATTTCCAAGCTGTCAAAAAAGATGCGAGTGGGATAGTGTTTACTAGATTTAATAGCATGGAGGTCACTGGCATCTTGGCGGTAGAAATTTGGTGGAGTTGTGGGGTCTGAAGCCAGACTTGCATGGACTTACAGATGAGTGGAACCAGAGGAAAAGGAGGGAATTAAAGTAAAATTTGACTGTGAGGAAGAGGTGGGGAATGGTGATTACTAGATAAAAATTGGGGGATTATAGGAAGCTTTAGGGCTGCCCAGGTGGTGCTAGTGGTAAAGAACCCTCTTGCCAATGCGTGAGATGCAGTGCACTTGGGTTTGATCCCTGGGTTGGGAAGTTCCCCTGGGGGAGGGCATGGCAACACAGTCCAGTATTCTTGCCTGGAAAATCCCATAGACAGAGGAGCCTGGCGGGCTAAGTCCGTGGGATTTCAAAGAGTCAGACAGGACTGAAGAACTTAGCACACATGCATTCAGGAAGCTTTAAATAATTAGATTGGTATAATTAAATATATAAATTAAATAATTAAACTGTGGGTTTTGCATTATTGAAATTAGCCACTTGATATTAGAGTACATTCTTAAATAAATATGGTTACTTTATACATCATTTTAATGTGAATTTCTTACTTTATGTGTTTTTGATGATGACATTACTTGCTGCTTATTTTATATTTATTTTAGACTATGGAAATTATGTTAGACAAAAAGCAAATTCTAACAGTTTTCTTATTTGAGTTAAAAATGGGTTTTAAAGCAGGGGAGACAACTCACAACAACAACACATCTGGCCCAGAAACTGCCAACAAACTTACAGTGCAGTGGTGGTTCAAAAAGTTTTGCAAGGAAGACAATAGCCTTCAAGATGAGGAGCATAGTGGCCAGCCACGGGAAGCTGACAAAAACCAATTGAGCTGACAACAACCACTGAAGCTGATCCTCTTACAACTGCAAGAGAAGTTGCAGAAGAATTCAACATTGACCATTCTACAGTCACTCATTTGGCATCTGAAGCAAATTGGAAAGGTGAAGAAGTTTGATAAGTGAGTCTCATGAGCTGACTGCAAATGAAAAAAGTCATTGTTTTGAAGCGTTGTCTTCTCAGCCTATGCAACAATGAACCATTTCTAGATCACATTGTGATGTGTGATGAAAAGGATTTTATCTGACAAGCAGCTATGATCAGCTCAGTGGTTGGACCGACCAAGAAGAAGCTCCAGATCACTACCCAAAGCCAAACTTGCACCGAAAAAAGGTCACGCTCATTATTTGGTAATCTGCTGCCTATCTGATCCACTGTAGATTTCTGAATCCCAATGAAAACATTACATCTGAGAAGTATGCTCAGCAAATAGATGCAATGCACCAAAAACTGCAATGCTTGCATCCAGCATTGGTCAATAGAAAGGGCCCAAACCTCTACAAAAATGTCTGACTGCAGGTCGCACAACCAGTGTTTCAAAGCTGAATGAACTGGCCTTCGAAGTTTTGCCTCATCTGCCATATTCACCTGACCTTTCACCAACCAACTACCACTTCTTCAAGCATCTCAACAACTTTTTGCAGGGAAAACACTTCCACAACCAGCAGGATGCAAAAAAAAAAAAAAAAAAAAAAAAAAAAAAATGTTTTCCAAAGTTCATTGAACCCCAAAGCATGGATTTTTATGTTACAGGAATAAACGAACATTTCTCATTGACAAAAATGTGTTGACTTTAATGATTCCTATTTTGATTAATAAAAATGAGCCTAATTATAATGATTTAAAACTCACCACAATCACCAGCCTAATATATTTTATTTTTTATAAATCGCAAGAAACTCAAATATATGTAAGTTCTGAAGGTATTGCCACCTCAGTTTTCCTCTAAAATCACAAGTTCCAGATAAAGCTGAGAGCAGCAGTTCCAGTCTGCAGGTTCTGGTTAATTTACTCTTCCAGGGTTAAATTAAAAACTTTAGATTAAACAGAGGAAAAATATCATTTTAGAGCATTAGCTAGTCTTTTTACACATATTGAATTATGGAAGAGAGAGAAGCCATAGTAAGAGTTGCCAGGTCGGTTGTAAAGTTATTATGAAGTAAGTATATTTGTGTGTCAGCTTTTCCCAAGGGTAGAACCATGAGCACATTGAATTACTGTTTTGTGAGGAGGGCTGGAGGGAACTGGTGATTTGTCCAGAGCACCTGCATGAGTCTGGCTGAGATTTTGGCAAGAGACCTAGCTTCAGACTATCTTCTTGTTGTTGTAATTTTTATTGTTACCATCAATTTTTGCATAATGCTGGGATTGGAAGTGGTGGAAGTGAGCCAGGCCCACTTCTGACCACCCCCCTCCTAGCTACTGATATCCTAAAAGAGGAATAATTGTTCATCTTAATGTTTAGAGAGCAGAATATTCCCTGAATCAGTTTTTTAAGCAAGAAATTTTTCTCAACTAAAGCCATGCATCTCTGTGGTTTTTTCTCAATAAGACTTGATGACCGAGAGGTCAAAGGCCAGCTGTTACTAATGTCCTCTCTCCGTGCAGCTGGCCATGGATTATCAGGGCTTGGCAGTGATTATCAAGAAAATAAGAACTAAATTTCATTTGGCTATTAGTTCTTTGTGTAATCATTCTTTGAAAACTCACATCATTCTTTGAAAAATAAATGAGTTACAGGGCAGGATTTGGACTCCTTGACAAGTTCTAGTAACAATAGAGTGATAGATTCTTGTAATAAATTTATTTATAGTATCAATATTAATAACTTACCATGTGTGGGAGATTGTTTACAAAAATAACTGCAAAGCTCTTTTACTTTTGTGTCCTTGTCTTGTGATCTTATAGCTCCTGCTATCATGGACTCAACTCCATTTCTCTGCCCTTAAATCAAGACTTGCTTATCTAGTAAAATTCAGTGGAAGTGACGGTATGGCAGTTCCAGATTGAAGCCTCATGAGCTTTTATGTGTTTCTGGTCTCTATCTTGGGGATCCCTATCATGGCCATGTGAACAAGCTCAAACACGTCTCCTGGAGGATGAGGGACCAGTCAACAGAGCTGTGAAGCCCAATTAACCTGGTTGAGATCGATCCTAGAGATGGAGAGAGCCCAGCCAAGATTAGCAAAGCCACTGGCTCAGTTTGCAGCTGAACATGAGACACAAAGGTGCCACACCAAAACATCTCAACTGAGTACAGCCTAAATGGCCATCACTCAGAATTATGAGCTAAATGATTGGTTATTTTGTAGGTGACTAAGTTTTGGTATGGTTTGTTACCTAGTAACAGATAGCTGATATTCTGTTGTATCCCTTTATGCTAATCTTGTCTGTCATCACACCAGAGATGTCAACACTAGGGACAGTGAGTAGTTATTAAGCAGTCACATTCTCAATGGGCTATGCGGGTTCTTGTACAACACAATTTACCCACAGACATTTTTAGAAGCTCAAATTTTGTTGATATCTCAGATATTCTGTTGGAAATAAGTAACAACATTTATTTGGAATTATTTATCACACCAGTTTTTTACATACAATATGTTTCTGGGCACAATAGAGATTGCCTTAATTATAAGCCACTGGGTGTGACTTACAGGAAACAGCACATTTTTCCCCTCTTATTTTACACTATAATCAGTATATTTAAATCACAGAATGAATCCAAAATATCAATCTATTTAGCATGCCTCTGTTTAATTTACTAACAACATAAATATATGTGCATTTGGCAGCTGAAATGAAAAATAATGAGGCACTTAGAGAAATTAGATTACAACATTAAAATATAATAAGAATTTAATGATACAAGTAACATATATCCCTCATACATTTGATATATGGGAAGCTGCACAATTATCAACAGTGTGAATTTTTCCCTTTTGGTTGCCAGAAAGTATTTATGTGATTTACAATCAGATATAATAATGTTGTTCTACTAGAATAAAATCTATTATGACATTATATATGATTCTTATTAATCTTATTCTATTAGATAATTGGAGACCTCCAATTTTTTTTTAAATGACGGAGTAGAGACCTCAGCTCATTTTACACTTTTTAATTTCATGCTTGTCTTCAGCTAAATCTTTTCCATAAATTTCAATTCAACAAAACATAGATGCAGTACCAAGTTAAAGCTTAATGAATTGGTTAGTACTCAGTTAGAAGTCAAAGAAACTGGATTTTTTTAGACTCAAATATTTCAATTTATGTGAAATTTAGTTGAAGAGAATCATGCTTGAATCACTCATGCAACTAATGGCATGAGTATGTATAGTATCTTTGATGCTAAGATATTAGGGTAATACATAGCATAGGAGTAATTGGAGAATGTTAAAATCAGATTCACTGGACACTTCAGGGTCCTTTGGCCTGAAATCACTAGCAAATGTATATCAGACTGGTAGAATTCCATAGAAGAGTGCCTTTTGGTTATGGCATATATGATGTTCCTTTTTCAGAGTAACAGTTACAAAGACCCATTTCAGTAAATTGATTTTGCCAAGCTGTGTGACTCATTTTGTTTAAAAAGTTCAAGTGTGGTAAATAGAAAGAAAAAATGAGGTGGCAAATCAAAATGGGAGAGATTAGCATAGCATTTCATAATTTATCAAGATAAGATCAACAGCAATTCATTTTTCTCCATTAAAGGCAATTCAATATGAGAGCTATCTCTGCATTGTGGAGTGGAACTGTCTGCCAAAACACAGGGCCACTGAAGACTAATATTTAACTTTGCTAAATACAGATGCCTTTATTATTCTCTATGGGATACTTTTGTTGAGTCTAGTGCTTTGGATGGACCTTTAATTTAGAACTGTGTTTCTTCCCTTCATAAAAACACATATTTTTCTTTAACTCTTTTTAAAAATTTTGTTACATGGTTTATTTATGGACTGAAACACAGCAGACAACAGGCAAAATTCATAGTCCAAGGAATAAACTTAAAATATAAAATAATTACATTTTATTAGAGGGAGACATATAAAAATACCAATGTGAACTGTAAAGAAAGGCAAGTGTTAGCTCATAGGTCCTAAATCTAAGGTAGACTTGGCCCTTGAACTAGTTTTTAATTCTTAATTGAGGAACATAAACTAAGAGACAATCACAACAAATGAGCAAACGAACATGACTCTTCATCTTATGAAATCTAACAGAATCACCGTTCTCTCCGTACCTGACATGTCTTAATACAAATAGGAGATTTAGGAAGCTCTGCCTTGAATTGGAGTGAACTAACTTATGAAACTTAGTATCAAAGGGGAAAATCTGAGTTTTCTAACTTCTTATTTGAGGTGGGGAGGTTGAACACAGAAATGGAAGGACCGGTGAACCAAAGACATCCAGGATGGGCCAGGCATCAAAAGGAGTTCAGTTCTAGAAACTCTTGAAGGTATGAGGCAGAAATCTGAGATTAGCTGTGGCATTCAGTGGGGTGTTTTCCAATAAAACTTTATCTGCACACATAGTTGACATGGGTTATAATATACTACTTCTGTTTTATACTTTGTTGCTCTGAAAAATGGGTGCTGACAATGTTGTGAATGGCCAGATTTAAGCATAGGGCCAGAGGGTGGCTTGGGCCTATAGGAATGCTGTAGACGTGACACTGTGCCATGTGCTTAAACCATAAGAAGCCTAGAACTGATTTTACTTCCTTAGAACGCTGTGAAAGTCACTCAGTCGTGTCTGACTCTTTGAGACCCTATGATCTATAGAGTCCTGGGGAATTCCAGGCCAGAATACTGGAGTGGCTAGCCATTCCCTTCTCCAGGGGATCTTCCCAACACAGGGATGGAACCCAGGTCTCCTGCATTGCAGGCACATTTTTTTTTTTCTCTCTTTTTCTAAAATTAATTTTTATTGGAGTATAGCTGCTTTCAATGTTATGCTAGTTTCTGCTTTATAGCCAAGTCAATCAGCCACACATATACATATATCCCCTCTTTTATAAGTTTCCTTCCTATTTAGGTCACTGCAGAGCACTGAGTAGAGTTCCTTGTGCTATACAGTAGGTTCTCTTTAGCTATCTATTTAACACAAAGTAATGTATATATGTCAGTGCCAATCTCCGAATTCACCCCCACCAACTTTCCTTCGTGGCATCCATACATTTATTCTCTACCTCTGTATCTCTGTTTCAACTTTGCAAATAAGTTCATCTGTATCATTTTTCTAGATTCCACATATAAGCAGCATTATATGATGTTTGTTTTTCTGTTTCTCATTTGCTGTGCTCTGTATGACATCTTTAGGGCCATCCACATCTCTGCAAATGGCACAGTCAATTTTGTTCCTTATTATGGCTGGGTAATATTCCATGGTATATATGTATCACATCTTCTTTATTCATTCTTCTGTCAAAGGACATTTAGGTTGCTTCCATGTCCTGGCTATTGTAAATAGTGCTGTAATGAACACTGAGGTGCACATATCTTTTGAAACTATGATTTTCTCCAGATATATGCCCAGGAGTGGGAGTGCTGGATCATATGGAAGTTCTAGTAATTTCTATTTATTTATTTATATATTTTAAATGGAGGCTAATTACTTTACAATATTATAATGATTTTTGCCATACATCAACATGAATCAGCCCATGTGTCCCCCATCCTGACCCTCCCTCCCACCTCCCTCCCCATCCCATCCTTCAGGGTCATCCCAGTGCACAAGCCCTGAGCATCCTGTCTCATGCATCAAACCTGGACTGGTGATCTATTTCACATATGGTAATATACATGTTTCAATGCTCTCTCAAATCATCCCACCCTTGCCTTCTCCCACAGAGTCCAAAAGTCTATTCTTTATATCTGTATCTTTTTTGCTGTCTCACATATAGAGTCATCATTACCATATTTCTAAATTCCATGTATATCCTTTAATATCCTGTATTGGTGTTTTTCTTTCTGACTTACTTCACTCTGTGTAATAGGCTCCAGTTTCTTCCACCTCACTAGAACTGATTCAAATGTATTCTTTTTAATGGCTGAGTAATATTCCATTATGTATATGTACCACAGCTTTCTTATCCATTTGTTTTTGCAGGCAGATTCTTTACCAGCTGAGCCACAAGGGAAGCCTTTAGAGCTCTGAGCCATCATCTAAAGAGGTCCAGCTACCCTGCTGAGAAGACCTATGAGAGAGATGACCAATAGGCCCCTGTATAATCCAACCGTTGAAGCTAAAGCATCATATGGAAATATTACACCATCTTGGATGTTCCATTACTCAGTTTAGCTTTGACTAAAGCACTTTTGATGAGGAGCCTGGTGGTCTACAGTCTATGGGGTCACAAAGAGTCAGATACAACTAAGCGACTAACACACACCACATGGAGACAAGCCGTTTCTACACAGCCTACTCAAACTGAAGATCTATGAGCAAACAAATGATTGTGGCTTTAAGGCACTAAGTTTGGAGTGGATTTTTATGCAGTGACAACTAAATGATACAGACAACATGCTACATTTCAGTTGCTCTTGATTTCTACTCTCAGCTCATCATAGACTTTTGATGCTCCTAGTGCCTTTTTGGCCCCATCAAGACTCACCTGCCCTGAGAAAATTTCAGACATTGTAGTAGGTGGTTGTGGTTGAAACAAGAAACACTGTGGGTTAAAGACCTGTAACATTATGTCTTAAGTCTTACCTAAGTCCCCTGCCAAGTTATAAGATAACTTGATGGAAGATAATGTGATAAGGAGAAATATTTTAATCCTAAAACATGATGCCAACATCTCCTCACCATTATTGCCCTGTGAGGGTTGCAAAGCCACCATGACTGTGTAGTCCAGCAGACGTCTTTGGGTCTGTGACCTTCCTGCAGAGGGCACATCATATACCGTTTCATATAGCTGTTCCCCTTTCATAAGTCTAAACCTCAGTCTAATTCAGATCCTGTAGATGAATATCACTCATGCCTCTTAAGATGCAGATCTATATTATGTGCCATTTATTAACAAGGAAATAACAGTAACATTTTTCCAGACAGGAGAAGCTACAGACTTGAATTATTTTCTGCAACTGAAGGTTTGGAAACATCATAATAGAGACTGTAGTCCCAGTGGCCACTTAGGGAAGGTTACTGCTGACCACTTCTTAGCACTTGCAGATGACCTATCTTAATGTACTAGCAGACAATCACTCTCTACCCCTTAATGCATTCTCTCCAGAAACCACTGGGCAGAAACTCCCAGAAACACATAAAGATTCTTTTGTCCTTGCCCTAAAACTACGAGGCGAGAGAAGAAAAAGATGGGGACAAAAACGAGAAATTAGGATAACTTTCTGGAACTCTGATTTTGGCAGATTCTGTGAGAAATGCTGGGCTGGATAAAGCACAAGCTGGAATCAAGATTGCCAGGAGAAATATCAGTAACTTCAGATATGCAGATGACACCACCCTTATGGCAGAAAGTGAGGAAGAACTAAAGAGCCTCTTGATGAAATTGAAAGAGGAGGGTGAAAAAGTTGGCTTAAAGCTCAAAATTGAAAAAAATAAGATCATGGCATCTGGTCCCATCACTTCACGGAAAACAGATGGGGAAACAGTGGAAACAGTGTCAGACTTTATTTTTGGGGCTCCAAAATCACTGCAGTTGGTGATTGCAGCCATGAAATTAATAGACACTTACTCCTTGAAGGAAAGTTATGACCAACCTAGACAGCATGTTAAAAAGCAGAGACATTACTAACAAAGGTCTGTCACGTCAAAGCTATGGTTTTTCCAGTAGTCATGTATGGATGTGAGAGTTGGGCTATAAAGAAAGCTGATCATCAAAGAATTGATGCTTTTGAACTGTGATGATGGAGAAGCCTCTTGAGAGTCCCTTGGACTGCAAGGAGATCCAACCAGTCCACCCTAAAGGAGATCAGTCCTGAGTGTTCATTGGAGGGACTGATGCTGAAGCTGAAACTCCAATACTTTGGCCACCTGATGCAAAGAGCTGACTCTTTTGAAAAGACCCTGATGCCGGGAGGGATTGAGGGCAGGAGGAGAAGGGGATGACAGAGGATAAAATGGTTGGATGGCATCATTGACTCAATGGAGATGAGTTTGAGTAGACTCCGGGAGTTGGTGATGGACAGGGAGGCCTGGCGTGCTCTGGTCCATGGGGTAGCGATGAGTGGGATACAACTGAGCAACTGAACTGAACTGAACTGAACTGTGGGACTGGCTGTGTGCAAGATGTTTTTGTCCAGAGCATCTTTCCTCCAAATTACTGAGTCTTTTGCACATGTGTTTTTTAATGTTCCTGAAAGTTTACCAATTAGATACTAATTAGAGTTACTCATCATTAATTTTTAAAGAATATATGATTCTGAAAGTGTTAATGGACTTATTACACATTTGTGTAAATAAGTTCAACAAAATAATACTTGGAAATTGGCTTGCAATTTAGTTGACACCATGCATTTATGTAGTCTCCATTTTAAATTTTATTGCTCACTACCATCATGTGATTTAGGTAAAGGATTATTATCATTATTGCCAGAGGAAAATGAGACACAGAGGTTTAAGTTCATGTCTTTCCTCCTAACTCAATATGCACTATGCAAAGAGACTTTGAGATGTGATCTTAGGAAAATGAAGTCAGTGATTTCTGAGAAATAAATGAAGTAACTGAGGCTGGGGCAGAGGAGATTAACAGCAAGGCCCTGGGCTCATGGTCCTCAAGGGAAAGAGGTATCATGGAATAGGGAAGCAACTTTTCTTAACTTTTTATTTTATATTGGAGTATAGCCCATTAACAATGTTGTGGTATGAAGGAAACTATAAGTAAGGTGAAAAGACAGCCTTCAGTATGGGAGAAAATAATAGCAAATGAAGCAATTGACAAAGAATTAATCTCAAAAATATATAAGCAACTCCTGCAGCTCAATTCCAGAATAAATGATCCAATCAAAAAATGGGCCAAAGAACTAAACAGATATTTCTCCAAAGAAGACATGCTGATGGCTAACAAACATGAAAAGATGCTCAACATCACTCATTATCAGAGAAATGCAAATCAAAACCACAATGAGGTACCATTTTACACCAGTCAGAATGGCTGCTATTCAAAAGTCTACAAACAATAAATGCTGGAGAGGGTGTGGAGAAAAGGGAACCCTCCTACACTGTTGATGGGAATGCAGAGTATACATGTCTATCCCAAACTCCCTAACTATCCCTTCCTCTGTCCTCCCACCGTGGCCACCATAAGTTCATTCTCTAAATCTGAGTCTCTTTCTATTTTGTACATAAGTTCATTTGCATCATTTTTTTTTTAGATTCCACATATAAAGAATGCCATACAATATTTCTCCTTCTCTGACTTAATTCACTCAATATGACAGTCTCTAGGTCCATCCATGTTGTTGCAAATGGCATTATTTCATTCTTTTTAATGATTGAGTAATATTCCATTGTATATATACCAGAGGGCTTCCTGGGGCTCAGCTGATAAAGAATCCGCCTGCAATGCAGGAGGCCTGGGTTCGATCCCTGGGTTGGGAAGATCCCCTGGAGAAGGGAAAGGCTACCCACTTCAGTATTCTGGCCTGGAGAATTCCATGGACTGTATAGACCACTGGGATCACAAAGAGTCAGACACAACTGAGCGACTTTCGCTTTCTTCTTTTTCATATATACCACATCTTCTTTATTCATTCCTCTGTTTATGGACACTAAGGTGGTTTCCAAGTCTTGGCTATTGTAAACAGTGCTGCAATGAACACTGGGGTACATGTAGCCTTTCGGACCATGTTTTTCTCTGAATATATGCCCAGGTGTGGGATTGCAGGATCATATGTAGCTCTATTTTTAGTTTTCTGAAGAACCTCCATACCGTTCTCCACAGTGGCCATGCCATTTGTATTCACACTAGCAGTGTTCCCTTCTCTTCACATCCTCTCCAGCAATTATTGTTTGTGAATTTTTTGATGATGGCCATTTTTACTGGTATGAGGTGATATTTCATTATAGTTTTGATTTGCATTTCTCTAATAATTATTGATGCTGAACATCATTTCACTGTAGGGGAACAATAAAAAAGGGAAGTGAGAGAATTCCCAAGACACAGTTTGACTGGTGTGAGGTGATATTTCATTGTAGTTGCAATTTACATTTCTCTAATAATTAGTGATGTTGAACATCATTACATTTTAGGGGAACAATTTTAAAAAGGGAAGTGAGAGAATTCCCAAGATATAATTTGCATGTTTCAAAACCCTTTTGAAGCTCATTCTGCCATTAACTAGAAGGAAGAAAAGCTTTATTTGTCATTCTTTTCCCTTCCTCTCTCTGTGGTTGGACCTGAATTCAGAACCCAATAAATGTTATGCCCCTTTTCAACACTATTAACATTTGGGTCTACTTTGTGTGACACTTCAACCATACGATCACTATGAGTAAAGTTGTTTATAGATGAAAAGCAGTTAGTTTGAACAACTCTTTTACAGTTTTTGGGACAAATCCTGTTTTTTAAACTGAGAATTTTCTCTCTGTATTTCATTTGGTTTGTTGTTGCATATCTAAAGATTTGTTGTTGTTCAGTCACTCAGTCGTGGCTGACTCTTTGCAACCCCATGGACTGCAGCAGGCCAGGCTTCCTTGTCCTTCACTGTCTCCCAGAGTTTGCTCAAACTTAGGTCCATTGAGTCGATGATGCTACCCAACCATCTAATCCTCTGTTGCCCCCTTCTCCTGCCCTCAATCTTTCCCAGCATCAGTGTCTTTTCCAATGAGTTGGCTCTTCACATCAGGTGGCCAAAGTACTGGCACTTCAGCTTCAGTATCAGTCCTCCCAATGAATATTCAAGGGTTGATTTCCTTTAGGAGTGACAGGTTTGATCTCCTTGCTGTCCAATGGACTCTCAAGAGTCTTCTACACCACAGTTCTTGGACCACATCTTAAAAATGGACTCAGTTTAGAAAAGACATCTTATGTCAGTTCCATGAAACAGGAATAGAGTAAGGTGTATTCCATTATAACCTCCTGCAACATTTATTTTTTTTATTTATTTTATTATTATTATTATTTTTTTTTAATTTTAAAATCTTTAATTCTTACATGTGTTCCCAAACATGAACCCCCCTCCCACCTCCCTCCCCATAACATCTCTGTGGGTCTCCTGCAACATTTAGAAGAGAATAGACGTGTTCCTATTCTTCCTTGACAGATGACTTTGCGATTCATCAGTACCCCGACAGTGCTCTCTAAATGTGAACCAAATCCACTGCACATGCTCATAAGCATATGAAGAAATAACATAAAATAGATGGAGAGAAGACAGTTAATTAACACCCAATGTATAATTTTTATAGAAATTAAATACAGGCTTTCACAAAATAAATACATTTGTGTGTGTGTTAGTTGCTCAGTCATGTTTGACTCTTTGTGACCCCTTGGGCTGTAGCCCATCAGGCTCGTCTATCCATGGGATTCTCCAGGCAAGAATACTGGAGTGAGTTGCCATTCCCTTCTCCAGGGCATCTTCCTAATCCATGGATCAAACCCATGTCTCCCACATTGGAGTCAGATTCTTCACTGTCTGAGCTACCAGGGGAGCCTCTAGTATATCTTAGAGACCCTTTAATCCAAGGAGCTGAGAGGACAGAGGACAGCCAACATGGTACCCAGAAAGGTGTACATACCTTTAGTGCTTTGTTTCAGCTCCTAGACTCAGTATGACTTTTCTTCTTATGTGCCTTGTTTAAATAACACATGTATTTTATGCTACTTGGAAAACTGATCATTCTTGATTATTAATGTTTAAGTAGTCTCTGGGGAGTGTTTTAAAGCTCGCTTTGAAATTTAGGTATTAACATCACTTCTTTGCCATCTTCTGATTGCAGTTTTGATATCTCTTAGATGAAAAGATTTTCCAAATTGTAATCTATGATTAGATGCAAATCAGGGCTTCCTGAGGACACGTCCTGTCTTCTTGTTTTATAGCTAAACAAGTTAGATAGACGGTTAGTAATGGAGACACCATGAACTAGCTTTCCTCCTGTTTGCATGTTTAAATGGCTTGTGAAGTTTAAGTGAAATATCACATTGTATGGAATGATAGGAAGAGATCTTAACATGTGGCCCACAGTGAGACAGAAAGCACATAAGCTTTGTATTAAGACAGACATGAGTTCATTTCCTAGCTCCACTAAAAGGGGCTCAAGCTTCCTGAATGCTCTGAGCTCTGGCATAGAAAACCTGCCCCTAAACCAATTATCTAATTAAAGCTTTATCTGTAGAACATATATATATTCTTCTAAGTTTTCTGCTTCTAGAAATCAAGTAGGACTCTTGACATGAACCATCTGCTGCTTTTTATAAAATGATATAAAAATTACTGCTTTTTTCCTCAAATTCAAATTTTAATTTTATTCTGTAAAACTTATTAATTTGCCCCCAGTTTAGTGTTGACCTGCATAAACATAGCTTCTTGATTAAATTAAGATGTGTCTTATTCTAGCACATCAAATTTACTTTTGCAAAGTAGTAGCAAAATTCGATAAATTGTGTTTTTTAGTATTTCCTTTATCCTGCTTCACAGTTCTCCATATCTTAATTTTCCCTATACGCGCTGTGGGCCATGGGTGGAGGTTATATCAAGGCATGGGCAGCATCCATATTTTGGACTTTTTTCTAATGACTTTATGAAATATCACACTGTCAATATATAAGTCTTCTTTGTGTCAGCTTATGTGTTGCTTTATGTCTACTTTTTGTCAAGAGAAATAATGGTTTTAATGATAGATTCCATTACCCTAATAAGTAAGAAAATGTGAGAATGTGATGCTTTTTGTTACTTTATGAGTGTATCATTATTAACATTATTTTGACTGTTCTTATCATCCATCAACTTCGACGACTAGACTTTACTCTTTGAAAACACATCTCTCATCCCCACTGAGAAATCCCCTCTGGTAGCTGTTAGTTCAGCTACCAGGGGGCTTTCTCTTCCCTTATACAGACAGCAACTTGGCACAGCCTGCATGAGGCCTGGTGTGGACATTAGCTGTTAATGTCAGTGCTAATGATAATGAATTGTCTGCTTGAATCTAATACACACACATTGGTTTAAAAGGTTTTCCTTTTCAGACTGGTAGTGAATAGAAGGAAACAAGTTCAGCCAAGTCAGGACTGTGGACGTGCATGATCTCTGAATGAAGCATCTTCTCTTTCATTAACAGTCACAGGTGGTCTGAGTTCATGCCTTCGGGGGCAATGACCCTGACTGTACAGGCCAGTTTAAACCCTGTTATTTCATGACTTCTGCCTTTCCCATGATGGATTAAAACAACAAAGGAATCAGCAGAAAAAAAGGAGGGCTAGGGGTAGCTGGTGAGAGGCAAAGTCAATGAGACATTGCATTGTTTTTCCTATCGGCTGTAACTCCAGGGTGAGGAGCATTCCAGTGGCCTCCCATTGAGATGGGGACTGACTGACCAAATCCCTCTCTCTACTTGAATGGCTCACAAAGAGCCTATGCATGCCCTGCTGGTGATCCAGGTCATCTGTTTTGTATGCCTCCTGTGAGGTTGGAAAAAATATGTGAAGTATTCTAGAGGAGCTAGAAATGACTGATGATATTGTCATGTGGTATCACTTGGGCTTGCATATTAAAAGTTTCTCTCAGCTCTGTCTTCTACTCTTTCTGGAAAAGAATTTACAGTCAGCAAAGCAGCTTGTTAGGTAGAAAGTAGAAATGTGTCAATCACAGTTTAACTCTGATTCTTTCTCTGAAAGAGAGAAAATAAAAACATGGAAAGGGGACTCACTACCCAGGCTTTGCTTAGTAGGACTGAGGTTGAGGCATTTGTAGAGTTGGGGCATGGGTGTCTTGTATTTTGCATCTGTGCTATTTTTTCAATATTACAGTACAATTTAATCTATTGATATGATATTATGCCTAGGAGACATTTAGTTGTTTTTATGTCCCATGAATTAATTTACTATTCAAAACAATATCAATCATTTTTAGCTTCTTTACAAGTCAAATGGTTTTTTAAGAAAAGAGTAGAGCAACAAATTTACTTGAAAATAAAAAGTTGGGATGATGTCAAATTCTGAGTGGGTCTGACTGTGCTCTGAGCACTGGGCATTTTCTGAGGATTGATGACCAGTTTGAAGGAGTTGATGGTCCTTGGATGAAGCTCGGGCCATTAACTCCAACCAGTCATTAATTGCCTGGAAATGTCCTGGGCTGAGGTCATTATTGCTATTATAAACTGAATTAATGCCCTATGCTTCAGCCAATAAGATTATTTGAATTATCTTTATTCTCCATTCAGTTTATGATTATAAAAGTGTACCACAGGCAATCAGATCAGAAAATAGATTAATCACATGCAGAATTATATTTTAAATGAATTGTTTTTGATTCATACAGCTACCCAAAGCACTGGGAGAAGTTGATTTCTCAGTGTTGGAATTTTTTGACATTGATGTGCTATGCTGCACCCCTGATCCCTCAAGTCTATTTCCTACCATTGATTCAAATTCAAGTAAATAACTGAATTGAATGGACTCTTCAATTTACAATATGTAGATTCAATTTTCTAGAAGTGATAGTATTTTGATACTATGGAATTAGGATGGATTGGGCATGGGGATAGCAGAGAGTGTTTGTGTGATAATGGTGTAAATCCTTGAAAAAAAACTACGTAGAACCTAAAGTATATGTACAGTCTCAATCACAACTTTGTGTTGTACTTTACAATTTTACATTCATTATTTATTTTGCATTATTATTCAATTTTTCTCCTTGTGTAACACTTCAGTCAAAGAGCAGATGTTATCATTCCATTTTTTAAAATTGTACTGTGCAGCATGTGGGATCTTTGTTCCCTGACCAGGAATCAAACCTGCATCCCTGCATTGGAAGTGCAGAGTCTTAACCACTGAATCACCAGGCAAGTCTCTCCCTTTTTTATATAAGGAAACCGAGATCTAATAGTTAAGTGACTTGCCTTGTGTGTCATTGTTATGGATTGCCAGAGCTATCTTCAATCTAAGGATGTTTCTCTAGTGTTTGTATCAAACCTCCTATTTTATTCTGAGATTAAAAAAATCATATTAACAATGACTCAGTACTACTACTGCTAATTATTGTTGGTTTAGTTGTTAAATAGTGTCTGAATCTTTGTAATTCCATGGGCTGTAACACATCAGGCTCCTCTGTCCATGGAATTCTGGGATTTTCCCAGATAAGAATACTGGAGTGGGTTGCCATTTAATTCTTCAGGGGATCTTCCTGACCCAGGAACTGAACCTGCATCTCCTGCATTGGCAGGCAGATTTTTTTTTTTTTCATCACTGAGCCACCAATACTATTATTAGTAATATTAGTAATAAATGCTAGTATAAAGTGCCATTGTTCAAGATATTTCCATGCTTCTCAAGTTATTTAGAGGAAGGATACGATAGAGTTATCAAACAGTATAGTATTTTGATGCTTCTATGATGAGAAGATTCATTTGCTGCTATAGTTTCTCAAGGTCTGCTTAATCATTTGCTTCTTTTTAAAGCCAAGGATATTTGTATTAATCTTTAACTTAATTGGATATATTTCATATCTACTTAATATTTCTCTATTCTATTCTGTGAGTAAAAAGGCTCTTACTCTAATAAAGAATTCTTGCATTGAAAGTAGCTCAGTCGTGTCTGACTCTTTGCAACCCCATGGACTGTAGCCCACGAGGCTCCTCTGTCCATGGAATTCTTCAGGCAAGAATATTGGATTGGGTAGCCATTCCCTTCTCCAGAGGTCTTCTTGATCCAGGGATTGAATCCAGATCTCCTGTACTACAAGCGGATTCTTTACCCTCTGAGTCACCAGGAAAATCCAATTGAAGAATTCTGTATTGGTGTTTTCCTTTCTGGCTTACTTCACTCTGTATAATAGGCTCCAGTTTCATCCATCTCATCAGAAATGATTCAAATGTATTCTTTCTAATGGCTGAGTAATACTCCATTGTGTATATGTACCACTGCTTTCTTATCCATTCATCTGTTGATGGACATCTAGGTTGTTTCCATGTCCTGGCTATTATAAACAGTGCTGCGATGAACATTGGGGTACTCGTGTCTCTTTCAGTTCTGGTTTCCTTAGTGTGTATGCCCAGCAGTGGGATTGCTGGGACATAAGGCAGTTCAATTTCCAGTTTTTTAAGGAATCTCTACACTGTTCTCCATAGTGGCTGTACTAGTTTGCATTCCCACCAACAGTGTAAGAGGGTTCCCTTTTCTCCACACCCTCTCCAGCATTTATTGCTTGTAGACTTTTGGATAGCAGCCATTCTGACTGGCATGAAATGGTACCTCATTGTGGTTTTGATTTGCATTTCTCTGATAATGAGTGATGTTGAGCATCTTTTCATGTGTTTGTTAGCCAATACAGTATACTAACGCATATATATGGAATTTAGAAAGATGGTAACGATAACCCTGTATGTGAGACAGCAAAAGAGACACAGATGTATAGAACAGTCTTTTGGACTCTGTGGGAGAGGGAGAGGGTGGGATGATTTGGGAGAATGACATTGAAATATGTATAATATCATACATGAAACAAATCGCCAGTCCAGGTTCGATGCATGATACTGGATGCTTGGGGCTGGTGCACTGAGACGACCCAGAGGGATGGTATGGGGAGGGAGGAAGGAGGGGGGTTCAGGATGGGGAACACGTGTATACCTGTGGCAGATTCATGTTGATGTATGGCAAAACCAATACCATATTGTAAAGTAATTAACCTCCAATTAAAATAAATAAATTCATATTAGAAAAAAATAATTCTGCTATGATGTAAGTAACTGGAGTTATATCAACATACTACAGCAAGGGGGAACAACACAAGGAAAACTCAGAAAAAGTGTATTAGTTAACAAAGAAGGCAGATATTTTTATGGTTTATGAATTGCCCTCAGAAGTTCTTAGAGTATGCTGTATCAGAAGCAGAGTGAGCCTTTAGACTGATTGATTTACGAAGGTGAGAATCAATGCAAAACTAGATGATGATCTGAGCTCAGAAGTGTTAAGCACGTTGGATGACATTGTGTGATTATAATCGTATAACTTTGTCTTACATTTATAGTGGAGGTGATTGTTCTTTCTGGAACAGTTAGCCTCCCCTGAATCCCTTCCTCCTTATGATCAATCTCTAACCAGGCAAGAGAGTTGGACAGATAAGACTCTTATTGAAGACCTGCAATTACCACTGTGATCTCCAGATGTGTATTATCTCAAAAACAGCAAACAGTATGGGGTTGGACCAGGATTTATTCTTTTCCCTCCTCCCATCAAATGAGGAGTTGTTAAATCAAGTGATATGACAATGGCTGTTTAGAAGTGTTTAAGACTCTGGAGAGTCTACACTTGGCAATTACTCTACTGACAAGGTCTAAAAGCAGATGGATGATTTGAAATCAAAGCAAGGACCACATGCAGAGTCTGTTTGGTCTCCTTTGAAGATTCATGTGGACATCTTCTTAGAGATGAGTTGTTTGTTCTATTTGGCTAGTAGTGTTTATCCAAGTGCAACTGAAATACTAATAATGACAAAGATATTGCATTGACAATCTAATAGAAAATCTAAAATTATTACTTTCCTCATTACCACTTGGACCATAGAGTTCAGATTTGCTTATTAGCTTCAGAAGCTAGGGAAATATCATTTATAATGTCAACTAAGATTTAATCTTTTACCACCCTATTCAGTTGTGTAAATTTCTTACTACTTTTTCCAATTATATAAACCTCACTATAGAAGCTATTACTTGGGTGTTGTATGTCTAAGAGTAAATTAGTGATTCTTCTGGGTAATTCTCCAAAATATCCTATGTGGCTTCATTTTCTGTTTCCCTTTACCTGTTTCCAGGAATTGTGCTTTACCAGGGATGGTTTGTTTATGATAAACAAGCAAAGAACTGGTTTCATATAATAGATAGTGTCCTAGAGGGAACAGACTGTGTGGTAGTGTAGGAATCATTTACTAGGACAGGTACATCAGCTCTTTTGGGAAGGGCAGAGTCCCTGGAGTTGAATAGCTTCTATATAGCAGTTGGAGACTCTCTAGGGAGATAAAATGAACTATGCAGAAAAAATAACTCCAATATTTATTCTTATCTCTGTTGCTTTCCTGGTCTCAGTAGACATTACTATAATGATTTTTGCAGAAGCACTTTGTTTTTGTAGGGTCAAAATCCTTTTTTCTTCATTACTGAAAGGTAAGGTTCACAATGTGAAAATATCTCTGGTACCAAAAGGGGCCAATGGAAGGAAAATGACTCTCTAACTAGTGTAAATGGTAACGACTAGTAGGATTTTATCCAGCGGATCAGGCCATTCTAGAAAGTGAGGTATAAGCATTCTGTTAGCCTGAAGATCCTTAAACTCCTATCCAGTGATGATTAGGAGTATTTCGAAAGATAGTGCTGTTAAGTCACTTCAGTCGTGTCCGACTCTGTGCGACCCCATAGACGGCAGCCCACCAGGCTCCTCCGTCCCTGGGATTCTCCAGGCAAGAACACCGGAGTGGGTTGCCATTTCCTTCTCCAACGCATGAAAGTGAAAAGTGAAAGTGAAGTCACTCAGTCGTGTCCGACTCTTGGCGACCCCATGGACTGCAGCCCACCAGGCTCCTCCATCCATGGGATTTTCTAGGCAAGAGTACTGGAGTGGAGTGCATGGCATGTAATATCTATTTTTATTGTTTTTTTATACTATGGGCCATCATCCTGCCTTTGCTTCTGGTTTCAAAGGTTATTGTACAAACTTAGGTAAAGAATTGATTAGGTCAGTCTGAATTTTAATGGATTCATTCCTTAAATCCAGTCAATCTTGGTAAATTTTGGACTGTGAGGAATCCAGTACTTTGCAGAGATCTTCAAATTATATCTGCTTATACATATGCTTCCTGGTAAGACATTGTCCAAATGAGCTGTGACCTGATTATAAAAAGAGAAATCCTCTGGAATACACCTCATAAAGAGCATTTAAATGGGCAGTTACATTTACATAATAAATCTCTTTACCCAGCAAAATATAGAAATATAATAAAGACACTTAGTTAAAAATAGCTGGCCTATTTTTAAAGAAGGTACTAGAGAATGATTTTTAAGTATAGGAAAGTGATCCCAAAGGGAAACTCAGAGATCCAGGAAGAAACATAAGGAAGCATTAAGATCAATTGCTTGGGTAAATCTAAATTACTTTTGAGTCAATAAAACAATAATTCATTGTGGGATCTAAGAAAGACCTAGGTTTTCCCATTGTTGGGGCCTGGAGTCCTAACACTGGCAAGTTTGAGGTTATCTGCTATATTTCATGTGTCTTCTGTACCCTGGGAGATCTCTCCTGGCTTTACCTTCTGGTTGCCAGCACCTTTGAGTGGTTTGGGGAATTCTCTTTGATCTCCAGTTCTATTCCCTGCTTCCTGTGCCTTGGATTATTTTTTTCATGTCTGCTGCACTACCCTTGACCTTTGGCAGGTGACTGTAGCTGACCTACACTATATGAAAACAGAGCTTTTCCCTGAGAGAGCTCTCTCAGCTTTCCTGTCCCTCTTCCAGTGTTCATTAACCAAAAACCTAGAGTGCAAACAGTAATCTCCTACAAGTCTCCCTTCCTGCCCCAACTTTAGGGTACCACTCCCCATAAAGATGGGAGGGAAAGTATCAGAGCATTATTTGGGACTTGGGCTCCTCTAGTTCCTAATTCATCAGGTGAGCTCACACACAATCCTAAAAGTTTTGTTAACATTAGCCTGGTTATTCATTCCCTTTATCAGTAACAGACTGCTCCCTCTCTGTTTCAGAGATGACAGTGATTGGAGATTGTTTTCCTCTTTCATGAGCTTGTTACTTTGGGGGGGATTGATTCACTTAGGATTTTTTTGTACTCAGTTCTTAATATAGTTCAATCGATTGTTTTGGTTCCTAACATGTATTAATTTTTGACTCTAATTCACTGATGACAAGATGAATTTTGCTTTTATGTTTGGAAAGATATATCTAATTTGAATGTGATAGATAGAGTAAAGAAAGTGGAGAAGATGATATTAAAAGTGATTTCAGGGAAAATGCAACCAACAGATTTCATACCACTTTTTCAATGATGTTAAGTTTCAGAATATTCTTTGTTATATGATAATATGAAAACTCATCAGATTAGATAGCTCTTGCATGTGGAGGTGTGATTGCTATCAAGGGTAAAATTCTGTCGAGAATGTATTTCTGCAAGATCAGAAAACAATTTGGTCCCAGGTTTTTAAAGATGTAAATTGGACTCTTGACTTGCTTATTTGTATTTTTGATGTTCTTATTGTATCCATACAATGAAGGAATGCAATACATTTTTTTAGTGGCAGCAAAGACCAAAGGATATAAAGTTAGAAACTTCAAATACACATTTTCTATACATTACTGTAACATTGTCCATGATTAATCAATAATTATCAAGGTGATGATCTTGATATGGGACATCCAAAAAGTTTACCACCAAATACCTCATGAATTTGATGAACTGTTTTGTATTTACTTTACCTCACAAACTGTGTTCGAGTGTCTCCTGTGGAGGTACAGGTCAGCACTGGCCTGCCACAGGGACAGGGGTGCTGGGTGTAGCAGAACTGAGTATGGCATAAGCTGTCTTGGAGGAGGTCACCATTAACCCCACTGTAGAGCTGCCAGAACTTACACAGGATTGGGGAAACAGACTCTTGGAGGGCACAAACAAAACCTTGTGTACACCAGGACCCAGGAGATAGGAGCAGTGACCCCACAAGAGACTGACCCAGACTTGCCCATGAGTGTCCAGGAGTCTCCAGCAGAGGTGTGAGTAGGCAGTGGCCTGCTGCAGGGTTGGGGGCACTGAGTACAGCAGCATGTGCATGGGACTTTTGAAGGAGGTCACCATTATCTTCATTACCTCCACCATAGTTTGGCGTCAGGTCAAACAACAGGGAGGGAACACAGCCCCGACCATCAACAGAAAATTGGATTAAAGATTTACTGAGTGTGGCCCTGCCCATCAGAACAAGACCCAGATTCCCACTCAGTCAGTCTCTCCCATCAGGAAAGTTCTATAGCCCTCTTATCCTTATCCATCAGAGGGTAGATAGAATGAAAACCACAATCACAGAAAACTAACCAATCTGATCACATGGACCACAACCTTGTCTAACTCAGTGAAACTGAGCCAGGCCATGTATGGCCAGCCAAGACAAACGGGTCGTGGTGGAGAGTTCTGACAAAACGTGGTCCACTGGAGAAGTGAATGGCAAATCATTTCAGTATTCTTGCCTTGAGAATCCCATGAACAGTATGAAAAGGCAAAATAATAGGACACAGAAAGATGAACTTCCCAGGTTGGTAGGTGCCCAGTATGCTTATTCTACTGGAGACTGGTGGAGAAATAACTCGAAAAAGAATGAAGAGACAGAGTCAAAGCAAAAACAACATCCAGTTGCAGATGTGACTTGTGATGTCAGTAAAGTCCTATACTATAAAGAGCAATATTACATAGGAACCTGGAATGTTAGGTCCATGAGTCAGGGTAAATTGGAAGTGGTCAAATAAGTTCAGTTCAGTTCAGTTCAGTCACTCAGTCATGTCCGACTCTTTGCGACCCCATGAATCGCAGCATGCCAGGCCTCCCTGTCCATCACCAACTCCTGGAGTTCACTCAGACTCACGTCCATCGAGTCCGTGATACCATCCAGCCATCTCATCCTCAGTCATCCCCTTCTCCTCCTGCCCCCAATCCCTCCCAGCATCACAGTCTTTTCCAATGAGTCAACTCTTCGCATGAGGTGGCCAAAGTACTGGAGTTTCAGCTTTAGCATCATTCCTTCCAAAGAAATCCCAGGGTTGATCTCCTTCAGAATGGACTGGTTGGATCTCCTTACAGTCCAAGGGACTCTCAAGAGGCTTCTCCAACACCACAGTTCAAAAGCATCAATTCTTCGGCACTTAGATTTCTTCACAGTCCAACTCTCACATCCATACATGACCACTGGAAAAGCCATAGCCTTGACTAGATGGACCTCAGTCGGCAAAGTAATGTCTCTGCTTTTGAATATACTATCTAGGTTGGTCATAACTTTTCTTCCAAGGAGTAAGTGTCTTTTAATTTCATGGCTGCAGTCACCATCTGCAGTGATTTTGGAGCCCAAGAAAATAAAGTCTAACATTGTTTCTACTGTTTCCCCATCTATTTGCCATGAAGTGATGGGACCGGATGCCATGATCTTTGTTTTCTGGATGTTGAGCTTTAAGCCAACTTTTTCCAAGAGTGAACATTGACATTGTAGGAATCAGTGAACTGAAATGGACTGGAATGGGCGAATTTAACTTAGATGACCATTATATCTACTATTGTGGGCAAGAATTCCTTAGAGGAAATGGAGTAGCCTTCATACTCAACAAAAGAGTCCGAAATGCAGTACTTGGATGCAATCTCAAAAACGACAGAATTATCTCTGTTTGTTTTCAAGGCAAACCATTCAATATCACAGTAATCCAAGTCTATGCCCTGACCAGCAATGCTGAAGAGGCTGAAATTGAACAGTTCTATGAAGACTTACAAGACCTTATAAAACTAACACCCCCAAACTATGTCTTTTTCACTATAGGGGACTGGAATAAAAAAGAAGGAAGTCAAGAGATACCTGGAATAATAGGCAAAATTGGCCTTGGAGTACAAAATGAAACATGGCAAAGGCTAACAGAGTTTTGCCAAGAGAATGCACTGGTCATAGCAAACACCCTCTTCAAACAACACAAGAGAAGACTCTACACATGGACATCACCAGATGGTCAATATCAATATCAGATTGATTATATTCTTTGCAGTCAAAGATGGAGAAGCTCTATACAATCATCAAAAACAAGACTGGGAGTTGACTCTGACTCAGATCATGAATGCCTTATTGCAAATTTCAGACATAAATTGAAGAAAGTAGGGGAAACCACTAGACCATTCAGGTATGACTTAAATCAAATCCCTTATGATTATACAGTGGAAGTGACAAATAGATTCAAGGGATTATATCTCATAGAGTGCCCGAAGAACTATTGATGGAGGTTTGTGACATTGTACAGGAGGCAGTGATCAAGACCATCCCCAAGAAAAAGAAATGCGAAAAAGCAAAATGGCTGTCTGAGGAGGCCTTACAAATAGCTGAGAAAAAGAAGAGAAGCAAGAAGCAAAGAAGCAAAGGAAAGATATACCCACTTGAATGCAGGGTTCCAAAGAATACTTAGGAGAGATAAGAAAGCCTTCCTCAATGATCAATGCAAAGAAATAGAAGAAAACAATAGAATGGGAAAGACTAGAGATCTTTTCAAGAAAATTAGAGATACCAGAGGAATATTTCATGGAGAGATGGGCTCAATTAAGGACAGAAATGGTATGGACACAATAGAAGCAGAAGATATTAAGAAGAGGTGGCAGGAATACACAGAAGAACTATACAAAAAAGATTTTCATGACCCAGATAACTACAATGGTATGATCATTCACCTAGGGCCAGACATCATGGAAGGCAAAGTCAAATGGACCTTAGGAAACATCACGATGAACAAAGCTAGTGGAGGGATAGAATTCCAGTTGAGCTATTTCAAATCCTAAAAGGTAATGCTGTGAAAGTGGTGCACTCAATATGCCAGAAAATCTGGAAAATTCAGTTGTGGCCACAGGACTGGAAAAGATCTGTTTTCATTCCAATCCAAAAGAAAGGCAATGCCAGAGAATGTTCAAACTACCACACAACTGCACTCATCTCACATGCTAGCAAAGTAATGCTCAAAACTCTCCAAACCAGGTTTCAACAGTATGGGAAGCATGAACTTCCAGATGTTCAAGAAGGATTTAGAAAAGGAAGAGGAACCATAGATCAAATTGCCAACATCCATTGGATCATTGAAAAAGAGAATAGAAAAACATCTATTTCTGCTTTATTGACTATGCTAAAGCCTTTGACTGTGTGGATCACAACAAACTGTGGAAATTCTAAAAGAGATGGAAATACCCAACCACCTGACCTGCCTCCTGAGAAATCTGTATGAAGGTCAAGAAGTAACAGTTAGAACTGGACATGGAACAACATACTGGTTCTGAATCGGGAAAGGAGTATGTCAAGGCGGCATATTTTTACCCTGCTTATTTAACTTACATGCAGAGTGCATCATGAGAAATGCTGGGCTGGATGAAGCACAGCTGAAATCAAAATTGCCGGAAGAAATTCCAGTAACCTCAAATATGCAGATAACACCACCCTTATGGCAGAAAGTGGAGAGGAACTAAAAAGCCTCTTGATGAAAGTGACAGAGGAGAGTGAAAATGTTTGCTTAAAGCTCAACATTCAGAAAACGAAGATCATGGCATCTGGTCCCATCACTTCATGGCAAATAGATGGGGAAAGAATGGAAACAGTGACAGACTTTATTTTCTTGGGCTCCAAAGTCACTGCAGATGGTGACTGCATCCATGAAATTAAAAGGCACTTGCTCCTTGGAAGAAAAGCTATGACCAACCTAGGCAGTATATTAAAAATCAGAGACATTACTTTGCAACAAATATACATCTAGTCAAAGCTACGGTTTTTTCCAGTAGTCATGTATGGATGTGAGAGTTGGACTATAAAGAAAGCTTAGCACTGAAGAATTGATGCTTTTGAACTGTGGTGTAGGAGAAGAGTCTTGAGAGGCCCCTGGTCTGCGAGGAGATCCAGCTAGTCTATCCTAAAGGAAATGAGTCCTGAATATTCATTGGATGGACTGATGCAGAAGCTGAATCTCCAATATTTTGGCCACCTGATGCGAAGAACTGACTCACTGGAAAAGACTCTGATGTTGGGAAAGATTGGAGGCAGGAGGAGAAGGGGATGACAGAGGATGAGATGGTTGGATGGCATCACTGACTCGATGGACATGTGTTTGAGCAAGCTCCCAGAGTTGGTGATATACAGGGAATCCCGGCATGCTGCAGTCTATGGGGTCACAAAGAGTCGGACATGATGGAGCTTCTGAACTGAATTTACTTCACAAGAAGATCCTGCATAGGAAATTCATAGCTTTCATAAAATTATATAACAAAGTTAACTATAACTTCATAGGACTAATTGTCAGAACTGGTTACCCATGAAGGATTGTATATGAATTTTGAAACTACCGTATCACTTGGTTGATTTTAGATAAAAGTTTAAAGAATTAATGATTTGAACTTGTTACAGTTGTAAAAACAAATCTCTTTCTGTTCCCATCAATGCATTTTTGACTCTGGTTTCTCTACTGTGTTTTTATATAAAGTTTTTTAGACATGTTATCTCTTGCAAGTAGCATTGTTGTCAATCCAACCTAGCTTAAACAGATTAGCAACCAAGAAGCAAGTGCATTTGTCACATTAAAATCTTTAAATATTGATGGATATGCTGGTAGGAATATAAACTGGTGCAGACACTGTTGAAATGTAAATTGGTACAGCCACTGTATTCCACTGTGGAAAACTACAGAAGTTTCTCAAAAACTAAAAGTAGAGTTACCATACAATCCAGCAATCCCACTCCTGGGTATATGTGCAGAAATATCAGAAAACCACTAATTCAAAAAGATACATGCACCCTAATGTTCACAACAGCATTATTTACAGTTGCCAAGATATGGAAGCAACCTAAGTGTGCATCAAGAAATGAATGGATAAAGAAGATGTGGGGGCTTCCCTGGCAGTCCAGTGGTTAAGATTCTGTGCATTGAACTTATGGGGTGTATGTTCGATGCCTCATTGGGGATTGAATGAGGATCCCAATTGCTTCATGGCCAGAAAAAAAAGATGTGGTGTATATAAATACAGTGGAATACTGCTCAGAGATAAAATGAATGAAATTTTGCCATTTTCAACAACATGAATGGACTTGGGGAATATTATGCTAAGTGAAATAAGTCATATGGAGAAAAATAAATGCTGTACGATATCACTTATATGTAGAATCTAAAAAATAAGGCAAACAAGTGAATATAACAAAAAAGGGACTCACAGATAAAGAGTACAAACTACTGGTTACCAATGAGGGGCAGGAAGAGGGGAGGGGCAAGATACAGTGGGAGAATAAGACTTACAAACTACTATATGTATAAAGTAAATAAGTTACAATAATTCATTGTACAATGTAGGGAATGTAGCCAGTATTTCATAATAGCTATAAATAGAATAAAACCTTTAAAATTGTGAATCACTATGTTGTACACTTGAAATTTATACAGTATCATAATATCAACTATACCTCAATTAAAAAAATACCTGCTGCTGCTGCTGCTGCTAAGTCGCTTCAGTCATAAAGCAAAGAACAGAAAAAGTAAATAAATTAAGAGAAGCAACCCCCTTCCAAATCATGTCTAATGCTCTATAAATAGCTTTATATAAAACTATAAAGGATTAATTCCATATGAAAAATTGTACATATTATAAAATCTAATTATATATGGCTTCAAAAAATATTGCTGTACATACTACTCATTGAAACTATGTCTAAAGGTGTTTAACATAGAGAACACTTTTTAAATTATAATTTTTTCTGGGTTACAATTTCAGAATGACCAGAAGTTAGGCATCTAATAGCCTTTCTATATATTAGTTGCCTTTATGCACAATGAGCAACTAGTATAATTTTTAAAATTCTTTTATTTTTCCAGTGTTATTACTCTAGTTATATTTATTAAAATGTAATTTTATGTCCACACAACTTAATGATAAAAAATGTGAGTTTGAATTTTGTATTTTTTTGACCATTTCATTTTTCCATAAACTTATTTTTATTGTATTTTACGAAAGTTTTGCTTTGTGAAGGATTGAAAAGCTTTTTAAAAATTGGTTATTTACCATAGATAGTTTGGAAAATACCATTTGGAAGCACAATGCTAGAATTCAAAATTTCATAGAATTCAAAATGCATACCAGTGGTGTTCTCATTATTTAATTTGTTCAATTTCTCCCTTCCTATTAAGCAACACATTTTAATGTCTTCCTGTTTGCAAGCTTAATTTCTAATAATAGCAATTCAATAAAAGTTTCAAAAGCCAAAATGCTCTGGCACTTCATTCAATGAATATTTTGATTCAAGATTTTGAAATGATTTTGAAAAAAGGCTACTGAAATTTAGAGGACTCATTTGCAAATGTTCAACACCTTTTAAGACAGAGGCTTTAAACTCTGAGTCACCAGGGAAGCCTCCCTTTTAAGACAATTAATTTAAAAAGTGATTCTTCAGATTTTCAAATACACTAGAATTCTATTGACATTGGTCAGAAAAGAGAGAAAGCATATAGTGCTGTGATGAAGTATTTTATATTCAAGATCAACCGAACAAAAATTGTATAGTCCAATTGTTATTTGTGTATATAAGATATTTATAAATTTTTACAAGTAAAACTTCTATTTCAGTTAGAAGAATATTAAAAATATTGAATGCAACTTTGAATTATATGTGTACCATGGCCAATTCCAAATTTTTGCACCATATATTTCTTCATTTGATAAAAATATTTTTATTTTAATGTTGACTTCAATCAAAATTTATATTTGAAATACCACCAAAATATTCTTTAATTTTATCTTTAATGTTAAATTTTATAACTGAATTAATAACAGGTTTCAGACTCTGTTGTACGTTCAACAGAATGAACAGAACAGAAAGAATGAACTTAGAAAAGAGTCTTACTTAGATTTTATAAATTGTTCATAAACAGAGCATTTAAGAAATTAATCTGATTATCTGTTTGAGGCCTTTGATGAGACAAGCAAAACACTGGCTTGGAACCAATATATTAATCACACTTGCTTTATTTGTGTATCCATACAAAAACTGAAAATAAATTAATTTAGAAAGATAGTCATTTGATCTATTTGAAAAGTTGTGCTTCACAAAGTGATGTGTTCAGATGCACACTTAAATGGTCAATATAACTACTAGCTTTTGAAGTAGATGCTAATAGTTCTTTAGCAGGTTTGTGTCTTCTGGTTTTCATAATTTCTGCTCTTGGATTTATCTTCATGTTGGATGGTAAATATAGACAAATCACTTGCTTATCATCAAATGTCATGAGAAATGCAAATCCACTAAATTTTTTATTAGAAGAGTGCTATCTCATTGCAGTAGAAAGAGTTTATCACAAACTACAAGATTAGTCGTTGATGTTTTTAGTCCCTAAGTGTCATGTCTGACTCTTTTGCGACCCTGTGGACTGTAGCCCATAGACTCCTCTGTCCATGGGATTTCCCAGGCAAGAATACTGGAGTGGCTTGCCAATTCCTTCTTCTGAGGATCTTCCCAACCCAAGAGTCAAACTTGTGTCTCCTGCATTGGCAGGTACCACTAGTGAAGCCCAAAAGATTAGTGCCAAGAAATAAAATGAATAAATTGTTATAGATATACACTGCATGATAAATTGAAAAATCATTTTCATGACAGCACTGGGCTAATCTCTGAACTCTAAAGCAGGACTGCTCAGCTTCTATTTAAAAGCACACATCTTTCACATCACCTAAATCTAGAACTTTTCAAGTTTCTCCAAAACTTCACCAACTAGAGGCCTGGTGGTTTGGTGCAGCATCTCCAGAGCATGGCACAGTGGGCCAGCGCTAGGTTGTCTGGCAGGATACTAGAAGAAGAAGCGACCTAGTTGTGCATTATCACCAAGTTCTCTTGACATTGAAGAGATTGGTCATTTTTGAATGGGTTCGGAGGAGGAGCTGGGGTTAGATGAACCTCTGCCATGTGAGAATAGGAAGAGAAGATGGCCATCAACAGAGTAAGAAACAGGCCCTCATCAGACACTGTATCTTCTGGCAACTTAATCTTGAACATCCCAGCTTCCAGAACTATGAAAAATAAGTGTTTGTTATTTAAACCACCCAGCCTTTGGTATTTTTGTTATAACAGCCTGAGTGGACTAAAATACCCTATGACTGGTAATAATAGTAGACTCTAGACAAAATTTAAAAACAACATCAAGCAGAAATTGGAGATGATATGACTTTTGGAATAAAAGCAAATCACACTGAACAAGACACACTCAACTCCTAATTCACATGATACATAAAATTAATTCAAGATGGATTACAACCCTAAAGATAGAATCTGAAACTATCAAATTTCTAGAAGAAAACATAGAAGAATATGTCCATGAATTTACTGTAGAAAGACTTCTTAGACTGAACTTTAAGAGGAAAAAGATTATAAATTATACTTTATCAAAATTTAAAATTTCTGCTCAGCAAAATACTGTTAAGGACATTAAAAGAGAAGTTGCAGACTGGGAGAAAATATCTACAATACATATACCTGACAAAGTGTTTGTCTCCAGAATCTATTAAGAACTTGAATTCAAATAATTTCATGCAGGTATACTTTGTTTGGAAGTTTATTATTAACAAGTATTAAATTCACTATTGAGATGAGTTAAAGTTTAATTTTTCTTTTGTCCTATTCATAGTGACCTACTGAGTCACTCTGTTGTGTAGAGATACCTAAATTATTATATTTCTACTTCATGCAACCAATGAGTCTCTGGCAAAATCTTACTTTCAGAGGTCCTCTTTAGAACTAAGATGAAAATAGTCTTGCTACAATGAATTTCATCTCCTATGTGACAATAGCTTTTATTCTTGATGTCTAGAGTGAGAGTTTCTGGGATTTATCTGTGGGATCTACAGTAAGTTATAGTCTGCTTCAAATGCCATGATAATGGTCTTATAATGGAGAAGATCAAACATAACTCCACATTGGGTTTATTCCTTTAGCTTTAACTCTTGGGCTCTGTTGTCTGTGCTTAGTCATGTTGGCTCTGCATCTTTGTAAAAGAACCTTGCCTCTAGCCTGAAATATACATTCGTCCACTCTCAAGGCACTGCCTCCCAGGCATGACCTTTAAAGGTATAACCCTTTTAAAAAGGTGCAGATCAGAAAATAATTGTCTTGCTGGAAGTTTGGGGGATATTGTGAGCAGAATTACATGGATAGCACACCAGAAAGTTTGCAACAACCAGCCACACCCCTCACACTTTTAGGATAAAGAAGCCTGAATTCTAACTTGGATAAGATGATTGTTAGGGACACTAGTCCACCATCTTCTCAGTCTCCTGACTTTTTAAATAAAGTCACTATTCCTTGCCCCAACTTCCCTTGTGGCTCAGACAGTAAAGCATCTGCCTATAATGAGGGAGACCCAGATGCGATCCCTGGGTCGGGAAGTTCCCCTGGAGAAGGAAATGGCAACACACTCCAGTACTCTTGCCTGGAAAATCCCATGGATGGAGGAGTCCAGTAGGCCACAGTCCATGAGGTCGCAAAGAGCTGGACATGACTGAGTGACTTCACTTCATTCCTTGCCCCAGCGCCATGTGTCTTGATTTATTGGGCTGTTGTCTGGCAAGTAGTATGAACTTGGATTTGGTAACAGTCTTCACCAGGCAAAAGAGCAGTCAAATATTTTTATGGTTCCTTATGGACACTGAAGTGCTTCAGTGCCAGTGCAGGAGATGCCAGAGACAAGGGTTCAATCTCTGGGTGAGGAAGATCCTCTGGAGGAGGCCATGGCAATCTACTCCAATATTCTTGCCTGGAGAATCCCATGAATAGAGGAGCCTAGTGGGCTATGGTGCATAGGGTTACAAAGAGTCGGAAATGACTGAAGCAACTTAACACACACTCATGGGCACTGAAACATTTACTAACCACATTGGTTATATTAAATAATTGGAGATAGAGACAAAACAACACCTCAGGGAAGCCTGACTCTAATCATTTCAGTCAGATTTCTGGGCACTGCTTCTTAGCAGGAGAGAGTCTGGAGAGCCCTTCTCCTGTGGGCCTCAGTTCTTGGTAAGGACACAAAGAAGAATCTGAGGTCTTACCTGTTGCAAGAGACTTTATTGACGATAAGGAGAGAACTGAGAAGAAACCTCAAGAGAGAGGTGGGCCAGGCTAAGGACGCAATGGCCCTGGAGGACTGCAGTGTTGTTTTTAGGGCAAGGTTTTTTGCATAATCCAGGATATTGTTGATTGACAGTCCTTATTGACAGCGGCAGGTTATATAACAAGAGGCTTTGCTGTATATGTGTTTACCTCAGTCATGAGTTGCTCAGTTGTATCCGACCTTTGCAACCCCATGGACTGTAACTTATCAGGCTTCTCCATCCATGGGATTTTCCAGGGAAGAGTACTGGAGTGGGTTGCCATTTCCTTCCCCAGGGGATCTTCCCAACCCAGGGATCGAACCTAGGTTTTGCACATTGTAGGCAGATACTTTACCATCTGAGCCATATGCCTGGGCTTCCCAGGTGGTGTTAGTTGTCAAGAACCAGCCTGCCAATGCAGGAGACATAAGAGATGTGGATTTGATCCCTGAATCATGAAGATCCCCTGGAGGAAGGCATGGCAACCCCTTCCAGTATTCTTGCCTAGAGAATCCCACGGACAGAGGATCCAGGTAGGCTACAGTCCATAAGATCACAAAGAGTCAGACATAACTGAAGCAATTTAGCATGCAGGCACACACACAATCATAGAATATTTTTGAACATTTAATGAGCCCAGTGGCCGCCAAAAGTTATCTAAGGACATGATAGGATGAGGTGTGCACGTGTCAGAGTGGGAGAAGTGTCCCCAAATGGCCAGTGGGGGATTTCTCTGATCCCCCGACCATTTTGGAGTACTGATGGGGGCATGTTTGACAAACAGCTTGGCAGGATTAGGTGGCTATTGGACATTCACCCGACTAGACCACCTCTTCTTGCTCATGGCTAACTTGCTGTCTAACAATTTGAAGAATTCATGAATGTAAATAACAGAGTTGAGAGTTGGGCAGAAGTCTCTAGACTTAGTCTGAAACACCTAGAGAGACAGGTGCACTGGACAGAAAGAAAATGACAGAAGACAGGTTGAATTGACTGTTTTAGGTAAGGACATACCGGGATGGTGTGGAACATTGTGGAGAGGTAACCACAGATGTCCCAAGAATATTAAAGGGATCTTCTTTTTCTCTCCTATATTTCTAAATTTCAAAGTGGAAAACCAAAGCTTTACGAACTTGAGATTAGGCATTTGGGGTTGGAAAAAGGTTATAATACAGATACATTAAAAATGCCTCTACTAAGCATTGAATATAACTACATTTAAGAAACCTCTCCTTGTCTAACACCACTGCTACTTCTTTTTTTTCAGTGTTAAATACTCCATATTATAGGAAATTTGGATCAACTCTTTTTAAGTATTAAATGTCTCTGGTACTGAAAATAATTGTAGCATTTTATAGTGTTGCCAGGTAAAATACAGGATGCCCAGTTAAACATGAATTTTCAAATAAACAGCAATAATTTTTAACATACAAGTATATCCATGCTGATAACTACTCATGTAAAATAAATAAATTTTCATTTTAGAAACAAGCAGACAGAAAAATAAGTGTGTGTCTGTCATGGAAATACAAATTCTAGTGGCCAACAATTAGCCTTAATTGTTTTTTTCTTTCTTTCTTTTTTTTTTTGGCTGCATTATGTGGCTTGTGGAATCTTAGTTTCCTGACCAGGGATTAAACTCTGGCTGTGGCAGTGAAAGCACCAATTGCTAACCACGGGAGGGCCTAACCTTAATTCTTATTTCAAGCAAACTTCTTTGTCTTGACATCTTTACACTATGTTCCATGCGATATTTGGAATACACTTGCCTTAAACATTATTTATGTTTCTCCTAAATTCAAATTTAATTGTTAACCTGTACATTTCTTTGCTTAATTTTACAATCTGTTTCTATCATTGAATATTCCTGGTATGAGTTCTATAAATTTGATCTCTGGTTTAAGTAGATATCTATATTTTTAATTCCTGAAGCTGTTTAAATGCATGAATTAAATAAGAATTGTACGATGATCCAATATGATTGTTCTAATTTCTGGAGGCTATTTACATCATTAAAGTGTAACTTTCAACTTTGCCTGACACTTCCCTCCTTTCCTGTTACAAATCTCACTTTCTCCCCCATCCACCATATATATATGTTTGGATAGACATACGCACATGCACATGCACACACACACACACACACACACACACACACAGAAGCATATTTGGTGACTTTTTCTATTAAACTTTCAAAAGAAGCTTATATAATACCATGTACCATTGTTTGAAGATAAATAATGAAGGATGAATAGATGATGACTTAGTAGTTTTGTCTCATGTTGCTCTCTTTGTTCAGGACTTATTTTTGCGGAATAGCTTAATAGTGTAAATGTTGGGTTTTTGTTTTTGTTTTTTTTTCACATTATCTTTGATGTATTTTGTTAATCACATTGACTCTCTTTGATTGGTCATAGGTGTGAATTTCAAATAACCAGGCTCCAATCATCCCCAGTAGAAATAAAGTCCCCAGTAGAGACTATTGTCTCTCTTTAAGAAAGAAATATCTTTCCAAAGACTAAGAGAAACTTTGTCCATTAGCAACTGAGGTAGTGGACTTGAAAAAAATGAAACAAAAAATTCCAAAGAGATTAAACAAAGAGTCCTCTGAAAAGAAGGCAAGGACCTATTTGCTTTGAGTAAGAATTCATGTACCTTCTTGGCAACTGGAATTTGTACTTAAAAGGCAGACACAAAATTACTTATTCTCTTGTCTGTTCTGTTCATCTCTAAAATGAAAACTCCCTTATTTCACATGATTATCTGTCAGCATTTCTTATTACTCCAATTTTCTCTTGATTTTCATTGGTGGCTCAGCAATAAGAATCTGCTTGCAATGCAGGAGACTTGCAGGAGATGTGGGTTTGATCTCTGGGTCAGGAAGATCCCCTGGAAAAGGAAATAGCAACTCACTCCAGTATTCTTGCCTGAAAAATCCTGTGGACAGAGGAGCCTGGCAGACTATAGTCCATGGGGTCGCAAGAGTCAGACACAACTGAGCGAAAAACAACAATTTTAGTTGTGCTCCTGGAATTCTGTTTTGAACAAATGAGGTGTGTTAACAATGACAGCAAACTGTTAAAATCATGCATCTTTCATTTTCACTTAGGCCCCAAATTATTATTTTATAATAATGACTTTTTCCTTTAGTTAGTTAGGTAGTGTTAGTCAGTCTGTCATGTCTGACTCTTTGCAACACCATTGCCTATAGCCCACCAGGCTTCTCTGTCCATGGAATCCTCCAGGCAAGAATATTGCAGTGGATTCCCATTCCTTTCTCTAGAGGATCTTCCTGAGCCAGGGATCAAACCCAGGTCTCCTCCACTACAGGCAAATTCTTTACCACTGAGCCACCAGGGAAGCCCACTTTTTCCTTTACTCAACATCTTCATCTTTGGAACCATAAGCTGAGAAGCCTCTGAACTTGGAGAAGAGATCAAAAATACTTCTGGAGTTTTCTTCTCTTTGTAGGAGCGACATTACTTTTCTGACTTTGAATTCATAGTCAATGACCTTTTGACATTGTCCTACAGGGTTTGAGCATGGAAGTACAAAAGGGCAAAACCAATCATAGACCCAAACAGAGCTGCTTTGCATGAACCTATATGGGTACAGACCTCCCAGGGTCTTAGGTAAGTTCTAAGGAATTGTTCAATTCTGCTCACTCTTGCAAGTCAATTTGACTCTATCGATGAAAGAACTGAGTTAGATGAAGAATTGTCCAAATCTAATGCAAATCAAGGACCCTCAGTTTTGTTTTCTCTCTTTTGTTTGGACAGATAAAGTTGAAACTTAGATTAGCTATTCTCTTACATTGGTTTTAGCTTTTAAAGCTAGTTATAATAATGGTTAAAGAGTAAGTGCATTGTTTAGGTTGACTCATATCACAGAGCACAGATCATTTAATAATTTTCAATAGGATCTTTCTTTAATATTACAATTAAATTCAGTAAATCGCTACTGCAAATAAATATAGGATTCACTCAGCTGTAGGAAAGTTCAAAATTATATGTTTATATATTGAATTGTATATTAAAAATGCATTACCTTTGATAAACAAAGAAAACTCTGGGGAGTAAACACACCAGACTGTTTCTGGTCTCTTAAGCCAAATGGAATTTGTGATTTGAAATTTGCTTTGCATTTGTTGGGCTTTCCTGGTGACTCAGATGGTAAAGAATCTGCCTACAAAGTGGGAGACCCAAGTTTGATCCTGGGTTGGGAAGATACCCTAAGAAGGAAACAGCAACCCACTACAGTGTTCTTGCCTGGAGAATCCCATGGAAAGGTTACAACCCATGGGGTTGCAGCGAGCTGGACACGACTGAGCGACTTTCACTTTCATCTGAGAAACAAAGATGGCCTTGGTTTTTGGATGATTGGCTAATTTGGGGGACCTCAAGATTGGTCTTTTCCTGCATAAACATAATCAGCTGGCAAGACGCAGAAGACATCAGCAAATATCAGAATAAAGTAGTTAGAAGAATTTCTACTTGTCCCATTCTTTGTGACCCCGTGGACTGTAGCCCACCAGGCTCCTCTGTCCATGGAATTTTCCAGGCAAGAATACTGGAGTGGGTAGCCTTTTCCTTCTCCAGGGGATCTTCCCCAACCCAGAGACTGAATCTGGGTCTCCCACATTGCAGATTCTTTACTGTCTGTGCCACCAGGGAAGCCCCTACTGACTGTGCTCTATTGCCTAAATGAATAAATAGTATAAAATCCATAAAGCTATGTACTTAGCTAACTCTCCTGTGAAGTATGAGGACCCAATGATGTAATAAGTAGGTTACAGAACAGTATGCTTGGCCATGGGTTTGTGCTTTGGTCTGGGAATGCACGTGGCAGAGAGGCGGTGACTATGGATATGTTTCAGTGGTTCACACTTCATTGGTCTCACTGATAACCTTTACAGACTGGGGGAAAAACAGGTTTTCAAATGTATGGTGTACTGAAGTTCTCCTATTATATATAGGAGAACTTATTGGAGAACATATATATATATATATATATATATATGTCTGCATGTGTATATGTCTATATTATATATATGTGTTTATGTGTATGTGTATATATTAATATACGTACTTAAATTTATGGCAACCTACTCTAATATTCTTGCCTGGGAAATCCCATGGACAGAGGACTGTGGCAGGCTTACACTCCATGAGGGTCACAAAGAGTCAGACAAGACCGAGAGACTTCACTTTCACTTTTCATACATATACATCTATATGTAAATAAATCTATACATATACACCTATATGTATAGGTTTATTATAAGGTACTGGCTCTCGTGATTATGGAGGCTCAGAAATCCCTCTCTGCCTTCTGCAAACCAGAGACCCAAGAAAGCCACAGATGTGTAGTTCAAAGACCTGAGAAGATCCCAAGAGCTGATAGTACATATATTCTGGTCTGAGTCTACAGGCCTGAGAATTAGGAGCATCATCTCAAGCAATAAGGCAAGAGATCCTCAAATTCAACCTTGCTGTTTTCAGGCTCTCCGTAGATTGGATGGTACCCACACACATTGGGGAGGGCCATCTGTTTACTTGGTCTCTGAGTCAAATGTGAACCTCTTTTAGATATACCCTTCCAAGCGTACTCAGAAATAATGTTTAGCCAGCTATCTGGGCGTTCCAAGGTCCAGTGAAGTTGACATAAAATTAATCACCACTTAAATATAAGATTAATCGCCATTTTATTTCTAGTTAGACAGAATTCTGAATACATACATGTAAATTTTCAGTTATAGTTAAACAACTGCTATAATTGCTTAAAGTAACTATATTAATTACTTAGCAAAGTAATAAACTGACATGACTTTGGAGAGGCAAATGTTAAAGAAGTGAGTAGTCAAGGCATGTTTAGAGTAGGCTGAAGGACAAAAGTAGTGGTTGAACTTGCCTGTAATTTTGCCAAGATCAAGTTTGTGGCATATCCATACTATGCCTAAAGAAACAAAGTTTATTTTCAAGTGAAGTAGTTTATACTTTATTCTGTAGAGTTATTTTGAAATTGTCCTAGTATATAGGTGGCTACTGTGTTGGTGATCAGTTACACCCTGCATAATTGAATTGTTTGTAAACTCAAACCCCAGCTGGAGTAGAAGATGAGGTAACCGTGGGTGTGTGCTCAGTTGTGTTCGAGTCTTTGGTAACTGACACATGGTCTATTGAACCTCCTCCTTAACATCAGCTGTGTGTCAAGGAAGGACCGTCATAGACCTTTCCAACATTGGGGATGGCAGGGAATAAAAAAACACGATTGGGTGATTTTATAAGTTTGGGCAGAGAATTCATCATCCATGTAAATTCAAGCTTATGATTATGGTGATTATGGAAATAATGTCTTTGTAAAAAGAAACTCACTTCATAAAGTAAAACAATTTCTAGCTATCACTAATATTTGCAGATAGAAAAAACTACACCTAAAATTAAAAGCTGTTAGTACACCTGGGGTTAACTGAAGCTCAGTCTTAAGGCAAAACTTTTGAACTACTTTACTTACAAACAATAAAGCTGCATTGTTCATTTGTCATAATTTCTAACAAGCGTTAATACCCTAGTGAAAATTTTATTCAGAATACCTATTTATTACTGTCCTAATAAATGAGCAAATGCTATTAGAGACCATATTACCAAACTCCTGAGGATTCCCATTTCCCTGCAATAGCAAGCATGCTGTGTAGAGGTTTTGAATTATGCTGCTAAAACAGCTTATATTTTCTTTTACATTAAGCCTAGTAGTCAATAGCAAGCATCTTCAGAGAATATGAATAATAATGACGGTTTCTAAGTTATCAGAATTTTCATGAGCACTAAGAAATGACACTTTTCCTTTTAGAGGTGTATGTGGGCAATGTAGAAAAATACCTTTCTCCTATTTGGGCCTCAGGGTCTCCTGCATTTCTCCAGACTAGAAGTGATGAGCTTTAGGTTATCAAAAATCCCAGTGGTAAAAGGATTTTGTTAAAGGTGGTGATCAAAACGCAGCTCTCTCATTCTCTACTTATTCTATATTCAGTGTCAGGCCCTTGCTGCAAATCTTTGTTACTTTTATGATTGGATAGTATTCTCAAGGGAGATGGTCCTCCATGAAAAGAATTAGATGTGCATTAACAAGCCTGACCTGTTAGGATATATTTACACTAACACTATTAGTTATTGGATAAAATCTATAACACTCAGAACAGGAATTAAGATTTCATATGTGGACCTCAATCTCTCAGGGCATGATAATAATTAAGACAGCTTTGGAGGCATGCTCAGGAACTATGTGATTCCTATGGATACTTTTTTGGGTGTGGTTTCATAGGTGAATTTAATAAGTGAACTATGATTTTGAGCCAGGTGAAGCACTTTTCCACATGTGCTGAAAATAGCAACATGAAAATGCTAGAGGCCAGTGTGTTCGTGCTTATATTTATGCCCTGGAGATTTGAGTATTTTTTGCTTTAAAATTGAGAAACTCAACATTTGTTCTTACTTTAATATATACATTAAAGAAACAGAACTCATCTATAAAATACATTTTTAACGAGGAATTTTAAAAATGTTTGACTCAGCAAAGTCATTCTCTGCTTTCTGAGGATTCTCACCTAAAGTTCTATAAAAATAATTTACTAGTTCATTCTTTTGAAAAATATTAAATTATATTTCCTTTCCACTGGGAGACTCAAGAGCCTATGAAGAACAATTATGTGATTCTCTAACTCTCAAGTATTTCTATTAAGCTTACATCAAATGAAAATGTCCTCGAAGGGAAGAAGCAGGAGAATGGGATTCAGACATGGTAGATGGTGAGGCAGGGTTTATCAATCAAATTTGTAGATAGAAAAATATGAAATTCAGTAGCCACCTCCATACATCTACAAGTCTTTATAACATCACAGATAGTATTGTGTACTTCTTCCCTACTGTAATGTCCTATGTCATGAAATTCCTCTGCCTCCACTCCTATCTCAAAATCTTGTTTAAACACCATCATCATCCAAACTCTGAGGATAAATCTGTGTTTATAGTAAGTAAACCCATAAAGGTCAGTGTATGTTTCTTACACAGAATGCACAGAACTATACAAAAAAAGATCTTCATGAACCAGATAAACACAATGATGTGATCAGTCACCTAGAGCCAGACATCCTGGAGTCCAAAATCAAGGGCCTTAGGAAGCATCACTATGGACAAAGTTAGTGGAAGTGATGGAATTCCAGCTGAGCTGTTTGAAATCCTAAAAGATGATGCTGTGAAAGTGCTGCACTCAATATGCCAGCAAATTTGGAAAACTCAGCAGTGGCTGCAGGAACTGGAAAGGGTCAGTTTTCATTCCAATCCCAAAGAAAGGCAATGCCAAAGAATGCTCAAACTACCGCACAATTGCACTCATCTCACACGCTAGCATAGTAATGTCCAAAATTCTTCCAGCAAGGCTTCAGTGTGAACTGAGAATTTCCAGATGTTCGAGCTGGATTTAGAAAAGGCAGAGGCAGAGGCACCAGAGACAAATTGCCAACACCCATTGGATCATAGAAAAAGCAAAAGAGTTATAGAAAAACATCTAATTCTGCTTTATTGACTACACCAAAGCCTTTGACTCTTTGGATCACAACAAACTGTGACAAAATCTTAAAGAGATGGTAATGCCAGACCACCTTGCCTGTCTCCTGAGAAATATGTATGCAGGTCAGGAAGCAACAGTTAGAACCAGACATGGAACAACAGACTGGTTCCAAGTTGGGAATGGAGTACATCAAAGCTGTTTATTGTCTCCCTGCTTATTTACCTTATAAGCAGAGTACATCATGCAAAATATTGGGCTGGATGAAGCACAAACTGGAATCAAGATTGGAGGGAGAAATATCAATAGCCTCAGTTATGCAGATGACACCACCTTTATGGCAGAAAGTGAAGAAGAACTAAACAGCCTCTTGATGAAAGAGAAAGAGGACAGTGAAAAAGCTGGCTTAAAACTCAACATTCAAAAAACTAAGATCATGGCATCTGATCCCATCACTTCATGGCAAATAGATGGAGAAAAAATGGAAACAGTGACAGACTTTATTATTTTGGGCTCCAAAATCACTGCAGATGGTGACTGCAGCCTTGAAATTAAAAGACACTTGCTCCTTGAAGAAAAGTTATGATCAACCTAGACAGCATATTAAAAAGCAGAGACATTACTTTACCAACAAATGTATGTCTAGTCAAAGCTATGTTTTCCAATAGTCATGTATGGATATGAGAGTTGGACCATAAAGAAACTGAGCACCAAAGAATTGATGCTTTTGAATTGTGGTGTTGGAGAAGACTCTTGAGAGTCCCTTGGACTGCAAGGAAATCAAGCCAGTCAATTCTAAAGGAAATCAGTATTGGATATTCATTGGAAGGACTGATGTGAAGCTCAAATAGTCTGGCCACCTGATGAGAAGAACTGACTCATTGGAAAAGCCCCTCGTGCTGGGAAAAATTGAAGGCAGGAAGAGAAGGGGACGACAGAGGATGAAATGGTTGGATGGCATCACTGATTTGATGGACATGAGTTTGAGCAAGCTATGGGAGTTGGTAAAGGACAGGGGAGCCTGGCATGCTGCATTCCATGGGGATGCAAAGCTTTGGACACAACTGAGCGACTGAACTGAACTGAAAGGAGGGATAACTGGTGGGAAAGTTTCTGGGGAAGCAGAGTATCATGGGATGAAGAATTAAAGTGAAGGATTTCGATTTAAATAAGAAACTGTCCCAAAGTGTCAGAGATAAGGAAGGAGGAATCTCTGCAGATGTGGCCAAATATGTACCAGTGATCCTCCAGGTTGTAAAAACACCCTGTAAAAACTAACAGTGCCTGTCCTTGACCAACGTGCTATGGATTTTCCACATACCTGTGTGACCTGGACAGACTGTATAACCCCAAGGAGTTTCAGTTTCTTCTAATGTAGAAGCAATAGTTGAGCTTTCTTCATAGGGCAGTGAGTATGAAAAGAGTTAATAAATGTGAAGTGCTTAGACTGTTGGGCTTCTCAGGTGGCAGTAGTGGTAAAGAACTCACCTGCCCATGCAGGGGACACAAGAGATGTGGGTTTGATCCCTGTGTTGGGAAGATCTCCTGGAGGAGGGCATGACAACCCACTCCAGTATTCAAGTCTGGAGAATCCCATGGACAGAGGAGCCTGGTGGGCTATAGTCCATAGGGTCAAAAAGAGTTGGACATGACTTAAGCGACTGAGCTTGCATGCATATACATATATATAAAGACAAATGAAGAGTTTTTGTTTGTTTTGTTTTTGTCACTTAACAAGAGGAGCTATCAAATATGTGGAAAGTTGTGTACCATATATTCTTTACAACCAAAAAGGAAACAGGTATGTGAATTCGGTATGGCTAGGTTCTTCAAAGAAATATGAGCAGAGGGTTAGTACACCCTCTATGTCAGGTATGCATTCCACTATAAAGTGATTTGTTCAGTCACTGAGAAGTTTTAGATTCTTCAGTGTGGTTTTTATGGCTATTTCCTTACTCAGCACAGATCCTGTTGGCATGAATTTTGAATATTGTGCCTCCAACAGTGATCTAAAATATGGAAGGTAGTATTAGGATACCTTCCAAGGTATTGTTAGGATATACTTCTTACATTCTCTTTACTAAGGAAGTTGAGGATGATGGGATGAAAAGGCTGAATGGAAGATCGGTATATTCTTTCTTCTGTTTTGCTGCCTTTATTGGTGACACCCTGATTGCTCAGACCTAATTTAAAAAGTCTGTGACCCTTATTTGTACACTGTTAATCAAGTTATTAATGCAATATAAGTTATCTGTGAAATGAGTCTTTGATCTTTCATAGAATTCTTTTTTCATTTAAAACAAATTCACATTTTTTGGTAAAAGTCACAGTCTTGAGCACATTTCTTTGAAAAATGTTGATGGTTTTGTAATTATTTATTTTCTTAGATTTCTTTTGCACTACAGTTTTTAGGATCCTTTTGGAAATAGTGTGACTACGACTACTGGATTTTGCAGCATGAATGGTAGTAAATGGTCTTACGTTCTTAACAACAAATGGATTTCTCTAAAGAGACCAAAATGGTGACTTATCAGTTTTTCTCATGCCCCCTAAAAAGTGGCTCTGCTTCAGCAGAGACGTGCCAGTTTTTAATTTATCCATGACTTCTCACCCTACCCCACTCCCATATACCTCCTAACATCAGCTGTCTTGTTTCATCACTTCTCTGGGGTTCAGTGTGCAGTGAGCAATTTTTGTGTCAGAAATCCCCTGTCATAACAAATAGATTTAGCAAACTCAGCTTATGTAAAGCTACCTGTGTTCTCTTCATATGTCTGTAAAAAGATGTCCCTAATTGATTACGTACTGTAAGAATAGTTGAAGATAGACCAGAAAGACTATCCGTGTATTAATTATCCTGCCTATGTGGAAGAACAGTAATCACTGAAGAAAACTGATTAGTTGTTACTAGCCAGTTTAACTTATTCAAAGCCTCTGTTATTTTATTGCATGCTAAACTAGTGAATTGGTTAGAGAAGGCAATGGCACCCCACTCCAGTATTCTTGCCTGGAAAATCCCATGGACGGAGGAGCCTGGTGGGCTGCAGTCCATGGGATCGCTAAGAGTCGGACACGACTGAGTGACTTCACTTTTCACTTTGCAAGTAACTAACCTCATGGTATTTTCTGCCCAAGTTGTCAAAATTCCTATGTCTACTTAGATGCTAATTAACTGCAACTGGGAGTTTTGATGCTGCATAAAAAGTCAAAAACTGTGTTATTTATGTCAAACAAACATGTAAATGAAGCTCTGTGTGTGTGTGCTCAGTTGCTTCAGTTGTGTCCTACTCTTTGTGATCCTATGAACTGTAGCCTGCCAGGCTCCTCTGTCTGTGGGATTCTCCAGCTGAGAATACTGAAGTGGGTTGCCATTTCCTTCTCCAAGTAAATTAGTCAGTGGCTGTTAATTTTTATGATAGTGGTGCAGAAAGAGACCAAAACCAATTGTGAAAAACTTACTCTCCTGGAAGTCAGAGGCCCAAGTTTGGGTTCCCCATTTATTACTGCTTTGTTTCCTCTGTTAAATGGCTATTATAGTCTCAAGGTTTCTGTTTCTCTGCATGTAAACAGAGAAGTCTGGATTGCTAATTGTAATACACACTGTCTAAATGTGAAGCCCCGAAATTTCATTCTCCATGGAAACAGGTGGAGTTAGGTTGATATAAGAAGAGTGCAGAAGAAGAAATCTTACAAAATGATAAAAGTTTCTTAACAACCTCCTGCTGTTGCCATTCTGACTTGGGGAAAGTACAACTCTCCTTAGAGTCCTTCACTTCATGAGGTCTAGGGGAAAACTGAGATTTCTCTGACACCTATGATTAAACTCTACATGGTTCAACCATAGAATTTTATTTTATTTTATTTTTTATTTTTTTAATTTCAAAATCTTTAATTCTTACATGCGTTCCCAAACATGAACCCCCCTCCCAGCTCCCTCCCCATAAATCTCTGTGGGTCATCCCCATGCACCAGCCCCAAGCATCCTGTATCCTGCGTCAGACATAGACTGGCAATTCGATTCTTACATGATAGTATACATGTTACAATGCCATTCTCCCAAATCATCCCACCCTCTCCCTCTCCCTCTGAGTCCAAAAGTCCGTTATACACATCTGTGTCTTTTTTGCTGTCTCGCATACAGGGTCATCATTGCCATCTTTCTAAATTCCATATATATGTGTTAGTATACTGTATTGGTGTTTTTCTTTCTGGCTTACTTCACTCTGTATAATCGGCTCCAGTTTCATCCATCTCATCAGAACTGATTCAAATGAATTCTTTTTAATGGCTGAGTAATACTCCATTGTGTATATGTACCACAGCTTTCTTATCCATTCATCTGCTGAAACCATAGAATTTTAAAAAGACTGCATTTAGTTTTACTGTTTATAATAATTACAATTTGGAAAGAAAAAAAAAAAGTTGTGTTGATGGAACGGAATAAATTCTCTGCCTTACAGACTTGGAAAAGATACAAGAACCTGAGGCAAAGGGCACCCAGGCTTGGAATTGTAGCCCTGTGTCTGCAGGAATGAGAAAGCCAGATGGGAACAGTCTACTGTGATAGTCTCTGGTATGAGATTATCCTGGGTGAACCTCAGGCTGACTTTCTCAATTTGGGTGTTAGGGACAGAGATTAAGAGACTTCCTTGCCTGTGCCAAGCATCCCTGTTACCTTGTATTTCTGAAGCAGAGAAGGGATGAACCAATGGGGGACTGCTTGACCACAGTTGCATCAGGGCAGCCATCTTTGTATCATCATGGCAGCCATTTTTTATTTCCAAAGACAAATGGTTGTTTTCTTGCTGTGTTTGTATCAAAGATGTTAATCTCAGCAACTGGAAAGTCAACCCAAATTGTCTACAGCAAGAAGTTCGATTTTTTTAAAGCTTGCTTTTCTTAGTTTGTTGGAAATCTTTTGAAGTAATCAAAGGTTTCCAAAGTAATCTTTTGTAAACCATAACTTACCAAGATCAAACACTTCCTTGGAGTTCTTCTAGACCATCCCTTTCACCACAATTCAAGGTGGATTCTCTTAGCCCAGCAAATAATTATTTGGGGCTTCTCAGATGGTGTTAGTGGTAAAGAACCTACCTGCCAGGGCAGGATATGTGAAAAATGCAGTTTCAATCCCTTCATCAGGAGGACCACTTGGAGCACAAAATGGCAACCCACTCCAGTATTCTTGCCTGGAGAATCCCATGGACAGAGGAGCCTAGTTACCTACAGTCCATGGGGTCACAAAGAGTTGTACATGATTGAAGCAACTTAGCATGCACAAATATTTAAGCCACATGTCTTTCATACCAATTTTATCCCATTATTTCTGGATCCACTGATGCTAGGGGATAACAGTAAATTGAAATATTAACAACATTCTGGAAAGATGTTGCCATATCTTAACAAGATATGCATGTAATATTTAGCATCTACCATATTTAATCTGCTGTTTAAAAATCAGAGTTAAATTAATATTATTAAACTTACAGAGTACAGTGTTGTGATAATTCCTATGAGGTTATTATCTCTGATGCATTATATATCTCTATTCTTAGAAAAATCACTGTTTTGCTGATTCTTCAAAATATCAACTTATACTCAGCTCCTTCCATAAAACATCAGGTGATGGCCTTTGATCAAAACAGTAAAATCTTAGCAATTAAAACAAATAGCAAAATGGGCACTGATGTTTCAGAAATGCTTGTTTGCTGTATTTAAAAGTAAACTGAAAATACATCTTTTAAAATTTTGGTTTGTATCATGTAATAAAGTGCCATGTTGTGTTAATTTATTCTTGTATTAAAGACTCCTGAACTTTGTTAACATCAATTATACTGAAGAAAAAGATTCTGTAGGATGAATTACACAAACTTGTGGGTAATTACCATAATCTTGTAAGACAGTTTGTTAACTGTGAAGGATTATGTGACAGTTTAAAAATATTTCTTGGGATCATCTGAACTCATCCCATCAGAAGATAAAAGAAGTATGTTTTTAACACTGGAGCTGAAGGTTTTTTAATCAGGTGATTATATCTATGGCTATATGAACTTTTTAAATAAAAGCAATGTGGGAAATTTGATTTTAAATGGTAGGGGATATTAAGCTATCCATATAGAATCTGCTAGAATGTCAAAGAGCAATAAGACTGAAAAAACTCTAATGATTATAGAATAATTAAGCTCAATTTTTTTTCTACCTGAAGAGAGGGCAAAACCATAAAAATATACATTGACTATGCCTTTATAACTTTTCTCCTATGGTTATTCTTGAGAATGAAGAGCCAGTTAAAAATGAAAGATGAATTTAAGGAATAATATCTTAATTTTACAATTGCTTTTATCTTTATAATACTAATTTAAGGTATATTCTTTTATGTAAATTCCAGACCTTCAAGTTTTTCATTAATCATTTATGATCCTTCATGATATGATCATTTTGGGGACTGAAAACTAATCACTTTGAGTCTCTCTGACTTATTTATCTTTATATAGGAAGTGCTTCTTATAATCAACCTTTAAATTTAGTGTTCTAAAAGCTTTCCAGTCTGGAAGCATCAGATTACTCCTGTTCCTCATGCTCTTCTCAGACACTATGGACCTTCCTGGTGATCCAGGTGATTCTGTGAATGATACAGTTGACATCATGTGGATTTTGCTCCCTTATTTTTGGTGTACAGGAGTGCATTGCACATAGGCAGAGTCATCAGTGGAGGTAGCATTGATTAACTCTCACCCATACTCAGACTGCAAAATGCCACCTTAAAAAAAGCAAATGTAATGTCAAGTCTTTGCTCACAACCCTTTAACAGATCTTCATTATCCACATACTAAAGTAAAAATTCCTCTAGCTGGCATTCAAATGTTCTCAAACTGATCCTGTCAACTGTGATCATTTCATTAGTCCTCCCCTTTATCCCTCATTCAAGGGCATCCGTCCTGTCCCCATAACACCCATGAGTGTGCACATACATACATACACACATGGTTTCATCTCATCCTCGGACATATTCCAGGAAAGAAAAAATATATCTAGGAGTTCATAGTCCATTTTACTGATTTCAGGTTAAGCCAGGCTCATGCTTGGCCCTTGCCATGCTTGTGCTTCACTTCAAGTGGTTGAATGTTGCTCAACAATGCCTTAAAATCCCCCCATCCTCTGAATATTTCCAATTTTCCTTCCAGCTAGAAGTGGATATGTGACTTAATTCTGGCCAATCAGATGTAATGCAAATCTCTTGGGAACACCCCAGAACTACTTTCCCTCCATGGTGAAAAAAAAGAAGCTCATAGGAACAAGTTGTTGACCTGTTCTCCGTTCTTTCACTTTCATGTATGAAGTTATGTGACTAGAATGTGTTTTGTTTCTTTGTTTTCTTTTTTTGGAGCTTAAGCAACCAGTTTGAGACTTTGAGGCAATAGACAAGAGTGAAAGTGAAACTGATAGTCATTCAGTTGTGTTCCACTCTTTGCAACCCCATGGACTGTAGCCTGCCAGGCTACTCTATCCATGGGGATTCTTTAGGCAAGAATACTGGAGTGGGTTGCCATGCCCTCCTCCAGGGGGTCTTCCTAACCCAGGGATTGAACCTGAGTCTTCTGCAGCTCCTGCATTGGTGGGCAGATTTTTTACCACTTGAGCCACCTGGGAAGCCCAAACAAGAGTAAGAAAGCCAAAATAAGGAGAATGGCAGAGATAGACAGAATGGAAAGAATGGAGAAATACTCAGGCCTTGATCACCAAGCCATCTTTGGGATTGCCTAGGTACAGACTTCATCATAGTAAAAAAACAAATGCTAGCATATTTTAAATCATTGTTAGAGAACCCTGTCACTTGTGACCAAACCAGGTTAATTGACATACTGGGATTCAGCTAATAACAAAGTTCTAGAGGCCAGATTAGGCCAGTAATAACTTACATAGTAATCTGAGTAAACACAGGTAAGAGTCTCATTGTTAAGGTGTCAAGGCTGTAACAGAGAAGATATTGTTTTATATATAAAGGCTAGGTATCATACAGAAAATGGGGAATGATTAGTGAAGCTGACTACCAGAGAGGAAGAGAGCATTCCTAAACAATGGATAAGAGAGGTCTGGGACAAAAGAGTTAGGCTAGTATGCGTATTGGGTTGATCAAAAAGTTTGTTTAAGTTTTTCCATAAGGTGTTATGAACTTTAAGCCAACCCAGTATTTTCTATAGCTGCATGTTCAATATGGTAGCCAATAACCACAGATGACAGTTTAACACTTGAAATAAGGCTAATCTGAATTGAAATGTGTCCTAAGTATGAAATACGTAAGCAATTTTGAAGACTTAGTATGGAAAATGAATTTTATCTTGACTACATATCAGAATAATAATTTTTGGATATATTTAGTTAAATAAAGCATATTATTAAGGTTAAAAAATCAGTCATATGGATTTTAATTCTAAGCACCTACTGTCTTAGAAGATTTACCCAGGCCAACAGTGAGATTGCACTATAGGAAATGTATTGCCTTTTCTGAAAGTTTAGAATTCTGTATAATCTCTTTGAGGGCCAAGACCTAGCAATCTCATATCTCCAGATTCTAGAATAGTGACTGACATATAACAGACTCAAAAAATTTAAATAACTGATTAATTAAATAATTAAAGACTTTCTGAAAATGTCCAGGAAATATGTTTCTTCTACCTCATGGACCTCTGAGTTCAGCTTTGACCATGACTCTCTTGGCCCATATTGTCAATGGCTGGCTAAGATAGATGGGTGGGTAGCAGAATGGATGGGTGGTCAGGAGAATGGGTGAGTGGGTGGGTGGATGAATGGGTGGGAGGATGAATGGATGCATAGGGTGATGGATGAAGGGATGGATGAGTGGGTCAATGAATGAATGGATGGGTGAGTGGATGAATGGGTGGATGGATAGACAGGAAGATAAAAAACATGGATCATGGGATCTTTTAAAAATGTTGATTATGAATTTATAGGGACATCTAGAAATATATATAGCCTTGTACTTTCCATATGCAAACAAAATAAAGTGGTTTTCACCTTTCTTATCTTCGGGTCTTCTCATTTCAATATGAATTAAAGAAAGTTAGGTATGATTACTACTATGGCTATTGATTGGTTTCCTAATTGACTACCTGGTGACTGTATACATTTTTCTACATCCTTGGCATTCCTGATTCACTTTTCCCACTTTATTTTCCTCTGTAACTCATGTCTACATTTTATTTATATATATAATATATATTTATTATATATATAAATACATTTACATTATAAATATACACATTTATATATCTATATATGTGTGTGTACATATTATACATATATATATGTGTGTGTGTGTGTGTGTGTGAAAAAAAAATATATGTATATGTGTGTGTTTATTGTACTGCTTTCCTTACCAAGTTCCCAAAGGCAGGGGCTGTTTTGTTCCTTGTGGGGCCTGGTAGAGGGCTATTTTGTTTCAGTTCAGTTCAGTTCAGTTGTTCAGTCATGTTTGACTCTCTGTGACCCCATGTACTGAAGCATGCCAAGCTTCCTTGTCCATCACCAACACCCAGAGCTTGTTCAAACTCATGTCCATCAAGCAGGTAATGCCATCCAACCATTTCAATCTTTGTTGTGCCCTTCTCCTCCTGTCTTCAATCTTTCCCAGCATCAGAGTCTTTCCAATGAGTCAGTTCTTCTCATCAGGTGGCCAAACTATTGGAGCTTCAGCTTCTGCATCAGTCCTTCAAACAAATATTCAGGGTTGATCTCCTTTAGGATGGACTGGTTGGAACTCCTTGCAATCCAAGGGACTCTCAAGAGTCTTCTCCAACATCATAGTTCAAAAGCCTCAGTTCTTTGGTGCTCAGCTTTCTTTATAGTCCAACTCTCACATCCATACATGACTACTGGAAAAAGCATAGCTGACTAGACAGACCTTTGTTGGCAAAGTAATGTCTGCTTTTTAATAAGCTATGTTTGTCATAGCTTTCCTTCCAAGGAGCAAACGTCTTTTAATTTCATGGCTGCAGTCACCACCTTCAGTACTTTTGGAGCCCAAGAAAATAAAGTCTGTCGCTGTTTCCATTGTTTCCCCATCTATTTATCATGAAGTGATGGGACTGGATGCCATGATCTTAGTTTTTGGAATGTTGAGTTTTAAGCCATCTTTTTCACTCTCTTCTTTCACTTTCATCAAGAGGTTCTTTAGTTTCTCTTCACATTCTGCCATAAGGGTGGTATCATCTGCATATATGAGGTTATTGATATTTCTCCTGGCAATCTTGATTCCACCTTCATCCAGCCTGGCATTTTGCATGATGTACTCTGTATATAAGTTAAATAAGCAGGTTGACAATATACAGCCTTGATTTTTGGAACCAGTCCATTGTTCCGTGTCCGGTTCTAACTGTTGCTTCTTGACCTGCATACCGATTTCTCAGGAGGCAGGTCAAGTAGCCTGTTATTCCCATCTCTAAGAATTTTCCACAGTTTGTTGTGATCTACACAGTCAAAGGCTTTAACATAATCAATAAAGCAGAAATATATGTTTTTCTGGAATTTTCTTGCTGCTTCTATGATCCAACGGATGTTGACAATTTGATCTCTGGTTCCTCTGCCTTTTCTAAATCCAGCTTGAACACCTGGAAGTTCATGAACTAATATCTTAAAAAAAATGTTCTTTTCATCATAGTGGAGAAGGAAATGGCAACCCACTCCAGTGCTCTTGCCTGGAAAATTCCATGGACTGAGCCTTGTAGGCTGCAGTCCATGGGGTTGCAAAAAGTCGGCTGAGCAACTTTTTATTTTTACTTACTAGTATACTATTATGGAGAAGGAACTGGCAATCCACTCCAGTATTCTTGCCTAGAGAATCCTGTGGACGGTGGAGCCTGGTGGGCTACTGTCCATAGGGTTGCACAGAGTCGAACACGACTGAAGCGACTTAGCCTGCATGCATGCGTTTCATCATAGGGGACTGGAATGCAAAAGTAGGAAGTCAAGAGATACCTGGAGTAACAGGTAAATTTGGCCTTGGAGTGCAAAATGAAGCAGGGCAAAGGCTAACAGTTTTGTCAAGAAAACACACTGGTAATAGCAAACACGCTCTTCCAACCACACAAGAGAAGACTCTACACATGGACATCACCAGATAGTCAGTACTGAAATGATCAATTATATTCTTTGCAGCCAAAGATGGAGAATCTCTATACAGTAAGCAAAAACAAGACCAGGAGCTGACTGTGGCTGAGATAATGAACGCCTTATTGCAAAATTCAGACTTAAATTGAAGAAAGTACAGAAAACACTAGACCATTCAGGTATGACCTAAATCAAATCCCTTACGATTATACAGTGGAAATGACAAAGAGCTTCAAAGAATTAGATCTGATATACAGAGTGCCTGAAGAACTATTGATGGAGGTTCGTGATACTGTACAGGAAGCAGTGATCAAGACGATCCTCAAGAAAAAGAAATGCAAAAAGGCAAAATGGTTGTCTGAGGAGCCCTTACAATTAGCTGAGAAAAAGAGAAGCTAAAGGCAAAGGAGAAAAGGAAGCATATACCCATTTGAATGCAGAGTTCCAAAGAATAGCAAATAGAGATGAGAAAGCCTTCCTATGTGATCAATAGAGATCTCTTCAAGAAAATTAGAGATCTCTTCAAGAAAATTAGAGATACCAAGGGAGCATTTCATACAAAGATAGGCACAATAAAGGACAGAAATGGTCAGAGGGCTAATGGTCAACATATATTTGTTGAATGAATTAATAAATGAAGATTAAAATGAGTGCATGTTCAGCATCTTTGTGAGCAGTTTCAGAAAGAATTGTAAGAGTTATTCCTTGCCCACAAATACAATACCAGACATGGAGTGTGACCAGTGAAGAAACATAAAAAAGGACATGGAAAAATGAAGAGAAAAAAAAACCCTAGATAAACTATAATTTAATTAAAAAGAGAAAGATAGAAATGAATTATTTTGTTTCAAGAGTAATAACATCAGAACCATAGACTCTTCTAATGCTGTATGTTGCTGCATAAAGTTCTGCATGTAGTAAGTATAAGGAAAATTTTCATAGTGGTTTATTGAATATAGAGAGTTAGTGAATATGCAACTGTATTTTTATCACACTGTAATGCAAAGCTTTTTGCATAAATAAATGCCAAATACCAAGAATGTGAGGCCTATTATAAAGGATTCCAATGATGTGGAACCTCTGTAGGCATAAACTGAGGCACTGTTGTTATTTAGTAGCTAAGTCATGTCCAACTCTTTTGCAACTCCATGGACTATAGCCTATCAGGCTCCTCTGTCCGTGGGATTTCCTAGGCAAGAGTACTAGAGTGAGTGATAGTCACTCAGATGTGTCCAGCCCTTTGCAACCCCATGGACTGTAACCTGCCAGGCTCCTCTGTCCATAAGATTCTCCAGGCAAGAATACTGGAGTGGGTTGCCTTGTCCTACTCCAGCGAATCTTGGAATGGGTTGCCATTTCTTTTTCCAGGAGATCTTCTTGACTCAGGATCAAACTTAAGTCTCCTGCATTGGCAGGTAGATTATTTACCACTGAGCCACCAGGGAAGCCCAAGCTGAGAGGAGACAGAGTTAAAAGCAAGCAACTGACTTACATAATCTGGTTTGTAGCTAGGATGGAATTAAATGAATATTGAAAAGAAAGTACACCTTTACTTTCACCAGCGTGTGTTTATGGTCATTTCAGAATCTGAATTTTTAAGAATAATGGTTTTCACATCTGTCTTTCCTCATTGTCTTTACTGTATGTCCATTGCATTTTTCCTGCAGAAGTCTCAATTTTCTACACAGTTTATCACATTTGTGAGAAACAAAGCAGAAACAAAGACTTGAAAAAGATGTGTCTAAGCTGAAAGGGCGAAGATGCAGATATGAGCTTGAAAACAGTGTTTTCCATTCCCAAAGGCAAGGCACACCTGGGGCCAGAAGAAGAGGAGGAGAAATGTACTCACCATAGGGAGAAGGGAGCAGATAGAACATGATTCCCCACAATAGGAGGAAGAGAAAGATTTGTTTTTTTGTTTTTTTGTGTTTTTTTGATAGATACAGGAGCAGAGTATGAAGGACTTGGGACCAAAACTGTAAAATTGAAAGAAGTTGAACAAAATAGTTACAATGTTGGGGCTCATGCTTGGATGAGGGTATATCCCTGGGGCCTGGTATGATAGTGAGAAAACACTAAAGAGAAAGCTACCTCAGGGAGAGAGAGAGAGAGAGAATGTTTGCTTTATTGTATGAAACTGTTGGCTCTTATATTTTTGTACTTGGAGGACTCAACAAATATTTAGCAGACATCTTTTGAGCACACAGTCTCCTTAGAGCAGGGATTTGGCAAAAATGAGACATAGTCCCTGAACTTGAGGAATTAAGTGAGTTCTAGGTTGTGGTATTTGTTTTTTTATTTTCTTTTCATCTTAACTATTTTAGACCATAGATCTCACAATAAAGGAAGACTTCATTTAGCTCACAGTCTACTTAATGTCTCAAAATAAAAATAAAATAAAAGCCAACCGTCACAGCTGCTGCAGCTGCTAAGTCGCTTCAGTCATGTCTGACTCTGGGCGACCCCATAGACGGCAGCCCACCAGGCTCCCCTGTCCCTGGGGTTCTCCAGGCAAGAACACTGGAGTGGGTTGCCATTTCCTTCTCCAATGCGTGAAAGTGAAAAGTGAAAGTGAAGTCGCCCAGTCATGTCTGACTCTTCGAGACCCCATGGATTGCAGCTTACCAGGCTCCTCCGTCCATGAGATTATCCAGGCAAGAGTGCTCGAGTGGGTTACCATTGCCTTCTCTTCAACCCTCACAGACACTGTTGTAAATCACAGGAATGGTCTGTAAAGCATGCTTTCTGTGACTCTTTCTGTTTTTGCTGATCTGAACTATACAATCAGTTGTAACTTGGTGGTAAGCAGGATCATCACCTATTTAAAAAAAACTCTTATTTTTCTAGACACAGGGAAGTAGAAAATGATAAAAGATAGTCCTTAAAGAGCATGTATTTAATAGAAAGCAATATGAGGTTAGTAGATGGCTAGATTTCTCAATAAAACAGATACGCATGGGCTTCTCACGTGGTGCTAATGATAAAGAACCTGCCTGTCAGTGCAGGAGTCAGAGGAAATGCAGATTTGATCCCTGGGTTTGGAAGATCTCCTGGAGGAGGGTATGGCAACCCACCCAGTCCAGTATTCTTGCCTGGAGAATCCCATGGACAGAGGAGCCTGGCAGGCTACAGTCCCTGGGTTTCAAAGAATCTGACCAACTGAAGCAACTGAGCACAGAGATATGTGTATACTAATTAGATTTGGTATGGAATGACATAATGATGAGAAAAACAAACTCAGAAAAAGGAGAATCAGAAATTTACAGCTGTAACTATGTGTAATGGCATAATACTATTATTTCCACTCTGAATTTAGATTTAATTCTGATTATATTTATTAAATTCCTGCAAATATGTGACATGTCACCTAAGTCAAAAATCCAGTCACAATCTTCGTGAAACTTCTACTCTTGTCACTTATTTGTCAAAAAGACCAGAGATGGGAAAATACATTTTGTATTAAGAGGGGAAGATGTTAGAGTGATAAAGAGAAAACAGGGCTTTCACACAGATTTTTTTTTTTAAGTTTAATAAGTAATTATATTGAGGTTGACATAGTGTTTTCATTTCTTGAAATACTTCTTTTAATAACTCATTTGATAGGGAGAGATATAGAAATGAGGGTAGGATTTTGAACCCCAGCTCTGTCACTTGGCTGGCCAGGGTAAAATTATTTAAAACCTCTGAACATCATTTTCTTTTCCTATTAAGTGGAGTATAATATTAAGCATAGTATTATCATGAGGATTCAAGGGAACAGTTTTCATTAGGTGCTTAGTATAGAGTTAGTCTTCAGTACATGTCAGATAATATTCTCATTGTTATTATCACCATCACCACCACCACCACCATCATCTTCCTTCTCAATATTATTGGGATATATAGGGATTATAGTAGATAAAAAATACAATGTCCTTGGCATCTAGTGGCAATTTGTGAATGGTAAAAATACTATTTACACAACATATATCTTTATTTGTTATCAGTACAGTTCTGTGGGTAGATATTCTTACTCCCAGCTGCAAATAGGAAAATGAAGAAAAATGATTTGCTAACAGCCAAAGAGAATGAACAGGGACCCTCTGTAGATGAGACACACTCATGGTTAGGACTGTGAGCTCTAAGTCATATTGAAAGGTGAAAGTGAAAGGTGAAAGCGTTAGTCACTCAGTCATGTTTGATGCTTTGCGACCTCATGGACTATAGCCTGCCAGGTTCCTCTGTCCATGGGATTCTCCAGGCAAGAATACTGAAGTGGGTTGTCATTCCCTTATGGAGGGGATATTTCCGACCCAGGGATTGAACCCAGGTCTCCCGCATTGCAGGTAGATTCTTTACCATTTGAGCCAGCAGGGAAGCCCCACTAAGTCAGACTAGTTGGCTTTAATCCCTAACTTGGGCTTCCCTGGTGCTAAGTGGTTACAAATCCGCAGGAGATGCAGAGACTCGTGTTCAATCCCTGGGTCAGGAAGATCCCCTGGAGAAGGAAATGGCAACCCACTCCAGTACTCTTGCCCAGAAAATTCCTTGGACAGAGGAGCCTGGTGGGCTATAGTCCATGGGGTCGCAAAAGAGTCAAACAAGACTAAGCGACCAAACAACAGCAACAAAATCCCTGACTTAACCACTTTGCCACTTTAGGGAAGTCACTTACCTCTCTATCTTCATTGTTCTCCATCTTTAAAGGGAAATTAATGTTGATGACCACCTTTCAGCATCATCCCATACCAGTAGCCTATGCTTTTGGTCACCATGCAGAGATATTCACTGTTTACCGCATACCCATGTACTGCCCCACATTTCATGGACATTTGCAGTTAGGGCATGTGGGGGCTATATCTGACCAAACGGTTGTAAGAGCATTGTCAGTTCTGGATCAGAGCATTTGTGAGCTGGTAGGAGGCTCTTCCCATTTCTCTTCTCCTACAGAGGTGAGCTGGGATTCAAAAACCTACTCTCCTTTCTACCGCATTGCTCTGCTCCCTAATGAGTTCCTATAAGTATTTAAAAAATAAAGATACTGTCAATTCAATATCATTACTTATGAAACTTTAAAATTTGTGGTAGAAGTTCTATTTTCTCTTTATCCTGCTCTAATATTTTCCCCTTTTATTGCACAATGAGTTGTCTCAAACTTTGTGTGGGTGGGTTGATAAATAAATAACAGTTATTAACTACAACTGTGTTTTCAATTACATGTTGATATGACAGTTTCACAGATCAAGATAGCCTGGACAGCTGAGTCACTTCATGGAGGGCGGTTTCCTTGGGAAGACACTGACCAGTATTAGAATTCCCCTGGGCAAGAAATAAAACTTTTGTTGTATAAAGTCACTGAGCTTCTCTGTTTACATTTTTATAACAGCATAGCCCAAACTGTACTGACTGTACAACCATGAAATAGTTCCAGATCTAAAGTCCACCTCTAGTATGTGTATAGGGAGCTCAGAGTAATATTAGGAATATCTTTGAATGAATTATAGTCCTAAGACTATCGGAAAAGATCAGGAAAAGTTGTATTTCTTCCTCTTCATATCTGACACTAGCCCCAAATTCTTTCCAGGTGTAGCATACTGAAATTGACGGCTATAATACCAACATGCGGTTGATAATATGGAATCTGTGATTTTTTTAGGTCTATTTCCCTTCATCATCTCTTAGCCAGAAAGCCAGAATTAAAGACTAAGTCTTTCCAGCAGTCAAAAGCAGGTAGGTCATCTTGGGAGAAGGAAGAGGGGATATACATACAAATTAGATATGGTTATTCAGTTCCATAAAATGGTCCTTGATTACTTTCAAAACTCAAGTAATTATGGTGTCTTGCATGCAATAGTACTCAATAAACGTCTGATGATGATAGCTATGCTGTTGGGAAAGCATGGTCCAAAACCACTTAGGAATCTGGAAATACCAGAGCTTCTTAGGAAACAAGAATAAAGGCAATTAATTAAAATGTTTATTGGACATAAGAGCCTTCATTATGTTATTCATTAAGATTTAAAGCTCTATTATTCTTTGATTTTAATCTGGGTTTTCCAACCCCACAAGAAATTTCCTGTTTATCAAAAGACCATGTTAAAAAAAACTAAGAATATGATCCAGAGAGCCCAGAGGACATTACATTATGATTTGCAGAAAATTCAGAATGCAAATTTCTGACTGCATTTCTTGAATTCTGTCAAAACATTCTATTTGTTTGTCTCCAAAAAGAAACAAATGGAACAATATCTCAAAGATTCTGGAATGTAGCAGAAATGCAAGCAAATGTATAGTAGAGTTTCTGAGCACAGAGCTGTCTTTTCCTGGCAGGGCATCATTGAGTATGTGACAACATGAATCTATGCTTCAAATAAGAGCAATCAGTTTTAAGGGGAAAAGTTCAGGGTGATTCCTGGATGCTTCTTGTGTTTTGTACTAACGGACATCACTGAGACACTAATCATCCGTTGACCTATTTACCAAATATATGAACTACAAAGGTTCAAGTATAAAAAGACACTAGGAATTTTAAAAGCTGCCTCAGATAAATCATGAAAATTGGTACATACACAAAAGCAAACAGCTGTTGTTTTCCAATAAGCATTTTCCATTCTAAAAATGAGTGAAGAGATTTCTCCCTGAAAGAAACAAAACAGAACATAAAACTATGTGGATTAAGAAGATTCACTTATCCACCCTCTAAAACATCTCCGTAAACTGTAGTTTAGCTTCATTTGATACAATTTCCTAAATCTCTTATGGATGATACAGTTTCATTATGCAAATGGTTTTGTTGAAGTATTTATTTTATAAAGCAGCCCGGGGCTAAAACTCCCCACTGAGCCTTTTCTTTAGGTTCCCAAAGAGACTCTCTTTCCATGAAATGCCAGGCCGTGAAACACTGTTTTGGCTGTGATGTGTATGAGATGGGGGCTGAATATGGGATAAATATTCAATAAAGGGTCCAGAGGGAACCACCATAGCTCAAAGCATGTATCTGTTGATCCACAGGACTCAGCATTATCTAACTGATCATGGTTTCCTGAGTGAGGAGTCTGTTATTAGAATGACAAATGGGTGTTCCGGGGAAATGGTCATGGCCAGCGTTATTTTAACTACTTTGGAGCCATCTCTACCACCGGACACTTGTTAAAAGTTTACTGACAGTACACCTTCCAGGGGCCAGATGGTGCGGGACATTACTCAACCTGCAGATATGGCTTTCTGGTGTCAGAGATTGTCTTTGCACCTTGAGGAGTCAGGGAACACAGGGAACAGGGTGGGCCTAATCTGGTGTTAATATACTGGTTCTTTTTTTGTTATCTGTATCAGTTTATCAGTGGGTTAGGAGAATCTGCAGCTATATGTCTGACATAGCCTATATTTTATATGTTAAGTACTACAAATCAGCTGTTAGGCACTGATGAATTCCTCTTTGAGGCATCCTTCTCTAAGCCAGTGCAGTGGGGAATTGGCCGTCTCTTTCATTAGTGTCCCATAATATTTATGATGCTGCTGTTGACACATGGAGATACAATTTACATCTCTGCGTAGTGAGTTATAAGGCAAGACAGACATAAGCTTCATAATGGGGGATTGAGGAAAAAGAAGGTTTGATTGTGATTACAATATAACCACTGCATATAGGAAGTTAGCAACATCAAACTGGGAAATTTTTAAACCTATAGAAAAATGCCAGTTAGAGTGTGGTTTTAGAGAAACAGACTCACAGACAGAGAGAGCAAACTTGTGGTTGCCAAGGGGGAAGGAGGTGGGGGAGAGATGGAGAGAGAGTTTGGTGTTAGTAGATGCAAACTATTATATATTTACTGGATAAACAACGAGGTCCTACTGTATAGCACAGGGAATTATATTCAATATCCTGTGATAAACCATAACAGAAAAGAGTATAAAAAAGAATATGTACCTATGTATAACTGAATCCCTCTGCTATACAGCAGAAATTAATACAACATTGTAAACCAACTATGCTTCAATTTAAGAAAAAAATCTGATGCAAGACATAAAGTCCCTGATACCCAGAAACGTGGATAAGCAGGTCTTTATAGAGTATCTGTCTTTGAATCCTGAATGAAGAGAGTTCTTAAAACTTTTTCCAGTTATTGCTTCTCTCCTAGGCAACTGTATTTGTAAATTTATGATTTCACAGATACCACGTGTCATCATTTTGTTTTCTGCATGATTTTGCTTTAATAAAAATATCACTTTGGATGGATTTAGATGATTTTCTTTTGAAAAACTTAGAATTTTATCTTTAAATTCTACTATTATTTCTGGGACGATTTGCCAAGCTTGATTTGCTTTATTAGGGCAGTGGAACAGCATTATGCACCATTACATTCCATTTAGCTGAAATGGAATCATCTCCCTCATTTGTATATAACAGTTAAATCACCACTTACAGTGGAATTGTTGGTTTGGCATATGGCCTTCTTAGCCACACTAGAATTGCAAAATAATGCTGAAAGAAAGATATACTCAATATATCCATGGTAAAAAAATAAAATTTCATATATAGTTTTAAGTCTTTATCTGGAATGTTATTGTTCTGTTATTCTGAGATTCCTGTCTTAACACTAATCTTTACAAATTAGAGAATAGCTACTGACTTACAAGTACATCTGAATTCTAAGTGAGCCGCCGCCGCCAAGTCGCTTCAGTCGTGTCCGACTCTGTGCGACTCCATAGACGGCAGCCCACCAGGCTCCCCTGTCTCTGAGATTCTCCAGGCAAGAACATTGGAGTGGATTGCCATTTCCTTCTCCATGGTATGAAAGTGAAAAGTGAAGTCACTCAGTCGTGTCTGATTCTTAGCAACCCCATGGACTGCAGCCTACCAGGCTCCTCCATCCATGGGATTTTCCAGGCAAGACTACTGGAGTGGGGTGCCATTGCCTTCTCTCATGAGCAAGCTTATGTTTAGAATGGGAACCTTGCTCCATAGGGAGTGTTTCAGAAGTTGTTGTTGTTCAGTCGCTAAGTTGTGTCTGACTCTTTTGTGATCTGCCGGGAGCCAGCGTGAGGAACTCTGCCCATGGCAAAGGTCATGAGGAAGGAGGCTTTGGCATACCCAAAGGTGGGATCAAGCCTCAGGAAACCCCCTGTTCCCGAGCATCTACCCCCAAAACCAGAGTCTGTTTTATGCTCTCACCTATACCTCTGACTTTATGGGGGGCTGTTCCCCCACCACCTCTCTCGGAGAAGGAGTTAACTTGCAGCTCCAGTTAATAAAAATTCCTGGGCATGACAAGAGTGTTTCAACTTACAAATTCCTCTGAAGGTTCTCTAGCCTGCCTGAGCGGGTTCGTCCAGCCCCATGTGATTGTTTACAGCCTCCCAACCATGAGAGGCATGAGATGCTTTAAAACTTTCTAAATACAGACTCTTTTGAGAAGTTACAAAATTATTAGTATAGTATTAGTGGGTTGATTAGAAATTATATTGGTGAAGGGTTTTTCATTTGTTGAGCCAATATTTGCTGCTAAATCTCCATATTCCCTGCCCTTATAATGAACATAACTAGCATATAGGAAGATTAATCATGTTAAACCTTAGGCTAAGTAAATTCCTTTCTTGATTGTAACCCACTAAACCCTCACCCTATAAGAATGCAACTTTATTTGGAGGGTGGTGCCTGGTTTAAGAAAAAATCACCCCTGGAAAAAATAAGTTTTCTGATTGACTGACCATTATCAGAAATGGCCATAAAATGTCAGCAGGCATCATAGCCAGAAGATGATGTAAAACCCCTAAGACCTTTGTATAATTTTATATGAAGCACTTGATTGTGACAAGGGTCAGGTTTGCTAACCCTGCGTGACTCTGTATTCATCCCTATGTATAACAAAATGTATATAAGCAAACCTGAAAAATAAAGAAAACGGATCAGTTTCTGGAAAGACTGATTCCCTCGTGTCGTTCTTTCTTTCCCCTTCTGGCTGAATTCCCATCTGGAACGTGGGTACTCACCAAGCCTGCTAATTTTGCCTGGGCATCTAAGATTGGGTCGGGGAGGCCTCAGTGTCTCCTCTCCTTCAGGAGAATGGAAAGATGCCTGTGGCCTACGTAGGTGGTGCAAATTCCTTGTCTTGGAGTTTTATTGGTATTCCACGTAAACCAAGTTATTCAGCATCTTTTTCTCCACTAATTTTCCTACTACACTATTCTTTTCTAATCTCTCTTTATATCTGTAATTAAATAAGCTTTTTCATAGGAAGCCGATTCCATCTCCCCTTCGAACTACCCTGGATCCACCAGGGCTGGACCTCGGCAGTGACCCATGAACTGCAGCTGTCCTGTCCTTCACCATCTCCTGCAGTTTGCTCAGATTCATGTCCATCGATTAGGTGATGCCATCCAACCATCTCATCCTGTGTTATCCCCTTCTCCTCCTACCTTCAATTTTTTCCCAGGATCGGAGTCTTTTCCAATGAATTGGCTTTTCCCTTCAGGTGGCCAAAGTACTGGAGCTTCAGCTTAAGCATCTGTCCTTCCAATGTATATTCATGGTTGATTTCCTTTAGGTTTGACTTGTTTGATCTCCTTGCTTTGACTTGTTTGATCTCTCAAGAGTCTTTTCCAGCACCACAATTTAATAGCATCAATTCTTTGGTGGTCAGCCTTCTTTATGGCCCAGTTCTCACATCCATACTTGACTGCTGGAAAAACAATAGCTTTGACTATATAGACCCTTTGTTGGCAAAGTGACGTCTCTGCTTTTGAATATGCTGTTTCAGTTTGTCATAGCTTTCCTTCCAAGGAGCAAGCATCTTTTAATTTCATGGCTGCATGAAGTTAAATTCATCCAGAAGAATGAATCCTTTAAACTGAAATACATGTACAAAACAGATTTTATTTTAGTGACATTCACTCTGAGTAAAGCAAGACTTCACATAGCTTCTGCAGGAAGTTCTATGTACCCAAGCTTTGAAAAATCACATTTCAGCTAGGCAGGCACACTAGAATATAAGTATTTTGAGAAAGGCAATTTCTTGTCACTACTCTCCTTTGCCCATCTTCTGTAGTACTTAGTAGGTAAAGCATGGCAATAACATTCAATTCAGAAGTGCTTATCTCATAAAAATTGCATCAACTTCTATCAAAGCTCCTTCCTCTCACCTAGCCAAATCTACTATATTTTCCATTCAGTAGAAAAAATTTAACTCTCACACTTTAAGTCAATATGTACGAAACCCACTACATCCAGTATTTTCTACCATTAATTTCCTTTTTGCTTAACTCCAAAGGTCTCATTTTGGAAGGGTGTTGACATTTCACTGCTCTCCAGCTGATGGTACAGTCAATGGATATTCTGTAATTCAAGTCATTAAATTAGGGTGACCCCTGATTGGAATTCTCAGAAAAACCAACCACTTGTATATTTTCCTAATTTATGGTCACTCTCCTGTCCTCTTCACAGCATATTTACTTTTGAGCACAGAAGTGTCATCTGTGGACTTTTACCATCACGTGAGGGCTTTGAAGGTTGCTCAGTGGGTAAAGAATCTGCCTGCAAAGCAGGAGACATGCAAGACACACGTTCAGTCCTTGGGTTTGGAAAATCCCCTGGAGGAGGAAATGGCAAACCCCTCCAGTATTTTGCTTGGAGAATCCCATGGAGAGAGGAGCCTGGTGGGCTATAGTCCATAGTGTTATAAGAGTCGAAAATGACTGAAGTGACTGAGCATGCACACACCATCTGAGTTCTTGTCTGATCTTGTGTGATCATTTGAGTTCCCTGGAGCATGAGCTTCTCAGACTTCCTGTCACTTGCCTCTGTGCCCTGCACTTGTGACGGCCTGAATGATTTGCAGGTAATGGAGAGCATCCTGCATTTTAATGGTGCTGCGCCTTTGCACATACCATTCTCTCCTTTTGTGATGCCCTCTGCCTTCCCTTCACCTTATTTGCCTGATTTACTTCCACTCATCCATCAAATCACATTTTAGATACAAGCTCTTCAAAGCCCACCAGTCAGTGTTTAGTACTGACACAGCTCACTGTTCAGAGCCCATCAACAGTTATATGATCCTGGATATAAACCATCGCTTTCTTCTCTTTCCTCTAGAAGGTGAACTTCTTGAGGATCAAAATTGGGTCTTTTGTACCTATATTTCCAGATGCTGGCACTTAGGGTTAGCCCATAGTGGGTTCTCAATATATATCCTAAATTAAGCAATGACAGGGTGAATAAAAGAATGCAAGAGAGAAAAAAGAAAGAAGGAATTAATGAATAGAACTGCTGGTGATTGTGTCAGCAAAAAACGGATTGGGGTTTTGGCTAATTAGCAAATATCTATGAAATTTTAAGAAAACAAAAGTAGATAAAGTATGTAGAGGTCTGTATTGCTGGAAAATATTGGGAAAGATGATTAAAAAGACGATTTATACTTATTATTTATGTTTCTCTGGGCATAATTTTTCTAAGTTTATGGAAGTACGACTTCACTTGTAGAGTCGTTGAATTTTTACTAAATTTTAATTCAAATAGTGGCATTATAGCCTATGCATGTTTAATTATATCCGTCTTGCAGATAGAGAAATCTGATGTCTTGGTCAATTAAGGGTCTTGCTTAAGGTCATCAAGTCATAGTGGTGGAGTCAAAGTCAAACCCAAGTCTTCTGGTCCTAAATAGCAGACCAGGTGGCCTCTTTTGTAAGAAAACAAAACAAATGGTGTTTAGGTCAAAACTTGTTGTAATGAAGATATTTGTAAAATGATATATAACAAAAAGGCTTCTCTAAAGAGCCTGAGTGCTGCTGTCTTCATGCCTGAGTGCAAATCTGGGAGTAGCCACTTACTGGCTACATGATGTGCTCAGTCTTGTCTGACTCTTTGTGACACTTTGGACTATAGCCCACCAGGCTCCTTTGTCCATGGGACTTTTCAGGCAAGAATACTGTAGTAGGTTGCCATTTCCTCCTCCCGGGGATCTTCCTGACCCAGGTTTAAAACCCACATCTCATGCATTCTCCTGCACTGCAGGCGAATTCTTTACTGCTGAGCCATCTGGGAAGCCCTACTAGCTACATATCTTCAAAGAATCAGTTGGCTTCTCCTCGCATGCCTTCTTCTTGTTAAATTACAGATGTTAGTACTTGTCATGAGCAGTCTTATTGTGAGGGTTAGAAATGTGTATCAACTTTCCAGCACACAGTGCATGTGTGTGTGCTCAGTCATTTCAGCAGAGTACTACTCTTTGTGACCCTATGGGCTGTCATCCCCTAGACTCCTCCATCCATGAGATTCTCAAGGAAAGAATACTGGAGTGGATTGCCATGCCCTCCTCCAGGGGATTTTCCCGACCCAGGGATCGATCCCAAGTCTCTTGTGTCTCCTGCATTGGCAGGCGTGTTCTTTACCACTAGTGCTCCTTGGGAAGCCTCTAGCACATAGTAGGCACTCCAGAAAAAGTTCTTATGATAGTGTCTTTAAAAACTAATTGTATAGCTTTGCAATGCATGAGGATAGAAACACAAAGGTGCAAATTCCTTGATAATGAATAGTGTGTAAAATTGTACAGACATGTTCATGTCAACTAACTAAGAATATCACTTCATCCTGTTGCCTTCTTTTGCCCTCCTTCTTGGCCAAAGTGCATTTCATGATTTGGAGCTCACTAGACTGCAGAAACAGAAAAACAAACAAAAAATTTTTTTCTTCAAATATGTGTTAGTGACACTACAAAGGAAACTTCACAAATACATTTATTACTGTGCATTTCCAGGTAATGTAAGCAAAGGGATAATTATCTGACATCCTCTGAATGCGCTAAAGCAGATGAAAACACATTGTAATTTGCACGGCTATTGGAAAGATCTTCAACACGAAACAGTGTGATCCTTCATGCTGGCAACCCCCTATGGCGAATACAAAACACAGTTATGTTTGAAAAACTGGCAAGTTCAGGACAGCAAATTCCTGCATACTTGAGAGTGCCTGGCTGATTTCTTCCTTTTGACTCAAACCCAAGTCAGGCCAAGCTCCTCCATGGCAGAACAACAATGTGGCAACCAGGAATGAATTTTTCCCCACCCTTCATCCCCCAATCCCTCCCTTCAGACAAATCATCCTGCCCAGATTTCAAAGAAATCCCAGAGAGGCATTCTTGCCGTTGTATCTCCAGGACTCCAGCCAGCACAAATCAAGAAAATGGTTTCCAGGTGCAGACGGCTCCCCCTACCTCCCCCCTCACTTTAAAATCTGGTGATTGCTCTGAGCTTTAAGCTGGAGATGGACGGTAGGGGGAACAGGAGGGTAACCTTAGGATTCAAAAACCCACAGAAAATTATTTTGCCTTTTTCATTTTAGTGGAGTAATGTCCATTCTCCAAGCCATGTCGCACATCCCAGTATGATTAATTCTGTCTCTTTTGATAAGCGTCAGACCTCAAATAACTAGGCTACATTATCTGAACGACAGAAGGAGCCCTACAGAGTGAGGCTTTTACAAAGATAGTTCTAATCCAATGCTATTACTATCTTCCAGTCACTAGCTCCATTTTCACACAAAGCTGTAATTGGTGGGAAATTGCCTACTTCACACAATAGTCCTGGATTTTCTAAATTCAGGTAATAGCAGATAATTATTGATAAACAAAACACTGAAGGGAAATGTCATTGGGAAACCTTCCTAGACATAATAACGTTCATCGTAGAGTAAGAACAATTGGGAATGACAGTGCTTAGGGTGAGCACTGTCGGCCCTGTTGTTCTTTTTTTGCTTAACTGTAGTCATTTCTCCTCTGTCCCAGTGTCAGGATATTCATCATTCTGAATACCTGGAACTTTGTCATATGATTTTCTTTATTCATATGTAGAATAATCATTTACGTTGTGCAATGTACAAATCTTTAGCTTTTATTCTGTAACTATAATCCAGTCTTCTGTATTTTTTCTTTAGTGTTGAAGCATTTTAAAGCAAATAATTTTGTTTACCATACATTATTGTGTAAGTATTATTCACTGTTAAGTAGTGAGATTTAGGACTTACTGAGAAAGAAAGAAAGTATATCCCTATATCTCTCAATTTGTGACACACACAAAGGACATATTTCATTATCAAATTCAAGACTTTTTTTGGCCATTCTTCTTTGCATGCAGGATCTTAGTTTCCCGACCAGGGATTGAACTCGACCCCCATGAAGAAGAAGTGTAAATTCTTAACCACTGGACTGCCTGGGAAGTCCCAAGACTTCTTTTTGTTGTTGTTGTTTTTTCTTTTTTTCACCCTATCAACTCCTCAAAATCAGAGAGGTTATAATTTGCTTCATTTCTTAGAATATGACCATTTTATACAGTTATTTTTTCTCTCCTGAAATTCCTAGTTTTATTTTTATGTTATTTTTTCCTCTAGATTAATTTGTTCCTATGTTATTGCTTCACTATTTTTTCTTGTTGAGAAAAGAAATACATGCTTTCTTACATATTAATAAAATTTTCAGTTCCCAATCAAATAATTTGTTGAGTTTGGATCCACTATGATCTTTTTAATGTACCCTTGTATTAGATTTCTATGTTATGGAACATATTTGTCTTGGAGCCTTCTGAATTTCTATTTTACTTTGGCCTTAGTGTCAGAGCTGCTAGTGCTTGCCAATATTCCACTTCTCTTTGACACATAGTTATTACATTTCCAGGCTCTTTATAGTTAGGACAACATAACAGACCTGTGACTAGTAGATCAGGGACAACAGCGATGTGCACATTTTGGGAAGTGGTGCATAAACATCTTCTATGTGTAGCCCTCTCTGTTCATCAACTGAATAGAAAAGACTAGAAGACTCTGAAGACCTGGGGGAGTAGGAAGCCCCCAGATGGAGAATCCTGGGTGCCTAAGTGAAATAGGCAGATGTCCCACAGAGTGGACATACATACCACACACTAGCTCAAACTAGATTATGGTAAGAACAGGGACCAAGTGTATATTGTGCTGAGCCACTGGGATTTGGGAACTGTTCATCAGAGCATTTAATCCACCCCAACTAATGCAGAAATTGGTACCTTGAAGTAGGCTACCGTAGAAATGCAAAACCTAAAATACGTGGTTTAGTGGTTGGGTGGAACCCTATGGAGACCAGTTATACTGGAACACTTATTCTGAACTTTTATTTATGACCACTTTAGAAGACACCATATACCAACTGAGGCTAAAACTCTCAAAAAGTGCTTGAGAGGAGTGAGAGTGAACATTGGTGCTGGCTGCTGTTGACTAAGGTATTACAAGAATGACATGAGTTTAGATAAGAATTGGCTGGTTTGCAAGCAGAGATGAAAGGAAACAGAACCCAGAAATTGAATGTCATGAAGGAATGGAAAACCAGCTGTTTTCTGGAATACAAGCTGCAGGACATGAGATTGAAGGAGTCTTTGATCCACTGTCATTCATTAGGATTCCGGTTTTGCCTTCCTACTCAACCATGATGGCTCTAGGGCAGCCAAGAAATCAAGCTTGAAATTTATGTCTAGAAATAAACTTTGGGGTTTATTGCATGGTTACTGGTGTCTGAACATGACTGGCAACAAATAGGTCAATGGTTTACATATTTTTGAGAGACTTTTATTGCCAAAGAAACCGTAAGCCTCATGGGAAAAGGTATTAACCTCCAGAGACAATGGTTCTCAAATAGGAACAATTTTGCCTCCCAGGGACATTTGGAAGACATTTTTGATTGTCACAAGTGGGAAAATGCTGCTGGCATCTAGTGGGTACAGGCCAAGAGTGCTGCTAAATGTTCTCTAGAATGTACAGAATAGCTCACCACAACAAAGAATCATACAACCCACAATGTCAACAATTCCCAGATTGAGAGACCCTGTTCTACAACAACCCTCAGGTCTCTAAACTTATATAAAGAGAAAGTGAGTTATCAAGGCTGCTACTGCTACTGCTAAGTCACTTCAGTCGTGTCCGACTCTGTGCGACCCCATAGACGGCAGCCCACCAGGCTCTGCTGTCCCTGGGATTCTCCAGGCAAGAACACTGGAGTGGGTTGCCATTTCCTTCTCCAATGCAGGAAAGTGAAAAGTGAAAGTGAAGTTGCTCAGTCGTGTCCAACCCTCAGTGACCCCATGGACTGTAGCCCATGAGGGCCCTACAAAGGACATAGACCCAACACTCACTCTATAGGGGACCATGGAGGACAGCTGACAAAGCAAAACCTGGAGGACAGAACGGGAGCCCAGAAGAACTGTATGACTCTAGGTGTGACAACAGCTGGGTATATATGGCACCTATTGATTACAAAACTTGGCAGGTCTCAGGCAGAATGTCCACCATTTTTGAGACTGTCTTGTTGGTTTTCTTTCCACTCATACTTGATTGATTTGATTGGTATAGAACTAGCAATTCAAGATAATTTTCAATACCCTGACCTGAACATGCTGTTTCACTGACTTCTGACACTCAATATTGCTGATTAAATTCTGAAGCCCATCTGATTCTTCTATTTTTGCAGGTAACCTAATTTTCCTCAGTTTTAAGGGTCTTCCTTCTGTCCTTACTAGTCTGATATTTTACAAAGATAATGTTGGATTAAAAAAATAATAGAAGTATAGTTAATGTACAATATTTTATGTTATTGGTGTATAATATAATGATTCACAATTTTTAAAGTTTATACTTCATTTAGAGGTATTATAAAATATTGACTATATTTCCCAGGTTGTGTAATATTTCTTTGTAGCTTTTTTAATATAGAGTAATTTGTACCTCTTAATCCCCAATCCCTGTGTTTCCCCTCCATCTTCCCTTTTTCCACTGGTAATCCCTAGTTTGTTCTCTGGATCTATGAATTTGCTTCTTTTTTTCTTATATTTACTAGTCTGTTTTGTATTTTATATCCCACATACGAGTGATATCATATAGTATTTGGCTTTCTCTGCCTTACTTATTTCACTTAGAATAATAACCTCCAAGTCTACGTATGTTGCTACAAATGGCACAACTTTATTCTTTTTTCTGGAGGAGAATGTGCCATCTTCTTTTTCGATTCTTCTGTTGATGGACACTTAGGTTGCGTCTGTATCTTGACTATTGTAAACAGTGCTGCTACGAGCATTGGGATGAATGTATCTTATCAAATTAGTGTGTTTTTCTTTTCAGATATATACCCAGGAATAGAATTTCTGGTCACATGGTAGTTCTATTTTTAGTTTTTGGGAAACCTCCATGTTGTTCTATGGCTGCACCAATTTCCATGTCCACCAGCAGTTATATGAGGGTTCTCTTTTCTCCACCTCCTCGCCAATATTTGTTATTTGTGTTCTTTTTGATGATAGTCATTCTGAGAGGTATGAGGTGATAAATCTTTTCTTCTCCTTCTTTTCTGAATCCTTGGTACCAGCTGATATCAGCCACTAAGGACACACATGCTCCATCAAAGATTAAACTAAATTTTTTTTTTTTACAAAATGCGTTTTGTTTCTGTTCCCGCCAAAGAAAGGTATTCTTTATTAGCTACTAAGATAATACTTTTTTGTCACTTCATTATGTTAATGTATAGTATATTTAAAAAATCATTTTCATCTTGCACAGTACTCAAAGGGTTTTGGAGGCCACACTACATTCATCATAATGCCATGAACTTGTTTAGATCTAACTCTTGTCCATTTCTCAATGTTTGCCACTAATATCTTCTCTCTAAATATATTCACATCATGAACTTAACTCTCAGAACTTCACATCTGTCATTTTCTCTGTCTGGACTACCCTACTCATCTTATCTTTCCACTTGGAAAAGTCCAACCCCCTTTAAAGGTCATTTGAAATCTCATCTTTTCCATTAGGTTTCCCCCTCGACACCTCAGCCTGAAGTGATACTTCATTCTTTATTCCAGTTTATTTCCTTCATGCTGATTGTCTAATTTATTTGATGCTACTTTATATTTCTGACCTGTTACATTTTCAAATGAATGTATTACACCATAAATTACCCTTGACATTACAAGATATATTTTATTCAGCTTAATCTCTTCCTGGCTATGTGTCCCTTTTGCATTCCTTAGACTCTCTCAGTTTCAATTTCTTTATTATATATTGAGAAATACCCATTTACTTATTCCATAGAATGGAGATGACCAAACCTACTTTAGAGGGTTGTTGTGAAGGTTAAATGAGATCATTTGTGTACAATGCCTAATTCAGTAACTAACTCATAGCAGGTACCAAGCTAAACTGACAAGTGTTAATTCCTTGCACTCTTTTCTTAATTTCCTGTGTTATGCAATAAATTACCATATAAAATTTTACCTTAAAACAACACACACACACACAAACACCATTTGCCTATTGTTTCACTATTTCTTTAGGTCAGAAGCCTGAGCACAGTTTATAATTGATTGCATCTTCTGCTCAGGGTCTCATCAGGCTGAAACGAAGGTGTCAGTCAGACTGAGTTCTCAGTTGAAGTTCAGTTTGTTTCCCAGCATATTCAGGTTGTTGGCAGAAGTTAATTTCTTGTGGTTGTAGGACTGAGTTCCCTATTTTCATGCTGGCTAGCTGGCTGTCAGCATGGGATCAGTGTCAATACTTAGAGGCCACCCTCAGGTTGCAGATACTTGGTCCATTCACAACATGGCCTTGTAGGTCTGAGAGTCCTTCTGTAATTTGCTATGGCAGAGTTTTACATATCCTGATAAAATGATAAGAGTGGCTGTCCCATTATATTCACTGGTCCTTTCCATACTAAACTGGAAAGAATTATATTAAACACATACATCAGAGGATGGGGGACAATCTTAGAATTATACCTATCACAACCCTCTGAGCTAAAACATCAGAAGAGAGAAAGAATTTTAAAATGCAGGAGGATCAGGAAGTAATCAGCTGAGAACCCTGACAAAAATCCAAGACCTAGATGGTGAGTTGGGTGTGGACAGGTATATTAGGGTTCTCCAGAGAAACAGAACCAATAGGAGTCAGTCCGTCTGTCTGACTGTTTGTCTATCTGTCTCTCTATCTATATTTATTATAAAGAATTCACTCACACGATTGTGGAATATAAGAAGTCCCATGATCAGCTGTCTACAATCTAAAGATGCAGAAAAGCCAATGATTTAAGTCCCAGAATGAGGGTGAAAGACTGATGTCCCGGCTCCATAGTCAGGCAGAAAGAGAGAATTCTCCCTTCTTCCACCTTTTTATTCTCTTTGTGCCTTGAATGGTTTGGATAATACTCATCTATGTTGGGGAGGTCAGTATGCTTTCAAATGCTGATTTCATCCAAAAATACCTTCTCAGGCACATCTCAAAATGATTTGTACTCAGATATTTGTACATCAAACTGACATGGAAAAATAACAATTACAACAGGAGAAGGAACACATATTCCAAGGAGATAATTGGGCAGCAGTTAACGATAGGTGAGCTTCAGAAAAAAATTTGTAGCTGAGGGAATATTGTGAGTATAGTAATGCAAGACTATTTTTATTCATACTTAGTGATGCTGCTTTTGTTTATTTTTTTACTCATAATTTTTTTGTTTTTTTTTAATAAAAATTTAGTTATTTTAATTGGAGATTAATTACTTTACAATATTGTATTGGTTTTGCCATACATCAACATGAATCTGCCACAGGTATACACGTGTTCCCCATCTTGAACCCCTCTCCCTCCTCCCTCCCCGTACCATCCCTCTGGGTCGTCCCAGTGCACCAGCTTCAAGCATCCAGTATCATGCATCGACCCTGAACTGGTGATTCGTTTCATGTATGATATTATACATGTTTCAATGCCATTCTCCCAAATCATCCCACCCTCTCCCTCTCCCACAGAGTCCAAAACCTGTTCTATACATCTGTGTCTCTTTTGCTGTCTCGCATACAGGGTTATCGTTACCATCTTTCTAAATTCCATATATACGCCTTAGTATACTGTATTGAGGGACTTCCCTGGTGGCTCAGATGGTAAAGCGTCTGTCTATAATGTGGGAGATCCAGGTTCGATCCCTGGGTCAAGAAGATCCCCTGGAGAAGGAAATGGCAATCCACTCCAGTACTATTGCCTGGAAAGTCCCATGGACAGAGGAGCCTGGTAGGCTACAGTCCATGGGGTCGCAAAGAGTTGGACATGACTGAGCGACTTCACTTTCACTTTCATACTGTATTGGTGTTTTTCTTTCTGGCTTACTTCACTCTGTATAATAGGCTCCAGTTTCATCCACCTCATTAGAATTGATTCAGATGTATTCTTTGTAATGGCTGAGTAATACTCCATTGTATATATGTACCACAGCTTTCTTTCCCATTCCTCTGCTGATATACATCTAGGTTGCTTCCATGTCCTGGCTATTATAAACAGTGCTGTGATGAACATTTGGGTATACGTGTCTCTTTCAATTCTGGTTTCCTCAGTGTGTATGCCCAGCAGTGGGATTGCTGGGTCATAAGGCAGTTCTATTTCCAGTTTTTTAAGGAATCTCCACACTCTTCTCCATAGTGGCTGTACTAGTTTGCATTCCCACCAGCAGTGTAAGAAGGTTCCCTTTTCTCCACACCCTCTCCAGCAATTATTGCTTGTAGACTTTTGGATCACTGCCATTCTGCCTGGTGTGAAATGGTACCTCATTGTGGTCTTGATTTGCATTTCTCTGATAATGAGTGATGTTGAGCATCTTTTCATGTTTGTTAGCCATCTGTATGTCTTCTTTGGAGAAATGTCTATTTCTTTCTTTGGCCCATTTTTTGATTGGGTCATTTATTTTTCTGGAATTGAGCTGCAGGAGTTGCTTGTATATTTTTGAGATTAGTTGTTTGTCAGTTGCTTCATTTGCTATTATTTTCTCCCATTCAGAAGGCTGTCTTTTCACCTTGCTTATAGTTTCCTTTGTTGTGCAGAAGCTTTTAAGTTTAATTAGATCCCACTTGCTTATTTTTGCTTTTATTTTCAATATTCTGGGAGGTGGGTCATAGAGGATCCTGCTGTGATGTATGTCAGAGAGTGTTTTGCCTATATTCTCCTCTCGGAGTTTTATAGTTTCTGGTCTTATGTTTAGATCTTTAATCCATTTTGAGTTTATTTTTGTGTATGGTGTTAGAAAGTGTTCTAGTTTCATTCTTTTACAAGTGGTTGACCAGTTTTCCCAGCAAGTGGTGCTGCTTTTGAAAGAATGAATAACTATGTGAATGAAGGAATAAGTTCTCAAAATGTACATGCAGACACATTTGTTAAACCACTGTTTTTTCTCCTGTATTGGTTTAAATTTGGATGAGTCATTTCCCAATGTGTGTGCCTAAAACCTAACCAATAAAGTGATAAGACTCCTTGTAAATATAGAGTGCATTTCCAATGCTGTTGTTAATACTAACTACAATAAAGTGTTCATGAACCATTCAAATTTAAACAGGTTCAAATTCAAATCGATAAATACTTATTGAGAAATTATTATGCTGACAGTACTATTTTAGGTGCTTTGAAGAATATACAGATAAGATATGGTTTATATAAATAGGTAATTTACATTCTATTTGGGGAACAAGCATAAATAATTCTAATTTAAGCCATAAATTTCTCTTTGGAGTAAAAAGTATAGATGTAGAGCTATGACAGCATGGGTTGGGTTGTTTAATTTTGCTTAGGAGAATCTGGGTCAGCTTTTAAATGAGGTAGGATTTGAACTGGGCCTTGAAGGAAGATTAGGATGATAATTGGTGGATGTGGATGAAAATAACAATCTAGGATATGACTATAGTTTATATAAATAAAGGAATTAAATAGTTTGGAATGTTTGGGGAGCTACTGATGTATAATCCATAATATATGCTCTCAGGATAGGCAGGAATATTTTAATGGAAATAATGAAGGAAAAAAAATCTGGCCACTTTGGAAATCAGGATGGAGAGGTTCCTGGTTATGCAATGAAGTTTCATCGAAGGTTTATAAGTAGGGAAGTGACAGGAATATTCTTAGGAATGGGACTCTAGTTGCGGAGAGAGAAAGAAGACTTGAGGCTAGGGAGATAAATAAGGAGAATGGCATAATTTTGGTTATTAAATATTTGTTGGTTGTCTATGTTCTGGAAATTAACCCTGGGACTTCAAAAGAAATAATATGCAATGTAGTCTCAAAATGATGGAAACTATGCAAACTTCAGATAATAATTTGCTGCTTTATGCCTCTGCAAAAGTATGGCCATAATTGTGAAGGGTCTTGATGAAATGCTAGGTACTGAAGAGTCAAGATGATCCAAGACATTTTTAGAAAGATAATTCTAGTGTAGGGTAGAAAATAAATATGAAGAGGAAAATCCTGGCATTTGAGAGATCAGTTTGGAGGCCATGACATGTTTATATAAAACCTGATCAAGACCTGTGTAATGGGAGAAATAGAATATAGAAAAATGAGTTCTGAGAGGGTGAAGTGGGATTAAGCCCACAGATGCAGGATTTCATTTTGGAGACGAGACTCTTCCTCATGTTTACAGCCCTTTGTGGATGATGGAAAATGGGAGATTTGGAAGTCATGAGAGTTTGTATTACTCACCTCTCTTTTCTCTGTTGAGAAGACAAAATCAACTTTGCAGTGACACATAGATTCTTGGGAGAGGACAAAGACTGGGTAACTCTTTTGGAGAGGTAGGAATGAGATAAGACAAGGGGCAAATAAAGGCACCAACATGGACTGGAAGCTATATCTTTATGACAGTTTTATCCCCTCTGCCCCCACTGGTACACTGGACATTCGAGGGTGTCCCCTGTCAGACCATGGTTCAGGCCTCAAATACAGGAATAAGTTTCAGCCCTTCAGTACTGCCAGTCACCATTTTTGGTTTTGGAGGTTGCAGACTGCCAACTTCAGGCACCTTATGTGCAGAGCCCGCAGTATAACTGGTCTCCTGGAGCTGTAAATATGGTGACCCTGAGCGCAGCTAATGATGAAGAAATTATAGAATCCTATTCAGGGGATTCCTGTCCCAGCATGATGAGGGGCTCTTCTCCAACTCTTACTCTCTAAGCAGAAGTGGAGGAAGAAGCTCTCTACATCTGCTGAGTCAGTAGTGTCACTGCAAGAAAACACAAAGGTCTCACTCAGCTTGAGATGGATGATGCATTGAATCCTAAATGTGGAAAACGGATTCTTTCTCTCCCCTCCCTGTAGATAGTTCACCCTTGATCTTTGAAAAGAAGATAAGCACTCCAAGTCTTTGTTCTTTTTTAAAAGAAAAGGGAATATACAACTTTTTATCCAAAAAAAAAAAAAAATGTGCGTTATGAAGCAAGATACTCTTTCATCCAGCTAACCATCTAACCATCCATCCTTGGACACACTTTCTCTGCACCTGCTATATTCCCAGGACCCTTGGACCATTCATTGCACCACCCCTGCCGAATACTAGACGTAGGTTGTTGCAGCTGCTTCAGGAAATGGCAAAGCATAACAAAAACAGCAACAAAAAGCAGGAGATCCATGCCAGAAAAATTTTGATCCTCCTTCTTAATGATTATGTATCTTCCTAAGCCTTGGTTTTTCAACTGTAAATGGAGTTAATAGTATTTTCTGCACAAGTTAAGCATGAGAAATAAATAAGATTACCTATGAATACAATGTCCAACCATGACAGATAAAAAAACACACAAATGGGGGGGACGGGATAAAGATGGCGGAGGAATAGGATGGGAAGACCACTTTCTCCCTCACAAATTCCTCAAAAGAACATTTCAATGCCGAGCAAACTCCACAAAACAACTTCTGTAGGCTGGCAGAGGTCATCAGGCAACCAGAAAAGCAGACCATTGTCTTCAAAAACAGGTAGGAAAAAATATAAAAGACGAAAAAGGAGACAAAGGAGGTGGGGAGGGAGCTCCGTCCCGGGAAGGGAAGCCCATCCCGGGAAGGGAACTTTAAAAAGAGTGGTTTCCATACACCAGGAAACACTCTCCCTGCCGAGTCTGTGGCGAGTCTTAGAAACACAGAGGGCAACATAACAGGAAGGAAAAATAAAGAAATAATTAAAACCAAGAGATTACAAGCCCAACAGTAACTCCCCCAGCGGAAAAGCGGCACAAACGCCTGCATCCGCCATTGGGAAGTGGGGGCAGGGCAGGGACGCGCGGGAGGCGCGGGCTGCAGTGCTTTGTAAGAATCGGGCAGGAATGCCCCACGCGCAACCAGAACGATCTAACTTGCGCTAGCAAACCAGACTGTGGGATAGCTACCACATGAAAAGCTCGAGCATAAGACAGCGCCAGGACCGAGCACAGAACAAAGGACGGATCGGAAAAAGCCGGCTGCAGACCATCCCCCGCTGGGGATAGGCAGCCAGAGCCGTAAGGACTGGAAAGGGGCAATTGCAGACCCGGAGAGACTTTACTTACCTAACTGCAAGCAGGCCTCTTTGCTAAGACTTCTGGGGGTGCTGGACACTCACAATCTGCCTCACGGGGGACACCAGCGGTCCACCCAGAAAGCTGAGCAGCAGCGGCAGAAAAGGTGACACGCCGCGGCGATCGCGCTCGCCAAACTCCTGAGCTACTCGGACCTGGGAAGGGCACAAAACGCAGTCCCAGCCAAATCTGTGCCTCTGAGGGCGGCCTGAGTGCCGAACCTGAGCGGCTTGGACCAGGGAAGTGCACGCAGCCTAGGGCCGGCCCCAGATGGTTCCCGGCTGAGCATCGTAGAGCCGGAGCGGTTTGTGCACTGCGAGAAGGGACAGGTCAGGCGGGGCTGAGACACTGTGCACACGACAGTGCTATTTGTTTGCAGCATCCCCCTCCCCACAGCGCGACTGAACTAGTGAGCCTAAAAAACCAGCAAACAGAAGAAGTTAAACAGAGGGAACCACCTTGGAAGTGATCCCACACGGCCCAAAACATCAGAGAAGGGCCAGATATATTTTTAATAATTTAAAAATCATTCCTTTTTTTTTTCTTTTTCTAACTTTTTTTTTAATTGTTAAGTCTTCTATTTCTCCTCTAATTTTTATTTCTATAACCTACTATTACTACTATAACCTACTATAACTACTATTTTTTTTTTTTTTAAGGCAAACACCATATATAGCCTTTGGATGGTTGTTGGTGGTTTTTTGTTTTTTTTTTTTGTTTTGTTTTGTTTTTTTGTTTGTTTGTTTCTTAAATAATTCTTGTGTTTTTTTTTCTTTCTTCCTTTTTCCTTCTGCTTCTTTTCTTTAATATTGTATTTTTTAAAATCCAACCACTACTCTAGATTTTTAATCTTTGCTCTTAGGTTTCTGTTGTCAATTTTGTACATTTAAAAACCCAAACTTCACTACCCAAGTTTACCTGAGAGCGAGATTACTGGCTTGACCACTCTCTCCTCCTTTGGACTCTCCTTTTTCTCCACCAGGTGGCCTCTGTCTCTTTTCTCCCCCATCTCTTCTCTATCCAACTCTGTGAATCTCTGTGTGTTCCAGACGGTGGAGAACACCTAAGGAACTGGTTACTGGCAGGATTTGTCTCTCTCCTTCTCATTCCTCTCTCTTATCCTCCTGGTCACCTCTGTCTACTTCCTCCCTCTCCTATTCCCCGTATAACTCCGTAAATACCTCTGAGCGGTCCAGACTATAGAGCGCACATAAGGAAGTGACTACTGGCTAGCTTGCTCTCTCCTCTTTTGATCTCACCGCATCTAATTCCAGTTACCTCTAACTACCCCCTCCATCTTCTCTTCTCCTTGTAACTCAGTGAACCTCTCTGAGTGTCCCTCAATGTGGAGAAACTTTTCATCTTTAACCTAGATGTTTTATCATCGGTGCTACACAGATGGAGAAGTCTAGAGGCTACTGTAAAAATAAAACTGAAAACCAGAAGCAGGAGGCTTAAATCCAAAGCCTGAAAACATTAGAGAACTCTTGAATTCAGGGAACATTAAGCAATAGGAGCTCATCAAATGCCTTCATACCTACACTGAAACCAAGCTCCACCCAAGGGCCAACAAGTTCCAAAACAAGACATACCACTCAAATTCTCCAGCAACACAGGAACACTCCCCTGAGCTTCAATATACAGGCAGCTCAAAATTATTCCAAAACCCTTGATGTCTCATAGCCCATTACTGGTCACTCCACTGCACTCCAGAGAGAAGAAACCCAGCTCCACCCACCAGAACTCCAACACAAGCCTCCCTAACCAGGAAACCTTGACAAGCCACTGATAGAACCCCACCCACAGTGAGGAAGCTCCATAATAAAGAGAACTCCACAAACTACCAGAATATAAAAAGGCCACCCCAAACGCAGCAATATAACCAAGATGAAGAGACAGAGGAATACTCAGCAGGTAAAGGAACAGGAGAGTTGCCCACCAAACCAAACAAAAGAGGAAGAGGTAGGGAATCTACCTGAGAAGGAATTCCGAATATTGATAGTGAAAATGATCCAAAATCTTGAAATCAAAATAGAATCACAGATAAATAGTCTAGAGACAAGGATTGAGAAGATGCAAGAAAGGTTTAACAAGGACCTAGAAGAAATAAAAAAGAGTCAAAATATAATGAATAACACAATAAATGAGATCAGAAACACTCTGGAGGCAACAAATAGTAGAATAACGGAGGTAGAAGATAGGATTAGTGAAATAGAAGATAGAATGGTAGAAATAAATGAATCAGAGAGGAAACAAGAAAAACGAATTAAAAGAAACGAGGACAATCTCAGAGACCTCCAGGACAATATGAAACGCTCCAACATTCGAATTATAGGAGTCCCAGAAGAAGAAGACAGAAAGAAAGATCATGAGAAAATCCTTGAGGAGATAATAGTTGAAAACTTCCCTAAAATGGGGAAGGAAATAATCACCCAAGTCCAAGAAACACAGATAGTTCCTAATAGGATCAACCCAAGGTGAAACACCCCAAGACACATATTAATCAAATTAACAAAGATCAAACACAAAGAACAAATATTAAAAGCAGCAACGGAAAAACAACAACTAACACACAAGGGGATTCCCATAAGGATAACAGCTGATCTTTCAATAGAAACTCTTCAGGCCAGGAGGGAATGGCAAGACATACTTAAAGTGATGAAAGACAATAACCTACATCCCAGATTACTGTACCCAGCAAGGATCTCATTCAAATACGAAGGAGAAATCAAAAGCTTTACAGACAAGAAAAAGCTGAGAGAATTCAGCACCACCAAACCAGCTCTCCAACAAATTCTAAAGGATATTCTCTAGACAGGAAACACGAAAAGGGTGTATAAACCCGAACCCAAAACAATAAAGTAAATGATAACGGGATCATACTTATCAATAATTACCTTAAACGTAAATGGGTTGAACGCCCCAACCAAAAGGCAAAGACTGGCCGAATGGATACAAAAACAAGACCCCTCTATATGCTGCTTACAAGAGACCCACCTCAAAACAAGGGACACATACAGACTGAAAGTGAAGGGCTGGAAAAAGATATACCACGCAAATAGAGACCAAAAGAAAGCAGGAGTGGCAATACTCATATCCGATAAAATAGACTTTAAAACAAAGGCTGTGAAAAGAGACAAAGAAGGCCACTACATAATGATCAAAGGATCAATCCAAGAAGAAGATATAACAATTATAAATATATATGCACCCAACATAGGAGCACCGCAATATGTAAGACAAATGCTAACAAGTATGAAAGGGGAAATCAACAATAACACAATAATAGTGGGAGACTTTAATACCCCACTCACACCTATGGACAGATCAACTAAACAGAAAATTAACAAAGAAACGCAAACTTTAAATGATACATTAGATCAATTAGACCTAATTGATATCTATAGGACATTTCACCCCAAAACAATGAATTTCACCTTTTTTTCAAGTGCTCATGGAACCTTCTCCAGGATAGATCACATCCTGGGCCATAAATCTAAACTTGATAAATTCAAAAAAATCGAAATCATTCCAAGCATCTTTTCTGACCATAATGCATTAAGATTAGATCTCAATTACAGGAGAAAAACTACTAAAAATTCCAACATATGGAGGTTGAACAACACACTTCTGAATAACCAACAAATCACAGAAGAAATCAAAAAAGAAATCAAAATATGCATAGAAACTAATGAAAATGAAAACACAACAACCCAAAACCTGTGGGACACTATAAAAGCACTGCTACGGGGAAAGTTCATTGCATTACAGGCATACCTCAAGAAACAAGAAAAAAGTCAAATAAATAACCTAACTCTACAACTAAAGCAACTAGAAAAGAAAGAATTGGAGAACCCCAGAGTTAGTAGAAGGAAAGAAATCTTAAAAATTAGGGCAGAAATAAATGCAAAAGAAACAAAAGAGACCATAGCAAAAATCAACAAAGCCAAAAGCTGGCTCTTTGAAAGGATAAATAAAATTGACAAACCATTAGCCAGACTCATCAAGAAGCAAAGAGAGAAAAATCAAATCAATAAAATTAGAAATGAAAACGGACAGATCACAACAGACAACACAGAAATACAAAGGATCATAAGAGACTACTATCAGCAGTTATATACCAATAAAATAGACAACGTGGAAGAAATGGACAAATTCTTAGAAAAGTACAATTTTCCAAAACTGAACCAGGAAGAAATAGAAAATCTTAACAGACCCATCACAAGCTCGGAAATTGAAACTGTAATCAGAAATCTTCCAGCAAACAAAAGCCCAGGTCCAGACGGCTTCACAGCTGAATTCTACCAAAAATTTCGAGAAGAGCTAACACCTATCCTACTCAAACTCTTCCAGAAAATTGCAGAGGAAGGTAAACTTCCAAACTCATTCTATGAGGCCACCATCACCCTAATACCAAAACCTGACAAAGATGTCACAAAAAAAGAAAACTACAGGCCAATATCACTGATGAACATAGATGCAAAAATCCTCAACAAAAGTCTAGCAATCAGAATCCAACAACACATTAAAAAGATCATACACCATGACCAAGTGGGCTTTATCCCAGGGATGCAAGGGTTCTTCAATATCCGCAAATCAATCAATGTAATTCACCACATTAACAAAGTGAAAAATAAAAGCCATATGATTATCTCAATAGATGCAGAGAAGGCCTTTGACAAAATTCAACATCCATTTATGATAAAAACTCTCCAGAAAGCAGGAATAGAAGGAATATACCTCAACATAATAAAAGCTATATATGACAAACCCACAGCAAACATTATCCTCAATGGGGAAAAATTGAAAGCATTTCCCCTGAAGTCAGGAACAAGACAAGGGTGTCCACTTTCACCGCTACTATTCAACATAGTTCTGGAAGTTTTGGCCACAGCAATAAGAGCAGAAAAAGAAATAAAAGGAATCTAAATTGGAAAAGAAGAAGTAAAACTCTCACTGTTTGCAGATGACATGATCCTCTACATGGAAAACCCTAAAGACTCCACCAGAAAATTACTAGAGCTCATCAATGAATATAGGAAAGTTGCAGGATATAAAATCAACACACAGAAATCCCTTGCTTTCCTATACACCAATAATGAGAAAGTAGAAAAAGAAATTAAGGAAACAATTCCATTCACCATTGCAATGAAAAGAATAAAATACTTACGAATATATCTACCCAAAGAAACTAAAGACCTATATATAGAAAACTATAAAACACTGATGAAAGAAATCAAAGAGGACACTAATAGATGGAGAAATATACCATGTTCATGGATCGGAAGAATCAATATAGTGAAAATGAGTATACTACCCAAAGCAATTTACAAATTCAGTGCAATCCCTATCAAGCTACCAGCCATATTTTTCACAGAACTAGAACAAATAATTTCAAGATTTGTATGGAAATACAAAAAACCTCGAATTGCCAAAGCAATCTTGAGAAAGAAGAATGGAACTGGAGGAATCAACTTGCCTGACTTCAGGCTCTACTACAAAGCCACAGTCATCAAAACAGTATGGTACTGGCACAAAGACAGACATATAGATCAATGGAACAAAATAGAAAGCCCAGAGATAAATCTACACACCTATGGACACCTTATCTTTGACAAAGGAGGCAAGAATATACAATGGAGTAAAGACAATCTCTTTAACAAGTGGTGCTGGGAAAACTGGTCAACCACTTGTAAAAGAATGAAACTAGATCACTTTCTAACACCGCACACAAAAATAAACTCAAAATGGATTAAAGATCTAAATGTAAGACCAGAAACTATAAAACTCCTAGAGGAGAACATAGGCAAAACACTCTCAGACATAAATCACAGCAGGATCCTCTATGACCCACCTCCCAGAATTCTGGAAATAAAAGCAAAAATAAACAAATGGGATCTAATTAAAATTAAAAGCTTCTGCACAACAAAGGAAAATATCAGCAAGGTGAAAAGACAGCCTTCTGAATGGGAGAAAATAATAGCAAATGAAGCAACTGACAAACAACTAAGCTCAAAAATATACAAGCAACTTATGCAGCTCAATTCCAGAAAAATAAATGACCCAATCAAAAAATGGGCCAAAGAACTAAATAGACATTTCTCCAAAGAAGACATACGGATGGCTAACAAACACATGAAAAGATGCTCAACATCACTCATTATTAGAGAAATGCAAATCAAAACCACAATGAGGTACCACTTCACACCAGTCAGAATGGCTGCGATCCAAAGATCTGCAAGCAATAAATGCTGGAGAGGGTGTGGAGAAAAGGGAACCCTCCTACACTGTTGGTGGGAATGCAAACTAGTACAGCCACTATGGAGAACAGTGTGGAGATTCCTTAAAAAATTGCAAATAGAACTCCGTTATGACCCAGCAATCCCACTGCTGGGCATACACACCGAGGAAACCAGAATTGAAAGAGACACATGTACCCCAATGTTCATCGCAGCACAGTTTATAATAGCCAGGATATGGAAACAACCTAGATGTCCATCAGCAGATGAATGGATAAGAAAGCAGTGGTACATATACACAATGGAGTATTACTCAGCCGTTAAAAAGAATTCATTTGAATCAGTTCTGATGAGATGGACGAAACTGGAGCCGATTATACAGAGTGAAGTAAGCCAGAAAGAAAAACACCAATACAGTATACTAACACATATGTATGGAATTTAGAAAGATGGCAATGACGACCCTGTATGCAAGACAGGAAGAAAGACGCAGCTGTCTATAACGGACTTTTGGACTCAGAGGGAGAGGGAGAGGGTGGGATGATATGGGAGAATGGCATTCTATCATGTATACTATCATGTAAGAATTGAATCGCTAGTCTATGTCTGATGCAGGATACAGCATGCTTGGGGCTGGTGCATGGGGATGACCCACAGAGATGTTATGGGGAGGGAGGTGGGAGGGGGGTTCATGTTTGGGAACACATGTAAGAATTAAAGATTTTAAAATTAAAAAAATAAAAAACTTAATACTAAAAAAAAAAAAAAAAGAACGTGGGCTTCAAAGGCAAAAAAAAAAAAAAATAAAAATAAAAAAACACAGATGTTAGCTTCTTTTCTCTAATCCTACACATGGCTAGGTATTCTTTGTATTGGTCAAGAACACCCTTGTGCAAAATCAACATGGTAAACCATCTTATAAATTTAAACTTTTATTTATTTGGATAATATTGTCAGGAGATGGGTAAAGGTAAGGAATCACCTCTCCTCACTTTCTCCCATAATTCAAACACTTGTAGTTCAGCCCCTGAACTCCTGAATTCTCCAAAAACATCCCTACCTACTAGAGCAGTTCTTGAATCATCCAATGAAACGCTTCTTTTTTCCTTCTTTACTGCTCTGATTTTCAATATAACTGAAGCTTCCTTTTCCATGTAGCTGTCCTTAAAAGAACATTCCCATTGGTGAAGTATTAAAAATTTTACAGAGGCTGTCCACCTACATCCCCTTGGGGGTCTCCCACACTGCAGATACCTGCCAGGAAGAACAATGGCAGAGGTACCTGAAACTACTTTTTGTCAAGATCTAACTTCTATACAATAGAATAACACATATTTTGGATTTTCCTCCACTATTGGGATTTGATGCCAGAGGCTATTTTTAAAAAAAGTTCACATTTGTAGGTAGAAGAATCATGAAAATGTCTTGGGGCTTTCTTGAAGAAAGCTTCAAGGAAAACACTACTAGCTCTGTACCAGGTTTAGAATAGTGCTTTATGTGTTATTCTAGTACCGTTTTGTTCGAGATTTATTATTTGGATTCTTGGTCAACAATATTTACTTTTAAAATATCCAATGAACTAGATTCATGATTAACTCAAGACAAGGTCTGAAGGACAAAGATACTGAGAAACGTTATCCATTTTACTACACAACAATGATCCATGCAACTTGGACCTTTATTGTGATAATAAATCACTATTTTACATTTGAGTATTAGTGAAAGGCTCTAGGTGGTATTATAAATAGTAATAATTTACACAGCATATCATAAAATAGTACACTAAAATATCCTTGGATGTTGTGTCCATTCTCTGAGGGGTGATCCTGTAATTCAAAGGGATTGAGCACCTGTTTTAGTGAATAAAGGCAAAAAACAGAGCTAATAGCTCTTCACTCTTTCTGTAATATCATGCCTCACTTTTAGGTATATACTAACAAATTAGACTGGAAATAGGATTTAAAGTTAGCAAGAGGATTGTGTAGTTTCAAACCTATAATAAATACCTAGATCAATTTTATATGTGAGATTTACTTATTCCCTGTCTTGTTATCTTATGTCTTTTCATTGTGGTATAATCATCTTCGTAGAAACATAGCAGTCTTCAAAAAATGGCTCATGATCCTGTGTTTACAGACAAATCTAAAAATTGGATTTGGCTTAAGCCATCTAAATCAAACTAATTCCCTTTCTCAGCTTAATGCCCCAAGGCTAACGTAATATACAGAGCTTACAAAATAGTTTTACTGTTATGCTTAAGATGATTTATTCAAATTCAAACAGCATCTTTAGTAAAACTTTTTACTATGTGAAAGTGAAACTTAATTCATTTTAATTGAAATACATCATGATCAATCTAATAATTTTATCAAACTCTGAAATTTTCCTTTTGTAAAAAAATTGTAATTATATGAAAAAGTCTAGCAAAGCAGCTATTAATGTTTGTTCTTCTTGAAAGTAAATGGTTGCCTTTTCTCTACCATCCAAATCAAATAGATTGAAAAATCAACTAAACCAGAAATTCACACTTATGTGCTGAGGCACAGAAATCTATATCAATTGATACGTGAGTTTTCCCAAAAGCCTCTTCCCAATGTTTCCATTCAAAGCTGTATTTAATACGGGGCTATAGAAGTTATTCTCATAGACAGACAAATAGCACAATTATTAGAATATTTCCTGAGCATTTTGCTCATTAATGATTGAGAATCCTCACAACAATCTGATGGAATCACAAAATCAGGCTTTGAAAAGCAGCCTGGGTGTTGCCTTCTTGCAATCAACACATGCTCCACCAGCTGCTCTGTGGAAGCTCGACCAGACCAGCAACACAGCAAAGCTCTTTCGTCAGGAATCAGAATTGCCGACAAGAAGCAACATCTGTAAAAAGGAAATTAGAACATCTCTAAATGTGAACTCTGGCTCTAAAAGGAAAGTGCTGAGCATCAGCCTCTGCTTTAGGTCAGGACAAAGTAATTTAATTTCTGCCAGTGTTCACTGAAAAGCTAGGGTGATAGAATCTGATCTGAATCTTTGACTTTGTGTAGGAAAACTCACCTGTTTTGAGAGATGCTAGAATTTGGGGGATGTATGACTATGGTGGTGTCTGAATGTCTTACTGATGTGAAGTTATCCCACAAGGCTTTAAGTACCTGAAATTATTTAAAGTATTCAAACCCTAAGCAGTTCAATGGGATACTGTAGTGTGTTGAAATAAGATCCTCGCCAGCTGAATCAATGGGCTTCCCTGATGGCTCACTGGTAAAGAATCCACCTGCCAATGCCAGAGATGCAGGTTTGATCCCTGGGTTGGGAAGATCCTCTAGAGAAGGAAATGGCAATCCACTTGAGTGTTCTTGCCTGGAAATGCCATGCACATAGGAGCTTGGTGGGCTACAGTCCATGGGTCACAAAAGAGACACATATGACTTAGCAACTAAACAACAGCTGAACCAAAGAGAAATGTGTAGAAGCTAAGGGAGAAACCGACATGGGCTTGGTTTGTGGCTTTTCGCTAAGTGGACAAAGAATGTCACCCGCTGTTTCAGTTAAAGAATGTCACCTGCCATCAAGCCATCAACCATCAGACATATACCTGGAGGGGAATTCAACTGGAGAGAAAAAGAGGATACTGGCCTTAAACATTTACATGATGGCTCAAATGGTAAAGAGTCTGCCTGCAAGTTTCAATCCCTTGGTAAGGAAGATCCCCTGGAGAAGGAAATGGCAACCCACTCCACTGTTCTTGCCTGGGAAATCCCATGGATAGAGGGGCCTAGAAGGCTACAGTCCATGGGGTTGCGAAGAGTCAGACATAACTGAGCAACTAACATGCATGCATATCAAAGGAATAATTTCCATGAGTCCAGATTCTTCCATCTCCCCATACGTAGAAAAGCACTACATAGAATGGGATGTTTGTTTTTTGTGCCTGTGTGATTAGCAATAATCTTTTGATGTTTGACTATTTTTTTTTTTTCCCTAGCAAAAACTCAGATATCCTGGCTCCTCTTGACCACTCTGGAAGAGTTCCTTAGAGCTATCTGAGAGGCTGCCTTCCCAGGCCATAGTTCTCAGTTCGGTCACCAAATAGAACATAATTGTCAACTTTTAGGTTGTATGTTTTTCTTTCGTCAACAACTAGGAAGATAATTCAAGGTTTGACGAGGGTTTTCAGCAGGATAGAAAGTGGTGAGATCACAACTTGTGTGTATAACGTGAGTGTGTAGTCCATATGGTGAACATGGTTGCAAACATTTTGGGAACCTTCACTGCAGGCTAGGGGAAGGGGAGAAAGAGAAGCATTCTCCTGAGGCTGAGAGAAATGAACTATTAAAGGCTTTGCTACCGGGATTAATTAGTAGTTAGTAAATTTATGTTGAGAGAAAAGCCCTATAAGTCTCCTGGTCCATGAATCAAAGTAACTGGAAGTGCTCAAACAAGAGGCAGCAAGAGTGAACATTGACATTTTAGGAATCAGTGAACTAAAATGGACTGGACTGGACGAATTTAATACAGATAACCATTACATCTACTCGTGTGTGCAAATATCCCTTAGAAAAAATGGAATAGCCATCATAGTCAACAAAAGAGTCTGAAATGCAATACTGGGATGCAGTCTCAAAAACGACAGAATGATCTCTGTTCATTTTCAAGGCAAAGCATTCAATAGCATTCATAGCAATCCAAGTCTACATCACAACGAGTAATGCTGAAGAAGCTGAAGTTGAACAGTTCTATGAAGACCTACAAGACCTTCTAGTACTAACACCAAAAAAAATAAGTCTTTTTCATCATAGGTGACTGGAATGCAAAAGTAGGAAGTCAAGTGATACCTGGAGTAACAGGCAAGTTTGACTTTGGAGTACAAAATGAAGAAGGGTAAAGGCTAGCAGAGTCTTGACATGAGAATTCACTGGTCATAGCAAACACATTGTTTCAACAACACAAGAGAAGACTCTACACATGGACATCACCAGATGGTCAATATGGAAATCGGATTGATTATATTCTTTGCAGCAAAAGACGGAGAAGCTCTTTACAGTCATCAAAAACAACACCAGGAGCTGACTGTGGCTCAGATCATGAACTCCTTATTGCCAAATTCAGACTTAAATTGAAGAAAGTAGGGAAAACCACTAGGTCATTCAAGTATGACCTAAATCAAATCCCTTGTAAGTATACATTGGAAGTGACAAATAGATTCAGGGATTAGACCTGATCGACAGAGTGCCTGAAGAACTATGGATGGAGGTTCATAACATTGTATAGGAGGTGGTGATTAAAACCTTTCCCTAGAAAAAGAAATGCAAAAGGATTATCTGAGGAGGCATTGCAAATAGTTGAGAAAAGAAAAGAAGCAAAAGGCAAAGGAGAAAAGGAAAGATATACCCATCTGAATGCAGAGTTCCAAAGAATATTTAGGAGAGATAAGAAAGCCTTCCTAAGTGAACGAAAACAATAGAATGGGAAAGACTAGATATAATTTAAAAAAAATTAGAGATACCAAGGGAATATTTCATGCAAAGTGAAAGTGAAGTCGCTCAGTCGTGTCCGACTCTTTGTTACCCTGTGAACTGTAGCCTACCAGGCTCCTCTGTCCTTGGGATTCTCCAGGCAAGAATACTGGAGTGGGTTGCCATTTCCTTCTCCAGGGGAGCTTCCTGACCCAGGGATCGAACCCAGGTCTCCCACATTGCAGGCAGACGCTTTAACCTTTGAGCCACCACGGAAGCCCATTTCATGCAAAGATGGGCACAATAAAAGACAAAAGCAGTATGAACTTAACAAAAGCAGAAGATACTAAAAAGAAGTGGCAAGTATACACAGAACCATACAAAAAATATCTTAATTACCCAGATAACTGCAATGGTGTGATCACTCACCTAGAGCCAGATATCTTGGAGTGAGAAGTTACGTGGCCTTAAGAAGCATCACTACCAACAAAGCTAGGGGAGGCGATGGAATTCCTATTGTGCTATTTCAAATCCTTAAACATTATGCAGTGAAAGTCCTGCACTCAATATGCCAGCAAATTTGGAAAGCTCAGCAGTGGCCACAGGACAGGAAAAGGGCAGTTTTCCTCCCAATCCCAAAGAGGAGCAATGCCAAAGAATGTTCAATCTACCACACAATGGGACTCATTTCACATGCTAGTGAAGTAATGCTCAGAATTCCCCAAGTTAGGTTTCAACAACATGTGAACCGAGAACTCCCAGATGTTCAAGCTGGATTTAGAAAAAGCAGAGGAACCAGGGATCAAATTGTCAGCATCTGTTGGATCATTGGAAAAGAAAGAGAATTCCAGAAAAACATTTAGTTCTGCTTCATTGACTATGCTAAAGCCTTTGATTGTTTGAATCACAACAAACATGGAAAATTCTGAAAGAGATGGGAATACCAGACCACCTTCTCTGCCTCCTGAGATACCTCCATGCAAATCGAGAAGCAACAGTTAGAACTGGACATGGAACAATGGGCTCGTTCCAAATTGGGAAAGGAGTACGTCAAAGTTGTATATTGTCACCCTGCTTATTTAACTTATATGATTTAACTTCTATGCAGAGTACATAATGAGAAATGCTGGGCTGAATGTAGCTCAGGTTGGCATCAAGATTACTGGGAGAAATATCAATAACCTCAGATATGCTGATGACACCATCCTTATGGCAGAAAGTGAAGTGGAGCTAAAGAGACTCTTGATGAAGGCGAAAGAGGAGAGCGAAAAAGTTGGCTTAAAATTTAACATTCAAAAGACAAAGATCATGGCATCCTGTCCCATCACTTCATGGCAAATATATGGGGAAACAATGGAAACAGTGACAGACTTTATTTTCTTGGGCTCCAAAATCATTGCAGATGGTGACTGCAGCCATGAAATTAAAAGACGCTTACTCCTTGGAAGAAAAACTATGACAAATCTAGACAGCATATTTTAAAGCAAAGACATTACTTTGCTGATAAAGGTCCGTATAGTCAAATCTATGGTTTTTTCAGTATTCATGTATGGATGTGAGAGTTCTACCAAAAAGAAGACTGAGCATCGATGAATTGATGCTTTTGAGCTGTGATGTTGGAGAAGACTCTTGAGAGTCCTTTGGACATCAAGGATCTAACCTGTCAATCCTAAAGAAAATCAACCCTGAATATTCATTGGAATGACTGATGCTGAAATTGAAACTCTAATACTTTGCCCACATGATGTGGAGAGCTGACTCATTAGAAAAGACCCTGATGCAGCGCAAGATTGAAGGCAGGAGGAGAAGCAGACAACCGAGGAAGGTATCACTAACGGACTCAAAGGAAATGAGTTTCAGCAATCTCTAGGAGATGATGAAGGACAGGGAAGCCTGGTGTGCTGCACTCCATGGGGTCACAAAGAGTTGGACATGACTGAGCAACTGAACAACAAGTCTCCTGGCAACAATTTTTAGGATGTTAGTCTGAGTCTGGGTCATAGATCCTGTGCCTTGTTTCCAGGGTTGAGGAGTTGACAAGAGAATAACTCAGGGGTCACAGTCTGATGCATGAAGTGGATTCAAGAGTGGACTCAAGTTTTCAGCAGAGCACCTGAGTTCAGTTGCAATCTAAGACAAAGAAGAGAACAGAAGAGAAAATAGATTGTGATCCTAGGGTCACCTGGGCATTCCTGAGGGCACAGCAGAAAAGAATCCACCTACAGCGCAGGAGACACAGGAGACAAGGGTTCAATCCTTGGTTCAGAAAGATACCCTGGAGGAGGGCATGGCAACCCACTCCAGTATTGAGATTGAGAAGCCTGGCAAGCTACAGTTCAAAGCGTTGCAGAGTCAGACACAGCTGAAGCAACTGAACACACATGGACACAGGCACTAGGGTTGTCTTGGTACTGTTGACAGTTGGGAATCCAGGAACTACTCTATGCTTGTGGGAGACCAACCTGAGTGCATTAGTATTAACTCAAACCTTGGATGGTTCAGATGGGACTCATATGACTAGTCCTAAACAAGATCACACATATTACTTCCCTAAACCAAGCCAAACGTGATGCTGCAGTGAAATCGAGTTTATGAAATAAAGACACTGACCAGTATATATTATTACAATGTTCAGTTCAGTTCAGTCACTCAGTCGTGTCTGACTCTTTCCAACCCCATGGACTGCAGCATGCCAGGCCTCCCTGTCCATCACCAAGCTCATGTCCATTGAGTTGGTGATGCCATCCAACCATCTCATCCTCTGTTGTCCCCTTCTCCTCCTGCTTTCAATCTTTCCCAGCATCAGGGTCTCTTTGAAAGAGTCAGCTCTTTGCCTCAGGTGGCCAAAGTATTGGAGTTTCAGCCTCAACATCAGTCCTTCCAATGAACACTCAGGACTGATCTCCTTTAGGATGGACTGTTTGGATCTCCTTGCAGTCCAAGGAACTCTCAAGAGGCTTCTCCAACACCACAGTTTAAAAGCATCAATTTTTCAGTGCTCAGCTTTCTTTATAGTCCAACTCTCATATCCATACTTGACTATTGGAAAAACCATAGTCTTTATGAGACAGATCTTTGTTGGCAAATTAATGTCTCTGCTTTTTAATACACTGTCTAGTTTGGTCATAATTTTCCTTCCAAGGAGCAAGCGTCTTTTAATTTCATGGATGCAGTCACCATCTACAGTGATTTTGGAGCCCCCCAAAATAAAGTCAGCCACTGTTTCCATTGTTTCCCCATCTATTTCCCATGAAGTGATGGGACCAGATGCCATGATCTTAGTTTTCTGAATGTTGAGCTTTAAGCCAACTGTTTCATTCTCCTCTTTCACCTTCATGAAAAGGCTCTTTAGTTTCTCTTCACTTTCTGCCATAAGGGTGGTGTCATCAGAGTATTTACTGCTGCTAAGTTGCTTCAGTCATGTCCGACTGTGCGACTCCATAGACGGCAGCCCACCAGGCTCCCCCATCCCTGGGATTCTCCAGGCATGAACACTGGAGTGGGTTGCCATTTCTTTCTCCACAGCATATCTGAGGTTATTGGTATTTCTCCCAGCCATCTTGATTCCAGCTTGTGCTTCATCCAGCCCAGCGTTTCTCATGTTGTACTCTGCATATAAGTTGCTATGATATAGTTAATGAGGAGAAGTTAACTCAGTTTTACATCCCTTTCTCAATATAGACACACAGTGTTGGCAACACGCGTTGTCTTATATCTGCTTTAGAACTGAAAGGAGCAACCAAAAAAAAGTGAGGTTCAGAAGGTTGAAGTTCGAGTTCAATGTCACATTTGAGATGATACTCCACAGAGATAACTTGGTCTCAAAAGTTGTTATTCCTCTTCATAACCCAGAGGCATTTTCCCCAGGTTCTCTGTGGCAATAGGAGTCTTTTTTTAACACAAAGTCTGACAAGTATCACTGGCATCTCTTGATCCAACACATAGCCTCTTTCCAATTAGTCTGCACCATGCTGGCTTCTGCTCCCCCAAAGGATCCTACCCTCTGAATCTTTGTTTCTGGTTTACTTTTATCCTCTCTTATATAGTGTGAAAGATTCATCTGGATTTTTCCAAGTCCAGCTTGAGTCCCAGATGAGTCCTGTAGTTCAGACGGTGTGAAGCCAAACATTTGGAGCATGTTCTTTAGTACTCAGCACGTTTTCTCCCCAACTTGTGTGGGGATTTTATTTGATGTGTCAGATTTCCACAGCCTAGAGGAAATAAATATCAATTAATTTCATTGTTCTACAACCCTTAATATTAGATAACATAGCCTGTCATTTTAATCACAATACTACAGTCTAAAGTGAAAGCTGTTGGTCTTGGGAGACAGATAGGATCAGATATATATAGTGACACATGTATCTTCCTTGAGTACTCCTTTGTATTGGACTTAAAATCACTGTGTATGGTGACTGCAGCTATGAAATTGAAAGACACTTGTTCCTTGGAAGGAAAACTATGAAAAACCTAAACAGTATATTAAAAAGCAGAGACATCACTCATCAAACAGGGGTCCGTATTATCAAAACTATGGCTTTTCCAGTAGTCATGTGTGGATGTGAGAGTTGGCCATGAGGAAGGCTGAGTGCCAAATAATTGATGCTTATGAGCTGTGGTGCTGGAGAAAATTCTGGAGACTTCCTTGGACTGCAAGGAGATCAAACCAGTCAATGTTAAAGGAAATCAGTCCTGAATATTCATTGGAAAGACTGATGCTGAAGCTCCAATACTTGGACCACCTGATGTGAAGAGCCAACTCATTAGAAAAGACCTTGATGCTAGAAAAGATTGAGGTCAGGAGGAGAAGGGGGTGACAGAGGATGAGATGGTTGGATGGCATCACCTACTCAAGGGATGAGCTTAAGCAAACTTCAGGAGAGAGTGAAGGACAGGGAAGGCTGGCATGCTGTGGTCCATGGGGTGGCAAAGAGTTGGACATTACTAAGCGTAAAGAACAACAACTCCTTTGTATAAAATGTATAAGCAAAGTGTATGATCTTAGACTTTATTTACATTGCATCATCCCTAAGAGTCATTCCACATCTATGAGCGTGGCTAATCCTAGAAGGCCCTGGCAGCAAGGCTTTGAAACAATGCAAAGCTCAGCCTGATGATTCAATAATTCTAGGAGGAACAGTTATATTGCTCTGTCGGTGGCATAGAAGGCCAGTGTGAGAAGGCAGAATCTGGAGCCCAGTCTGAAACGGGAAGGAAAACAAATGATAGGAAGAAACTTGTAGAGCAGGTTTGGGAGAAATTCACACTAGAAAAGAGGCAGGATTCCACAGTAGTGGGTGTGGGTCTGGCAGGATCTGTCTCTGGATGTAAGAAAGTTCAGTCAGCAGGTAAGCAGGTACCCACATAGAGGGTGGGGCTCATGGGTAAAATTCTGCCTGTGAAATGATATGGGGGAAGGGGAAGTTGAGGGCTGTGGACAAATAATGCTTGTGTCTGTGTGTCTGACTCTGCGACTCTGTGGACTTTAGCCCACAAGGCTCCTCCGTCCATGGAATTTTTCAGGCAAGAGTACTGGAGTGGGCTGTCCTTTCCTCCTCCAAGGGATCTTCACCACCCAGGGATTGAACCCTCCTCTCCTAGGTCTCCTGAACTGCAGAGGGATTCTTTACCTGCTGAGCCGTCAGGGAAGCCCCATAGAAAATGAATGCTGCCTGCTATATCAGTAAACAAAGTATGTTGTTTACTGAAGTAGTTTACTGCCCCCAACTGGGCACCCTGAAGGGATTCAGGATGGAGTTAAGCAGAATATGAGTTAACGTTTGTATCAAAGAAATGATCTCAGTAAGCCCAGATTCTTGCATCTTCCATGCATAGAAAAGTACAAAATTAATGAACTTGAGGTGTCTGCTTTTCTTTAACTAACAGTAATTAATCTGTTTTTAAATTTTTTTCCTTTTTTTCCCAAAACTCCTGTATATGCTGGCTCCCCCTTTACCTTTGTGGAGCAGCCCTCAGAGCTGTCTGAAAGGCTGTTTCCCAGGTTTAAGTCCTCAGCAAGTCTGCCAAATAAACATAATTCTCAACTTTTAGATTATGCTTTTTTGGTTGTTGTTTTAGTCAACAAGAACACTTAATGAAATGGGAGGGACAAGGAAGTAACTTATGAATCCCAATTCTTTCTCAGACTCTATGGTCAGATCCAGAGCTGCAGCAATTCTGAACAGATGCTGAGAGAGTGCTGTTAGCTTTGGGCTCCTTACAAGGCTAGGAAGACCAGACAAGACTGAGAAGCTGGTCAAGGCTGAACTTCCAGGGTTTTACTTATCTCAGTTCTGAAGGTCACAGGGAGGCAGCGAAAGGGAGCCAAGCAGATAGTTAGAATCCATTGCCTGCCTAGAAAAGCCAAATAGGTTTGAATTGAAACTTGCATGTTTCTTTGAAGATGAGTTAATATTTATATAAAGCCGACTTTGATGGAGCCACTGCTGATTGCAGGAGAGATAGAGTGTGCTCTGAAGAGTGTGGTCAGGTCAGATTATAAAAAGAAATTCTTATCAGCATTTTCCTAAATCATAGATTTCTCTTCCAAGGCATATTTTATCAGCTAATTCTGCAACAACCTGCAGCTATCTTTCTGCTTTACTTTTTTCTTAAAAGCAAAACCAAAAACAATACTGTCATTCAGTTGCTTTCTTCTTTAATCTATATCTCTTAAAAACGTTTTCCTGTTGCCTTTTTTGTGTGGTGAAATGTGTCATTTTTTCTGATCCTAAAATAAAGAGGCATAATAGTTTTTATCTCCAAAGCTCATGGAAAATGAAATCATGTGTTTTAAATCACTTCCATTCCATTTCTCATTTTTGGATTTTGTGCCAGAAACTATTTCTCCTTCTAGTCTTTCCCACATCTCTAAAACCTTACTTAAAAATTCTTCCCAGACAAAATGAACATACAGTGCTTGGTAGGAATATTTTTGCATGAACTGCATGCTTCATTATTTACTTCTGATATATCATGAAAACATATATACTTGTGTATCCTAATTTATTGTGGGGCAAAGAAGGCTCATCAGAGTGGTAGGGAATGTGTGTGTGTATGTATAGAGAGGTTTTGTTGTTGTTGTTGTTGTTGTTTTTTCACAAGCACTTAAGGATTATACAACAAATTGAGTTAAGAAAGGCAAGACCTAGAGGGCATCAGACTGAAAAATTGAGCCAGGCTAGTGAAGTACACATTGTTTGAGGGTCTCAACCCAGAAGGGGCTGTGCATTGACCCAAAGAACTTCCAGAAGAATAGATCTGTTCAAGCAGGGAGATGAGCTCTAGAACCAATCAGGCAAGTCCCCTCCCCCACTTTCTCTAAAGGCTAGGGATCAGAGAAAGAGATGGCTTCTTGGGGATGAAAAGGAAACATTTTTGAAAGGACCTGGGCATAGCTAATAAACTGGAATTGGTGGATTCTTGATTGTGTTGGTAACTGTATTTTGCTGCTATATCCCAGAACACGTCTATTCATGATCATTAAAAATTAGAAGTTTGGCTACTTTGGCTCACCTTCTTTTTAATCTTAGGAGAAATTCAAGCCACACTTCTGATTATAGCAAGTTGGACGGTGCTCATAGTAACTTTAAGTTTTGGGTGAACAGGAGGTGAGTTTACCATCCTTATATGCTGAATACCTATCACAGTGCCTGAAATACAGGAAAGAATTTAAAATATTGGTTCTTTTTCTCAGAAACAGAAGCATATGTGATAAGCAGATAGAACCACGGGCCTAATTGTTATCTGAGGACATTTCTCTAAATCAACTACCACAAACTAGTATTTTGTAGGCATTCACAAGCTTAAAAATCTCATCAGTGAATCAGATTTGCTTTTTTTTTTTTTTTTTCAGTTACATGGGTAGAGAGTGTAGAGTATTTTGAAATCTATTCATACTAGCAGACTCAAGGAGAAGCTAAATCCACCTTTCTGTGGAGTTAAATGTTCCACAGGGGCCAAACTAAAGATTTAGGTTTGGAGTTATGGTTTTGTATTTCTGTTTGTTCTTAATAGCTGAAGCAATCAATCATTATCATAAACCTAACATTTTTTTTTCAGTTGCATTCACGATAGAATTTTGAAGTTCAAATAACAACTATTCAATTGCCAGAGGAAATCCAAACATCTTTTTTATGAGATAAATATAGGTTCTATATGTATGTTACTTGGTGGGCAAGGTCCATGTTGAATGGTAGGAGACATTCTGGGCAAAGTCCATTCTTCAAATCTTCACAGTTTATTAGAGCTTTGCTGTTCTTATTCCAGGTACATCAGGTATTTAGCTAAAAGACTGCTAGATGGATAGGACACCAACTGGTGAATATATTGAAAATAGCTCATATTTGAGAGAGATTCTAACAAGCTTTGTAATTGCTCTGAGGCATATACTTTAATCCTTGCATTGTAGCTCTGTATCCTTTTACAAAGTCATAACAGAAAAAAAAAAGAGGGGCCTCATAAAAATTATTTGCTTCAATTTTTTGTATTTTACAAAGCTACACTTGAACAGAACATCCTCCTTGATTTTCAGATTCTGAAAGTTTGTTGCTGAACCACGAAAGACCCCAGGATTCTTGGCCTCCAGAGGAGAAGAATACAATCTGGGGCCAGAGACAAGGCTTGATTGCACAGAGCTTTTGTGTAATAAAGTTTTATTAAAGTACAAAAGAGATAGAGAAAGCTTCTGACACAGACATCAGAAAGGGGATGGAGAGTGCCCCCTTGCTAGTGTTAGCAATGGAGTTATATATCTTTTGATTAGTTATTACAATGAATCAAAGAATGTCTCAAGTTTGTGAAAATTTTACCAGACCCACTCCTACAATTTACATTTTAGGAAACAAGATTAGAATTTAACAATAGAAAGATCCTGCCAGACCCACTTCCATAATACACATTCTAAAATATCAGGATTAGTCAGAACGTTTTCAGGAAGGAGAAACTGTCCTCAAGTAGGATACATTGTTGTTGTATAATCCCTAGTACAGAGTTTAAACTGAATTGTGTAATTGACTAAGACTAAGGAATGTAGACAAAAAAAGTTTGTCCTTTCCTCCTCCTTGAGAATTCCAGACCCTTCTCTCCTTGGGGACCCCCAGACTTCTTATCAACCTGCCTAGGAATTGACTCTTTCAATTCTCTTATATGAAAACCTATAGGAAAATTTTCAAGTTTAGCCCCAGTTAAAAAGAAAACATCTACAGAATATATGCAATAATTTGCTCTCCCTAGCTCCTTCTACATGCTCAGAAACCATAGAAAGAAACTCACAGTCTGAGTAGAAAGCAGTTTCCTTCAGGAAATCAGTACTATCCATTTTTTCCCCATCTTTCTATGATCTCTGTTATATTGTGATCCCAAATCGCCTTGTTTTGTGTTATAGTCACTCATACATGTTGTCTTAAATCTTTTCAGAAACAGCCCTCAAGCAACATGAAAGCAAACACTGTGATCTCCTAATCCCTAATGTAGTACTTAGTAAAAAGAGAGGTTTCATAAATATTTACTGAATAAACTAATGAAAGATATCAACACATATCACATGGAATCTGTAACCAGTTTTCTGACACAGTAATAAAAATTCCTTATTCTCAAACTCATTGAGTGTAGGGTATGTTTTACATGAATCTCCGTGGAAGAGGAGACTGCGGGAAGAGGCATGGAATGAAGGGGGTACATTTGCATTTGAACACTGGTTTCTTTTCTTAAAATTGTGGTATAGTTGACATGTAGCATTATATTAGTTCCAGATATACAATTGTAATGTTTCTGTATTTGTATATATTGCAAAATGATCATCACAATAAGTCTATTTGTTACTGAGTGTAAGCTCCCTCTGCTTGCTGCATGACAGGCTAATGAATCAGAAATGAGGCGTTCAAGTAAGTAATACAACTTGAGCAGATGGCAGACTAATGTCGCAATATAACTATCTTACCGGGTCTGGATTCCAGATTCTTTTATGGATCAGAGATGAGCGGAGGTGAGGAAACAAAGTAAAAAAGCCATTAATCTTACAAATATCTCCTAGAATGGCAAGTCTCAGGCAGGGGTATGTGTTAATTTCTTCCTTCCTGCCATCTATAGGCAGACAGGGTTCTGAACAAAGGCAAGTTAGCTTAACAGTCAGGCATAGGGGCAGGATTCTCTGAGGCAGGCCATTGTGTGTCATTGTAATAACAAAAGCAATGGAAAGCAAATCAAAGAAACAGTCTCAGCATGGAGTCAGAACTGGCTTTCCCCTGTAACATATTTAATATCCATCTACATATAACTTCAAGATTTTTTTTTCTTGTGATAAAATCTAAGATTTTTAGCAACTTTCAAATGTGGAATATGGTATTATTAACTATAGTCATCATGCTATGCATTACATCTCCGTAACATATATTTCATAAATGGGAGTTTATAACTTTGTTGACTTCCTTCACCAATTTCCATCACCAACCCCCTTCCTCACTACTGGTAACCACCAATCTGTTCTCTATGAGCTCGGTTTTTGTTCTTTTTTATTTGTTTGTTTTGTTTTTAGACCCCACATATAGGTGAGATTATATAGTATTTGCCATTGTCTAATTTATTTCATTTAGTGAAATAAATGGACCTCAAGGTCCATCTATGTTTTTGCAAATGTCAAGATTGCATTTCTTTTTTATGGTTGAATATATATGTATATACACACATACACACACACATGTATATGTCACATTTATATATACACATATACCACAAAGAACACTGACTTCTTTGAAGGAGTTCCCTGTCCTTTTTTTCCTTTTTTTTAATATCCCATGAAGGATAGTAGGCCTCAACAGTCTATGATTACCAAATAACTTGTCACTTTCTATTGGTTTATTTTTAACATAGTCCAATGGTTGATGACTGATTGATGGTGATTGTCCCCTCCCCAAAGTATCTCCAGGCTGTTTGTAGGAACCCCCATGAGGTCACTACATGGATATGGGAGATAGATTGGTCTTCATTTGGAAGTATGTTTCCAATTATCCTACTAAGTAGTTTTCCCGCTTATATAGCATTGAACACTTTGACCCCTGAGTGAACAAGTCAGCCACCGGGCCTGACAGAAGTCAGATGCAGGCTACCCAGGGCTTGCCACCACAGTAGCAGAAGTCTTTGGTAAAGAGCAGGCAATTGTTAAAGAGAGGGAAGTGGGGAGAGGCAAAACAGAGCCAGGGAGATACAGACTACTATGTATAAAATAGATAAGCCACAAGGATTATTGTATAGCACAGGGAATTGCAGCCATTATCTTGTAATAACTTTTAATGGAGTATAATCTGTAAAAATATCGAGTCACTATGCTATGCATCTGAAACTAATCTAATACTGTAAATCAATTGTACCTCAATTTTTTTAAAAAAGCTGTTGCTGAACCTGTTTTTATTTTCACCTTACAGTACATAAATCCCAGGTCTCAATGATCTATGATAACTTTTATTTCCTTTTTGTTTTCAACATAGTCCAGTCACCCGATTGCTAGAGAATGTCCCCTCCCCAAAGTATCTCCAAACTGTTTCTAGGAATCCCCATGGTGCCATCTCATGCACATTTCAGACCAAATCTCTTTGGTTCTTCCTCCTCTATTCATCTTGCCATATTAACCATAGTTGACCCTTGCATTAGTTTTGCTTGGCTAATCCAGGCTGCAGGGTGATGGTTTCCACTCCTCATATTACATCTGCCCAACATGGATCCACACCAGTTCAAGGGAGAACAACATGTCACATTCAGAGGTGGTCCCTCTGCAATTGCTCACAGGGCCACTGAATTTACTGAAGCCTTGAAAACAAAATCTTATAGATAGCCCCTTAAATTTTCTATTAGATGTGGCTATTCCTAGAATCCAAACCGACATCTAATTCTTTACTAAAAGCCTTGCTCCTTCACCAGCTCCTCACATGCTACCAGAGACAGAGAGACACTCATCCACCATCATGAACACTGCAAGCAATGTGTTGCCTTAGCCTCTAGAGGTGGTTAACATCTGGACCCCAAGGGGGAATAAAGAAGGCCATTTCCCCCAAAGCCAGACACAACTCATTATTAACCCTTTCCCAGGGCAAATTACGATGGGAAAATCTATAAAGGTGAAATTCCACCTCTCACATGTATTGGCTCGACCTGGCCACACAATCTCCACAAAACAGCCTCAATAATAAAAGAGTATTTTACCCTATAATATGATTTATTTCATCTGGAATAAACACAAATAATCCCACTCAGGTTGCACAGCACCAGATTCACTTTTTTCTCTATTATAACACAAACAGAAGATGAAGTGTGAATCAGTTTACCTCTTCTAAGCTCTTATCATCGAGTGCTTTGTTGCACATATACCTAGCAACCAAGAATGCACCATAACATGTAGGCATCGATGATGCATTTATGGAATTGCATAATCCCATAATTGCAAGAATGGAAAAAGCTAAATGTCCATTTTAGTAAATTTTCCAAAAGAAAGATTAACTCTAGTCTTTATCTGAAAAGAATTGCTTATTATTTTTTAAATGACTACTTTTAATTTTCAAAAATGTTAAGATCAAGTTTTTCTGAGGCATTCCCTCTCTCTACATGCTAACACTCTGTTCCAATATCATGAAATCGTAAAAGTTTGTCTAAATATTCTTTTTTTTTTTAGTTTTTAATTTTTTAATTTTAAAATCTTTAATTCTTACATGTGTTCCCAAACATGAACCCCCCTCCCAACTCCCTTCCCATAACATCTCTGTGGGTCATCCCCATGCACCAGCCCCAAGCATGCTGTATCCTGCGTCAGACATAGACTGGCGATTCAATTCTTACATGATAGTATACATGATAGAATGCCATTCTCCCAAATAAATCTACCAGTCATCTCCATTCTCAGGTTATTTCATTTAAATTTTTTTTTTCTAAAATTGATAGGCATGTCTTGTATAACAGAAAGAAAATATGTAGTCAGCCAGAAGGGAAACACATAGGAATGTGCAAAGGTGGGGAGGCGAGAGACAGTAAAACCCGGTAATGTGATCACATGGAGCTGGCTTTGAGTTCTTGCTTTACCTTTTACTAACTTAAGATCTTGAGAAAGTTTATAATCTTACCGAATCTAAACTTCAGACAATAATAAAAATTTCCTCATAAAAGAGTAGAAGGAATACAGGAGATAATTCACATCAACTGCATAGCTTAATGCAAATCTGTTATTTTTTAAAATTATTTTTAATAATTTCATGTTAAATTTTATGTTTCTAAACCATAAGAACTCTGGATATGACCTTAATATTTCCACGGAAATCTTCCTAGATTTTCTGTTGCAATTTTCTTATTTTTGTATCAGTTAGAGGCTGTTGAGGTGGAGGTTAATACATTGGCTAACAGATAATTACTATAGAAGGCTAAACTCAGATGCTAAATCTTCTTCTCAACAGGCTTGGAACAAACCTTCTGATATGATAAGAAAATGCTTATGCAAAGAAAGTCATAATAAAATAGAGTGGGGTGGAACAAGAGGTCATTGTCCTTCAGGGTGGTTTATATATACTACAAAGAAATGTTGAGCTGTGGAGTCCGAAATATATCAGTTTAGAAGCAGCTTGGATGTTGAACTGGTCTTTTGTTTGAGTATCTAATAGCCTCAACACATGTGGGTGAGCAATGAATTTTGTCATACTTGATGAAGTTTCTTAGAGCTTGGACTTGTGAATAGTAAATTTGAGGTTGCTTCCCTCTGGTTGTCTACTCTGAAATTGAACCAAACTTCCTGAGGAGAACAGGCATGTTTTAAGTGAATATTTTGACATACAGTGTTTTACTGATGTCTGTGCCCAAGCTTTAATAAATAAGATGCAGGGAAAAAACTTGGAGGGGCGTGTCTTGGTGTTGAGAATAAAAACTTGTGACACTCAAAATTTAAAGATTTTCTAGCCATCTTTCTCAGGGCTTCTCATCCTTACTCAAACCATCATCTTTCAAAACAGCAGAAATACTCATGCATACTTGACCTTGTCTACCTTGAGTTTAATTTCAACTCATTTTAGGGGTTCTGAAGTTCACTTCCTCCAGCAGAAACACAGCTTCTAGGATCTGGGAATGGTGTGAGTGCTTCTTTTGAACATTAAACAAATCTTCCGAAAGCACATTTAGTTGAATTATGTTCAATTAACTCAGACACACATGAATTGAATTTATTTGGAACGATGGTATTACAAATGATATGGAAAAATTTGAGGATAAAGAGCCTAATGATATCTCTCATATTTTGACAAGATAGGTTTGCAGACCAGTTGGAGGAGGTGGGTTCCATATTGAATACAATGAGAACAGTTTAGAATTTCTTTGCCCTAAGACATGCTCTAGATCAGGAGTCCAAAACATTCCATCAGTTCAGTCGCTCAGTCGTGTCAGACTCCTTGTGACCCCATGAATCGCAGCACGCCAGGCCTCCCTGTCCATCACCAACTCCCGGAGTTCACTCAGACTCACTTCCGTTGAGTCAGTGATGACATCCAGCCATCTAATCCTCTGTCGTCCCCTTCTCCTCCTGCCCCCAATACCTCCCAGAATCAGAGTCCTTTCCAATCAGTCAACTCTTCTCATGAGGTGGCCAAAGTACTGGAGTTTCAGCTTTAGCATCTTTCCTTCCAAAGGAATCCCAGGGCTGATCTCCTTCAGAATGGACTGGTTGGATCTCCTTGCAGTCCAAGGGACTCTCAAGAGTCTTCTCCAACACCACAGTTCAAAAGCATCAATTCTACATTACTCAGCCTTCTTCACAGTCCAACTCTCACATTCCTACATGACCACAGGAAAAACAATAGCCTTGACTAGACGGACCTTTGTTGGCAAAGTAATGTCTCTGCTGTTGAATATGCTATCTAGGTTGGTCATAACTTTTCTTGCAAGGAGTAAGGGTCTTTTAATTTCATGGCTGCAGTCACCATCTGCAGTGATTTTGGAGCCTAAAAAAATAGTCTGACACTGTTTCCACTGTTTCCCCATCTATTTCCCATGAAGTGATGGGACCAGATGCCATGATCTTCGCTTTCTGAATGTTGAGCTTTAGGCCAACTTTTTCACTCTCCTCTTTCACTTTCATCAAGAGGCTTTTTAGCTCCTCTTCACTTTCTGCCATAATGGTGGTGTCATCTGCATATCTGAGGTTATTGATATTTCTCCTGGCAATCTTGATTCCAGCTTGTGTTTCTTTCAACCCAGCGTTTCTCATGATGTACTCTGCATAGAAGTTAAATAAGCAGGGTGACAATATACAGCCTTGACGTACTCCTTTTCCTATTTGGAACCAGTCTGTTGTTCCATGTCCAGTTCTAACTGTTGCTTCCTGACCTGCATACAGATTTCTCAAGAGGCAGGTCAGGTGGTCTGGTATTCCCATCTCTCTCAGAATTTTCCACAGTTTATTGTGATCCACACAGTCAAAGGCTTTGGCATAGTCAAGAAAGCAGAAATAGATGTTTTTCTGGAACTCTCTTGCTTTTTCCATGATCCAGCAGATGTTGGCAATTTGATCTCTGGTTCCTCTGCCTTCTCTAAAACCATCTTGAACATCAGGAAGTTCACGGTTCATGTATTACTGAAGCCTGGCTTGGAGAATTTTGAGCATTACTTTACTAGCATGTGAGATGAGTGCAATTGTGCGGTAGTTGGAGCATTCTTTGGCATTGCCTTTCTTTGGGATTGGAATGAAAACTGACCTTTTCCAGTCCTGTGGCCACTGCTGAGTTTTCCAAATTCGCTGGCATATTGAGTGCAGCACTTTCACAGCATCATCTTTCAGGATTTGAAACAGCTCAACTGGAATTCCATCACCTCCACTAGCTTTGTTCGTAACGATGCTTTCTACGTCCCACTTGACCTCACATTCCAGGATGTCTGGCTCTAGATGAGTGATCACACCATCATAATTATCCAGGTTGTGAAGATCTTTTTTGTACAGTTCTTCTGTGTATTCTTGCCACCTCTTCTTAATATCTTCTGCTTCTGTTAGGTCCAGACCATTTCTGTCCTTTATCAAGCCCATCTTTGCATGAAATGTTCCCTTGGTATCTCTAATTTTCTTGGAGAGGTCTCTAGTCTTTCCCATTCTGTTGTTTTCCTCTATTTATTTGCATTGATCACTGAAGAAGGCTTTCTTATCTCTTCTTGCTATTCTTTGGAACTCTGCATTCAGATGCATATATCTTTCCTTTTCTCCTTTGCTTTTCACTTCCCTTCTTTTCACAGCTATTTGTAAGGCCTCCCCAGACAGCCATTTTGCTTTTTTGCATTTCTTTTCCATGGGGATGGTTTTGATCCCTGTCTCCTGTACAATGTCATGAACCTTATTCCATAGTTCATCAGGCACTCTATCTATCAGATCTAGGCCCTAAATGTATTTCTCACTTCCACTGTATAATCATAAGGGATTTGATTTAGGTCATACCTGAATGGTCTAGTGGTTTTCCCTACTTTCTTCAATTTAAAGGACCAAATAGTAAATATTTTAGACTTTCTAAGACCACATAGTCTGTATGACAACTACTCAGCTCTGCTGTTGTAGCATAAGAGCAACCACAGACAGCCATAAATAGATAAATGCAACTGTGTTTCAGTCTAAATTCATTTGCAAAACAGGTTTTGGCCTGGATTTGTCTCACAAACTGCAGTTTGCTCTCAGTAGAGTCCCTAACAGATCCAAGAGTGTGTCCTGGAAGGAAAGAGTCATGACATCAGTGTTTGCTCACCTTCATGAACTCCAGGACCTCTTGAGGTGACTTGAAAGAGTAGGCCTAAATTATCCTGAAATATGGTTAGTACCCCATTTTCCTCCTCTCATTCTTTGCTGTTGCTTTATTACATAAGTTACACCAGCTCTAGAAAAATCAGAAAGTACAGTTCAACAAAAAGAAAATAGAACATCCTTAATCTCATTCCTTGGAAAAGGAAATGGCAAACCTCTCCAGAATCCTTGCCTGGAAAATCCCATGGACCTAAGAGCCTGGTGGGCTGCAGTCTATGGGGTCGCAAAGAGTTGGGCATGACTGAGCGACTAACAGAACAGAATCCCATTCCTCAGAAAAAAATAGTTTATTTTGTATAATTTCACATATTTTACTGCAAGGACAAGTACTATATTTCTGTAAATATATAATTTTATTTATAAAAACTACATTATACTGTGTATATATATTCATATTGTTGTTGGTCAGTCACCCAACTGTGTCTGACCCTTTGCAACCCCAAGAACTGCAGCACACCAGGTCTCCCTGTCGCCAACTATCTCACAAAGTTTGCCCAAGTTCATGTCCATTGCACTGGTGATGCCATTCAGCCATCTCATCCTCTGATGCCCTCTTCTCTTTCTGCCCTCAATCTTTCCCAGTATCAGAAACTTTTCCAATGAGTCCACTGTTTGCATCAGATGACCAAAATACTGGAGTTTCAGCCTCAGCATCAATCCTTCTAATGAGTATTCAGCGTTTGATTTCCCTTAAGATTGACTGGTTTGACCTCCTCACTGTCCAGGGGACTTTCAGGAGTTTTCTCCGGCACTATATATATATGTGTGTGTGTATATATATATATGTTATATATACACATACATATATATGCTGTATATTGTCACCCTGTTTATTTAACTTATATGCAGAGTACATCATGAGAAATGCTGGTCTGAAAGAAGCACAAGCTGGAATCAAGATTTCCAGCAGAAATATCAATAACCTCAGATATGCAGATGACACCACCTTTATGGCAGAAAGTGAAGAACTAAAGAGCCTCTTGATGAAAGTGAAAGAGGAGAGTCAAAAAGTTGGCTTAAAGCTCAATATTCAGAAAATGAAGATTATGGCATCCGGTCCCAACACTTCATGCCAAACAGATGGGGAAAAGGTGGAAACAGTGTCAGACTTTAATTTTTTCAGCTCTAATATCACTGCAGATGGTGATTGCTGCCATGAAAACCTTGGAAGGAAAGTTAAGACCAACCTAGACAGCATATTAAAAAGCAGAGACGTTATTTTGTCAACAAAGATCCATCTAGTCAAGGCTATGGTTTTTCCAGTGGTCATGTATGGATGTGAGAGTTGGACTATAAAGAAAGCTGAGCCCTGAACAATAGATGCGTTTGAACTGTGGTGTTGGAGAAGACTCTTGAGAGTCCCTTGGACTGCAAGGAGATCCAACCAGTCCATCCTAAAGGAGACCAGTCTTGGGTGTTCATTGAAAAGACTGATGTTGAAGCTGAAACTCCAATATTTTGGCCACCTGATGTGAAGAACTGACTCATTGGAAAAGACCCTGATGCTGGGAAAGATTGAGGGCAGGAGGAGAAGGGGATGACAGAGGATGAGATGGTTGGATGGCATCACTGACTCAAGGACATGAGTTGGGTGAACTCTGGGAGTTGGTGATGGACAGGGAGGCCTGGAGTGCTGTGGTTCATGGGGTTGCAAAGAGTTGGATACAACTGAGTAACTGAACTGAACTGAACACACACATTTATATATTCATATTCATATATGTGTGTATATATATGTATACATATGTGTTTCTTTGTGTGTGTGTATATGATAACCAGTTTGGTAGATGCATGTTGAATTTCCTTAGTCTCTAATAATCCTTACTTGATCAGTCATATGGCAGGAAATTTTTATATATGTTCTACTCTTACTGAATAAAAGTGACAGACCATAGGCCTTATTTGTTACATTAGAATATGAGATTAAAATGAGTTAGTATTTCCTCTTGTGATCTTAGATTTTAATTTTAATTGAATGTAGCTTAGTCTTCATGATACAGTTTTAGATCATTTTCAAGTGCACAAATATATGTTTTAAGTTATTCCAGATATTCTGTCTACCAAATTATTTCTGGGTATTAGAATTGTACTTTTGAAAGCAATGATGAGTTGTTTTCAGTTGCTAATTCTCTTTCAAAATGCCCCACACTCTGGGAGCTGATGCGAGGACCCTATTGAAAATCTTCACCTTATTGGTTGTTTGGTGCAAATCTAAATCTTGAGTTTAAAAATCAATCCTTGTTGGAAGAAGAGGAGCTACTTAATCTTGGAACCTGCCTAGTTTGAGAACTTCTGAGATATGTTTCCTAAATCTAAACACAGAGCACATCCTTAATGATATCTGTTTAAAAACCAAGGGAATAGAAATGCCTCAGCAGAAAGGATACAGTCAGAACAGAGCCTCCAGCGTGCTTCTTCATTTAATCACAGTCAGCTTTCCTTCCAGGGGTTCCAGGGAACAGTGGGGCAACTTTTATTTCTTTGTTTTCCACTTTGAACAAGCAGGTGTTTCTTTCATGAGGTCCATATGTTCCTTTACAAGCTTTATCCAAAGTATCTATGGTGTAGCCTATGGTAACATGGCATGCAGCCAATCTCACAAGACTTTCCTTATTATTCCAAGGAGAGTGAGTGTGTGTGTGTGTGTGTGTGTGTGTGTGTGTGTGTGTGTGTGTGTGTGTGTGAAGAGACAGAGCAGTACAACAGCAGGATTCTCTTTGGGCTGGTGCAGCGCCTGCTCATATTGCCAGCAAACCACAGTGAAGATGAACTATCAGCAAGGTCTGGGGTCCAAGCTGACCCCATGCCAAGCTCCTGCATATAACTCTATTTCCCAGCAGGCTGTGTCATGGCTGTGGCAACCCCCAAGAGCAGCTGTTTCTGCCTGGCTAACAGACCAGAGTCCAACCAGGTGGTTTTCTCAAGTTAAAAATAACAGTGACCAAAAGTCACTCAGTCGTGTCTGACTCTTTGCAACCCCATGTAGTCCATGGAATTCACCAGGCCAGGATACTGGAGTGGGTAGCCTTTCTCTTCTTCAGGGCATCTTCCCAACCCAGGTCTCCCGCATTGCAGGCGGATTCTTTACTAGCTGAGTCACAAAGGAAGCGCAAAATAACAGTAATTACCAAGAAAGAGGAATGTCCAAGTTGACTGTTCATTGTTCAATCAGGATCATCAAGAGGAACCTGAAAGGGAGGGCAGAGGAAGTTGGGAAGTCTGTGAAGGTAAAAAAAACAGAATGACCTCTGCTGGAATGACAGGGAAATGAGAAATACCTGGAAGCCCAAGCAAAACTGGCCAAGACGTGTGCTGGAAAGTATTTTCTGTGAAAACATCACTTTGTGATCATCATTAAAGTGTGGATTGCTGGGAAGAAAGCATGTTTTGCTTATGAAAAAACAAAAAGAAAGCTTGCACTTCAGAATGAGTGACTGCTCCTCCAGTTCTTACAGGGCCAGTGAATAATCTAGAGCTCAAAGTCTACATGCTACCTACTCTTCTAAGCTTGAAAATGAATCTTCCATCTCTGGTCATCCTACACTCACCTTCCTTTTCATATTAGCATGGAAGTGAAAAGTGGGTGCCCTTTCATTCTACACTGGCCAGAAATGTATGAAATTGTCCCCATCAAAATACACTACAAAAATTCTTAAAAGTTGGACAGTTAATAAAAATAAACTAAATATAAATTGGACTTTCTGGATGGCACAGTGGTAGAGTCTGCTTGCCAATGCAGGAGATACAAGAGACAGGGGTAGATCCCCGGGTCAGGAAGATCCCCTGGAGTAGGAAATGGCAACCCACTCCAGTATTCTTGCCCAGAAAATTCCATGGACAGAGGAGCATAGCAGACTACAGACCATGGGGTCCCATAGAGTCAGACACTGCTAAGGACACATGCAACCAAAACCAAATAAAGATTAGCATTTGTTGCAGCAAACCATCAAAGAACAGAAATTCTAATTTTGTGAGAGTAATTCAATGGCAGTGTCCTGTCTGGACATTAATGTTTTGAAATAACTACTTATCTTCTGATAAAGAATGTGAGTAGGACAGAATAGCTCCCTATAAATTATTTTGCATTTGGTTTTCTTCCTTTCCCAGTATGTGCCTTCTGGTGACTGCCCACACAAAAGTGTGGTTTGTGAATTGGCAGCATCAACATCAGTTTGTCAGAAAGGCAGAATTTCTAATGCCACTACAGACCTATTGAATTAGAATCTCCATTTTAAGATGATCTTTGTGTGACCAGCACATACACACATTAAAATCTGAGAAACTTTCTAGGTACCATCAAGAAAGCTTAGGTTCTGTAGTTAATTTCACCTATTACTTATTTCAGGCAATGCTGATTGTAACATTTACAAGTGTTGCTGGGTAAACAAGCCATCAGTCACTCCCGTCAATTTACATGGGGGTTCAGAGGGAAAATTTCAAAACTGTCTAAGTATTTTTGGCTGAAATGGATAATCCTGGATGAGTTTCACCTAAGAATAATAAAAGCAAAGCAAAGCATATTTACATGTTTTCAACTACTGTAGTTGAAATGTTTGCGTAAATCATGTTAGACACTGCTCTATTACTCTAGGACATTTACTTTGAAGAACTGATGGCATCACAAAGTATCCTATTAAAGATATTGATTAGCTGTCATAAAGTCAGCTCAGAATGACATTCAGTGCTGAGTAAATTGAAGCCATGTATCCCAGATAAAATTGTACTAGGTAATCTTAAATTTAGCCTACTAGATACATAGACTATTAGATAATTTGACGTTATTAGAAAACACTGATAACTTAAATATTATCTATTAAATAAAATTGAAAATAAAAAGGTACAGTAATCCTTCTAGATGGCAATAGTCTTTTCAATGGATGGTATAAAAATGATTTAGACTTCAAACTCATGATAAGTGAAAGATGTGAGGTTATAGGGACCCTGGATGAGGAAGTCACCAGAGCAGCATACAATGAAATGTGATGGGAGTGGCAGTGGGATGGGCAGTGGAATCTCTGCCTGAGTAATCTGAGACTGTATCCTGCTATTGACCTGTTCTCTGAACTTCATTAACTCTTCATGGAAATCCTGTACATGAAACAATGACAGGATATCTCTGGAAAAGTTACAGAGAGTCAGGGTTCAAAACACATTGTTCGTAAACTCATGGAATCTTTACATGCAGCTCCCCATATTAAAAATATTTTTAAATATCTAAGGAAATTCCCTGCTTATCAAATTCAATAGGCTTTTACGTTAAGAGGAAAAAGCAGTTTTAACTTCTTTGCAGATAAAAGCTTTAAGCCCAGACATTCTTAGAAAAAAGGTAATGAACTAGTGTAATGGTTCTTAAACTTCAGAGTGCAACAGAACTCTCTGAAAGATTGATTAAAGATTTAGGGGTCCTACCTCAGATTCAGTAGGTCTGAAGTAGGGCCCAGAATTTGTTTTTCTCACATGTCCCTGGATCATGGGGATGCTGCTAGTCCAGGGATCATACTTTGAATGTCACTGAACTAAAGATATATTCTGATTACTCTAATGAAAGAATTTCATATGCATTTGTCCTACAGACATTACTAGGAATGTTCTATGTGCTCAGAACAAAGTTGCTGAAGATACAAAATTTAAAATTTCAGCCTTGCCCTGTAAGTGGTCATCATTTAATGAGATCACCAATCCCATAAAAGGGTACTTATTCTTCTAAAGCACTAATGAAGCAGAAGGATTCCTCATGCTCTCAGGACAGGTGAAAAAACTCATGTTCCCCCATTGCCTGTGCCTCCAATTTTCTGGGGCCTGAAGAGGTCTCTAAACAGTAAAGGGAGGGAATAAGTATCATCCCAAACCTGATAACCTTGGTTCAGTTCAGTCACTCAGTCGTGTCCGACTCTGTGACTCCATGAACCCGCAGCACACCAGGCCTCCCTGTCCATCACCAACTCCCGGAGTCCACCCAAACCCATGTCCATCGAGTTGGTGACGCCATCCAACCATCTCATCTTCTGTCATCCCCTTCTCCTCCTGCCTTCAATCTTTCCCAGCATCAGGGTCTTTTCCAAAGAGTCAACTCTTTGCATCAGGGGGCCAAAATATTGGAGTTTCAGCTTTAACATCAGTCCTTCCAATGAACACCCAGGACTGATCTCCTTTAGGTTGGACTGGTTGGGTCTCCCTGCAGTCCAAGGGATTCTCAAGAGTCTTCTCCAACACCACAGTTCAAAAGCATCAATTCTTTGGTGCTCAACTTTCTTTACAGTCCAACTCTTACATTCATACATGACCACTGGAAAAACAATAGCCTTGACTAGACAGACTTTTGTTGGCAAAGTAATGTCTCTGTTTTTCAATATGCTGTCTAGGTTGCCATAATTTTCCTTCGAAGGAGTAAGAATCTTTTAATTTCATGGCTGCAATCACCATCTGCAGTGATTTTGGAGCCCAGAAAAATAAAGTCAGCCACTGTTTCCTGTTTTCCCCATCTATCTGCCATGAAATGATGGAACCAGATGCCATGATCTTAGTTTTCTGAATGTTGAGCTTTAAGCTAACTTTTTGATTCTCCTCTTTCACCTTCATCAAGAGGCTCTTTAGTTCTTCTTCACTTTCTGCCATAAGAGTGGTGTCACCTGTATATCTGAGTTTATTGATATTTCTCCCTGCAATCTTGATTCCAGCTTGTGCTTCCTCTAGCCCAGCATTTCTAATGATGTACTCTGCATATAAGTTAAATAAGCAGGGTGACAATATACAGCCTGGACGTACTCCTTTTCCTATTTCGAACCAGTGTGTTATTCTAGCTGAGAGAGGGAGGTATGGAGGTGAAGAGACAAATACATTTGTGTTTGGATTTTAATTATATCTAGGTAAGAACTCTGTGATTACTATCACATAGCACTATCAGAAAACAAATAGTTTTTTTTAAATCTACTAAGCTTTTAAGATGATTATACTGCCTATGATGTATGCTTTGGACTATTCAAGACTTAAAGAGCCTATGGGCTTCCAAATTTGCATCACTGGCAAATAGCACGAGGGTGTTGAGTCACTGTGTTTGCGGCCTGCTAAGTCCCTTCAGTTGTGTCTGACTCTGTAACCCTATGGACTGTAGCCCACCAGGCTCTTCTGTCCATGGGGATTCTTCAAGCAAAAATACTAGAATGGGTTGCCATACCCTCCTCTAGGGGATCTTCCCAACCCAGGGATCAAACCCACTTCTCTTATGTATTTTGCATTGGCAGGTAGGTTCTTTACCACTGGCGCCACCTGGAAAGCCCACTGAGTCACTAAGGAGGGCATTTTCTCATTTTATGATTCCCTATGTCTACCTTTGAAGTGAGCCCTGGGACTAGGGGCATAATTCCCAGGGCTCACTTCAAGGGTGAGCACAGAGAATAATAAACATGGGATAATCTCCAGGGAGGTGGATCCAGGGAGCACAGAGGGCAATGGACTAGGGGCTCTTCCCAGAGAGTCAAGGAACTTTCCTGTTTCCACACAGTGGGCCTTACCAGTGCCTACCTGGCAAGGTGTTTTCACTGCTAGAAATAGGCATCCACCATGTATATCCCATTATCATTCAAGGAAGTTCCTGAGGCTGTTATCCTGTCTGTCTTCCATCATTGTATACTGGTTGAGTAAGTATGTTGGTTTGAGAGAATGAGGGGAGGTTTAGATGGGCTTCCTTTTTGGCTCAGATAGTAAAGAATCTGCCTACAATGCAGGAGACCTAGGTTCAACTGGGTCAGTAAGGGCCCCTGGAGAAGGGAATGGCAACCCACTCCAGTATTCTTGCCTAGAGAGCTCCATGGACAGAGGAGTCTGGTGGACTACAGTCCCCGGGGTCACAAAGAGTGGGACACAACTTAGCAACTAAGACATACACTTTAGATAATTTGTTTTTAGTGTATAAGTTGCCAGATCAAATGAAGCAACATATCCTCTTGATGGAGTGTTGATTGTATCATTCAGAAACCCTGGATCCTGAGCTAGCCACAGTAACTGGGAAAACACTGGATTGTCTCTCTTGAGGTGGTGAGTGTGTTTTGTATGAAAGGTGCGCTTGGATATTTGAGAGTAGACTCTGGGAGAGATGATTCATGACAAACATTTGTGCTACCCTTCCATATTGTAGGAACGTAGTTGGGAGATGTCTTCCTAGCTCCTCTTACATCTAGGTGGAGCACTTGAATAATTGTCATCAATGAAATGTAAGTGATTGTATTCTTACAATCAGTGATGATAAGTAGCAGGTATTCCTTCCTGAGCTGGATGGTTACGGGTCAGTATGCCCTCTTTAATTCCGCTTCCTCACCCACCAGCTAGATGTTGATGTCTAGAGTGACCATGAGACTGCTGAAGATGGTAGAGATAAAAGATGAGGGAGCCTGGATCCCTGAGTTACTGTTTGGAAGAGTCACTAAACCACATCCATACTGGATTCTTACATGAGAGAGAAATACATTTTACTTTCTAGATGAAGTCAGCAATATGTGAGAGTTTATCTGTTACTGTTACTTTAATGTCGGTATTTGTTATTTATTTCTTTTTCCTTTAAATATGAATGAGGGCTCAGAAGAAAGAGCAGATTAATATGAAATAAAATGAAAGTACTACAGTTTTCTCTACATGTCTGAATTGTAGGATGAATCCAATTTTGCAACCTTATTACACATAGATTACAATAATCCAAAGAAGTGGCTATTGTGAACTCCTTGATACAGAAGAAGGAGCAGAGACTTAGAGACATCACATAATGTGCTTAGGTCTTGGGTGCCAGAATCAAAATTCATACCCTGGTCACTCTAACTCCAGAACCCACATTCTTTCCCCTCTTCCACTCTACCTCTGCCAGTGTTACTGATATGAGCCATCTCTCTGAAGTTGTCTTCCTACTGAGGAGGAACTACTTTTCATTCAGCAGATGTTTATCTTTTTCTCCCCTCTTTCAAAGAAAGGAGATTTCTATAGAAAATGGTGGAAATAAAACCTTCAGCTGATGACATGTGTATAAACTAAAACTGAGAGAAGGGAGAGAGCTGCGGCTGAGTACAAACAGGATTCAGAGAGTTTCACCAAGGCCAGCCCACTCCTGAAATCAGAGGGACTCTCTGGCAATCACTAGCCCCATCAGGCACAAGATGCCCCCTGGATAGTACTCACAGAGTTAGAAACGCAAAATTATCCTCAAAGATTCTTTGATTAATCATGATCAACCAATTGAGAATCACAGCCATTTTTTCTAAAAGAAAAATGCTGCTGCGAAGCCTAGCTAGATATTAAAGACTTTCCTTCGAGTAAAAATATACTTAAACTTCTGGTATGTTCCCTATGAGTCCAGTTTGGTTATATCACTGCAGTTGTTCTTAATTCATCCCGATGTAGCATGGCATTCATTTTTAAGGAAATATGAAACATGCTGAGTATTATTGCCTGTTTAAGTTAACCACAGGTTTTCACTGGTTTTATTTAGTCAGTTAAAATAATGTTATACTTTATATCTTACTCTTAAAATATTTAATTCAATTATTTTAAAGCTCTCCTACCAAACCTTCATAAGAAATAGTATGTTTTGTCTCAATATGTAGAGTTAGCCAGAATAGAAAATAGTGGATTTTTCAGGGAGTACATTTTGACCTACAAGTTCAAAATTTCTAGGCTTCCTCAGAAGCTGACAAGGAGAGGGAGCTATGGCCTTGTGTTGAGCCTGCCTCAGAAACTTCTTACATGTGACCAGGTAGAAAATTAGCTCCTGCCTGCCCTGTGTGATGTGACCCACGAAAGGATAAAGGGACAGATACTGATCTTCTAAGCTGAAGTCATACACTTGGGAAAGATAGTTGTTCTTTGCCCAGAGATTCAGGCTTGTTTTTAGCTGACACTTCCTTGACACCCCCCATTTCCAAATTTAAAATACCTGTATTCCAAAGCATTGCTGCCTGCAATGGACTGAATGTTTGTGTCCCTCTCCCATCCCCCAAATCCATATGCTGAATCTAATCCCCAGTGTGATACTATCTGGAGATGGCTTTGGAAAGGTAATTAGATTATGAAGGTGGAACCCTCGAAAGGGATTAGTGCCCTTATTAGAAGAGGCTAGCCCACTTTCAACATAGGCATATGATGAGGATTTGGCAGTCTGCAAATCAGGAAGAGAGTGCTCTCCAGAAGCCAACCATGCTGACATTCTGATCTCAGACTTCTAGCCTCCAGAACTATGAGAAATAAATGTGTATCGTGTACCAGGCACCCAGCATATGGTACTTTGTTATAACAGCCTGAACTGACTAAAACAGTGCCCTTACTCCTGGTATATGTAATTGTGCCTGTGATCCCAGTTGAGATATGGAAATCTTTGCACAGGCAGGATAAAAACATATTCCCCACATAGCTCTCATTTATCTGGGCCCAGGTGGAGATAGAAGAAGCAACCTAAAGGCACAGTTGTATAATATGTATAAAATGTATAATAAGACTCTATGGTGCGTCTGGATAAATTTCCCACTCCTTTTTTTTTTTTAACCTTAGTGGCATCCTGATTCAGCATATCAATATCTGGGATGTTTGTCCCTTCTTTGACTGTTCACTGACCTGCATGGGTCTTTCTACTTTTCATATCCAGACATCAAACCTCTCACACATGGACTTACCTCACTCCAGTCTTAGATCCAGAGACAAAGGACCCAGCATCTCATCATTTTGGATGTTCTTCTAGAATTAACTTCTGGAGGAGGAAATGGCAACCCACTCCTGAATTCTCGCCTAAAAAATTCCATGGACAGAGGAGCCCGGTGGGCTACAGTCCATGGGGCCACAGAGTCAGACACGACTTAGTGACTAAATAACAAGTGGTTCACTAAATGTTAGTTATGAAATAACTAAATAACTAAAATTTAGTGAACATACACACACACACATACACACGAGTTAACTTATATTTGTGCTCTTGTCCTAAGAACTAGGTGCTGTCCCTAAAACACTGAGTATTTGCTTTGCTTTTGTTACCAAAAGCCTCTCTGTATACCAGTGCCAAATCAAATCCCAGAGACAGAGTTTTGGGTGAAGTAGAAAAGGATAGCTTTTTTTTTAGCCAGGCAAAGGGAGACACACTGGGCTTTTGCCTCAAAAAAGCTATCTGTCTCAACCCCAGAGAACCTGATGAGGGGTTTTATAGCAGCGGGTTAAGTGTGGAGTCCCTGACAGGATCAGGGTGTGCACAGGCCTTGCACTCCTTTTAGTCTCCTCTCAGGTGATTGCCCTTGATTAGCTACTGTTCTCAAATCTGCCATTTGGAACTCAGGGAAGGTCTTAATGTCTGGAGTCTTGCCTGCAAGAAATGAGGGATAGAGAGGCCTCCATGCCTGGAAGCCCCACAGGGCCAGACTTGGTCTCACTTTCTTACTAATGTTACCTCAGTTCAGTTCAGTTCAGTTCAGTCACTCAGTCATGTCCGACTCTTTGCGACTTCATGAATCGTAGCACGCCAGGCCTCCCTGTCCATCACCAAGTCCTGGAGTTCACTCAGACTTGCGTCCATTGAGTCAGTGATGCCATCCAGCCAGCTCATCCTCTGTCATCCCCTTCTCCTCCTGCCCCCAATCCCTTTCAGCATCAGAGTCTTTTCCAATGAGTCAACTCTTCTCATGAGGTGGCCAAAGTACTGTAGTTTCAGCTTTAGCATCATTCCCTCCAAAGAAATCCCAGGGCTGATCTCCTTCAGAATGGACTGGTTGGATCTCCTTGCAGTCCAAGGGACTCTCAAGAGTCTTCTCCAACACCACACTTCAAAAGCATCAATTCTAGATTATGTTTATTATAATTATAAAATAATATTTTACTCTTCTGGGTGGTCGTGATTCATCACTACCTTTTTATTTTCGTCTTTTAACACCATTTTTTAAAACATCTTCTCACATGTGTCTTATAATCAATGGTATCTTTAGATATTTGTGACATTACTTATACTTGCATGATATCTCTGTTGCCATAAGTAGACTACCACTCCTTGTTTTAGTCAACGGACCATTTAAGACCATTTTAAAATGAAGTGTGAGTTCTAACTTGCCCAATACCCTCAGCTGGCCCTTCCTAGTAAACTCATGAATGTGCTCTGCAATTTGCAGAAAGAGTGCTAATAGGTTAGAAGAAATGACAAAGAGGAGAGTGAAGTATTGAAGACAGGCTTTATCCCCAACCCCCTTCAAATGGGTGAGCAGTGATTCTCAAACTCGTGTATCAGTTCTAAAGACTGAAGAATATTGTAACTCTGTGCTTTCTGGAAGTGTTTCTGGACACAGTTTTTTTTTAATTTGTTTGTTTTCCAACAACTTGAAAACTCAAAAGGGACATTTGGTTAGGTTATATACTGTACATCAATCTATGCATAAAATGGCAGCTTGCTTGTCTTCTTGAGCCACTGTCTAAAATTTTTTTCTGTTTTTATATAAAAGTTTTGTGCTGATTTGTTCATAGATGGTCAGTTTTATACACAGACTAAGCAATACAGCACTTTGCCAAAAATGAGTGTAGCATTGCTTAAACATTGTTTATTAACACCAGTTCTTTGTAATTTGCTTCAGAAGTATATTTTGCACTATCTGGAGTTACAGTTTTTAATCTGTCAGTAAATAAAATGTCATTTACCTTCAAAAAAAAAAAAAAACAAAAATCAGAAGGATTTGTTAAACACAATGCCGAACTTCAACTCAGAATTTCTGTTATAGTAGATCTGGTGTTGGGCCCAAGAATGTTTATTTCTGCAAGTTTCTAGATAATCCTTATGTGATTGGTTAAGGATCTTCAGAATCAGTGTCCTACAGCAGGGTCCCCAACCTTTTTGGCATCATGGACCAGTTTTATGGAAGACATTTTTTCCATGGAAGGAGTAGGTGCGTGGTAAATGGTTTCAACATGATTCAAGCTCATTACATTTACTGTGCACTTTATTTCTATTATTGTTATGTCAGCAGCACCTCAAATCGTCAGGCATTAGACTCCACAGGTTGGAGACCTTTGTCTTAGAGAACGACCAAAAATGAAAATATTTCTCCATCTGCTGACTATGAAGACAGCTGGGCACTGAGCTACCTTCCAGATTCAGTTCTCTGGAACTTTCAACCAAAGCTTCCTATTTCTTGGGTTATAGAGATGTGTCTTCAACCTCTTCTGTGGATTTTCTTCTTTTCTTCCCCAGCCTGTAGCCATTTCTTCAATCCATCCTCATAGAAACAGAGGAGGCTCTGTAAATAGTCTTCAAATCCCAAATGATATTTGCCCCTTTTTGCTTCTCTTTCCACAGGGGTTATTCACAAGCCTTAATGTGCATGGGTTGCAGAGGAGTGGGGCATCTGGAGGGGTGGGTGAATAGGCCTTCGGGATTCATTGGAGAGAGTCCAGTGAGCTGATGAGAGGATTTAGTATGAAAGCCTACAACAGAAAATAATATTTTATACTTTCATACTGGTACATGTCCTTGCCTGCTTAATCCTACTTTTTTGTTTTGGGTTTTCCTCCCCTAGAATTGAGGGACTGGAGTTCTATTCCAAAATTTTCCTTCCAAATAGTTAATTTCCACATGCTCCAAAAGCAAAGTGAGGAATATTCTTCCAGCATGTAACCAGAATACATTTTACTCTCACTGATCAGATGCTTGCAAACAAGGGCTTTGCTTTAATTCACACTTGACATGCTTCCCTTGATGTTTGAGCCCCCCAGCTGCTTAGAGCAAGCCAGTCATGCTCTCCCATTTCAGTAAACTCCACGTCGTCCAAAAGTATTCTAGCCTCAACTAGGCACTATTATTGTAGGCTGTTCAATGCAGAGCTGCTTCCTCCCTGTACAGAAAGGAGCTTTCAGAGGGAGGGCAAGGTCAAAACCCAGCATGGTTCTAGGGCTCTGTTGATGCTTGCCTTCTAAGGCCATGATGGTTGTCTCCATTAACATGAATGGAGCCCACTCACTGATCCCTCGCAAAAGGCATGTTGGATACTGTTATGACCTTTAGCAGGGCTGCCTCAGTACTAACTGGAGATGGTAATCTTGATCAGGCACGCATGCTAAGTCACTTCAGTTGTGTCCAACTCTTTGAGACCCTATGGACCATAGCACACTAGATTTCTCTGTCTTTGGGATTTCCTAGGCAAGAATACTGCAGTGGGTAGCCATTCCCTTCTCCAACCCAGCGATCAAACCCAAGTCTCCTGTAATGAAGCAGATTCATTACCATCTGAGTCACCAGGAAAGACCCTGATTAGACATATTTGGGCTTTTACCATCTATCCAGTTCTCCCTGCCTGCCAACCAATGAATGTTCTACCCTTTAGAGCTCTATAGCTCAACTATTTAGGTCTCCTTACCATCCTGGGCAGATTTTTTTGTTAATCACAAACAAATAAAATTCTCCCAACTAACCAGTATCTGGTGATAGGTAGCCTGGGAATTTTTACCTTGCACACATAAGGTAAGCTTTGCTTTCTTCCACCTCACTTTATCACTCTGCCTTCTGTCTGTAGTCCTTCCCTATTGCCTAACAGTTCCAGCGGGATCTGGGGTTCTGCTGAACAGCAAATACCAGGGGAGATGCAGCCATATATTCAAAATCACCCCCAAGCTTGGGAGAAAATTCATCCTTTGTCTTCATTACCAAGATTAACCAGGAGGAGGCCATGGACAACATTCTACATCTCCCTTCTGTCCTCAACTCTAAATCCTCCAACATCCCAGATGCATGTGTATAGACCATGGAGTTGAGAGTGGAGAAAGGTTGGGGTGATAGATTGGGAGAACTGACATACCTTACTTTGCAGGAAGCTGCGGCGGGGTGTCTGGCTATGAAGGAAATTTCTCTGAAATTCAGAAGTGAAATCATGTAAATATATCTGTTCTCCACTGCATTTTTTTTCTATATGTGAGTGAGAGATGCCAGTAGGTAGCTTGAAGAAATAAGAAGGGGGTATTCACTGATCTTTCATACTATTTTGTTGCAGACTTCTTTCTACAGAAGCACATTCCTCAACTAAAGGTTCTTCCAAATCCACAACTTGAATGGTTGAGAACCTGCATCTAAGCCAAAGTGAGTTAAGATAACTCCTTAGCCCAACATGTGTTGAGTACTCCTAAATCCTAGACTCATGTAAGGTGCTAACTGCTTGCATGTATGAATGCTAAGTCGCTTCAATCGTGTCCAGCTCTGTGCAACCCTATGGACTGTAGCCTGCCACACTCCTCTGTCCAAGGGATTCTACAGGCAAGAATTCTGGAGTGGAATGCCATGCCCTTTTCCAGGGGATCTTCCCAACCCCAGGAGGGAACCTGTGTCTCTTACATCTACTACATTAGCAGGCAGGTTCTTTACCATACTGACTAGATAATAAATATGTGGGTGTATGTAACAGGAATGTTGAGATGGGGAGGAGGGTCAAGAAATATTTCTTAGAGGGGTCTGGATGTCAAACAATGAGGACCAGATGACCAGTGCACCAAGAGGCCACACAGATTCAGGCCTTTGTATGACCTCAAATGTCCTACATGATAAATGTCCTATGTACTGTAGTTGTAAGACCGCATTTTGCTTATCTGTAGCTATGTTTGTTTCTATTTAAAACATAAACACCATAAGGGCAAAGCTTGTACTTTGCCTGTTACCAAGGACTCATGCCTCACAGGGAACACATCAGATACTTTATAAGAACTGATAATTTATTGAAGTATTGTTGTTAGGATGCTAAGTGACATTCCCCAAATTATTAAACCTTAAGAATTATTTGACATAAACAAATGTAATCATTCTTTAACTACTGGTATAAAATTGCACTCATATCAATCACTTACAGTTGAAATTAAAATGCAATCTCTCTCATAATAATATTAGAAGAAAATTAATGGTTTTGCATTAATGAGCTTCCAGGGTTATTACTTAATAAATTACTGTTAGTTATAAGAAATATTTTAGAAGACTCTAGCTGTTAGATATTTTGTATTCTAGGGATATCAATGTTATTTTGACTTCTTACAAATTACAACTTGAAAATAACTTAAAGAATTATGAAGATTCAGAATGCTGGCTCTGGTGATCTGATGCTTTTATGATTATGTCACATCTATCACAAATAAATAATGGCTGTTGTATTGTTGTATCTTGTTAAATTGTATGAAGATTTAATTTATGGCCAGTGTTGATAACATCGTATATGAACCATGTTCTTTGCATCGATGGTTTTATAACCCAGACTCATATTGGCTAGTAGGTTAAAGCTCTGTGAGAGTTTCTATTATAAATTTTCAAAGGCATCTTGTTCTCTGGATTGAATTTTAGTAGCAAATTCTAAGACCACAACTGTTTTACTTATGAAAAGAAATTATTTTACCCTGGTTAAAAGATGCAGAGTTACAAAAGAAGTTGGTACGTCTCTATTTTTGGCATTATTAACAGATAATGTCTTTTGCAACACCATGTATTACAAATATGAGCAAAAAATTCTGAAATCCAGAGAGGGCTAAGCTCTGTCCAGCAACCTGACCCCTTGGAGCCTCCCTTCCTCACTTGTCAGTGATATAAAAGTTTGGAGAGAGAGGTGTCTGAAATCATTCTATTTATCTCTATCTATCTATCATCTACCCATACTCTCTCAGTTATGTCACCAGTCATCTTGATCTAATGTATTTAGAGTGGGAAAAATAGACTAAAGAAACACAGAAGTAAGAAGAACATGCCACATTCCATCCTCCCACAGAAGTGCTACTTTTTATTAAGCTAGCGTAGGCCATTAGAATTCATTCCTTTCTTCAAGCTCACCTGGAAGAGCATTCTGGAACAGCTCATGTATTGTTTAAGGATTCTTACAGAAACACATTTAACTTGGCAAAATATATAACCATGTAAATTAGTTACATCAGAGTTATAATATACATACCATAAATAAGAATTAATGTCTATAATACACAAAGATGTTACACTATTATACTTTGGTGTAATTTAGATCCTGGAAGATTAATTTGCATAATAGACTATGACCACTTAAGGAAATGACAATACTATCTAGCCCGGAGTACTTTATCATAAACGCAGACACGTTCACATGGGAGCTAATTTTCTATTTGTCTTCTTTCTGTAAATCAATATTCAAGGAAGCCTAAACTTTCTTAAGCTAAAAATAATGAATTGCTTCAGGGAATGAGATTCCACACATTCCAATGTTCCCCAGTAACAAGACAGGAAAATCTTTATTGTTTATTACCATAGCCAAACACCATATCAAGGACTTAACTGCTCATGTTCTTATGTTAAATACTGTATAATAGAACTTGGACTTAAAAAAAAAAACTTGACTAATATGAACAGGGCATGCATTTAGCATGTATGTGTATAGTAGATATAAATATGTGCAAGTAAGGCATATCTTTCTATATATAAATCAAATAAGTAATTGTAGTTCATGAAGAGGAAGTGAATTTCAAGTTTGGCTGAATAGGAGGTGATCATAAATCTCTCAGGCTATTGTAGCTTGCACCAATTTTATCTGATTTTTATCAGTTCTGTGACAAGAAAACTGGTTATAACCATAGTCTGACAGCCCTTTTTCTATTGAATGACTATTACATTTCTTTTTCTATTGAATGACTATTACACTTCCCCTCATCTTTATTTTCTGTAAACAGAATGAACTTCATTCTTTCAATATTTCTTTCAGGTATGATATTCAATTACAGATCTTTGAAGCTCCCCTGTATCCTCTACAGCCCTCATTAGTTTGTCATACATATGCTAATAATGTCCTGACTGATTTTTTTCTGACAATCGCTAGACTACTACTCATGAGAAATAAATTTTTAACCATTTTTAAAATAAATTGAAGTATAGTTAGTTTACAATGTTTAGTTTCAGGTATACAGCAAGGGTAATTCAGTTTTATATATGTATGTATGTCTGTATATACACACATATGTATATGTGTATATGTGTGCATATATATACATGTATATTGTTTTTCAGATTATTTTCCATTTTAGGATATTAAAAGGTATTGAATAGAGTTCCCTGTGCTATGCAGCAGGATTTTGTTGTTTATCTATTTTATGTATAGGAGAAGGCAATGGCACCTGACTCCAGTACTCTTGCTGGAAAATCCCATGGACGGAGGAGCCTGGTAGGCTGCAGTCCATGGGGTCACTGAGGGTCAGACACGACTGAGCGACTTTACTTTCACTTTTCACTTTCCTGCATTGGAGAAGGAAATGGCAACCCACTCCAGTGTTCTTGCCTGGAGAATCCCAGGGACAGGGGAGCCTGGTGGGCTGCCGTCTATGGGGTTGCACAGAGTTGGACACGACTGAAGCAACTTAGTAGCAGCAGCAGCAGCAGTGTGTATATGTTAATCCCAAACTTCCCATTTATTTCTCCCACACCCCTGCTATCCCCTTTGGTAAACATAAGTATGTATTTTAATCCATGTAAGATCACATTTACTTTCTACACTGTAGGCATGGCTTCATTGCAGATTCAAAGCAAGCTTGTCGTCCACCCTATCCTACTTTCCTGTCCATCCCACACTGGGTCAAACCTTTGCCTATCGAACTTACACAGTGTCTCTTTTCTCAGGTACGTGTGTGTACTAAGTCGCTTCAGTCATGTCTGACTCTTCGTGACCCCATGGACTATAGCCCACCAGGCTCCTCTGTCCATGGGATTCTCCAGGCAAGAATACTGGAGTGGGTTGCCATGCCTTCCTCCAGGGGATCTTCCCTACCCAGGGATCAAACCTGTGTGTCTTATGTCTCCTGCATTGGCAGGTGGGTTCTTTACCACTAGTGCCACCTGGGAAGTCCCTTATCAGGTATATTATATAGCAAATATGCTATGTGAACGTCTCTGTTAATTCTTCAATTTACTGCATCATTCCATTCTGTATTTATCTTCTGACACGCTAAGAACACTTATTAAGGGCAGCAGTCTTTGGCATATCAGTTACCTGTGAGCTCTCCCTCAGACTGCTCCTGATTAAAACACGGAAAAGTATTAAGCACAGAACAGTGTACTATCATTTCCTTGATGCCCCTCCTTTTTATCATTAATTACTCAGAGATGTTTTACTGCCAAGTTATGTCTGATTCTTGTGAGTTCATGGACTGTAGCCCACCAGGTTTCTTTGTCCGTGGGATTTCCCAGGCAAGAATACTGAAGTGGCTTACAAACCAGAGACATTTTATAGGGTAGGATCCTAAAACTGGTTATGTATCTAATGAATGATGGTGTTGTCTCATCTTGATATACGTAGCCATGCCACATGAGACTAAAACAGTCTTTGCAGTTGTGAGGATAGATTGAGTCTCTGATTTCCCATAAATCTCTTCAGTCTGTCATTGAATTTCTAACTGGAAAAAGACTTGCTGATAATAAAATCTAAGACCTTCAGTAAGGGAGGAGGCTTGTTACTGATTCTCATTCCAAGGCATGTTGGCTCCACCCATGCCTCCTTTTGACTTTCTCTTAAGGGATGAGTTGCTCATCTTACCCAGACTATCCTGAACCCAGGATATTTACTGGACTAGGTTTTGCTGCTGCTGCCATGCTGTGCTATGTTGTGTCCAACTCTTTGAGACTCCATGAACTGTAGCCCATCAGGCTCCTCTGTCCTTGGAATTTTCCAGGCAAGAATACTGGAGTGGGTAGCCATTTCCTATGCCAGGGGAATCTTCCTGACCCAGTGACAGTGTCGACCGTCCCACTTAAAAGGCAGAGACTCTGGCCCCACTCTCCTCCCTGTAACTCCCTATGTTCACACAGGAGCAGACCTAGGCAGGACTGCCTCCTCAAGGCAACTCCAAGTGGGTTTTGTTTCCTCTCTTTTTCTTCCCCAACCTTTAACTGCAACCTTTGGCCTTCAATCTTCTACCTTTAAAGGGACCAGCAGAGCCATTTTTCCTTCTCTGAGCCTCTGGGCATACCTGGGATTGCTGGTTCTAAAATTTATATAAAAGGGGGAAATGGAGAGCTCTTCTTTGGAATCAAGTCAAAATTACATACTCCAGGATAGCTTACCAAGGAGACCCTATGTTGATGCATTGGGTGCTGGTTTAGGTAATAAGAAAGTGCCACTGTGATTCCTATTTTTTTGAAACTGTTCCTTGTGTGTGTGGTATCCTAGGAGCTAGCCACAGGAAAGAAAGGTCAAAGCAGATTACAAATGCTTCAGGGTTCTTAGTGAAGTAAAGTAGCTCAGTCGTGTCCGACTCTTTGCGACACCATGGCCTGTAGCCCACCAGGCTCCTCCATCCATAGGATTCTCCAGGCAAGAATACTGGAGTGGGTTGCCATTTCCTTCTCCAGGGAATCTTCCCAACCCAGGGATCGAACCCGGGTCTCCTGCATTGCAGGCAGGTGCCTTAACCTCTGAGCCACCCGGGAAGCTTGTAAATAAACTTCACCATGCGGCTGCGAGCCGGTGCACTAAGCGCGGGTGCCTGCGAGCGCGGCTGAGAGGAGTTACCCCACGTCCGAGGTCAGGGGCAGCGGCCGAGAGTGCCAGGCTTGATGGCACAGGAACGGCCAAGAGGAGCTACCCAAGTCTGAGGTCAGGGGCGGCGGCCGCGAGGAGCTATCAAGTGTCCGAGGCCAGGGGCTGCCGGGAGAAGCCACCTCCTGCCCGAGGCCAGGGGCAGTGGCCCTGAGGAGTGACTCCCCGCTGGAGGCCAGGGGCAGCACCCAAGGCCAGGGGCGGTGGCTGGGAGGAGCAACCCAAAGAGCGGTGGCTGCTCAGGCATAGGAGGGCCTAGAGGAGCTATCCCACGTTGAAGGTCAGGAAGGGCAGCGGTAAGAAGATACCCCTCGTCCCAGGTAAGGAGCAGTGGCTGCAGTTTGCTGGAGCAGCCTTGAAGAGATACCCCACGCCCAAGGTAAGAGAAATCCAAGTAAGATGGTAGGTGTTACAAGAGGGCATCAGAGGGCAGACACACTGAAACCATACTCACAGAAAACTAGTCAAACTAATCACACTAGGACCACAGCCTTGTCTAACTCAAACGAAGCCATGCCCATGGGGCAACCGAAGATGGGCGGGTCATGGTGGAGAGGTTTGACAGAATGTGGTCCACTGGAGAATGGAATGGCAAATAACTTTAGTATTCTTGCCTTGAGAACCCCATGAACAGTATGAAAAGGCAAAATGATAGGATACTGAAAGAGGAACTCCCCAGGTCGGTAGGTGCCCAATATGCTACTGGAGATCAATGGAGAAATAACTCCAGAAAGAATGAAGGGATGGAGCCAAAGCAAAACAATACCCAGTTGTGGATGTGACTGGTGATAGAAGCAAGGTCTGATGCTGTAAAGAGCAATATTGCATAGGAACCTGGAATGTCAGGTCGATGAATCAAGGCAAATTGGAAGTGGTCAAACAAGAAATGGCAAGAGTGAACCTCGACATTCTAGGAATCAGCAAACTAAAATGGACTGGAATGGGTGAATTTAACTCAGCTGACCATTGTATCTACTACTGTGGGCAGGAATCGCTCAGAAGAAATGGAGTAGCCATCATGGTCAACAAAAGAGTCCGAAATGCAGTACTTGGATGCAATCTCAAAAACGACAGAATGATCTCTGTTTGTCTCCAAGGCAAATCATTCAATATCACAGTTATCCAAGTCTATGCCCCAACCAGTAATGCTGAAGAAGCTGAAGTTGAATGGTTTTATGAAGACCTACAAGACCTCTTAGAACTAACACCTAAAAAAGATGTCCTTTTCATTATAGGGGACTGGAATGCAAAAGTAGGAAGTCAAGAAACACCTGGAGTAACAGGCAAATTTGGCCTGGGAAGGCAGAATGAAGCAGGGCAAAGACTAATAGAGTTTTGCCAAGAAAATGCACTGGTCATAGCAAACACCCTCTTCCAACAACACAAGAGAAGACATTACATGTGGACATCACCAGATGGTCAACACCGAAATCAGATTGATTATATTCTTTGCAGCCAAAGATGGAGAAGGTCTATACAGTCAGCAAAAACAAGACCAGGAGCTGACTGTGGCTCAGACCATGAACTCCTTATCACCAAATTCAGACTTAAATTGAAGAAAGTAGGGAAAGCCACTAGACCATTCAGGTATGACCTAAATCAAACCCTTATGATTATACAGTGGAAGTGAGAAATACATTTAAGGGCCTAGATCTGATAGATAGAGTGCCTGATGAACTATGGAATGAGGTTCGTGACATTGTACAGGAGACAGGGATCAAGACCATCCCCATGGAAAAGAAATGCAAAAAAGCAAAATGGCTGTCTGGGGAGACCTTACAAATAGCTGTGAAAAGAAGAGAGGCGAAAAGCAAAGGAGAAAAGGAAAGATATAAGCATCTGAATGCAGAGTTCCAAAGAACAGCAAGAAGAGATAAGAAAGCCTTCTTCAGCGATCAATGCAAAGAAATAGAGGAAAACAACAGAATGGGAAAGTCTAGAGATCTCTTTAAGAAAATTAGAGATATCAAGGGAATATTTCATGAAAAGATGGGCTCGATAAAGGACAGAAATGGTCTGGACCTAACAGAAGCAGAAGATATTAAGGAGAGGTGGCAAGAATACACAGAAGAACTGTACAAAAAAGATCTTCATGACCAAGATAATCATGATGGTGTGATCACTCATCTAGAGCCAGACATCCTGGAATGTGAAGTCAAGTGGGCCTTAGAAAGCATCGTTACGAACAAAGCTAGTGGAGGTGATGAAATTCCAGTTGAGCTGGAAAGCAAAGCTAGTGGAGGTGATGAAATTCCAGTTGAGCTGTTTCAAATCCTGAAAGATGATGCTGTGAAAGTGCTGCCCTCAATATACCAGCGAATTTGGAAAACTCAGCAGTGGCCACAGGACTGGAAAAGGTCAGTTTTCATTCCAATCCCAAAGAAAGGCAATGCCAAAGAATGCTCAAACTACCGCACAATTGCACTCATCTCACATGCTAGTAAAGTAATGCTCAAAATTCTCCAAGCCAGGCTTCAGTAATACGTGAACCGTGAACTTCCAGATGTTCAAGCTGGTTTTAGAAAAGGCAGAGGAACCAGAGATCAAATTGCCAACATCTGCTGGATCATGGAAAAACCAAGAGAGTTCCAGAAAAACATCTATTTCTGCTTTCTTGACTATGCCAAAGCCTTTGACTGTGTGGATCACAATCAACTGTGGAAAATTCTGAAAGAGATGGGAATACCGGACAACCTGACCTGCCTCTTGAGAAACCTGTATGCAGGTCAGGAAGCAACAGTTAGAACTGGACATGGAACAACAGACTGGTTCCAAATAGGAAAAGGAGTCCGTCAAGGCTGTATATTGTCACCCTGCTTATTTAACTTCTATGCAGAGTACATTATGAGAAATGCTGGATTGGAAGAAATACAAGCTGGAATCAAGATTGCTGGGAGAAATATCAATAACCTCAGATATGCAGATGACACCACCCTTATGGCAGAAAGTGAAGAGGAACTAAAAAGCCTCTTGATGAAAGTGAAAGAGGACAGTGAAAAAGTTGGCCTAAAGCTCAACATTCAGAAAATGAAGATCATGGTATCCGGTCCCATCACTTCATGGGAAATAGATGGGGAACCAGTGGAAACAGTGTCAGACTTTATATTTTGGGGCTCCAAAATCACTGCAGATGATGATTACAGCCATGAAATTAAAAGATGCTTATTCCTTGGAAGAAAAGTTATGACCAACCTAGATAGTATATTCAAAAGCAGAGACATTACTTTGCTGACTAACGTCCGTCTAGTCAAGGCTACGGTTTTTCCTGTGGTCATGTATGAATGTGAGAGTTGGACTGTGAAGAAGGCTGAGCGCCAAAGAATTGATGCTTTTGAACTGTGGTGTTGGAGAAGACTCTTGAGAGTCCCTTGGACTGCAGGGAGATCCAACCAGTCCATTCTGAAGGAGATCAACCCTGGGATTCCTTTGAAAGGAATGATGCTAAAGCTGAAACTCCTGTACTTTAGCCACCTCATGAGAAGAGTTGACTGATTGGAAAGGACTCTGATGCTGGGAGGGATTGGGGGCAGGAGGAGCAGGGGATGACAGAGGATGAGATGGCTGGATGGCATCACTGACTCGATGAACGTGAGTCTGAGTGACCTCCAGGACTTGGTGATGGACAGGGAGGCCTGGCGTGCTGCGATTGATGGGGTCACAAAGAGTCGGACACGACTGAGTGACTGAACTGAACTGATGGTGTTTAATCTGTTAGTCGCTCAGCTGTGCCTGACTCTTTGTGACCCCATGGACTTGTGCCCACCAGGCTCCTTGCTATATGTAATTTTCCAGGCAAGGATACTGGAGTGGTTATCGATATCCAAAAAGGAGCTGAGTGGACATTTTCATTGGGAAGTGATTTTCAGATAAGGGGATAGTGTGAAAACTTTTATCTGGTATAGTCCATTTGACTCTTTAGCAAGAAAAAAAGATGTTTATTTTGCAGTTAAATAGGCTTTTCCAAGAGCTTAAAGTATCCAGTAGCTGAGTGGCCAAGGATCTGGTTCTGGTTAAGTATGGGAATTTCTTTCTTGGGAAAAAGTTTTGTGCTGGTAGTTGTTTTTCCTAGGAAGAATTTTCAGGGAAGAATTTTAGAGGTTTTTTTGGTTTTGTTCCCCAAATGCTCATTTTCTACTCAGAAATGGAGGAGCAGGAAATTCAGCATACACAGAAAGACTCGTCAGATCTGTCTGTGCATTTGTCTGGCTATGAAGGCACCAAAAAAAGAGACAATACAAGGTGTGTTGGGGGTTGGGGACAGATACTGTTCCTTCTTTTGCCATTCTGGTCTTGTACTTTTCAGTGTGCAGATATTTTGCCTTCGTGCTAAAATTTATTCTTAAGTGTTATTGTTTTTGATATTATTGTGAGTGGATAGTTTTCTTTATTTCTTTTTTAGAGGTTTTGGGGTTAATGTATAGAAATGCAACTGATTTCTGTTTATTGATTTTGTATCCATCAGTCTCACTGAATTGTTGATTAGCATGAGTTTTTTGATACAGTCTTTAGAAAATCCTATGGACAGAGGAACCTGCCAGGTTACAGTCCATGGGTTCACAAGGAGTCGGACACGACGGAGTGACTTCACTTTCATTAGAAATTTCTATATTTAAGATTGTATAATTTGTTAACAAATATAATTTTGCTCTTTCCTTTTCAATTTGAATGCCTTTTATATCTTTTTCTTGCCTGATTTGTTCTGACTAGGACTACCAGAATAAGAGTAGACTAAGAGTAGTGAGAGTGGGCACCCTTGTCTCATTCCTTATCTTAGAGGAAAAAAGGTTCAGCTTTTCACTATTGAGTAAGATATTAGCTATAGGCTTGTCATATATGACCTTTCTCATGCTGAGATATGTTCTTTCTATACCCAATTTGTTAAACATTTTATTATGAATATATTGCATTTTGTCAAATACCTTTTATCACCATACTGAAATGATCATATGATTTTTATATATCAGTCTATTAATTTGTTGATTTGTATGTTAAACATCCTTGCATCCCAGGGATAAATCCCACTTGATCCTGGTGTATAATCTTTTCAATGTGCTATTGAATCCAGTTTACTAATATTTTAGAATATTATTGAGAATATATATTATTTAGAATATATTGCTGAGAATTCTCAAATATATATTCCTTCAGTACATTGGGCTGTGGCTTTCTTTTCTCAGTTTTTGAAAGCTAGAGTCCTCACGGTGGGAGAAGAAAGATACATACACTGAATGAGGGAAATTAGTTTAGAAACTTGTGATGTTAGATTAAAATTATAATTATCATTATATCTATGTACATGATATATGTATTCATAGATTAAAATACATATAAACACACATATATTATATGTGTATATTAATATATATATATAATCTGTTTCCCTTACTAGGTCAGCTGAAAAGCCGTAAAAGCAAGGACATTCCAGTAAAAACAAACATCCCTAGATCTTTAAACATCTAGACTTTTGTTTCTGAATACCAGTTCACACTAGACATAGCTTGTTTGGGACTGGACCATGGAAGGGAAAATAAGCGCCTAGAAAATCTTGTGCTATAAAGTAAGGAAGTACATAAAAAAATAAAGCAATTGCTTCAAAGGAAATAGAGGCCCAACTTAAAAGGGCCCCCACTGGTAAATTAAAGGACAATTTTTAAAACAAGATTTTAAATTAAACTAATTTTTTGAGAGATTTATGAGGAGGAAGATATCAGAAAATCAAAAACATAAGGTTTACACTGAGAGGCTAGGAAACATTTATACCATAACGAAGAGTTTTTATTCTCAGAAACCAAAAGTTCATTTTAAACAACATAGGAAAATTACTCTCTAACCCTGAAGACAAACAGTCTTAGTTCATCTCTTGAAATGTGACACAAGTTAATTAAGGCCTGGTCATCAAATTAAAGATGGCCCCATACCCCTCCCTCCACCCAACTTATGATGAAATAATATCCAATTTATCATCAATCCTTGGTGAGACTTTAATCTTTTAACCTCTGTTTCTGTGTTCCTGCTTCCTCCGGTGTAAAAACTTCTCCCTCCTTCTTATTCATCATTCAGGGATCAGTTTGAAAACAACCTCCTCCACTCTACCCACTCTATTCAAATTTATATAATGACTTCCTCCTGCATGTTCCTATACAACTATGCACACACCTCTGTTCTATTTACACCATGTGTGTTCTTTTCATAGCGCTATCCTTCAGTAACTTCTAAACTGTTCTAGGAAAGGAACCATGCCTCATTAATATTTATATGTATGAACTACCTTCCACCTCTTCCATTACTCTTAGCAGCTAGTTCATTGTTTTACATGCAGTGAATGTACAACAAATACTGTTGATTTAACCTGAACAACTTGTGAACAAAGAGTTAGATGGAGATTCTGAACTGTTCCTAGTATGTGCATTTCTGGGCTAAACCCAACATGAAATTCAGTAATTTTAACAGGGATAAATGTAAAATCCAGGAGGAGAATGAGGGAAAGAATATTTGCTAAGTGTTCATTTTGTGCCAAGTACTTTCACAAGAATGGCTTAATAGATCAGAGATGTTAGGACAAGCTAAGTGATAACTCAGTGGGTTACAAGTGATATGGCTGGGATTTGAGCCCAGGCCAGCCTGACCCTAGAGCCAGAGCTCTTTCACTGTAATCTGTCTACATAATAGCTCATTTAGAAAAGAACTTAGGGGTATAGTAGAGGCTTAAGAGTAGGAATTAATGGTATAAATTAATTTGTTTATTAAAAGCAATGTAAAATCCAAATCATAGGACGAGAGGGTCCCATTTATGTTTAGGCTGTTGGTGCTGGTTGGACCAGGTTTTGAGCACTGTTTTCCTGCTGCCCTCTAAAAGTACTTGCCCAATAAAATGCATCTGGAGGAAGGATCCAGAACGGGATGGATATCAAATGATAATATACAAAGAACTGTTAAAAGTTGGAAAATACTTATTTCATAGAGGAATAGAATAAGAAAATACCAGAGTGTTGCATTCACAATATGGAAACAAAACTAGGATAGGGACAAAGAAGAAATACAGAGAGGCTTGGCATGGAAACCTCCTTTCCATACAATATTTACATTTCTAACTAACTCCTCCACATAGCTGAAATACAGGAGGGGCGGCTATCTGCAATGCGCATGGAAAGAGAGACTCCTGAATCAAGGAACTGCAACGTATGATCTTCAAGAAAAAGATGAATCAATTATGAAAGTTGTGAAAAAATTAACTTAGTATATGTGTGTGTGTGCTGCAGTCCATGGGATTGCAAAGAACTGGACATGACTAAGCAACTGAGCATGCATGCCCACATGTATATACACACACAAAGGTATAAATGCATATATCCATCCTCTCTCTGTATATATGCATGTGTGTATATATATATATATACAGACACACACACATATATATATGTATATGTATATATGTATATATGTTGCTGCTACTGCTGTTAAGTCTCTTCTGTCGTGTCCAGCTCTGTGCGACTCCATAGACGGCAGCCCTCCAGGCTCCCCCGTCCCTGGGATTCTCCAGGCAAGAACACTGGAATGGGTTGCCATTTCCTTCTCCAATGCATGAAAGTGAAAAGTGAAGGAGAAGTTGCTCAGTCTTGTCTGACTCTTAGCAACCCCATGGACTGCAGCCCACCAGGCTCCTCCGTCCATGGGATTTTCCACGCAAGAGTACTGGAGTGGAGTGCCATTGCCTTCTCCATATATATATATACACATATATTTATATTTATATATGTGTATGTGTGTATTATAGTCATTTACTTAGGGTGCTCAGAATTAAGCTTAACAGGAGAGGAAAGAGATGCAAGGAATATTTTAAAATATTAGCAGATAATTTTCTCTTATGAATGAGTCCATACATTATTGTGTCCCAAGGATTTTCCCTAGTTATGGCATCTAAAGTACACTGCGTCACAGAGGAATGCAGATGGCAAAGGAATAAAATTCCTGGTTTTGGAATATACAAAACGTAGGATTCAAGGCAAGACAAAAACATTTGGGAGACTACACAATGAAGCAGTGGACTTCCCTAGTGGCTCAGTGGGTAAAGAATCTACCTGCAAAGCAAAAGATTCAGGAGATGTGGGTTCAATCCCTGGGCCCAGAAGATCCCCTAAAGGAGGGTATGCAACCCACTCCAGTATTCTTACCTGGAGAATCCCATGGACAGAGGGGCTTGAAGGGCTACAATCCTTAGGGTCACAAAGAGTGGACATGACTGTAGTAACAGAGCATGTGCACACACATAATGAAATAATAATTATTTTAACCTCTTCTGAAACTAGGTAAAATGTGTTTGGGATAAGGGGGAAAGTTAGAGGGAGTCACCCCAAAATCACAGAAAGATGAGAAATTGGCAGGCATCTGTCTCCTGACCTGCTGCCCTGAGAAGACGAGGGAGCCCCAGGTGGATGTGAGACTTGGAACACATAGAACTATAGATAGTGCCTCAGTTCCCATCCTAGTTCTGGAGGGAAGAAAAATGTCTGTTTCATGTGCTCAGGCAGCATGCAATTTCACAGTACCTAGTAGAATATTTCTTGCAAGACTGAGAGCACTGCAGACCTAACACAGGCAGCAGAAGGTCAGGAGAGGCCTCAAGTGGGAACGACCTAGAGTTGGAGACCAAGCTGGAAAGAGAATAATTGATGACACTTAGGACCAGATCAGAGAAGGAAATGGCAACCCACTCCAGTATTCTTGCCTAGAGAATTCCATGAAGAGAGGAGCCTGGAGGGCTAAGGTCCATGGAGTCACAAAGAGTCACACACGACTGAGTGACTAACACATTAGGACCAGATACCTTCCAGTATCGTGTGGGAGCTGGTTCACATTGGCATGTGGGAGCCAAACTGTGTATATTTCTTCTTAGCTGAACGTCTTCAGGGATGGGAGTAATATAAAATGGCCTTTGTAGGAATGTTTACACTTTCAGTTCAGTTCAGTCGTTCGGTCATGGCCGTAGCACACCAGGCCTCCCTGTCCATCACCAACTCCCAGAGTTCACTCAGACTCACCTTCATCGAGTCAGTGATGCCATCCAGCATCTCATCCTCTGTCGTCCCCTTCTCCTCCTGCCCCCAATCCCTCCCAGCATCAGAGTCTTTTCCAATGAGTCAGCTCTTTGCATCAGGGGGCCAAAGTACTGGAGTTTCAGCTTTAGCATCATTCCTTCCAAAGAACACCCAGGACTGATCTCCTTTAGAATGGACTGGTTGGATCTCCTTGCAGTCCATGGGACTCTCAAGAATCTTCTCCAACACCACTGTTCAAAAGCATCAATTCTTCAGTGCTCAGCTTTCTTCACAGTCCAACTCTCACATCCATACACAACTACTGGAAAAACCATAGCCTTGACTAGACCTACCTTTGTTGCCAAAGTAATGTCTCTGCTTTTGGATATGTTATCTAAGTTGGTCATAACTTTCCTTCCAAGGGGTAAGGTCTTTAAATATCATGGCTGCAATCAACATCTGCAGTGATTTTGGAGCCCCAAAAAATAAAGTCTGACACTGTTTCCACTGTTTCACCATCTATTTCCCCTGAAATGATGGGACCAGATGCTATGATCTTAGTTTTCTGAATGTTGAGCTTTAAGCCAACTTTTTCACTCTCCTCTTTCACTTTCATCAAGAAGCTTTTAAGTTCCTCTCCACTTTCTGCCATAAAGGTGATGTCATCTGCATATCTGAGGTTATTGATATTTATCCCAGCAATCTTGATTCCAGCTTGTGCTTCTTCCAGCCCAGCGTTTCTCATGATGTACTCTGCATAGAAGTTGAATAATCAGGGTGACAATATACAGCCTTGATGTACTCCTTTTCCTATTTGGAACCAGTCTGTTGTTCCATGTCCAGTTCTAACTGTTGCTTCCTGACCTGCATACAGGTTTCTCAAGAGGCAGGTCAGGTGGTCTGGTATTCCCATCTCTTAAAGAATTTTCCACATTTGATTGTGATCCACACAGTCAAAGGCTTTGGCATAGTCAAGAAAACAGAAATAGATGTTTTTCTGGAACTCTCTTGGTTTTTCCATGATCCAGCAGATGTTGGCAATTTGATCTCTGGTTCCTCTGCCTTTTCTAAAACCAGCTTGAACATCTGGAAGTTCACAGTTCATGTATTGCTGAAACCTGGCTTGGAGAATTTTGAGCATTACTTTACTAGCATGTGAGATGAGTGCAATTGTGCGGTAGTTTGAGCATTCTTTGGCATTGCCTTTCTTTGGGATTGGAATGCAAACTGACCTTTTCCAGTCCTGTGGCCACTGCTGAGTGTTCCAAATTTGCTGGTATATTGAGTGCAGCACTTGCACAGCATCATCTTTCAGGATTTGAAATAGCTCAACTGGAATTCCGTCACCTCCACTAGCTTTGTTCATAGTGATGCTTTCTAAGGCCCACTTGACTTCACATTCCAAGATGTCTGGCTCTAGGTGAGTGATCACACCATCATGATTATCTTAGTCATAAAGATGTTTTTTGTACAGTTCTTCTATGTATTCTTGCCACCTCTTCTTCTGTTAGGTCCATACCATTTCTGTCCTTTATCGAGCCCATCTTTACATGAAATTTTCCCTTGGTATCTCTAATTTTCTTGAAGAGATCTCTAGTCTTCCCATTCTGTTGTTTTCCTCTATTTCTTTGCATTGATCACTGAAGAAGGCTTTCTTATCTCTTCTTGCTATTCTCTGGAACTCTGCATTCAGATGCTTATATCTTTCCTTTTCTCCTTTGCTTTTCGCTTCTCTTCTTCTCACAGCTATTTGTAAGTCTTCCTCACACAGCCATTTTGCTTTTTTGCATTTCTTTTCCATGGGGATGGTCTTGATCCCTGTCTCCTGTACAATGTCACGAACCTCACTCCATAGTTCATCAGGCACTCTATCTATCAGATCTAGGCCCTTAAATCTATTTCTCACTTCCACTGTATAATCATAAGGGATTTGATTTAGGTCATACCTGAATGGTCTAGTGGTTTTCCCTACTTTCTTCAATTTAAGTCTGAATTTGGTAATAAGAAGCTCATGATCTGAGCCACAGTCAGCTCCTGGTCTTGTTTTTGTTGACTGTATAGAGCTTCTCCATCTTTGGCTGCACTTCCATTAACATTCTGAGATACATATAATTCTTATAATCCTAGACTGGGCTTCCCAGGGGGTGTTAGTGGTAAAGAACCTGCCTGCCAATGAAGAAAGTGCAGGTTTTATCCCTAGCTTGGGAAGATCCCCTGAAAGAGGGTATGGCAACCCACTCCAGTATACTTGTCTGGGAAATCCCATGGACAGAGGAGCCTGGCAGGTTATAGACCATAGTGTCACAAAGAGTCAGACACAATGAAGTGACTGAGCATGCATGTATAAGCCTAAACTAAAGTACTATTTAGACAAACAAGTTTTGGTTTTTTTTTTTTTTTTTTAAACAAAGAGAGAGAGCTATTCTAATAATTTATTGACCTTGTAAATTTTATATGAAGTAACTATCTTTCTAAATTTTTAACAAGTATTGTCTATAATGAAAGTGATGTGTTTTCATGGTATTTTCTCCTAAAATATTTATGAAGGAAAAAGTAGAAGAAAGAAGAAGGCTTGAGAGAGCTATTCAAAGCAACCGAAGGGACATAATTACAGGAGAATACATCATTCATTTATTCAAAAGGTCTTGCAAGAGGTGATGATTACTAAGATATACTGTTAAACGCAGAAGGGCTGATAAATACTGAAGTTCAAACTCAACCTGAAACTTGGGGTGAAACATTATCATTGTTGCTTCAAGCAACTCAGCTGCACAGGGTCATGCCATCATGAATAAGCAATGATAGTTTTTAAATGGATATAAAATAAAACATTTAAGGAATATCTGTTTCAGGTCCCTGGAGGTAAGGATACATGTAGGAAAATGATAGCTTGCAGATAAATTCTGAGACATCTTGTAAGTTGTAGAAAACTGTTATGTCACTTACAAATTTATTCAACAAATATTTAAAAGGCTACAAAGAAAAAATATATGTTTATTTTCTATCACAGGAACCATAAATAGCTTGAATAGGTTCTGCCCAGCAGAATTTATTCATTAGAATTATGGAAAAAGTCAAAGGCCATCTCAATGTTAGCACGATGAATGCTATTCAATTTATTTTCTTTCCTGAAATTCTACTCAAAAAATTTTTAAGTGATACAGTAAACAGTACAGTTGAGAATCCCTTCCTTATGATACCTTATGCTCCAGACTTTAATGAGAATCTGTCACAATGTGTGTCTTTTTTTTTTTAACTTTTACAAACTTGTTTTTTTTACTGACTCTGAAAGCCAAAAGGGTAAGGACATTTTTTTTTAAGATATTTGGTTGCAACAGGTCTTAGTTGCAGCATGCAATATCTGTAGTTGTGGGGCATGTGAGATACAGTTCCCCAACCAGGAATGGAAACAGGACCCCTGCATTGGCAGCATAGAGTCTTAGCCACTGGACTATCAGGGATGTCCCCATAGGGAAACACTGTATGCAATTTATACAACTAGTACCCAATATAGTTCCAGCATATATCAGGAGTTTAGTGGCTCAGACAGTAAAGAATCCACCTGCAATAGAGAAGACTCAGGTTTGATCCCTGAGTTGGGAAGACCCCCTGGAGAAGGGAATGACAACCCACTCCAGTATTCTTGCCTGGAGAATCCCATGGACAGAGGAGCCTGGTGGCCTACTTACAGTCCATGCGGTCACAAAGAGTCGGAGATGACTGAGTGAATGAATAACACTGACTAGATAAATAGCTATGTGGAGCTGATTTAACTTGAATATTTAATTCTTATTCTTTCTTCCAACTGCTGTGACTATGTGAAGATTCTTAAATGCCCTTTGACACTTCTTGCCCACAATTAAAGGCAGCTCACTCCTTTCATTTCATTCCTGTGAAGAAATCCTTTCATAATACCTTTGTCCATGAGTCATCAGTTTAAGTGCTCCCAGAAGAAAAGAAATTACATAAATTAAATAAATTGTTGTCTTACAGATCTCCTTCCTCCCCTTTTCAGTATTACTGGAATAGCTGAAATATACAACATGATTTTAACAGAATTTTCTAAACAGAAATGTAAGATTCAAAAGAAAACATACCAAGAATCATCAGCAGTTTCATGTGGAATCAACATTTTCTGGGCCCATCAAGTTTCAGTCTACAGGAATTCTTCACTCTACTCATGTTGGTAAGGGATGAGCAGGTGAAGAGAGTTGAATCATCTTTCCCAGAGCTCAAGTGGTGGGCCTTTCTTCAGATGTTTTCAGATTGAAAATGGAGAAGTTCTCATATCTGTGACACATTTTTACTTGCTCCCTGGTTCATTTTTGTAAGTGAAAGTGAAAATCACTCAGTCGTGTCCAGCTCTTTGCAACCCCATGGACTATACAGTCCATGGAATTCTCCAGGCCAGAATACTGGAGTGGGTAGCCTTTCCCTTCTCCAGGGGATTTTTCCAACCCAGGGATCGAACCCAGGTTTGCCGCATTCCAGGTGAATTCTTTACCAGCTGAGCTACCAGGGAAGCCCTTAATGTGGCTATTAGGGCCAAAGAGTGAAATTAACATCAAAGGCAGCAAGGAAACTGTCTGGTTTTTGTCTCTTCTCTATTAATAGGGGTCTGAAATATAAGTTTTCTTTCTCTTTCCAGTCTACCATGGGCTTCCCAGGTAGCGCTAGTGGTAAAGAATCCGCCTGCCAATGCAGGAGATGTAAGAGATGTGGGTTCAGTGCCTGGGTCAGGAAGATCCCCTAGAGGAGGGCATAACAATGCACTCCAGTATTCTTGCTGGAGAATCCCACGGGCAGAGGAGGGCTACAGTCCATAGGATCACAAAGAGTTAGACATGACTAAAATGACTTAGCACAGCCACCATATGATCTTTTTGGCCACCTTCTCTATCTTTGACTCTCATTTGATGGCTGGAGCCTGTGCCAGTCACCTGGGTCTTCTCCTTCTGCTCAGTCCTAGAGCAGCTGTTCCCACTCTTCTCTCCCAACAACCCATCCTGTGTACATGGAATCCTCCTTCTTGCTCCTATCACTGTCCTTGACTGAATGAAGGCAGAAGCTCTGCATAGGTGTCAAGCTTTCAGAGAGCTGCCAATGGCTATCTTCTGCTGGTCTTGAACACTTGCCTTCTTGAAATTCTTCCTGTTAGGCATCTTGCCTGGCCTTGCTTGGGCAGCTCTATCTCAGTCATGCAATACTGAAAATCACATGCATAATTCTCTTCTTACTCCTGTGAAGTAACACTGTCCTTAGATGATTTGAGACAATTTCCCCAATAAGCAAAATGCAGTGGAAGCCAAACCAACTTTTCCACCCAACAATCCCAATTCTGAAATTACATATGTGCTCAATACTATATCTAAACCCCTTCCTTTTCTTCAGTATCTACATTGATTCTTTTCCCTTCTGTAGAACTTACCCTGATCCATTATAAGTGGTATGAAAAATCCCAAAGTCAATTAAGGAAGGTACAATTTGGAAAAAGATGGGGGTATACCGGTGGACGAAAGTTTAAGTGAAGAAGGAAGGAGATGATAAGGGAGGGCCAGCTGATTTCCCGCAATCTGTCTCAAGAGGAGTGCACCAGCTGCCCACGTTCTAAAAAGATAGAGGTAATGGTCAGGCTTCCTGATGGCTTCTCCTGTTTGGACCTTGCGGTTGTGTTTCTGAGAAGAGGTGGAGTTGTGACAAACTGTGCCTCAGTCAGCAGTTTGGGGCCAGCTGCTGGGGCCAGGGAGCAGCTGTTTCCATTAAGGCCACTGACAAAAGGACAGCCAGTCTGTGAGAATCGCTCATTCCCTGAGGAACTGATGATGCCCACGGAGATAGTGGCTGGCATGGACTTGAACCCAACCATGGCAGGTTTCCAAGCTCTGTTCATTCGGAAACAGCCTATTTTTGGCCACTGTCTCTGTTTCACATTTGCCTCCTGAATTGGCATCCCTCTTCCCCATTCCCTGCAAACACTCCATGCAGACAGCATGCCAGACTCCGCAAATCCCCAGAGGGTATGTTTTCCAAGATAGAGGTCTCTGCTGCACTCCCACTGTCCTTCTGTCTACTTTTTATCATCAGAGAAAGAGAAAATCAGGAGAGAAAACAAAAATGCAAGCCTGTTGGCTGCCTGATTTATTTAGCTGTGTAAATTTTCATTTTTTAAGTTTAAACATTTTTTTCATAATTCTAATTGTAATACCTTGTGGAAAGCAGAAAAATAATTCAAAACACTAAAAGAAGCTAGACAGAAACCCTCATACCAGTCATTACATAAAATGTAGGATATATTTATTTAACATATAACAAATATGTAATAGAATACATTGGGCTTTCCAGGTGGCACTAGTGATAAAGAACCCACCTGCCAATGAAGGAGACATAATAGGTGCAGGTTCAATTCCTGTGTTGGGAAGATCCCCTGGAGTAGGAAATGGCAACCCATTCTAGTAGAGAATCCCATAGACAGAGGAGCCTGGCGGGCTACAGTCCGTAGGGTCACAAAGAGTTGGACACGATGGAATCGACTTAGCATGCATGCAATGAAACACATAATACAATTATATTACATATTATTTAACATATAACAAACACAATTTGCCACATAAGGCATAATACTTCAGTGTAATGTGTAGTATTCAACATAAAAACATTGACATGTAATATGCATCAGATATTATAACCTTAAAATCAAGATATGTACTTGACCTGAGTTTAATTGTTCTTTCAGTTAGAATAGCTCATTAATATTTAGAAAAATATTAAAATATTTTTATAAAAATAAAAATATTTAGAAAAAATTGCATGTTGATATTTTGTGGAAACCAATGAAATACTGTCAAGTAATTATCCTTCAATTAAAAATGACTAACTCAAAAAATTTAAAACATTAAGAAAAAAGAATCATTATAAAAAATATTTATAAAAAATTGATGATGTACCCTAGATAAGAAGAAATATGAATGACTATGAGTTTGAGTTTTTATAAAAGTGCTGCATTGTTGAATAAAGTTTTTGTAGTGTTAACAATTGTTCAGTAACTGTCCCATGCCAATAAATAGTCTTCTACCTCATGAATTTTTATAGTTGCCTTGTAATCCATTATATGGATTTATTATGGTTTATTTAACCTATCTCTGCTTAAGAGCATTGTGAATTTTATCAGACCATATGGCTGTAGGTCTTTAGAGAGATGCAAGACACAGAGACAATCTGCTTGCCTCTGAAGCCCAGGGGGTCTGAACAGGCCCCTCAGAGGACATTACCTTTGAAAGATGGCATTTGTGATGGGCAGTTTCCATACTAACAGACCTATGGAGAAGGATGAGCCATCAGCCTGCTTCCACCCATTTTGTTTTTCAGGAAATTTGTGTAACTGTACCCATTTTAGGGAGAAGGTTCAACTCTGTTGGGTAATCTCTCCTTCCTAGCAGTGGAGCCCACCAGAGCTAAAACTTCACAGGATGCTGTACTGTTTTCCTAAAAGAAGCATGTCCCCTTGACACTTGAAATTCCTATTTGATGTACTCTACTGTGGCCTTGGGGTGGCTGAGTCCCCATAGACTCAAACACCTAAGACCATTGAGGAGCAGCCTAAAGAACAGAGAGAAATAAGGAGAGAGAAAAAAATAAACAAGACAAATGGCAGAGTTATCTAAATAAGTTCATGAAATCAGAACTAAATGACTTTTATCAGGGTTGACGTGCTTTTTGTATTGTCATATTGAGAGGGGGGGTAACTTTTACAATGCCAATTGTTAATATTTAATTTGTCATTTTCTAACTTTACTGAATGTCTGCCACCTGCATGGCGATACCTAGTCCCTCCCCCCATTGTTGCTGTTGGGTGGTGGTTGGGGGGATAAAACAGGAAGTTTATGTCTACAACTTTTATATTTGAAGAATCAACACTGTATGTCAGTTAAATGGTTTCTTCCATCTACAACATCAGTTTGCTAGATTGTTAGCTTTTCTTCAAGGGAGAAATCGTAAAAGGCACTTGGCTTTCCTCATCCTTAACAAAGGAACAAATATCTTTTCAAAAGTTAGAACTATGTCGGCACTGGCAGTTTACGAAATAAAATGTACCATAGATGTTTGAAACTGTTCAATCTCAAAGGCATGGGGTGTTATGATTTACCAGTTGAAGACTAGAGCATAAAAAACAGTAAGGTTTCAAGATTCATGTAACCAAAACACCCAGAGTTAATCTTTCAACATGAGATTATAAATTGTGTAGCTTGAGTTAAACAGAGATCTCATGTCAGTTTCAATAATATTAGTCGTCTTCTGTCCAAAATTTTTTCTACCAAGTTTGCATAGAAATTTTATTTACTTATTATTACATTAAATCAGTACTCACCATATTATAATTCATTTAGATTACTGTTAATTAGGGCTACAAAATATTCTTGAAATATTAGTATAATATTAAAATTCAGAAACCAATCATATTATCAGTAAGTAGCATTCATCAGTATTGAAATGCTTCCTTAATTAGTGAAGGCTTCCCTGGTGGCTTAGATGGTGAAGAATCTGCCTGCCATGTTAGGTGACCCAGGTTCAATCCTTGGGTTGGGAAGAACCCCTGGAGAAGGAAATGGCCATCCACTCAAGTATTCTTGCCTGGAGAATTCCATAGACGGAGGAGCCTTGTGGGCTGCAGTCCATGTCACAAAGAATTGGACACGACTGAGTGATTAACATTTACTTCCTTAATTAGTAAATGGGTCACTTCAATGACTGCAAATCTGTTAGGAATGCTTTTTGACTATATTATAAAATAATGGTAATGCTATTTTGAATAGGAATGTGTTGGCATTTATGCTTATTAATAGGGAATTTAAAAGTGGCTTCCTTTCCTTGCATATTTTAGTCATTGACAATTATGTTAACATTGAGGATCAAAGCAGAAATGGATATCATTCATTCAGACAATTACAATAAACTATGTTACTTTGTCAGACTTTATTTTTTGGGGCTCCGAAATCACTGCAGATGGTGACTGCAGCCATGAAATTGAAAGATGCTTACTCCTTGGAAGAAAAGTTATGACCAACCTAGATAGCATATTGCGGAGAAGGCAATGGCAACCCACTCCAGTACTCTTGCCTGGAAAATCCCATGGGTGGAGGAGCCTGGTAGGCTGCAGTCTGTGCGGTCGCTAAGAGTTCCGCACTACTGAGTAACTTCACTTTCACTTTTCACTTTCATGTATTGAAGGAAATGGCAACCCACTCCAGTATTCTTGCCTGGAGAATCCCAGGGACGGGGGAGCCTAGTGGGCTGCCGTCTATGGGGTCGCACAGAGTCGGATACAACTGAAGCGACTTAGCAGCAGCAGCAGCAGATAGCATACTGAAAAGCAGAGACATTACTTTGCCAACAAATATCCGTCTAGGCTATGGTTTTTCCAGTAGTCCTGTATGGATGTGAGAGTTGGACTGTGAAGAAAGCTGAGCACCGAAGAATTTATGCTTTTGAACTATGGTATTGGAGAAGACTCTTGAGAGTCCCTTGGACTGCAAGGAGATCCAACCAGTCCATCCTGAAGGAGATCAGCCCTGGGATTTCTTTGGAAAGAATGATGCTAAAGCTGAAACTCCAGTACTTTGGCCACCTCGTGCAAAGAGTTAACTCATTGGAAAAGACTCTGATGCTGGGAGGGATTAGGGGCAGGAGGAGAAGGGGACAACAGAGGATGAGATGGCTGGATGGCATCACTGACTCGATGGATGTGAGTCTGAGTGAACTCCGGGAGTTGGTGATGGACAGGTAGGCCTGGCCTGCTGCGATTCATGGGGTCGCAAAGAGTCAGACACGACTGAGTGACTGAACTGAACTGAACTGATGTTTCTTTGCAATTGAATATTCATACCATAAGGGAGCATACGATATTTTTACTATTAAAACTGTCCCATAATAACAAAAATATCCCTATATAATATTGAAATATATATTATTCAATCATGACTATTAGCTCAGCTAGCTTAATACATCTGGAGAAGGCAATCTCACCCCACTCCAGTACTCTTGCCTGGAAAATCCCATTGACGTAGGAGCCTGGTAGGCTTCAGTCCATGGGGTCGCTAAGAGTCGGACACGACTAAGCGACTTCACTTTGACTTTTCACTTTCACGCATTGGAGAAGAAAATGGCAACCCACTTCAGTGTTCTTTCCTGGAGAATCCCAGGCATGGGGGAGCCTGATAGGTTGCCGTCTATGGGGTCGCACAGAGTCGGACGTGACTGAAGTGACTTAGCAGCAGCAGCAGCAGCAGCAGCAGCTTAATACATCATTCTCAGATGTCCTGTAATCTGTGATCTTATTAGATTTTTCTTTTGAGTTCCTCTCTTTCTCTTTCTCTCCCTAATACCACAAATGACTCTATTCAATTTTGTAAGAACTATGAGATTTGAATTCCCACAGGGACTGTGATATTTTTCTAGCCCAACTCCCTTAATAAAGAAATGAGGAAATTGAGACCAGAGAAGCGAAAAGACTTTGCTGGAAACACATGGCTAATTAGTGATGAAATACGGGCTGGAATTCATGTTCTCAACTCCCAGTTAGTGTTCTTTCCATATTTAATTTTACCTAAGTTTCTGAAAAATAAAACCCTTTTCACTCTGAAACAGTTCTTATATCAAAATGATCATATCCATGAATATTACTTTTTAAATATTGGTGCAAAATAAAATTTATTCTTTTTTATTATCTGTTTCCTCTCTAGGTCATGAAATTGTGTCTTCTCACATTTATTACATAGTCACACATATTTGGCTGCGTTTAGGCACTAAACTCATTAGGGGATGAGGAAGGATCTGTGTACTTAAAATGAGGACAGGTGGGGTACTAAATCTCCATGGATATCAGTGAAACACAATTAAGGACAGGGTCTGGGCCTCTGATGCCATGACAAGGGGGGTTGTGGGAAACTGACCTCACTGAGAAGACAATTAATTTAGGAAAATCAGAATTGATTTGTTACCTAGAATTGATTGGCTATAAATTAAAATAGTACTCAAGGTACAAATGAAATTGGCTACAGAAAAATTGTTAAATATCTTACTCGAGCTTTGTAGATCGTAGAGTTTGTTTGCAAGCCTACTATACTTTTATTTATTTATTGTATTGCAATAACCTTCTCACATGTTTGTCTCTCACTGTTGTTGTTTAGTTACTCAGTCATATCTGACTCTTTTGAGACCCTATGGATTCATGGCAAGCTCCTGTGTCCATGGAATTTTCCAGACACGAATACTGGAGTGGGTGGCCATTTCCTTCTCCAGGGGATCTTCCCAAACCAGAGACTAAACCCACATCTCCTGCACTGGCAAGCAGATGCTTTACCACTAAGCCACCTGGCCAGACTATAAATGCATATGGGTTAAAGAGAATGGTTTTAGTCATTATTATATTCCCAAACTGTTGCTGCATTGGAGATGATGAGGGATTGTTACTCTATCAGCTTGATTGCAAAATGGCTGCAGCGATGCCTCACCCTGTAGCCACAGTCCTTGCTATGAGACTTTATAACTCTTCCCATTAGGATGTACAGTTTTTACCCCACCTTTTGAACCTGGGCTGCCTTTGTCATTTGCTTTGCCCTTAGAATGTGGTGAAAGTGACCACATTCTAGTTCTGAGGCCTAAGGAGGTCTTCTGCTCCTCTGCTCACTACTTTAGGACCCTCTATTAACTAGACTGGCTAATCTGTTGGACACTAAGAGGCCACACAGAGGATAATCCCGTTGTCCCAGCTGACACCATTCAAAATCAATGTATGTCGAGCCCACTTTCAAACACAGAAAGGAATCCAGGTACAATCAGCACAGCCATTAGCCCAGTACAAAACTTTCTATAGATTCACAAGTAGGCTCAGCTGAGACCAATGGAACCACTCAGCTGATCCAGAAACACATGAACGAAAAAACATGCTTATTGTTTTAAACCACTGTGTTTGAGGGACTTTTGTACACAGCATTATTATGGCAATAGATGATTGAAATACTTTCTAAAACAAATTGATTAATTGCTCAAAAATAAAATAATCAATGACAAGTAATAAGAAAGGAGATAAAACACAGTATTTGTGGGCTTAAGGCGTCTTGGTTTTTATGACTGTTCATTTTTTTCCCTAATGCCTCACTGAGCATCAGGGTGCCAACAAGCAATGATCCTGAAAGGGTGTCATTCACACACTTGCTTCTTTCTCGATGCATGACCTTAGACAATTCAGTTAATCATGGCTTCAGTTTCTTCTTTTATAGAACTGAGATAATGATCCTATCTTGTCAGCTTCATAGGATTATTGTATTGAATGAGAAAATATTTGGGACTGTGTTTTGAAAGCTATTGCATGCATTCCAAATACTGAAAAGAGAAACCCAGCTGCTAGCCTCTTTGCTGAAGGGTGAGTGGAGGCTGAGAGAATGACAGAAGAGTGGGAGAAACACAGGGAGATTTATAATCCTGGGGACACCTTGGGTCAAATGGTAACTGTGAAACTACGCTCATGCCTCACTCCCTACTAGTGTTATCAAGTTTGGTGATGGATTTTCTTTTCTTGACGAATAGCCATTGCAGGTTATTTCCTAGATGATATTTCCACAAATGGAAACTCATTCTCCATTGCCTGAATAGCACTAAAGAAAGTTATTATTTCACATCTGATTCCATAGAGCTTGCATTTAGATTTACCAGCAAGAGGGTTAATAAAAACAGAACTAGAGCCAATAGCAACTGAAAAATGTCACTTCTCTATCTGGCTAAAATGTGTTACCTTATAGTTGCATCCTCTGAATGATAAAATATAATTTACTACAAAAGAAAGTAAATCTGAAACCCATTTCTACATTCTCCATAACATGAGACTTGTTTAACATTTTGTCTTGACTTTGAGAAAGGAAATAAATGGCGAGGAAGAAAACATTTCCAAATGAGCATATATTTGAGGATGGGCCTTCAATATTTATGTGAAAAGGATTAGTAATATAGTAATAATCACCTTGTCTGATGATTTATAAAGTGTGTTATCTATAAAATAATTAAATTAGTTTCCAGTTTAGTTGAACAAAACTGTTGGGTTATTAATATATGACCATGAGTTTTCTTAACTGCTAGGTAGTTAGATGCCTCTGCTGCTTTAATTACTGAGTCAGAAGAAGTTTAATAGCAGTTATTTCCTCTCTATAACATTTTGATACAAATAAAATAATTTGTTCAAAACAGAGTGTTGTGATTCTCTTTTAATTTTTATTTTAGAAATGTACACATTTGATGTGGCATTTTTAATTTCAGAAGTTACTATGAAAAATTCAATAATCATATTTTTTAATCTAGGTGGCCAAATGATGTTAATGAAGGGTCTGCAATATATCATTACTTTAGATGGCAGGACACTGGCCCAAACTGGAATTCATTCATTCATTCATGAGCAGGCATATACTCAAAAGTACTTATTTCATACTGAATGCTAAGCACAATGCTAAATATTTTAATAAGACTTACTAAGACATCAATATTTTGTCTCATTTTATAATATTTACATAGGATGGCCAAGGCTTCCCAGGTGGCACTAGTGGTAAAGAACTCACCTGCCAAAGCTGTAGACAGAAGAGATGCAGGTTTGATCCCTGGGTCGGGAAGATCCCTTGGAGGAGAGCATGGCAACCCACCCAGGTATTCTTGCTTGTAGAATCCCATGGACAGAGAAGTCTGATGGGTTTTGGCCCATAGTGTGGCAAAGAGTCTGACACGACTGAAACAACTTAGAATGTATGCAGGATGGCTATTGTACTCGGTTATAACAGCTCTTTTCTCTTTGTTCTCTTCTTCATAATCTACCTTCTTTTACTTTATTGTCATCACCCTTATCTTCCTCCTGCTTTTTATCATATCTTTTATTGAACCTTGAATCCTCTTAATGCCTGGAACATAATAAGTAGTCAGTAAAAGTTTGCTCAAATAATTGTATTTTAAAATAACATTATTTTCTTTGCTTCAGACACAAAATTCAACTAGAGTATCCTGACAAATCCATGAAATAGCTACTATCAGTCCTAGTTCACAGGTAAGAAATTCTAAGCTTAGAGATTAAGTCACTGGCTCAAAATCATACAGGAGGTCAGGTGCAGTGGCTGACTTAGACTGCACTGAGTGATGCTGAGGAGAAGTACTATAACTTCTACTTACAGTTTTACCAAGAAATAAAGTGTTTTCTTAACATTTAATAAACATATTAATAGTAGATGTGCATATAATTCTATCTATAAATATTTTTATTTCAAAAATAAATTTACTGGAGGTAAAACAGAAAATACTTATATACTGCTATGAACTAACATTTTATAAATGTGGGTTATGACCCATTATTAATTAAAAAATTAAATTTAAAAAATCTGGCCCAGAATCTTATTTGAATGAGATAGGATAGGATGAGGTAATATAGAAAGGAATGTAAAGAAATGAAGTAGGATAAATGGATCAGAAAAGAATAGAGAATATTAGTAAGATTCACATGTTTTAAGTGTTTTAAGAAATTTTGTTTAGGCATATCTACATATGTGCTGTTGTGATATATTAAAATCTATTTCTTACTGTGAATAACAATAAAATGTGTGTGTGTATGTGTTCTCAGTTACTCAGCCATGTAGGACTCTTTACTACCCCATGGACTATAGCCTTCCAGGCTCCTCTCTCCATGGGATTTTCCAGGAAAGAATACTGGAGTGAGTTGCCATTTCCTCCTCCAGGGGATCTTCCCAAACAATAAATTTTTGTTGTTGTTGTTCTAAATAACTACACTCTATGAAGAACTTCAAGTACAGATCTTACAGACAGTTTATTTGGCCAACAAAACAATTTAAAGTTGAAATCCATCAGTTTTGGCATACATTTTTAAGTCCCATCCAACTTTAGTCTCATCTGGTTCAATTCAGTTCAGTTCAGTCCCTCAGTCATGTCTGACTCTTTGTGACTCCATGAACCACAGCACGCCAGGCCTCCCTGTCCATCACCAACTCCTGGAGTCCACCCAAACCCATGTCCATCTAGTCAGTGATGCCATCCAACCATCTCATCCTCCGTTGTCCCCTTCTCCTCCTGCTCTCAATCTTTCCCAGCATCAAGGTCTTTTCAAATGAGTCAGCTCTTTGCATCAGGTGGCCAAAGTATTGGAGTTTCAGCTTCAACATCAGTCCTACCAGTGAACACCCAGGACTGATCTCCTTTAGGATGGACTGGTTGGATCTCCTTGCAGTCTAAGGGACTCTCAAGAGTCTTTTCCAATACCACAGTTCAAAAGCATCAATTCTTCAGCACTCAGTTTTCCAAATAGGAAAAGGAGTACATCAAGGTTGTATATTGTCACCCTGCTTGTTTAACTTCTATGCAGAGTACATCATGAGAAACGCTGGGCTGGAAGAAACACAAGCTGGAATCAAGATTGCTGGGATAAATATCAATAACCTCAGATATGCAGATGACACCACCCTAACCACCACTCTAACATCCATACACGACCTCTGGAAAAACTATAGCCTTGACTAGACGGACCTTTGTTGACAAATTAATGTCTCTGCTTTTCAATATGCTGTCTAGTTTGATCATAACTTTCCTTTCAAGGAGTAAGTGTCTTTTAATTTCATGGCTGCAGTCACCATCTGCAGTGATTTTGGAACCCAAAAAAATAAAGTCAGCCACTATTTCCACTGTTTCACCATCTATTTGTCATGAAGTGATGGGACCGGATGCCATGATCTTCGTTTTCTGAATGTTGAGCTTTAAATCAACTTTTTCACTCTCCTCTTTCACTTCCATCATGAGGCTCTTTAGTTTATCTTCACTTTCTGCCATAAAGGTGGTGTCATCTGCATATCTGAGGTTATTGATATTTATCCCAGCAATCTTGATTCCAGCTTGTGTTTCTTCCAGCCCAGCGTTTCTAATGATGTACTCTGCATATAAGTTAAGTAAGCAGGGTGACAATATACAGCCTTGATGTACTCCTTTTCCTATTTAGAACCAGTTTTCAGTTCCATGTCCAGTTCTAACTTTTGGTTCCTGACCTGGATACAGGTTTCTCAAGAGGCAGGTCAGGTTGCCCGGTATTCCCATTTCTTTCAGAATTTTCCACAGTTTATTGTGATCCACACAGTTAAAGGCTTTGTCATAGTCAAGAAAGCAGAAATAGATGTTTTTCTGGAACTCCCTTGCTTTTTTGATGATCCAGGAGATGTTGGCAATTTGATCTCTGGCTCCTCTGCCTTTTCTAAAACCAGCTTGAACATCTCGAAGTTCATGGTTCACATATTGCTGAAACCTGCTTGGAGAATTTTAATCATTGCTTTACTAGCATGTGAGATGAATGCAATTGTGCAGTCGTTTGAGTATTTTGGCATTGCCTTTCTTTGGGATTGGAATGAAACTGACCTTTTCCAGTCCTGTAGCCACTGCTGAGTGTTCCAAATTTGCTGGCATATTGAGTGCAGCACTTCTACAGCATCATCTTTTAGGATTTGAAATAGCTCAACTGGAATTCCATCACCTCCACTAGCTTTGTTAGTAGTGATTGTTCCTAAGTAAGGCCCACTTGACTGTACATTCCAGGATGTCTGGCTCTAGGTGAGTGATCACACCATTGTGATTATCTGGGTCATGAAGATCTTTTTTGTACAGTTCTTCTGTGTATTCTTGCCACCTCTTAATATCTTCTGCTTCTTGGTCCCTGGGAGCAATTGAATTCTGGCAACCTAGATCTTGAATTTCTCTTCTATTCATTTCAATTGTCTCAATAATTGATTTTAACATAACTCTATGACAAATCCTCTGGCTAATAATCTGAACAGGTTTGTGAGACCCAGTCATAAAGACAGGTTTACATCGATCTAAATGTTCCATCTTAATGCCTGATATTACAAAGCTAACAGATGAAAATAAAAGCTTCAGCAAGAGATTGATAATAGCTACTATTTCCGAGAACTTGGTAAATGTCTGTCACTGTGCTATATAATTATTACATAAATATTAGTCCTGAAAATGATCTCATGACATAGATATAACTAATTATATTTTTAGAGGAGGGAATTGAGGCTTAAAGAGGTAAGCTATTAACACCTTGCTTAATATTACATAGTTATATGACAGAACCAGAAGTCAAGCCCAAATGTATCTAATGCAAACTCATTATCTATTTTTCCATCAACTTAGGTGTGTGGCTGTATATCATATTCTCAAAAACTGTAGGACATATTCTAATTCCTAAAGAGAATGCAGTTTATTTCACTCTTTCTCTGATTCTCTTTACCTTTCAGTAGGACTATCAAATTAGGTCCCCAGTGGCCTCTGACTTTTCCTTCTTTCAATCCAACATAAATACCGATGACCTTTCTAATGCAAGACCTAAAAAGCTTCCACAGCTCCCCTTCACCTGTACCACTTGTGACAGGCAGAATAATGACCACCAAAGTTCCAAATCATCACCACCTCCACTACTATCATCACTGTCATCTTCACATCTATATGGGTTTTCTTTTGTTGACCTTCATATCCTCTAAATATACATGCATGTGTGTGTGTGTGCTCAATTGCTTCAGTAGTGTCTGACTCTTTGCAACCCTACAGACTGTACCCCTCCTCTGTCCATAGGATTTTCCAAGCAAAAATACTGGAGTGGATTACCATGCCCTCCTCCCGGGGATCTTCCCTACCCAGGGATTGAACCCAAGTCTCCTGCATTTTACACTGTGGGCAGATTTTTTTTTTACCACTGAGCCACTGGGAAAGCCCTTAATACACATAGTTGCCAATAAATATTGTTTACTTAGTACTTAGTATTAATTTAAAAATAATCACAGGTCTATTAATGCATAACCAAACTCCTGATAGAAACTCCTGCCTGCCTTCACCACCCTCTAAGGTGAGTTTCTCTGCTTCTCCTGTTGAACTAAAAACTTTCTGAAGACTAGGATAATGTGATACTCTGTTGTGTGGGCTTTGCATTTGTAGATATTCAGTGCTCTTAATTGAATTGAAATGAAAATTAATATAATTATTCCATGAGGCACTCCTGCATAATTAATAGGCCCCATACTTAGAGAACTGAGAATGCAAGAGATAGGTTATGGTTTGCACTGCAGATAGTACTTTCTAAAACTAAATAAAGGAGCACTAACTGAATCAAAGTTTAGGTTAGCTTATCTCTCGTTAAAATGAAAAGCTTTGATCTTAAGCACGACTATGCCTTTTCTTTTCTTTTTTTAGCTGCAGCAATACTTCCCTCCTGAAACCTCCAAAAGCCCTAATTCTTCAAGATGATGCTAAAGCAATGTGGTTTACTCAGCAGTAACAACACTCTGTCTACTTGACTCCTTTTAAAACTTTCCTTAAGCATGTCATCCTTTCTACACAACAGGTTTTCCTCATTAGCTCCATGTGTTGAATGTCAAGGTCTGATTCACAGTGGAATAGTGAGCAGCATTTAGCCAGAGGGCAAAGGTGCAGAAGCCTGGAAATGCTCAGAAGCGCATAGTAAATAGAGACGTAGAGTCAGAAATGGGGGTGAGGGATGGCAGGAGACAATCTGCAAAGAAAGGGGGAAAAAGGTAAACCTTTAAGAAATGGCAAAGAGTCAGGAAAAAAGATTTTAAAATTCTCTTAAACAAGATCCAGTCCCTTGAATTGGCTTAGAAAAGGAATAAGTGAGCCCAGATGAGGGAAGTCAACACGCAGGGAAACCTGATTATGGATACAATCGGAAATCTGAGCAGATTCAGAACCTACCTGTATTTTAAAAAATAAAAGAAACAAAGAAAATGTTACTTTCCCTTGAATTTCACAGGAACATTAGAATATAGAATTAGGTCATTTTGTTTAATCCCTCTGCTATGAATATAGGAAAATGAATGCCATGTGAATACGAGTTATTACTTTCCTGTCCTACCTTTTCCAGGGTGAATTGCCAACATACTTATGCACATATGCGTCATAAATGCTGCTGAGCTTAAAGTTAATTGACCTTAATGAACAGAACAGACAAAACAATCCTTCTGGAATTCCACAGCACAGAAGCACTCTTCAGAAAAAGCATCAATGTTTTGGAGTATTTTTAGGTACTGCTACGGAGGCAGGATTTTCAGTTAGAGATACGGGCAATAAAACACATGCTGACATCTTGGGGATTTGTGTGGACGCTTGGAGGTGATGAGGCAGGCTACTAGGATAATCTGTTATAGGGACGGGGCATATTTGGAAGATAAAATGAATGAAAGCAAAGGATTTCATAGGAATCCTACCTACATGCTATACTTGGTTTACACTTTTTTCCAGCTGTGAAAGTCTCAGCCTAGGTAGCCCAAAGCCAGTGCTGTCACTGGGAGATGTGTGAATTTTGCTAAGCACCAGCTGGGTGCTTTCAAGGCTAATATAAGAGGCAATATGGTGCGTTTACCTGGCTGAAGACTTTCAGAGTTGTGAAATGTCACATTCCTCTTGTGGAAAGTCTGCTTATTCCTCTAATCTCATCACTGTCTGAGTTTTATTGTGCTGAGGAGTTCTTAGTTCTGTCCTCCACCTATGTGAGCTTTTAGTACATTAACCGAGTGGGTGGGCAGCACGGGGAGCTATTGCTGAACAGGGTGACAGGAAAGGGGAGGCATTTTTTCTTCCACCCCCTGATGTTCTCCCAGCTGCTGGAGGCTGCTACTCCTTCAAACCTTGTTTATTAGCTGGGGGTTTTGAGATCTGCATCAGTGTTGGTTAGTGGGTGTTTTTATTTGAGGTCTGCTGACTCACTTGTGTTTTGAAGTGCATTCTGTCAGTTCTCCAACGTGGTCTTTCAGGATGAGGAAATTCTATTTTTAAAGATAAAACTTGATATTTCTGTGAGCTTGAGGTACCTCACTACCTGGCTGTATGGCTAGCCAGTGTTTAAATGTCAAGGAGAAGCAATCAGCAAAACTTTCTCCAGCCCTTATTCCAGGTTTGTTTTTCTGCCACAGAAGATTTTTTCAGTATAAAATGATGACACTATCCAAAGATCTCTGAGTTTGTTGGTCACTAGTATTATAAACGGCAAAATACTTATTACCTCTACTTTATCTTGGTATATTTTAATCCTTTGCATTTTAGAAGGAAAAGAAAATAATATCATGGTCCTTTTTGACTGTATACTCTGCACAAAGCACTGTGCTAGTCACTGGAATGATTGACAGATGAGATTCTTTGGTTTTTGTAGATGTTATAGTTGTTGTTCAGTTGCTAAGTCATGTCTGTCTCTTTGTGACCCCATGGGCTGCAGCACACCAGGATCCTCTGTCCTCCACTATCTCCTGGAGTTTGCTCAAATTCATTTTCATTGAGTCGGGAAGCTATCCAACCATTTCATCCTCTGCTGCCCCCTTCTCCATTTTGGCTTCAATCTTCCCCCACATCAGGGTCTTTTCCAATGAGCTGGCACTTCTCATCAGGGGGCCAAAGTATTGGGGCTTCAGCATCAGTCTTTCCAATGAATATTCAGTGTTGATTTCCTTTAGGATTGACTGGTTTGATCTTCTTGGAGTCCAAGGAACTTTCAAGAATCTTCTCCAGCACCATGACTTGAAAGCATCAGTTCTTCTGCACTCAGCCTTCTTTATGGTCCAGCTTTCACATCTGTACATGACTACTGGAAAAACCATAGCTTTGACTATGCAGACCTTTGCTGGCAAAGTGATGTTCCTATAAATAACAAATAGTGATATGTAGTACTGTTTACTTAATAGTTAAAAAGTAGACAAGGCTATGTGTTCAAAAGCAATGAGCCAACCCCAGTTGTGCATAAAATATGCGACGCATATTCCTCACCTTACTGTTTTGAATATTTACATTTGAATATTGCATAGTGGCAGACTTCACAAAGTGGGGAAGAAATTGTTCTAAGAATGGGAATTGAGTTCAACTATAAATAATATGCTGCTGGAGTGAATACAGGCTAAACATAAAAAGCAGAGTAACACTCAATCAAAAAGGAAACAAAACGACAGTCTGGAGATTATTTCCTGAATGAATTATAACTGGCCATTTGAAGAAGCCTCAAAAGACAGAGTTTCAACTGAGTATCATTCAACTTGATATGGCTTTAGGGAAATAGAGACAGGGAATAAATTTACTGGTCTGGCCTAATCAGCCCCTTCCCCTCTAAGAGCTCAGAGAGCAGAATAGCAGAGACATTAAAATATGGACTGAAAAGTGTTTGTGAGAACCATGTAGTCAGTTATTTTTGTTGTTGATCAGTTGGTTAGTCGCTTAGTCATGTCTGAATCTTTGCAACCTCATGGACTGTAGTCCATCAGGCTCCTCTGTCTGTGGAATTTCCCAGGCAAGAATATTGGAGAGGATTGTCATTTCCTTCTCCAGGGGATCTTCCTGACTTGGGGATCAAAACTGCATCTCCTGCAATTTGGAGTCCTTACCTTTGAGCCACCTGGGCAGTCCTCAGTTTGTTAATGACCCTTTAAAAATGTTTTAAGAACATTTGAACCCTTGAACTTTACTAAACATATAAGTTATTTGGTGATATTAAAATGCTGATTCAGGTTCTATACCTCTTTGGGCAGGGCCTAACTATTTATATTTCCACCAAACTCTCAGTTGACATCTATGCTGCTCCTCCAAGGACTACACTTTGGATAATAAGAATTTAAGAGACTTGAAGTTCACATGGTAACACTTCCCATGGGCTTGGCCAGATTGTAAAGGAACCCTCTGCTAGTGCTTTTCCTAGTGACATTGCAAAGCTAAATAATTTACCTAGGACTAGAAGTCAGTCGGGCTTCCCAGGTAGCACAGCTGGTAAAGAATCCACCTGCAGTGCAGGAGACCCTGGTTCTATTCCTCAGTTGGGAAGTTCCCCTGGAGAAGGGATAGGCTACGCACTCTAGTACTCATGGGCTTCCCTGCGGGTTCAGATGGTAAAGAATTCCCCTGCAAATCCCCTTGCAATGCGGGAGACCTGGGTTTGATACCTGGGTTGGAAAGATCCCCGGCAGGAGGGCATGACAACCCACTCCAATATTCTTTTTTTAATTTTTTTAAAATTTTTAAAATTGAAGGATAGTTGCTTTATAGAATGTTGTGGTTTTCTTGCATACATCAACAAGAATCAGCCATAGGTACACCCATGTCCCCTCCCTTCCGGACCTCCCTTCCATTTCCCTTCCCATCCCACTCATCAGCCTGTCACAGAGCCCCTGTTTGAGTTCCCTGAGTCATACAGCAAATTCCCATTGGCTATCTGTTTTACATATGGCATTATAAATTTCTATGTTACTCTGAATCCCCAGGGACAGAGGAGCCTGGCGGGCTACAGTCCATGGCGTCACAAAGAGTCGAACATGACTAAGTACACAGCACACAAGCACAGAGGTCAATAATGAAATTTTAGAAATATTTTAGGGGCATTAAAATCAATGGACATAAAAATAAAGTTAATGATAGAAAGAGAAATTCCTGGAATTAAAAAAAATTAAACGGAATTTTAAATAAATGTACTACAGAAAATAAGTATCAGGGAAATATGTTACCAAAGTAATATTGCAAGGATTGGTAGGCTTGGAATGTGATTTTAGGCTACAAATAAAATTGCCTTTTCCGAACAGTGATTAAGAGAGTGGGTACATAGATAAAATGTTTATTAAACCATTTCTCTCCAGTAAGCATATAATGAAATGTAAATTGGCGTGCATATGTTTAATGTGTCACTTATTAGTTGTAAAGTAAAACATAACTACCATCATTATATAGCCTATCAGGTATGTGGAGACCTTCATTTTCAGGTCTGTGAACCTGTCATTAGCTTACTAGAGACCTAGGATTTTGTGTTAACTTACAAGTTAAGGTACAAAATGCAAAAAAAGTGAATACCCATAAAAGATTCACATGACATATTAGAATCTGAGCCCAATTAAGTCAAACTGAAAGAATTATGTTTGTTTTTGAAGTTTCTTCCTGTTTTATTTTTGATTGGAGGATAATTGTTTTGTAATGTTGTGTTGATTTCTGCTGTACAATTATGAGAATCAGCTATAGTTCAGTTCAGATCAGTCACTCAGTCGTGTCTGACTCTTTGTGATCCCATGAATCGCAGCATGCCAGGCCTCCCTGTCCATCACCAACACCCTGAGTTCACTCAGACTCACGTCCATTGAGTTGGTGATGCCATCCAGCCATCTCATCCTCTGTCATCGCCTTCTCCTCCCGCCCCCCAATCCTTCCCAGCATCAGAGTCTTTTCCAAAGAGTCAACTTTTCTCATGAGGTGGCCAAAGTACTGGAGCTTCAGCTTTAGCATCATTCCTTCCAATGAAATCCCAGGGCTGATCTCCTTTAGAATGGACTGGTTGGATCTCCTTGCAGTCCAAGGGACTCTCAAAAGTCTTCTCCAACACCACAGTTCAAACGCATCAATTATTTGATGCTCAGCTTTCTTTATAGTCCAACTCTCACATTCGTACATGACCGCTAGAAAAACCACAGCCTTGACTAGATGGATATTCGTTGGCAAAGTAATGTCTCTGATTTTGAATATGGTATCTAGGTTGGTCATACCTTTCCTTCCAAGAAGTAAGCGTCTTTTAACTTGATGGCTCCAATCACCATCTGCAGTGATTTTGGAGCCCCAAAACATAAAGTCTGACACTGTTTCCACTGTTTCCCCATCTATTTCCCATGAAGTGATGGGACCAGAAGCCAAGATCTTCATTTTCTGAATGTTGAGCTTTAAGCCAACTTTTTCACCCTCCTCTTTCACTTTCATCAAGAGGCTCTTTAGTTCCTCTTCACTTTCTGCCATAAGGGTGGTGTCATCTGTATAGCTAAGGTTATTGATTTTTCTGCTAGCAATCTTGATTCCAGCCTGTGCTTCTTCCACCCCAGAATTTCATGATGTACTCTGCATAAAAGTTAAATAAGCAGGGTGACAATATACAGCCTTCAGTTCAGTTCAGTTCAGTTCAGTCACTCAGTCATGTCTGACTCTTTGCGACCCCATGAATCAGAGCACACCAGGCCTCCCTGTCCATCACCAACTCCTGGAGGTCACTCAGACTCATGTCCATCGAGTCCGTGACGCCATCCAGCCATCTCATCCTCAGTCGTCCCCTTCTCCTCCTGCCCCCAATCCCTCCCATCATCAGAGTCTTTTCCAATGAGTCAACTCTTGGCATGAGGTGGCCAAAATACTGGAGCTTCAGCTTTAGCATCATTCATTCCAAAGAAATCCCAGGGTAGACCTCCTTCAGAATGGACTGGTTGGATCTCCTTGTAGTCCAAGGGACTCTCAAGAATCTTCTCCAACACCACAGTTCAAACGCATCAATTCTTCAGCGCTCAGCCTTCTTCACAGTCCAACTCTCACATCCATACATGACCACAGGAAAAACCATAGCCTTGACTAGACGGACCTTAGTCGGCAAAGTAATGTCTCTGCTTTTGATATACTATCTAGGTTGGTCATAACTTTTCTTCCAAGGAGTAAGCATCTTTTAATTTCATGGCTGCAATCAACATCTGCAGTGATTTTGGAGCCCCCCAAAATAACGTCTGACCCTGTTTCCACTGTTTCCCCATCTATTTCCCATGAAGTGATGGGACCAGATGCCATGATCTTCGTTTTCTGAATGTTGAGCTTTAGGCCAATTTTTTCACTCTCCTCTTTCAATTTCATCAAGAGGCTTTTTAGTTCCTCTTCGCTTTCTGCCATAAGGGTGGTGTCATCTGCATGTTTGAGGTTATTGATATTTCTCCTGGCAATCTTGATTCCAGCTTATATTTCTTCCAATCCAGCGTTTCTCATGATGTGCTCTGCATATTAGTTAAATAAGCAGGGTGACAATATACAGCCTTGATGTACTCCTTTTCCTATTTGGAACCAGTCTGTTGTTCCATGTCCAGTTCTAACTGTTGCTTCCTGACCTGCATACAGATTTCTCAAGAGGCAGGTCAGGTTGTCCGGTATTCCCATCTCTTTCAGAATTTTCCACAGTTGATTGTGATCCACACAGTCAAAGGCTTTGGCATAGTCAATAAAGCAGAAATAGATGTTTTTCTGGAACTCTCTTGCTTTTTCCATGATCCAGCAGATGTTGGCAATTTGATCTCTGGCTCCTCTGCCTTTTCTAAAACCAGCTAGAACATCAGGGAGTTCGCAGTTCACATATTGCTGAAGCCTGGCTAGGAGAATTTTGAGCATTACTTTACTAGCATGTGAGATGAGTGCAATTGTGAGGTAGTTTGAGCATTTTTTGGCATTGCCTTTCTTTGGGATTGGAATGAAACCTGACCTTTTCCAGTCCTGTGACCACTGCTGAGTTTTCCAAATTTGCTGGCATATTGAGTGCAGCACTTTCACAGCATCATCTTTCAGGATTTGAAACAGTTCAACTGGAATTCCATAACCTCCACTAGCTTTGTTCATAGTGATGCTTTCTAAGGCTTACTTGACTTCACATTCCAAGATGTCTGGCTCTAGATAATGATCACATCATCGTGATTATCTGGGTCATGAAGATCTTTTTTGTACAGTTCTTCTGTGTATTCTTGCCAACTCTTCTTAATATCTTCTGCTTCTGTTAGGTCCGTTCCATTTCTGTCCTTTATCGAGCCCATCTTTGCATGAAATATTCCCTTGATATCTCTAATTTTCTTGAAGAGATCTCTAGTCTTTCTCATTCTATTGTTTTCCTCTATTTCTCTGCATTGATCGCTGAGGAAGGCTTTCTTATCTCTTCTTACTGTTCTTTGGAACTCTGCATTCAGATGCTTATATCTTTCCTTTCCTCCTTTGCTTTTCACCTCTCTTCTTTTCACAGCTATTTGTAAGGTCTCCCCAGACAGCCATTTTGCTTTTTTGCATTTCTTTTCCATGGGGATGGTCTTGATCCCTGTCTCCTGTACAATGTCACAAACCTCCATCCATAGTTCATCAGGCACTCTAACAGATCTAGTCCCTTAAATCTATTTCTCACTTCCACTGTATAATCATAAGGGATTTGGTTTAGGCCATACCTAAATGGTCAGTGGTTTTTCCTACTTTTTTCAATTGCAGTCTGAATTTGGCAATAAGGAGTTCATGATCTGAGCCACAGTCAGCTCCTGGTCTTGTTTTTGCTGACTGTATAGAGCTCTCCATCTTTGGCTGCAAAGAATATAATCAATCTGATTTCGGTGTTGACCATCTGGTGATGTCCACATGTAATGTCTTCTCTTGTGTTGTTGGAAGAGGGTGTTTGCTATGATCAGTGCGTTTTCTTGGCAAAACTCTATTAGCCTTTGCCCAGCTTCATCCTGTATTCCAAGGCCAAATTTGCCTGTTACTCCAGGTGTTTCTTGACTTCCTACTTTTGCATTCCAGTCCCGTATAATGAAAAGGACATCTTTTTTGGGTGTTAGTTCTAAAAGGTCTTGTAGGTCTTCACAGAACCATTCAACTTCAGCTTCTTCAGCGTTACTGGTTGGGGCATAGACTTGGATAACTGTGATATTGAATGGTTTGCTTTGGAAATGAACAGAGGTCATTCTGTCATTTTTGAGATTGCATCCAAGTACTGCATTTCAGACTCTTTTGTTGACCATGATGGCTACTCTATTTTTTCCAAGGGATTCCTGCCTGCAGTAGTAGATATAATGGTCATCTGAGTTAAATTCACCCATTCCAGTCCATTTTAGTTCGCTGATTCCTAGAATGTCGACATTCACTCTTGCCATCTCTTGTTTGACTACTTGCAATTTGCATTGATTCATGGACTTAACATTCTAGGTTCCTATGCAATATTGCTCTTTACAGCATTGGCCCTTGTTTCTATCACTGGTCACATCCACAACTGGGTATTGTTTTTGCTTTGACTCCATCTCTTCATTCTTTCTGGAGTTATTTCTCCACTGATCTCCAGTAGCATATTGGGCACCTACCGACCTGGGGAGTTCCTCTTTCAGTATCCTATCATTTTGCCTTTTCATACTGTTCATGGGGTTCTCAAGGCAAGAATACTGAAGTGGTTTGCCATTCCCTTCTCCAGTGGACCACATTCTGTCAGACCTCTCCACCATGACCTGTCCGTCTTGGGTGGCCCCACAGTACATGGCTTAGTTTCATTGAGACAAGCCTGTGGTCTGTGTGATTAGATTGACTAGTTTTCTGTGATTTTGGTTTCAATGTGTCTGCCCTCTGATGCCCTCTCGCCACACCTACCATCTTACTTGGGTTTCTCTTACCTTGAACATGGGGTATCTCTTCACGGCTCTTCAAGGAGGGGTGGCTGCATGGGCTCAGGAGCGCCGAGAGGAGCTACTCCATATTCAAGGTCAGGAGGGGCAGCGGTGAGGAGATACCCCTCATCCAAGGTAAGGAGCAGTGGCTGCTGCGCTTTGCTGGAGCAGCTGTGAAGAGATACTCCATGTTCAAGATAAGAGAATCAGCTATAAGTGTACATATATCTCCTCCCTTTTGAGCGAGGCTCAAAGCCTCCCTTCCACCTCACCCCTATAGGTCATCTCAGAGCACCAGGCTAAGCTCCCTGTGTTATATAGCAGGTTCCCACTAGATAGCTATATTATGTGTGGTAAGGTGTATATTGCAATACTACTCTTTGAATTAGTCCCACCCTCTTTTTCCACCACTGGATCCACAAATCCATTCTCTACGTCTGTGTTTCTATCCCTACCCTGCAAATAGGTATCAGTACCATTTTTCTAGAGTCCATATATATGTGTTAATATATGATACTTGTTTTTCTCTGAAAGACTTTTTGTTTTTTATAAAAAAATCCAAAGTTTATAAGCCTGAAAATCAGTTGCTTTTACACGATATTCAATCAATTCAATAAATATTGGCTCATGTTCTTCTAAATCTTAGGAAATTTACTAGGCATAGAAAATTACTCAAGAACCAATGGCCACCCTCATGGTAAATTCTGTGCCTAACTGTCTCATCTCAATTTATTGAACCATACCTTCTGTCTCAAGACATCTTCCTTGTGATCAGAGTTACATAAAAATATACAAAACTGAGATGACTTGGAGCTTGCCGAGAGATACAAAACAAGTTATGCAAACCAGGTACAATCTGTAATATAGAATTTCTATGAGTTCACTGGGAAAATGTCATAGATGTGATTGAAAGGTGCTGTGAAGAAGAAAAATAAGTAAATTTTCCCCAACTCCTATTTTATTTTGAGTAAGCTTCTTCCATCTTCATATATAGGAAATTTCTTAATATTCTGTTAGTGATTTATCTAATTTGAGTGAGGAGGAGAGTTGAAATGTCATTTTGTATTCTGGGATTTTCCCTACAAAATATTATTAGGAAATTTTCCTTTAGAGACAGACACAAGCTTTACTTTACATGCTAGACAAGGAACTAAATATATGTATGGTAATACATTTTCTATTTTATTTTTAAATTTACCAAGAGAGCTAAATCTAGCATAGTGAGCAGGACATGGCCAGAGAACTAGTTCATGTCAAATGGTTGCTCTTCATTAGTGAGGTCAAGCAGGTGAGCTGCTAATCTTCAGACATTCTTCCTCACCTCTACCTTCCCTTCTCCCACCCCATGTTCTTCCAACAGGTCTTAAAAGGAAATAAGCCTGGAGGGTCTAGAGGCCTGTATCTGATAGAAGGAGTGGTGGAGGTGAGAGCTCCCCATCAGGGCTCAGATGGTTAAGCCGTTTCAAACCATATGTGTGTGTGCGCTCAGTCGCTCAGGCGTGTCTGACTCTTTGTGACCCCTCTGGACTGTAGCCCACCAAGCTCCTCTGTCCATGGAATTTTCCATGCAAGAATGCTGGAGTGAATTGTCATTTCCTCTTCCAGAGTATCTTCCCAATGCAAGAGACATGGGTTCAGTCCCTGCATGTCTCTTCTATCTTCTGCATTGGCAAGAGGATTCTTTACCACTGAGACACCTGGGAAGCCCCTCAAACCAAATGACTGCCCTCAAAGATCAAGCCAAGCAACCAGGAAAATGGGATTATATAAAAGGAGATGGCTTATCCTGTGCTTTCTGGTTAATTTCCTTGTCATCTACTGCTTGGAGATTAGACTAAGTAAGAGGGAAAAGCAGATTCTGGGGGTAGTTAATTTTGGCAATAGCTGACAGGTATGATTTCTACCTTTCTTGGAGAGTCATAAACACATCATTGTATTAAAGGCTTGGAGAAGCCTGTGGTAAAGGAGACAGTTAACTTTGATTAAACCAAAATATCCTAAATTTGTTTATCTGTAACCACTCATCAGGCTTCCCCAGTGACTCAGCAATAAAGAATCTATCTGCAATGCAGGAGACGTAAGTTTGATCCCAGGGTCAGGAAGGTCCCTCAAGAAGGAAATGGTAACCCATTCCAGTATTCTTACCTGAGAAATCCCATGGACAGAGGAGCCTGGTGGGCTCCAGTCCATGGGGTTGCAAAAGAGTTGGACATGATTTAGCAAATAAACAACAACAGTCATCCTGTTAATAATATCTAGAACTTGTTCTAGGAAACACAATTTATTAGCCTAACCTGGCCAACCTGGAAACTTTACCTAAGGATAATGTCATTTAATGTCAGTAAAAGATAAATAGAACTCTGTGTGTGTGTGTATGTGTGTGTGTGTGTATGTGACAGAAAGGAAGACTGAGAGAGAGAGTTAGTTAGGTTCTGAGACTTGCTGACAGCACACTTTAGTACCCAACCCTGCCTCATTGTCTGTATTTTTGAACAATTACATCTATTTTTTTTGTTTATGAGATTGACTAGTGAAAATGCCCTGATCAACATAGTTATGAATATAACTAGAATAAAGACTAAGAAATTATTAACATGATCCAGACAAAAGGAAACTTTTCTCAAATGCCAAGTATGAAGAAAAGAAGCTTTTGACATTGTTTTCCGTGAATTTTCACTTTAAAAAATACATTATACAATTTATTATACTGTTTGTTCATCAATAACATTGCCCCTAGTTATTTATATTTAAATCATGACAATTGATTTGAAATGGAACCCAGAGACAAGTTTATTTTTTTCTAAATATATATTTCAAATCATTGAAGTGATTTTGCATAATGGTTGCATCTAGGTATTAGCTAGCTGGCACATTAATAAATGAACTGGATTTTTTTTTTCTTTTTCAAGAAATGAATCATAACATATTTATGATAAATTCAATGCTTATAGTCATTTAGGAAATCTCTAAAGGCACAGCATGACCATTTAGCTTATTTAGTTCATAGGAATCTAGATTTCTGGATTTGTTTAGTAGTAGAAAGTGCCTTTACCTAGTTTCAGCATCATATAATGACACATGTAGGGAGAGAGAGATGAATATTAAAATACTTAATGAAACCATAGCGCCTGGATTGGCTCTCCTGAGAGCCGATGAAGTGGTTAAGAGCATCTCTCAAGCAAGTAACAACACATCTGACCTACAGTCACCTCTTAATATTATCTTGTATCATTACTTTTTAATTTGTACTTTCATTATTAGGACTTAGTAAGCTCCCCAAATGGTGGTAACTAATAATTTTCTTTGGGAACCATTCCAGCACAATCAGTTTGTTGCTATCATCATAATGACAATCCAGTTCTTAGACATGAGTTTGACCTTCTACAGAACCAACACACTGAAAACTCTAAACATGTTGTAACTAAAGGCAATGCAATTCTTCAGTTGTCAGGCCTTATTACCTCTTTTCTCAGCAGCCCTGTTGTGTAAGTCTATTTACAGGAAAGAACAATGTACCTCTCACTGTACATGACATGCTCAATCTAGGAAAGTAACATCCTGTTTAAAATATATTCAAAGACTTAGGCTTTCCTTTATTAAAGACTGTGGAATACTACACCTGGTTACATCTCCTGTCTAAACCCCAGGAATAAAGACAAGCTCAGTAGCAAACCCGCAGCCTCCTGAAAGAATACTTCCCCAGATATTGGCAGAAAACATCTCAGGTTCCTATTCTCCCTAGAGATGACTTGCTCCTCTAGGATTCATTCCAGTAACCTGTTCAAAGGAAGACATTTACTGTATACAACGCACTGGAATACTGTGTACTGCTCTTTAGAATATTATAGTTTCGGGGGGGGGGGTTGTCACCTTTTTTATAATTTTTATTTTATTATTATTCTCTCCCTCGCGATAACTTTTTCTTCTGAGGTATTTGTGTAATGCATGGCTGAAGCTTATGGCTCTTTCCAGTTAATATCTAAAGAATAATTTTAATGGAAACTGAGTAACATCTACTTAAAGATGTTTGTGCCACAATAAGATGATAGCTTTTAAATCTCCAACATATATATGGTGAAAATGCATATGTGTGTGCTAAGCTGATTCAGTTGTGTCCAACTCTTTGTGGCCCTATCAACTACAGCCTGTCAGGCTCCTCTGTCTGTGGGATTCTCCAGGCAAGAATGCTGGAGTGGGTTGCTATGCCCTCCTCCAGGGATTCTTCCTGACCCAAGGATGGAACCTGGGTCTCTTACATTTACTTGCATTTGCAGGGGGGTTCTTTACTACTAACACCACCTGGGAAGCCCGAAAATGCTTATATTTGTGTATATATACAAGCTGGAATCAAGACTGCTGGGAGAAATATCAATAACCTCAGCTATGCAGATGACACCACCCTTATGGCAGTAACCAAAGAGGAACTAAGGAGCCTCTTGATGAAGATGAAAGAGTAGAGTGAAAAAGCTGGCTTAAAACTCAACATTCAAAAAACTAAGATCAAGGCATTCAGTCCCTTCACTTCATGGCAAATAGGTGGGGAAACAATGGAAACAGTGACAGACTATTTTCTTGGGCTCCAGAAACACTGCAGATGGTGACTGCAGCCATGAAATTAAGACGCTTGTTCCTTGGAGAAAAGCTATGACAAACCTAGACAGCATCTTAAAAAACAGAAACATTACTTTACTGACAAAGGTTCATCTACTCAAAACTATGGTTTTTCCAGTACTCATGTATGGATGTGAGAGTTGGACTATAAGGAAAGCTGAGCACCAAAGAATTGAAGCTTTCAAACTGTGGTGCTGGAGAAGACTTTTGAGAGTCCCTTGGACTGCAAGGAGATCCAACCAGTCCATCCTAAAGGAAATCAGTGCTGAATATTCATCAGAAGGACTGATGCTGAAGCTCAAACTGCAATACTCTGGCCACCTGATGCGAAGAGCTGACTCATTGGAAAAGCCCCTGATGCTGGGAAAGATTGAAGGCAGGAGGAGAAGGGGATGACAGAGGCTGAGATGGTTGGATGGCATCACTGACTCAATGGACATGAGTTTGAGCAAACTCTGGGAGATGATGAAGGACAGGGAAGCCTGATGTGCTGCTGTCCATGGGATTGCAAAGAGTTGGACACAACTGAGTGACTGAACACCAGCAGCAATATAAGATGTTTATGTGTGTATGTATATATATAATATATATAAAATTATGAAAATGTCCTTTCTTGTATTAAATGTGACATTGGTTAGTCTACTCTCAAGCTGCAGTAGAAGCAACAAAGCCACTGGTTTGTTTGTGTTCCCTACAACATATGCATTTAGTCTTAGAAACAACCAAGTCACAATTTTAATTGCATTTATACCAAATCAAATATCTTTCTTCACCTCAACACTGTAATTTATTATTATGTAGTAGTCAATTATTTGTACTCTGGGCTGTTGAGAGGTGCATTCTAGTTATATTTGCAAGATGGTATATTGCCATTTCCTCCAGAAATGGAAATTGTCATGTTATCCTTTGCTCCTGTGCTGTGCCCGTGAAACCAGGGAATGGCCAGAACCCTTGATTGCAGCCTGAGAGGTGAGGAGAAGAGCTATGTATTTAAAGCACACAATTTAACACAACTAATTGTTGGCTTCAGGCACCACTGAAAATAAATTTCCCAAATGACCATCAAAAGTCAATGTAATTGAGGATGGGAAAGAGTGTCAGATGGCAATGGCACATACATGGCTACAGTTACCTTATTATTTTTCAGTGTACATTTATGACTATATTGTGAGAATTTTATATACATATATAATTAATTGGAATTATATATTTTCCTTCTCTATGTTTGTAGAGAGTGGAATGATATGAACCTGTGTCTAGGGAAAGAGTATAAAGAAAAGTCAGGAAATGAATGCTCCTCTGTGTGTTATGACATTGGTGGGATATTCTCATGGAATTAATGGAAGAAATGAAGGAATACCTAATTTTTACCTGCTGATTTGTGAATTAAATAATACAGTGGGCACTTGTGATTAAGCAAATGGAATAACTATATACACTTCACTCTTTATGACATTAATATGCATTGCCTAATAATATTATTAGGCAATAATTAACCAAAGATGTTGTTAAACCTGTGGACAAAGAAACTGGTTTATAAGCTGTGCTTATAAACAAGGTTTATATAGTAAAATTCAAAATGAAAGTTCTTTAACTCAAGTTTGCTTCTGGCCTCCCTTGTAAGAAGCAATGCCAAAAAAGGTATTTGACAGACCAAGGTCATGAACTCCCCAGGAAGCTTTCTGAAGCTTGTGAAAGGGGATAAATTGCTTCCCTTTCCTGCCGGCTCCAAAGCACTCCTGTCTCAGTTCTGGAAATGCATATGGAAACAATTGCTCCTGGACTATTTCTTCTGCCCTTCAGATGGGCCGTGGCCTCTCCACGTCTGCTGTATTAACCTTGCTGCACAGTATAGGGGTCAGGGTTTAGCTCAGCCAGCCCTGAACAGACAGCATCCCATCCGTAGCTCTTGCTATTCAAGAAAATGGTGCAAATCCAAAACATTTTTGAGTTCCATCCATTTACTGCATTGCGATCAATGCAAAGAAATAGAGGAAAACAACAGAATTGGAAAGACTACAGATCTCTTCAAGAAAATTAGAAACACCAAGGGACTATTTCATGCAAAGATGGGCTCGATAAAGGACAGAAATGGAATGGACCTAACAGAAGCAGAAGATATTAAGAAGAGGTGGCAAGAATACACAGAAGAACTGTACAAAAAAGGTCTTCACGACCCAGATAATCAGGCCAGATCACTCAGCTAGAGCCAGACATCTTGGCATACGAAGTCAAGTGGGCCTTAGGAAGCATCACTCTGAACAAAGCTAGTGGAGGTGATGGAATTCCAGTTGAGCTATTTCAAATCCTAAAAGATGATGCTGTGAAAATGCTGCACTCAAAATGCCAGCAAATTTGGAACACTCAGCAGTGGCCACAGGACTGAAAAAGGGCAGTTTTCATTCCAATCCCAAAGAAAGGCAATGCCAAATAATGCTCAAACTACTGCACAATTACACTCACCTCACACACTAGTAAAGTAATGCTCACATTCTTCAAGCCAGGCTTCAGCAATACATGTACCATGAACTTCCAGATGTTCAAGCTGAATTTAGAAAAGGCAAAGGATCCAGAGATCAAATTACCAACATCTCCTGGATCATTGAAAAAGCAAGAGTTCCAGAAAAACATTTATTTCTGCTTTATTGACTATGCCAAAGCCTTTGATTGGGTGGATCACAATAAACTGTGGAAAATTCTGAAAGAGATGGGAATACCAGACCACCTGACTTGCCTCTTGTGAAACCTGTATGCAGGTCAGGAAGCAACAGTTAGAACTGGACATGGAACAGCAAAATGTTTCCAAATAGGAGAATGAGTATGTCAAGGCTGTATATTGTCACCCTGCTTATTTAACCTCTATGCAGAGTACATCATAAGAAATGCTGGGCTGGAAGAATCACAAGCTGGAATCAAGATTGCTGGGAGAAATATCAATAACCTCAGATATGCAGATGACATCATCTTTATAGCAGAAAGTGAAGAGGAACTAAAAAACCTCTTGATCAAAGTGATAGAGGAGAGTGAAAAAGTTGGTTTAAAGCTCATCAGTCAGAAAACCGAGATCATGGCATCTGGTCCCATCACTTCATGGGAAATAGATGGGGAAAGAGTAGAAACAGTGGCTGACTTTATTTTGGGGGGCTCCAAAATCACTGCAGATGTTGATTGCAGCCATGAAATTAAAAGATGCTTACTCCTTGGAAGATAAGTTATGACCGACCTAGACAGCATATTAAAAAGCAAAGACATTACTTTGTCCACAAAGGTACGTACAGTCAAGGCTGTGGTTTTTCCAGTAGTCATGAATAGTTGTGAGAGTTGGACTATAAAGAAAGCTTCACCCCAAAAAATTGATGCTTTTGAACTGTGGTGTTGGAGAAGACTCTTGAGAGTCCCTTGAACTGCAAGGAGATCCAACCAGTCCATCCTAAAGGAGATCAGTCCTGTTTGTTCATTGGAAGTACTCATGCTGAAGCTGAAACTCCAATACTTTGGCCACCTGATGAAAGAGTTAACTCATTTGAAAAGACCCTAATCCTGGGAAGGATTGAGGGCAGGAGGAGAAGGGGACGACAGAAGATGAGATGGTTGAATGGCATCACCAATTCAATGAACATGAGTTTGGGTGAACTCCGGAAGTTGGTGATGGACAGGGAGGCCTGGCACGCGTGCTGCAGTTCATGGGGTTGCAAAGAGTCGGACACGACTGAGCGACTGAACTGAACTGAACTGAACTGTCTTGACTCCAGTTCTTGGCTGCTGGTGCTACTTCCCTCCACTTTTTGCCTCTTATGTGGTCCTGCAGTCATCCTGGGAGAAGAATAGGCCACCAAGAAGAGGCAAGTCATGATTTTCATTCAGTCTATTCCATCAGGATCCTTTTTGAAAGAAAAAACCAGACCTAGTCTTTTAGTTGTTCTGAAAACTCATGATGCAGTTAGCTCTCAGGTCTTGTGTCTTAATTACAGTCTCAATGCAGTACATTTTATGGAGCTGAAAGTGATATTGTATAAAATGCAATATTATTTGAGAATATATGAACAATATAATAGGTATAAAGTATGCTTTTTACCCCTCCCTTGTATGCTTTCAAGAGAAAAGTATAGTTTTAAAGAAGATGCTACTACTAAGATGGAAAATGGTTGTTTCTTCTTAATGTTCCAATATAACTTACTATTCAAATCTCAAAAACAGGTTTTATCAAATAGAAGTAAAACTCTTATTTTATTAGTGGAAGAAGCCAGTAAGTACTTCCCAAATTATGTGTGATACAATAGAATCAATCCATTGACATTCTTACTAATTTTGATTAGATATTTTGCTGGTCTATAGAATTATTTTGGAAGATCCCTGTTATCTCATTTATCAAATTTCCATAATTTATAGGAGAAAACATCAAGGTCCTAGGGGACTAGAGGATATGTCTGAGTGTCATGCCCATAGCAAGCTTGGGCAAACATGAACTCAGGTCCAGAATAATGGTATTATTTGCTACACTAGCCTATCTGCTTATATTTGTTCATCTGATTGGGGAGTGGATAGTTAACACTTTACAATTAATTCAGTAAGTAACCTTTTTTCAGAGTAGCAACACCAACTCCTCCCATTTTTTAATATAAAAACTTTGAAATTTTTGGAGTAGTTTTTGGTTTATAGTGAAATTGTAAAAATAGTACAAGGAGTCTCCCCTGTCAACATCTTCGATTAGTATGGTGGTGGTGGTTTAGTTGCTAAGTCACGTCTGAGCTTTCTGTGACCTGATGGACTATCCTGCCAGGCTCCTCTGTCCATGGAATTTTTCAGGCAAGAATCCTGGAATGGGTTGTCATTTCCTTCTCCAGGAGATCTTTGTGACCCAGGTATCAAACCAGTGTCTCTTGCATTTACTTTGTCACAGTTAATGATACACTATTATTAATTAAAGTCTGTAGTTTATTCCCATTTCCTCAATTTGTACCTCCTCTCTTTTTCCCCTCTAGGGTCTCCTCCAGGAGCCACATTACATTTAGTCATCATGTCTCCTTATATCTCTCCCTACTGTCATAGTTCTCAGACATTCATTTTCTTTGATGACCTTGGCAGCTTTGAGGAGTACAAGGTGTTTTGTAGACCATCCCACAATTGATATTTGACTGATGCTTTCCTCATGATTAAACTGAGGCCATTGGTTCTGGAAATGAAGCCCACAGAGATAAAGTACCATTCTCATCACGTTACATCAATGGTACACGTTATCAACGTGACTTATCATGTGGATGTTACTCATAGTTACCTGGTGTTTGTCAGGTTTATCCACTCTTTTCTCCCCATTTCCATACTATCTTCCTTGGAAGGAAGTCCCTGTGAGCAGCCCATACTTTAGGGGGCCACATTCCATCTCCTTGGGTAGGGGCGCCTACTTAATTATGTGGAATCTTCTGCACTGGAGAAGACTTTTTGCCATCTATTTATTGATTTAACCACTATTTATTGATTTAATATACTGTGAATTCAAATACTTTATACTTGGGTTATAATGCAATGCTATTTTCTTTGTAGCTCAAATTGTTGTGGTTTCGGCCATTGGAAACTTTCAGTTGATTCCTATATCCGTTTGACAAACTCCTAACATTGTGGTTATTTGTGTCTGAGCATTTCTTTACTTTTGGCACTTACAAATGGTCCAGATTCACCCAGTATACTCCCAAGTCTTAGCAACAGAATCATCCCTTTCTCTAAGAAGTCATAGTTCATTTGCTGAATAATGGTATTAGAAACCCAGATCTGGGCGCCAGGTTTGTTTGTTGTTCCTGGGGTGTTATCGCTTCTGGGCCCTCTCAGTTGGCAAAGAAAGAACATATATGGGTGTGTGCTAAACTATGTATATACACATATTTTAATTTTTTTCTTTGCAAAGTGGCTGATTTTTTTTTTAATATTTTTATTTTTTTTAACTTTTTATTTTTACTTTATTTTACTTTATAATACTGTATTGGTTTTGCCATACATTGACATGAATCCACCACGGTTGTACATACGATCCCAAACATGAACCCCCCCTCCCACCTCCCTCCCCACAACAACCCTCCGGGTCATCCCCGTGCACCAGCTCCAAGCATGCTGTATCCTGCATCGGACATAGACTGGTGATTTGATTCTTACATGATAGTATACATGTTACAATGCCATTCTCCCAAATCATCACACCCTCTCCCTCTGAGTCCAAAAGTCCGCTATACACATCTGTGTCTTTTTTGCTGTCTTGCATACAGGGTCATCATTGCCATTTTCCAAATTCCATATATATGTGTTGGTATACTGTATTGGTGTTTTTCTTTCTGGCTTACTTCACTCTGTATAATCAGCTCCAGTTTCATCCATCTCATCAGAATTGATTCAAATGCATTCTTTTTAATGGCTGAGTAATACTCCATTGTGTATATGTACCACTGCTTTCTTATCCATTCATCTGCTGATGGACATCTAGGTTGTTTCCATATCCTGGCTATTATAAACAGTGCTGCGATGAACATTGGGGTACATGTGCCTCTTTCAATTCTGGTTTCCTCGGTGTGTATGCCCAGCAGTGGGATTGCTGGGTCATAAGGCAGTTCTATTTGCAATTTTTTAAGGAATCTCCACACTGTTCTCCATAGTGGCTGTACTAGTTTGCATTCCCACCAACAGTGTAGGAGGGTTCCCTTTTCTCCACACCCTCTCCAGCATTTATTGCTTGCAGATCTTTGGATCGCAGCCATTCTGACTGGTGTGAAGTGGTACCTCATTGTGGTTTTGATTTGCATTTCTCTAATAATGAGTGATGTTGAGCATCTTTTCATGTGTTTGTCAGCCATCCGTATGTCTTCTTTGGAGAAATGTCTATTTCTTTCTTTGGCCCATTTTTTGATTGGGTCGTTTATTTTTCTGGAATTGAGTTGCATAAGTTGCTTGTATATTTTTGAGCTTAGTTGTTTTTCAGTTGTTTCATTTGCTATTATTTTCTCCCATTCAGAAGGCTATCTTTTCACCTTGCTTATATTTTCCTTTGTTGTGCAGAAGCTTTTAATTTTAATTAGATCCCATTTGTTTATTTTTGCTTTTATTTCCAGAATTCTGGGAGGTGGATCATAGAGGATCCTGCTGTGATTTATGTTGGAGAATGTTTTGCCTATGTTCTCCTCTAGGAGTTTTATAGTTTCTGGTCTTACATTTCGATCTTTAATCCATTTTGAGTTTATTTTCGTGTGCGGTGTTAGAAAGTGATCTAGTTTCATTCTTTTACAAGTGGTTGACCAGTTTTCCCAGCACCACTTGTTAAAGAGATTGTCTTTACTCCATTGTATATTCTTGCCTCCTTTGTCAAAGATAAGGTGTCCATATGTGTGTGGATTTATCTCTGGGCTTTCTATTTTGTTTCATTGATCTATATTTCTGTCTTTGTGCCAGTACCATACTGTCTTGATGACTGTGGCTTTGTAATAGAGCCTGAAGTCAGGCAGGTTGATTCCTCCCGTTCCATTCTTCTTTCTCAAGATTGCTTTGGCTATTCGAGGTTTTTTGTATTTCCATACAAATCTTGAAATTATTTGTTCTAGTTCTGTGAAAAATATGGCTGGTAGCTTGATAGGGATTGCACTGAATTTGTAAATTGCTTTGGGTAGTATACTCATTTTCACTATATTGATTCTTCCGATCCATGAACATGGTATATTTCTCCATCTATTAGTGTCCCCCTTGATTTCTTTCATCAGTGTTTTATAGTTTTCAATGTATAGGTCTTTAGTTTCTTTAGGTAGATATATTCCTAAGTATTTTATTCTTTTCGTTGCAATGGTGAATGGAATTGTTTCCTTAATTTCTTTTTCTACTTTCTCATTATTGGTGTATAGGAATGCAAGGGATTTCTGTGTGTTGATTTTATATCCTGCAACTTTACTATATTCATTGATGAGCTCTAGTAATTTTCTGGTGGAGTCTTTAGGGTTTTCCATGTAGAGGATCATGTCATCTGCAAACAGTGAGAGTTTTACTTCTTCTTTTCCAATTTGGATTCCTTTTATTTCTTTTTCTGCTTTGATTGCTGTGGCCAAAACTTCCAGAACTATGTTGAATAGTAGTGGTGAAAGTGGGCACCCTTGTCTTGTTCCTGACTTTAGAGGAAATGCTTTCAATTTTTCCCCATTGAGGATAATGTTTGCTGTGGGTTTGTCATATATAGCTTTTATTATGTTGAGGTATGTTCCTTCTATTCCTGCTTTCTGGAGAGTTTTTATTATAAATGGATGTTGAATTTTGTCAAAGGCCTTCTCTGCATCTATTGAGATAATCATATGGCATTTATTTTTCACTTTGTTAATGTGGTGAATTACATTGATTGATTTGCGGATATTGAAGAATCCTTGCATCCCTGGGATAAAGCCCACTTGGTCATGATGTATGATCTTTTAATGTGTTATTGGATTCTGATTGCTAGAGTTTTACTGACGATTTTGGCATCTATGTTCATCAGTGATATTGGCCTGTAGTTTTCTTTTTTTGTAGTATCTTTGCCAGGTTTTGGTATTAGGGTGATGGTGGGCTGATAGAATGAGTTTGGAAGTTTACCTTCCTCTGCAATTTTCTGGAAGAGTTTGAGTAGGATAGGTGTTAGCTCTTCTCTAAATTTTTGGTAGAATTCAGCTGTGAAGCCGTCTGGACCTGGGCTTTTGTTTGCTGGAAGATTTCTGATTACAGTTTCAATTTCTGTGCTTGTGATGTGTCTGTTAAGATTTTCTATTTCTTCCTGGTTTATTTAGGCATGTTGTACTTTTCTAAGAATTTGTCCATTTCTTCCACGTTGCCCATTTTATTGGCATATAATTGCTGATAGTAGTCTCTTATGATCCTTTGTATTTCTGTGTTGTCTGTTGTGATCCCTCCATTTTCATTTCTAATTTTATTGATTTTATTTTTCTCTCTTTGCTTCTTGATGAGTCTGGCTAATGGTTTGTCAATTTCATTTATCCTTTCAAAGAACCAGCTTTTGGCTTTGTTGATTTTTGCTATGGTCTCTTTTGTTTCTTTTGCATTTATTTCTGCCCTAATTTTTAAGATTTCTTTCCTTCTACTAACTCTGGGGTTCTCCAATTCTTCCTTTTCTAGTTGCTTTAGGTGTAGAGTTAGGTTATTTATTTGACTTTTTTCTTGTTTCTTGAGGTATGCCTGTAGTGCTATGAACTTTCCCCATAGCACTGCTTTTATAGTGTCCCACAGGTTTTGGGTTGTTGTGTTTTCATTTTCATTAATTTCTATGCATATTTTGATTTCTTCTGTGATTTGTTGGTTATTCAGAGGTGTGTTGTTCAACCTCCATATGTTGGAATTTTTAATGGTTTTTCTCCTGTAATTGAGATCTAATCTTAATGCATTATGGTCAGAAAAGATGGTTGGAATGATTTCGATTTTTTTTAATTTATCAAGGTTAGATTTATGGCCCAGGATGTGATCTATCCTGGAGAAGGTTCCATGAGCACTTGAGAAAAAGGTGAAATTCATTGTTTTGGGGTGAAATGTCCTATAGATATCAATTAGGTCTAACTGGTCTAATGTATCATTTAAAGTTTGCATTTCTTTGTTAATTTTCTGTTTAGTTGATCTGTCCATAAGTGTGAGAGGGGTATTAAAGTCTCCCACTATTATTGTGTTATTGTTAATTTCGCCTTTCATACTTGTTAGCATTTGACTTACATATTGCGGTGCTCCTATATTGGGTGCATATATATTTATAATTGTTATATCTTCTTCTTGGATTGATCCTTTGATCATTATGTAGTGGCCTTCTTTATCTCTTTTCACAGCCTTTGTTTTAAAGTCTATTTTATCGGATATGAGTATTGCCACTCCTGCTTTCTTTTGGTCTCTATTTGCGTGGTATATCTTTTTCCAGCCCTTCACTTTCAGTCTGTATGCGTCCCTTGTTTTGAGGTAGGTCTCTTGTAAGCAGCATATAGAGGGGTCTTGTTTTTGTATCCATTTGGCCAATCTTTGTCTTTCAGTTGGGGCGTTCAACCCATTTACGTTTAAGGTAATTATCGTTAAGTATGATCCCGTTACCTTTTACTTTATTGTTTTGGGTTCGGGTTTATACACCCTTTTTGTGTTTCCTGTCTAGAGAATATCTTTTAGAATTTGTTGGAGAGCTGGTTTGGTGGTGCTGAATTCTCTCAGCTTTTGCTTGTCTGTAAAGCTTTTGATTTCTCTTCGTATTTGAATGAGATCCTTCCTGGGTACAGTAATCTGGGCTGTAGGTTATTTTCTTTCATCACTTTAAGTATGTCTTGCCATTCCCTCCTGGCCTGAAGAGTTTCTTTTGAAAGATCAGCTGTTATCCTTATGGGAATCTCCTTATGTGTTATTCATTGTTTTTCCCTTGCTGCTTTTAATATTTGTTCTTTGTGTTTGATCTTTGTTAATTTGATTAATATGTGTCTTGGGGTGTTTTGCCTTGGGTTTATCCTGTTTGGAACTCTCTGGGTTTCTTGGACTTTGGTGATTATTTCCTTCCCCATTTTAGGGAAGTTTTCAACTATTATCTCCTCAAGGATTTTCTCATGGTCTTTCTTTTTGTCTTCTTCTTCTGGGACTCCTAAATTCGAATGTTGGAGCGCTTTATGTTGTCCTGGAGGTCTCTGAGATTGTTCATTTCTTTTAATTCGTTTTTCTTATTTCCTCTCTGATTCATTTATTTCTACCATTCTATCTTCTATTTCACTAATCCTATCTTCTGCCTCCGTTATTCTACTATTTGTTGCCTCCAGAGTGTTTCTGATCTCATTTATTGCATTATTCATTATATATTGACTCTTTTTTATTTCTTCTAGGTCCTTGTTAAACCTTTCTTGCATCTTCTCAATCCTTGTCTCTAGGCTATTTATCTGTGATTCCATTTTGATTTCAAGATTTTGGATCATTTTCACTATCAGTATTCGAAATTCTTTCTCAGGTAGATTCCCTATCTCTTCCTCTTTGGTTTGGTTTGGTGGGCAACCCTCCCGTTCCTTTACCTGCTGAGTATTCCTCTGTCTTTTCATCTTGGTTATATTGCTGCGTTTGGGGTGGCCTTTCTATATTCTGGGAATTTGTGGAGTTCACTTTATTACGGAGCTTCCTCACTGTGGATGGGGTTGTATCAGTGGCTTGTCAAGGTTTCCTGGTTAGGGATGCTTGTGTTGGAGTTCTGGTGGGTGGAGCTGGATTTCTTCTCTCTGGAGTGCAGTGGCATGACCAGTAATGGGTTATGAGATGTCAGTGGTTTTGGAGTAACTTTGAGCTGCCTGTATATTGAAGCTCAGGGGTGTGTTCCTGTGTTGCTGGAGAATTTGCATGGTATGTCTTGCTCTGAAACTTGTTGGCCCTTGGGTGGAGCTTGGTTTCAGTGTAGGTATGGAGGCGTTTGATGAACTCCTATTGCTTAATGTTCCCTGAATTCAGGAGTTCTCTGATGTTCTCAGGCTTTGGACTTAAGCCTCCTGTTTCTGGTTTTCAGTTTTATTTTTACAGTAGCCTCTGATTTCTCCATCTGTATAGCACCGATGATAAAACATCTAGGTTAAAGATGAAAAGTTTCTCCACATTGAGGGACACCCAGAGAGGTTCACTGAGTTACATGGAGAAGAGAAGACAGAGGGGGTAGTTAGAAGTGACTGGAATGAGATGTGGTGAGATCAAAAGAGGAGAGAGCAAGCTAGCCAGTAGTCACTTCCTTATGTGCATTCCATAGTCTGGACCGCTCAGAGGTATTTACAGAGTTATAGAGGGAAGAGGAGAGGGAGGAAGTAGACAGAGGTGGCCAGGAGGATAAGAGAGAGGAATGAAAAGGAGAGAGACAAATCCTGCCAGTAACCAGTTCCTTAGGTGTTCTCCACCGTCTGGAACACACAGAGATTCACAGAGTTGGATAGAGAAGAGATGGGGGAGAAAAGAGACAGAGGCCACCTGGTGGAGAAAAAGGAGAGTCCAAAGGAGGAGAGAGTGGTCAAGCCAGTAATCTCGGTCTCAGGTAAAATTGGGTAGTGAAGTTTGGGTTTTTAAATGTACAAAATTGACAACAAAAACCAAAAAGCAAAGATTAAAAATCTAGAGTAGAGGTTGGATTTTCAAAAATACAATATTAAAGAAAAGAAGCAGAAGGAAAAAAGAAAAAAACAAAAAAGCCACAAGAATTATTAAAAAACTCCAACAACAACCATAGAAAGACTATATATGGTGTTTGCCTTAAAAAAATAGTCTTTTTTTTTTTGAAAAGTAATAGTAAGTTATAGAAATAAAAATTAGAGGAGAAATAGAAGACTTAACAATTTTAAAAAAAAGGGAAAAAAAAGCAAGAAGAAAAAGAAAAAAAAAAAAAAGAGGGGAAAAAAAAGATATATCTGGCCCTTCTCTGATGTTGTGGGCAGTGTGGGGTCACTTCCAAGGCGGTTACCTCTGTTTAACTCTTCTGTTTGTTGGTTTTTTAGGCTCACTAGTTCAGTTACGCTGTGGGGAGGGGGGGATGCTGCAAACAAATAGCACTGTCATGTGCACACAGTGTCTCAGCTCCGCTGGACCTGTCCCTTCTCGCGGCGCACAAACCGCTCCGGTTCTACGATGCTCAGCCGGGAACCGTCTGATGCCGGCCCTAGGCTGTGTGCACCTCCCCAATCTAAGCCACTCAGGTTCAGCGCTTAGGTAGCCCTCAGAGGCTCAGATTCGGTTGGGACTGCGTTTTGTGCCCTTCCCAGGTCCTAGCTCAGGAGTTTGGCAAGTGCCGTCGCTGCGAGTTGTCGCCTTTTCTGTCTCTGCTGCTCAGTTTTCTGGGTGTGCCGCTGGCACCCCTTGTGAGGCAGATGGTGACTGTCCAGCACCCCCAAAAGTCTTAGCAAAGAAGCCTGCTTGCAGTTTGGTATGTAGAGTCTCTCCGGGGCTGCAATTGCCCCTTTCCAGTCCTTACGGCTCTGGCTGCCTGTCCCTGGTGGGGGATGGTCTGCAGCCGGCTATTTCTGTTCCATCCTTTGTTCTGTGCGTGGTCCTGGCGGTGTCTTATGTTCAAGCTTTTCGCGTGGTAGCTATCCCACAGTCTGGTTTGCTAGCCCAAGTTAGATCGTTCTGGTTACGTGGGGCATTCCTGCCGGATTCTTACAAATCTCTGCAGCCCGCGCCTCCCGCGCTTCCCTGCCCTGCCCCCACTTGCTATTGGCGGATGCAGGCATCTGTGCTGCTTTTCCGCTGGGGGAGTTACTGTTGGGCTTGTAATCTGTTGGTTTTAATTATTTATTTATTTTCCCTTCCTGTTATGTTGCCCTCTGTGTTTCCAAGGCTCGCCACAGACTCAGCAGGGAGAGTGCTTCCTGGTGTTTGGAAACCTCTCTTCTTAAAATTCCTTTCCTGGGACAGGCTTCCCTTCCCGGGATGGAGCTCCCTCCCCACCTCCTTTGTCTCTCTTTTCGTCTTTTATATTTTCTCCTACCTGTTTTCGAAGACAATGGTCTGCTTTTCTGGTTGCCTGATGTCCTCTGCCAGCATTCAGAAGTTGTTTTGTGGAGTTTGCTCAGCGTTGAAATGTTCTTTTGAGGAATTTGTGAGGGAGAAAGTGGTCTTCCTGTCCTATTCCTCCGCCATCTTAGGTTCGCCCTCGAAACGAACCCAGGTCTCCCGCATTGCAGGTAGACGCTTTACCATCTAGGCCACCAGGGAAGCCCTAATATTTTTAAAATAATTATTGAAATACAGTTGGTTTGCAATGTTGTGATAATTTCAGATATATATAAAAGTGATTCAATTTTACACATGTATGGATAATATACATAAATATATTTCTTTCAAATTCTCTTCCATTATAGGTTTTTACATGATATAGAGTATAGTTGCTTGTGCTATACAGTAAGTCCTTTTTGGTTATCTATTTTATTTATAGTTGTATATATTTTAATCCTGAACTCTTAATTTATCCCTTCTCCCTTTTCCCCTTTGGTAACCACAATTTTGTTTTCTATGTTTGTGGGTCTATTTCTATTTTGTAAATAAGTTTGTTTTTATCAGTTTTTTAGATTCCACAGGAATCTAAAAAAGTGGAAGTGATATCTGGAAGTGATATCACAGGATATTTGTCTTTCTCAATCTTCATTTAATACAACAATCTCTAGGTTCATCCATGTTCCTGCAAATGGCATGATATCATTCTTTTTTCATCTAATATTCTATTGTGCACCTTTAAATATTTCTGTATGTACCGAGCTGAATATTTTATCAAGGTAAATATGAGTTCATTTTAATACCTCAAATTCTAATATATTGTCACAGGGATCATTCTAGCCTTCTCCTCTTGCCTGTCTGTAACCTCTCAGTCCAATAGTGAGAACCCAGCACCCACTTTCTGTCACACATATACTTAATTGCTTAATTCTAGTATGTATATAATTCTTTCAGAATTGTTAAGTTGTACTGCTATTAAAAAAAAAAGCTTTATCAATTGGCATATAGTTCTTATGTACAGTGCCTTTTGTCTTTAGTCTTGCAATCTCCACCCATTTCCAAGGTTATCTAAGACAGTCCCTTTTTGTCCAACTTCAGTGAGATTATTTCATACATTTGTTATATTTAATACATTTGTTAGATTCTTTTTGTCACAGTATTCATTCTGTCATGAGACTTCCTAATCTCCTGAATGATTTTTTAAAATTTACATATACTGAAGTTCACTCTTCAAAAACATATCAGACAAATTTTTAAGAGTAGTTTTAGGTTCATGGCAAGACTGAGCAGAAGCTACATAGATTGCCCATACACCCCTTACCCCTGGAACATGCACAGCCTTCACTAGTATCAAAATCCTACATCAGAATGGTAAGTTTATTAGAATCAATGGATTTGTATTGACATATCATACTCACCTGTGGTTTGTAGGTTGTAATTTACTGTTGGTGTTGTATATTAGACTAAATATATAATGGCATAGCAAATATATAATACATCATTTAGTACCATACAGAGAAACTTCATTGCCTTAAATTTATCTCTTCTCCACCTGTTCATCTCACCTCTCAACCCTTGGCAACCATTGACTGATTATTTTTACCATCTCCACAGTCTTACCTTTTTTAGAATGTCATAGATTTAGAATCATAAAGTACGTAGTACTTTCAGATTGGCTTCTTTCACTTAGTAATATGCATTTAAGTTTCCTCCATGTCTTTTCATAGCTTGATATCTCATTTCTTTTAGTGCTGAATAGTATTCCATTTCCTGGATATACTACAGTTTATTTATCCATTCACCTGAAGAAAGGAACATTTTGGCATCTTCCAAGTTTGTGCAATTATGAATAAAGCTTCTGTAAAAACATCCATTTGCAGGATTTTACATGGGTGCAAGGAGAAGGCAATGGCACCCTACTCCAGTACTCTTGCCTGGAAAATTCCATGGACGGAGGAGCCTGGTAGGCTGCAGTCCATGGGGTCGCTAAGAGTCAGACATGACTGAGTGACTTCACTTTCACTTTTCTCTTTCATGCATTGGAGAAGGAAATGGCCACCCACTCCAGTGTTCTTGCCTGGAGAATCCCAGGGACGGTGGAGCCTGGTGGGCTGCCGTCTATGGGGTCACACAGAGTCGGACACAACTGAAGCGACTTTGCAGCAGCAGCAGCAGCAGCAGCAGCACATGGGTGCAAGTTTTCAAATTCTTTGGATAGATATTAAGGGAGTGTGGTTGCGAAGGCATATGGTAAGATATAGTTTAGTTTTTTAAGAAACCGCCAAATTATCTTCTCAAGTGACTACCATTTTCCTTCCCCATCAGTAATGTAAGAGAGTGCTTATTTCTCCATATCCTCAGCAGCATTTGGTGTTGTGTGTCTCAATTTTGGCCATGCTAATAGTTACATGGTGATGTCTCACTGTTATTTTAATTCATATTTCCCTTTTTACATGTGTTGTGGAGCATGAGTCACACTTGGTGTTGTAAAGTTCTATAGGTTTTGAAAAAGGCATAGTGTCATTTCCCACCATTACACTTTTCTCAGTCATCAAGTGGTGTCCAACTCTTCACCACCCTATGGAAAGTAGTCAACCAGACTTCTCTGTCTATGGAATTTTCCAGGCAAGAATACTGCAGTGGGTTGCCATTTCTTTCTTCAAGGGATCTTCCTGACCCAAGGATTGAACATGCATCCCCTGCACTGGCAGGTGGATTCTTTACCACTGAGCTGTCTTCTATACAGAATAATTTTACCAATAAAAAATAAAAATACTATATGCTTCTCTTTAACTCTCTCATCTCTCCTAAACACTCAGTTCAGTTCAGTTTAGTTTAGTCGCTCAGTCATGTCCAACTCTTTGCGACCCCATGAATCGCAGCACGCCAGGCCTCCCTGTCCATCACCATCTCCCGGAGTTCACACAGACTCATGTCCATCGAGTCCGTGATGTGATCCAGCCATCTCATCCTCTGTCGTCCCCTTCTCCTCCTGACCCCAATCCCTCCCAGCATCAGAGTCTTTTCCAATGAGTCAATGCTTCTCATGAGGTGGCCAAAGTACTGGAGTTTCAGCTTCAGCATCATTCCTTCCAAATAAATCCCAGGGTTGATCTCCTTCAGAATGGATTGGTTGGATCTCCTTGCAGTCCAAGAGACTCTCAACAGTCTTCTCCAACACCACAGTTCAAAAGCATCAATTCTACGGTACTCAGCCTTCTTCACAGTCCAACTCTCACATCCATACATGACCACAGGAAAAACCGTAGCCTTGACTAAACGGACCTTAATCAGCAAAGTAATGTCTCTGCTTTTGAATATACTATCTAGGTTGGTCATAACTTTTCTTCCAAGGAGTAAGTGTCTTTTAATTTCATGGCTGCAGTCACCATCTGCAGTGATTTTGGAGCCCCCAAAAATAAAGTCTGACACTGTTTCCACTGTTTCCCATCTATTTCCCATGAAGTGATGGGACCAGATGCCATAATCTTCATTTTCTGAATGTTGAGCTTTAAGCCAACTTTTTCACTCTCCTCTTTCACTTTCATCAAGAGGTTTTTTAGTTCCTCTTCACTTTCTGCCATAAGGGTGGTGTCATCTGCACATCTGAGGTTATTGATATTTCTCCCGGCAATCTTGATTCCAGCTTGTGTTTCTTCCAGTCCAGTGTTTCTCATGATGTACTCTGCATGTAAGTTAAATAAGCAGGGTGACAATATATAGCCTTGACGCACTCCTTTTCCTATTTGGAACCAGTCTGTTGTTCCATGTCCAGTTCTAACTGTTGCTTCCTGACCTGCATACAGATTTCTCAAGAGGCAGGTTATGTGGTCTGGTATTCCCTGGCAACCACTAATTGGTTGATTATCTCTATACCTTTCAGGCTGAATTATTTCACTTCGCTAGTGGTACAGAAAATCTCATGGATGGAGGAACCTGGTAGGCTGCCTTTCATGGGGTCACTAAGAATCGGACACGACTGAGCGACTTCACTTTCACATTTCACTTTCATGCATTGGAGAAGGAAATGGCAACCCACTCCAGTGCTCTTGCCTGGAGAATCCCAGGGATGGTGGAGCCTGGTGGGCTGCCATCTGTGGGGTCGCACAGAGTCGGACACAACTGAAGTGACTTAGCAGCAGCAGCAGCAGTGGTAAAGAACTGGCCTGCAAAGGAGGAGACATAAGAGATGCGGGTTCTGTCCCTGGGTGGGGAAGATTCCCTGGAGGAGGAAGTGGCAACTCACTCCAGTGTTCTCACCTGGAGAATCCAGGAGCCTGGCGGGCTATGGTCCATGGGGCTGCAATGAGTTGGACATGACTGAAGTGACTTAGCACAATATGCATTTAAAATGAATTCATATTTTCTATGTGGCTTGGTGGTTCATTCATTTGTATTATTGAAAAGAATTTCATTATATGGATGTAGCACAGTGTGTTGATCCATTACCTTATTAAAAGACATCTTGATTGCTTCCAATATTTGGTGATTATAAGTGAAAGTGCTACATAAATTTGCATACAGATTTTTGTGTGGATATAAGTTTTCAAATTGGTTGGTTAAGTACCCAGGATCATGGTTGTTGGGTTTTGGACTATATTTAGATTTTTAAGATGTTTCCAAACTGTTTTCCAAAGTTTTTTTTTTTTTTTCTTTTTTAACCATTTTTCAATCCCAATAGCAGAATAAGAGTTTCTGCTTTCCATACCATCACTGGTTGCTTCCATTTTCAATTGTTAGAAATTTTGCTACTTTAATGGTTGAATAGCATTATTTCATTGTTTTAGAGTCCCCGATGAAAAATAACATGAGCATCTTTTCATGTGTTCATTTGTCATTCATATAATTTTTTTGGTTAAATGGGTTTTCAGAACCTTTGCCCATTAAAAAAATTAAGTTGTTTACCTTATTGTTGACCTTTAAGTAAACTTGTATATTTCAGACACAAATGCTATATCAGATATCTGTTTTGCCAATATTTTTGTAAATATTGCTGCAATTACAATTATAGAACATTAAGTTCAGATCAGTTCAATTCAGTCACTCAGTCATGTCCGACTCTTTGAGACCCTGTGGACTGCAGCACGCCAGGCTGCCCTGTCCATCACCAATTTTCGTAGCTTGCTCAAACTCATGTCCATCGAGTCAGTGATGCCATTCAACCATCTCATCCTCTGTCGTCCCCTTCTGCTCTTGCCTTCAATCTTTCCCAGCATCAGTGTCTTTTCCAGTGAGTCAGTTTTTCACATCAGGTGGCCAAATTATTGGAACTTCAGCTTCAACATCAGTCCTTCCAATGAATATTCAGGACTGATTTCCTTTAGGATGGACTGGTTGGATCTTCTTGCCATCCAAGGGACTCTCAAGAGTTTTCTTCAACACCACAGTTCAAAATCATCTGTTCTTCAGTGCTCAGCTTTCTTTATAATCCAACTCTCACGTCCACACATCACTACTGGAAAAACCATAGCTTTGACTAGACAGACCGTTGTTGGCAAGGTAATGTCTCTTCTTTTTAATATGCTGTCTAGGTTTGTAATAGCTTTTCTTCCAAGGAGCAAGCGTCTTTTAATTTCATGGCTGCAGTCACCATCTGCAGTGATTTTGGCACCCAAAAAAGTAAAGTCTACCATGGTTTCCATTGTTGCCCTATCTGTTTGCCATGAAGTGATGGGACCAGATGCCATAATCTTAGTTTTTTGACTGTTGAGTTTTAAGCCAACTTTTTCACTCCCCTCTTTAACTTTCATAAAGAAGCTCCTTAGTTCCTCTACACTTTATGCCATAAGGGTGGTGTCATCTGCATATCTGAGGTTGCATTGTATCCTCACACTATTAGGACTTTATTTATAATTAATTAAAACCCTAAGTTTGCTGTAAAATAATTGAAACAGGTAGTTTAAAGGTTAGAGAAAAGGCCAATTAGACCTAAGAAATTGCATATTCCCTTTTGCTTCAAAGGGGTTATGACTCAAAATTATAAGTCACATTGTTTCCTTTCTTCTGATTAATCTCCCACTGACATATTGTTGCATACATAACAGTCATTCTGCATTTCTTACTAACTGCATGCCTGGTTTATTCTATGTCTACTCCATGAATGAATCATAATTGTCCGAGCCATTCATGGTAGTGGCTTTGTCAATATCCATACGAAAGTAACCTCTGGTCAATACAAAGTAAAGATGTAAAGGAAACTTTAGTAGAACACTTTAGAGAAAGGTGAATTTCTTTCCCGCATGACAGAAAAGATTGCTTTTGATCCCCTTTCTCTTTCTTGCTTTGGATATTTTTATTTAAGAATGCGAATTCTCAAGCTTTGTCAGCTCTTGCAACCATGTGGAGTGATAAGCCAGAAGACAAGTGTTAACGTGCTGAGTGAGAAGGTGAGGTGAAAGAAAGAAATGAGATTGAGTGTTTGATGACACTATTGAACCATAGAAGTAATTTTGGAACCAACCTTGGAATGCCTACCTTCAAATGTCTTACTTTAGTGAAAATTAAAAGATCTGTTTTTGAACCAGTGCTTTTCAATCTTTACACATCATGGCAACATATGAAATCATATTTGTATTTGTTTACATATTTATGATCAACCTAGACAGCATATTAAAAAGCAGAGACATTACTTTGCCAACAAAGGTCTGTCTAGTCAAAGCTATGGTTTTTCCAGCAGTCATGTATGGATGTGAGAGTTGGACTATAAAGAAAGCTGAGCTCCGAAAAATTGATGTTTTTGAACTGTGGTGTTGGAGAAGACTCCTGAGAGTCACTTAAACTGCAAGGAGATCCAACCAGTCCTGAGGAAATCAGTCCTGAATATTCATTGGAAGGACTGATGCTGAAGCTGAAGCTCCAATACTTTGGCCACCTGATGCGAAGAACTGACTCATTTGAAAAGACCCTGATGTTTGGAAAGATTGATGGCAGGAGGAGAAGGGGACGACAGGGGATGAGATGGTTGGATGGTGTTACCAACTCGATGGACATGAGTTTGAGCAAGCTCTGGGAGTTGGTGATGGACAGGGAAGCCTGACGTGCTGCAGTCCATGGGGTACAAAGAGCTGGATATGACTGAGCAACTGAACTGAACTGAACATATCTGTAAACAGGTAATCCTCACAAAAGACAAGTTGTTCAGGAATTTCATTTGCTTCAGGCTGCCCATCCTGAAGCAGGGCCCAAGATTACATCTCAGCCACCTGCCAACCACTCATAACACACTGTTGCATGATGGTTGAGAAGTTCTGGTTTCAGACATGTTGTGTGACTTAGGACTGAATACATCCTAATTATGATACATACTAAGTACAGGGGCTTCCCTGATAGCTCAGTTGATAAAGAATCCCCATACAATGCAGGAGACCATGGTTCAATTCCTAGGTCAGGAAGATCCACTGGAGAAGGGATAGGCTACCCACTCCAGTATTCTTGGGCTTCCCTGGTGGCTCAGCTGGTAAAGAAATCCACCTGCAACTTGGGTGACCTGGGTTTGATCCCTGGGTTGGGAAGATTCCCTGAAGAAGGGAAAAGCTACCCACTCCAGTATTCTGGCCTGGAGAATTCCAAGGACTGTGTAGTCAATGGGGTTGCAAAGAGTTGGACACAACTGAGCAACTTTCACTTTCAATAAGTACAGATTTAAACCTACAGAAAATATTTTTTGTTATGGAAGTCAGAAAAAAAACACATCAGATAATGTCAGATAAAAGTAGGCTCACACTTATGCTTTTCTGTGATTTCCTAAAATTGGGTGGAGTTTGGAAACGTCTTGGTCTTCTGGAATATACCTGGGAGAGTTGTGTCAGAAAAACATATTAACTTTGTACTCCTACCATCATTTTAATTGAATGGCATTGGCATATTATGGTAGGCTAATATTTAGAAGGCATATCTTTGCTGTAAAAAATGCAAAAAAGAAAAAAAAAACAGAAAAAACCCTTTAATCCATTGTCTATTAATATTTGAACAGCTGGATGCAATTCATAATATGCTTGTCACACCAAGTCAACTCAAGTGGAAAAAAAAAAAAAAAAACCCAACTAAAAACAGGTCCAGTAACCAAAATCTCTTAGAATGTTAGGAAACCTCAATGTACTCTCATAATCATCTTTCCAATAGACTAAGCAGCCCTGGGGTTGCTCCAGTGCAGAGTCCCCTAATACAGAACTAATGTGACACTGTTATACTTATGATGGGTAATTTTAAAAAGGCTTACAAGGTTTCATGTTCCAAATAAGGACTGTGATTCCTAAAGAGGCAACGTTTCTAAGCATTTCTTTTTCATAATTAAATAGGTTTTCTGGCAGCAGACAATGAAATTCACAAGATTTATATTGACTCCTTCTGTTTGGTAATAAATTATAGGCTCTGGATATCTCTGAATCACATTCTAACTCTCAAATTTTTATTTATTATTACAAGGCTGCTGGAGCATAAATTTCTTGGAAACCCAGTACTTTCTTCGGGAAAAAATGTGGCAGATATTTGGTTTTCCTTTTAAAACATTAGTTTCAATTTTTGAAAGTATATTATTGAAAGTGTATTATATACATTAAATACATATATAGCATTTATTTCAGTGTATATTTTCATATGTTGTAATATATTTCACTTTATATATTAAATGTAACATTTTATTTACATGTTATCACTTATTTACTTCCTTATAAGTGAAAGGATTTATCTCGGCACACCATCATGTGAAGGGACATCTGATATTAGCTCAGTCTTATGGGTTAGATGTGACTGTGAAGTGAAATTGCTCAGTTGTGTCCGACTCTTTGTGACCCCATGGGCTGTAGCCTACCATGCTCCTCCATCCGTGGTATTTTCCAGGCAAGAGTACTGGAGTGGGTTGCCATTGCCTTCTCCAGAGGATGTTCCCGACTCAGGGATAAAACTCGGGTCTCCCTCATTGTAGGCAGACGCTTTACCATCTGAGCCACCAGGGAAATCTGCATATGACTACTAAGGTTAATATGAACTCTTTTTGTGCAAATACGAGATCAACCAAAAAATAACGATGTTTGCAAAGCATAAAACCACTAGAAATTTTCAGCTAGCACTTTCCCTGATGTTAGTGATTTTCAGTACAGGGTGTCCCATTTGTAATGCATGGATGGCAGTAAAGATCCACAGAAATGAGTGAGATTTTGGCTTGCAATCACACCAGCTGGAAACACCACAGCATTATACCCTGAAACCAGCTATGCTGTAGGACTACCAAGGGTGTAGACCTTCATCTTTTGTGGCTTTCTGACTAGCTCATTTTTTTGCATAAATATGTTAGTCGCTCAGTCATGTCCAACTCTCTGAGACCCCATGGACTGTAGCCCACCAGGCTCCTCTGTCCAGGTGAGAATACTGGAGTGGGTAGTCATTCCCTTCTCTACGGAATCTTCCCGACTCTGGGATCGAACCAAGCTCTCCTGCATTGCAGGCAGATTCTTTTCTATCTGAGCCACAAGGGAAGCATATATCGCTAATTTCCAGAGCAGGTCAAAATAGTAACTTTGTGGTGTGCAATAAAGTGCTATTTTTAGCCTTGCATCAGGAATGAATCTAGTAGAGAAACTATAGTTGGTTTTTCCCTGCAGAAGGCAAGAGCTCAGGAAAGCAACTGCATCTAATGGAATGATCTCAGCTGAGGAATATGGAGCTTTTGGGTTGTGAGCAAAGAAATATTGCTTTCTAGTCCTATCAGCCCTCAAAAAAAAGCCCTTAAAATGCTTTTTCAGGTTCTATCCTAGGAAAGAGAACTCATTTCAAATTCTAGTGGGAAAACAGGAGCTATAACTAAATGATGGTAGATATGATAATTCCTATAGTTCAAACCATCAAAGTTCACATCCAGGTGACAATTGCTCAACTACTTGTTGAAATTGGCATCCATCAGGTGACATCCCACAGGGAAATAAATATAATTATTTTATAGGAACATCTCATTCTGCCTAATAATTTCTTCTTCCCAAAGGATCTCATTTCCACATCTTCAAAAATGTCAGTCACTCATTCATGCAAAATTGTAGTTTTCAAATGCGATTAGAAGAGTGCTTACCTAATTCTGTCTTCCTAAAGCAAAAGTTTGCAGTGCCTAAAGAGAAACTGCCAGTGAAATATGACCAAAAAATACAAGGTTCAAACAAACAAAAAAAGAATAGAATGTTTTAAGAAGGTAATCAAAGACTTTACTGTTAATTGTATTTTAAAGGAGTAAAAAGTGGCCAATAGGTTGGGTAATTAGGAAGCAATTGATTAATTTTTTAAGAGATGGACGCTGGACAACATAATATGAAAATAAAAAGTAAAGTGGAGACAATGGGTAAACACCATTTTGTTGAGAATTTCAATGAGAAGGAGATGAGGAAGACAGTGCAGTGTATTGATGAAGAATATATCTGCAGTTAGAGAATTCTTTTTAGAATGAGAGAAACTTGAGCCCTTTGAAAGCACAAAGAAAAGTTCAAGCAAAGTTCAGTTCAGTTCAGTTCAGTCACTCAGTCGTGTCCAACTCTTTGCGACCCCATGAATCGCAGCACACCAGGCTTCCCTGTCCATCACCAACTCCCAGAGTTCACTCAAACTCATGTCCATCTAGTCGATGATGCCATCCAGCCATCTCATCCTCTGTCATCCCCTTCTCCTCCTGCCCCCAATCCCTCCCAGCATCAGAGTCTTTTCCAATGAGTCAACTCTTCACATGAGGTGGCCAAAGTACTAGAGTTTCAGCTTTAGCATCAGTGCTTCCAAAGAACACCCAGGACTGATCTCCTTTAGAATGGACTGGTTGGATCTCCTTGCAGTCCAAGGGGCTCTCAAGAGTCTTCTCCAACACCACAGTTCAAAAGCATCAACTCTTCAGTGCTCAGCTTTCTTCACAGTCCAACTCTCATATCCATGCATGACTACTGGAAAAACCATAGCCTTGACGAGATAGACCTTTGTTGGCAAAGTAATGTCTCTGCTTTTGAATAAGCTATCTAGGTTGGTCATAACTTTCCTTCCAAGGAGTAAGTGTCTTTTAATTTCATGGCTGCAGTCACCATCTGCAGTGATTTTGGAGCCCCCAAAAATAAAGTCTGACACTGTTTCCACTGTTTCCCCATCTATTTCCCATGAAGTGATGGGACCAGATGCCATGATCTTCGTTTTCTGAATGTTGAGCTTTAAGCCAACTTTTTCACTCTCCTCTTTCACTTTCATCAAGAGGCTTTTTAGTTCCTCTTCACTTAGAACAGGATAAATCCAGGAGCAAGAGAGGACACTTGATGGACTAAGATTCCTAAAGGGTTGGGAATGGATATAGCAGAGGGTAAAGATGGAGGGACTAGTTTGGACAAGGAGAAAGGTTAACCACCTTCAGTTTGGAGGTAGGTAGAACAGGAAGAAGAGGAAATGTATGGGGTTGGTGGGGACTGAGGTGAGGGGGATGGACAATAGTAAATTGTGTTTACACTTAATGGTTTATTTTTTCTCATATTAAAGTTGTTATGGGTGAAATGAAGAAAGATGATAAAAGTCTTTGAGGGAACTCTTCTTTTCCAAAGAGCTGAAATGAACTCAGGTCCCTGTACTTCCAATGATTAGAGTTTGGTATGCAAGAGGAAATGATATTCATAGAGAAAGAACTCTGTGTCCAAAGCAACAGTTTTACAGGAAAACTTCAATGCTAGACACTCATATTAAGACAAATAAGATGGACATTGTGGTGACACCATTTTTAAATCTAGCTTGTATATCTCATCAATTTATTTAGTTCTTTGAATCCAATCCTTTCAGCACCCATGGAGTACTTATTGCTTATCATGATGCTCAGTTACAGCATACACTCACCTATGGAACAAGCCTTCCATATTTTTTAAAAGAGCACTTTAGTGTTCCAAGAAATGCATTCCAAGTCTTGAAAGACTCAGAGATTTTTTTATACTTTGTGCTTTTCTTACCCTTGTTTCCTTTTTGCCTTTGACCTATGTTCTTTCATCAGGAACATTATAAATATATAATTTTCCTGTAAGCCTGTAAGTGGGTTCTGAATTATAGGCTTATCAATCCTCTTTTATATGTCTCAGGGAAAAAATAGAACTCAGTCTGAAAACATTGCCCTTGGATTCTTTAGTACAATTATGACCTTGCAGAAAATATAGTAGCTTTTTCTTAGAAATGGTATCTGACTGTCACTGCTATCTTATAGATATTTTATATGAAAAGGAATAGAGGGTCACTTCAAACTTCATAAAGTACGTCCTAATGGTCACTTAAATGCAAGTCTAGAAGATGACTGGGTTAGTAACCCACTTAGGTTGAGTGATAATAGATTTCCAAAGTAGAAAATAGAGCAAATATCAGGCTAGAAATACCAGTGGAGGCCTAACAGGTAGAAAAATAATATAACCATGTTGATTTTTATGATCAAGACCATCTATAATAAAGGAATGTATAGATTTAATGTGCCTTTTATATTGAACAAAGGTAAAAGAAAATAAATGGGATCTTTCCATTTCATGAAAAATATGTTATTTGGATATCATAGAAATGCTATGAAAAAGGAGGGTAAGCAGTGCTTATGGGAGCATATAGAAGAGGGAAGGCAAGGGTTCAGCCCCTGGGATGAGGGAGATTCCAGCAGATTGTGGGCAAATTGAACTATTTTTATCAAGTAGAAATTCAAACAGTACTTTAAATCTTATTGACTATCTCTGCTGTTGAATCTGTTACTTTGCCCACAATAGTAACATAGTATATATTTGGTGGGGATGGGGGGGGAGGCGGGGGGAGGGGGGGGGGGCGGCTTTCCTAGTAGCTCAGTAGGTAAAGCATCTGCCTGAAATACAGGAGACCTGGGTCCCACCCCTGGGTCAGAAAGATTCCCAGGAAAAGGAAATGGCAACTCATTCCAGTATCCTTGCCTGGAAAATTCCATGGGCAGAGGAGACTGGTGGGCTATAGTCCATTTGGGCTATAGTCACAAAGAGTCGGACACTACTGAGCAACTCACACACACACATATATTTTTCATATTAAGACTAACTCTTTTTAAAGATTTTTTTGATGTGGGTCATTTTAAAAGTCTTTGTTGCTTCTGTGTTACATTTTGATTTCTTGGCCAGGAGGCATATGAGATTTTAGCTCCCTGACCAAGGGTCGAACCCCTACTCCCTGCATTGGAAGGTGAAGTCTTAACCACTGGACTGCCAGAGAAGTCCCAAGGACTGACTCTTTGTGTCTTTAAATATTGAAACAAAGTTCAGTGCCAGGGTCCAGCCCCGGTGGATCCAGGGAATTCGAAGCAGGGACAGAGTCGGCGAGGAGAGAGTTATTTAATTAGAGATATAAAGAGAGATTAGGAAAGAATAGTGTAGTAGGAAAATTAGTGGTTTACACAGAAAGCTAATAAAGTTTCAAGACAAGAAACTTGCACCATCTATGTTAGGCCACAGGCGCCTGCTTGAATAGTGGAGGGTGCCCCGCCTTGGGCTCCCTGTCGTGTGGCTCTTAGAAGCCCAGGCAAATAAGTAGACATGGAGAGCCTCTGCGTTCCAAGGGATCAGCCTGAAAAGGAGAGGGAGGGAGAGGGAGAAAGAGAGAGGGAGTTGACACGGGGGGAGCCAGATTTCCAAGAAACTAGTTTGAGAAACTGGTCTGAGAAACTGGTCCATCCTTTATTTTCCAGGAAAGCTTTTTATACTTTTGGTTGTACATAGAGATCAATGGATAATACAAGGTTATGCAGGGTCAGCAGCCCTGACCCTTATCAAGACCAGCCTTTCTTCCTGCAAATCTTTCCGTACGCAAAGGATCTCAGGTGATTCATATTATCTTCGGGCCAAAAGGCCTGTTAACATTTTATGGCTCTCTTCCTTAATGAATGTTAATCTCATTTTCCCTGTAGTGTTTTTCCTTAATCTGCATCACCTTCAAAGTACTAAATAAAGTTACATTAAAAGATATGAAAACTTGGCAGCAAGTATTGGCTCAACAATGAAACCTTTAATCAGTTTTATTCTAATGATTTTTTCCTAGAATTTCTTAAGCTTTCAGTGCCTCTCTCGCAATTGGGAGGCTGTAAACAATTCACATGCGCAGTTGTAAAAATCTGGACAGACTGGTCAGGTAAGTCAGAAAGCTATCAGAGGGGTTTAAGCCGAGACATTCTTTTTACACCCAGGAGACTTATTAACTGGAGCTCTAAGTTAATTCCTTTTAGAGAAAGGTGGTGGGGGACAGCCCCAGTTAATGTCAGAAGCATAAGCAAAAAGCATAATGCAATACAGCAGGCAGACTCTGGTTTTGGGGGTATATGTTCGAGAAAATCCAGCGAGGCTCCCTTAAGGCCTGACTCGACTTTGCCTGTTGGGCCCCTTAACCTCATGACCTTTGCCACGGGCAGGACTCCTCGTGCTGGCTCCCTGCAGTTCAGCTTATATCAATATTTTTGAAGGACCTTTATTTTTTAACTTATCTATTAACAAATGATTTCTTATTATAACTATCATTATTTTCTCTTTTCAAAAATTTTGTCCCATTCTTGGTTATAAAACAAAGGCTTTGTCTAAAAATATTGAAGTGGACTATTAGCTTACAGAAAACTTTGAATTATGGTATTTTTCATTAATCTGTAAAAAATATCTTTGTCCTGAGCTTTATATTTATAGAATGTTTAGCTTTTTATTTTATAGCCCTGATTATCTTTGTACTTCACTTTTTATTGTTAAAAAATTAAATGTTATTTAAAGTGCAGTCATTTCCCAAGCTCTCTAGGTTAAGGTTTTCACATGAATATCCATAATTTGTTAAAATTTAAAATTGTTTATATTGTTGTCACTTTTTCATTATGGTAAGCAACATATGTTTAGGGATGCCAGGTCTGCTGTTTCTAAACCTAGAAAATGATTCTATTTATTAACAAAGAAGAAAGATACTATAGATAAGAAAGGACATAGGAAAATCTAGAGTCTATTTTTCTAAAACAATGTTGTCTTGCAGCAGTGATACCAGTGCCTTTACAAAATTAAATTGGAATGGAACCAACAACTTTTTCCTGGTTTACTGAAACACCCTATAAAGAAACTATTCCACCAAGGCAGTGTTTTAACACTTCAAAGAGCATCATATTCTACTGTTTGGGATTGTAGTTATGCATAACCATGTGTACAGAACTTCAGACTAGCTAAGAAACTCACATGACTTTAGACCAAAGCAAGCAGCTAGGTTGCTAGGATGCTTTGAGGTGAAACCTTATATAATCTTTTCCTCAAATGCCCCCCCAGACCTTATGCAGTAGGTAGTAAATGCCTAAAATATTTAAGTCTGTTCTATATGTGTGTGTGTGCTCAGTCGTGTCCGACTCTTTGCAACCCCTTGGACTGTAGCCCACCAGGCTCCTCTGTCCTTGGGATTTTCTAGGCAAGAATATTGGAGTGGGTTGCCATTTCCTTCTCCAGGAGATCTTCCCAACTCAGGGATTGAACCTGGATCTCTTGTTCTCCTGCATTGGCAGGCAGATTCTTTACCACTGTGACACCTGGAAAGCCCCCTACATCTTTTCTAGGTCTCATGAATTCTTCAAGAAAGAGCTGTAGAGCTGATTTGTCTGTTTTTGTCTTCCAGATGTTGTGGTTTGGTGTTTTGTTGACTGATGAGTTAATTATTGTTTTCATAAAATCTCTCTACTTCCATGGCTACTAGAATCATTCTACCTTTCAGACAGTGTTACAAATAAAAACAGAAACAAAATAAGAAATAGAAGCCAAAAAATGTTAGCAACAGTTCTTTCCTTTAAAAGAAAAAAGAAACCCACATTTTACTATGAACTAAAACACACATAAAGTACACAAATTAAAAATGTACAGCTCACTGAATTATTGCAAAGTAAACAGCGAGGCCAACAGACCACCGTTCCTGCCGTGTGCACCTTCTCCATCTAAAGCCTTCCTTATTCCTCATGGATAAACTACCCTGACTTTAGTAGTAAAGCTACTCTTGCTTTTCTTCATTCAAATTACTACCTAAATAGGAATCATTAAAGATATAGCTTAATTCCATCTGCTTCTGTGAGAAGAGTCACATATCTTGCTTCGTTCAGTTTCTTTTATTTTGTCAATCATTGTGATTGCAAGATGCCTCCCTGCTCTTTGTGGCCACAGTTTATTCATTTTTTAACCTATATATAGTGTTCTATTGTATCCAAATTTATTAAATCCACTGCTGATGAACACTTAGGTTCTGATTCCTGCTTTTGGTTGATGTGAGTGATACTGCTGTGACTATGCTTTGGTATTCTTATGAGCATCTGGTACACACGTGTATTAGTACAACTAGGAGTGGAATTTCTGGGTCATAGAGAATGCATGTCTCCCACTTTAAAACTTTTCCTTAGTGGTTCTGCCAATTTACTCTGCCAATAGAAATGTATCAACATTCCTTTCGGCTCCATATCCTCATCAACTCTTGGAATCATCAGTTCTTTGAATTTAGTGATAGTGATGGGATTCTCACTGTAAATGGAATTTGCATTAATTTTACATAGCATTTGACCATTCTGGTACCCATTTTAGATGGCAGTTTAAGTCTTTTGCCAGTTTCCTCTGAGTTATTCTTTTCTTGTTGAATTTTAGGAGTTCCCTATTACTCTGAATGTAAACCCCCTATAAGTTATACCTGTTGTAAATATCTTTTCCCAGCCTACAGCTTAACCTTACACTGTCTTCATGTTTTTATTTGGGAAATGCAGTCCTTAATAATTACTCAAAATGGTCAGTCTTTTACTTGGTGCATTTAACACCCCTCCTGCAGGGAAAGAGCAAATTAGCCAAGATGGCGTGGCCAGGCTCCCTGGCCCATGGCCTTTTGCTCTCGCCCCATGTTTTGTAAATTGTGTAACAGCTGAGATCACTTCTAGCACTGAGCAGGCACATCGCGAGGTTTATGTAGCAACCAAGATCACTGATATAGCACTGTGCATGCACATCACAGGTTACTTGCTTGGTCATGGGCTACTTTGTGTGGTATGCCTGTATAAGCTTCATCGTGAAAGCCTTGGCTGCTGCTGTTTGGGGGCTACACTGGAGCGACATCATGGTTATGTTTTATGAGGTTATGTTATGGCTCCATTATAACTACATTATAGTTATGTTGTGGCTGCTGCTATGGATGCTGTGTCAGCCAGAAGAGAGGCTGTGTTATGGCTGCCATGCAGAATAAATGTGTCTGCAGTACCTAAGGCTCCTTGAGTCTCCTTCCAGCCTCTTAGCTTGAGCCTTGCCTACCCTAGGTTCAGCGAATAGTGCAGACAGGACAGAGTGAACCACAAGACACTGTCATCACAAACAGGATCAGCAACACACCTCCTTTCTTCTATAAGGGGCTTCTGCAATGGCTCAGCAGGTAAAGAATCCACCTACAGTGCAGGAGAGGCAGGAGACACCAGTTCAATCCCTGGGTGGGAAAGATCCCCAGGAAAAGGGAACCTACCCCAATATTCCTTCTGAGAAGATCCCATGAACAGAGGAGACTGGCAGGCTGCAGTCCATGTGGTCACAAAGAGTTGGACACAACTGAAGTGACTAGGCACCTCTATAAATTATTTTCAGTAAAAATCAGTAATTCAAAGAAGTTACATAATGAGATAATGAAAACAATCCTTTATTGAACTTTGATAAATAACTGTGATAGTTAAGAAATTAAAGTAAAATACGAGGAGAGATCAAGATGGTAGAGTAGGAGGATGCTGGGTTCACCTCCCCAACCCTACCCCTACATAATCTACTTATAGAGTGACTGTCACTGAAACCAAACTGGGGACTAGCAGGACAATTCTACAACTGAGGCTGTAAAGGAAGATCTTCATGGAGTCTGGCCAAAAGTGGGGAGGGACACACACTTAATGGGGGATAGGGAAGAAGAGGGGGATGTCACAGGATCAGAGTTCCTCCCTGGGGAACAAGTGATTTGAGCCACATCTTAGGCACCCCAGCCCTTGGCTCCAACACCAGGAAGATGACTCCTTGCTGCCGCTGCTGCCAAGTCACTTCAGTCATGTCTGACTCTGTGCCACCCCATGGACGGCAGCCCACAAGGCTCCCCTGTCTCTGGGACTCTCCAGGCAAGAACACTGGAGTGGGTTGCCATTTCCTGACTCCTCAGCTGGTTTGAAAACCAGTGCAACTTACCCAAAGACTTTCAGAAACCAAGACTGTTCTTGGAAAGTGCATGCAGCATGGAAACAGCTGGTGGAAAACTGCCTGGGCTCTAGCTGGCGTGCCCCAGTCATCCCAGGGTACCCCCAGGCCACACGGAGCTCTGCTCAGGTCACTTTTGTTCCAGTGCTGATCCTCACTAAGGTGGAGGCTGCTGTTGCCAAGGAGAGTGTACACACATCGGGGGCAACTGATCAGACTCTAACCCAGCCCTGTCCTGATCCGAGCCAAGGCAGTCATTGCCAACATGCTCTTTGGTGCACACTCCCTTAAGGGAGGTTGGCTTCAGGGTGGAGACTACCACTGCCAAAGTGCCCATAAGGCCAGCTCAGTAGTGTGTCACCAACCCCACCAGCCCTGACCCAGCCTCTATTCAAGATGCGCATACTTGTGGAAAAAGTGAAATCAGTGCAGATGTACAACCCCCAAGCGCTCAAGCCTTGGCCTGCCCCAGCCAAGGCAGAGACTTCCATTACACTGGAGAGACACTGAGTTCCCTCCTCCAGACTCCTGCTCCAGCCCCTTGGCCCCACTTCACCCCACTCCCGCCCCTAATAGGGTGGTGATGGCCACTGAGCTGAGGAGAAGGCCCTGCTTACACCTGGCTCTGGCTCTCACCCCTCCAGCTAAGGCTCTACCTCCCACCATGGTGGCTGCTGCTAGCTCAATGGGGAGGTTCCTCAAAAAACTGAAAACAGAACTACAATATGATCCAGCAGTTCCACTCCTGGGAATATATCTGAAGAAAAAATACTAATTCGAAAAGATATATGCACCCCCATGTTCGTAGAAACACTGTTTACAATAGTGAAGATATGGAAGCAACTTGCCTCCATCAACAGATAAATGGATAGAGAAGATGTGATATATATATACACAATGGAATATTGTTGCTGCTGCTGCTAAGTCACTTCAGTCGTGTCTGACTCTGTGTGACCCCAAAGACGGCAACCCACCAGGCTACCCATCCCTGGGATTCCCCAGGCAAGAACACTGGAGTGGGTTGCCATTTCCTTCTCCACAATGGAATACTACTCAGCGGTAAAAAAGAGAAAAGTTTTGACATTTGCAGCAACACAGATGGACCTGGAGGGTATTATACTTAGTGAACTAAGTCAGACAGAGAAAGACAAATATTGAATGTTTTCACTTATATTTGCAATATTAAAAAAAATAAAGAAAATAAATGAATATAACAAAACAGATACAGACCACAAATACAGAGAGAAATGATTACCAGTGGAGAGAGGGGCCAGAGAAGGGGGCAAGACGGGGCGGAGGGGGGAGAGATTAAGAAGTACAAAAAACTATGTATAAAATGAGTAAGATACAAAGATACAATGTAAAGCACAGGGAATATAACCAATATTTTATAATAACTTTAAATGGAATATAATCTATCAAATCACAATGTTGTATGCCGGAAACTAACATAACATTGTCAATCTACTATACTTCAGTACAAGAATAGCAAGAGAGAATGGGGAAAAACATTTGAAAATAAAAGGCTGGACAAAAGTAACGAACAGTAAGAAATATTGCCACTCAAAAGAGTTAATATATAAATATATGTAATTATACTACTTTATGTTTGAGATATTTTGTTGTTATTGTTGTACTGACAATATTATTTTTTAATGCTGAGTACAATTTTACTTTGTGTTTTATTTTTATTAATATTTTATTTTATGATTATTATTTTTGGCTACAAGTCACATGAGATCTTAGTTCCCCACCAGGGATCAAACCTGTTCCCCATGAAGTGGAAGTGAGGAGTCTTATCCACTGGACCACCAGGGAATTCTCTCAATATTATTTTTTGATGATAATGAGTACATCACTTGAAATTCTTTACATAATTTCTTTACAGATTTCTCCACAAAATTACTGATTTCTTAAAAAAATGCAAATAACTTCAGAACAAAAACCAAAACTGTTTTTTCAGCTGTATTTATACGTACCTATCTGTTTGAACTTTGGTTTGCCTCACACTGATGTATAATATTTTATGCAAATAACTAGTGACTAAGTGAATTTTCACAAAACTGAGCAAATCAAGAATATAACAGTAACATGATTTAATAGTAACTGTAACTATGACTGTTATGGGCCTTTGTTTTTTAAAAATTACGGGACAATTACTACTAGAAAATTATTTACATTGTATATCATTATATCAGATTGTAATTAAAGGATTAAATTTTAAACTGTTGTGTTTTAAACTAAATAATACTTTTCAGTTCGTTCAGTTCAGTTCAATTCAGTCGCTCAGTCGTGTCCGACTCTTTGCGACCCCACGAATAGCAGCGTGCCAGGACTCCCTGTCCATCGCCAACTCCCGGAGTTCACTCAAACTCACGTCTGTCAAGTCAGTGATGCCATCCAGCCATCTCATCCTCTGTTCACCACTTTTCCTCCTGCCCCCAATCACTCCCAGCATCAGGGTCTTTTCCAATGAGTCAACTCTTCTCATGAGGTGGCCAAAGTACTGGAGGTTCAGCCTCAGCATCATTCTTTCCAAAGAAATCCCAGGGCTGATCTCCTTCAGAATGGACTGGTTGGATCTCCTTGCAGTCCAAGGGACTCTCAAGAGTCTTCTCCAACACCACAGTTCAAAAGCATCAATTCTTTGGCGCTCAGCCTTCTTCACAGTCCAACTCTCACATCCATATATGACCACTGGAAAAACGATAGCCTTGACTAGACGGACCTTTGTTGGCAAAGTAATGTCTCTGCTTTTCAATATGCTACCTAGGTTGGTCATAACTTGCCTTCCAAGGAGTAAGCGTCTTCTAATTTCATGGCTGCAGTCACCATCTGCAGTGATTTTGGAGCCCCCAAAATAAAGTCTGACACTGTTTCCCCATCTATTTCCCATGAAGTGATGGGACCAGGTGCCAAGATCTTTGTTTTCAGAATGTTGAGCTTTAGGCCAACTTTTTCACTCTCCACTTTCACTTTCATCAAGAGGCTCTTTAGTTCCTCTTCACTTGCTGCTATAAGGGTGGTGTCATCTGCATATATGAAGTTATACTTTTAATAGTATATATTTCAAAATGAAAGACAGTATTCACATAGAATTCTCTTTGCAGAAGCCTTTATTGAAATATTCTTCTTTCATCGTTTTAAGATTAGTGAGAGTTCCTATTTATTCTTGCCTTTTTTGTTGGTTGCTTCAAATTTATTTTCACTCAGTGCAAAACTATTTCTGATTTTCATTTTAATGTCTTCTTTCACCCAATGTTATTTTGGATTTTAGTTGTAATTTTCCATAATTACATAATAAAAATTCATATTGGGATTTTCTAGTCAATTGTTATTGGTTTCTAAGTTATTATATTATAGTTTTTTGCAACTTATTGAGACTTAAGGAGTGTGTACCAATTTTCATAAGTTGAAAAGGATGTGTATTCTGAGATTGTTGTGAGCACTCTTCTATTGATATTTAGGTCAGTTAGGTAAACATTAATTTTGTGGTTAAAACTTGTCTATATCCCTTACTAAATTTTTCAGTTACTGAGAAATTGGCACTAAAACCTTCCTTATAATTGTGATTGTGTCCATTTTTCTTCTTAGTTACTTCTTGCTTTTTATTTTTGAGGCTGTATTAATAGTTATTTGCAAAGTTATTATGTCCATTTAGAACTGACCCTTTTATCACTATGAAATGCCCTTTTTTGATCTCTAGTGAAAAGAGAGAGAATAGGAAAAGTTGCCTGAAGCACCATTTTTAACTTGTGTGGAGAATTTAGATCTTTAAAATGGTTATAGGACCCATCTCAACAGGAAATATTAACTAGCCTCTCAACAAGCTAAGACAAATATTTGTGGTGAAATATTGTGTGGGGAATTATCGGCAGTATCTTGACATTTATAAACTTACAGTGGAGGATGTTATAGTAAGTTATGTTGAGGCAAGATGGCTAGAAACGCCTTGTTTCCTCCTAATGAAATAAACTGGTGTCCAAGAATGATGGAGTTTCTCAGTGTTCCTGGTATCCAATGAGAGATTGTTAAACCATTTGGGATGTACTGCGTGCACCCTTTCTAAGATTATTTCATTTTAAAATTACATTTATTTTAATGCATCATTTTTTTTTTAATATCAAGAAACAAAATTTTTAAGGCAATTGGAAGTTGAAATTCTGCTGTGACGCTATCTGATAGTTTCTCTCTGAGTAACCTGCTTTGGGAAAAATGTCTACACATATGTACATTTACACATATACATATATATGAAGGGAGAATTTTTTTTCAAAAATCTCAAGTAATACTACCTCTTGTTTATATCAGTTATTGTTACCACTTAGTTACTTGAATCAACACAAAATCTCTATGTGCTCTTTCTACCTGACTTTCAGGTGAGGGATCAGCATCCAGAGAATGTAAACACACTACTGAAGATCACACAATTTAAAAGAAAAAGAGCAATTACTGAAACATAGATTTTTAAACTATGTTTATTATTATTCAAACTTTTTAAAATCTGAAATCAATGTTCTTTGTACTATTATGTGCTATTAAGAACTACCTGTTTATGTCAAATGAAAGTATTCTGACCAAAAAAAACCTCAATATGAAGAAAATTATACACTTAGGACACTCTAAAGTTCAACTGCAAGAAACATAAAGTTATAACATGCTGGGAAAGAATCCATATACCATACAGACTTTCTTGTCAAGGAGTACTGAGGCCATCCAGATGCAAAATCAATTAGAAAAGGCCAGAGATCAAAGGGCAATATTGTGGACATTGTTTCATGAATACCATAGATACAGGGTCTGTTTGTCATCATCTTTGATCATTTCTAAAATAGACTGCAGGCTTATAGGTTGCATGCAAGTATTAAAGTGCTTTTAAAAGTATAGCAGTATCTGTGAATAAGGAATGTGATGTATACTGATGTACTCTTAAGAAAATATGATCCATGAAAATCTGACCTTTTTATAGGTTTAATGAGAATTGATGCTTATTTTATAAAAAGACTGTTAGGAAAATGATTCTGCAGGATTCTTTTAAAATCTAGCTCTTCTAATGCTTCTAGAAACAATTTCATTTACAGTAGTTGAATTTGCGCAAGATTTCTCAGGAGTTTATGCACTGCAAGAAATGCCATAAGTCATGTGTACTTGAATAAATGTAATATTTAGACAGGATTAAAGAGCAAATAATTTGGAATAATACAATCATATGCACAACCCAATGCAACCAGATCATTTCTTTTAATGATGCACAGTGTGGAATAAGGGAAGATATATTATCACAAGCAAGATTTATAAACCCAATTACATAGTCAGCAATCTGAAATTCTAGTTTTTGCTTATTCTGAATGAAAATCTGTGTCAGAGTTGCTTTATAAAGTAAAGGTGCCCACCACTGCTAAGAAACATGTATATCAAAAGCATCAGCTTAGGGACATGACCTGATTTGAATGAGTTAAGGCTGTATTTTTGGATCAGAATCTTATTTGCTTGAGTAGCTTGAATCCATCAGAAGGACATCAAGGAAAAGGATGGGATTTCCACAATCCCTCAGACCCAGGAATGTGATGATTCATACTTATTATGAGCTGTGACAAAATCAAATGCATGTATTAACAAATTATTAAGCACTCACAGATGGCTTAAATTTGTAAAGTGCATAGTGAGTAAATCATTTAATTGCATTTGTATTCACAATAGCAACTATAAAAAGGCAGGTAGTAATATTGTGATAGTAACAATAACAGTAATAACCTAGAGAAATACTTTTTCCATTTAAGGATATTAAATGCATTTTGAGAAAATTTCTCATCATGGACTATGACTTTATATCTAGTTCTTGTATACAGGTAATTATATAATAGATTCTTTTTTTAATTGAAGTATACTTCATTTACATTTGGTCCCATCTCTTCATGGCAAATAAATGGGGAAACAATGGAAACAGTGAGAGACTTTATTTGAGGGGGTCTCCAAAATCACTGCAGATGGTGACTGCAATCATGAAATTAAAAGACTCTTCCTTCTTGGAAGAAAAGCTATGACCAACCTAGACAGCATATTAAAAAGCAGAGACATTACTTTGCCAACAAAGGTCCTTCTAGTCAAACCTATTGTTGAGAGTTGGACTATAAAGAAAGCTGGGTGCTAAAGAATTGATGGTTTAGAACTGTGGTGTTGGAGAAGATCCTTGATAGTCCCTTGGACTGCAAGGAGATCCAACCAGTCCATTCTGAAGGAGATCAGTCCTTGGTGTTCATTGAAAAGACTGATGTTGAAGCTGAAACTCCAATGCTTTGGCCATCTGATGTGAAGAACTGATTCACTGGAAAAGACCCTGATGCTGGAAAAGATTGAAGGTGGGAGGAGAAGCAGACAACAGAAGATGAGATGATTGGATGGCATCACTGACTTGATGGACATGAGTTTGAGAAAGCTCTGCTGCTGCTGCTAAGTCACTTCAGTTGTGTCCGACTCTATGATCCCATAGATGGCAGCCCACCAGGCTCCACCGTCCCTGGGATTCTCCAGGCAAGAACACTGGAGTGGGTTGTTATTTCCCTCTCCAATGCATGAAAGTGAAGTTGCGCAGTTGTGTCTGACTCGTAGCGACCCCATGGACTGCAGCCTACCAGGCTCCTCCGTCCATGGGATTCTCCAGGCAAGAGTACTGGAGTGGGGTGCCACAAGCTCTGGGAGTTGGTAAAGGACAGGGAAGCCTGATGTGCTGCAGTCCATGCGGTAACAAAGAGTCAGACACGACTGAGCGACTAAACTGAACTGATTTATAAGGTCGTGTTAGTTTCAGGTGCATAGCAAGTGATTCAGGTATGTATTATTTCTATGTAAAAAATATTGGTTTTGTTACTGTTTAGTCGCTAAATCATGTCTGATTACTCTTTGTGACACCACGGACTGCAGCGCACCAGGCTCCTCTGTTCATGGGATTTCTCAGTCAAGAATAATGGAATTGGTTGCCATCTCTTACTCCAGGAGATCTTCCTGACCCATGGATCGAACCCACATCTCCTGCATGGCAGGCAATTTCTTTACTGTTAAGCCACCAGGGAAACCTGGAAGCCCTATATATCTAAATATTTTCAGATTCATCCCCCTATAGGTGATTACAAAATATTGAGTATATTTCTCTGTGCTATGCAGTAGGTCCTTGTTGTTTGTCTATTTTATATATAGTAATGTATATATGTTAATCCCAAAACCAAATGTATTCTTTCCCGCTTCCCCTTTGGTAACCATAAGCTTGTTTTTTATATCTGTAGGTCTATTTCTTAATATCTGATGGTTCTTTTTTGTTTCTTTCTTTTTTTTAATTACTTTTTTTCTTTTACTTTATTTTGCTTTACAGTACTGTATTGGTTTTGCCATACGTTGACGTGAATCAGCCATGGGTGTACATGAGTTCCCAATCCTGAACCGCCCTCCCACCTCCCACCCCATATAATCTCTCTGGATCATTCCCGTGCACCAGCGCCAAGCATCCTGTATCCTGTATCGAACATAGACTGGCGATTCGTTTCTTACATGATAGTATACATGTTTCAATGCCATTCTCCTAAATCATCCTACCCTCTCCCTCTCCCACAGAGTCTAAAAGTCCGTTCTATACATCTGTGTCTCTTTTGCTGTCTCGCATAGAGGGTTATCATTACCATCTTTCTAAATTCCATATATATGTGTTAGTATATTGGATTGGTGTTTTTCTTTCTGGCTTACTTCACTCTGTATAATCGGCTCTAGTTTCATCCACCTCATTAGAACTGATTCAAATGTATTCTTTTTAATGGCTGAGTAATACTCCATTGTGTATATGTACCACTGCTTTCTTATCCATTCATCTGCTGATGGACTTCTAGGTTGTTTCCATGTCCCGGCTATTATAAACAGTGCTGTGACGAACATTGGGGTACACGTGTCTCTTTCAATTCTGATTTCCTCAGTGTGTATGACAGCAGTGGGATTGCTGGGTCATAAGGCAGTTCTATTTGCAATTTTTTAAGGAATCTCCACACTGTTCTCCATAGTGGCTGTACTAGTTTCAATTCCCACCAACAGTGTAAGAGGGTTCCCTTTTCTCCACACCCTCTCCAGCATTTATTGCTTGTAGACTTTTGGATCACAGCCATTCTGACTGGTGTGAAATGATACCTCATTGTGGTCTTGATTTCCATTTCTCTAATAATGAGTGATGTTGAGCATCTTTTCATGTGTTTGTTAACCATCCGTATGTCTTCTTCAGAGAAATGTCTATTTAGTTCTTTGGCCCATTGTTTGATTGGGTCGTTTATTTTTCTGGAATTGAGCTGCATAAGTTGCTTGTATATTTTTGAGCTTAGTTGTTTGTCAGTTGCTTCATTTGCTATTATTTTCTCCCATTCCGAAGGCTGTCTTTTCACCTTGCTTATAGTTTCCCTTGTTGTACAGAAGCTTTTAATTTTAATTAGATCCCATTTGTTTATTTTTGCTTTTGTTTCCAGAATTCTGGGAGGTGGATCATAGAGGATCCTGCTGTGATTTATGTCGGAGAATGTTTTGCCTACGTTCTCCTCTAGGAGTTTTACAGTTTCTGGTCTTACATTTAGATCTTTAATCCATTTTGAGTTTATTTTTGTGTGTGGTGTTAGAAAGTGATCTAGTTTCATTCTTTTACAAGTGGTTGACCAGTTTTCCCAGCACCACTTGTTAAAGAGATTGTCTTTACTCCATTGTATATTCTTGCCTCCTTTGTCAAAGATAAGGTGTCCATATGTGTGTGGATTTATCTCTGGGCTTTCTATTTTGTTCCATTGATCTATATTTCTGTCTTTGTGTCAGTACCATACTGTCTTGATGACTGTGGCTTTGTAATAGAGCCTGAAGTCAGGCAGGTTGATTCCTCCCGTTCCATTCTTCTTTCTCAAGATTGCTTTGGCTATTCGAGGTTTTTTGTATTTCCATACAAATCTTGAAATTATTTGTTCTAGCTCTGTGAAAACTACTGCTGGTAGCTTGATAGGGATTGCAATGAATTTGTAAATTGGGTTTGGGTAGTATACTCGTTTTCACTATATTGATTCTTCCGATCTATGAACATGGTATATTTCTCCATCTATTAGTGTCCTCTTTGATTTCTTTCATCAGTGTTTTATAGTTTTCTATATATAGGTCTTTAGTTTCTTTAGGTAGGTATATTCCTAAGAATTTTATTCTTTTCATTCCAATGGTGAATGGAATTGTTTCCTTAATTTCTTTTTCTACTTTCTCATGATTAGTGTATAGGAATGCAAGAGATTTCTGTGTGTTGATTTTACATCCTGCAACTTTACTATATTCATTAATTAGCTCTAGTAATTTTCTGGTGGAGTCTTTAGGGTTTTCCATGTAGAGGATCATGTCATCTGCAAACAGTGAGAGTTTTACTTCTTCTTTTCCAATTTGGATTCCTTTTATTTCTTTTTCTGCTCTGATTGCTGTGGCCAAAACTTCCAGAACTATGTTGAATAGTAGCGGTGAAAGTGGGCACCCTTGTCTTGTTCCTGACTTTAGAGGAAATGCTTTCAATTTTTCCCCATTGAGGATAATGTTTGCTGTGGGTTTGTCATATATAGCTTTTATTATGTTGAGGTATGTTCCTTCTATTCCTGCTTTCTGGAGAGTTTTTATCATAAATGGATGTTGAATTTTGTCAAAGGCCTTCTCTGCATCTATTGAGATAATCATATGGCTTTTATTTTTCACTTTGTTAATGTGGTGAATTACATTGATTGATTTGTGGAATTTGAAGAATCCTTATATCCCTGGGATAAAGCCCACTTGGTCATGGTGTATGATCTTTTTAATGTGCTGTTGGATTCTGATTGCTAGAATTTTGTTAAGGATTTTTGCATCTATGTTCATCAGTGATATTGGCCTGTAATTTTCTTTTTGGGGGGCATCTTTGTCAGGTTTTGGTATTAGGGTAATGGTAGCCTCATAGAATGAGTTTGGAAGTTTACCTTCCTCTGCAATTTTCTGGAAGAGTTTGAGTAGGATAGGTGTTACCTCTTCTCTAAATTTTTGGTAGAATTCAGCTGTGAAGCCATCTCTACCTGGGCTTTTGTTTGCTGGAAGATTTCTGATTACAGTTTCAATTTCTGTGCTTCTGTTGGCTCTGTTAAGATTTTCTTTTTCTTCCTGGTTCAGTTTTGGAAAGTTGTACTTTTCTAAGAAATTGTCCATTTCTTCCACGTTGTCCATTTTATTGGCATATAATTGCTGATAATAGTCTCTTATGATCCTTTGTATTTCTGTGTTGTCTCTTGTGATCTCTCCATTTTCATTTCTAATTTTATTGATTTTATTTTTCTCCCTTTGCTTCTTGATGAGTCTGGCTAATGGTTTGTCAATTTTATTTATCCTTTCAAAGAACCAGTTTTTGGCTTTGTTGATTTTTGCTATGGTCTCTTTTGTTTCTTTTGCATTTATTTCTGCCCTAATTTTTAAGATTTCTTTCCTTCTACTAACTCTGGGGTTCTCCATTTCTTCCTTTTCTAGTTGCTTCAGGTGTAGAGTTAGGTTATTTATTTGACTTTTTTCTTGTTTCTTGAGGTATGCCTGTAATGCTATGAACTTTCCCTGTTACACTGCTTTTATAGTGTCCCACAGGTTTTGGGTTGTTGTGTTTTCATTTTCATTGCATATTTTGATTTCTTTTTGATTTCTTCTGTGATTTGTTGGTTATCCAGAAACGTGTTGTTCAGCCTCCATATGTTGGAATTTTTAATAGTTTTTCTCCTGTAATTGAGATCTAATCTTAATACATTATGGTCAGAAAAGATGCTTGGACTGATTTCAATTTTTTTGAATTTATCAAGTTTAGATGTATGGCCCAGAATGTGATCTATCCTGGAGAAGGTTCCATGAGCACTTGAGAAAAAGTTGAAATTCATTGTTTTGGGGTGAAATGGCTTATAAATATCAATTAGATCTAACTGATCTATTGTATCATTTAAAGTTTGCATTTCTTTGTTAATTTTCTGTTTAGTTGATCTGTCCATAGGTGTGAGTGGGGTATTAAAGTCTCCCACTATTATTGTGTTATTGTTAATTTTCCCTTTCATACTTGTTAGCATTTGTCTTACATATTGCAGTGCTCCTATGTTGGGTGCATATATATTTATAATTGTTATACTTCTTCTTGGATTGATCCTTTAATCATTGTGTAGTGGCCTTCTTTGTCTCTTTTAACAATCTTTGTTTTAAAGTCTATTTTATCAGATATGAGTATTGCTACTCCTGCTTTCTTTTGGTCTCTATTTGTGTGGAATATCTTTTTCCAGCCCTTCACTTTCAGTCTATATGTGTCCCTTGTTTTGAGGTGTATCTCTTGTAGGCAGCATATATAGGGGTCTTGTTTTTGTATCCATTCAGCCAGTCTTTGCCTTTTGGTTGGGGCATTCAACCCATTTACATTTAAGGTAATTATTGATAAGTATGATCCCATTGCCATTTACTTTATTGTTTTGGGTTCGGGTTTATATGCCCTTTTCGTGTTTCCTGTCTAGAAAATATCCTTTAGGGTCTTTTTTTTCTGAAAAGTGATAGTAGGTTATTAAAATTAAAGGAGAAATAGAGGACCTAAAAATTTAAAACAGTTTTTAAAAAAGGAGAAGAAAAAGAAAAGAAGAAAAAACAAACAACAATATCAGCCAAAAAAAAAAAAAAAAAGAATGGTAAAAATACTAAAGATATTTTGGGGACTTTCTCTGGTGTTGTGGGCAGTGTGGGGTCACTTCCAGGGTGGTTCCCTCTGTTTAGCTTCTTCTGTTTGCTGGTCTCTTCAGTGTCTGATTTCTGCCCTGACACAAGGGGGGCGGTGGTGGACACCTGTTTTTTTAGGCTCACTTGTTCATTTGCAGTGGGGAGGGAGGGATGCTGCAAACAAACAACACTGGCGTGTGCTTGCAGTGTCTCAGCCACGCTGGGCATGCCCCTGCACATGGCGCATGTTGTTCAGGCTCTACGTTTCTCCACCAGGAACCATCTGAGGCTGGCCGTAGGCTGCATGCACCTCCCCGGTCTAAGCCACTCAGGCTTGGCTCTCAGGTAGCCCTCAGAGGTGCAGATTCGGTTGGGCCTGCGTTTTGTGCCCTTCCCAGGAACGAGTAGCTCAGGTGTTTGGCGAGCACAGTCGCTGTGACTTATTGCCTTTCCTGTTTCTGCTGCTCAGTTTTCTGGGTGTACCGCTGGTGCTTCTTGTCAGGCAGATGGTAACTGTCCAGAACCCCCGGAAGCCTTAGTTAGAAAAGAAGCCTGCTTGCAGTTTGGTAGGTAAAGTCTCTCCCGGGCTGCGATTGCCCCCTTTCAGCCCTTACGGCTCTGGCTGCCTGTCACTGGTTGGGGATGGTCTGCAGCCGGCTATTTCTGTTCTGTCTCTTGTTCTGTGCACAGTCCTGGTGGTGTCTTATGTTAGAGCTTTTCGCGTGGTAGCTATCCCACAGTCTGGTATGCTAGCACAAGTTGGTTCACTCTGGTTACACTTGCTGCATTCCGGCCCAATTCTTAAAAAGCACTGCAGCCCATGCCTCCCTGCCCAGCCCCCACTTGCTAGTGGCGGATGGAGGCGTCTGTGCTGCTCCTCCACTGGGGGAGTTACCGTTGGGCTCGTAATCTGTTGGTTTTAATTATTTATTTATTTTTCTTCCCTGTTATGTTGCCCTCTGTGCTTCCAAGGCTCACCACAGACTTGGCAACAAGAGTGTTTCCTGGTGTTTGGAAACTTCTCTCTTTTTAAGACTCCCTTCCCGGGACAGGACTCCCTTCCCGGGACGGAGCTCCCTCCCTACCTCCTTTGTTTCTTTTTTCATCTTTTATATTTTTCCTACCTGTTTTTGAAGACAATGATCTGCTTTTCTGGGTGCCTGATGTCCTCTGCCAGCATTCAGAAGTTGTTTTGTAGAATTTACTCAGCATTGAAATGTTCTTTTGATGAATTTGTGGGTGAGAAAGTGGTCTCCCTGTCCTATTCCTCCACCATCTTCCTGATTGTTCTTGTAAATAGTCAATCCCAAAACAGATTCTTTAGACTATATCTTATCCAACTCCCATAGAAAGAGCTTGCTGTTTTTGGAATGGATAGTTCTTTGTTGTCCCAATCTCAGCTCAAATGCTACTTCCTCAGGGCAGCCACCATAAGCCCCTCTTGAAGTAGCTTTTTCTTACCACTTGTTCCCAAGACCTATCACATTATTTTATCACATGTAGCACTGATAAGACTCTGGGATTATTTTTTGTTTATTAGTTTCTTTTCCTCATGTTGAGTCCCTCTTCCTGAGTGGAAGTTTCATGAGGGAAAGAACATTATACACATTCCCAACAGTGAGTCTCTGTCATCTCGAAGAGCCTTCATCACAAAGCAGAGATGCTCAGTAAACACATGCTGAGTGAATAAATGCATAAAGAAAGTTTACAGCTGACTCTTGTGGGCTAAATTCACTTTCATATTTTGTTATATGGTTGCATTTCCCTGGAGTACAGTTATGGTTAAGGATAGTGATCAAATACAAAAACATTGTTGATAATTAGTATAGTATTTAATACATTTATTAATTTTAAACATTTTTTATCTTTGCACAAGTCATGTTCTAGAGGGAAAGAGAATTTTGAATAAGGGTCATGTAAGGAAAAAGTCTTGATTCCAGCTTGTGCTTCTTCCAGTCCAGTGTTTCTCATGATGTACTCTGCATATAACTTAAATAAGCAGGGTGACAATATGCAGCCTTGACGTACTCCTTTTCCAATTTGGAACCAGTCTGTTGTTTCATGTCCAGTTCTAACTGTTGCTTCCTGACCTGCATATAGGTTTCTCAAGAGGCAGGTCAGGTGGTCTGGTATTCCCATCTCTTTCAGAATTTTCCAGTTTATTGTGATCCACACAATCAAAGGCTTTGGCATAGTCAATAAAGAAGAAATAGATGTTTTTCTGGAACTCTTGTGCTTTTTCCATGATCCAACGCATGTTGGCAATTTGATCTCTGGCTCCTCTGCCTTTTCTAAAACCAGCTTGAACATCTGGAAGTTCACAGTTCATATATCGCTGAAGCCTGGCTTGGAGAATTTTTGAGCATTACTTTACTAGCGTGTGAGATGAGTGCAATTGTGCGGTAGTTTGAGCATTCTTTGGCATTGCCTTTCCTTGGGATTGGAATGAAAACTGACATTTTCCAGTCCTGTGGCCACTGCTGAGTGTTCCAAATTTGCTGGTATATTGATTGCAGCACTTTCACAGCATCATCTTTCAGGATTTGAAACAGCTCAACTGGAATTCCATCACCTCCACTAGCTTTGTTCGTAGTGATGCTTCCTAAGGCCCACTTGACTTCACATTCCAGGATGTCTGGCTCTAGATGAGTGATCACACCAGTGATTATCTTGGTCGTGAAGATCTTTTTTGTACAGTTCTTCTGTGTATTCTTGCCATCTTTTCTTAATATCTTCTGCTTCTGTTAACTTATATGCAGAGTTCATCATGAGAAACGCTGGGATGGAAGAAGCACAAGCTGGAATCAAGATTGCCAGGAGAAATATCAATAACGTCAAATATGCAGATGACACCACCCTTATAGCAGAAAGTGAAGGGAAATAAAGACCCTCTTGGTGAAAGTGAAAGAGGAGAGTGAAAAAGTTGGCCTGAAGCTCAACCTTTAGAAAAGATCATAGCATCTGGTCCCATCACTTTATGGCAAGTAGATGGGGAAACAGTGGACACAGTGTCAGACTTTATTTTTGGGGGCTTTGAAATCCCTGCAGATGGTGATTGCAGTCATGAAATTAAAGACGCTTACTCCTTGGAAGGAAAGTTATGACCAACCTAGATAGCATGTTAAAAAGCAGAGACATTGCTTTGCCAACAAAGGTCTGTCTAGTCAAGGCTATGGTTTTTCCAATGGTCATGTATGGATATGACAGTTGGACTGTGAAGAAAGCTGAGCCCTGAAGAATTGATGCTTTTGAACTGTGGTGTTGAAGAAGACTCTTGAGAGTCCCTTGGACTGCAAGGAGATCCAACCAGTCCATTCTAAAGGAGATCAGTCCTGGGTGTTCATTGGAAGGACTGATGCTGAAGGGGAAACTCCAGTACTTTGGCCACCACATGTGAAGAGTTGACTCGTTGGAAAAGACTCTGACGCTGGGAGGGATTAGGGGCAGGAGGAGAAGGGGATGACAGAGGTTGAGCTGGCTAGATGGCATCACCGACTTGATGGACATGAGTTTGAGTAAACTCCGGGAGTTGGTGATGGATAAGGAGGCCTGGTGTGCTGCGATTCATGGGGTCGCACAGAGTCGGACACAACTGAACTGAACTGAACTGAACTGAAAGAAAAAGTCATGATACAAGAAGAGATTGTAAAGGGAGAAATTCATTGATTCTGGGTAGGTTCAGTAAACACTCTAGAAAGAAATGCTTTCTAGAAATGACCATATAAGTTACGGTCCAAACTGGGACATATTTAAGGGTTAAAAGTGGCAATAAACATAATTAAATAATTTGTATCACCAATACAACAGATCTTTGAAACACAGTTTTTTAAAAAAATAAATAAATAAGTCTTTTAGTTAAAAGAAATAAAAAGAGGCATGTCAAGTTTGCTAGCCAGTTTTCAAGATGACCTTCAATTAGCATCACCTCCTGGTATCCACACCCTTGGATAGTCCCAACTCAAACTGAATCAGGGTTGGCCTGTGTGATTACAGAATATGGCAGAAGTGAAAGTGTGAATATCTCAAAAGGCATTGTCACTCTGCCCTGCTCTTTTGAATATTCACTCTGGAGGAAGCCAGTAGCCACATAAATAGCCTCAGGAAAGGCATGTGTGGGGAGGAAATGAGACCTTTTGCCAACAACCTACACTAACCTGAAAATCAAGTGAGTAGATCTTCTAGTAAGTGCATCTTCCAGCCCCAGTAAAGACATTAGATGCAAGCTGCTCCATCAACACCTTGACTGGAAATTCAAGAGAGACTTTAGTCAAGCTACTTCCAACTAAAAAAAAATTTTTTTAAGAAAAAGAAAAAAAATTCTGTCCTACAGAAACTGTAAATTATAAATGTTCATTGTTTTAAGCCATCCAGTTTTGGAGTAACTTGTAATGCAGATATAAATCATTAATACAACAAATAATGCAATATAGTGATGATGCTACTCTGGATCCTCAATTCTGCCCTGGAAGAAAAAAAAAATGATATAAATTGACTTGGATTAATTGACAAAATTTTACAGGCAAATTTGGCCTCGGAATATGGAATGAAGCAGGGGAAAGACTAATAGAGTTTTGCCAAGAAAATGCACTGGTCATAGCAAACACTCTCTTCCAACAACACAAGAGAATACTCTACACATGGACATCACCAGATGGTCAACACCGAAATCAGATTGATTATATTCTTTGCAGCCAAAGATGGAGAAGCTCTACACAGTCAACAAAAACGAGACCAGGAGCTGACTGTGGCTCAGATCATGAACTCCTTATTGCCAAATTCAGACTTAAATTGAAGAAAGTAGGGAAAACCACTAGACCGTTCAGGTATGACCTAAATCAAACCCCTTATGATTATACATGGAAGTGAGGAATAGATTTAAGGACCTAGATCTGATAGATAGAGTGCCTGATGATCTATGGACAAAGGTTCATGACATTGTACAGGAGACAGAGATCAAGACCATCCCCATGGAAAAGAACTGCAAAAAAGCAAAATGGCTGTTTGGGGAGGCCTTGCAAATAGCTATGAAAAGAAGAGAAGCAAAAAGCAAAGGAGAAAAGGAAAGATATAAGCATCTGAATGCAGAGTTCCAAAGAATAGCAAGGAGAGATAAGAAAGCCATCCTCAGCAATCAATGCAAAGAAATAGAGGAAAACAACAGAATTGGAAAGACTACAGATCTCTTCAAGAAAATTAGAGATATCAAGGGAACATTTCATGCAAAGATGGGCTCGATAAAGGACAGAAATGGTATGGACCTAACAGAAGTAGAAGATATTAAGAAGAGATGGCAAGAATACACAGAAGAACTGTACAAAAAATATCTTCACGACCAAGATAATCACGATGATGTGATCACTCGCCTAGAGCCAGACATCCTGGAATGTGAAGTCAAGTGGGCCTTAGGAAGCACCACTACAAACAAAGCTAGTGGAGGTGATGGAATTCCAGTTGAGCTGTTTCAAATCCTGAAAGATGATGCTGTGAAAGTGCTGCAATCAATATGGCAGCCAATTAGGAAAACTCAGCAGTGGCCACAGGACTGGAAAAGGTCAGTTTTCATTCCAATCCCAAGGAAAGGCAATGCCAAAGAATGCTCAAACTACCGCACAATTGCACTCATCTCACATGCTAGTAAAGTAATGCTCAAAATTCTCCAAGCCAGGCTTCAGCAATGTGTGAACTGTGAACTTCCAGATGTTCAAGCTGGTTTTAGAAAAGGCAGAGGAGCCAGAGATCAAATTGCCAACATGCGTTGGATCATGGAAAAAGCACAAGAGTTCCAGAAAAACATCTATTTCTGCTTTATTGACTATGCCAAAGCCTTTGACTGTGTGGATCACAATAAACTGTGGGAAGTTCTGAAAGAGATGGGAATACCAGACCACCTGACCTGCCTCTTGAGAAACCTATATGCAGGTCAGGAAGCAACAGTTAGAACTGGACGTGGAACAACAAACTGGTTCCAAATAGGAAAAGGAGTCTGTCAAGGCTGTATATTGTCACCCTGCTTATTTAACTTATATGCCGAGTACATCATGAGTAATGCTGGGCTGGAAGAAGCACAAGCTGGAATCAAGATTGCTGGGAGAAATATCAATAACCTCAGATATGCAGATGACACTACCCTTATGGCAGGAAGTGAAGAGGAACTCAAAAGCCTCTTGATGAAAGTGAAAGAGGAGAGTGAAAAAATTGGTTTAAAGCTCAGCATTCAGAAAACGAAGATCATGGCAACCGGTCCCATCACTTCATGGGAAATAGATGGAGAAACAGTGGAAACAGTGTCAGACTTTATTTTGGGGGGCTCCAAAACCACTGCAGATGATGATTGCAGCCATGAAATTAAAAGACGCTTACTTCTTGGAAGAAAAATTATGACCAACCTAGATATCATATTGAAAAGCAGAGACATTACTTTGCCCACAAAGTTCTGTCTAGTCAAGGCTATGGTTTTTCCTGTGGTCATGTATGGATGTGAGAGTTGGACTGTGAAGAAGTTGAGCATGGAAGAATTGATGCTTTTGAACTGTGATGTTGGAGAAGCCTCTTGAGTGTCCCATGGACTGCAAGGAGATCCAACCAGTCCATTCTGAAGGAGATCAGCCCTGGGATTTCTTTGGAAGGAATGATGCTAAAGCTGAAGCTCCAGTACTTTGGCCACTTCATGTGAAGAGTGACTCATTGGAAAAGACTCTGATGCTGGGGGGGATTGGGGGCAGGAGGAGAAGGGGACGACCGAGGATGAGATGGCTGGATGGCATCAGTGACTCGATGTACGTGAGTCTGAGTGACCTCCAGGAGTTTTTGATGGACAAGGAGTCCTGGCATGCTGCGATTCATGGGGTCACAAAGAGTCGGACATAACTGAGCGACTGAACTGAATTGAATTGACAAAATTTTATATGAATGTTAGATTAGATAAAATACAATATGAGTATTACATCTACCTATAGTGATAACTGTGATTTTAACAAAAGAATATTTTTACTCTTACGAAATGCATCCTGAAGTATTTAGGAATAATGGGTATAACATATCTTATCTGCAACTTACTCTAAAAGGTGATAGAGAAAGAAAAAAGGGGAAGTATATATGACTAAAGCAAATAAAAAAAAAGTAAATAAGTAAATGTGGTTAAAGGATATATAGCTAATCTTATGATTCAGGAATCCCACTCCTTGGCAGATACATTCAGATAAAATGATAATTCAAAAAGGTACTTGCACCCCTGTGTTCATAACTGCACTACTCACAATAGGCAAGAGATGGAAACAACTTAAATTCCACTGACAAATGAATGAATGCAGAAGATGTGTATATATACACATACACATACATAATGTGTGTGTATATATTTATATATATATATATATATATATATATACACATACATAGAGATCATCATACTAAGTGAAGTGAAAGAAAGACAAATAGCATATGATATTACTTATATGTGGAATAAAAATATGACACAAGTGAACTTATTTGTGAAACAGAGACAGACTCAGAGACATAGACAACAGACTTGTGGTTGCCAAGGGGGAGGGAGGGTGGGTGGGTGAGGGAGGGATGAATTGGGAGCTTGAGATTAGCATATGCAAACAGAAACCCAATCCAGTATTCTTGCCTGGAGTATCCCAGGGACAGAGAAGCCTGGTGGGCTACAGTCCATGGGGTCACAAAGAGTCGAACACGACTGAAGTGACTGAGCACATATATAGGTTGGATAAGCAACAAGGTCCTAGTATATGGCACACAGAACTATATTCAATATTCTGTGATATATTATAATGAAAAAGAATGTATATGTGTATGTATGTTTATATATATGTACATAATATATATATGTATAAAACCAAATCAATTTGCTGTACAGTAGACATTAATACAAACTATAAATCAAGTATACTTCAATAAAATATGTTTTTTCCAGAAAGGATATAGGGTTATCTTACATACAATTTTTGTCTGACATTGTTTTATGCTTTACATTATTTCTTGATAAGAAGTTAAAACATATTTTTAAGAAAAAATTGAAGTAACAAATAGCCTTATACATTAAAGCAAAGTTTTAAAATCTTTGAATTCATCATATGAACATTAAAAATAACATAAATGATTAAACAGTGCATATTCACACATTTTAATCAGCTTCTTAACTGTATCTAACTAATAGCTTATCTATATCTGTCCAAAGAATATATTTTAATTATTCTTAACTTTTTACAAAATTTTATTTTTCTTGAAAATTGACTTTATTTCTGATAAATTTGAAGTTGTTGACACCTTGAACTGAACTTTATAGAGCATAATAATATTTTTAATTGAGAAAATACTCTCTTGGTTTTTTATAAAGTGCCTGATAAACTCAGAGCTAATTCTACCTAATAAAGGATATACTTAATTCCAACTTGTTTGTTTGAAATTGTATAAATATGTCAACTCTAATACTTTTATAGGTACTATTTTTTTGCCTCCTTTTGAATGCCTTTTAAAATATTTTTCATGAGGCCAAACTGATCACCTAGATTTGATTGTCAGTCTTGATATTTATCCAAATTTAGATATTCAAAATCATGGGCCTTCTCCATTCCATTGTATCCTGAGTTGGAATATAAATTTATACAACTAAAAATAGCTCAATCAAAGCTTTATTCAGATATTTCAAAGCTAAATTATTCAATCTTAACATAATATTTTCCAAAGAGATGTAATGGAAGTGTACAAGGTGTTGGGATAGTCTGTATCTTGATCAGGCTGGTAATTACATGGGTATAAACAGATACATATATATATGTGTGTATATATATATATATATATACATGTTTATATATAATCAAGCTTTGAAACAATCATCAAATGTACGTATACATATATGTATATGTACATATACATGTACATATATGTATATGTACATATACATGTACACATATGTATATACACATATATGTACATGTATATATACATGTTTATATAATCAAGCTTTGAAACAATCATCAAATGTACATGTACATATATGTATATGTACATATACATGTACATATATGTATATATACATATATATGTATATACACGTTTATATATAATCAAGCTTTGAAGCAATCATCAAATGTACATGTACATATATGTATATGTACATGTACATATATGTATATGTACATATACATATATACACACATGTATATATACATGTTTATATATAATCAAGCTTTGAAACAATCATCAAATGGTAAAAATATATTGAACTGCACTGTTATGATCAATTTGCACTCTTTATTGTATGTAAATTACACCTAAAAAAATAATTGTCTTGTACATTATCTAAGCATTTATTATTTAATTTGTTCAGTTCCTATCTCACTTTTATGGGGATAAATGTCAATATCTTCCTGGTTGTAATAATTGCAGGTGTTAAAAGCTTGGAAAGTAAAATTTTTATAGCCCTTTGTTTAAACACTTAATTAAAGATATTCAAGTGATTTTCAACAAATGCAACCAAAATTTAGAGGGCTGTTTTAATTTACAAAAGGTTTATTATCATTGTAGGGCACTTAGGTTGACTTCAAAGTAATTCAGAATTTAAAACATCTCTAAAACCCAAGCAGTGCGAAACAGCAAAGCGAGAAGGCATGTACAGCTATGCTGAAGCTTTTTCTAATTAATTCAACATCTGCCGCATGGCAACAATTTTATACTTCAGTTAGTTTATTTGTGCATATATATAAAATTGTAAAATGTGACATCTACAGGTTCTGTTTTGATTAGTAGATATTGCTATTTGTTTGGATGTTATTATTACTTATATGTACACCAGCGCAGATAGAGGAAAGTTTCTGCACCATAAGTTCCTTAATTTAGTAAGAATATTGTTTTTAACAAAATGCTGTGCTCCACCACACATGTATTGTGTTCATATTATTGCCACAACAAATAATTTTTTGTTCAATTTTAAACTTAATCAAGTTTACAATAGCATTCACACTAATATCAGATGTTTCACTATCAGCAGAATGAACTTCCAAAAGCTTTTCTTTGACTTCATGAATTGCATGAAAAAAAAATATTATTGGAGTTCACTTATCTTCTACCTGAAACATTTAATGACCCTGATGTTATCTGGGCATAATTTAAGTCTGAGATGCTCTTTTGATCATAAACTCAAACATTAACCACCATCACTTCAGGTTTCAAATGTGTTCAATGAAACTTGAAATCAAAGGACACATCATTAATTTGGAATAAAAGGCAATTTAATTTAGATGAAAAGACGTGTTTTGTGGTTTGATATGTAAACACACCTTCTGAAGCTGCTTCTATACCATCCATCACAGTGAATAGTAAATGACAACAAACAATGTTTGCAAGTTACACATTCATCATCAATTATCTTGAGAAATGGAAATTCTGTATTTAATTTTCATTAAACATGAAGTCTCATTTTTGAACTTATTGCTGCCAGAAGAATTTATTGCAAATTTTTAAAAAACTATTACAAGACAATACAAAATAGTAACTATTACTGTATTATTTACAACCAATAAAAGGCAAAACAATTCCAGCAAATGCTTTCAGATTTCTCTGCATAAGCACTATGGTGTACTGTTCAGCTTCTATTTCTTGCATGTGTAAATTTACTCGGGGTGCCAAAATGAAATACCATAGATAGGATAGCTGAAACAATAGAAACTTATTTCTTCACAGTACTGGAAGCTGGAAGTCCAGAATCAGGGTGCCAGCATGGCCACGCTCTGTAGAAATTTCTTCTAGCTTACAGACCCTGTCTAGAGATATGGACGCATAAAGCAATTTAATTTAGATGAAAAGATATGTTTCATTCAATGTTGAATTTTGAAAGGGTGTGAATCAGAAGGAAGGAGGACCTGATGGATCCCAAGAAAGTCTGAAACCTATAAAGGCAAATCTCATTAGATTTTAAAGCTAAAAAAATAATCCTCTTTGATTTGATACTCTATTACCCAGGACCCCTGGGGTAGCAGTATCACTCACATAGCTCTGAGGGATGGCCCTATCTCCTCAGCTCCACCCTTTGAGACCAAGAAGGAAATAGAACTACCCCCCAGGTGTATGGTGGTGTGGCAGCCCAGACAATCTCTGAATTGCTTTCAGAGCCATTTTTTCCCTTTCCTTGAAAAATAGTGCATTCAATTCAGTAGAGTGGCTCAGTCGTCCGACTCTTCGCGACCCCATAAATCAAAGCACGCCAGGCCTCCCTGTCCATCACCAACTCCCAGAGTTCACTCACTCACGTCCATTGAGTCAGTGATGCCATCCAGCCATCTCATCCTTTGTCGTCCCCTTCTCCTCCTGTCTCCAATCACCCCCAGCATCAGGGTCTTTTCCAATGAGTCAACTCTTCCCATGAGGTGGTCAAAGTACTGGAGTTTCAGCTTTAGCATTATTCCTTCCAAATAAATCCCAGGGTTAGGAATCTCCTTCAGAACGGACTGGTTGGATCTCCTTGCACTCCAAGGGACTCTCAACAGTCTTCTCCAACATCATAGTTCAAAAGCATCAATTCTTCAGTGCTCAGCTTTCTTCACAGTCCAACTCTCACATCCATACATGACCACAGGAAAAACCATAGCCTTGACTAGACCGACCTTAGTCGGCAAATTAATGTCTCTGGATGTGAATATGCTATCTAGGTTGGTCATAACTTTCCTTCCAAGGAGTAAGTGTCTTTTAATTTCATGGCTGCAGTCACCATCTGCAGTGATTTTGGAGCCCAAAATAATAAAGTTTGACACTGTTTCCACTGGTTCCCCATCTATTTCCCATGAACTGATGGAACCGAATGCCATGATCTTTGTTTTCTGAATGCTGAGCTTTAAGCCAACTTTTTCACTCTATTTCACTTTCATCAAGAGGCTTTTTAGTTTCTCTTCACTTTCTGCCATAAGGGTGGTGTCATCTGAATATCTGAGGTTATTGATATTTCTCCTGGCAATCTTGATCCCAGCTTGTGCTTCTTCCAGCCCAGCATTTCTCATGATGTACACGGCATATAAGTTAAATAAGCAGGGTGACAATATACAGCCTTGACGTACTCCTTTTCCTATTTGGAACCAGTCTGTTGTTCCATGTCCAGTTCTAACTGTTGCTTCTTGACCTGCATACAGGTTTCTCAAGAGGCAGGTCAGGTGGTCTGGTATTCCCATCTCTTTCAGAATTTTCCACAGTTTCTTGTGATCCACACAATCAAAGGCTTTGGCATAGTCAATAAAGAAGAAATAGATGTTTTTTCTGGAACTCTCTTGCTTTTTCCATGATCCAGCAAATGTTGGCAATTTGATCTCTGGTTCCTCTGCCTTTTCTAAAGCCAGCTTGAACAGCAGGAAGTTCACGGTTCACGTATTGTTGAAGCCTGGCTTGGAGAATTTTGAGCATTACTTTACTAGCATGTGAGATGAGTGCAATTGTGAAGTAGTTTGAGCACTCTTTGGCTTTGGCTTTCTTTGGAATTGGAATGCAAACTGACCTTTTCCAGTCCTGTGGCCACTGCTGAGTGTTCCAAATTTGCTGGTATATTGAGTGCAGCACTTTCACAGCATCATCTTTCAGGATTTGAAACAGCTCAACTGGAATTCCATCACCTCCACTAGCTTTGTTTGTAGTGATGCTTCCTAAGGCCCACTTGACTTCACATTCCAGGATAGTTGCATCCAAATAGCGCCATGGCCCAGTCTTGTAAAATTCAGGAAGTTCAACAGCTCTCCAATCATTCCCTCCCACTTCCTTTGTCTTCTTGAGTTCAAACCAGCAATGTATTTGCTGGCATAAATCAGTCTCTATTCCTGCTGGGTCTCTATTTCTGCTGAGATGACTGGTTAAATCCATCAGCCACAAGTCTCCTTATCAAGTGATTGTTTGGCCACATCCTTAGTGTTCTCTTCAGAGCAAGCTTTCTTTCTTTTTTTTTTTTTGTATAGATATGCATAGTTTGAGAAATTGCTAAATCTTCATGTTCTGGTTCCTTCTTGTTTCACATTGTCTTCTTCAATCACTTTTTTCACTTCATTATAATAAGTCAGGAGGAATGAAGTTTTCCCTTCAATACTTTGCTTAGAAATCTCCTCAGTTAAATGTCTAATTTTATAGCTCACAGGTCTGTCGTACACAAGGCACTGGAACACAGTTAATTCAAGTTCTTTGTGACTTTGAGACAAAGATGGTCGTTACTCCAATTTTCAATCATGTTCCTCATTTCTTTCTGAGACCTCACCACAATCACCTTTAACAGTCATATTACTGGTCTGTATCTCAACATTCTTCCAGTTTATACCCATTATCTAGTTCCAAAGCTTCTTCCACATGTTTAAGTGTTTGTCGCAGAGGCACTCCATTTCTTGATACCAAAATTTGTATTAGCTTTCTCCAGAGAAACAGAACCAACAGGATAGAGGGATGGATGGATGGATGAGTAGATAGATAGATTTATTAATCTAGAGAGGTATTATATGGAATGCTTCACATGATTATGGAGGCTGAGAAGTCCCAAGATGTGCAGTTTGAAAGCTGCAAACCCTGAAAAGCCAATGGTAGAGCTTTAGTCCAAGTCCAAAGGCCTAAGGACCAAGAGAACCAATGGTGTAAATTCCAGTCCAAAAGACAACAGGCTTAAAATTCAAGAAGAATCAATGTCTCAGCTTGAGTCCAAAGGAGGGAAAAGACTGTCCTAGCTCAGCAGCTAGGCAGAAGGAATTTTCTCTCAGTCAGCCACTGTCTTCAGTTAACCTGTTTAACTGATTGGATGAGGACCACCCAAATTGGGTGTTTCAAATATTAATCTCATCCAGAAATACTCTGGCAGACATAGCCAGGATAAAGTTTGGCTGAATACATGGCTACCACATAGTCCAGTCAAATTGACAGGCAAAATTAACTGTCATACTGCCTATGTTTTGTATAAAAGTGAAGTAAGTTGCTCAGTCATGTCCGACTCTTTGTGACCCCATGGACTGTAGCCTACCAGGCTTCTCTGTCCATGGGATTTTCCAGGCAAGAGTACTGGAGTGGGTTGCCATTTCCTTCTCCAGGGGATCTTCCCAATCCAGGAATCGAACCCAGGTCTCCCGCATTGCAAGCAGATGCTTTACCCTCTGAGCCACCAGGGAAGCCCCAGCCTAAAATTTCCCATGACTCCAAAGCTTGGTGACTTAGAAGCTTCATCTAGTAGCCTTAATGTGGGTCTAGGCTCAACTGTCAAATACCCCACAAACCTGGCATTTGAAAGCTGATAATTTTAATTGTCATTTCCTTATATGAAATTGTTTTCTCACCACATGGATTTTACATATGGTGTTCTTTTTATGGTGCTCTTTCTTTCTTAAAATACTTACCTCCTGCACTTTATTTTTATTATTTGTAATCACGTATACTAAATAGCAAGTGCAGATAACCAATCAAAGGTGAAAAAAGAGACCACCACATCATAAAGTATCTGGTGTGTTATGCTGAGGATTTTGGGATTCTAAAAGACTTTGGGACATAACTAAAAGACTTTAAGAAAAGAAGTGATATCATCAGATTGAAATTTTTTAGTTCAATTGAGTAATAATGTGAAGAATGGATTGAAGAGAGATAGAAGTTGATGTGGAGGGACCATAAGGAAGCACAGAAGCCCAGGTTGCCTGGGTAGGTTAGTTTAGTGATGTGACAGAAGTAGCAAGGAAGAGAAATGGACAGATCGCCAAGATATTTCGGAGGTAGACTTAATGGAACTTGTTGAGTCTTCAGGAGAGAAATATGGGCTGTGTATATATAATTTTGGATGGCAAAAGAAGCACCAGCTAAGGAGACTATTAAGGAGCAGACAGTATGGTAAGAGAAGACTGAAAGAGTGTAGTTTCTGGGAGGCAAAAATGTGATGAGTTCAAAGAGGAGGGAAAGTGCAAGCAGAGGGGAAAGCTGTTAGAAGTCAAGCTCATAGGGAGCAGAGTGACTAATCATTAGTCCTAAAGGGTGAGTTTTTCATAGTGTGATGAGGGCAGAAGTCATGTTGGAGTAAATAAAAGGTGGAAACAGAGATTAAAAAGTAACAAATGCAGAGAAATATTTATTTCTTAATTTGGTTGCATCAGATCTTAGTTGTAGCATTGGAATCTTTAGTTGTGGAATCTAGGTCCCTGTCCAGGGGTGAAACTTGTGCCCTCTGTGTTGGGAGCACAGTCTTAGCCACTGGACCATCAGGGAAGTCCCCAAAATATTCTTAAGTTTGACTGTTAGGTTTGTTGGAGAGAGTACAGTAACTGTAATAAAAGATGGGGATGTGAATATTATTTTGAGTTTAAATTTACACATATAATGGAGTTTGATACATTCCCACCACTCTTGCAATTATATCTGGTGATAATAATTTGGAAAAGACAATACAAATTGCCAATAGCAAATCTTCCAAAGTTTTTTTTTTTTTTTTTAATTTAAATGACACCATTCATGGGCATATTTCAGAGGGTTTTAAGATGAAAGAGAAACACTGAACTGATTTCTTATCCTGGAAAAGTAGAAAGATTAACACCCAATACAATGTAAATGTAACTTTAAAAAATAATAGTAAATACACCCTGGCTTAAACATGCTTTTTGGGCTATGGGGTTTGAGTGAGAAGTCTTTGGATTTCCCTCACCTCATTAAAGAGATAAGTAGCTCAGATCCCAAATCTACTCATCTTCAGTTCTCAGTGTCCTAGTGCTTTCATCCAGAACTCTTAAACATCAGCAGTGGCTCTTTTAAAAAATTTATTATTATTATTTTTGCTGTGCTGGGTCTTCACTGCTACACGGGCTTTCCCTAGTTGTGGCAAGTGGGAGTTACTTTCTAGTTTCAGGGCACTGGGCTCTCATCACAGTGCCTTCTCTTGTTGTGGGGCATAGGCACTAGGGCAAAGGTCAAATAGTAATGATGCACAGGCTTAGTTGCTCCAAGACATGTGGGATCTTCCCAGACCAGGGGTGGAAACTGTGTCTCCTGCACTGGCAGGCGCTTTTTTTGTTTTAACCAATGAGCCACCAAAGACGTTCTAGAGAGTAACTCATTGGATGTTTTAAGTGCCCACTGGCAAGTTGTGCTTTCATTAGGCTTGAACACCAAGGACATTAATATGTTAATAAAATTGGAGAAATATATTGCTGGAATCACAATATTGAGAAATTTACTTTGAATTGAGGAAAATAAATGTTTAATGCTACTCTCAAGATGCTGTAAAAATGATACAGCTCTTAATGTGATTTTTACAACAGCATAAGAGGACAACTAGCTAAAACTATCACGAAGTGATCCTTGAAAAAAAAACTGAGTTTAGTACATGGTCAATGCACACCAATAAAATCTCAAGGATATATCTTAAAAGTGAGACTCAGAAAAATCATCTCTTAATTGGCCAACCTGAAGAGCCATAATCCCTGGATTTTGGCAGAAGAAGGGGAGATAGGGTAATTTTTTCAAATAACTTCTGTTAGCATAACTTTCACTGAGAACGTGCCCAGATGATAAGCTCATGGAATATTACAAAGTGAATTACACCCACGAGACCAGCTCCCAAGTCAATAAATAGGCCAGCACCCCACACATAAGAAGCTGTCTCAGGCCCCTGTCCTCTACAGTGTCTACTGTCCTCCCGATTGGTATCTCTTAGCCTTTCTTCTAAACCCCTAGACCAGCTTTGGCTAGTTTTCACTGTATGTACAGTTGGAATTTTTACAGAACATATTCATTTCTGCTTGACTTTTTGCTCTGAATTATATTGTCAAGTCTACAGGTAGTTCATTCACTGATGCACAGTATTCAATTGAACAAATCTACCACAAATTATGTATTCTTCCTTTGTTCTACATGAAGGGTTTTTCCAGTATTTGGATCTTGAGAACAATGCTACCATAAATACTCACACACACCCTCATTCTATCATCCTATTACTCCCCACATTTTTGTTTGTTATATGCCTAGGAGAGAAATTATTGGATCACAGTGGATTCACTTCGGTCATCATTAGTAGAAGATGTCAAACTCTTCTCCAGAGTGGCTGTACCAATATATAATCTTCCTAACTTTAGCAGTTCTGTGTGTGTAGTGACACTTCATTGTGGTTTTCTTTTGCATTTCTTGATGTTTGTAAGGTTATATAGCTTCAATGTGCCTATTAGCTATTTGGATATCCATACTTGTAAAGTGCCTATTTACTCATGTCCATATTTCTCTCATTTTTGTTTCTTTTTGTTATGAATTTGTGGGATTTCTTTACATATTTTTGGTTTGAGCCCTTTGTTGGGTATACATGTAGGAAATATCACCTCCCACTCTTTGACTTGCTTGTTCATGCTATTAATGCGACTGCCAACAGATAAGCATCTTTAATTATAAAGTCCAGTATCATTTTTCCCCTTTTCCTGGTTAGTGTTATTTGTGATTATGACATATTCCCTGAGGAGTTCTGCTCCCACTTAGCAGCTACAAGTCTTCAAGATAATATTGCTCCCATCCTAATAAAAAGAGAGCTGAATAATTAACATCATGTATTTTCTTCAACCAGCCGGAGATCTAAGGTTGCAAAACAATCAAATGAACTTAAGTTCAGAGTGACAAGCCTCTCTGAGTAAAACCAGGAAACTCAGATTTGTTTCAGGTCTGACACAGTACAAGAGGAAGAGATAGAACCAAATATGAAGAAATCATCTGAAACTTGAGCAAATTCTTAAATTTTGAGCCGAGCTTGCACATCATTTTCAGGTTTCTGGGAGCTCAGACAGATAGGGAGTTTGTACATTCTCTCTGGCTCTCTTCAAAGGATCTGCACTGGTGTCTTGCAGGCAGGAGGTTATCAGCTGCTGTTAGAGGACAAGTGTGAAACATCACCCAAGTCCTCAGACAATTTAGTCATAGAATAAAATGCCATAAGCCATCAGGGGAGGAGAAACTCTCCCTGAGGTACCAAAGGCCACCAAGGTAAAAGCTAGAAGTCAAACCATCCCACCTCTGATAGAGGGATAGGAAGAGCCTAGCAGGATCAACAGTAACCATCCCCCAGGGGAGGGACAAAAAAGTAGAGGGAGACCCCTTCCTTGACACATGGGGGAGGAGACTACTCCAGGCACACACTAAACACAAAATTTAAGAGAAATATACAAAAAGTCAGTTGTATTCCTATATACTAGCAATAAAAATATAGATGCATGCTAAGTCACTTCAGTTGTGTCCAACTCTTTGCAACTATTGGACTGTAACCTGGGATTCTCTAGGCAAGAATACCTAAAGAATTGGGTTTGCCTCCCCTCCTCATGGGAATCTTGCCACCTCAGGGATCCAACCCACATCTCTTATGTTTCCTGCATTGACAGGCAGATTCTTTACCCCTAGCACCACCTGGGAAACCCAAGAATGTAGATACTAAAATTAAAAATTCAATCAGTTCAGTTCAGCCACTCAGTCATGTCCGACTGTGACCCCATGGACAGCAGCACGCCAGGCTTCCCTGTCCCACATCAACTCCCAGAGTGTCCTCAAACTCATGTCCATCAAGTCGGTGATGCCATCCAACCATCTCATCCTCTGTCTTCTCCTTCTCCTCCTGCCTTCAATCTTTTCCAGCATTAGGGTTTTTTCCAATGAGTCAGCTCTTAACTTTAGGTAGCAAAAGCTTTGGAACTCCAGCTTCAGCATCAGTCCTTCCAGTGAACATTCAGGACTGATTCCTTTAGGACTGACTGGTATGATCTCCTTGCAGTCCAAGAGACTTTCAGAACCTTCTCCAACACCACAGTTCAAAAGCATCAATTCTTCCATGTTCAGCTTTCTTTATGATCTCACTCTCACATCCATACATGACTACTGGAAAAACCATAGCTTTGACTAGATGGAACTTTGTAGGTAAGTAATGTCTCTGGCTTTTAATATGCTGTCTAAATTTGCCATAGCCTTTCTTCCAAGGAGCAAGTGTCTTAGTTTCATGGCTGCAGTCACCATCTGCAGTGATTTTGGAGCCCAAGAAATAAAGTCTGTCATGGTTTCCATTGTTTCCCCCATCTATTTGCCATGAAGTGTTGGGACCAGATGCCATGATCTTCGTTTTCTGAATGTTGAGCTTTAAGCCAACTTTTTCACTCTCCTCTTTCACTTTCATTAAGAGGCTCTTTAGTTCTTCTTCACTTCTGCCATAAGGGTAGTGTCATCTGCATATATGAGGTTATTGATATTTCTCCCTGCAATCTTGATTCCAGCTTGTGCTTCATCCAGTCCAGCATTTTGCATGGTGTACTCTGCATTTAAGTTAAATAAGCAGGGTAACAATATACAGCCTTGACCTACTACTTTCTCAATTTGGAACCAGTTTGTTGTTCCATGTCCAATTCTAACTGTTGCATCTTGACCTGCATACTGATTTCTCAGGAGACAAGTAAAGTGATCTGGTTTTCACATCTCTTTAAGAATTTTTCCAATTTGTTATGATCCACACAGTCAAAGGCTGTAGCATAGTCAGTGAAGCAAAAGTCGATATTTTTCTGGAACTCTTGCTTTCTCGATGACCCAAAGGATATTGGCGATTTGATCTCTGGTTCCTCTGCCTTTTCTAAAACCAGCTTGAACTTTTGGAAGTTCACAGTTCACGTACTGTTGAAGCGTTGTCTGGAGAATTTTGAACATTACTTTGATAGCACGTGAGATGAGTGCAGTTGTGCAGTAGTTTGAACATTCTTTGGCATTGCTCTTCTTTGGGATTGGAATGCAAACTGACCTTTTACAGTCCTGTGGCCACTGCTGAATTTTATAAATTTGCTGGCATATTGAGTGCAGCATTTTCAAAGCATCATCTTATAGAATTTGAATTAGATCAGCTGGAATTTCATCATTTCCACTAGCTTCATTCGTAGAGATGCTTCCTAAGGCCCACTTGTTTTGCACTCAAGGATGTCTGGTGTTTGGTGAGTGATCACACCATCGTGGTTACCTGGGTTATGAAGATATTTTTTGTATAGTTCTGTGTATTCTTGTCACTTCCTCTTAATATCTTCTGCACCTGTTTGGTCCATATTGTTCCTGTCCTTTATTGTGCCCACCTTTGCATGAAATGTTCCCTTGATATCTCTCATTTTCTTGGAGAGGTCTCTAGTCTTTCCCATTCCATTGCTTTCCTCTATTTCTTTGCATTGTTCCCTGAGGAAGGCTTTCTTATCTCTCTTTGCTATTCTTTGGAACTCTGCATTCAGGTGGATATATCTTTCATTTTCTCCTTTGCTTTTTGCTTCTCTTCTTTTCTCAGCTATTTGTAAGGCCTCCTCAGACAACCATTTTGCCTTTTACATTTCTTCTTCTGGTGGATGGTTTTGATCACCTCCTGTACAATGTTATGAACCTCTATCCATAGTTCTTCAGGCACTCTGTCTATCAGATTGAATCCCTTGAATCTATTTGTCAGTTCCACTGTATAATTGTAAAGAATTTGATTTAGGTCATACCTGAATGGTCTAGTAGTTTTCCCTACTTTCTTCAATTTAAGTCTGAATTTTGCAATAAGGAGTTCATTATCTAATACAATACCATGTACAACTATTTTTAAAAAATGAAATGCTTGGATGTGACTCTAATAAATCAATGTATATAGTATTTATAAGCTGAAAACTACAAAATGCTGATGAAATCTAAGACCTAGGTAAGTGGATAAATAGGCATGTTCCTGGTTTAGCAGATTCAACATGTTAAAGATGTTTATTCTCCCCAATTTATATACATGTAAAACACGATTTCTAGCAAAATTCCAACAAGAATGTTTATAAAGATGAGATTATGCTCAAATTTATCTAAGATGGGAAATGAACTAGAATAGTTGAAACATACTGAAAAACAAGATTACAATGGGAAGAATCCTCCTACCCATCCACTTATATAATTAACTATCATATATATATACCCCATAGTTAAGATTGTGCAGTTTTCCCAAAGGTATAGATACACAGGTAAATGGAATAGAATTGAGAATACAGAAATAGAGCCACACAAATATGCCCAACTGATTTTTGACAGAGATGCAAAAGCTATTAAATTGAGGAAATATCATCTTTTCAATAAATAATGCTTCAGTAATTTGAAAGTCATAGGGAAAAAACAAAGATAAACCAAACAAACAAGCAAAAGAAAACCCTCAACCTAAAACTTACACACGTAGGTATAAAACATAAAACTACAGTATGAAATGGAAAAAGAATAGGAGAATATCTAAGGGACTTAGAACTAGACCAAGTTATTAGACTTAACACTGAAAGCACTATCCATAAAGTAAAAACTGACAAATTAGGCTTTATGAAAATTAAAATGCATCCTCTGTGAATGATCCTATTAAGAGGATGAGAAACAAGCTACAGATTGGGAGAAAATATTTGCAAACCGTGTACTCAACAAAGGACTAATTCATAGAATATATTAAAAATGCAATAGCAAAAACAAACAAGCCAATTACAAAATGGGTAAAAGACATAAAAAAATATTTCAGCAAAGAGGATATACAGATGGCAAATAAGCCCATGAAAATATGTTCAACAACATTAAACATTAGGGGAGGTAGATTAAAGCCACAATGAGATAATATGATTAGAATAGCTAAAATAATAGAGTGATATCATGAAATGTTGGTGAGGATTCAGAGAAGCAGGATCATTCCACATTGCTGGTGAGAATATAAAACAGTTCTGCCAATCAAAAAGTATTTTTTAATTAGACATGCAACTGTCATGTGCTGTGCTGTGCTTAGTCATTCAGTTATGTCTGACTCTTTGTGACCCCATGTACTATAGCCCTTCAGGCTCCTCTGTCCTTGGAGATTCTCCAGGGAAGAATACTGGAGTGGGTTGCCATGCCCTTTCTGACCCAGGGATCAAACCCAGGTCTCCTGCATAGCAGGCGGATTCTTTACCATCTGAGTCACAAGGGAAGTGTATCATACAACCAAGCGGTTGTTCTTGTGGCTATTTATCCCAGGAACACAAAAACTTATATTTACATGACATTGTATGCACAAATGTTTCAGGCAGCTTTATTGATAATAGCTCCAAACTAGAACAATGTGAAGAGTTGACTCATTGGAAAAGACTCTGATGCTGGGAGGGATTGAGGGCAGGAGGAAAAGGGCATGATAGAGGATGAGATGGCTGGATGGCATCACTGACTCGATGAACGTGAGTCTGAATGAACTCCGGGAGTTGGTGATGGACAGGGAGGCCTGGCGTGCTGCGATTCATGGGGTCGCAAAGAGTCGGACACAACTGAGCGACTGAACTGAACTGAACTGAGAACAATACAGCTGTAGTAGTAGTCCTTTCACGTGCTAACAAGGTTATGCTCAAAATCCTTCAAGCTAGGCTCCAGCAGTACATGAACCAAGAACTTCTAGACGTATAAGCTGGATTTTAAAAATGCAAAGAAACCAGAGATCAAATGGCCAACATCTGTTGAATCATGGAGAAAGCAAGGGAATTCCAGAGAAAAATTTATGCCTGCTTCATTGACTGTACACTAAAACCTTTGACTACGGATCACAACAAACTGTGGAAAATTCTTAAAGAGATAGTTATACCAGACCACATTATTACCTGTCTCCTGAGAAACCTATATACAAGTCAAGAAGAAACAATAAGAACTAGTCATGGGACAACTGACGAGTTCCAAATTGGGAAAGGAGTACATCAAGGTTGTTTATTACTACCCTATTTATTTAACTTATATGCAGAGTACATCATCTGAAATACTGGAGGTGGATGTATCACAATCTGGAATCAACATTGCTGGAGGAGAAATATCAACAACCTCAGATATGCAGATGATACCACTCTAATGGCAGAAAGTGAAGAGGAACTAAAGAGGCTCTTAATAAGGGTGAAAGAGGAGAGAGAAAAAGCTGGTTTAAAACTCAACATTCAAAAAACTAAGATCATGGCCCCTTCACTTCATCCTGTCCCCACTTTATGGGGAAAATGTGGAAACAGTGACAGATTTTATTTTCCTGGGCTCCAGAATCACTGGGTCTGGTGACTGCAGCCATGACATTAAAAAACGCTTGCTCCTTGGAAGAAAATGTATGACAAACCTAGACAGTGTATTAAAAAGCAGAGACATCACTTTGCTGACCAAGGTCCATATAGTCAAAGGTATGGTTGTTCCAGCAGTCATATGCGTATGTGAGAATTGGAACATAAAAAGGGCTGAATGCTGAAGAACTGATGTTTTCAAACTATGGTGTTGGAGAAGACTCTTGAGAGTCCCTTGGACTGCAAGGAGATCAAATCAGTCAATCCTAAAGGAAATCAGTCCTGAATATTCATTGGAAGGACTGATGCTGAAGCTGAAGTTTCAATACTTTGGCCACCTGATGCAAAGAGCTGACTCATTGGAAAAGACCCTGATGCTAGGAAAGATTGAAGGCAGGAGGAAAGGGTGATGACAAAAAATGAGATGGTTAGATAGCATCATCAACTCAAAGGACATATATTTGAGCAAACTCCAGGCGATAGTGGAGGACAGAGGAGCCTGGCATGCTGCAATCCAATGGGTTGCAAAGAGTTGGACACAACTTAGCAACTGTAAAACAACAAAAAGAAACAATATAGATGTCCACAGAGGATGAGTGGTAAATAAACTGTGATACATCATTTCTTGGAGTACTACTTAGCAGGAAAAAGGAATAATCTATTTATTCATGCAACAATCTGACAAATTTTAGGGAATTTTGCTGCATGCAACAAGTCAATCCCCAAATACTGCATGCTATATATTGCTTTATATAACATTCCTGAAATGGCAACACTCCCAAAATGGAGAACATTTTAGTTTATTGGTTACCAGGATTTAAGAAGGGGTTGGAGACAGGAAGGAAGGAGATGTGGCTGTAAAAGGGCAACATGTGGGATTCTTGTGGTAAAAATGGTCTGTATTTTCACTTCATTAATGTCGGTATCCTGGTTGTGATACTGTAAGGTGTTACCACTGAAGAAAACTGAGTTGAGTGCCCGTGATCTCTCTGTATTATTTTTTACAAGTGCATGTGAGTCCACAAATTTTTCTATATTATTTCTTACAATGGCGTATGTATCCACAATAATCTCAAAATAAAAGTTTTAATTAAGGAAAAGTATATGGGGAACTACAAGACACAGCAGTTTTTGAAAAACATAGACATTTTTGTTATATTTTTCACCATATGATGAAATGTTATCTCATTACTAAAAACATTAAAAAAAAAAGACCTGTATAATTTCAGGCTTTTTAAAATGTCTAGCATATAGAAGCTGGTGGTTTCTATTTTGAACTGGCCATTGTAAGTGGTATAGTGCCAGCTTCTGGGTACTGCACAGTAAGAGGAATTTACAGGAAGCTCAAGATCAAAATATAGGATGAAGATGACACTGAAAACCCTGGCACATATGAAATAATGGGAAAAATAGACAGTGTTTATGCACAAGAGAGAAGTGTTAGACACAAGACTGTACTTTTTAATTATTTGAAGAATTACTTTAAGAAAGGATTAGTAGACTTCCATGGAGGTCCAATGGTTAAAACTTTTTCCAGTGCAAGGGGTGTGGGTTCAGTCCCTGGTTAGGAAGTTAAGATCCCGCATGCCTGTCAGCCAAAAAACCAAAACATGAAACAGGAGTAATATTGTAACAAATTCAATGAAAACTTTAAAAACAGTCCACATCAAAATACCTTTTTTTATAAAAAGGGTTAGATTTCTTTACAAAACCCAAGAAATGAAAATAGAACCATCTGGTAGAAAGTACAAGAAGAGAGATTTCAATTTGGTTACCAGGGGGTGGGGGGTGAGGGAAATGGGGAGGGGTTGGTTAAAGAGGACAAACTTCTGGTTATAAGATACATAAGTTCTGGGGATCTAATATACAGCCTGGTGATTATAGTTAATAATACTGTATTATATACCCGGAAGTTATGACTAGTAGATCTTAAGGGTGCTTCTGCTGCTAAATTTTCAGTCGTGTCCGACTCTGTGCGACCCCATAGACAGCAGCCCACCAGGCTCCCCCGTCCCTGGGATTCTCCAGGCAAGAACACTGGAGTGGGTTGCCATTTCCTTCTCCAAGGCATGAAAGTGAAAAGTGAAAGTGAAGTCGCTCAGTCGTGTCCAACTCTTAGCGACCCCATGGACTGAAGCCTACCAGGCTCCTCCCTCCATGGGATTTTCCAGGCAAGAGTACTGGAGTGGGGTGCCATTGCCTTACTCACCACTAAAAAGAAATGGCAGCTATGCAGTGTGAAGAAGGTATTAGCTAACACTGTGGTGGTAATGTTTTTGCAATATATAAATATATTAAATCAACACTTTACATGTATACAATGTTGTGCATGTGTGCATGCTAAGTTGCTTCAGTTGTGTTCAACTCTTTGCCACCCTACGGGCTGCAGCCCACCAGGCTCCTCTGTCCATGGGATTCTCCAGACAAGAATTCTAGAGTGGGTTGCCATCCCCTCCTCCAGGGGATCTTCCTGATCCAGGGATTGAACCCATGTCTCTTATGTCCCCTACATTGGCAGGCAGGTTCTTTACCACCAGTGGCACCTGGAAATGCCATAAAATGTTATATGTCAGTTATATCTCAGTAAAGATGGCCAGTGGAGGGGATGGTGTGGCCCTTGTCTGGAGTGAAAGATCTTTCCAACAAAAATGTAACCAGCCCCCTTTGCAACATTAATGTGTGACTCTGAATAGGTAAACATGGGTGGCCAGAATGTGGCTGTGTGGAGTTTGAGTTTGGGCAGAATTTCTATTCTTAAATACATTGGCTTTACCTGGGGTAGTGTTATCACCACCAGTCTTTCTTCAGGATATTCACATGTGGGCCCATCACCTTGGCCAAGTATCCAGTGGTTCAGCTTGAGGTAGGGTCACTCAGAGTCCAGAAGGACAGGGTGACCTTGGTGCAGCTGGAGTAGACAGTTACAATGCAGCTGTGTTCCTAAAGAAAGTCCGGATGTGCACCAGATACTGGACACTGAGCTATGATGAGAGATGCTCCTCTGCTCTCACATGTAACATAGGAAGAACAGCCAAAGTGAGAGTTATCCTATTTTATAGGAAAGGGCATCCTTCCAAAAGAGATGTTTACACATTCTAGAAGAATTATACTGAAGTGCCAATAAGGATCCCTTTAATTTCTAATCTCCCCATGGTGCACATGGTGAGGGGTTGTGTTCATGGCTTGGAAGAAAGTCCTCATCTCCAAACTTTGTGCTGTTTTCTGTACCAGGTCCTTGAAGAAGCCCTACTTGTGCCCATAAGCACACAAATTTCCTTAGAAGAATACAATTAACTTCTGTCTCCTGCACTTTTGAGTGTACAAATTATTTGTATGCTACTATGAGAGTGAACGTGAAGTCACTCAGTCGTGTCTGAATCTTTGTGACTCCATGGACTGTAGCCTACTAGGATCCTCTGTTCATGGGATTTTCCAGGCAAGAATACTGGAGTGGGTTGCCATTTCCTTTTCCAGTGAGTCTTCCCAAGCCACAGATCGAACCTGGGTCTTCCACACTGTAGGCAGACGCTTTACCATCTGAGCCAGCAGGGAATATAGTATACTGAAATTAAATACATCACAGTGCCTACCAGGCAAACACCATTCCACCTCTCCTTCCTTCTTCTTTACTTTCTGACTTTCCCTTCTGCACATCCTTTCTGTTTCTCCAGAAGTTCTTATGAAATGATTGAAGATAGATATTGGTATATGTGGCTGTTGTTTTTCAGTTGCTAAGTTGTGTCCAACTCTTTGAGACCCCATGGGCTGTAGCTCACCAGGCTCCTCTGTCCATGGAATTTCCCAGGCAAGAATACTGGAGTGGGTTGCCATTTCTTTCTCCAGGGGATCTTCCTGACCCTGGGATCAAACCCATCTCCTTCGTTGCAGGTGTATTCTTTACTGCTGAGCCACCAGGGAAGCTTTTATATTGAATAGACAGTGATATTAAAAATCTCTTAGAGCAATGTGATATGGCCTCAGACAATTTCAATAGATGCAAATGGTGGTGTTCCCCTCCTGTGAGGTGTTAACCCATGCTGGATCATGGATCAGTACTATATAGAGGGGCTGGCATAAGGGAATGGCACCTGGGGGCTCAGGGGAGAAGCTATAAGTCAACCAGTATAAATTATTCACCATTTGCATGGCCATCCTGTTGCATATCATCTCTAGACTGAGAGAAAGTGTGCATAAGGAAGGGAAAAAGGACATATGGTGAAGTTAGGAGGTACCAGAAGTCAGGCAAAAATGCTTGAGATATATATGGGTCACCTATGGTGAATCTTTAATCTTGTTTGCAGGTCTTTTCCCAAAAGATCTGCTGGCTTCCAGAGAAGAATCCTCTCCCTGTTCACCTCCCTTCACATCCATTCACCAAAATCATGTGTACTTTTAGAATGAAAACTTATTCGAGTTTTAGCCTGCACAAAATATAATTATGGAGCTTCCTTTGTAAATAAGCTGGAGGAAAAAAAGCATTAAACAAATTCAATTTCAAGTGAATTAAAATGCATTTCATTTCTCTCTGCATGATATAGCGAAAAGACTGTGAGATGGTAAACCAGGAGTGAATAGAATTGGGTTCAGTTTTTTTTATTGTCCTGCTAACACTATATGTTACTAAACTTCTCTAAGTCTTCATTTCCTCCTCTATAAAGTGAGGGAATGAGGCTAAGCTTCTAAATTAACAATAAATGTTTGAAAAACACCAAAAGGGACAAAAGTAAGAATATAAACAATATATTGAATTCCTCGTAAAAAGTACAGTGAAAAAAATATATTGTTGAATATAAGATTTCTTAATTTTTAGCTTTTCAGACATTTTATCATAGTTTATATTTACATTTATTAAATATGATATATATTATAGCTAAAGTCTATTGTTATTCCTCAGGATGGCGGGTTGAATCTAATTCACAGCTAAATGGTTTATTTTATAAACGTTTCATATTCTCATTAAAAACAATATTCAAAGGTAAGGTTAAGAGTTAAAGTCAATAAGCCTTAGGATAAATGAAAGTCAAAGCACAATTTATCATTTTACAACCTTTAAATAGAAATTTGCAGTTTGAAAAATCAGTTAAAGTCTTTGCTAACATTGGTTACTGCATGGTACTAGGCTTATGAATGTTTTTCTTCTTTATTCTCTTTGAACATTTCTGCAAGGAGTATGCATTAATTTTGTGATCAGAATAATAAGGTTTTATTGAAAATAATTGAAAGGCAGTAAGTAGAAGGTAGGAGAATAAGAACAATCTAGCTACCTGATGATCTTTGGTAGGTATTAGCTAGTTGCTAGCCCCTAGGTCTTAGTTGGATGGTAATACTTTGAAGTTACATAATATCACATACAAGGAATTAAAGTGATTTGATCTTTATATTTTTAGCATAGCTGCTTTTATATAACTGAGGGAACATACCATACATTTTGAAGATGGATCAATGGAGAAGATAATATTAAATTTTAAAAAGGAAATTCCTATAACTAATTGACTATTCCACTTGCATTAAAATAATCATAATGGAAGAGTTTTGGAGGAAGGAGTTGTTTGTTTGCTTGGGTTGTTTTTATTTTATTTTTTTAAGAGCTGGCATTGTTTCTGTTGTCTTCTATGTCTTCAATGATCCCTTTGAGGAAGACTACTTGGCCCAATTTGATGAAGCCTCTCTCCTTCTCTTACTTACAGAAACACCAAGGGCACATAGTAGGAGATATCTCTAGATCATACTTGCTGACTAGAGTAAATGCTGCAAGAGGGAGTCCCCTGGCAAAATTTTTGTGAGTGGCTCCAATAGAGCTTCAGTTAACCCATGTTGCTACTAGAGGTGCAGTGAGGCAAAGGGCAACTTTAATTATTATGCATTTGTAGATTTTCCAATGAACTCTAATATGATATGATTAGTGGTAAAGAATCTGCCTGCCAATTCAGATGTAAGATGACACGCGTTCAATCCCAGGGTCAGGAAGATCCCGTGGAGAAGGGAATGGCTACCCACTCCAGTATTCTTGCCTGGGGAATTCCATGGACAGAGGAGACTGGTAGGCTGCAGTCCATGGGGTCGCAAAGAGGTGGACACGACTGAGTGACTGAGCACACACATTTAAATTGGAAAACAGGCTTAGATACATTAACTTATTCACACTCACTGTCCAGCTAGAATAAGTATCTCACATTTAGATGCCGTTTCTCTTTACTCCCTGGTAAACTCCCTGGCTGTACTTCCCTTCTAGCTCAGCTTAAAAAGAATCCACCTGCAATGCAGGAGACCCCAGTTCGATTCCTGAGTCAGGAAGATCCCCTGGAGAAGGGATAGGCTATCCACTCCAGTATTCTTGGGCTTCTCTGGTGGCTCAGCTGGTAAAGAATCCACCTGCAATGCAGGAGACCTGGTTATGATCCCTGGATTGGGAACATCCCCTGGAGAAGGGAAAGGCTACCCACTCCAGTATTCTGGCCTAGAGAATTTCATGAACAGAGGAGCCTAGTGAGCTACAGCCCATGGGGTCACAAAGAGTTGGACACAACTGAGCAAATTTCACTCTCTTTACTCCCACCTAGGTATAGACCTCTAAAACAAACATGGCCTTATAAAGGTGATTAGGCCACCACTTTTTCCTGTGGTCATGTATGGATGTAAGAGTTGGACTGTGAAGAAGGCTGAGTAATGTAGAATTGATGCTTTTGAACTGTGGTGTTGGAGAAGACTCTTGAGAGTCCCTTGGACTGCAAGGAGATCCAACCAGTCCATTCTGAAGGAGATCAGCCCTGGGATTTCTTTGGAAGGAATGATGCTAAAGCTGAAACTTCAGTACTTTGGCCACCTTTATATGTGAAGAGTTGACTCATTGGAAAAGACTCTGATGCTGGGGGGGAATGGGGGCAGGAGGAGAAGGGGACAACAGAGGATGAGATGGCTGGATGGCATCACAGACTCGATGGACGTGAATCTGAGTGAATTCCGTGAGTTGGTGATGGACAGGGAGGCCTGGCGTGCTGCGATTCATGGGGTCGCAAAGAGTCAGACACAGACTGAGCGACTGAACTGAGATGGACAATTTCTTTAGATGTCTTGGTTTGTAAAGATTTCTTTTGGATTACAGGTGAACAATGCTAACACTCATGTATCACTACTTTGACATAAAGGAAATTAAAGTGCCATCCTAATGAGGTGAACCTAAGAAATACGCTTCCAGGAAACAAACCAAATGAGGGTCTTTTAAAAGCACCTAAAAGTCCCAAATGTCAGAAAATGACAAAATTTACTATTGTTTTACTCTCAGCAGAGAAAGAGAACAGGGACTAAAGAAAGCAAGAGTTAATTTTAAATGGTTAATTTTAATTTAGTGCATGGAACAGAATTCTTAACATTATAACTAGGATTCCTTTTCTATGGCTTATATTGATATTTTGAACAATTTTTTTACCCATATTCTCAACAATACAAACAGAAAGCCAACAAGCATCTCTTTTACTGTTTCAGGTTTTTTCATTGTTTACACTTCTCCACATTGCACTGTTACTCAAATTATCTCATCCAGAGTTTCAGGGTGAACTAGTTTGTGGATGCTAGGGCAGGAGCAAGGGAGTTTGGAAGTAGTATACTGTGGAAACACAGGAAGAATTCATCAACAGCTGGTAGCAGGACCCTGCCTTGGGGCTGAATTCCAACTTTGGTGTGAGGGAGATCTAAAGGGATGAAAAAAATCAATATAGGGTCTCAGTTTTAAGAAGCTATGATTCTTACTACTAAATAAGAAATAAAGCTCAATATCATAAAACAAGAACTCAGTGATGGAATCTGGCATACAAGGCTGAAAACTACATATGTAGGAGGGCTCACTTTTTCCCTAATGTCCTTAGATAGTATCTCTGGTGACAGAGAGATATGCTCTCATTATCTTTATGCTTCTTATAGTTAATGATTAAGATCAATAAAAATCTACCAGTCCTCAGATACTGCATCTTATCTTTTAACACAGATTATTTAATTCCTTTAAAAATCTGCCTGAATTGATACACAAAAATTTTTTAAAAGATCAAAACCAATACAATATTGTAAAGTAATTAACCTCCAATTAAAATAAATAAATTAATATTTTAAAAAAACACAGTCCAACTGTTGTATTCATTTTGCATTTATGACATTCTATATCAAGTTGGTTTCTAAAGAAATTAGATCCAGCATTCTGACAAACTCTCAGCCTTTTGAAATTTATTACAAATGCAGATTATATGTCAAGATTAAGTATGTCATTACATCCTTTTTGAGTATTTGCAAATCATGAAACTCATCATCAATTGAGAGAAAATGGAGACTGGCAAATAGGCATAAACTGATCCAAGGAGGTTATACTATTCTTTTCAAAATTCAGAACCATTTTACGTATTATATGCCTTCATTGTCAATTTTTAATCATTAGATTTTATTTAGTTTGTAATAAAGTTTCCAAGAAAAAGATGCTTTTGAGATCACAGCTCTCTCAATGGATCTGCATTGTCATCTTCCCATTTTCTTTATACTAGCACCATTTTGTCCCTTCCTCCAGCTACACTGAGAACTTTGTAATATCCTTTAGTTTCGCGCTACCCTCACTCAATTACAGGGCTTCCCTGTAGCCCAGATGATAAAGAATCTGCTTGCAATGCAGGAGGCCCAAGTTAGATCCCTGGGTCAGGAAGATCCTCTGGAGAAAGGAATGGAAATCCACTCCAGTATTCTTGCCTGGAGAATTCCATGGACAGAGGAGTGTGGCGGGCTACAGTCCATGGCGTCGCAAAGAGTCAGACATGACTGAGCAACGAACACTACTACTGCTCACTTAATTATGGGGAAACTACACATGGACATGCACCTGGGCACAGATATGCACTGTCGCTAACAACTGCAGGTATCTTCTCCTTGACCACAGAGATCTTGGCTTTGAGATTAACTTTATTTACACATTCATCCCCAATGAATAAGCTAGAACCATATGTCCCTATTTTTGTTTTACAAAATAAATATAGAATGTATATTTTAATTTTGATTAGATATGTATATACTGATCTGTTGAAACAAATCTTATCAAACTTGAAAATTTCTGTAGAAAAATATCTTCATGAATTATAAGCAATAATCTAATCATTCTGTAAATGAAACTGTCTATACACCTTTTTCTAATTTATCACACAAAATTGCATTTTTAGAATCACTGTTTTGAAACTGGTATTAATTTAACACAATCCAAAAAGCCCCCTTATGTGCTTGGAATATGATTATACTATAGATACAATTGATAAACTATATTTATATGGTTTTCCTGCACTTGTGATGATTTAACTGGTATATGTGTTACATAATAACCTGAGTTTCATTTTGATATTTATTGCTGAAGAAAGCTCTTATTGCTTTCTGTATTATTACTTGTACTAAGAGTTAAACATGACTGTGAGTCCGATCACTATTGCTGAATTGACTTTTTCAAACTATTTATTCCATGTATAAGTGATACATAATCATCTCCCCAATGAGCTATTTTGCCATTCACATCATGTGAAATAACTAGAAATCCCCATCTTATGGATCAGAAAACAGTTGGTGTTGTTTAGCCACTCAGTCATATTCAACTCTTTTGCAACCTCAAGTAGCCCACCAGACTCCTCTGTCCATGGGATTTCCCAGTGAAAAATACTGGAGTGGGTTGCCATTTCCTTCTCCAGGGAATCTTCCTAACCCAAGGATCAAACCTGTGTCTCCTGCATTGCAGCCAGATTCTTCACCACTGAGCCACCAGAGAAGCCCTCAGCAAGCAGGGATTTAAGTTAGTAATGTTGATGCCAAAATGAGCTCTCTTTATTCTGAGAACTGGGAACCTAACTACACATGGGAAGTTCTTTCAACCTATAAGTTAATCAGGAAAGTCTGTAAGTTCCATGTGACTAGAGACTTCATCTATTTTCTTCACCTGTTCCAGGTGAGAGGCATGCTGTCTCATTTTTGAATTTTTATTTTTTATGAGAATAATGAAAGGTTGGCCAACAGATTCCAAAGAATAGCAAGGAGAGATAAGAAGGTCTTCCTCAGTGATCAGTGCAAAGAAATAGACAAAACCAATAGAATGGGAGAGACTAGAGATCTCTTCAAGAAAATTGGAGATACCAAGGGAACATTTCATGCAAAGATGGGCACAACAAAGGACAGAAATGGTATGGACCTAACAGAAGCAGAAGATATTAAAAAGAGGTGACAAGAATACACAAAAGAGCTATACAAACAAGATCTTCATGACCCAGATAACCACAATAGTGTGATCACTCATCGAGAGCCAGACATCCAAATACTGTACCAAATTCAGTTTTGTAATTCCTTCCTAATAAATTAGAAGGTTGGTCATTAGACCACTGCAGGGTTATGGGTTATGTGAAATCTGATGAGGTTTCACATCACCCACCAGTCATGTATGAAATGGTGAAAGCAAATTCCCAAAACTGAATGCCACACCATAGTTAGAAAGCCATATTTAGTGCTACGCCACCCTCAGATTAGATATTTTGCTCTATTAACAGTTTCAAATCATAGAAGACAGTAGAATGCTCTAGCTGAAACAGAATTATCAACAAGGTAGTAGGGGAAAAAATGTAGCATAGTTTTGGCACAACAGAAACTTCAGCAACTGGGAAGCCAAGCTGGCACCCAGAACATGCTGGCTATATGATTCCTGGAAATGTCTTAATCTTTCTGTGTTTCAGTTTCCTTAACAATAAAATAGAGTAGATAAAAGTATGTCACTTACTGGGTTTTATGAGAATAATTGGATTAGAATTGTGCCTGGAATATACTAAGTACACAATGAATGTCAGCTATTATAGTTATTCAGTTAGCTAATAAACCAAGTTTGTATTTAATAATTAACCTCAACACTAGGGCCTGAGATGGATGCATTATAAAATGAGACACACTTAGAGGTTAATTTAGAAGAACCAGAAATAGAAGAGGTTAGAAAGCATTTTATTTGAATTGCAAAAATAGGAGAAAGAGCATGGACTTGGTTTTTTGTTTTCTTTTTTAGTAAAGGCCTTAGGAAGATTGGAAAGTGGAATTTCAGAGAGTAGTATTTTTGACAAGTAGAAATCGCCAGTATAAAACAAAGGAAGATCTAGAAGCCAGCATGGTGAACACAGTTGGGCTCATGTGCATCTTTCCGGCCAAGCTAATATCTAATAAAAGCCATCACAGGTTATAACTTTTTCTATGACTCAGAGGAGGTGTGGTCTTAGATACAATGGATCAAGCTTTTTCATTTTTATTTGGATCCTATTTTTTTCTATAAACAAATAACATGAGTAATCAGGCATCCGTTCAGCTGCTTATATTTAGCGTTTGTATGATAAAGAGGGAATGGAACAAAATTAAAAGTCAAAAAACATGAAAGCAATTCGCTTTTAAAAGTAAATCCAAAGCATGCTGCCTATGTGTGTGCTCAGTCATGTCCAACACTTTGCTCTGTACGCTCTCACGGACTGTGGAGTTTTCCAAGTAAGAATATTGGAATGGGTTGCCACTTCCTACTCCAGGGTGTCTTCTGACCCGGGGAGTTGAACCCACATCTTACTTCTCCAGCGCTGTTGTGCTAAGTCACTTCAATACTGTCCCAACTCTTTGCAACCTTATGGCCTGTGGCCCGACACACTCTTCTGTCCATGGGATTCTCCAGGTAACAATGCTGGAGTGGGTTGCCATGCCCGCCTCAGCATGCAATCCTGACCCAGGGATTGCACCCGTGTCTCTTTTGTCTCCTGCCCTGGCAGGTGGGTTCTTTACCACTAACACTGCCTGGGAAGCCTCATGGTACAGTATTAAAGCTAGCAATAGGAAATGCGATCATCTATACATCCCAAGGTACAACCAGCATCTGGCAAGAAACAGTCAATTTATGTGGGATTTCATTTTTCTGTAAGTGCTAGAAGAATATCCATTTTAATAAAGCATTGTTGTCGAGGATTTTCTGAAGAGGAGATGTGAGATACTTCTTCCTAAATCCTCTTAGGATGATGAACTTCTTTTCATATAGCCAGGTGCTTCACAGAAAGGAATACTCTTTCGTGATTATTTAATAGTCCAAGAGAAGCTTTTTATCTAGAATTGCAATAAACATCTGATTCCTCAAGTTTAAGGGAAACAATATATTCAACATACATTTATTGAGCCTCTCTTCCAAGCTTGACACTTACCAGGTGCTGTAGGAATACAAAGTTAAAGATGAATTTTCTGCTTTCAGAGGCTTTCAATCTAGTTGGTGGGGCAAATTATACACAAATAAAAAGGCAAATAATCAGTTTTTATTTCCTCAGGGTATATGCCTAGGAGTGGGATTGCTGGGTCATATGGTGGTTTTATTCCTAGTTTTTTAAGGAATCTTCATACCGTCTTCCACAGTGGCTGCAGGGATGGGATAAGGATGGAGATAGGAGGGAGGTACCAGAGGGAGGGGATATAGGTATACCTATGGCTGATTCATGTTGAGGTTTGATAGAGAACAACAAAACTGTGTGAATCAATTCTGCTGCTGCTAAGTCACTTCAGCCGTGTCCGACTCTGTGCGACCCTATAGACAGGAGCCCACCAGGCTCTACTGTCCCTGGGATTCTCCAGGCAAGAACACTGGAGTGGGTTGCCATTTCCTTCTCCAATGCGTGAACGTGAAAAGTAAAAGTGAAGTCGCTCAGTCGTGTCTGACTCTTCGCGACCTCATGGACTGAAGCCTACCAGGTTCCTCTGTCCACAGGATTTTCCAGGCAAGAGTACTAGAGTGGGGTGCCATTGCCTTCTCCAAAATCAATTCTACTTCAATTAAAAATAAATAATTTTTTTAAAAAGGGCAGTCAAAGTTATATAAAAAATACAAGGTAAGACAATATAAATACTGTTTTATATGTTAAATGTTAAAGACATGTGATTACTAAGGCCAAATATGGAGCAAGAAAGAAATAAATTAATTGTGGAGAGTGGGAAAATGATGGGAGTTGGACAGAATTAATAGAGAGGAAGAAAAGGGCATTCCATGGGGGTGGGAAAGAGCTTGAGCAAAATGCATTTGAATGAATCTGTAGAGCTCAAATTGCTGATGTGGAGAATACTCAGAGGGGACCAAGAGAAAGAAGAAAGAAAATGCTGCTTGGAGACAGAATGTGGAAGTCTTTGGATGCCCAGATAAGGAGCTGATGTATGAGGGAGTTCCACTGCAGGGCTTTCAGCAGTAGAGGAAAAGATGAAATGGGTCTGGCAATATGAGCAGGATAATCTGAATGGAGGGAGGCAAGCTGGAGAATTTTACAGAAAGTCAGGCTTGGTATGCTGAAAGTCTAAAGTAGGCTGGCAACTCTCAGCAGAGAGAGGGGAGTATGGAGGTAGAAGATATTTTTAATGAAGAAAGGAGAGAGAACTTGGTGCTTATTAGGGAATAATTGGTAGCCTTGTTTTAGGTTGGCCAAAAATTTCTTTCTTAAGATAATATGCAAGACAGGAAAAAAGACGCAGCTGTCTATAACGGACTTTTGGACTCAGAGGGAGAGGGAGAGGGTGGGATGATATGGGAGAATGGCATTCTATCATGTATACTATCATGTAAGAATTGAATCGCTAGTCTATGTCTGACGCAGGATACAGCATGCTTGGGGCTGGTGCATGGGGATGACCCACAGAGATGCTATGGGGAGGGAGGTGGGAGGGGGGTTCATGTTTGGGAACACATGTAAGAATTAAAGATTTTAAAATTAAAAAAATAATAATAATAATTAAAAAAAAAAAGAAAGACCAAAAAAAAAAATAATAATGAATTAACTTGCAACTGATTCTTTAAATAAAATTTATGATAAAAAAAAAAAGATAATATGGAAAAACCTAAATGAACTTTTTGGCCAACCCAATAAAAGTGATTAAAGTATTTTTCATTATTGATGAAACAGAAAGATGGAGAGAGACAGAGAGAGAGAAATAGGTTTGACTTATTTTCACATAGAGTTCCAAAAGCAGAAGCTATTAACTGTGGGCAAGAATTTTGTATTTTAATTCTCGAAAAAAAAAAAAAAAAACTAGTAAGGTTAAATTATGCTTTTTCATCTTCTAAATAGTAGCACACTGATAGGAGCTTTTTGACATTGTTAAGTTTATCATAAGTCTCTCAGATTAGCATACTGTGGAGATCTAATAACCTTCTTCTGGTGAAACAATTAACTGAAGAGGAGTAGTTAATTACTACAAAGTGGTCATCAAAATAGTCACCCATTACCAGTTCAAAGGAAAACCCACTGAGTTGAAATCACAGCAGCATTGACTTTATAGAATACCTCCTGAACCTTACTCACATTTCTAGGATTCTTCTGGATCACTCATGTAGGCAAATTTCAATTTACCATCAAATCATCTCAGTAAATAAGCCTATAATCATATCATGAACACAAAACAAAATAGAATGCTTGCAATAAAGTGGATTCCAGGGTGAGAAGAAAGGGAAGCACTCTACGCCAACTAGAGGAAATCTTTCGGAAGGGACTGGTTTCATTTTCCTGGACCACTTTCCTTCATGGCCAGTACTTTATGAACACAATAGAAATATCAGGCATCAAATGAAAAATATCTATGTATTCTCCATTTAAAAGCATTTAATTTAGCATGAGAATTATACATATGGCATTATCAAATGTATTATCTAAATTATTTGAAAGGCATATTTCTGTAGGTTAAAGGTTACCTTGTGGCTATGATTACTAAAAGTTAACCCTAACCAGTGCATCTCTCCAAAAACTAAGTGAAATATTAAATAAGGCACTACTGACAGAGGAAGGTCCGATTTTGATTACTCTGTTAGAAGCTGTTCACTGAAAACTATCCAAAGAGTTAAATGGTGGTAGAAGAAGGGTATACTCGCAAGAAAAACAAAAAAACCAGTGAATGAATGAATGCTCTTGCTGTAAGTTCTCCCCAGTGTAGAATCTGTACAATTTTCGTTGTCAATGCATATTGTGAACTCATTTTCGAAGCAGTGTCCTTTCAGTTCTGATACAAATCACTGCAAAGCAAAATGCAGTGCCCAGCTGGGAAAGCAGGTGTAAAATGGCCCAACTAATTATAGCCTTGTCAAGTAATGGCTACGAGGCAACCAGTGACTGCCCTCCTAGTGAATTTTGGGTGATTTCAACCAATTGGATAAAAAATCACACATAGGAAGAGAAAAACACACACACACACATAAATCACAGAGAAAGACAAGACAAGACTGGATTGTTTTTTGATCTGAGGAGAGAAAGGACAGAGCTTCTTAGTAAGCTTATGTTAAGCCAAACATACAGAGAAGAAGGTAAGTAGGTTATTCAGGGCAACTTGCAGGCCCCTCACTCTAGTTTATTTGCCAGAATACTGAGTTAGACTTGATCAAAAAAGGAGTCTGCAGATGGGCAACACAGCTCTCCCAGTCACCATCCTCAATAGAAGATTCAGCAGGCTTTCTGACAATCTTTTTATGAAGCTATAACTATGAAAATTCCCTGAATCATGACCAAGAAATAAAGAATCCGTAGTACCCTGAAACATTCAACAGCAAACAAAGCTTGAATGTCTGGGACAGCAGCTGCATTTCAATTCTGATATCCTGGGCCTTTTCTTTAAAACCTTCACGAAATGCAAGCAGGCTCTAAATCCCAAAGGGAAAGGCAAGTTATTTCCAGGATCTATAGGGCTGCTTATTCCCCCCACGATTCTTTGCCCAGAGGCCAGGAATACAGCATTTTATCAGAGCCCTGCTCAGTGGAGTGGAGGACACATATCCAGATGGCAGAGTCACCTGCTTCCAGGCAATGCATAGAAGCAATTATTGCTCTTTGGCTTCAGTCCAGAGCAAAAATAAAGAGTTTAATATATTAGGTCCAATCACTATATCCCAGTTGATCCAGGAAGTTTTAGATAAATCATATAATCTTTTTAAGAAAGGGTTTCATTTTGAACTATGACAGTAAAAAATACCACCAATACTTTTAATAATAACCTTACTACCTTATTATTTTGAAATCTGGCAATTCTTAAAAAAAAAAAATCTAAATCAGTGTTCTCTAATCATAGTTTAGAATATGTCTTTGTGTCAGTAAAGACACCAAAAATGTAAACAAGAGACTGATCTATAAGACAAGTAACTGTTGTTAGCATGGGTATGTTCACATTTGGAAAATAGGTCATTTCACCTGAGCCAGGATTCATGCTCCTTCTCAGTCACGTCCAACTTTTTGTGATCCCATGGATTTCAACCTGCCAGGCTCCTCTGTCCATGGGATTTTCCAGGCAAAAATACTGTAATAGGTTGCCATTTCTTCCTCCAGGGGATCTTCCTGGCCAGGGATTGAACCCGCGTCTCCTGCATTGGCAGGCAGATTACCACTGAGCCAAGAGCCAGGGTTACATGAGAATAATTCAACATTTCTGTAGCTATAATCCCTGTCTTACTAAGTTAATTAATGACAAGTGAATGAAAGTTTTTCTTAACAGAAAATTATTTCTATTAGACTTACAACCATCAATTGCTTATTGCTTCCCACATAAAGTATAATTCCTTAACATAATTAATGTCATTTTTTAATAAAGAGGCAAAATGGCCTTCTTCTTACTTTGTTTCAAGTCATTTAAGAATGTATATAAAAATTAAGAAAAACAGATGAAGAAATTGGGAGGGGTGATAGTGGATATTTCTAGGTTCTGATTCAGAACTAATAATTTACTAGTAATTCTGTGTTTTCCCTCCATCCAATGGCATGCCCCCATCCCAAGAAAAATCTATTAAAATATTATATTTGAACCTACCAAGCCTGGGAAGTCTTTGGACATTTTGTCCCTGAGAGTTATATGACAACCAGCATATACAATAGCCAACTGCACTCTAGTATTCTCACGGAAATGAAAGACTCTCCAGGTTTAAGTCACTATCATATATAATAGAAGGATGCTAAACCCTGCATTACCACTAAAGTCTTAATAAATAAAATGTCTTTATTTCTTCAGATTGATCCAATAGTGTTTGGATGGACTTCTCAGGTGGCACTAGGGGCAAAGAATCTGTCTGCCAATTAGGAGTTGTGTGGTTCAATCCCTGGCTCAGGAAGATCCCCTGGAGTAGGAAATGGCAACCCACTCCAGTATTCTTGCCTGGGAAACCCTAGGAGAGTGTTTCCCAGGGCAGAGGAACCTGGCAGGCTAAAGTCCAAGGGGTCGCAAAGAGTTAGACGCGGCTAAGCGATTGAGCACTGGAAACTCTGTATTACTGCTGCTGCTGCTGCTAAGTCGATTCAGTCGTGTCCGACTCTGTGTGACCCCATAGACGGCAGCCCACCAGGCTCTCCTGTCCCTGGGATTCTCAAGGCAAGAACACTGGAGTGGGTTGCCATTGCCTTCTCCAATGCATGAAAGTGAAAAGTGAAAGTGAAGTTGCTCAGTCGTGTTCCACTCTTTGCGACCCCATGGACTGCAGCCTTCCAGGCTTCTCCATCCATGGGATTTTCCAAGCAAGAGTACTGGAGCGGGGTGCCATTGCTAGTAAAGTCTTAATAAATGAAATGCGTTTATATTTTCATATTAATCCAATAGTGTTTGGAAGATGTGCAAAAAGTAAAGTATTCTAGTAAGATCCTTTCTACTTTTTCCCACTTATTTAAATTGCAATCCCTTATTGTCGCCAACATGTGCCGCAAGAGTTACGCATGTATTGAACTCCTCAACAAATGTCTGTTGACTGTTCAGTATGGACTAGATACTCAGGGAGTTCAGCACTGCACTCTAACATAGGCAAGCAGCCAACAGACAACTAGTTATCACATGCTTCCTCTACTTCATCCACTGTCTCACCTTGTTCTTATGACCTCCCTTTGTAATGACAGACAGGGGGAGTTGGTAGTAAGAAGAAGGTGACAGCAATGGAAAATAGAGACAGAGAAGTGAGGACACCAAGAAGGAAGAAATCAGCATGTCTTGCTTATTATTGCCCAGGGTGAGGGGGTGGTTGGGTGTATAGAAAGAGGACTACCAAGATTCATTTATAGCTTTCTAATTTATGAAGCTCAGAGCATGCCGATGCCATTCACCAAATAGGAAACACCAGAGGAGACGCTGCTGGAAGCCAGGACTGCCAATCACGAACTCAGTTTTCCTTTTAATGCTACATTTAACCAGTTTTAGAGAATTTAGAGTTGGGATATGGTTGTACATGTCAGAAGAGTCACGTGGACAGAGGGAACAGATGGAGATTTTCCAACAGTTAACTCATGGTTAAAGTGTGCAAGCCTATGAGATGAAGCAGGAAAGTGGATGGAGAAGTGTGCCAGTGTCAGGACCCTATGGATTATCAATACTTAAGGAACAGTCTCAGAAGAGAAATGCATTTGGAAGCTGAGAAATAAAAGGCAAAAGAGATCTGTGTTAGCCTATTGTTGAGTGTGCTGTGCTCGTCTGTGTGATTATTCGCTCAGTCACGTCCGCCTCTTCGCGACCCCATGGACTGTAGCCCACCAGGCTCCTCTGTTCATGGAATTTTCCAGGCAAGAATACTAAAGTGGGTTGTCATTCCCTCCTCCAGAGGATCTTCCTGACCCAGGGATCAAACACTCATCTCCTGTATCTCCTGCGTTGCAGGCGGATTCTTTACCTGCTGCGCCATCGGGGAAGCCCCTGTGTTAGCCGAGGTTGCCCCCCAAACCAGAACCTGAGACAATATTTTTGGTGCAAGTAGCTTATTTTGATAACCCACTCCAATGAATAGGAGTGGAGGACTGGGGAAAGTGTCAATCTGGGGTGTCTCGTGTCTCGTTGAGTTCACCACCATGGGCAACAGAGATTCAGTTCTGCTGGGGACCTCTGAGAAGCCGTATATAATGCAGTCCAAATTTGCCCACCCCAGGGGACGTAAAGGGGCAGCATTTAGTGACAGGTTCTGATCCCCAGTGGTCAAGTTGCCCCTCGTGTTGTCAGTAGCCTTGCACTTCCAGGTTTATGCTTATGTCAGGATGAGTGAAAAGGTTCAGGTAATGAGGAAGCTCTGGGACAGAAAGAGCCCTATGAAGGGAGATGTTTTCAGTTGACTGGTGTGCGCAGCTGGATACCATAGTGATAGCTGGAGTAAAAAGCCGAGAATGAAAGGAGTGACAGAGGTATGTCTGCTCCTTGTATCACTCATATCTGCTCATGCCCCTCATTAATCACGATCCATCATAGATGCTCTGATTATCTATAATCTCTAAAAGAAAATACTTTATATACAAGGGTGAGTGGACAAACTCCAGTTCCAGCTAGTGTCATCCTAATGCCTTTATTAATATTCATCATCTTTCTTCTATCACCCACTCAAGATATCTCTCATACTCAATTAGCACTTAAGGGTGTTCAGCTTGCTTGCTCACACAGAAGGGTGACTTCATCCATGAGAAGATGGAGCTCAGAGTTGTTTCAGTCTTGCTGGAATATGATAGCTGCTATTAGTTTTTTACAGTTTTCGCTGCAGCAACTTAGGTGTACTCCTTGGGATCTGAGAGCAATCAGTTCACCGCGAAGTGGCTGACTGGAATCCTCAAGAGGTGGAGTCAGTGGTGGTTTCTGCTGCAGAAAGAAAGATGGGCCTTTGCATAGCTCTCTTCCCTGCTACCATGATTTATCAATTTGGATCCAGTCAGGGAAGATAAATCACAAAATAATTTGACAGAGAAAATTCAATTAAAGAATTGTTGGCTATAGCTTAATTGTAGTGATCATTTCACAATTCACACATGTAACAAAACATTGAGTTATACACCTTTGTTGTTGTTCAGTTGCTCAGTCGTGTCCAACTCTTTGTGACCCCATGGACTGCAGCATGCCAGGCTTCCTTGTCCATCACTATCTTCCAGTTTACTCAAGCTCATGTCCATTGAGTCACTGATGCCATCCAAACATCTCATCCTCTGTCATCCCCTTTCTCCTCCTGCCCTCCATGTTTCCCAGAATCAGGGTCTTTTTTAATGAGTCAACTCTTCTCATCAGGTGGCCAAAGTATTGAAGCTTTAACTTCGGCACCAGTTCTTCCAATGAATACTCAGGGTCGATTTCCTTTTAGGGTGGACTGGTCTGATCTCCCTGCAGTCCAAAGGGCTCTCAAGAGTCTTCCCCAACACCGCAGTTCAAAAGCATCAGTTCTTTGGTGCTCAACCTTCTTTATGGTCCAACTCTCTTAAATATATGCAATTTTTATTTATCAGTTATGCTCTCAATAAAGCTGAAAAAAGAATTATTACTTGTAAGTGAGTATTTGAATAATAAGAGATTGGCTAGCAAAAAAGCAACTGGAACCCTAAAGAATACAGAAAGAGCAGCTGTAAGGAGCAGGCAATGCCCCTAGGATGAGATGCAGCACCCAAAGAAGTCCACCCTCCAAATCCAGGCCTGTGATCAGGACCTTGTTGGAGACAGAGCTGTGTCTCACTGGGCAGCTATGAAGTTAGTGTGCTTTCATGCCAACAAAACATGCAGAAAACCTACCCTCTGGGGCTGGTTTGAGATATGCTCTCTAGGGTGCTGGGAAAAGTGGTTCATGGTCCCCCACAAACAATGTGCAGAAGGAGGGGGACTGCTGGGCCTGTGGCAGCCCTGGACTGCCCAGGCAACTCAGTCCTGCAGCACTAAGCTGAATGGAGCAGAGTATCCTTTTACTGTCCTCAGCACGGTGATGGGCCTGGTAGGGTCACAGAGTCATCATGTCACTAGTCTTCTCAGCACTTTGGAGCTGCCAAGAGGGGCCTGAGATAGCAACATCCTCTGAGTTAGTCCCCATAACCATTGACAGTTTTAGCTATTTATCATTTTCCATGTGCGTCATGACATGAATACATATATATGAAGTTCTGAGAGGTAGCAAATAAAGTGAAAGTTGCTCAATTGTATCTGACCCTTTGTGACCCCATGACTGTAATCCATGGAATTCTCCAGGCCAGAAGACTGGAGTGGGAAGCCTTTCCCTTCTGCAGGGGATCATCCCAACCCAGGGACTGAACCAAAGTCTCCCACATTGCAGGTGTGTTCTTTACCACCTGAGCCACCAGGGAAGCCCAAAATAAAGTGTATCTGAGAAAATCATTTATAAAAGCTGGCAGAGAAAGACAAAAAGGAAGTACAACTCTAGCCTGCTGAAACTCAGATTTTAAGGGGCTGAAATGTGTAGTGTGGAGGGATTTTCAGTTTGTCTATATGTGAGAGGAAAGAAGGAAGGAAAGGAAGGGGAGAGAGAGAAAGGAGGGAAGGAGAAGAGAAGAGAAGAAAGGAGAGGAGAGAGTAAAAGAGAGGAAACTGGAGGGAGGAGGGGAGGGTAAGGGAAGGGAAGAGAGGGAGAAATAGCCAATAGGGATGGAGAAGTAGAAGATCCTTGAACAAACTCCAATATGGAGAAAGTTCTTTAGGAAACAATCCCATATGTTGGTGGACAGATTATCCCTATATGCAATAAAATATGCTTTTACAAAGTGGAAGTTCCCCAAATGAGTTTTACAAATAGGACTTCAGAATACACTTTTAGTATTTGCATCACATTCTTCACATAGCATCCAAGTGAGGTGCCAATCTCCAGTGAATCCCTAAATATAACTTGACTGAGTTAAACACAATGTTCTCCATCTGAACATCTCCTTGAGTATTAATTAGAAGTTCATGGAAATAGATTCTCAGGCTCAGGCCACTAGTCCCCCAAACAACCAGATAAAAGTCTGTAAGAATGAGCATCTCTAGTGGAATTTAAAAAAATTAATATGTCAGAATAGACTATATATGTGTGTATATATTTGAATTATTATTGTTCAGTCGCTAAGTCATGTCTGATTCTTTGCAACCCCATGGACTGCAATACGCCAGGTTTCCCTGTCCTTCATTACCTCCCAGAGTTTGCTCAAATTCATGTTCACTGAGTCAGTGCTATCTAACCATCTCATCCTTTGCCAGCCTTTTCTCCTTTTGCCTTCAATCTTTCCCAGCATCAGGGCCTTTTCCAAGGAGTTGGCTCTTTACATCAGATGGCCAGAGTATTGGAACTTCAGCTATAGCATCAGTCCTTCCAGTCAATATTCAGGGTTGATTTCACTTAGGATTGACTGGTTTGATCTCCTCCTATATATATTTTCATAGATTATCTATTATATTTTATTATATGATTATCATGCCTCGTTTCAAGCTTTTATTTTCTAATAAGAAGAGCTGACAAAAAATTCTAAAGAGAAGACAGTTATCCATTCAACGTTTAATCTGTTTGCTTTTATTATCTCTGTTGATGGGCTCTGTTTTTAATCTCATTCTGTTGATTCTATTTTTCTATTTTGCATATTGACACTTTATTTGATTCCGGAAAACATGTCTTTTCTTGTTTGTCCATCTCAGCATTGGTATGTCTGCTGTGCGGAGCTCATAAGAATTCCTCACTCTTCTTTGCTAGATTTACATGCACATGTCTCTAACCCTCAGGCAACTCAACAGAATTAGGTTACTTTAGCATAATAAATACTCTGCACTAGTAAATATGTAAAACAGTGTAAGCAGTATGACACCCATGGTAAAATCCAAGTAGAAACAACAACTTGCAAAAAGCTGACAAAAATGAGGTTAATTCAGAAGCTCAAGAAGCCGAGTTTAACAGCGTGTTTTGGAGCACTTTCAAAACCACAAGAGCATCATCATGTTGTAGCATTCCTGTATCCTCAGAAGTCATTCGTGCTCCTCCTAATGGTCTAAGCAAGGATTACTTAATTGCTGTTTTTTCATCTGTGAAATATGAAATATTGCATTTCACGCTTTCATTCTATTGGGATCTTCTTTCTCCCAAAGAGTTCTCACTCTGTTTGCATTGGTATGTGAAGTTGTTCCTTCACACACACACACACACACACACACACGTCTTGCAAAAACAAGCAACATTTTACAACCAGGGAAAAAACATTTCTTCAAACCTCTGTGCTTGACCCCCTCTCCAATACCCTAAGGAAAAAGGACATTTAGCTTAAGAGATATAATTCTAGCTCAATCATATTTGGAGTAATTTACTTTTCAAAGTATAATATTTACAATTTAATTCATATTGATGGTGATTTTATAGTTTTTTTCCCCAAAATAAGCTTTACATGGATCACTGCAGGACTCATTCTGGAATTTTCCATAAGACAATGAGTTATTTTGAAATAAATTTATATATACATACTGATGAGGTTTTTTTAAACAAAATGCAGCCATACCTTTGCATAGACTATGAATCTAGGCTAGCTACTCCAAATGAAAAATGGTTTTGGTGTAAAGAGTTAACTATGTTGTGAGTACCAAACTTTTAAAATTAAATTAATGACTTAGACACCATATGACATGACTACTGATAATTTACTGACCATAAAGGTAAAATATTAGTCTTTAAATTTTATCTGTCATTTTAAATTGTGTCAGCCAAGGTCTGTGTGCTATTAAATCCATAACATTTAAAAATATTTCCTCATTAGTGACTCTGCTGCAGTTACTGCTTTCATTTTTGATCCTGGTTTATATTAATAAAATGTTATATAAAGTTCAATATCTATTGCTGCTCATTATTTTTAATCATATGGAGGTGAGCAACATGATTTGCTGAAATATGCGGACCAGAGTTCACATAACAAAGTGCTGTGACTTAAGACATTTAATGATAAGGCCAGTTCTTATAATAACATCACATTTTGTAAGATCTGCATTGATGCAAATACACATACACACATAGGCCATATATTATTATCTATATGTAGTAACAGTAGTAGTGTTAAAAGGGAATGGTAAGAACATCTATCCTACAGAACATCATAACTCACAGACTTTGTACAGAAAGCCTAACCATCACTGCCTAAAAATGGGGAGAATGTCTTGAGACAAATGAATTCTCTCGTAATTTTCCCTTCTCATTCCTTGAACTATTTTAGCTATAATGGTATAAAAAGATTTACTAAATTTTGAAATGAGAAAATTTTAAGGTTGGCTTCTATTGAATTTTTCATTAAAAACAGTATTTTTAGTTTTTAGGATCAGGAAGCAAATCTAATGCTTCCTTTTCCCAACACTCAATAAATATTCCTATGTGAAATAGGCCTATGTGTTGGAATGTTGTTACAGTTATTATTTTGTTTTAATGGAATCAGTCTTTTCATTTCAAAATCATGAATCTTTCATAGTTGTATTAGGTTTCCATAATTTTTTTGTTTTAAAATAAAAGATACTCAGATATTTATGAGGTATAGTTTGCATACTCTGATTAATTTCTCCTTTCTTATTTGTCAATAATATTTCTCAAACTGCTTATATAAAGGTTGACCAAGTACGAGAAGTTGGCAGCTACATGAATTTAAAGACTTTCTGAGTGAAGTGGACTTTCTGAGTGAAGACATTCTGAGTGAAGTGAAAAGATAATGATCTTACCACAAAGTTTACAGGGGCACTTTCGTAGTTACTTGATTTTACAATTCTCATCTTTGAAAAATGCCAGTTCACGTCATCTAAATGCACAGCCACAGCAGTAAGTGAATCAAAATGAAAAATTGCTTAGGAAGAGCATTCTTCCAGTCTAGGCTTCTATTTTGTTTTGATGGGTGTTAACATCAAGAATTTCATGAGGTAAATACTGGGCTTCCCAGGTGACGTTAGTGGTAAAGAACCCGCCTGCCATTGCAGCAGACGTATAAACCGCAGGTTGATTCCTGGGTCGGGAAGATCCTCTGAAGGAGGATATGGTAACCCACCCCAGGATTCTTTCTGGGAAAATCCCAAGGACAGAGGAGCCTGATAGGCTACAGTCACAGAGTTGCAAAGAGTCGGACACAAATGAAGCAACTTTGCATGCATGCATGCACGGCACACACACACACGGTAAGCACTCACTTGGACCGGCCAGATTGACCAAGACTTTTTGAAGGATTTTAAAACTGCCTCCTCCACAAATATAACCTTGTTGCTGGAGATTTTTTTTTTCTATAGAGTTTCAATCACATGGATTTTGGATGTAGCATGAAGGTAAAGGTACAGCCCCTCTCTCACAGAATTTTTACATTTTAAGTCTGTCCAAAAGGGAATATGCTCATCAGAAAAATATATCTGTTGTTCTCAAGTTCTACAAACAATTGAGGATGTTTCTCCAATCTTGGAGAGGGAGTAAAACAGTCAGAGAGAAGGTTGCACCCAAGACCTGTGAAGGGAGTTTTATGGCCTCAAATAGGCATTCAACAAACATTATGAACTACTTTATGAACCAAACTTCCATGTCAGGATATAACGAGCTGGGCTTTCTGATGGCAGAATTGGCCTGGTATTAAAGCCAAGCAGCTCAGCCTTTGCATCAACACCACTGAAGGAAATGTAGTTAATAGCTTTTACAGCCTTATTTTGGTGGTGCATGCAGCTCACTACTGACTACTGCTTATGATTGATAGGTGGACTGTTTGTGTACAATTCATGTGTGTTCAGCATTTGTTGTTCTGCATATAAGGAGTTAGTTATAAAATATAAAGCAAATTGTGTTTGCAGAGTCTGATCATAGTACCTTGCAAGTTTGTGTTTCAGCTTAGTTTCTTTTCTTTATAACATAATCTTCAAGTTACTATAGTACCTGAAGATGGAATAAACCAAACTAATTATTTCATTAATTTGGACAGAAATGAATTCATAAAGTTATCAAAGAACCGTAAAAGTCCAGTAATTGGCAGCAGCAAGACTGCTCATCCAATAAAGTTTCAGTGTTTTTCTTTTTATGGTTTTGGTTTTACTTCTGTTTACTTTTTAGAAGTCCTGGTTTTCGTTTTTGTTTTTTTTTACATTTTTCTCTTAGCTTATAAGGAGCATCTATTCCAAGTAATATATTTGAAAATCAGTAAAATTTTTCATACAAAAGAAGTCATTAGTTCATGATTACATTTTAGCCCATGACTGTCAATCATCAAAATTCATGCTATTACAGTTATTTCTAAATTCACAAAAAGACCCCTTTGTGTGCAATGGCTTGGAGAAGTAATGTAATATATAATTATGGCCTTTCTGAAAATGCTAATTACAGGATGAAGCTACATGTCCTCTGTACCATGACTGGAATAAACATATGACTTACTCCTATCTCATAGCTAATCAGAGATACTGATTTTGGCTTTTAGCAAAGGACCGCAGGTTGATCAACTGATTTAACTGTTTTTAAATAGATTCATGTATATGCTGGATGTGAGAACTCGATTATATATTTTCAGTTTTTCATATTTACTTCTTCAAAATTAGTCTCTCAAATAAAATGTAAGCAGTGCACCATAAAAAGACAAATGTGAAGCTGAAGACTTCGATCAAGGCTCACAAAATAATAGCTAGATAATGAAAGAAAGGACGTACTTGAAAACTAAGGTAAAATAGCTACATTTGTTAAATTGGACATGAGTTTGAGCGAATTCTGGGAGACACTGAAGAACAGGGAAGCCTGGCATGCAGTTCATGGGGTCACAAACAGACACGAGAAAGTGGCTGAACAACAACACACTGTCGACTTACAAGTTTGTATTAATTACTGCTGTGTGGGAAAGTGATTCAAGTACACATCTACATACATTAGTTTTTTATATTATTTTCCATTATGGTTTATCCTAGGATACTGAATATAGTTCTCTGTGCTATACAGTAGGACGTCATTGTTTATCCATTCCATATATAACAAAGCTTACTTCTGCTAACCCCAATCTCCTACTACTTTTGATCATCAAAGGTGCATCCCAAGAAAAAGGAGACAATAAAAGGAAACAAAATGATTCATTGGGAGAAACCCCTTTTGCTCAGTGTTATGCTGCTCAGGACAAAGTCTATTTGTCACACTGCTTTTGGTATTAGAAGTGATGAGTATATTTGTAGGCCTTTTAATTGCTATAGGATTTAATAAATTGTAATGCTGCAAACTTTATTTGTTTATTAAGACAGTCATTAATTTCAAGTAAATATGCACAGTGGGACTGGGCAAGATATTGTCAAACAAATACAATCTGCTTTGTTAGTATAAGAGAATAGTTTCTCTCCAGAATCACGTTCCTCATGGTCAGTCTAGAAACTGTGAATTTTAAATGAATGCTTTGGCTTATGTAATACCTACCCTATAATTTCCAATCATCTGAATTTAGAAAATGTGAAAGAGGATTTTGGCGTCAGATTAAATCTTGTGCTGCATGTTCTGGAAGAGGCTATATGGTCCAAATCAGAGAGATTCAGTATCAGATTAATGACTGAATTAATTGGTGACTTTCTTAATCAACTACTATGTACAGGGGCTTCCCAGGTGGCACTAGTGGTAAAGAACCCACCCCTCAATGCCAGAGACTTAAGAAACTCAGGTTTAATCCCCCTGGAGAAGGAAATGGAAACCCACTCCCGTATTCTTGCCTGGAGGCTGCCGTTCATAGGTCACAAAGAGTCAGACACTACTGAACCAACTGGCTCAGACAGTAAAGAATCTGCCTGCAGTATGGGAGACCCAAGTTTGATCCCTGGGATGAGAAGATTCCCCTGGAGAAAGGCATGGCAACCATGTATTCTCCAGTATTCTTGCCTGGAGAATCCCATGGACAGAAGAGCCTGGTGGACTACAGTCCCTGGGGTCACAAAGAGTCAGACACAATTGAGTAGCTACACTTTCTTTCTACTGTGTACAGAGCATATATCAGACTTGAAAGAGGAATAAGAATCATCTCATTCAAAGTTGACAAATTTTTTCTATGATGAGTCAAATAGGACATATTTTCACTCTGTGGTCTACTTAACTCTTCTGTTTTATTGCAAAAGTAGCCAGAGATAATAGGTAAGCAAATAGGTGTGGCTGCATGCCAATAAAATTTTATTTACAAGAACAGGCAGTAGTCAGATTTGACCCGTCTGCCCTAGTCTGCCAAACTTTGAGCTAAGTAAATAGAATGGATACTCGCCTTTTTTTCTAAGTTTTTAAATTTATTTTTTAATTGGAGAAAAATTGCTTTACAACGTTGTAATGGTTTCTGCCGTACAGCAATCCAAATCATCCATAATTATATGTATATCATGGAGAAGGGAATGTCAACCCACTCCAGTATTCTTGCCTGGGAAAGCCCACAGACAGAGGAGCCTGGCAAGCTACAGTCCATGGGGGTGGCAAAGAGTCAGACACGACTGAACCTTCATGAACACATGCATACCTATCACCTCCCTCCAGAGCCCCATTCCTACTGAGATGTTCATTGAGAGATAAATGCATAAAGAAGATGTGGTGCATATATACATTGGAATATTACTCAGCCATAAAAAAGAATGAATTTGAGTCAATTCTAGCAAGGTGGATTAACCTAGAGCCTTTTATATAGACTAAGGTAAATCAGAAAATAGAATTTCATATGTTAATACACATAGATGGAATCTAGAAAAATGATTTTGATGAACCTATTTGTATAGAAGAAATGGAGCTACAGACACAGAGAATAGGCATGTGGGCACAGTGGGGGAAGGAGAGAGTGGGACAAATGGAGAAAGCATAGACATATATACACTGCTGCTGCTGCTGCTAAGTCGCTTCAGTCGTGTCCAACTATCATGTGTAAAATAGGTAGCTGGTGAGCTACTCACCTTTGAAATGCTGCAGGCAAAAGGTTTTTTCCTGTCTTGGATGCTTTTTAACCAGCTTGTGCTCCATTGGAGAAGAATATCACTTCATAATGGGCTGGGAGGACTATTTAAAAAAGAATGGTTGAAGAGTACTTCATGATCTCCTCCTGCAAATCCCAGCCCTTGATGACTTTTTCTTTCCTGATTTAATCATGGAAACACAATTTTCTATGAGATTTATTTTTTTATCTGCTATAAACTTTGGAAAGAATGAGAAAATTTCTAGCGCTTTCCCATAAAACCACTTTGGTTCTCATATTTATTCAAATAATACAATGTTCTAATTGAGCCTTATGAGCCTGGCATGATGGCCATATTTTTTTTAAATCAAGTGATGATATTCAATGGGTTTTAGTATCATTAGGGCATCCATCCATACATATTAAAATATTATAAGAGAATACAGTGAAGAAAATAAGGACATTAAGACAAGGACATTGATAATCCTGTGTTGGAAATCCACTTCGTTGGAGCCACTAAGTTTGTGGATCAAACTGACAACATTGTGTATAATCAATAAATATCTCCTGACATCCCATGCAGATTTATGAAAAAGTGAAGACAAAAGGCTGTAAGCAGTGTTCTTATTTTGGCAAGTTCTTCCTGGGAATTATTTAAAATTACTATCATTCTGGCAAAGAAAGGGGGGATGTTAAACGGAAGGTGAGGTTCTCTAATAATTGTAGATTATAATCAGTTTTTTCTCATGGATGTGAGTTTGTTTTACTCTCTAATTTTATTGCTAGTTCATATGCCACATCGTCTGCCAGCCACTGAACTGAGAAGCAAAGAGGATGAAAATCTGGCAAGTCCACTGAACTCTCAGACGTTATAGTGGAATCTATGCATATTAAATATAAAGTGGAAAAGAAAATCAACTTTCAATTAAAAATAAATCTTTATCCAAAATATTTGGAACTTTCTGTCTGTCAAGGAGAACAGAAAAAAGCTTTCTATCCCCAAGCCTGAATATAAAATTCAGTTTATTCTTTCCTTATTGAAACATAATATTTTAACTTGTGCCAAGCATTATATGAGTTTCCATGGGAGACTTTTAAAAATTAAGAATAACATGTTGTATTTAACCTCCATGAGCTTATAATTTTCTTTGGTGAAACAAAACAAACATAAAATAAGAAAAACATAGTCTTGTGTTTAATCACTGATACATTGCTTATTTATTTATATATATATGTTCTGTTTGAGAATGGAGAGAAGTTTTGTCAGATGAATAAAAAGAGAAGATTTCATGAAACAGAGAAATGAATTCAACTTCCAATGACTGTTAGAATGAAAATACAGATAATATACAGGTCCCTACAAATATAAAGGGGCTTCTCTGGTGGCTCTGCCTGCAAAGCCGGAGACTTGGGTTTGATCCCTGGGTCAGGAAGATTGCCTGGAGTAGAAAATGGCAACCCACTCCAGTATTCTTGACTGGGGAATCCCATGGAAGATGAGCCTGGCAAGCTACAGTCCTTCTGCTGCTGCTGCTAAATCACTTCAGTAGTGTCCAACTCTGTGTGACCCCATAGACGGCAGCCCACCAGGCTCCCCCATCCCTGGGATTCTCCAGGCAAGAACTCTGGAGTGGGTTGCCATTGCCTTCTCCAACGCATGAAAGTGAAAAGTGAAAGTGAAGTCGCTCAGTCGTGTCTGACCACAGGGTCACAAAGCGTCAGACACAACTTAGTGACCAAAACAATGATGACAAAAGTACAAAGAGCAATGTGTACTTGACACTTAGGTAATTGGGATCTATTTCAGTATCCCGAAAGGGAAAGTAATAATGAACAAATTTGTATTCATTTACTTATACAATCTCAAAATTAAAAAAATATTAAATGAAAGAACTGCATATATGTATATGTGAAGTTCTCAGCATAAAATAAAACCATGGCTATTATTACTATCTCTTAGAATAATCTCTTCAGTTTACAGATAAGATCTCCACGTCCCTGAATGGTGTAATGGTTTGTTCCATGTTATACAAGAGAGTTGCTTATAGGGCAGGCCTCTTTCTACTAAATCATGATTAAGAGAGATAAGCCTGGCCTATTATGAATGGCCTTCCTGGAGTTCTACAATCTGGCAGTTTAGGCTTGATGGACTGTTTTACTGGTCTTGCATACTAACAACTTAAAAATAGATGTAGAATTTAAATGGAGAAGGAAAAGACAGCAATCTGGCTTCCACTCAGGCCAAATTCTAACCCCCAAATCCCTTTTGCCCAAGCAGATATTAACATGTTTCTATTTAAGGTATTAAGCAGATTGGGTTTGAATTCTGGCTCTATCATTTAGAAAATGAGAGGGTTCTAATTTACTGAACTTCTCTGTCTCAATTTCCTTATCTTTAAAATAGAACATAGCTCATATAGATGAAAAGACTGAATTACTTGATATCTAAAAAGAGATTAAGAGAGAATCTGGCATAGAGTAGACACTCCATAAATGATAGTTATAATAATTGTCTGCCAGACTTTGCTCATTAAATTTCTTTATTTATTTTGAATCATACCTAAATCAGCATCACAGTTTCCTTGGAACTTAGAATGCTATGGAAGAAAATTTGGTGGACTAGGTAGATAAGATGCATTCATTTTCTGTAGCCCATCTTGAATTCCTAGTATTATGAAATTAAAGGAGGCAAAGGAGAAAGTAGTAAAAGGCATACACAATTTTAAATAAGGACAGTGATCAAAGGGGAGGATATGAAAACAGACTAGAAATGTTAACACAGCTTTGAAAGTTGGACAGCAGATAATTGAAGTGTAATTATTAGAGCAGCAACACTGAAGCATAACTTCCTACAGTGAGAGCTAATTTTCATCACAGAATCTGAGAAAGGATTCCCCCCAAAAATGGAAGCACGAGTTATCTCTGAAAATGAGGATTAATGGATAAGGCTGAAAACAGGATGACTGAAGATTTCTCTAAGGTACAATTAAAATCCTTTCCTTTGCTCCATCTGAGCAACCCTCAACATTCCTGTTGCCACAGAGACTTGAGAACTAACCTCCTATCTAGCCCTGCAGAAGGGCTCTGGGCACAGCAGAGTTTAAAAATAGGACATCATGAACCCCATAGCTTTCAGCAACTGACTGACCAAGTCACTTTCTAGGCGTGCTTTTGATTGGCGGTTAATGCAACATCACCCAGTGCTCAGTATTAAAACTTCTATAAATATATTTTGATTATAAATAGGACTCAGTTCAAGGTTCAGTTCAGTTCAGTTCAGTCGCTCAGTTGTGTCCGACTCTTTGCGACCCCATGAATCACAGCACACGAGGCCTCCCTGTCCATCACCACCTCCTAGAGTTCACTCATACTCACGTCCATTGAGTCTGTGATGCCATCCAGCCATCTCATCCTCGGTCGTCCCCTTCTCCTCCTACCCCCAATCCCTCCCAGCATCAGAGTCTTTAACCTGCCTCTTGAGAAATCTGTATGCAGGCCAGGAAGCAACAGTTAGAACTGGACATGGAACAACAGACTGGTTCCAAATAGGAAAAGGAGTACGTCAAGGCTGTATATTGTCACCCTGCTTATTTAACTTCTATGCAGAGTACATCATGAGAAATGCTGGACTGGAAGAAACACAAGCTGGAATCAAGATTGCTGGGAGAAATATAAATAACCTCAGATATGCAGATGACACCACCCTTATGGCAGAAAGTGAAGAGGAGCTAAAAAGCCTCTTGATGAAAGTGAAAGTGGAGAGTGAAAAAGTTGGCTTAAAGCTCAACATTCAGAAAACAAAGATCATGGCATCCGGTCCCATCACTTCGTGGGAAATAGATGGGGAAACAGTGGAAACAGGGTCAGATTTTATTTTGCGGGGCTCCAAAATCACTGCAGATGGTGACTGCAGCCATGAAATTAAATGACGCTTACTCCTTGGAAGAAAAGTTATGAGCAACCTAGATAGCATATTCAAAAGCAGAAACATTACTTTGCCGACTAAGGCCCGTCTAGTCAAGGCTATGGTTTTTCCTGTGGTCATGTTATGGATGTGAGAGTTGGACTGTGAAGAAGGCTGAGCGCCGAAGAATTGATGCTTTTGAACTGTGGTGTTGGAGAAGACTCTTGAGAGTCCCTTGGACTGCAAGGAGATCCAACCAGTCCATTCTGAAGGAGATCAACCCTGGGGTTTCTTTGGAAGGAATGGTGCTAAAGCTGAAGCTCCAGTACTTTGGCCACCTCATGTGAAGTCTGGCCAGTAAGAGCCTTTCAAAAAATTTTTGACCTTCTTTATTTTCTTTGATTCCAATTAATATTCTATTTCATCAGTATTCTATTCTTTGATTCCATCAGCAATTATTGTAGTAGTTGGCGATTAAATAGGATACCTCAAAGAAAGGCAGAACAGTCCTTGAGTAGAAAAGATTCGTGTCCACTTTTTATCTGATACCTGGACAGTGACAGACTAAATAAGTTTGCTGGGCAAATGTGGTGGGAATTCAAATGGCTGCTTTGCGGTGTTACTTCTCTAATAGCCTCAGGTAGTCTCCAAGATTCTCCCTCAGCACTAGAAGCATCTGTGTTCTCTAGAAGACAGAGGAAGCTAGTTGAGAGAGGACTGGCAGATGTGGTACTGATCTGATGGTCAGGAAAAGGAGGATAGGCATCTCATGGGGAATGAAATTCTCATCAGATCCTACAAGGACAGACATATGAACCCACTTAAGATGCATGAAAATCAGATAGAAATAGTTACATCTCAGCCCACAAAGATCCAGGTAGTTAAGTCTATGATTTTTCCAGTAGTTATGTACAGATGTGAGAGTTGGATCATAAAGAAGCCTAAGCATGGAAGAAGTGATGCTCTCGAACTCTGGTGCTGGGGAAGACTCTTGAGAGTCCCTTGGACTGCAAGGAGATCAACCCAGTCAATCCTAAAAGAAATCAACCCTGAATATTCACTGAAAGGACTGATGCTGAAGCTGAAGCTTCAATACTTTGACCACCTGATGTGAAGAGCTGACTCATTGGAAAAGACCTGGATGCTGGGAAAGACTGAAGGCAGGAGGAGAAGGGGGTGACAGAGGATGAGACAGTTGGATGGCATCACCAACTTGGTGGAAATGAGTTTGAGCAAACTCAGGGAGATAGTGAAGGGGGAAGCCTGGAATTCTGAAGTCCAGGGGGGTCACAAAAAGTCAGACACAACTTAGCAACTTAACAACAGCCCACTCTGACCCTCCTCACCAATCATGTGGTATATGTGCGCCTTCAAGAACTTAGCTGTCTCTGAGCCGCAACGCAGCAGCAGGGAGAAATACTGAACTAACTGAATTTAAACCTGAAAAAAAAAAGCTGGAATTTATTCACCAAAGTAAGGTTTCTGCATTTGCCGGGGGGTGGGGGGGGGTAACAGGAGTTTGAGATGGAAAACTAAATGAAGTTATATTTTTGGCAAAGTTAGATTTTTTTTTCCACTGGAAAATTCATACCCACTGGCCTTGTAACCCCTCCTCTACTTGACTTTTCCTGGAACCCATTCCACCAGGGTTGTGTTTCCTTTTCCCTCTCACTGTATTTTCTCTTTGGTGACTTAGTTTTTCACGTGATAGTAACTCCATCTCTGAGAAGATGAATCCAAACTCTTTTCATGTTTAATCTCCAGTTTCCCTTAAATTCCAGTCCAATTTCCAAGCAGTTTCTATACGCACTTCAAATGCTCTCAAGACGCCAAGTTGCTTTTCCTGTCTTGGTGATTTCTGCTAGCCCTGCATATTCATCCTGGCCAGTTGAGACTAAATCACAGCGTTTTCCCTAGAAGCACTTCCCCTTCAATGCTGGCTCACATACACTGCTCTCTCTCCAGGACCTAGATTTCTGACTTTATACTCTGGATTTGGCAACTTCTTCCAGCACTCTGACCTCTGCACTTCCGTGCTCTGCATTGAGTTCCTGCCTAATTGTCAGGTTCACTGGCTCCCTCAGGTTTGTACTACACCATGGCCGCAAGTAGTCTTCCCTCTTCTGTCCAATCCCACTGGAGGTGGGTAAATCCTGCCATGCATAGCCCCCTTGTGTGCCATCCTCCCAAGTCCCGCATCTTGGATTCTCTTCAGAACCTTTCTCCTCAGAAACCTCTCTCTCTCTTATTCAGTGCCTACTTGTTGTCTTGTGTGCGTGCTCAGGCACTTCAGTTGTGTTCAGTCCTCTGCGACCCAATGGACAGCAGCCCACCAGGCTCCTGTCCTTTGGGTTCTCCAGGCAAGAATGCTGGAGTGGATTGCCATGCCCTCCTCCAGGGGATCTTCCCAACAGAGGGAATGAACCTGCGTCCCTTATGTGTCCTGCATTGGTAGGTGGGTGCTTTACCACTAGCGCCACCTGGGAAACCCCCTTGGAGCCTTAAGTGCTCATAATTCAGTCTTCTAAGTGTAATTAACATTGGCTTCTTCCTTTGCATTCTCATTCCCCTCACCCGACTCTTCACCCTTTGTTAACTGAAATGGCATCTTACCTGGTTGCGCCACTTACAAGTCTCCACCCCTGAAATACAAGATGTACTGCTGTATGAACAATCTTCCTAGAATGTTCCTATTTATTCTCAATCGTATTCTTTAAAAGACTTATGTGGAAAATCAAAATAAAACATTATTCTTTTCCATCCACCTTCAATGACTCTCCATTGTCTACAAACAAAATCCAGATACCATCTGTTTTTATAACCTCAACTCACCATGTCTTCTTGAGTCTAATTTTTCAGGCCTACTATACCCCTCGCCATATACAATCTAACATGTACTCCTCTGTTTCTAAATATTTATCCTCCTTTTCCACCTCCCAAAAGGCCTGTTCCTCCCATGTCTGCCTATCAAAACTTTCCCCTCCTTTTATATACAGTACAAGTGTCCCTTCCTTCTTGAAAGCTTTTTTGATGCTATTTTAAATTTATTAACACATGTATGTGCAATCTAGAAAAAGTGATACAGATTAACCTATTTTCTGGGCAGGAATAGAGACTAAGACGGTGAGAATGAATGTGGATACTCGGATGGGCGAGAAGGAGAGGGTGGAATGAACTGAATGAGTAGCCCTGACTTATATACACGACCATTTGTAAAATATGTAGCTAGTGAGAACTTACTGTATAGTACAGGGAGCTCAGCTCAGTGCTCCATGATGACCTAGAGGGCTGGGACAGAGGTGTTCAAGAGGGAGGGGATATGTGTATACATATAGCTGATTCATTATTGTACAGCAGAAACTAACACAACATCGTAAAGCAATTATTATGTTCTTCAGTCACCCAGTTGTGTCCAACTCTTTGCAACTGCATGGACTGCAGCATCTGAGGCCTCTCTGTCCCTCACCATTTCCCAAAGTCAGCCCAAGTTCATGGCCATTGCATCAGTGATACCATCCAGCTATCTCAGCCTCTGATGCTTTCTTCTGCCTCTGCCCTCAATCTTTCCCAGCATCAGGAACTTTTCCAGTGAGTCAGCTCTGGATGACCAAGATATTGGATTTTCAACTTCAAATTGAGTATCATTTTACTCAAAAATAAAAAGTTACCTGAATTGCTTTTCCTGTTTACCCTGAACTTTCTATATACCTCTACCCAGCATGGATCACACTTTAACAGACAGAGGATTTATTCATTCATGTCTCCATCACTAGATTATTGTTTCTTTTAATGATAATTCCCATGTTTTTCCCATGATATTTAAGAGTGTGCCTAGCACATAATGGTGCCCAGTAGATGTATGTTGAATTCAGTAAAATAGAATTGCAGAAATATACCAGTAAAAAACACTCAGTTCAGTCACTCAGTCATGTCCAAATCTTTGCAAGCCCATGAATTGCAGCACACCAGGCCTCCCTGTCCATCACCAACTCCCGGAGTTCACTCAAACTCACGTCCATCAAGTCTGTGATGCCATCCAGCCATCTCATCCTCTGTCGTCCCCTTCTCCTCCTGCCCCCATTCCCTCTCATGATCAGGGTCTTTTCCAGTGAGTCAACTCTTTGTATGAGGTGGACAAAGTACTGGAGTTTCAGCTTTAGATCAGTCCTTCCAATGAATACCCAGGACTGATCTCCTTTAGGATGGACTGGTTGGATCTCCTTGCAGTCCAAGGGACTCTCAACAGTCTTCTTCAACACCACAGTTCAAAAACATCAATTCTTTGGGGCTCAGCTTTCTTTATAGTCAAACTCTCACATCCATGCATGACCACTGGAAAAACCATAGCCTTGACTAGATGGACCTTTGTTGGTAAAGTAACGTCTCTGCTTTTGAATATGCTGTCTAGGTTGGTCATAACTTTCCTTCCAAGGAGTAAGCGTCCTTTAATTTAATGGCTGCAATCAACATCTGCAGTGATTTTGGAACCCAAGAAAATAAAGTCTGACACTGTTTCCACTGTTTCCCCATCTATTTGCCATGAAGTGATGGGACCAGATGCCGTGATCATTTTCTGAATGTTGAGCTTTAAGCCAACTTTTCCACTCTCCTCTTTCACTTTTATCAAGAGGCTTTTTAGTTCTTCTTCACTTTCTGCCATAAGGGTGGTGTCATCTGCATATGTGAGGTTATTGATATTTCTCCCAGCAATCTTGATTTCAGCTTGTGCTTCTTCCAGCCCAGCATTTCTCATGATGTACTCTGCATAGAGGTTAAATAAACAGGGTGACAATATACAGCCTTGTCGTACTCCTTTCCCTATTAGGAACTAGTCTGTTGTTCCATGTCCAGTTCTAACTGTTGCTTCCTGACCTGCATACAGATTTCTCAAGAAGCAGGTCAGGTGGTCTGGTATTCCCATCTCTTTCAGAATTTTCCACAGTTTGTTGTGATCCACACAGTCAAAGGCTTTGGCATAGTCAATAAGGCAGAAATAGATGTTTTTCTGGAACTCTCTTGCCTTTTTGTTAGTCCAGTGGATGTTGGCAATTTGATATCTGGTTTCTCTGCCTTTTCTAAAACCAGCTAGAACATCATGGTTCATGTATTGCTGAAGCCTGGCTTGGAGAATTTTGAGCATTACTTTACTAGCATGTGAGATGAGTGCAATTGTGAAGTAGTTTGAGCATTCTTTGGCATTGCCTTTCTTTGGGATTGAAATGAAAACTGACCTTTTTCAGTCCTGTGACCACTGCTGAGTTTTCCAAATTTGCTGGCATATTGAGTGCAGCACTTTCACAGCATCATCTTTCAGGATTTGAAACAGCTCAACTGGAATTCCATCACCTCTACTAGCTTTGTTCGTAGTGATGCTTTCTAAGGCCCACTTGACTTCACATTCCAGGATGTCTGGCTCTAGGTGAGTGATCACACCATCGTGATTATCTTGGTTGTGAAGATCTTTTTTGTACAGTTCTTCTGTGTATTCTTGCCACCTCTTCTTAATATCTTCTGCTTCTGTTAGGTCCAGACCATTTCTGTCCTTTATTGAGCCCATCTTTGCATGAAATGTTCCCTTGGTGTCTCTAATTTTCTTGAAGAGATCTGTAGTCTTTCCCATTCTGTTGTTTTCCTCTATTTCTTCGCATTGATCGCTGAAGAAGGCTTTCTTATCTCTCCTTGCTATTCTTTCGAACTCTGCATTCAGATGCTTATATCTTTTCTTTTCTCCTTTGCTTTTTGCTTCTCTTCTTTTCACAGCTATTTGTAAGGCCTCCCCAGACAGCCATTTTGCTTTTTTTGCATTTCTTTTCCATGGGGATGGTCTTGCTCCCTGTCTCCTGTACAGTCTCAGGAACCTCTGTCCATAGTTCATCAGGCACTCTATCAGATCTAATCCCTTAAATCTATTTCTCACTTCCACTGTATAATCACTATCTTTGCTTAAATCCAACTGCTCACCCTCTCTAATCTTCCTTCTTCCATTCTGTTTGTACAATTGCATTGAGCTAGAGAAAAAGTACACATATGTTTGGGTTTCTTGCCTTTAAGGCATAGTCCCAGAACTATCAGTCAATCAAATCAAGTAGGTACCACTAACACAGAGCCCAAAGAAGTGGCATCTGCTCTCCAAAGGTACCACATAGTAGCACTTTCAGAGAGAAGCTATTCACTTAGTCTAATTATTTATCTATAAAGAAGGAGTATACTCATAATCTTTATATTTAGAATGATTCCATCATGTTCTGACATTCATTCCAAAGAGACCTCAAGAGAATTTGTGGGCTGGATGTGTTCCATGCTCCACATGTTACCATGCCTTTTAAACCTGACCCAAAAAAAAAAAATGTTCTTTTATCAAGGTTGATTTTTCTGCAGAAACTTTAAAGCAGCAGGAAAACATTTAAAATAAATTCTTTGCTTGCAAGTGTTTTGATTTAGAGGCTGTGAAATCCCACATTTATTTGTGTTGAGTGGATTGGAATATCTGTAACTTTTAGAACTCAGAATATGTATTCCATAAGAAGGGTTTAAGTGAGCATGAGTGATTTCTGTAACTAAAAATATAGATTATTACTTTTTAAAGTATCATTCTGAAAGTATAGTTATTTTATCCTTTTATTAAAAATTTCAATGCACTCATTAGGCAATTTCTGTGTTAGATGAGCATTAGAATGCAGCTACAATTCAGTCAGAAGCTTTGCCCACCTTTAAATAAATGCCATGAGACATATAATGTACATGACACATTTTTTCTTTGTATTATTAAGGAAGATATCACTGGATTGGTTCTTTTGTGTTTCTCACATTCTGACGATAGAATAAAGCACATTAAATCAGAGAATAATGGAAAGGACATCACAAATGAATCCTAGAGAGTTCATCAAACAAAAGAGGGATGTAGAAGTCACAGAGGCTTTTTATGATCAGCGGGCTTTTTTTGACACCTCCTTCACTCAAGCCTTTCTGAATGGACCAGGAGAGTCTCCTTCCACTAATCACTTTGGTGTGACCTTCTCTCCTGGATGTCATCTGGAGTAAAATTACGAGTTGCCTCAGCTCTGCACAGGGTTAGTATCCTAATCATGTGTACCCTGAAATCCAGCGAAGATTCAATTAGTGCTGATGAAATGAGACCCCATGGTGCCTGCTGCTCTCTGTGTAGGTAGAAGATTAGAAAAAGAAATGAAAAGCTATGATTACAGCTGAGGAAACAGAGGTTCAGACTTGCAAGTCCAAATAATAGTTATGGAAAGGTCTTGCCTGATTGTCTATATTCTCTTTGGGTTTAATTCCACTAAAAGCCAAACCAAACCTATAACTCTTAAATGCTACGTGTGAAACACTCTTCCTGGAAATATACTATATAATGGGAATAGAATGATGGACATGTCCAAATTCCATCCAAAAGAAACTTAATTCTACTGAAAGTGATAAATACAAATAGAGATGACTGTAAAATCTGGCAGAATAATAAATGCTCTGAGTGATGTGAAAATTCTATAGGAAGTAAGAATAGTATTTTTGTAGGTTTTAGGTGGTTAAAATTAGGGGAGCTTTCACTAAGGAGTTGGTGTTTAAATAGGATTGTAAATAATTGGTAAAATTTCAAGAACTGGGTGGGAAGCATTGGCATTGGAAGCTCTGAAGCAGTTTTGGAAACTGCAAAGGAGACATAGTGGAAAAACAAAACAGAGAGCTGTTAATGCTCTCCAAGTAAGCCCAAAAAGGCTAAATGAATTATATAGATCATTTCCATCTGTTTTACAGGAGGAATTGAATTTGTTATCCTGAAACTATGTAAGATACTATTCTTCTACTATGAACACAAAGTGTATGTTGATATGTTCCCATCATTATGTAAAAATTCAGACTGAATTGTTTGTTGTCAAGTCAAAGAGTAGGGAAGATACTTTTCCTTTTCAAACCTGAAAAGTAATGTTTTAAATAAGAAGTATTGGATGGATAAGACATTCGTTATTAATAAGAAACCCAATTGTGTCTATGGACTCCAAGAAAGCCTAAGTTCTCTTTGCTTCTGGTGGGATAGTCCAGGATGGATGCAGAGTGCAAAAAGATGTTGCAGTCACTGAACATCTGGACTGAGAAACTTTTGATAAGAAGCAAATAAACCAAAACACATGTACTTTCCAGCTGTGAGCATCTGAAGCAGTTTAATGCTCATATTTCTGATTTGTATGGAAGACAAGAATTTCCTTAATGTAACCTCATGCATTCATGACTCTATGTTGGTACTATAAGCTCCTCTAGTTATGTAGCAGCATCTTTTCTCTATTTGGAAAATGCAAAAGCTTATGAAAGATTCAGGTTTGGAGGCTATTTGAATTCATTTTAGGTTTCTCAGAATATAATTATGTCAAGCCTAAATACAACCACAAATATGACCAAGTCTTAAAATTACCATATATGCCAAATCTTTTAGAAAACTTCATTTGAAGGAATTTGTTTAGTTCAAGTTTTCAGAAAAGTAAAAAATTATATGAATATTGGAGTAGAACAGCAAATGCATGAGTAGCACTACTATATCTTTAAAAAAGGAAGAAAGATGCTATCAATGAACATAGGGATATTTCTATAAATGTCTGACCTCCTCAAAGTCCAAGTAAATCAACATTGAAATGACACAGAAATATGCAGGCCTGGCTTCATACACATGTGCCTGAACATCACACTCAATGGGAGCTCCTCTTGTGGTGATTCCTAAAAAGATAATATGATACGGGCATCTTTCAACAAAGGGGAAAGGGCATTAGTAAGATTAGCAATTGACAACCAGACATTTTTCCAGGATTTTGGACAAGTTTCTAAAGCCCTCCCAGGATCGGTTTACTCTGGCATGGATTTGAACAAGAATAAAATGAAGTAAAATAGATATCATGCTAATTTCATGTTGGAACTTAGTAAGGATCCAGTCAAGACCTCCCAGGTGATGCAACGGCAAAGAATCTGCCTCCCAATGTGGGAGATTCAGCAGATACGAATTCAATCCCTAGATCGGGAAGATTCCCCTGGAGGAGGAAATTACAACACTAAATGGCAACCCACTCCAGTATTCTTGCCTGGAGAATCCCATGGGCAGAGGAGCCTGATGGGCTATAGTCCATGCGACACCAAAGAGTCAGACACGACTTAGTGACTAAACAACAACAAAAGATTCACTAAATGTCAGGGTTTTTTTTTCATCTCTTCTGTGAATAAATAGAGAGGGTTGAGTTGGTACCAAAAGATCCTTTGGCTCTGTTTTTAGGACAACATATGGGGATTTAGCCAGGCACACAATTACAGCTCATTAACAATGACAGTTGCTTCCAGGCCAAGTTCCTTTCTCAAACCTCAACACAAATCTTTAGCATATGGCTAAAGCAGCCTTAAAGATTTAAGGGTAAACATCTCCTGTTTGTCATGAACCTATGTGTTTGCTAACTTGATTACTTACTTTTTGAAAGAATAAGAAATACATATACATTAATCTTTCACACCTAAAGTACTGTTACTCCTCTCCCAAGGAAACCTGAAGAATTTCTATCAGTTTTGGCAAGGCATAAGCAACCCACCTTGTTGAGAATTATGCTTCCTTTTCACTTTGGATCCTTGAATTATAAATGGTTAAAGAAAATTGTAACTGGAGAACAAAAATTCTGGATAGCTATGTCTTTTTGATTATTATTAACATAGGTCTCCAACATCTGTTATATCTTATTGAAATGCATCAGGGTAAACACAGCTGCTATTCCATTGGAAAGTGGGAATAAGGAATGGAGGAAGTGAGAAAGGATTTTTTTTCCTTTATGAAAAAAAAATGACTTTTTTTTTTTAACTGTTGTTTGAGTATCCTAGGACTTTCTTGGACTTCCTGAAACTGTAGCATAGCAGACAGACAGATGTAATAAGTATAAACTTAAAACACCCTTTAGAAGAACTACATTTCAGGCACCTTGTGAACCAAGGAAAATTGTACTAAAGTTTGTTTCTGCTTCTGAAAGAAATGGGTTCATCTTTGTGTAATAATTTATAGTTTCTATTTCTCCCTGAAAGCAGGAAAATTGGTCATACAGCATACCACTTCTTCAAAAACTGAAGTGCACACAGACACAAAGTGTCCTGGTAACTGATGTCTGTAGGTATGTCAGTGCTATCACTGGACATAAAGGTGAAGCTATTCATAACTCCTAAATCAGTGCTTCTTACCCTGTTCCGTTTCTTCCACTTAGCAGCATGCATCAATCTATATTAGAGACTCAAGCACATTTAAAAAAAAATCATTTCCTTTACTGAACAAGTACTTTAAAATAATCTGAAAAGTGAATAAAAACAAAAAATTCAAATTTTACATACTTCTGAAACATGACCTTGGAAATGACCAGATGTGCCCATTTTCCTCTCCACTTTCCTTCCCTGGTTTATTTTTAGAAAGGCAAGGGCAATGTAGCATCTTGTTGTGTCCCATATATTGAAGCACAATAAATGGATGAGAAGTCAGTGCTATTCATCTCCATATTCCCCAACAACTTGGTGTAAGATATCTGTGAACTGCAACACTGAAATCAAAGCACATTTATCATGTTTTTATTTGAAACCTTAATGCAGAATAAAAGGGGGATGAGATGGTCTATAATATATTTAGGAGATGTTTCAAAAAGTGAATAAAATCTTGCTCCAGGGAAGAATCTATTATAGACAATTTAGGACCCACTGCAGTTGGAGTTGAACTTGAAAACATTCAAATGATGATGTAGCACTAAATTTCAGAAACTTGAATGATCTGGAGAGTAGATGAGAACCAGTACCATGACATAAATTGTTCAGTCAGTGTGTCAAGCTTTTCTATTTCTTTCATTGCAAACTTGTTTACTCTATGTGAATGCTAACACATACAAGATCCCTGGATACAAAATGGTCACAAATTTTTATGATTCAAGCACTCCCATCCAGATATCTAAGTGAAGAAAACCATTCTGATGGGCTGTAAGGCAATGTAGGTAGGAAAATGGATTGGAGCAAAGCCTTTCACCTGTATTGCTAAAGGCTCTTCTTAACCTGATGACATATTTCTCTAACACCCTTGTGCACACTTGCCATTACATTCCTATTTTTCTCATCTTACTAGGATCATTGAGGATTCTCTGAGCAATCAGACAAGCAGTTACTGTACTGCAGTCTCAATAATAGCTAGTCAATGTAGACTCAACAACCAATGTACTTAAGTCAGATGGCACCATTGCTAGTAACAGGCATTTATGCTTGCAGAGAGTGAGAATATGCAGAAGAAACTGGGTTCAAAAGCTTAGCAAGTGAGTGCCTTTGTTTATATCCATCAAAGACTTGGCTCTGGTGAATATTTAGGAAAACAATATTAATGCTGCTGCTTCAGAGGATCCTCAGGGAAATCTGATAAATATCTGATTAAATTTGTCTCCAGCATAATTACATTAAAGTCAAACTTGTTTAACTTTTTCTATGCTTGGTTATCTCCACACAGCCAAAAAGATGTTAATTGGCAACCTAGCTTCTAATGTATTTATACCACTGGTGTTTTATTAGGTTCAAATTTTACAATGCAAATGAGAAGAGAATGAAGGTTTTTTTAAAGTTAATTCAACTTTGAGGTTTTTAGTTTTCAACGAAGGTGATGAATCCTTCAGTTCACTTTTTTTTTTTTTTTTAACTATTGCTCTTTTAAGTATGTAAATTTTTTGGCAGGTATTAGATGTGCATAGAAGTTTTCTGTAACCCTAGACATTAGAAAATAGAGTCTAGGAAAACTTAAAATTTAGAGAGACCCCACCCAACCCACACTGGAAGTATTAGAGAAAGACTTTTCCTTGAGAATTTACCACGGGGGAAAGGTCTTCACATTTGAATTGCCTTCTCCAACTCTATTATCAGTTACGTGGCTTGCGGCTGCTAAGTCACTTCAGTCATGTCCGACTCTGTGCGACCCATAGACAGCAGCCCACCAGGCTCTCCTGTCCCTGGGATTCTCCAGGCTAGAACACTGGAGTGGGTTGCCATTTCCTTCTCCAATGCACGAAAGTGAAAAGTGTAACTAAAGTTGCTCAGTAATGTCCAACTCTTCGCGACCCCATGGACTGCAGCCTACCAGGCTCCTCCATCCATGGCATTTTCCAGGCAAGAGTACTGGAGTGGGTTGCTGTGGCCTTCTCCTATGTGGTTTGGGTGTACCCTTAAAGAGCTTTTAATTTAACACAAAAACTTCCCTGGTGGCCCATTGATAAAGAATCCACCTACTGATCCAGAAGATACAAGTTTGATCCCTGAGTCAGGAAGATCCCCTGAAAGAGGAAATGGAAACCCACTCTAGTATTCTTGCCTGAGAAATCTCAGGGACGGAGGAGGCTGCTGGGCTACAGTCCATAGGGATGCAGAAGAATCAGACACAACTTAGCAACTAAACAACAGCACAAAGAACATGACATAAAAAAGAGCACAAGGGACTTCTCTGGTGGTGCAGTGGTTAAGACTCCACACTCCCACTCCAGGGGATGCAGTTCAACCCTTGATGGGGAAACTAAGATCCCACATGCCTCAGTTCAGTTCAGTTCAGTCGCTCAGTTGTGCCCAACTCTTTGCAACCACATGAACCGCAGCATGCCAGGCCTCCCTGTCCATCACCAACTCCTGGAGTTTACCCAGACTCATGTCCATTGAGTCAGTAATGCCATCTAACCTTCTTATCCTCTGTTGTCCCCTTCTCCTCCTGCCTTCAATCTTTCCCAACATCAGGATCTTTTCAAATGAGTCAGCACTCCGCATGAGGTGGCCAACATATTGGAGTTTTAGTTTCAACATCAGTCCTCCCAATGAGCATCCAGGACTGATCTCCTTTAGGATGGACTTGTTGGATCTCCTTGCAGTCCCAAAGGACTCTCAAGAGTCTTCTCCAACACCACAGTTCAAAAGCATCAGTTCTTCAGCGCTCAGCTTTCTTTATAGTCCAGCTCTCACAGGGCATGGCCAAAAAAAGAAAAGCAAAAAAACAAAACCAAGAAAAAGCCTAAAAACAATGTTTCTAAAAATAGAAACAGTGCATTAAATCACTATACATGCAAATAACACAACTGCCATCTATACTCCTAAGTTTTGTTGAGCATATTGATGGGTTTCTATATCCAGATGAAACAGAACATTAAAATGGAAATTATCCTTTGTCTTTATTTTGAATAAAGCCCCAGAGTTAAGACAAATGCTGTTCAGTGCTCACACATTCTTAATAGTGGAGCCAAAACATCTATGCATGATTTGCTAAAGGTTGATAGCAAATCTGGTCCAGTATACCATAGATAGTCACCACCTCCAGGATATATAGAAAGGAATATGACTGATGAGAGTGTACTGGTAGAGAAGGCTTCTTTAGAGAGTCTATTGTCAGAGTACTATGTTCTCTCTCACCCAAGCATTGGAAGACAGTGACATCTGTCTGCAAGTAGCTGTCTGGAGAAGCATGTGACTGCAGAGCTAAGAGATAGTGCTGCTCTGGGAACAGCCTATACTTCCTAGTTCATTTCAGTTCAGTTGCTCAAATGTGTCCAACTCTTTGTGACACCATGAACTGCAGCATGCCACGCTTCCCTGTCCATCAAAAACTCCCAGAGCTTACACAAACGCATGTCCCAGAGTGTAGCTGAACAAATAGATATATATTTCCTGTGGACACATCTGAACTCATTAGAAGGGCGGGGAATTTGGTCACTTCAGAGACCCTGCCCATGAGGACTGCTTGAAGGAATGATGTGGCTCTTACAGAGATGAGATGATAGTCATGGACCATGTGGAGAGCAGTAGGCAACCAACTCAAGAAACATCAAGCTATTATGGAGCCACAGATGGAAGATTCTCACTGGGGATTACTGAGGGGCCCCTAGATTCACTTGTACCAAAAGAAAAAAAAGGGCCATTAAGTACCCAAAACTCCTAGAGGGCATGAGTAACAGGTTACACCTGTAAACTCCAGGTTTTTCTGAACCTTATCTCTCGTCCCACTTCATCAAGTGACTGTACAGTAAAAACGGCTAGGAGGAAAAATCATGATGAACACCACCAAACCCTTCTCCTCTGTACTTTTCCCAATGGTACCTAGCAAAGAGGAAGCTTCTCTTTTAGATTCCAAAGTTTGTCTATCTATCTCACCAGGTTTCATTTATTCTTGTACATTCAAATGTTCAATATTGTCTATCAATGTGCATTTAATTGTAATGATGATGATATGGTGATGAGGGTGGTGGTGGTGATGGTGATTGTAGGGGTAATGGTGATGATGAAGTGGTGATGAAGACCACACCTACAATTTTGAATGTTAATGTGCTACATGTTTTTCAAGAATTATTTCATTTAGTCCTTACAATAAACACGTGAAATATGTTATATTTTCTCTAATATAGATGAGCAAATTGAGCTCATCAATTAACAGAGATTTAATAATTTTTATGTTATTCAGATTCTTAATGGATGATGCAGAATTCAAACTTGTTTGTTTAAAACATAGTAAAAATTCAAATTGAAATTATTTTCTCTATAAAGGTTATTCTTACAAAGGTAATATGCACAAGAAATATTTCTTCTGTTCACTTTGGATTTTATTTTCTCTTTCCAATTTGCTAAGGTGAAAGTTTAGATTATTGATCTTAAATCTACGTTTTTTCTTTAATTATGCATTCAATGCTATACATTCCCACTAAGTACTGTTTTCCATGCATCCTACAAACTTTGATATTTTGTGGCCCAACACATGATCTATCTTGGTGAATGTTCTATGTGAACTGAGAAGAAATGTGTATGCAGAATACATCATGAGAAACGCTGGACTGGAAGAAACACAAGCTGGAATCAAGATTGCCAGGAGAACATTCAATAACCTCAGATACGCAGATGACACCACCTTTATGGCAGAAAGTGAAGAGGAGCTAAAAAGCCCCTTGATGAAAGTGAAAGAGGAGAGTGAAAAAGTTGGCTTAAAGCTCAACATTCAGAAAATGAAGATCATGGCATCCGGTCCCATCACTTCATGGGAAATAGATGGGGAAACAGTAGAAACAGTGTCAGACTTTATTTTTTGGGGCTCCAAAATCACTGCAGATGGTGACTTGCAGCCATGAAATTAAAAGATGCCTACTCCTTGGAAGAAAAGTTATGACCAACCTAGATAGTATATTCAAAAGCAGAGACATTACTTTGCCGACTAAGGTCCTCCAGTCAAGGTTATGTTTTTTCCTGTGGTCATGTATGGATGTGAGAGTTGGACTGTGACGAAGGTTGAGCACCGAAGAATTGATGGTTTTGAACTGTGGTGTTGGAGAAGACTCTTGAGGGTCCCTTGGACTGCAAGGAGATCCAACCATTCCATTCTGAAGGAGATCAGCCCTGGGATTTCTTTGGAAGGAATGATGCTAAAGCTGAAGCTCCAGTACTTTGGCCACCTCATGTGAAGACCTGACTCATTGGAAAAGAGTCTGATGCTGGGAGGGATTGGTGGCAGGAGGAGAAGGGGACGGCAGAGGATGAGATGGCTGGATGGCATCATGGACTTGATGGACCTGAGTCTGAGTGAACTCTGGGAGTTGGTGATGGACAGGGAGGCCTAGCGTGCTGCGATTCATGGGGTCACAAAGAGTCAGACACAACTGAGCGACTGAACTGAACTGAACTGAACTGCTGTTGGCTGCCAATTAGATTCAGTTGACTGATGGTGCTGTTAGTTCACTATGTCTTTACTGACTTTCTGCCTACTGGATCCGTCAATTAATAACAGATGGGTGTTAAAGTTTCCAACTAATATAGTGGACTTACATATTTCTCCTTGCAAATGTATCAGTTTGCATATTTTTGATGCTCTATTATAAGCCACATGTACATTACTGATTGTCAATGTCTTCTTAGAGAATTTACCCCTTTATCATTATGTAATGCCCTACTTTATCCCTGATAATTTCCTTTTCTTGTTTGTAATAAATTTAGTTACTTCAGCTTTCTTTTGATGAGTGTGAGCATGGTGTATGGAGAAGGCAATGGCACCCCACTCCAGTGATTTTTTGTCTGGAAAATCCCATGGATGGAGGAGCCTGGCAGGCTTCAGTCCGAGGGGTCACTAAGAGTCGGACACGACTGAGCGACTTCACTTTCACTTTTCACTTTCATGCATTGGAGAAGGAAATGGCAACCCACTCCAGTGTTCTTGCCTGGAGAATCTCAGGGACAGGGGAGCCTGGTGGGCTGCCGTCTATGTGGTCGCACAGAGTTGGACACGACTGAAGCGATTTAGCAGCAGCAGCATGGTGTAACTTTTTCTGTCTCTTTACTTTGAATCTATCTGTGGCTTTGTATTGAAAGTGAGCTTCTTGTAAATAACATACAGTTGTTTCTGTATCCACTCTGAAAGTCTGACTTAACTAGTGTATTTAGATCATTGATGTTTAAAGTGATTATTTATATATCTATATTAATATGTAAAATGTTTATATTAATATTTGAAATATTTATTATTGTTTTCTATTGATTTCTCATGTTCTTTGTTTCTTTTTTTTATCTTCTACTCTTATTATGCTTTCTCTAGTTTAATTGAGCATTTTATATTATTGTAATTTTTCTCCTTTTAATTATACTACTACTTATTCTTTTTCACTTAAAAAAAAATCTCTTGAGTTTGAAATATATATTTACAGCTAATCTAAGACCTCTTTCAAGTAATATTATAACACTTCATGGCTAAGGCAAGTGGCTAAAGAAAAAGAATTCTGAATTCCTCTTGCCCATCCCTTACGATAATGATGTTATTAATTTCACTTATTCACAAGCAATAATCACTAAATAAATAGCTTCTATTATTTTTTGAACAGATTTTCATTTTCAATTAAAAAACAAACTTTCAATTAAGAGTAAGAAGAAAGGATTTTGTTTTACTTTTATTTGTCATCTATTATGTTGTTTCCTTCTTTTATGCAGATCGATATTTCTATATCATTTGCCTTCTTTCTGTATGATTTATTTTAACTTTTTTTTGCAGAATAGGTGACAAATTCAATGGATTTTTATTTATCTGAGAAAGTCTTTATTTCTCTTTCACTTTTTTTTTCTTTTTTTTTCCTCTTTCACTTTTAAAGGAAATTTTTGCTGGATACAGAATTCTAGGTTGATTTTTTTCTCTTTCAATACTAAATATTTCATTCCACTCTTTTTGTTTGTGTGATTTCTGAAAGAAGTCCAATGTGATTCTTATCCTTGTTCCTCTAAATGTAAGGTGACTTTTTCTTCTGCCTTCTTTCAATGTTTTCTCTTTGCCTGTGATCTATTAACAGTTTGAATATAGTGTAACTAGGGGTAGTTTTCTGATATTTAACCTCAGTGTTGTCTGAGCTTCCCAGATCTTAGATTCCTGGCTCTGTCATTAACTTTGGAAAATTCTCACCCATTAATACAACTTCAAGTATTATTTCTTCCTTTCTTCTCCTTTTGGTATTCTCCAAATACCAAATCAGTAGTCTCCCCTACTCTGTGGGCCTATCCCTTGCTCAGGATTATACAAGACCCTTATGGAGCTCACCGAAATTCTGTTTTTTTTGTTTATTTGTTTGAATCTAACCCAGCCTTAGCCAAGATCTTCAAATTACCCCAGCTACAAACTCTTCTAGAGGCATGCACCCCAGGTCCTGGCTCTCTCTCTGCCTGAACCCTTTCTTGACCTCCCCATGTGGCCCCCTCAAATCATTCTGTGTACTTTCTCTAGCACCTGTGAGTAATAAACTTCTCTACTTCAATTTCTCTTGTGGTCTTTTGAGGAACTGCATCTGCCCCCGGTGCTGCATTTAATAAATGTTAATTTTACAAAGTCATAACAAGCCCTTAGTATGTTATTCATAGTTATTTAAAATTTCTGTTCTAAAAATCCCAAAACCTCTACCGTATCTGAGTCAGGTTCCTATGTTGCGTCCCACTCTTGAGGCTGTATTTCTTTTTTTGCCTATTATCATCCTTGTATGTATTGTTGAAAGCCAGACAAATGCATTAAGTAAAAAGAATAGAGGTAGACAGGACTTTTATATGAGATTTTATGTTTTTCTAGCTAGAGGTTAGATTATAGTTCCTGTTTACTGTAGTTGTGGTGTCAGAGACTAAGTTTTCCTCTATTGTATTGCTTTTGTCTCCACTGTTGTTTCTAAGTTTTATTATTTCTGAAATAGGATTTAAGGTTTGCAATTTTTAGCTGTGTTTTTAGCTGCAATCTCCTGTTATCATACAGAAGCCTTCTTCATGTGTAGGTAAGTTGTGTGGGCAGAGATGTGTTCTCCAATGCTATGATTAGCTCTCAGTCTTTTAGTGAGACTGAACTGGGTATTTCCCTTCCCCCATGTCAAAGGCTAGAGAAGGCTGGAGTTGGGTGTTTCTTTTCCTCCAGATTTATTAGGTTCAGGTAAAATAGTTTCCTTTTAGGGAAAAGAAACCCTTATTTAGGAAAACAGAGAGCTTTGGACATACTTCACATTTTTTCCTTTTCTTGTCCCCTTGCTACAAGCAAATGGAGATTTTTCTCATATCTTCACAGTGGGTATTTGATAGTGATCCTGGAGGCTAAAACTTTCAGAAGTACAGGGGCCCTTCCAAGACTAGCTTAGAGTTAAAAACTCCCAGGGGTCCCAGTTTTGGGGGGAGGATTTTTTTCTCAAGGTGAACTGGTAGGTTGTGGTAAAAGTGGTGTCTCCTAGCATTATGCTGATACTCAGTACTTGATACCTGACTGTTTGAGAACCAAGGAAATGAAAAGTGCACACCCAATTGAGACAGTATCTTGAGACTGAAAAATGAGGCAGGCATCTCTGTATAATCAATGAATCAGTTTATTGTAAGGTAATCTTCAGGATGGGCTTCTGAGGAGGCTCAGTGGTAAAGAATCCACCTGCCAAGCAGGAGATGTGGATTCGATCCCTGCGTTGGGAAGATCCCCTGAAGTAGGAAATGGCAATCCATTCCAGTCTTCTTGCCTGGAAAATTCCATGGGCAGAGAAGCCTGGCAAGCTATAATCCATGGAGTCATAAAGAGTTAGACATGACTTAGTGACTAAACAGCTTACAGGGTGGGATCAATTAAACAACGATACAGAAGTATTCACAGCGATACTCCACACCACCAAGAGGCCATTGGAACAATTCTATAGTTTATTTTAGAGTATTGGGGTACATGCTTGGAAACAGGAAGTGCATGCTTAAGTCAAGATTTATGGATGGTAGCTAGGTTCGTGAGCACTAGGAATACATCAGTGAAGGTCTTCATCATCCTAATAATTATTAAACAGAATGTATTAAATACAAAGCCCTGATGACAGAGAAGTGATTTACCACGCCATGCAGTATAGTCTTGGGCACGGCTAGTGGAAGAACAGGGGGAACTGGACAGGCTCAAGATGTTGTCAGTTTTGTTAATAGCCAGTCCATTCTGAAGGAGATCAGCCCTGGGATTTCCTTGGAGGGAATGATGCTGAAGCTGAAACTCCAGTACTTTGGCCACCTGATGCGAAGAGTTGACTCATTGGAAAAGACTCTGATGCTGGGAGGGATTGGGGGTAGGAGGAGAAGGGGACGACAGAAGATGAGATGGCTGGATGGCATCACCGGCTTGATGGATGTGAATCTGAGTGAACTCCGTGAGTTGGTGATGGACAGGGAGGCCTGGCGTGCTGCGATTCATGGGGTCGCAAAGAGTGGGACACAACTGAGCAAATGAACTGAATTGATATACTGACTGACACCTGAAGGGACTAAAAGCAAGAGCTGCTCTAATGACCGAATTTAGTACTGTAAAACAAATGTGAGTTTTGGGGTGGCTGCAACTGAAGACTCAGTGGAAGGAAACCAGACTGGTCATTATGAAAGGAATTCCATTCAAGTGGAATGTCAGACAAGGTGATTCCCACAGTAGTTATAAACCACAGAAAACCAGAAACTGAAAATGTAGCCATAAGTGTCCTGTTATAGAAAACATCACTTGCATTAAGGTATTGCAGGTGATGATGAATCCCCAACAGAAACCTATAAAAACACCAGAGAAATTTCTTCATTTGGAATCTTCCATACTTGGCACCAAGACCAGGTTACAACTGTAGTAGTCAAGTAAGCTGTTCTGCCCTGTGTCACGTTCTTTTCTAAATTTCAACTCTGGAGTAGCAAGATGCAGCCTGGTGCATGGAATATAAACAGTAAAAGAGATAGCTGGAAAAATTAAGAAACTTTACCATGTCCTACGATCCCAAGTACACCTGAGATGGGAGAGAAGTTTTAACAGGAATGTGGTTTGAAGTCATGTGATTATTAGACTGAATGAAATCATTTATTACCGAAAACTGACAATAAAAGCTATGAGAGATGGCAGAGATGTCATCTAAGGTAGCAGTCTCTAACATTTTGGCACCAGGGACAGGTTTCACAGGTTCCATCCCTGGGTCAGGAAGATCCCCTGGTGGAAGGCACACCAACCCACTCCAGTATTCTTGCCTGGAGAATCCCATGGTTAGAGGAGCCTGGCAGGCTATAGTCCATAGGATCGCAAAGAGCCAGACATGACTGAAGCAACTTAGCAGGCATGCACACACAGCTCCACTCAGATCATCAGGTAGTAGATCCTAGAAGTTGGAAACTCCTGATCGAAGAGGTTGAAGAGTGGTAGTATAAGTTGAGAGAGTAGGTTTAAAGGAGCTTTGTTGGAAAAGGATGGAATTACTTTCTGTTCATATGTGCTCATTCCCTCAGCTGTGACTAACTCTTTGAGACCCCATGTTCTACAGCCTGCCATACTCCTCTGTCCATAGAATCTCTAGGCAGGAGTACTGGAGAGGGTTGCCATTTCCTTCTTCAGGCGATCTTCCTGACCCAGGGATCAAATCTGTGTCTCCTAAGTCTCCTGCATTGGCAAGCAGATTCTTTACCACTGGGCCCCCTGGAATGTCCTTCTGTCTCTATAAACTCCAGTTAATTCAAACCAGTTACACTTACAATAAGGCCACAGAGAGCAAACATGAGGACTTGAATTAAAGTTAATTGTGTTACTGAAGGATTTGGTATATAGGAGCCTTAAGAGTACAGACTTCCCTGGTGGCTCAGAGGTTAAAGTGTCTGCCTGGAATGCAGGAGACCAGGGTTCGATCTTCCCGATCCCTGGGTCAGGAAGATCCCCTGGAGAAGGAAATGGCATGCTAGAATGTTTGCATCAAATGTGTGAGGTAAAGCCATGGTACTTCTATGTCTGTTGTGTATCACTGGGGCCAGTTTTTGGCAGAGGAAATAAGTGCTCCCTTTATGAGATAAGACTGCCAAGCCCTCTTTAAACAGATGGCTGTTATTTCATTATTCAACATATCTTCCCTGGACACTTCTCTCTGTGACAATTATTGCTGCAGATATAATACTTTACTTGGGAGAAATTATAGTTATAGTTTTTGAGAAACAGTATCCAGAGGCTTGAAGGATTTTACTCTATTTCTTTATCCACCTTCCAATCTGCATCTGAAATTACATTGGAGATAAACTAAGACTGATTTCAATCATTGATAGTTCACAGAGAATTACATAAACCATTTCAATTGATTGATCTTAGTGACTTAGTACTGGCTATCCCAAATCCTTTTTGGAGTGAAGGAGAGATACCTAGTTGGCTATATAGCCATATATATATATATATATATATATATATATATATATATATATATATATATATCTTTCAATGAAAACTTAGAATTTCACAGTTGAAAAGAATAGTTAAGTTCATCTATGTCTCATCTAATAGAGGAAAGCCATTCCGTGTGACTGATGTGGATATTTTGTAAGCAGAGTAGGATGCTGGCTTTAGAACTCTATTTTATAAAACCTCTGAGACTTGCTTATTCCTTGGTAGACTTTTTCTTGGACAGTAACTCCCTACACAATGTTAGATAAGGCATTGGATAACTCTAGTCATGTAATATCGTGCAACTAGACATCCAAGATCTGCCTCTTGACAAATCTGTGTGCAGGTCAGGAAACAACAGTTAGAACCGGACATGGAACAACAGACTGGCTCCAAATCGGGAAAGGAGTACATCAAGACTGTATATTGTCACCCTGCTTATTTAACTTCTGTATAGAGTACATCATGAGAAATGCTGGGCTGGCAGAAGCAGAAACTGGAATCAAGATTTCCAGGAGAAATATCAATAACCTCAGATATGCAGATGACATCACCCTTACGGCAGAAAGCGAAGAACTAAAGAGCCTCTTGATGAAAGTGAAAGAGGAGAGTGAAAAAGTTGGCCTAAAGTTCAACATTCAGAAACCTAAGATCATGACATCTGCTCCCATCACTTCATGGCAAATAGATGGGGAAACAATGGAAACAGTGACGGACTTTATTTTGGGGGGCTCCCAAATCACTGCAGATGGTGACTGCTGTCATGAAATAAAGAGATGCTTGCTCCTTGGAAGAAAAGTTATGACTAACCTGGACAGCATATTAAAAAGCAGAGACGTTGCTTGGCCAACAAAAGTCCATCTAGTCAAAGCTGTGGTTTTTCCAGTAGTCATGTATGGATGTGAGAGTTGGACTATAAAGAAAGCTGAGCACTGAAGAATTGATGCTTTTGAACTGTGGTGTTGGAGAAGACTCTTGAGAGTTTCTTGGGCTGCAAGGAGATCCAACCAGTCTGTCCTAAAGGAAATCAGTCCTGAATATTTATTGGAAGGACTGAAGCTGAGGCTGAAACTCCAATACTTTGGCCACTTGATGCAAAGAACTGACGCATCTGAAAAGAGCCTGATGCTGGGAAAGATTGAAGGCAGGAGGAGAGGGGGATGACAGAGGATGAGATGGCTGGATGGCATCACCAACTCAATGGACATGAGTTTGAGTGAACTCCAAGAGTTGGTGATGGACAGGGAGACGTGGTGTGCTGCAGTCCATGGGGTCGCAAAGAGTCAGACACAACTGAGTGACTGAACCGAACTGAACTGAGCCATCCAAGAGAAGACAATGTCACTTTCACAGTGATTCTAAAATAAGCCCTAGGAAGAACTTCTGCCTATAGTGGAGTTCATGAGTGTGGCATCAGAATTAGGATGTCATAGTAATCAGTGTCAGAAGCCAAAGAACCCAGAATTCACATCCAGATGCTGGACTCATGAAAAGTGTGGTGAACCAACAACTGAGGTGCAGGATATGGGACACTGGGGAATCTAGTTAAATCAAATCCTACAGATATTTTTCAAGTAACTGTTACGTGCAAGCCACTGGGAATTGTAATTAAATGGAAAGATAAGATGTAGACTTTATTCCGAAAGAGGGAATAAATTACTAGAGAGATAAGAGAAAGGCATTATGAGAATATACATGAGGAAGAGAACACTGAAGACTTAAGGATGTTCAAAGGATTTATTACAAAACGTTTCATAGAACAGGCGAAATTAGAAATGTGTCTTGAAGAATGGGTAAGATTTTGATAGGCACACTTAGATGTGAAATGAGAACTTTTAAGAGTTGCTATATAGCACCAAGAGCTCAGCTTGGTGCTTTGTAATCACCTGGAGGAGTAGGATGGTCAGGGTGGGATAGGGGCTCAAGAGGGAGCAGATATATGTATACTTATGGCTGATTCACAGTGTTGTACAGCAGAAACTAGCACATTGTAAAGCAATTTTTTCCAATAAAAAAATAAAATAAAGGGGGATAGAGATCAGAGGTCCTGTTATGCTAAATTTCAAAAACAGGTTCCAGATTTTGGAAAACTGATGTTACAAAGTTAGAAAGTACCAGCAGTATGGCTGATTTACAATACCTGGCCCTTAAGACTCTTAATATGTGTAGAGAATGTGGCGGGGAGCAAAGGCAAATGTGCTTTATCCCTGAGTCACAGACAGATTGCTCCAAAACCAGCCCACACCAAGGTCTCAGGAAAGGTTAACAGATGAATTTTTGTCAGAGACTGGCAAGCCTGTGAGGGCATTCAAAATTCAATGTTACTCAAAATGTTTTGGCTTTTTAGACACTGAAAACAGTACTAACAAAGAATTTTGGGGAGGAAATGTACATTTTAGAAAACAATCCCTTAACTTAATGAAGGGAATTCATTGTTCAGGCTTCCTTAACTTTTAAGTGAATTTAGAGTTTGGGGTAACAACTCAGGGAGTTGCTTAAGCTTAATATATCATAGTAACTATAAATGGAATATAACCTTTAAAAATCGTGAATCACTATGTTGTATACCTGAAACTTACATAATATTGTACATAAATTATATCTCTATTTTTAGAAATTGTTTTCTATAGTTGCAGTCATTTTCAGATAAAAGCTACCATTTTCAGAAAAAAAAGAATTTTGAATTAACATGAGATATTATTTTACTCTGGTCTATGATTTTCAGCCGTAAGTCAGTTTGTTAGCACAGCAACAATAAAATATTTTCATTCGACTTACTGTGGTTAAATTCTGGTTTATAGTATAAAGTAACTAAATGGTATTTTAATGATTATCAACTATTTCTTCCAAGGATATTTTCTTTTCAAAACTTGTTTTTGCATGTTTAGGATGGATATCATCATTGTAGATTCTCAGTCACTATATTAGCTGTGTGTCAGAAGGCTCTTATACTATAAATATGGACATTTTGGATATCACTTTTTGCTCAGATATTGAGATGACTTTTTGTATTTCATCATGTCACAGCAATTTCAGAATTGGTAGCAAGTGTTTCATGCATTACTATTGAAAAAACAGCAGGAATCTCAGTTTGGTGCCAAATTGTAGCCATTCACTCATTTGCCATTTGGCAAAGGATTTCATCTATCATGAATGTACCCCAGCGATGGTAATGATTCCTTTTCAATTTCCTAATTTCAAACACCTAGGAAACCTGGGTTACCATAGAAATTACTTTTCCATTTATGTATAATTTAACTCAGCTAGGTTATTATTTGAAGAGATTCCAAATGTGATCACTACAATCATAATCTTTTCTATAATGAATTCACACTTCTAGGATTCTACTCTGGCTTAAAGTTACAACTTTGTACAATAGTACATTTGAAAATGTGAGACATAGAGGGATTTTAGTCTTTAATGTGCATTCTAATCACCTGGAGACCTTGCTCAAATGCAGGTTCTGATTTAGTGGATCCAGGCTGGGACCTGGGATTCGACATTTCTGACAAGCTTCCACATAATACTGATGCTGCTCATCCTAGGTAGGATCACACATCGAGGAGCAAGGGGATGAAAAATCTATTTTGTTGTTCTTAAGAAATTTTAAGTGTTTTAAATTGTTTTAATAATACTTTCTATTTGATGTTTGGGAATATATCAAAGTTTGCTTCTTTCTCTTGATCACAAATTAGTTAATAGGGCACAGACATATATGATTATATCAATTTGAGAATTGAGAATAATGTAGTTTAAGTAACATAATAGGAACCACCATATAGTCATATCTCTTTAATCACAAGCACTTGAAGATCAAGTCAGTAAATGTCTGCCTCTTGGAATTTTAAGAACAGTGTTTATCATAGGTATAAATTCTGCTGTAATGGTCTCTTCAATACAGAGATGCAAGAAAGAAATATTTCTAGTAGATAAAATGTTTATTTCATAATACAAAAAGATGTGGAGTTCTTTAAGAATTTATTTTTCTTCTAACCTCCAATTTAAATATAGAATACTGGTTTTCATAACATGAAGAACGATGCTGGTGTCTGAATCCAAAAGTATTCTCTTGATGCTAGCTGGTAAAGTGTTATTTCTACAAAGCTAAAAATATTTCACAACACCACCCCTGAAAAACAGGTAGAAATACACAGGTATGATTCCTGTCTTTTGGAAGCTGAATAGCTCTTCTCCAAGGAAACACTTACAGAGCATGAATCAAGGCCCTCTTTTCAGGGTAACTGGAGAGACCCTTGTGAAGACAGTGAAACTGACAAAGAAGTTTTAAGGATCTGTCAATCATGGATGCCTTTGCTGAGACTAAAGCATCTAGCTTACCTGTTCCAAATTCTTGTTTTCTGTAACCAAGTCTTCAGTGGCTCAAATTGAAAATATAAGCAAGACAATCAAAATAAACAGCTTTTGCATCTCCCAGCTGAATAGCAGTAATGATTTTAGACACTGTTTCTCCAATAGCTTAATATCAGTAATGTCATCTCCCATTTGAAATAATGTTCTTGTGAAGCAGATAACTCTAAAGCACATAAGGTGACAGTACCATGGGCTTAAAATAAATACTCTGGATTATTCCTTAAGGAATAATGGAGTCAAAGGTAGACAAGCCAAGCAGAAAAATCTGTGCTTTAGTTTCACAGGAAGACTAAGGTGGCTTAGGTAAAGCTTCTTTTGAACCCCCAGTCCATTAAAAAAGAAAATTGTCAACAATCCTTATACCCAAAAGAAAAAAAAGGAAAATTTCCACTTATGCATATCTATAATACATTATATACTCAATTTTAGAAGGGTCAATATTTTGATGAAATTTGTTTTTCATTTCCAACTGATAGACTTTATTTTTACAGTCTCACATCGTTTTCCATCCTCATGCTAGATCACTCAAAGAGACCTGTATTTGCCTTTTCTCTTCTTTTGACTTTAGAAAAGCTTAGGCTGCAGAGCATGTGACCATTCATCTTGGTGGCACCTGTCTTTCGATGGTTCTCCATCACTTACAGTCCAAATACCATAGAGTAGCATAATAACATTGTCATGGATTAGATTGCAGTTTGTATCCTCACTTCGGCCTCAGTTTCTATCATCCTCACCACATCTTCTTACCCACATTATGGAAGAAACCCTCACCCTAACACAGGGCAGCAAGGAAATGAGAGGTAGAGTCCACACCCACGATAAACCCATGACATCTCTCTCTCTCAAAGGCTTCATCCATAGAAGTCCAGTTTTAATCTGTATTCACAAACTTTAAATAGTGCCTCTTCTTCCTAGGAAGTGAAGTTCTTTGGAAGGGAACCTATAACCTTAAATATTAATGGAGATTTGAAGGTATAAATCAGTGTTCTCTTTTTAAAACTCACTACTCCTACCAATTTATTTACATCTTTTTCTCTCCATCAACACCTTGTGCTTCCTATAATCAGATGCATATTATATTTATGTTTATTATAAAACAACTAGCATAGGATTCAGCATATAATATTCTTTAAAAAAGTTTAACACGTACATGAAAATAATACTGTTTCTCCTGGCAGATTGTGTGTACAAGAGTTAGGAATTAATTTGTCATTTTCACTAAAGGTTTGTCAACAACATGTAGATCTTAAAAGGTGTTGCCTCAAAGTTACATAGATTTTAGGTGGTTAGTGCCTTGAAACACATGGCATTTTTTTAAATTATGAAATATATTTATACAGTAGAAGAGAGTATAAAACCTATATGCATATTTTAAAGAATAATGAATAAGCCAACATTGAAGCAGCCAAAACACTCTTTTTTTTATGAGAATAGAAAGGAGTAGCTTTATCACTTTGCCAGGCTAAGGGGGACCATAGCAAGCTAACAGTTTCAAGACTATGCCCTGCTTCCTGGGAAGTCGAAAATATCTCATAGTTTTAGGATGGAAAATGGGGCTGAAGATAAGGATCAGGGTTGATATGATCCTGCATTCTCTTCCTTCTCCTGGAGGCATTGAGATCATTAGGGCTGGCTTCAAGTGATTCCATGACAGCTTCTGGTGGTCCCCAAGGTCATTGTCCCTTGACATTCTTTCTGGAATGAAGAATGCTCCCAGAGGAAAAGAGTGTTAGGGAATATTGTCTTTGAGGGGTAAACATCAGGTGTAGCTAGAGGGCAATCATTTTCAGGTTGCAATTAAGCAAGTAAAAGTGGGAGCACAAACATCTGTAGGTTGAATGGGTTGAGAGAACAAGGTCTGGATAAGGGCTAACAAATGGGGTGCCTCATTAGTTTCTGCTACACCAAATGCCCCACTGCTAGTTCACTCCTTCCATTTCAATGGAAAAAGAGTATTGGGCATTGTTCTCATCTGGCTGCTTCCTGATGAGCCGGGATGGGAGGGGGAGGACGAAAAGCTGTTCTTCTTATGAAAGGAAAGAATGTTCTTATACCAGCAAAACGCCCTTTAAGAAATAAGCACAGTAATTTGCAAGTCTCTGATCCAGTTATCCTTGATGGCATGTCTTTCTCTTCCTATACCTACTATCTCTATCTAGGAGGATAGTAACTAGGAACTACTATCCTCACTGATGTAAGAATAACTGTTGCTGATTATGATTTTAGCATTTTCTATACATTCTCTCTAATAATGTGTTATTTGATTTTGCTTGCTTTTGATTTGGATATAAATGGAATTATACCACATGAATATTTTAACATGTATCTTTCATTCACTGTTATGTTTGAAATTTGATGATGTCTACAGGAGTAAATTCATTTTCACTACTATATTATGTCATTGAATGACAGTGTCCCACTTTATATATTCAATCTAGTCTATTAAGATCTGTGCTCCTGTGAATGCAAATGTATTCTGTATGCATCAGTTCAGTTCAGTTCAGTCGCACAGTCGTGTCCGACTCTTTGCGCCCCAATGAATTGCAGCACGCCAGGCCTCCCTGTCCATCACCAACTCCCGGAGTTCACTCAGACTCACATCCATCGAGTCAGTGATGCCATCCAGCCATCTCATCCTCTGTCATCCCCTTCTCCTCCTGCCCCCAATCCCTCCCAGCATCAGAGTCTTTTCCAATGAGTCAACTCTTCACATGAGGTGGCCAAAGTATTGGAGTTTCAGCTTTAGCATCATTCTCTCCAAAGAAATCCCAGGTCTCATCTCCTTCAGAATGGACTGGTTGGATCTCCTTGCAATCCAAGGGACTCTCAAGAGTCATTTCCAACACCACAGTTCAAAAGCATCAATTCTTTGGCGCTTAGCTTTCTTCACAGTGCAACTCTCACATCCATACATGACCACTGGAAAAACCATAGCCTTGACTAGATGGACCTTTGTTGGCAAAGTAATGTCTCTGCTTTCGAATATGCTATCTAGATTGGTCATAACTTTTCTTCCAAGGAGTAAGCATCTTTTAATTTCATGGCTGCAGTCACCATCTGCAGTGATTTTGGAGCCCAGAAAAATAAAGTCTGACACTGTTTCCACTGTTTCCCCATCTATTTCCCACGAAGTGATGGGACCAGATGCCACAATCTTCGTTTTCTGACTGTTGAGCTTTAGGCCAACTTTTTCACTCTCCACTTTCACTTTCATCAAGAGGCTTTTTAGTTCCTTTTCACTTTCTGCCATAAGGGTGATGTCATCTGCATATCAGAGGTTATTGATACTTCTCCCAGCAATCTTGATTCCAGCTTGTGCTTCTTCCAGCCCAGCGTTTCTCATGATGTATTCTGCATAGAAGTTAAATAAGCAGGGTGACAATATACAGCCTTGATGTACTCCTTTTCCTATTTGGAACCAGTTTGTTGTTCCATGTCCAGTTCTAACTGTTGCTTCCTGACCTGCATATAGGTTTCTCAAGAGGCAGGTCAGGTGGTCTGGTATTCCCATCTCTTAAAGAATTTTCCACAGTTTGTTGTGATCCACACAGTCAAAGGCTTTGGCATAGTCAATAAAGCAGAAATAGATGTTTTTCTGGAACTCTCTTGCTTTTTCCATGATCCAGCGGATGTTGGCAATTTGATCTCTGGTTCCTCTGCCTTTTCTAAAACCAGCTTGAACATCTGGAAGTTTACAGTTCACGTATTGCTGAAGCCTGGCTTGGAGAATTTTGAGCATTACTTTACTAGTGTGTGAGATGAGTGCGATTGTGCGGTAGTTTGAGCATTCTTTGGCATTGCCTTTCTTTGAAATTGGAATGCAAACTGACCTTTTCCAGTCCTGTGGCCACTGCTGAATTTTCCTAATTGGCTGGCATATTGAGTGTAGCACTTTCACAGCATCATCTTTCAGGATTTGAAATAGCTCAACTGGAATTCCATCACCTCCACTAGCTTTGTTCATAGTGGTGTTCCTAAGGCCCACTTGACTTCACATTCCAGGATGTCTGGCTCTAGATGAGTGATCACACCATCGTGATTATCTGGGTCGTGAAGATCTTTTTTGTATTGTTCTTCTGTGTATTCTTGCCACCTCTTCTTAATATCTTCTGCTTCTGTTAGGTCCAGACCATTTCTGTCCTTTATCGAGCCCATCTTTGCATGAAATGTTCCCTTGATATCTCTAATTTTCTTGAAGAGATCTCCAGTCTTTCCCATTCTGTTCTTTTCCTCTATTTCTTTGCATTGATCACCGAGGAAGGCTTTCTTATCTCTTCTTGCTATTCTTTGGAACTTTGCATTCAGATGCTTGTGTCTTTCCTTTTCTCCTTTGCTTTTCACTTCTCTTCTTTTCACAGCTATTTGTAAGGCCTCCTCAGACAGCCATTTTGCTTTTTTGCATATCTTTTCCATGGGGATGGTCTTGCTCCCTGTCTCCTGTATAATGTCATGAACCTCAGTCCCTTGTTCACTACCTTGACTTTGTAAAAGAGTATTTCAAACATTACTCGACCTTTTCTTTATAGTTTGGTTATAAGCGTAAGCTTTATTTTGAACATCAATTATTGGGCAGGTTGTAACAGCTCAGTCATCTGTGGATGTAGTTGTTGAACCTTATTTCATTGATTCTTCTGCTCACTGATTCTGAGTTAGATTGTCAACTACTGCTTGAGCATATTCATATGCTTTCAGATTATGCCCTATTGTAATTTGCTTTCCTAATTTGCATTAGGAAAGTGCTTATTAATTTATTAGAATTCTGTGTCAAATAATTCAAAGGCTTCAAAAAAGCACCAACCTAGACAGAAGTACATGAATTTTAGTACTAGCTCTTTTGACTGATTTAGATCACTAACCAACCTTCCATTCTGAACATTTAGATTCACTGCTCTGTTCTGAATGTGCCAAAGAAAGAACTCTACTGATGCATTTGGTATTGTAATGAGTTGTTAATTCTCTGTATCTGGCTTATTCTTAGTTTATGGACTTCTTATTCCTCCAGTATTTATTACATTTCTTTCCTGCTGCCTGGATTTTTGTAGCGCCTGTGCCCAAATCGGTGCCAAATAACTCAAGTTAATTTGTTCAGTGTATGTATAATTACAAGGAAATAACAGTTATTGCATGTCTACCCATGAATAAGCTGATTACTTATCCACATGCAAACATACACTAATAAGAGAAATTATTACTATCTTAGAAATCATAAAACTAAACCTTTAAGAAAATATAAAGAAGTTATAAAAATCACCCGTGTTTATACATCCATCACAGACTAAAAAGCATGTGCCAGTTGAAGAGGTTCAACAAATATTTCTTAAATAAGTGAATGTTATTCAATGCAATTAATGTCTGGCTTCAAAATAGCAGATAATATCACCACATAAAGGAGATAAGCAGGGATGGTGACTTTAGTTGAAAACAGATTTGGAATTATTCTTTGTTGTTGTTTAGTCACTAAGTTTTGTCCCACTCTTTGTGACCCCATCGACTGTAGCCCACCACACTCCTCTGTCCAGGGGATTTCCCAGGCAAGCATATTGGAGTAGGTTGCCATTTCCCTCTCCAGGGGATCTTCCTGACCCAGGGATCAAACCAGTGCCTCCTGCATTGACAGGTGGATTCTTTACCACTGAGAAACCAGGGAAGCCTTGGGATTATTCTTGGTTTTCACTTAATTATGATAAACTTTCTATGGCAGAGACAGTATCAAAAATAAATGTACTAAATAACAAAAATTTAAAAAGATTCAAAATAGGTCTCAGAATTATAACCCACAACATTCCACCATCATAAGAAAGTAAGATGATCCAGAATGTGTGCCTATAATTCTGGTTAATATTTACAAATAAACAATCTGTGATAGGAAGTTATTATAACCGCAGAAACTGTTAAATTCAGAAATGTCAGCTTTCTGTGCTAAAGACTATTGAATAAGATTGAATCATTCCTATTCGAATCAACTGATACTCAGAAGGCTTTATTTGTATAGAATTGTTTCAAAAGAAAGGAATCCCAGCTTCTTTCCTTATTTATTGATGGTGGCTTTTCTGCCATCTAATTTTATTGAGATATAATTGACATATAGCACTGACGAAGTGTAGGCTTCCCAGGAGGCACAGTTGTAAAGAATCCGTCCACCAGTGCAGGAGGTTCAAGAGATGGCTTTGATACCTGGGTCAGGAAGGTCCCCTGGGGTAGGAAACGGCAATCCACTCCAGTATTCTTGCCTGGAAAATTCCATGGACATAGGAGCCTAGCAGGCTACAGACCATGAAGTTGCAAAGAGTCAGACATGACTGAATGACTGAGCATACACACACTGATTAAGTTTAAGTCTACAGCATAATGATTTGACATGCTGCTGCTGCTGCTAAGTCGCTTCTGTCATGTCCGACTCTGTGCGACCCGATAGATGGCAGCCCATCAGGCTCCGCTGTCCCTGGAATTCTCCAGGCAAAAACACTGGAGTGGGTTGCCATTTCCTTCTCCAATGCATGAAAGTGAAAGGTCAAAGTGAAGTCACTCAGTCGTGTCTGACTCTTAGCGACTCCATGGACTGCAGCCTTCCAGGCTCCTCCTTCCATGGGATTTTCCAGGCAAGAGTACTGGAGTGGGGTGCCATTGCCTTCTCCAGTGATTTGACATATATATCATCAAATGATTGCCACAAGTTTAGTGAACACCTGTCGTCTTGTATAGATATAAAATTAAAGAAATATAAATTGTTTTTTCTCTCTGATGAGGACTCAGGATTTATTCTCTTAACAGCTGTCATTTACAATATTCTGCTGTCTCAATTATATTAATCATGTTAATCATCAATCATCTCTTATAACTGGAAGTTTGTATCTTTTGACTACCTTCATCCAATTTCCCCTGCCCTACATACCCTGCCTCTGGTAACCACAGATCTGATCTTTTTTCCCTATGAGTTTGTTTTTGTTTGTTTGTTTGAATGTTTTTGAAGTATAACTGACCTAAAATACTGTTATTTCTTGGTATATAATATTATATGATATTCCTATACATTTTAAAATGATCACCAGGATAAATCTAAGTTACCATCTGTCACCATACAAATATGTAATTATTGACTATATTCTTCACACTGTACATTTCATAACCATGACTCATTTATTTTGCAGCTGGAAGTTTGCACCTCATATTCTCCATGACCTGTTCCTCAGTCTCCAAATCCTCCTTCCCTCTGGCAAGCACATGATTCTTCTCTGTATCTATGACTCGTTTCTGTTTTATTCCACTTCTTCATTTGTTTTGTTGTTTTAGATTCCAAACATGAATGAAATAATACAAATGTTGTATTTCTCCATATGACTCATTTCTGGAATAATATGCTCTGGATCATTCCATATCATCACAAATGGCAAGATTTATTTTTATGAATTAGTAATATTCTGTTGTCTATTTTAATATGTACCCTATCTTCTTTCTCTGTTTATCTATCAGGTTGCTTTCATATGTCGACTATTGTAAATAATGCTTCAGTGAACATAAGGGGTGCATACATCTTTTTAATTAGTGTTCTTGTTTTCTTCAGATAAATACTCAGGAGTGGAATTATTGGATCATACAGTAATTCTACTGTTCATTTTTTTGAGGAATCTCCATACTGTTTCCCATGGAGGATGTACCAAATTACTTTCTCACAAACAGTGCATGAGGGTTCCCTTTTCACCACATCCTCACCAGCCTTCATTATTTGTTGCCTTTTTGATGATAGCCATTCTGACAAGTAATATCTCATTATGGTTTTGATTTACATTTCTCAGATAATTAGTGATGTTGGACATTTTTCAGCCCACAAATCACTCTAGATCTCCACTGCATATTCCCTATGTGTGAAACATTTGTGCAAAGGGTTACCCATCCAGGATCCATTGGTTGGCGGTGTAGTGGGGTAGGAGACTGAGCTTGCAGGGAGAGGGGTGCTAGACTCTTGACATGCTAGATCGTGGTTCCTCTCAATACAGACGCTCTACCCCCTTCTCTGTATTCAACTATTTTGTTGTACTTCCAGGTTCTCTGTTGCGTCTGGACTGAGAAATCAGAATTCTCAGGAATTGTTGGAAATTTCCCCAATCAACAGTTAATTTGTACTTTTCATCATGCTTCATCTGAGTGCTTTTGAATGATAATGAGTAATCATAATAATAAGTAGTAAATAATTTTTCTCTGATAGAATCAAACTAAATTTGCAGAAGTTTGGGGTAAAAAATAGTAATTAATATGCAGTTTATTCATTACTATGAACTAATATTATTTTGACAAGACTATGTATTTTAATAACATGGTAAAATGACCATTGATATAGATACTTGACAATAAAAAAATTCAAAGAAGAAAACACAAAACTAAGTGCTAAATAAATATCATTAAAGTATTGAAAGAAAATACCAGAGATACATAAAATGTTTTAGTTATTTTTCTTAAAATTAGATTTTAAAACACACAAAGCATTTATAGCTCCATCAAACAATCTTGATCTTTATTTTGTTACAAATATTATATTTCATAGAAAAAGTCTTTCCATTTTATGACAGTGTTGGTAGAGTTGTCCAAAAAAGCTTCAAGTTGAATGTTTAGGGTACATGTTACTTCATAAAAGTTCATTTCCTTTTTTAATGATGAAAATATTTCACTCACTTGCCTGAAATTGCTTTTGCCATTGAAATCTACTTTGCTTTTCCTGGTTCAGTTTTTAGGTCAGATGCTAATTCTAAGTCTGAATATTCTATAACAACATTCTTATTTTCTTTCCTTGCCTTGCTTCTGTTAGAGTATAAGTTGAACATCAAAGAATTGATGCTTTTGAACTGTGGTGTTGGAGAAGATTTGAGAGTTCCCTGGACTGCGAGATCTAACCAGTCAATCCTAAAGGAAATCAGTCCTGAATATTCATTGGAAGGACTGATGCTGAAGCTGAAACTCCAATATTTTGGCCACCTGATGTGAAGAACTGACTCATTTGAAAAGACCCTGATGCTGGGAAAGGTTGAGGGTGGGAGGAGAAGGGGACGACAGAGGATGAGATGGTTGGATGGCATCACTGATTCAATGGACATGAGTTTGAGTAAACTCTGGGAGTTGGTGATGGACAGGGAGGCCTGGTGTGCTGCAGTCCATGGGGTCACAAAGAGTTGGACACAACTGAGCAACTGAACTGAACTGAACTGTAGCCTATGGAATATTTTCTAATATTAGAAAAAGGAATCCAATATTAATGAGTAGTATTACAATAACACAACAGTTAACAGTACTACATAGAATCATGTGTGGAAACTGCCAACTACGCATTGGTATATTTAAAATGGATAACCAACAAGGACTTACTGTATAGCACATGGAACTCTGCTCAATGTTAAGTGGCAGCCTGGATGGGAGGGGAGTTTGGGGGGAATGGATACATGTGTATGTATGGCTGAGTCCCTTTGCTATTCTCCTGAAATTATCACAACTTTGTTAATCAGCTATATCCCAATAAAAAAATAAAAAGTTTAAAAAAAATAACTTATTTTACTTCTGGAACTTATTATTTCTTGGAACAGAGTCTAAGGATTTATATAAAGCATGCTACACATGTTAATATATTGATATTTATTTCATTGGCAAGAAAGCTACCGTATGACGTAGCAATCCCACTACTGGGCATAAACCCTGAGAAAACCATAATTCAAAAAGTCATATATATCCCCATGTTCACTGGAGCGCTATTTACAATAGCTAGGACATGGAAGTAATCTAAATGTCCATTGACAGATGAATGGATAAAGATGTGATATCAGTTCAGTTCAGTCACTCAGTCATGTCCGACTCTTTGCGACCCCATGAATTGCAGCACGCCAGGCCTCTCTGTCCATCACCAATTCCCAGAGTTCACTCAGACTCATGTCTATCAAGTCAGTGATGCCATCTAGCCATCTCATCTTCTGTCATTCCCTTCTCCTCCTGCCCTCAATCCCTCCCAGCATCAGAGTCTTTTCCAATGAGTCAACTCTTCGCATGAGGTGGCCAAAGTACTGGAGTTTCAGCTTTAGCATCATTCCTTCCAAAAAAATCCCAGGGCTGATCTCCTTCAGAATGGAACGGTTGGATCTCCTTGCAGTCCAAGAGACTCTCAAGAGTCTTCTGTAACACCACAGTTCAAAAGCATCAATTCTTCAGTGTTCAGCTTTCTTCACAGTCCAACTCTCACATCCATATGTGACTACTGGAAAAACCATAGCCTTGACTAGATGGACCTTTGTTGGCAAAGTAATGTCTCTGCTTTTCAATACGCTATCTAGGTTGGTCATAGCTTTCCTTCCAAGGAGTTAGCGTCTTTTCATTTCATGGCTGCAGTCACCATCTGCAGTGATTTTGAAGCCCCCCAAAATAAAGTCTGACACTGTTTCCACTGTTTCCCCATCTATTTCTCATGAAGTGATGGGACCAGATGCCATGATCTTAGTTATCTGAATGCTGAGCTTTCAGCCAACTTCTTCACTCTCCTCTTTCACTTTCATCAAGAGGCTTTTTAGTCCCTCTTCACTTTGTGCCATAAGGGTGGTGTCATCTGCATATCTGAGGTTATTGATATTTCTCCCGGCAATCTTGATTCCAGCTTGTGCTTCTTCCAGCCCAGCGTTTCTCATGATGTACTCTATACAGAAGTTAAATAAGCAGGGTGACAATATACAGCCTTGATGTACTCCTTTTCCTATTTGGAACCAGTCTGTTGTTCCATGCCTAGTTCTAACTGTTGCTTCCTGACCTGCATACAGGTTTCTCAAGAGGCAGGTCAGGTGGTCTGGTATTCCCATCTCTTTCAGAATTTTCCACAGTTTGTTGTGATCCACACAGTCAAAGGCTTTGGCATATGTATACAATTGAATATTACTCAGCCATTACAAGGAAAGAAATTGGGTCATTTGTAGTGATGTGGTTGGACACAGAGTCTGTCATAGAAAGTGAAGCATGTCAGAAAGAGAAAATCAGAAACCATATATTAAAGCATATGTATGGAATCTAGAAAAAACTGGCACAGATGAACTTACTTTCAGGGCAGGAAGAGATGCACATAGAGAACTGATGTGTGGACACGGGGAGGGCGTGGATTGAATCTGGAAAGCAGCATTGATTCATATACACTACCATATAAAGAACAGTAGGAAGCTGCTCTATAGCGCAGGGAGCTCAGCTCAGCACTCTGTGATGACCTAGAGGGATGGGATGAGAGTGGGAAAGGAGAGAAGCTCGAGAGAGAGGGCATATATGTCCACATATAGCTGATTCACTTTGTTGTACAGAAGGATGTAACACAATTATATTCCAATTATAAGAAGAGCAATTATACCCCAATTATAAAAAAAGAATGATATACCCTTAGAAGTAGATGGGGTCACAAACACACATGGCAACAGACCCTGATTAGATCTTAACTGCTTCTCTCCACCCTGCTCATGCCTGAGTTCTGGAAATGTCAATCATATCCTTCAACTCGGCACCTCAGTAATTACTGCACTTGCTCCCAACTTAACATCAGTCTATTTATTCAAATTAGTAAACATAGCCATGGTGATTATTAAGCTTTAATTCTAGTAGGGGAATTGAAATTCTTTTTCTTATTTTCCCAACTGATTTTTTTCTTTGGACTCAGAAAAACATAAAATTTCCCCCAAATTCTGGAAAAGAATCCCTTTGCAGAAACTCTGCACCACCCTTCATTCTCTCTATCTGAGGTCCCTTTAATCATCAGGGCTCTCACAATTCCATGGAGTAAATCATCTCATTCCTTACCCCTCTGCAAATATTAGGTTAAATTTTCTCTATTTTCCTAAATTGATTATTTTCCTTTTGTTTCTCATCTCTCCACAATTCGTTGAATGTCTCACCTACTATTTTCTTTTTTCTAATTACTTTTGTTCTTATGGATTAATATCTTTATACAGATATTGGTGATATTTGGGGGGGAGTTGAAAAGAGACAAAAGTGAAATATGATTCTATCATTTTTACTCATGCTGTTTCTTATCTGTTTTGTGGTTAACTTACCTACCCACAGCTGATAAAGAGAAAACCTTATGTATCACATAACTCTACCCTATCCCCTACACATCACAGATTAGAGAAAAAATAGTGAACTCTAGCCCCAAGCTGTATCTGTCAGATTCTCTCATTCAGATCTTTTAAATTGTATTAGTAAAAAATACACAGCAAGAACAATCTCTAACATGGAAAGAACTGGCCCTTCATTTTTAGGTATCCTCACTTTTTTCATTAATTTATGTGTGCTCAGTCACGTCCAACTCTTTGTGACCCCATGGACTGTAGCCCTCCAGGCTTCTCTGTCCAAGGAATTTTACAGGTGAAAATACTGGAGTAGGTTTCCATTCCCTTCTCCAGGGGATCTTCCTGACCCAGGGATTGAACTCACAGCTCTTGTGTCTTCTGCATCTGCGGACAGATTCTTTAACACTAGCACCACCTGGGAAGCCCATTCATTTATTAGCAGCTAATTAATTGAACATCTATTATGCACCTAGTTACAGAAAGTCTGGCAGGCTACAGACCATAGTGTGGCAAAGAGTCAGACACAACTGAACATCTAACACTTTCACTTTTTCACTTCGCTTTGTGTAAGTACTATGATTACAAAATGAATGATTCATACTCTGCCATCCAGTCTCATCTAAGGCATAAACAAGTCAACAGATAATTATCCCATTATGCTTAACACGGATATATTTACCAAATGTTTATAAAACAGAGAAAGAAGTGCTTATTTTCCAGACTATCAAGAAAGGCTTCACAGGGGACCAGAACATTGAGCTGTGACATTGAGCAGATAAGATGGAGGTGGACAATAAAGGGACCAAAAAAATCTAGATGGAGCAAAGTGTATATGCAACATGCTAGAGGTAAGAGAGAAAAGGATGTGTTCAGGATGAGCACAAAATACCACAGGATGGAGAATAATGTGCTTGGGTGGAAGGTACCATATTTGGAGGCTACAGGTGCAGACTGGAAAGGATAATGAAGGAAAAGTTTGGCATTTCTTCTGAAAACAGGAACTTTTAGACATGAGAGTGATATGATTTTATTTGCATTTTTATAAGATGATAGTGATATTGTGGGGGTTTTCTGAGTAGCTGAGAGAGGTGCCAGGTTGAAGTTTCTAAGGAAGTTCTCACATTAAGTCAGGAGAGAGGACAATGGTTGAAAAGCTATGGGATTTTTTTTTAAGTGGGGATATCAGAAAAGTAAGTGTATTTTTTACATTCTTCAAGAAGACTTTCCTGTCCACTCTACAATTCTGAGTAATATCTCACTCTCTAGTTTTATAGCATCCTTACAATTATCACACTATCAGAATTCCATATTTAGTTTTTGGCACATTGAAAGCAATGGTGATCTAGTCTTATTCATATCCATATATTTAAGACCTAGTGAGACTTATGGAGACTACATGGGTACCCAAAAAGTATTTATTGAGTAAATTAATAAATGCAAGATAACTTTCTGAGACACCTCAAGCAGTCATTACACTCTCTCAACTGCTAGGAAATAGGAAACGATGTATTGATGTCTATAATGTAAACACAAGAGCATCTCAAGAATGGTAGCCAGACCGCCAGGAGCTATATCTTCTGGGAATTGGTTGGAAATGCAAATTCATGAAACCCATCCTAGTCCTATTGAATCAAAAACTCCGGAGTCAGGGGACCAACAGTTTGTGTTAGCAAGCTCTCCAGGTCATTCTGATGCAAGCTAAAGCTTGAAGATCACTGATATAGCCCATTCCAAAAGTAACCTAGGCTCTTGCAAAGAGATATGTGGTATTTTACTGCACTTAAAATCCTGTTCTGTAGCCACAAGTCTGTAAACAAGGTTCCACAGGACTAGAAGGGTATGAAATGAAGACTTTTATTGTCACTATCCTGAGTAGAAAACTCAATAATCAATACCCATCTAGGTATAAAAGATCTACATGCTAATTTAGTTCATGAACAAGAACTCGTTGCATGGGACCACCTCAATGACTCTCCTGGGAAGTACAATTGAACCGCTTCCGTCCTTAAGCAGACAGTTCTGACTTACATTGAATAGATGTGTCAAATCATACCACATTGCCACATTGACATTCTATGGACTTCTTTGGCTCAATTCTCTAATAAATGGAAATGTGGCAATTGCTGTGTTGGAATCAGTAATATCTCATCAAAATGTGTACTTGATTGATTTTATTTTCATTTCTTTTGGTAACTGCCAGAATTCTAGCTGTCTCTGTCAGTCAGGACAGTGGGATGTCCTAATCTCAATCTGAGTGAAAGTCTTTAATGAAAACAATGCTAAGATGGCCATAATTTTTTGGTTAAGCCCAATGAAAGTGATAGTGCTAATAAAGACATGCTATTCTTATTCAAGCAAAGAGTGACAGTAACAGTCAGCCTAGCAGGGCTCATTTAAGAACAATTTCTTTTGCTCACTTTTTCATATCCTTAGTATTTTAATCATTTCTTGTTCTGCTATATTCCACCTTCAAAGTGAATATACATTACATAGCTCAAGCATACTGATTTTCACTTCATGAATCTGTAAACCCTATAATTCTTACCCCAAACCTGGCAGTTTAACCTGTCTTTGGAGGAATGATTTAATAACAGAGACATGTAATGAGAGCTCTTATCGCTAAAATGTCACTGTATTTACAAAATATACTACAGGGCACTTACTAATATACTACAAAGTGCTGTCATAAATCATTTAGCCTAGGCTACACTTTAGAAAATACATTAATAAAGTAGAAATGGTTCAGTATCCTTGGCTTTACAACATCCATTTTTTTCTAATCTGAAATGTTTCAAGTGCTCTCAATTACCACTTTATGTCTTTTCTTTATTTAATACTCTCTTGTTGATAGTTTTTATCAAGCGCTAACTTGAAGATAGCCTACTGTACACTTTTACTATATTTATAGATAATACTAGATGTATCAGGAGTTAAGCAGAAAAAGAAAGGTAGAAAACAACTATTGAATAAAGGCTAATTATAACATTTCCATTGATCTTTATCTACTATGTGACAAGAATAACATATAACCTCACATGCCCAGTATGGATAGGGTGCTGAGTAGATACTTAATACTCACAAGAAACCTGTAAAGTAGGTATTAGGGGTTTCATTTTGTAGGACAGGAAACTAAGGCACAGATAAGGTAAGCACCCTTGCCCAGGACTAAGGGCTGGTGGTGGTGGTTTACTTGCTAAGTTATGCCCAACTCTTGCGACCCCATGGACTGTAACCCACCCTCTGTCCATGGGATTTCCCAGGCAGAAATACTGATGTGGATAGCCATTTCCTTCTCCAGGGGATCTTCCAAACCCAGGGATAGAACCCACATCTCTCGCATCTTCTGCCTTGGTGGGTGGATTCTTTACCACTGGGCCACGTGGGAAATCCCCTAAGGGCTATCAGGGAAGTCTGAGATCTATAACCTCAGAAGAATCAGAAAGAATGTTATGAAAAGAAATTAGAATTTTGACTAAGAAAGAGAAAGTATTTGCTTTTCTATGACATCTTTGAAAATACTGAGAGAGACCTAAATGGTAAGGAAATACAAAAAACAGAGGAAATATGTAAACATATAGCTGATTCACTTTGCCATACAGCAGAAACTAATATAACAGTGTAAAGCAATTATACTCCAATTAAAAAAGAAAGGAAGAAAGAGAATACTGAGAGAAACAATCACAAGCACAGGCACCATGAGCCTGTGTCCCTTTACCAAACACTCTCTGTCAGTATCCACACTTTTGGTCCTCAGTGAGGAAAACCTAATATTCCAGGGTTGTGGGTACACAATATACAAATCAGAGAGTGTGATGAGAGCAGTTTCTTTTCTACCTCCATTATTATCCTGATTTTTCTTAACAATTATAGGAACTTAGATCACCTTAGGCCTTTGAGTTTCAAAATTACTGCAATCAAGCCCTAGCAAAATTTTCATTAAAATTTCTTTCCTCAAAAAATAAAGATAACCGGACATTAGCTGCTTCCCCATCAAAGGAAAAAAACTTCTGAAGCACTCTTGATGGAAATGAAATCAAGATTCTTATCAAATCTCTAGATTTACCTACCAATACTAAGATGTGTAAGAGATACAGATACATATTAAGCAGTATATAGGATACAATCAGCAAAATGCAGAATGTGAGATATTTTGCAAAACAAAAGACCTAATTTCTTCAACAAATAAATTACAAGGAAAAAAGAAAAGAGATGATGGAGAAACTTTAATATTAAAAAGATAAATCAAAGAAAAACACCAATACAGTATACTAACACATATATATGGAATTTAGAAAGATGGCAATGACGACCCTGTATGCAAGACAGCAAAAAAGACACAGATGTGTATAACGGACTTTTGGACTCTGAGGGAGAGGAAGAGGGTGGGATGATTTGGGAGAATGGCATTGTAACATGTATACTATCATGTAAGAATCGAATCGCCAGTCTATGTCCGACGCAGGATACAGCATACTTGGGGCTGGTGCACGGTGATGACCCAGAGAGATGTTATGGGGAGCGAGGTGGGAGGGGGGTTCATGTTTGGGAACGCATGTACACCCGTGGTGGATTCATGTCAATGTATGGCAAAACCAATACAGTATTGTAAAGTAAAATAAAGTAAAAAAAAATAAATAAAAAATAAAAATAAAAAGATAAATCAACTGGTTTCAATGTGTGGACCTTGTTTATATACTGATGGAAACTTTAAAAGAAATTATTAAAATATCAAAGTAATGTTTGATGATATTATGGGATTGTTAATTCTTTAATATATGATCACAAAGTATTAAAAGTTATTTTTGAAGAGTTTTTAGATTTTAGACATTTACTGAGATATTTATAGGTGAAGGTAATGTGACTTTCTGATATTTCTTACAAAAAACTCAAGTGATTTTATGAAAAAGTGGAAAATGTGGAAGTATAGGTAAAGTATTACAGGTCATCTGAAGATGTTTGCTGCAGCTAAGCATGGGTAGTGTATGAAGTATTCATTACTATTCATTATTCTCTACTTTTGTGCATACTTGAAATTCTCCAAAACGAAGTTTATAAACATTGATTTATCTACTATGAAATCAACTTACTATGTGTTTCCCTTGAAATAAACAGTGATCTGAAAGGGAAAAGATGTTACAATCTCACCAGAGGTAAGTTATACAAGTACATGCCATAATTTACAACTTAGTTTCCTGAGTGAAATCTATTATACTATTTTTAATATTTCAAGAAAACTAAGGAAATCACTACTCCAAAGTTATGCAGGCCTTCCACCATACAAAGTTACTTATGTTTTGACTGAAGTAATATCAACTCAGTCTTACTCATCTGGTTATCTTACTTTTTTAAATATATAAGTTAAAATTTGATAGAAAAAATCTTTCACAATAGTGGTATTCCATGTGAGGCTGAGTGATTTAATGACTGGTTTCTTTAACTGATTATTATAAAATCTTGGTGCTGTGGACAGAATTGTGGCACCTTGATCTTAGACTTTTCAGCCTCTAGAATATCAGAAAATTCATTTTTGTTGTCTAAACCATCCAGTTGATATTACTTGTAATAGCAGCCTGAGCTGACTGAGACACGTAGTGTATGTAATCATCACTTCTAGAGATTGTTTAAAAGAAACAAAGACAAAATTAAAAATAACATATGGCCAAACCAATACAACATTGTAAAGTAATTAGCCTCCACTTAAAATAAATAAAGTTATATTTTTAAAAAAAATATATATATATATAATTGTACTTTGAGACATCTAGACTCTGCCCAAGTTCCACCCAAGCATCTGGAGTTGTAAGTAGCTCACAGATGACACTGGTGGCTTCCCTGGTGGCTCAGAGGTTAAAGTGTCTGCCTGCAATGTGGGAGACCTGGGTTCAGTCCCTGGGTCGGGCAGATCCCCTGGAGAAGGAAATGGCAACCCACTCCAGTACTTTTGCCTGGAGAATCCCATGGGCAGAGGAGCCTGGTGGGCTACAGTCCATGGGGTCGCAAAGAGTGGGACATGACTGAGCGATTTCACTTTCTTTCACTTTCACAGGTGACACCAGTGCCCACTGGAAATCATGTTCACGTCCATACTGTGTATGTGTGGGAAGCCTCCACAATCAAGGATGAAACTCTGGCACATGTGCCATGTCCCTCACTTGGTTTATACTGCATTTCCAGAAAAGCAGCCGCAGTTGCACTCATTCTCTTTGCAAATCAGAGGATCAATTTAATAATGTTTAAAGAACCTCCCTAATCAAAGCAGTTGGAAAACCTAAAATGTTCTCTCCAGATGGAAATGTCAGCAAAGATTCAGTTAGCACTTTATATACACTCTTTTCTAGCTGCTATCCCTTCAGTGGAGAAGAACTACATTCTTAGTTCATGTACAATTAATTGATAAATTAATGTCCAGGAACTTAGAATTCCAGAATCTGAACAGAATAATTAAGGTTTTCAGACACTATAGGAAGGATAGGTCTTCTTTTCATTTTAGTAATTTTCACTAATAATTTTCACTACAGATTAGTTTCCCCACTGACTCAATAGTTCATGAAAGAAACCAGATTTACATAGTTAGAATCAAAATAACACTTTTTCCCCATATTTTAAAATTAAAATATAATTCAAACATACAAAAAATACAAAAGCCAATATTGCACTAATGTGTCTACTGATTTAAATAAAACAATAATGCTAAAATTGACCACTTTTAATCAAAGCTTTTACCTAGTGATCTTATCAAAGTATAATATGCATATAATTGAATCAACCAGCATTAAGTATAAATTTAGATGTTTCAACAAATATTCATATACTTCCATGTAATCACCATCACAATCATGATATGAAATATTTCCAACAATCTCAGGAATATTCTATCATTCCTCTTTGCAACCAATGCTCTCCCACCCTCCTAGATCCTAGCAACCATTCATATGCTTTAAATGAAAAAGCAAGTCATGGAAAAGCAAACATTTGTAAGATATATATCTGATAAAGCATTAGTATAAAGAACTCTCACAACTCAATAAAACAACCCATGGTGGGAGGTGAGGGAGAATGAGCAAAAGATTTTAATAAAAACACTTTCCCAAAGAATACAAATAGAAAATGAAAGGGTACTCAACATCACTATTATTAGACAAATGCCTATTAAAACCACCAGATACCACTACATATATTCTACTGGTAATAGATTTGCCAGAATCATGCTGATAACAAAACTAGATGAAGACATCACACACAAAACAGAAAATTCCAGGCCAATGTCCCTGAAAGACATAGATGCAGAAATGCTCAACAAAATGTTAGCAAGTCAAATTTTTACAATGTATTGAAAGAATCATACATTATGGTCAAGTGAGATTTATGGCAGAGATGGAGGGATGGTCGACTACCTGCAAATCAATCGATATGACACGCACATTAACAAGTTGAAGAATAAAAATCTCAGTAGGTACGGAAAAAGCTCTTGACAAAATTCAATGTCTATTTATGATAAAACCTCTCAACGAAATGGGTATAAAAGGGACAAACCTCAACATATGAAAGGCCTTATAATGACAAACCCACAGCCAACATCATACTCAATGGTGAAAAGCTAAAAGCACTTCTAAAATCAAGAACAAAGCGTGTATGCCCACTCTCACTACTTTTATTCATCGTAGTATGAAACGTTCTAACCAGAGGAAACAGACCAGAAAAAGAGATAAAAGGAATACAAATTGGAAAGGAAGACATAAAACTCTCTCTTTTTGCAGTTGCCAAGATTCTATATATAGAAAATTCTAAGCATGCCACCAAAAATTATTACAACTAGTAAATGAATTTCAGTAAAATTGCAAAATAAAAAATCAATATTCACAATTCTGATGAGTTTCTACACTAACAGTGAACTTTCAGAAAAATAAATGAGGAAAAAAAAATCCCATTTACAATTGCATCAAAAAGAATAAGATACCTAGGAATAAATCTAACTAAGAAGGTAAAAGATATGTCAGGAAATTATGACACGTTGATACAATAAGTAGAAGACAGTAAACACAAATAAAAAATATACCATGCTTAGGGACTGAAACAATTTATATTATTAAAATGACCATACTACCCAGGGCAATATACAGTTCCAGTGCAATCCCTATCAAAATAACAATGGCATTTCTGACAGAACTAGGACAAATCATTCTAAAATTTGTATGCTAATTCAAAGACCCCAGAGAGCCAAAACAATCTTAAAAGGAAAACAAAGCTGGAGGTATCACAGTCCCTCATTCAAACTGTACTACAAAGTAACTGTAATGAAAACATTTTGTTATTGGCATAAAAATAAATTCATAAATCAATGCAGCAGGAAAAAAAAACATAGAAATAGACTCATAATTACATGGGCAATCAATCTACAACAACAGGGATAAGACAATATAATGGAGAAAAGATAGCCTGTTCAGTTAACACTGTTGGGGAAACTGGACAGTTACATGCAAAAGAATAAAATGGGACTACTTTCTCACACCATATAGAAAAATAAACTACAAATGGAGTAAAGGGTTAAATGTAAGACTAAAACTATAAAACTCCTAGAAGAAAACTAGCTAGTAAGCTATTTGACATCAGTTTTAGCAATATTTTGGGGGGTCTGTCTCTTCAGGGAAGGGAAACAAAAGCAAGACTAGACCATGAGACTATATCAGACTAAAAAGCTTTTGCATAGTGATGGAGCTATCAATAAGTCAAAAAGCACACCTACTGAATGGGAAATGATACTTGCAAAAGATGTGTCCAACAGGGGGTTAATATATAAAATATTATGAAGAAGGCATACAAGTCAACATAAAAAAAAAAAAAGAACCTGATTAAAAAATGGGCAGAGGACCTGAATAGACATTTTTTTAAAGAAGACATACAGATGACTAACAGACACATGGAAAGATTCTCAACATCACTAAACATCAGTTCAGTTCACTCGCTCAGTCGTGTCTGACTCTTTGCGACCCCATGAATCGCAGCATGCCAGGCCTCCCTGTCTATCACAAATTCCCGGAGTTCACTCAGACTCACGTCCATCGAGTCAGTGATGCCATCCAGCCATCTCATCCTCAGTCGTCCCCTTCTCCTCCTGCCCCCAATCCCTCCCAGTGTCAGAGTCTTTTCAAATGAGTCAACTCTTCACATGGGGTGGCCAAAGTACTGGAGTTTCAGCTTCAGCATCATTCCTTCCAAAGAAATCCCAGGGCTGATCTCTTTCAGAATGGACTGGTTGGATCTCCTTGCAGTCCAAGGGACTCTCAAGAGTCTTCTCCAACACCACAGTTCAAAAGCATCAATTCTTCAGCACTCAGCCTTCTTCACAGTCCAACTCTCACATCCATACATGACTACTGGAAAAACCATAGCCTTGACTAGATGGACCTTAGTCAGCAAAGTAATGTCTCTGCTTTTGAATATACTATCTAGGTTGCTCATAACTTCAGGAAAATGCAAATCAAACCAGTGAGGTATCATCTTACACCTGTCACAACGGTTCTTATCAAAAAGACAACAAATAACGTATTTGCAAAGGATGTGAAGGAAAGGGAGTCCTCATGCACTGTTGATGGGAATGTAAATTGGTGCATGTTCATGCTCAGTCCCTTCAGTTCAGTAGCTCAGAGGTGTCTGACTCTTTGCGACCCCATGAACTGCAGCATGCCAGGCCTCCTTGTCCATCACCAACTCCTGGAGTTCACCCAAACTCGTGTCCATTGAGTCGGTGATGCCATCCAGCCATCTCATCCTCTGTCATCCCCTTCTCCTCCTGCCTTCAATCTTTCCCAGCATCAAGGGTCTTTTCAAATGAGTCAGCTCTTCATATCAGGTGGCCAAAGCACTGGAGTCTCAGCTTCAACATCAGTCCTTCCAATGAACACCCAGGACTGATTCCTGATGGACTGGTTGGATCTCCTTGCAGTCCAAGGGACTTTCAAGAGTCTTCTCCAACATCACATTTCAAAAGCATAAATTCTTTGGCACTCAGCTTTCTTTATAGTCCAACTCTCACATTCATACATGACTACTAGAAAAACCATAGCCTTGACTAGATGGACCTTTGTTGACAAATTAATGTCTCTGCCTTTTAATATGCTGTCTAGGTTGGTCACAGCTTTCCTTCCAAGGAGTAAGCATCTTTTAATTTCATCTGCAGTCACAATCGGCAGTGATTTTGGAGCCTCCAAAAATAAAGTCTGACACTGTTTCCCCATCTATTTCCCATGAAGTAATGGGACCAGATGCCATGATCTTAGTGTTCTGAATGTTGAGCTTTAAGTCAACTTTTTCACTCTCCACTTTCACTTTCTTCAAGAGGCTCTTTAGTTCATTTTCTGCCATAAGGGTGGTATCATCTGCATATCTGAGGTTATTGATATTTCTCCCAGCAATCTTGATTCCAGCTTGTGCTTCTTCCAGCCCAGCATTTCTCATGATGTACTCTGCATAGAAGTTAAATAAGCAGGGTGACAATATACAGCCTTGAAGTACTCCTTTTCCTATTTGGAACCAGTCTGTTGTTCCATGTCCAGTTCTAACTGTTGCTTCCTAACCTGCATATAGGTTTCTCAAGAGGCAGGTCAGGTGGTCTGGTAGTCCCATTTCTTTCAGAATTTTCCACAGTTTATTATGATCCACAGAGTCAAAGGCTCAGTCTCTTAGTTGTTTCCATTTCTTTGTGACCACATGAACTGTATGCAGCCCATCAGGCTCCTCTGCCCATGGAATTTTCCAAGCAAGAATACTGGAGTGAGTTGCCAGTTCCTTCTTCAGAGAAATTGGCGCAGCTACTATGAAAAACAGTATGACATGCCTTCCATCACCACCCCAATGCAAATTAAACTAGAACTATCGTACAATCCAGAAGTTTCACTTCTGGGTATTTTTCTTTATAGAACAAAAACACAAATTTAAAAAGATATATATACCACTATATTCATTGCTTGGTGGCTCAGACAGTAAAGAATCTTCCTGCAATCCAGGAGACACACGTTTGATCCCTGGGTCAGGAAGATCCCCTGGAGATTGCAATGACTACCCAACACAGCATTCTTGGCTGGAGAATTTCATGGACAGAGGTGCTTGGCAGGCTACAGTCCATGGGATCGCAAAGAGTCAAACACAACTGAGTGACTAACACTTTCACTTCATATTCATTGGATCATTATTTACAATAGCCAAGATGTGAAAGCAACCTAAGTGTCCATCAATAAATGATTGGATCAACATATCACACACACACACATACACACACACACACAATGCAATATTACTAAGCCATAAAAAAAAGAGAAATCTTAGCATTTGTAACAGTATGGATGGATATTATGCTTAGTAACAGCCTCCTATTGCTACTAACCCTAATAGTACTTCACCATTCTTTGTCAGTTTCTCTTTTATTATGTGATTTTGTGTGTGTGTGTTTCAGTGTCAGTTTCTCTTAATCCTTATTTTCAGCTCTGCAAACAGTCCCTTCATTAGGAAACTCTTTTCAGTTACTTCTTTTAAGTGTGTCATCTATTTCCTGCTGGGACCCTGACCAATAAAATGGTTTTTCAACTTATATACCCGCACTTGAGAATTCCTGTTTCATCCTTGCCAATATTTGATATTAACAGTTCTTCATTTGTGCCAATTGGATGAGTGTGAAATGAAGACTCATGATTATCTTAATTTGAATTCCCAGATTAGAAGTAGAGCATCTTTTCATATTTATTTTTGTTATTTAGATTTCTTCTTTAGGGAATTATCTTTTCATCTTTACTGTCCATATCTTATTGAATTATCTCTTTCTAACTGATTTGTAGAAATAATATACATATATATATATCCTAAAATCTAACACTGTGTCAATTACGGGCATTGAAAATACCTTTTAGTATTTATAAACAATTTGTGGCTTAAAATAAAATTTTATTATGCTATCTTTTATAGTGCAGAATTTGTTTGAATGGTATCTAATTTATCAATATTTATGTTTTCATGATTTTGGCTTGCTTAGGAAGTTTTCCATGCTTTCATATCATTAAATCATCCTATTCTTTTTCTAAATTAAAAAAATGCAATCTTATATGTTTTGTTCTATGCATCTGGAGTTTATTTTTGTTTACAGTGTGTTGATATAGTGTTATTTTCTTCCATATGGATAGTCGATTGTCCCAACATCTTTCAATGAATAGGCTAGTCATTTCTCATTGAATTGTAATGATACTTTGTCATTCAATAAGATTCTTACATGCATTAGTCTGTTTCTATGCTCCATATTTTGTCCTACTTTTATATTTGTCTGACTATACAATATCAATGCGTATAAATCATTCTAGCTGTATAGAGGCTTCATAATAGGAGCTCTTCCATTTCATTTCTCCTTAAATTGCATTTTTAAAATTATTTTGGCCAATTGCTTTCCTATGTAAATATTACAATAAGCTGGAAAAATTCTCCAAAAATAAAAAATTTACTAGAACTTTTACTGGTAGTGAATGAAGTTTATAGATTAAAACCAGTGGATCTGACTTTTTTATATTGATTCTTATCTATCTGAGATTACTGTATCTCTATGTACATGTGTGTGCTCACCTGTGTGTGTCTATATATATATACACATATATGTGCATGTCCTTCATTTAGTTCTCAATTTTGAGAATACTTTCTGTAAAATTTTGCTTTTTTTTTTTTTGATTTATTCCTGAGAATCTTATATATTTTTGTTACTATTGAGGATGGGATCATTATATTATCTAATAGTACCTAGGAAAGCTGTGCACTGAAATTTCTATTTTGAGACTTAATTTAGAAAATTTTCTGAACACTTTTATTAGTACTGAGTCAAATACTTTCTTAGGTTAATTTTGCTTATGCATAATTTTATCATTTGAAACAACTATGATCTTGTTTCATCCTTTTCAGTTCTTATACTTCCACTTTTTTCTTTATTGCCTTATTTTCTTGTTTCACTGCACTTTATTTTCTTGTCTCATTGCACTTTTGCATTCTCTAATACAATATTTAATGGTAGAAGTAAAAACAAGTGTCCTCATTCTAGCTCCAACTTTAAAGAAAGTGTTTCCTACCGCTCAATATTAAGTATGTTGTTTCTTTAATGTATTGGAAGATATATTTTATAAGATTAAGGAAAATAGGTTTTTTTCAGATAGCTAAGATTTTGTATCATGAGCTGGAATTTAACTCTTCATGTATTTTTTTCTACGTTTTTTTAACTTAGCATTCTACTTCTTTTTTTACTCAATGTTATCTCTCCAATGATTTATATTAATAGAGATTAAACTATTCTTTAATTCATTGTGTAAAGGTTTCAGTGGTTCCATTTGATTGCTTATATATATATTTTTTAATCTGTGATAATAAATGACATTTGTCCACAATTTTCCTTCCTTATATTTCCCTACTCATGTTTTGTAATGTATACTTTTAGATGAGGAGTAAGGAGTGTAAGAGTTGCTTATAAGATTATTTTTGTTTGTTGGAGTTTTTATTAATATGAATCTACATATACAGTTGTTTTATCAATCATATAAATGAAAAAAGCTTCATCAACATTATTATTTATGTTTTTCATTAATTTTGTAAAATTACTTGCCATAGTTTAGAATACTCTTTACATTTTCTCTTTGCTCTCCTTTTGGAACTCCAGTTTTGGTTATTTAAATTCTAGCTCCCAAGTCATTTGACATCTCATATGTACCATTTCTTTATCTGCATATTGAAGTCTAGTTTTTGAGATCCATTTTCCAAATCACTAATTTTTCCACTCAGCTATGTAAAATACACTAATCAATACATTCCTTGATGTCATTTCAATGGCCTTTTTTCACTTCTTGAAGTTATTTTTTAACATTTTGTCTCTCCATTTTTCATAATAATGTGTTCATTGTTTGTGATACCCTATATTCTCCTCCTTATGTTTTCTGAGTCTTCCAAATAGTTAACAAGGTCAATTCTTATTACACACAGTTGTGTTTTCCAAGGAAGGCCCATAGGATAATCCATATCCATAGCATTCCTAAAGAGTTGTTTTGTTTTGTACTATGTTAAGGGTATTATTCATCATGATCTGATGTCTGTTAATTTCATAAATCTGGGTCTTACACCAAATGCCTTATGAGTAATGTAAAATTGACCCTTGATATTTGTGTTGAGCAGCTTTATTGTTTCAACACCTCATACACCCCAGGTGCCTTTCTTGGTCCAGCAGGGATGATCTTTTTTATCCCCCTTCATGGAAAAGGCATATATTCCAAAGTCCTGACCTTATGAAAAGGCATTATTTCCATTCTTTTCCCTTGCACATGCCCATTGCCATCCCTTTGACCCTTCATGGCAGATAAAATTTCATTCCCTGGCATTTGGTTCTTTAACTGAGCTTGATAGCCCCAAAACTGCCCCAGTGTAGGTTAGTTTCTTCTTTGCTTTTGGCATCTGAAGATTTCCACTGTTCCTTTAAAGATTAGACCAGTAGATAGATAAATGATAAATACCACATTTTGCAGCATATCTATGCAGTAGAGGTATAAGCAGTCTACTTTATCCCGTCTTACCAGAGTGCTGGAACCAGATGTATGGAGTGCTTCTGTCTTCAACTGTCTCCCTTAGCTCTCTCCACTTCTAACCTCTGTTAGGTAAACTTGGGCATTTTGATCCTTGTACACTATGTAGGCAATACTGTAACAGCCCTGGCTAATGGTAAGGGTTAGAAAGACATGCTTCCATCCTTTTTCCAACAAGTTTAGAAGAGACAGACTCACAACAGAGTTCAACACAAAGTTGCTGCTCTTATTGAACCCTTTGGCACATCCTCATCTTCTCTTCTAAATTGATTAGAATCTGGTTATAGGAAGGACTATAGGATGGCATCACCAATTCAATGAGGACAAACTTGGGCAAACTCTGGGAGATGGTGAGGGATTGGGAGGCCTGGTGTGCTGCAGTCCATGGGGTTGCAAAAGAGTGATACGACTGAGCATCTGAACAACAACATAGGAAGGAAGAGCCTCCCACTCTCCCAGTGGTAGAGAATCTGCCTGCCAATGCAAGAGATACAGAAGATATTGGTTGGATCCCTGGGATGGAAAGAGCCCCTGGAGTAAGAAAAGGCAACCCACTCCAGTATTCTTGCCTGGAGAATTCCATGGACAGAGGAGCCTGGCATGGGGTTGCAAAGAGTCTGACATGACTGTGGAAACTAGGCACACACCCACCCTCATCCTCCATACTATAGTTAGCAACACACCAACATTTTGCAGTGTCACGTAGCTTTCTTTGGCTCTGTCCTAAGCAACCCAAAGCAGGAAGTCCTAGAGTGCTCCTAAAATGATCTGTATACTGCCAGCTATGCTCTGAATACCCATAGGACAAATGTTGTTTGGCTGAATTTCAAAATGTATTTTGGCTTTTAAAATACATTTCATAAGAAAATAAACACAGTTCAATAATATTTTAAATCTTGATTTATTTTTATTAAGTACACACCATTCCTCCTAACCTTGTTCTGTTTTCACTGATTTGTATTAGAAACCCAACACAGCATAAACTGGCTTTGCTTCAGATGTCTTTGTGTGTCAGTGGGAAAACCAGTCATCAGGATATTCAAAGGGCATCACGATTTTCAGAATCACTAAAAGGGACCTTTGTGGTGATTTTGTATTTTCCAAAGATTTTCCCTCAGTGGTTGTAAACATCCTTGAAAAGCCATGTGAGTGGTATCACAGTTTATTCAGGAGAAATGTTTGCTTAATTTGTCAGCTGAGATATTTCCATAAACAATAGGCCCCATGAAAAAGCCAGATTCCCAATGTGGTTGACTAACAGTTGCTGTATTGGACAAACTGGAGAATTTGGCAATATTATATTCCTCTCTGTGGCAGGATGGGCTTCCCTGGTGGCCCAAAAGGTAAAGAATCTGTCTACAATGCAGGAGACCCAGGTTCAATCCCTGGTTGGGGAAGATCCCCTGGAGAAGGAAATGGCAACCCAATATAGTATTCTTGCCTGGGAGATCTCATGGACGGGAAGCCTGGTGGGCTACAATCCATTAATTGCAAAGAGTTGGACACAACTGAGCAACTAACATGCTCTGGCAGGAATTATTTATTCTTTCTAACAAAATGAAATTATTTCAGAGTTATATGTAAAGACAACAGCAAGCTTCTCACATTGGGTCTCTCAGTTTTACAGATCTCTGAGTCTGGTGTCTTTATGATGTCTCTTGGTCCTGTATTTAATACCTGCTGGGTTAAAGATCTGTGGCTAAACTTCGTCTGACATAACAGAATCAGATGAAAACAGGAGAAGGAGAAGGTTGTACTTTGAACGTTTTTGCCTGTGCATGACACTGTTGATTTTCTTATTTTCATTAAACAGTGCTAGTTGTATGTGAAAGTAAAAGTGTTAAATGCTCAATCGTGTCCAACTCTCTGCAATGCCAAGGACTGTACCCCACCAGAGTCCTCTGTCCATGGGATTCCCCAGGTAAGAATATTGGAGTAGGCAACCATTCCCTTCTCCAGGGGATCTTCCCAACTCAGGCATCAAACCCAGGTCTCCTGCATTGTAGGTGGATTCTTATACCATCTGAGCCACTTGTATATTTCCTCGCAAAGGATGTTTAAGCATGTTCATTTTGAAAGCATATACGATGGTATTTACTATGCAGTGTTTTTAAGAGTAAGCCACTAGTTTAGGCACTTCCACAAGCAATATGTTATTTAATCTGAACATACACCTTTTGCATGAAGGAGACATCAATCCTGGCTGTTATTTTTTATGGCCAATTCGATTATCTCCTCTCCTATAATTTGTCTGCATTTCTTCTTTGCCTCCCTTCCCTTAATGCTAAAGTCCTCATTCTTACCTTGGTTGGAACACACACATCAAGTGGCTTTGACACTCAGGTGCAATTACCAATGATGCATTTGCCTCGATGCAAATGTCAGAATGTAGCAGCAGAAAGGTTACCTCCCGCACTGCAGGAATAATCACCCTGCAAAGTGCCAGAGCTCTATTCATTCCATGTCTCTTTCGGTTCCAGTTTCAGAGAGGCGTCTCTCATCAGTCACCCAAACTGACCCCTAAATCTACGTCTCCCAGGACAGTCGCACTAATTGGCAATCCCAGGTTTTGTTTTCTCTGAATGCTCAGGAAAGGAAGTTCCTCTGTGGAAATATCAGGTGGGTTTGACTTCGGGGGACCCATTCTTGAAGGGTTTTTACCTCCCATCTGATAAAGAGCTTCGGTGTTTAGAGCCCGTGGGTCATCCCCTGTTGATGTCTTCGGGCTGAAAGTCAGGGGGAAGTGTCATCGGGCTTCATTATGAATGCCTGGCATCCCTGTCTCCTTCAGTCTCTGAAGATCTCATCTCTCTTTTTTCCCTGTCTTTAATGATCCCATTAAGGAGAAGAACAGGTGAGGCCAGAGGCACTTCCGGGGGCTCGGGGAGAGAGTGGGAGACAGGCAAACAGGGAACTGGCGTGGGGTAGATGGAGAAGTTCGTTTCAGCTCTGGTTGCGGCTGCTATTTTGCTCCTCTCTCTCTAGTTTGGAGAGGAGGTAGGGACACTCCTGCTGGCTTTCTCTCCAACGCAGCTGAGACCTTTATGAAATCACTGCAGAGGCAGGGGCGGCAGGGACTATTTTTATCTCCAAATTGATTCAGCTGCAGTGGCTGCTGTGCCTCAGACTTCATTGCTGCCCGGCCCTCCCCCTCGCAACCCTCCCTCCCTGCTTCCGCCTGATTTGGAGACTTCTCTCCGCTCAGCCCCGCGGCCTGGCGGGCGGGGCGCCGGCCGGGCTCTGCCAGTTGCTGATAGCGGCGGGAGCCGACCCTCTGCAGGCTCTGACAGCCCTCGGAGGCGCGCAGCAGACAGCCGCTAGGGCCATGCCAGCCTCTAACTGTTCTCCCTCCAATTTCCCCTGCCCTTGGGAACCGGGTTCCACAAAGAAATTTCATCAATTGAAATGCTGAGCGCCTGAACATTTGCCCAATGCTCGCCATCCGAGGAAGGTCCGGGGCTTGCAGACGCCGTTGCTGGGAGGAAAGGACATTTACAAGCAAGCCTTTTCATCTCCTCTTCCTTCCCTGGTTGATGGGCTTCAAACTGAAGCTTTTGGAGAAGGCGGCTTGCCTGAGGGACTAGGGGAGATTTCCTTGTTCGAGGACCAAAGGCACATGGCTGCCTGTGCCACCTCCGTTTTGCATGGGATGCTTGAGACTCTCTCCCTCTCTCTGAAATGCTGGGAGCTTTGCCAGCACCAAGTAGTTCTATTCACATCTCCCTCCCCTGTGCCTAGTGAGCTGGTCCTCAGAAACAGGTGTTACAGTGGGACCTGTGAGGGCAGGGAGGGGTGCTTATTTAAAGGATCACAGCTTCATGCGCTGTGATGACTTAGATGGATGGGATGAGGATGGGGACTGGAACGGAGACCCAAGAGGGAGGGGATATATCTATACATCTAGCTGATTTTCTTCATTATATACCAGAAACTAACATGACATTGCAAAGCAACTATACTCCCAATAAGTTTAAAAAAAAAAAAGAAAGACAAAGTGTTCATTGGTTGTGGATCAGGCTGTCACCAGGACTCCTTGGTCAAGTATTGAAACTCTCAGACTTGACATGGATCCTGCACTGAGCCTGGTGAAGAATCAGTGAAGGCGAGTGGGCAGGCTGGTGGATTAAGTGAGTGACTGAGTGACCCTCATTCAGGGCAAGTTGTGATAGTCTCAGCAAATGTTGGATATGGCAGTCAATGTTCTGGGGGGCAACACTGTTGATCTCACTAGAAGGAGCCTATCACCTAGTAGGGGATACGGAATATGAGCAAATCCAAAATGAAGCCTCGATGGAATTAGATACAAGGTGAAAAGGAAGGTGACCAGTAAGGGTGTAAATGCAGGCCTTAGTATACTGATTCCCTGATGGCTCAGATAGTAAAGAATCTGCCTGCAATGGGGGAGACCTAGATTCGATTCCTGAATTGGGAAGATCCCCTAGAGAAGGGAATGGCTACACAGAATGGTATTCTTGCCTGGAAAATTTCACGGACAAAGGAGCCTGGCAGGCTACAGTCCATTAGGTGGCAAAGAGTCGGACAAGACTGAGCGACTCTCACTTTCTTTGACTTTCAACCTATGTTCTCAATACAATTCAGTCACCTAACATGTCCAACTCTTTGCAACCCCGTGAACTGCAGCACGCCAGGATTCCCTGTCCATCACCAACTCCCAGATCTTGCTCATACTCATGTCCTTTGAGTTGGTGATGCCATTCAACCATCTCATCCTCTGTTGTCCCCTTCTCCTCCTGCCTCCAGTCTTTCCCAGCATCAGGGTCTTTTCCAATGAGCCAGTTCTTCACATCAGGTGGCCAAAGTATTGGAGTTTCACCTTCAGCATCAGCCCTTCCAATGAATATTCGGGACTGATTTCCTTTAGGATGTACTGGTTTGGTCTCCATGCAGTCCAAGGGACTCTCAAGAGTCTTCTCCAACACCACAGTTCAAAAGCATCAATTCTTTAGTGCCCAGCTTTCTTTATGGTCCAACTCTCATATCCATACATGAATACTGGAAAGATCACAGCTTTGACTCTATGGAGATTTGTCGGCAAAGTAATGTCTCTGCTTTTTAATATGCTGTCTAGTTTGATTATAGCTTTTCTTCCAGAGAGCAAGTGTCTTTTAATTTCATGGCTTCAGTCAAACAATCTTCAGTGATTTTGGAGCCCAAGAAAATAAAGTCTGTCAATGTTTCCATTGTTTCCCCATCTATTTGCCATGAAGTGATGAGACTGCATGCCATAATCTTAGTTTTTTGAATGTTGAGCTTTAAGACAACTTTTTCACTCTCCTCTTTCACTTTCATCAAGAGGCTCTTTAGTTTTTCTTTGCTTTCTGCCATAAGTTTGGTGTCATCTGCATATCTGAGGTTATTGATATTTCTCCTGGCAATCTTGATTCCAGTGTGTGCTTCATCCAGCCTGGCATTTCATGTGATATACTCTGTGTATAAGTTAAATAAGCAGGGTGAAAATATGCAGCCTTGATGTACTCCTTTCCCAGTTTGGAACCAGTCTGTTGTTCAATGTCCATTTCTAACTGTTCCTTCTTGACCTGCATACAGATTTCTCAGGAGGCAGGTAAGGTAGTCTGATATTCCCATCTCCTGAAAAATTTTCCACAGTTTGTTGTGATCCATGTAGTCAAATGCTTTGGCATAGTCAAAGTGGTAGATATTCTCTAGTGGTAGATTTTTTCTGGAACTCTCTTGCTTTTTCAATGATCCAATGAATGTTGGCAATTTAATCTCTGGTTCCTCTGCCCTTTCTATATCCAGCTTGAACATCTGGAAGTTCTCAGTTCACATACTGTTGAGGTCTCGCTTGGAGAATTTTGAGCATTACTTTGCTGACATGTAAGATTAGTACAATGTATGGTAGTTTGAGCATCATTTGGCATTGCCTTTCTTTGGGATTGGAATGAAAACTGACCTTTTCCAGTCCTGTGGCCACTGCTGAGTTTTCCAAATTGGCTGACATATTGAGTTCAGCACTTTCACAGCATCATCTTTTAGGATTTGAAATCGCACAGGTGGAATTCCATCACGTCCACTAACTTTGTTTATAGTGATGCTTCCTAAGGCCCACTTGACCTCGCACTCCAGGATATCTGGCTTTAGGTGAGTGATCACATCATCATGGATATCTGGGTCATGAAGATCTTTTTTGTATAGTTCTTCTGTGTATTCTTGCCACCTCTTCTTAATATCTTCAGCTTCTGTTAGGTCCATATGGTTTCTGTCTTTTATTGTGCCCATCTTTGCATGAAGTATTTCCTTGGTATCTCTAATTTTCTTGAAGAGATCTCTAGTGTTTCCCCTTCTATTGTTTTCCTCTATTTCTTTGCATTGACAACTGAAGAAAACTTTTTTCCCTCTCCTTTCTATTCTTTGGAACTCTGCATTCAGATGGGTATATCTTTCCTTTTCTCCTTTGCCTTTCATGTCTCTTCTTTTCTCAGCTATTTGTAAGGACTCCTCAGACAACCATTCATTTGCCTTTATGCATTTCTTTTTCTTGGGGATGGTTTTGATCAGTCTCGTGTACAATGTTACGAACCTCCCTCCATAGTTCTTCAGGCACTCTTTCTATCCTATCTAATCCCTTAAATCTATTTGTCACTTCCACTGTATAATCGTAAGGGATTTGATTTAGGTTATACTTGAATAGTCTAGTGGTTTCCCCCACTTTCTTCAATTTAAGTCTGAATTTTTAGATAAGGAGTTTATGGTCTGAGCCACAGTCAGCTCCCAGTCTTGCTTTTGCTGACTTTGTAAAGCTTCTCCATCTTTTTTTTTTTTGCTGACTATATAGAGCTTCTCCAACTTTTGCTGCAAAGAATATCATCAGTCTGATTTTGGCATTGACCATCTGGTGATGTTCATGTGTAGAGTCATCTCTTGTGTTGTTGGGAAAGGGTGTCTGCTATGACCAGTGTGTTCTCTTGGCAAAACTCTATTATTCTTTGCTTTTCATCATTTTGTACTTCAAGGCCAAACTTGCCTGTCACTCCAGGTATCTCTTGACTGCCCACTTTTACGTTCCAGCCACCTATGATGAAAAGGACATCTTTTTTGGGTGTTAGTTCTGTAAGGTCTTGTAGGTCTTCATAGAACCATTCACATTCAGCTTATTCAGTATTACTGGTTGGGGCATAGATTTGTATTACTGTGATATTGACTGGTTTGCCTTGGAAACGAACAGAGATCATTTTGCCGTTTTTGAGATTGTACCCAAACACTGCATTTTGGACTCTTTTGTTGACGATGAGGGCTACTCCATTTCTTCTAAGGGATTCTTGCCACAATAGTAGACGTAATGGTCATCTGAATTAAATTCACACATTCCAGTCCATTTTAGTTCACTGATTGCTAAAATGTTCACGTTCACTCTTGCCATCTTCTATTTGACCACTTCCAATTTGCACTGATTCATGTACCTATCATTCCAGGTTCCGATGCAATATTGTTCTTTACTTCCAGCATCAGACTTTACCATCATCTTTTAGTGTCATGTCTTTTTGCCCATGTACTAGGCAATGATAAATGGGTATTATTTGGACATGAAATGAAACAGAAGAACAATATTTAGGTCTGTTGCTGTCCAACAAGATAGCTACTCAGTAGCTTGGAGTGATTGGAGTGGTGGATACATAAAAGGAAGCAAACAGAAATCTAGAGACCAAAGGATACTTCTATGCTCAGTCGCTCAGTCATGTCTGACTCTTTCTGGCCCCGTGGACTGTAGTCTGCCAGGTTCCTCTGTGCGTGGAATTTTCAAAGCAAGAATTTAGAGTGGGTGTCATTTCCTACTCCAGGGGACCAAAGGGTACAGGCTGCTAAATATGAGGCTTAGACATTTAACATATTTTGCTGGTAATAGATCATCCTTGAAGGTCCACAAGCAGGGAGGTGACTTGATCAGAACTATGTTTCTTAAAGATACATATACTGGCTGTGTCTAAGGTAGTTTTGAGTATTATGTTTTCTGATTTATCTGTTTATGCATCTATTATAGTATTTAATTCTTAAAACAAGCCTGTGAGTAAGGTAGAACAAGTGATATAGATAGAAAATTTCCATCATCACCAGAGAGACAGAAGAACCATGAAATGAGCCACAGAGAAGTAAAACAAAACAAACTCATAGCTTTGAAAAGCAGTTTTCTTCCCCTGCCACAGTAGCCCATAGGTGAATTTCTTCTTGTGTCAGGAGCTATTGATATATTATAGTCCCAGGAGCTGAACTACAGTGCTAGACACTGATAACCCTGAAGAGAAGGCAAAAGTCATGTTACAAAGTAGCTTCAAATTTGCCCTAAGAAAGACAACAATCACAACAACAACAACAATTTAGAGCCATTTAAAAGAAAACCATTTGGCTTCCTTTGGTTGCTGTGATGGTAAAGAATCTGCCTGCAATGCAGAAGACCTGGGTTTGATCCCCTAGAGAAGGGAATGGCAACCCAGTCCAGTATTTTGGCCTGGAGAATCCCACGGACAGAGGAGCCTGACGGGCTACAGTCCATGGGGTCACAAAGAGTCAGGCACGACTGCAGAGACTGCGCAGACATGAGCATGGCCTTGGGTAAACTAATTAACTACTCTGACCCTAAACTTTGTCATCTATAAATTTATAAAAAATTATAGCTATTACTATTTTTTAGGACCATTGAGAGGATTCGGTGTGAGCCGTATAAATCATGTAGTGAGTGACCAGTGTACAGTTGAAGCTACCTGAAGATAGGTATATATGTATTAATGTGTACATAAAAGGCAAATAGGCTATTCTGGCTCCAGATCAGGAAACATGAAGAATGTTTATCAGACTGATGTAAAGTCTTCATTCCAAGTTCCTAAAAATTATCACTCCTCTTTTGAAAAAAAATCCACAAGTTTTTCCAGCTCCCTGGTGAGAAACTGTAAATTCACAGACAGAATATTGCCTGTTTCCCTCCCATCAGTCTCGTCATGGATGTGAAACACAAATAGAGCTTGGTCTTCTGAGAGAGAGTTTATATGGCTTTATTCAGGTGCAAATCCCAGTATAAAGGTAAAGTTTGATTTTTGTTACTGATATAAACCAGTTGCTTCAGACCTAAGCTACTGTCCCCTTCCTACCCTTAATCCTGCATTCTTTCCAGACCCTCATAAACAGAGCAAATTTTACTGGCTGCTTCATTCACAATACGGTATTGCCTCTTTTGTTTGTGATATATTCCTGGCTTAAATAAGCTGCAGGTACTTATAAAGCCATTTCCTCTTCTGGTTGCACCAGTGACAGTTGCAACATGAAATAGTCCTATTTTTTTCCTCTTAGCTTCTTCTATTTGCGGAAAAGGTTTTCCTCTAATTTTCATCAAAGCAGCTGCCTTTCCCAATCTCTTAGACAGCAAAGTAAATGGAAAAAGAACCTTCTTAAACAAGCTAAACCAAGAACACTGTTTAAAAGGTCTTTAAGAAATAAAGAGAGCATTTGAGTGAGAGAAACAAATGCCTTGTGAAGCTTAGAAACTAAATCCCCTGAGAGGTAGGGGTAAGCAGATACCTTTTCTTCCCCCGAAGCACCTCCAGTGCCTCTAAGGAGCTCACTAGCCTAGTTTTTTGCTGGCCCACTCCAGCTAAGAAATATGAAAGAGCCCAGTTAAAACTATATTCATCTTCTGGGAAAGGCAACTGAGAGCTTTGAATGCTTTTTTTTTTTTTTCATCATCCTTTTTCTTGCAGCCCCAATTATTCTAGGTTCTTCTGAGTTTCTGGCCGTTTCTATTATTTTTCAATAGAGCTTGGGTGGTCACATGAGCAACCTTCTCACGAAGCCTGGGTTGTTCGTGGATGAGCCAAATGTTTCTTTAGCATAATGTTTTGGAGAGGTAATGGCATTTTTTCAGATCCAAATAACAACTGTTTTTAGCATTAAAGGTGAAAAGAAAGGGAAAGGAGAGAGAGGAAAAGAGAAGTTAGTTTACCTTCCCATACTCTGTTTACAGTGTTTTCCTACCATTTCAGTGCACCTTCCTATGCTCTCAGAGCTGCCCCTCAGTCTGTTAGTTGCCCAGGAAGGGAGGCCACCTTGCCAGGGCAAGAGAATCTGGCTCCAGTGAGATGAATGTTAGGAAAAGGAGGACCATCTCAGCCTAGATCTTTATGCTCACCCAGCAGGGAATGCCAGGGAGGACTGAATTAGACAATCTTTAATGGGGAGGCTCTTGGAGGCCTCCAAATGAGGACAGGTGTCACTGGGAGATGGATTGCTAATTTTTAGCAAGGAGAACTGTTCAGTGAAGCTTCTGTACTATGGGAAGGACCCGAGGGAAAACCAAGAAAAATAAACAAACAACAAAACAAAAAATGTGTTCCTTGCCTGGATATCTTTACCTTGGGAACATCTGAGCCACACTAATGACTTTGTGAAAAAAATGCAGAGGCTCAATTTTAAAACACTTTTGTAATTGATTTTTGATTTGTTAATTTGACCAAATGAATACAGAATAAATTACCAATGTTTCCTCTTATTTCTAAATATATTTTTCCATTGTCTATATGAAAGAAAATTTCAAAACAGCAAAAATTATTGGCAACTTTGCTATTGTCAACTTAAAAAATAGTCACAACCTGAAAATTGAAACTTCTGTTTTATTCATCAGAAATTTTTAGAACTTAAGCCCACGGGGCAGCATGTCAAGTAGCCCTGAGAGAACTTCTCTGAGGAGGAGAGGGGAGAAGCCAGGTTATATAGAAGTTTTGCAACAAAGGGCAGGTAGTCTGAACATCAAAAGAAAACCAGGTGTCCCAAGTTAAGGAATTTAGTGCTTTGCTATATATGGGAAGATACAAGAGACTGAATTCACTGAAATCATTCATTCATATACATCTAAGCTATCTGGGCTTCCCTGGTGGCTCAGACAGTAAAGCGTCTGCTTGCAATGTGGGAGACCCAGGTTTGATCCCTGGGTTGGGAAGATCCCCTGAAGAAGTAAATGGCAACCCACTCCAGTACTCTTGCCTGGAAAGTCCCATGGACAGAGGAGCCAGGTAGGATAGAGTCCATGGGGCTGCAAAGAGTCAGACATGACTGAACGATTTCACTTTCACTTTCAAGCTATCTGGGGCTAGTGTTCTGTGTTTTTCACATCCTGAAATCCCTTGGGGCTCACCATAGGGAGTGGCTGCAGTCTGATGGCTGCTGATTGCAGGTGTTTTTCTCCTTCCTGAGTGCCCCGGAGGGCTGGAAACCCTGTTAACTGTGACATCCTTGTTTATTGATATGGCCGAAAGTATTCCAAGTCTTACTATCTTTCATAAAAAGAGAAGCCACAGTCATCTCTGAGCTGGAGTACTGCAGCCCAAGTTTGGTGGCTCAAATGCTGATAAGAGTAAGCTCTTGGTAGGTAATGCCCATAATTCAAGGCCATTATGAGTTTCAAGACACTCATGTTACACACACATCATGGCCTTAAAGTGTATTCTTTGCACAAGCAGGAATGTTTGTTACTGATATGCAATATTTTTCTGTAAGGGATACAAAATGTGCATGTTATAATTTCATATTTACTTGTGCTTCCCATGATATAGCACATTTTCAAAGTTTTAACCATTAAAGACAATTGTCATTCATAAATTGGTACAGTAGTCATAAAAGAGTTAAAAAGTAGCTGGACTTTCATGTTTCCTTCTGTAATAAGTATTCTCAAAATACCTTTTTTCACCCAATTTTTTACTAGATTAGTTTAAATAATGAGATTAAAAACTATTTTAAATGTATATGAAAATGTATATCAGTGGTAGGGACAATGTAGGTGCTCAATAAATGTTTTTGCTTCCTTCCAAGAAGGTTAGTCTGGCTCAGGTGGTAAAGAATCTGCCTGCAATGCAGGAGACCTGAGTTCAGTCTCTGGATTGGGAAGATCCCCTGGAGAAGAGAATGGCTACCCACTCCAGTATTCATGCCTGGAGAATTCCATGGGCAGAGGAGGCTGGTGGGCTATGGTCCATGGGGTGGCAAAGAGTCAGACATGACTGAGTAACATTTTCAGTTCACACAAGCAGGTTAAAAATATTTCAGTCTCATTAGTGAGATCATTTACTATACAAAACAGATATTTCCAAAGGGAAAGGCTTTGAATAATGGGAAAGGCTCTTCCAGATATCAGCCTTAGAATAGATCCTTACTTGGGAAGAGCATAAGACTCATTCTTTTTCAACAAGGAGAACATCATGTCCATTAGCCTTGGGAAGAATTACATAAAATACTCATGTCTTTGAATGTGTCATGGAGATTAGGGCCAGAAAGAGGAAGAGCTATATAAACGATGAGTTCCATGTAACTGAGGCAGAAACACTGAACTTTGAAACTGGCACTTTGCCCAGTTGTAGACAGAGTTTCGGAGAAGGCAATGACACCCCACTCCAGTACTCTTGCCTGGAAAATCCCATGGACGGAGGAGCCTGGTAGCCTGCAGTCCATGGGGTCAGTAAGAGTCGGACACGACTGAGCGACTTCACTTTCCCTTTTCACTTTCGTGCATTGGAGAAGGAAATGGCAACCCACTCCAGTGTTCTTGCCTGGAGAATCCCAGGGACAGGGGAGCCCAGTGGGCTGCCATCTATGAGGTCACACAGAGTCGGACACAACTGAAGTGACTTAGCAGCAGCAGTAGCAGCAGACAGAGTCTGCCCAATACAAAAGATTCCTGATGTGAGCATATTAGCATTAACACCAGGAACTGGTACTGTCAGTGCGGCAGCCTGCCTAGCAGAGTGAATGATACGGATCATCAACACTGAACAACAGAACAGAAGCATGACCTAGCCATCTCTGCCCACAGATGAGAAAAGATGACAGCTAATGAGAGGGTCAGTCTTGTGAGACAATTTAAATACCTCATTTAATCTCTGTAACTTCAAAAGGTAAATATCATTATTACTATTTCAAAGAAGAAGGAACTGAGGTTGTTTAATTTCCCCTTGGGCCATCTGTTAAGTAGTTGAACAAGAAACAGGACCTGGGCATGTTTAATTTTAAAGCTCAACCTCTTATACCATACCCTTTCCTATTTTATAATTTTATCTAGTTTTTATTTCTAAAACACTTAAAAATAACTGCAAGTGAATTCTGAAGTTTATAATATAAAATATTTTATTTTTTCCCAATGAATCTTTTAATTGCCTCTTGGAAGCCCCAAGTGAAAATATCACTTTCAGTTATTTCTAAAGATCTGGATCAAATTTAAGTGGTTCTAAGTTGATTGTTTTAATCAGTGTTGAAATGATGGGATAAAATGGAACATTTTTCTGTCACCAACTTATACAAGATAATAAAAATAAGTACTAAAAACTTCTTTAAATAAATAATAAAAAATAAAAACTTCTTTAAAGGTGCATGGTGTTTTAAGGCAATGGGTTTTAATTATCATCTTCACCATTATCATTATCATAATTGCAATGGACTGAATCTTTGTGTCCCTCCCAAATTCATAGGTTGAAATCCTAACCTCCAATGTGATGGTATTAGGTGATGGAGGCTTAGGTCATGAGGGTGGAGCCTTCAAGAATGGGATGTGTGTGTGCTAAGTTGCTTCAGTCATGTCCAGCTCTTTGCAACTCTATGGCCTGTAGCCTGCCAGGCTCCTCTGTCCATGGGATTCTCCAGGCAGGAATAATGGAGTGGATTGCCATGCCCTACTCCAGGGGATCTTGCCTCACGAATGGGGTAAGTATCCTTGTAAAAGAGACCCCCAAAAAGGTAGCTCTCTTGCCCCTTCTGCCCTATGAAGAAACAAGGAGTCAACAGTCTGCAACCAAAAGAGAGCTCTCACCATAGCCTGACCACGCTGGCTCCTCATTCTCAGACTCCCAGCCTCCAAAACTGCAAGAAATAAATTTCTCTTTTTTTTTTTTTAAACCACCCTGTCTATGGCATTTGGTTATAGCAGTCCAAACAAAGCAATGATCATTATTTTTAGTCATTTGAGTGTAAACTGATAAAACAGAGAAAAGCAGGGCTTCTGGGATTAAAACCAGGTGCAGGTTAGCGAAGCCTGCAGGACACCTTTCTCTCTCTCTCCTAAACTGCACTGAGGGGACTCTGAAGGATTTCTATTGTGCAGGAAACCCAGCTGGAAAATTCCCAGTTTAGCCACTCATTAGTGTGTGTGTGTGTGTGCTTTATTTGTAAGAATTGCAGTAGCCTTGTATATTCTTTGAATGTAAAGGTAATTTGGATAGGACTCTTGACCCCCCAAAAGTGAACAATCTAGACATGAAGCTTAGTTTTCATGACAAGTAGTGGTCAGTCTCTGTCCATCATCACTCTCCCATGACGGCATCACTAGCTTTTCCTCATATGCACTGCTCCGTTCGGTGCTCACCTACACATCTACCCAGAAGACTCAGTACTGCAGTGCTTTTCGCATGGATCTCCTCTGTTCTCTTATGATTCAAGGAGTTGGTGAGGAGTTGGGGGACCTAGCTCTCTCTTCTCCCTTCTTGTCATTTGTCTTTTGCTAATAAAAGTTTTTAAGTATATTTTCAGTGTTCAGAATATGGATGGAACCAAATTATCAATTCTTTAGAAATGTACTTAATATTTCTGTTTAGAAAACTACAGCCATTTCTTAAGTTCTGAATATATAACATGTGGTAACAAGACAGATCAGCCTTCAGTGTCTGGGCAAAAGACCTATTCCCTAAGGCATCACACTCCCCACTCAGTGTGTGCTGTGAGAGGTTACTGCTTTCGCTCTTTTTTCTTTCCTTGAATCAGATCAACATCTAACATGGCTGTAGCAAGGAACTCGGGTCAGCTATGAGCTGCTATAATTCTGTCTGACTGTGCCACATGGAGTGGAATATTCTGTGGAAACTATTGTATAATACTAGACTGACCTACACTCTTCAACCTAGAACACACACATACAGTGTGTGGAACAAGAAAACAGGAGCTTGTACCTCAAGAAATGGAAGGAGCAAGAAGTAAGGTCTCAGTAAGTAGATTTGTTCTAATTGGCAAGAAACAATTAGTATCAACCATATTACTGATAAAAATAGCATTTATGACCTAACTGTAAAATCTTACCTTTTTTACTGGTATTTCTCTGGAATGTGCATATAGATCTGAATTATTAGAGTATAATTGAGTTAACTTTCAGGTACTCTTCTGCGTAGCTGAAATTTATAGATGATGCCATGATAGGCCCTAATGTGGGCATTTGATGGTTTCCTGTATCATGGAAAGAGTCAGTTTTTCTGCAGCTTTGTCTCAGATTCTCTTTCTCTAGGCTCTAGAGTCAGGCTCCTTAAGCTCTATCCTGCATCCTCTACCGTTCAGCTGTGAGATTTTAAGCAACTTATGATCCTCTGTAAAATGTGGATTGTATCACATATTGTTTGGGCTTCCCTGGCGGCTCAGTGGTAAAGAATCCGCCTGCAGTGCGATCAAACCTGGGTTTGATCCCTGGATTGGGAAAATACCCTGGAAGTCATAGCAATCCACTCCAGTATTCTTGCCTAGAGAAACCCGTGGACAGAGGAGGCTGGCAGGCTACAGTCCATAGGGTTGCACGGAGTTGGATATGATTGAAATGACCAAGCAGCCGCACGTACTGCTTACTTTGTAAGTTGCTGCTGCTGCTGCTAAGTCGCTTCAGTCATGTCTGACTCTGTGCAACCCCATAGATGGCAGCCCACTAGACGCCCCCATCCCTGGGATTCTCCAGGCAAGAACACTGGAGTGGATTGCCATATCCTTCGCCAATGCATGAAAGTGACAAGTGAAGTCGCTCAGTCGTGTCCGACTCTTAGCGACCCCATGGACTGCAGCCTACCAGGCTCCTCCGTCCATGGGATCTTCCAGGCAAGAGTACTGGAGTGGGGTGCCATTGCCTTCTCCTGTAAGTTGCTATGAGGATGAAATGAGTTAATGCAAAGGGCATGCCAGAACAGCCCCTCCCAAACAGTCACTCTTCTACAACCTTCTCCTTCTCCTCTGTCTCCACCTCCTCCTCCTCTGTCATCATCACCATCAATTCTCATCGGCCAACACCTTCCCACCTCCGTGGTACACACCTCATCACTTTCTATCTCCTCTTCTCATTGCATTTAACTGTCAGAGTATCTCACATCAGCAACCTTCACCAAAGAAATTTTGTTTATTTTTTTTTTCCCTTTCTCTACTTTCTTTACAGTCTTTCTTTGGGTAATTCCAATCTTTCCTTAAATAACACATGTATGCAAATAATTTTTCTAATTATATTTCTAAATGTATCTTCCCCCAATATCAAGTCCCACAAATCCAGCTCTACTATTAACTATTTCCTAGATGTAACACCCAGAGAAGGCAATGGCACCCCACTCCAGTACTCTTGCCTGGAGAATCCCATGGACGGAGGAGTCTGGTAGCCTGCAGTCCATGGGGTCACTAAGAGTTGAACACGACTGAGCGACTTCACTTCCAATTTTCACTTTCATGCATTGGAGAAGGTAATGGCAATCCACTCCAGTGTTCTTGCCTGGAGAATCCCAGGGACGGGGGAGCCTGGTGGGCTGCCATCTATGGGGTCGCACAGAGTTGGACATGACTGATGCAACTTAGCAGCAGCAGCAGCAGCAGATGTAACACTACAATCTCAAACCAAATCAGCATCAGTTGAAGTAACACTTGATATTACCGTGTGTCCTATGAGATGCTGAGAAGCAGCTCTTTCTACTCAAACCCTCATAATGACACAAATAATCTCAGTGTTACACTGACTGTGCAATTCTCAAGAAAGCATTTAAGTTTCCCTCTCACCTCAGAGAACTAAGATACTTCAATTCATCCACACTAGAACTATAAATTTTCTCGGGATGATTGATCTCAAATAAGAAGTTTTCAAATTACATAATTAATTGAACTTTTTAGGAGTTTTTCAAAATCAGTTTTCCAGTAGAATTATGGATCTTTTTGCTCGAAGGAATTTGGGCCTCCTGCCATCTCCCATGTATGTGATAAACACAAGTCACTGAGTTCAGTGTTTGGGATATGAAGAAACCCAAAACAGATCTTTCCTTCAACCACATGCTGATTTATTAGGATTGAAGATATGCAAGAGAGTTCAGTAGACTACTCTGTGCCAAGATCTGAAATGGCAAATCCTACAGAAACATTAAAAACAGCAAACAGGGAATGGCGGCCCAACACTTCAATGGTATATAATTATCTCTAATTTGGACAAATTACAAAGATTTGGGCTGATAACTCAGAGGAAGCATAGTTTCCTTATCTCTTCCCTCAGCTTTCAGTGTATCCACCAAGTCATTTGCACACACAGTTACTGAGGTCTCTAGTTCTTACCCCCCTGAAGTTAAAATTTTCTTTCTTGCTTGCTAAATGTGAATAGTTGCATAGTAGTTAATCTCTCCCTCCCAGTTTGAACCTTCTTTGAGTGTGCACAGTTATTCTCTGTTGTTACAGGCTACTCAACCGGGTAGATTTGGGCTCCTTCACTAAAAGCACTAACCACATACTTTGAGAGTGGGTCTGGATGCAAATATAGTTGAAATCACCACATGGTAAAAATAGCTTCTGTATTCTTCAGATCCAAATCACTCATCACATTTGAGCATTTATTTTTTCCATCATCCAGACAGTACATTTTAAATATATTTAATTAACTCCTATGTCCCACAAACCAACTGTACCATATAGAGCCAAAGGTAATTTAGTGTGTGGGTAGTTCTTAATAAGAACCAGGTGCTTGGTTTTCTATGAACGGTACTCTGGCTTTCTTAGTGTTTTCACAAGGTTCTTGCCATTCACAATATATTTCTTTTGCATAATGGAAAGAAAAGAGTTAGACATATCATCATGCCTATTCCTTACATTTTGATCCTTTAGTGTGAAGTTGAAACACGCTATAAATTTCTTTCCTGTAAAGCACAGGGCTGGCTCCAATATGCATGGTGCCACTGTCCCCAGAAGTTTGCCCCCTGATATTTGAAAAATTCCACTTCAAAAGCTCCACTTCACTGAAGTTTGGTGTTAAATGTTACCATTTTATTCCATTGAATGAAGCCTGTGGTCTTCATTCAAAATTCAGAATATCCTTAATATACATATATAGTATCTAGAGAAATAATACTGATGCACCTATTTGCAGGTCAGGAATCGAGACACAGATGTGGAGAATGGACTTGTGGACACGGTGGGGGAGGGGAGGGGAGGAAGAATTGAGAATGGCATTGACATAGATACACCATCTTGTGTAGAATAGATAGTTAGCAGGAAGCTGCTATATAGCACAGAGAGCTCAGCTCAGTGCTCTGTGATGACCTAGAGGAACAGGAATGACAGGGGTGAGGGAGGTTCAAGAGGGAGGGAATATCTGAATACGTATAGTAGATTCACACTGTTGTATACTAGAAACGAGTACAACATTGTAAAGTAATTATCCTCCAATAAAAATAAATTTTAAAAAATTGGAATGTCCAAAATCACACAAAAAAGGGTCCTACTACATCAGAGTACTAAACTAGACAGCATGCATGCTAAGTCACGTCAGTCATGTCTGACTCTGTGCGACCCCATGGATGGCAGCCCACCAGGCTCCTCTGTCCCGTGGGATTCTCCAGGCAAGAATACTGCAGTGGGTTGCCATTTCCTTCTCCAGTATATGCAGGCATGCAAAATTTCTTCAGTCCTGTTAGAGTCTATGAGACCACATGGACAGCAGCCCACCAGGCTCCTCTGTCCAGGAGATTCTCCAGGCAAGAATTCTGGAGTGGGTTGCCATTTCCTTCTCCAAAACTAGATAGTATAATTACAATTTAAAAACCCATTGAGTTCTAAACTTCCATAAAACAATAAGCCTGTTTCACAGTTACTCAAGCATAGTTCTGTGCTCACAGAGAGATTCCTCTACCTTTAGCAAGAAAGGAAAAATGATATTCTCTTCCACTTCATATTCTTGCCTTGAGGACCCCATGAACAGTATGAAAAGGTGAAAAGATATGACACTGAAATATGAACTCCCCAGGTCACTAGGTGCCCAATATGCTGCTGGAGAAGAGTGGAGAAATAACACCAGAAAGAATGAAGAGACAGAGCCAAAGTGAAAACAATGGCCAGTTGTGGATGTGACTGGTGATCGAAATAGGGTCTGATGCTATGAAGTGCAATATTGCATAGGAACCTGGAGTGTTAGGTTCATGAATCAGTGTAAATTGGAAGTGGTCACACAGGAGACGACAAGAGTGAACATCGATATTTTAGCAATCAGTGAACTAAAATGGACTGGAATGGGTGAATTTAAGTCAGATGACCATTACATCTACTCCTGTGGGCAAGAATCCCCTAGAAGAAATTGAGTAGCCATCATCATCAACAAAAGAGTATGAAATGTAGTACTTGGGTGCAGTCTCAAAAATGACAGAATGATCTCTGTTCGTTTCCAAGGCAAACCATTCAATATTACAATAATCCAAGTCTATGCCCCAACCAGTAATGCTGAAGAAGCTGAAGTTGAACAGATCTAGGAAGACCTAAAAGCCCTTCTAAAAATAACACCCAAAAAAGATATCCTTTTCATTATAGGGGACTGAAATGCAAAAAGTAGAAAGTCAAGGGATACCTCGGGTAACAGGCAAATTTGGCCTTGGAGTACAAAATGAAGAAGGGCAAAGGCTAACGGAGTTTTGCCAAGAGAATGCACTGGTCATAGCAAACACCCTCTTCCAACAACACAAGAGAAGACTCTACACATGGACATCACCAGATGGTCAACACCGAAATCAGATTGATTATATTCTTTGCAGCCAAAGATGGAGAAGCTCTATACAGTCAGCAAAAACAAGACCGGGAGCTGACGGTGGCTCAGATCATGAACTTCTCATGGCCAAATTCAGAATTAAATTGAAGAAAGTAGGGGAAACCACTAGACCATTCAGGTATGACCTAAATCAAATCCCAGTGGAAGTGAGAAATAGATTCAAGGGATCAGATCTGATAGACAGAGTGCCTGATGAACTATGGACAGAAGTTCATGACATTTTATAGGAGGCAGGGATCAAGACCATCCCCAAGAGAAAGAAATGCAAAAGGGCAAATGGTTGCCTAAGGAGGCCTTACAAATAGCTAAGAAAAGAAAGGAAGCCAAAGGTAAAGGAGAAAAGGAAAAATATACCCATTTGAATGCAAAGTTCCAAAAAATAGCATGGAGAGAAAAGAAAGTCTTCCTCAGTTGTCAATGTGAATAAATAGAGGAAAACAATAGAATATGAAAGACTAGAGATCTCTTCAAGAAAATTAGTGATACCAAGGGAACATTTCATGCAAAGATGGGCACAATAAAGGACAAAAACAGTATGGACCTAACAGAAGCAGAATATATTAAGAAGAGGTGGCAAGAATACGCAGAAGAAATATACAAAAAAAAATCTTCATGACCCAGATAACCACAAGAGTGTGATCACTCATCTAGAGCCAGACATCCTGGGATGTAAAGTCAAGTGGGCCTTAGGAAGCATCACTATGAACAAAGCTAGTGCAGGTGATGAAATTCCAATAGAGCTATTTCAAATCCTAAGAGATGCTGCTGCCAAAGTGCTGCACTCAATACTACAGCCAATTTGGAGAATTCAGCAGTGGCCACAGGACTGGAAAAGGTCAGTTTTCATTACAATCCCAAAGAAAGGAAAGGCCAAAGAATGCTCAAACTACTGCACAATTGCACTCATCTCACACGCTAGCAAAGTAATGCTCAAAATTCTCCAAACCAGGCTTCAATAGTACATGAACTGTGAACTTCCAGATGTTCAAGCTGGATTTAGAAAAGGCAGAGAAACCAGATACCATCTACTGGAACATCTACTTCTGCTTTATTGACTACACCAAAACATCTGACTGTACATCACAACAAACTGCAGAAAGTTCTGAAAGAGATGGGAATACCAGACCACCTTACCTGCCTCCTGAGAAATCTATATGCAGGTTAAGAAGTAACAGTTAAAACTAGACATGGAAAAACAGACTGATTCCAAACAGAGAAAGGAGTATGTCAAGTTTGTATATTGTCACCCCACGTATTTAACCTATATGTAGAGTACATCATGAGAAATGCTGGGCTGGATGAAGCACAAGCTGGAATCAAGATTGCCGGGAGAACTATCAATCAACTCAGATATGCAGATGATGTCACTCTTATGGCAGAAAGTGAAGAACTAAAGAGCCTCTTGATGAAAGTGAAAGAGGAGAGTGAAAAAGTTGGCTTAAAAAACTCAACATTCAGAAAACGAAGATCATGGCATCCAGCCCCATCACTTCGTGGCAAATAGATGGAGAAACAATGGAAACAGTGGCTGACTTTATTTTCTTGGGCTCCAAACTCACTGCAGTTGGTGAGTGCAGCCATGAAATTAAAAGATGCTTGCTCCTTGGAAGAAAAACTATGACCAATCTAGACAGCATATTGAAAAGCAGAGACGTTACTTTGCCAACAAAGGTCCATCTAGTCAAAGCTATGGTTTTTCCAGTATTCATGTATGGATGAGAATTGGACTATAATGAAAGATGAGCACCTAAGAATTGATGATTTTGAACTGTGGTGTTGAAGACTCTTGAGAGTCCCTTGGACTGCAAGGAGATCCAACCAGTCCATTCTAAAGGAAATCAGTCCTGAATATTCACTGGAAGGACTGATTCTGAAGCCAAAACTCCAATACTTTGGCCACCTGATGTGAAGAATTGACTCATTGGAAAAGACCCTGATGCTGGGAAAGATTGAAGGCGGGAGGAGAAGGGGACGACAGAGGATGTGATGGTTTTACGGCATCACTGACTCTATGGACATGAGTTTGAGCAAGCTCCAGGAATTGGTGTTGGACAGGGAAGCCTGGTGTGCCACAGTTCATGGGGTCACAAAGAGTCAGACACAACTGACTGATTGAACTGACTGAACTGGTTCCTTCCATATTTTAACTTAAAATTCAGAGATTCCACTAATACCTAGCAGATAGAGAAATAGTGTTCACAATTGCCATAAGATCTGAGGTGTACAGCAGCGATGACAACCCCCACCAGCTGCCCCAGAAGAAGCAGTTTAGCTGGAGTGGCAACTCCATGCTAAGAACTATGCAATTAGCACCTCTGTTTTGCATAATGATTGAAGAGTTTGTCTCAAAAAGCATTTATACCATCGACCACCAGAAGAAATCTGTCCATGCCATTTAAGTGTGATACTATTTATAGCTAATTCCAAAGTTCACATTAGAAGTGTTCACCCTCAGATCTCAAGTTTTGTTGCAATATATTGCTACTTATAAATGTTTATAATCATCAGGAGCTGAGTTTCAGTATAATTCCAGACAAGACCTTTTATAATGGAGTGCTAATATTTTTTAAAAGAATAATTCTGGGACATTTCCCATATCAGCATCTGGCTTTTTCATAGCTCTCTACGGAAAGGACTTACAAGGGAAAGCAGTGGAATAATTACATTTATTAACATTTTATTTTATGTGTGAAATTTTTTGCACATCTGTAAGCAGCCCACACGTTCAGGTACCAACTGGTTCTGTTTCCTTTTATTTGTCTCTGAGTACCTGACAGGAATGATAACATCTAGCAATGCATCTCACCAAGTACACACACACACACACACACACACACACACACACACACACACACGTACACTTCAGTGAGTGCTCAATAAGATTCAGTTCCATAATGAATATCTGGAGTTTGTTGGATGGAACACATTATTCCAATACACAAATTTCTCTCTTGTAATCAAATTATTTTCAGGAAATGTCACTAGTCACACTAATTTCAAATTAAGGAACAATTAAATAGACAAAATATGGAGAAGAGTTCAACAGCCCAGACATGTAAATAGAAATAGCAGGAGAGCAGTAGTTCTTCAGCTCCACTGAGGTAGCAAAAGAAAGACAAGTGTAACCATGCAAAGATTTGCAAAACATGGGCTATAATATGCTACTTTTTTAGGAAGAGGATCTATAAAATTCACTGGCTTCTCAGTGAGACCTATTGTCCTACCTTTTATATTATTCTTTACTATAAGTCATTATTGAATTTCAGAAGATATCATGAGAATACAGAAAATATTGGGTTATTTAAATCTAGGTAATAATAAGCTGCCTTATTTGTTTCAAAATAAGATTTATGAAGTCATTGGGTCACCTTAATGTGAATTAAACAAGGTCTCCCCTCAGGCAAAGTATACCCTAATAAAGGAGACGTATGTGTACATAGACAAATATAATAGCAGGCATGATGCCATAAATGACCTAAGTGGAACAGACATAAATTCTCTAGGAATTCTGAGAGGCCTAGAGTGGCATTAGAACAGGGGAAATAATCCATGAAGATGGCATCTATGCAGAATTTTGAGTGGTGCTTGGAATTTCATTTGGTGGAAATGATGAGAAAGGTTCAATATCGTAGAAGTAAAAAGGAAAAACTTAAGTGGGCGTTGTCTCACTGGAATGTATGGTAATCTTGAAACATAACATGGAGAAGATGGTTTGGAATAAACCTTATGTAAAAATAAATGAGGAAACTTGGATATTTGAGCAACTGGTTGCACGAAACATAGATAAGCCGCTGAAGCATGGACGAGAAACAAAAAGGAATATTTAAGCTATAAAATACAGCTTTTAAACTGTGAGGATAATGAGTCTGATTACCAGAAGATACCATTGTTTTCCTACATACGTGGGTAATGCTGCAAATAGAAGTTTCAAGGTGAAAGTTGAGAAAGAATTATTCTGTATGAGGGGACAGATGAAAATATAAAGTTTCCATATTTTTATCTTAAAAAATCTAGGAAAAAGATTCAGAAGAGTCAGATTAGATATTGTTTGGGAAATGGCCAAAGGAGAAAAAAAAACTGTTAAAGAACAAGACATTTTTTTCTCTTTTTATTGATTTATTTTTAGGGAGCCTGGTGGACTGCTATCTCTGGGGTCTCACAGAGTCGGACACGACTGGAGCGACTTAGCAGTAGCAGCAGGAGGATAATTACTTTACAATATTGTGATGGTTTTTTGTCATACCTCAACATGAATTGCCCACAGGTTTTTTTATTTTTAATTGGAGGATAATTGCTTTATAAGGTTGCATTGACTTCTGCTATACAACAATGTGAATCAGCCATAAGTATACATATGTCCTCTCCCTCTTGAACCTCCCTCCCATTCCCCACCCCAGCCTTGGGCTTGTTACAGGGCACTGTGTTGAGTTCCCTGTGTTATATAGCAACTTCCCCCTAGATATCTGTTTTACGTGTTGTAATGTGTATGTTTCAATGCTACTCTCCTAATTCATAACAAGACATTTTTTAAGTTGTTCTCTGAAGTCCTTGGGTATCAGTCCTTTTGTCTGTCTCTCCCATGTATATGGTACATTCTGTAGCAGATACGCTGGCGTGCTGAGTTCTGTACCCATATGGGAGAACTCCTAATAGGATACCTAGAAGCAGAGACCATGAGAACTGATGATATTTGATATATCCATTATCCCAGGGGATAGGCATTGATCTTCAGAGCAAGGAGTCTGGATTTCATCAACCAGGTAATGAGGAGCCATTGAAATTTAGATTCTCTTGCTTTTTTATTTTAATCAAATTTGTGCTTTAGAAATACGCCTTTGACAAAAATGTACAGAAAAGTAGAGGTTGGAAAGGAGAGAAACAGATGAGGAAACTATGAAATAATCTGGTTTAGTAGAACTGTTCAACTGAATTGGGGCCATGGCAGTAGGAAAGGCAATGGAGAGAGAGTTTTTGACAAGTGTTTGCCAATAAAGCCAAAAGAAATTGGCACACCATCAATTACAATTATGTTGAAAAAAGTGATCTCAAAGATCTCCTGGCAAAGAAAATGCAAGCTGCTTTCAGTAATCTGTTAGGAATATTATACTATTTCAAAACTAGCTTACAAATACCCATTTCATTGTTAAACTAAAATTAGTATTTTTAGCATGAGATGATAAATACAAGAATTCAACCAAGAAATTAAGTAAAACCATGTTATTTTATATTTTACTGTAAATATCACTATAACCGCACTATTCTTGACTATTGTTTCTCAGTATCATCTTCAGGTCAATAGGAAACAGAATCCAAATTGAAATGGCTTTCACTGGTCCAAAATGGGACCATTTGGCATTAAGCATCCAAATTCAGAATGTGGAATATTCTGCAAGACAAGTTACACATTTCCTCCAACAAATAATGGCATATGGGAAAAGTTTCAAGATGCCATTGTAACATAAAAGACATTTAAGAAACATAATATTAAATGCAATATATGGTTTTTATGTAGAGCTCATTAGAACAACCCACCTGTTCAAAATTATCTCTGATATCATCACGAAAACATTGGGTGGCATTAAGAATGTGCTCTTCATCACACATGCAAGTGGCAAATAATTATGTAGTACACCTGAAACTAACATAATATTGTATATCAACTATATTTCAACTCAAAAAAAATAAAAAGAGTTGGCATTTTATTCTGTTAGGTGTACTTTTAGTAGGAAGAAGGAGAAAGATGTTCTTATAAATCAAAGATGTAGTCTAAAGCTTGTTTATCGCTGTGAAATTATATGATATTCTATGTTTGCCTAAAAATACAGACGGAAACTATTTGAAACAAAACTTGCAGAGATGGAGTTGTGCGGATTGAAATCAACTTGGCAGAATGCTGAGAACAGTTGAAATAGGTGATACTACTACTATCACTAAGTCGCTTCAGTCGTGTCCGACTCTGTGCGACCCCATAGACAGCAGCCTACCAGGCTCCCCTGTCCCTGGGATTCTCCAGGTAAGAACACTGGAGTGGATTGCCATTTCCTTCTCCAATGCATGAAAGAAAAAAGTGAAAGTGAAGTCGCTCAGTTGTGTCCAACTGTTAGCGACCCCATGGACTGCAGCCTTCCAGGCTCCTCCATCCATGGGATTTTCCAGGCAAGAGTACTGGAGTGGGGTGCCATGTATATACAATTCATTAAACTATTTTCTCTAAATTTTAGTATGGAAATTTCCACAAAATCATGTTTAAAGAAAAGATCACTCCTCGGCTTTACATTACAAAATAGAATACTCCAATAACCTCATAGCTGGTTTCCCCACCTCATATATATCCCTGTTTGATTCAACTCCAAAACTGTCACCATATTCTGTTTTCTTGATCAGGTGTCTTCTGCATGTCTGTAGATTTCAATGGCCCCACATTGCTCACCAAATTAAGCAAAATCTCACATAGGGCCTGCCATTTAAGGTCCCTGACATTTAAGGTACTTTTCAAATTGAGATTCATGTAACATAAAATTAATCATCTTATCATGAACGATTCAGTGACATTTAGTACATTCACAATGTTGTTCAAACAGCATCTCTATCTGGTTCCAAAATACTTTCATCACTCTAAAAGGAAATTCAAACCCATTAGGAAATTACTTTAGATCCTTGTTGTTGATTTTAGTGGCTAAGTTGTATCTAACTCTTTTGTGATAGCTATAGCTCACCAGGCTCCTCTGACTATGGAATTTCCCAGGTAAGAATACTGGAATAGGTTATCATGCCCTCCTACAGGGGATCTTCCTGACCCAAGCGTTGAACCCACGTCTCCTGCATTGGCAGGCAGATTCTTTACCACTGAGCCACCAGGGAAGCCCCCTAGGTCATTTTCTAATCCGGCTTAAACTGGGGAATTAACTGATCATGGCATCCGGTCCCATCACTTCATGGCAAATAGATGGGGAAACAGTGAAAACAGTGGCTGACTTTATTCTGGGGGCTCGAAAATCACTGTAGATGGTGATTGCAGCCATGAAATTAAAAGATGCTTACTCCTTGGAAGGAAAGTAAAAGCAGAGATATTACTTTGTCAATAAAGGTCCATCTAGTCAAGGCTATGGTTTTTCCAGTAGTCATGTATGGATGTGAGAGTTGGACTATAAAGAAAGTTGAGCGCTGAAGACTTCATGCTTTTGAACTGTGGTGTTGGAGAAGACTCTTGAGAGTCCCGTGGACTGCAAGGAGATCCAACCAGTCCATCCTAAAGGAAATCAGTCCTGGGTGTTCATTGGAAGGACTGATGTGGAAGCTGAAAGTCCAATAATTTGGCCACCTGATGTGAAGAGTTGACTCATTTGAAAAGACCCTGATGCTGGGAAAGATTGAAGGTGGGAGAAGGGGACAACAGAGGATGAGATGGCTGGATGGCATCACCAACTCAATCTACATGGGTCTGAGTAAACTCCAGGAGTTGGTGATCGACAGGGAGGCCTGATATGCTGCAGTTCATGGGGTCACAAAGAGTCAGACACTACAGAGCGACTGAACTGAACTGAAACTGGGGAATTAGCTGTGTTTCTGAATATGGTCAATGTCTTTTTCGTTCTCACATTTGCTTACATTTATGCTTCTCCAATAATGCCTTCCCTGATTACTGTCTTTAAATATAAAACTCATTTAAGACCCAGACCATACCCCAACCAGTGATGAAGTCTCAACAATGTGATCAATCAGGGCAGTTTTCCACCTGCTCTGAATTCCAGCTTTGACACATCTTATAATAACAAAAGATTTTGCTCTTCAATATATAGAATTAAACATAGAGTTTATGTTTCACAGTTTATTATTTCAATGATAACAGATGAAAAATAACCCTTAGAAGAAATTAAAATTTTTCCCCAACCAGCTTTTTTGCCCTGTTATATGTAAGGGCAAGAAAAACAGAAAAAAACAGAGCCCACAGCTCTGCAATAGTTAGATGTTCTGAATAAGACTGACTCCACATTAAGTCACAGTGTGGGGAAGAAAGGTACTATGATTGCCAATACCGTCAATGTGTCTAGTAAGAGCAAGGCTTCCAAAATATTTCTCAGAAACAAAATGAAACAAAATGTGCGGTAAGGCTGAAAATAATAATGAGGAAAATCTCTGGGTATAAATGTTCAGCCTTTGAAAATTCTCCACAAGGTCATTGCTGGCAAACACATTGTGGTTGGTTTGGTCTGGCACTCCAACTGTGCAGGAAAAACGGAGCCTTCCAGATCCACCTGGTTCTGCTCCATGGCACCCTCTGAGCCTGGCACAGGTGAGGATGGATCACAGAATCACAGAAATATTGGAATTAGAAAAGCCTGTATGCTTTAGAGAGAACCAAGTCCAATCTCCTCATCCTGAAGATGAGGAAATGGGGCACTGAGGAGGGGATATCAATTTTTCTAAACTTACTTAATTAGTATCTGTTAAACCCATCTTTAGACTTAGATATTCCTGTCCTGATTCCAAATCTCTTTCTGTGTTAAGACCTAAGCCATTTATTTACATATTCATTTATTTTATTAGATTTTAATGATCTTGCTTATTTCATTTTTTTAGACACTTTTTTAAAAGTCTAGTTGGTGGTTATCTCTCTTTTCTTGGAAGAAAAGAGACTCATAAGCATCAAATTAACTTATTTGCTTTACTCGAAAGTAAAAGACACTTCAGAGCAATTTGCTATAATTTGCTAACTACTGTTAGGTCTCTAGACCACATTGCTAACAGTAAAGAAAGGGAAAAAATGAACAATAAGTTCAACAGAAATATATCTCTTCTTGGGAAATAAGTCTAACTCTCACTCCGTTTCTGGCTTTCCTGTGATGTACACCCGAATAGAGGCCCAGCTCAGCCAAACTGTGGGCCACAGAGAGTGTCTAAGTTTGCATCCACTGAAATGATCTTTCAGTCCTGTGTCTTTTGAATTTGCTAGGGCTGTAACAAAGCACCACAAAGTAGGTGGCTTAAATAACAAAAAATTATTGTCTCCCAGCTCCAGAGACTGGAACTCTGAGTCAAAGTGCTAACAGGGTTAATACCTTCTGGGGGCTGTTCCCTCTGTACCAGGCCTCTGTCTCAGCTTCTGGTGGTTTTCTGACAATTTTAGGCATTCTTGGCTTTTAGACACATCACCCCTGTATTAGTATTTATTTCCCACAGTTCTGGAGGCTAGGAAGTCCAAGATCAAGGTGCTGGGTGATTTCGGGTCTTGTAAAAACTCTCTTCCTTTCTTATAGAAAGGAATAAGATCACTGTGTCCTTACATTGTGGAGAAGGGTTTTGGAGAGAGACAGAGACAGGAGCACTCTGGTACCTCTTCTTATAAGGGCACTAATTCAATCAGATTAGAGGCCCACCCTGATGACCTTATTTGACTTTCATTATCTGCTTATGGACCTTATTTCCAAATATAGTCACACTGAGGGTTAGGACTTCAGATGATTTTGGGGAGCTCAAATTCAGTCCATAGCAACCCCGATCTCTGCCTTCAGGATTACATGGGGTTATCCCTGTGCAGATCTATTTCTGTCTCCAAATTTTCCTTTTTTCATAAGCACCCAGTTCTATTAGATTAGGGGTCTGCTTTAATTTTAACAAATTTTATACACTACAACTCTATTTCCAAATAATGTCATTCTGAGGTACTACCCTGATAGACTTCAACACCTGAATTTGGGAGGGGCTTCCCTGGTGGCTCAGAGGTCAAAGCATATGCCTCCAATGCTGGAGACCCAGATTCGATCCCTGGGTCAGGAAGATCCCCTGGAGAAGGAAATGGTAACCCACTCCAGTATCCTTGCCTGGAGAATCCCATGGATGGAGAAGCCTTGTAGGCTACAGTCCACTGGGTTGCAAAGAGTCAGACATGACTGAGCAACTTCACTACACTTCACTTCACTTCACAGTTCAACTTACAACATGTGTGTTGATCCTTTCCTTGGACCAGAATATCCAACAGTATAGATGGTGTCTTGGTTATCGTTCTTCCATAAACAAATCTCAAGACAAGACTGAGTGAAAGTAGTTATTTGGGACGTACACAAACATGAGCAGAGAAGCGGGAAATGACTTGAGAAAGATGTGTAATTGAGACTGCTACCACAGTGGTGACTAGGGATACCCTATTAATCCCATAAAGAACATAAAGGAAACAGAGTTATCCCTCCAGAGAGATAAGGATGTAGGAGTGTTTCCACACCAATTTCCCTGTCATTTCCCTGTCAATTTCCCTGTTTCCTCCCCCTCCTCCTCCCCTTGCCCCTCCATCTTCTTTTCTTCTTCTTCCCCTCCCCTTCCCTCTTCTTGTTCTTCTTCTTGTTGTTTTTCTCCTTCTCTTCCTCTTTCTTCCTTCTCTCCTTCTTCTCCCTCACTTGTTCTTTCTCATTTTTTGCTTTAGCTTAGACCAACTATCCCTGTGGAGAATGCATTTACACATCAAACACCCACCACCACTGTGTCCCAAGTCTACTTCTGCTCTCTTTAAATACTGGATTTCTGCTAGTTTTCTTCTGTCGTATCTGGGAATAACACTTAGAAGCATTCCCAATAAAAAAGATTTTCTCTCCTGTGTCTTACATCTGGCATCAAAAAATCTTCCATAGCCCAGCCCCACTCTAGTCACTGAGCTATGCTCCCAACTTAGAATCTTACTCTGGAAACTATGTACATGTATCTACATTCTTTATCTGCCACTATGACAGAAAAACAGACAAGCATAACAGATGTGAAAAAATTTAGAATCTGCTTGCTTATCCTCTTTGACAATCTTAATGTGTACTTGTATCTTATTGGTGGAACTTTGCTAACAGAGATTCAGTCTTTGTTTCAAATTATTTTAGCCATAAATGGCGGCTTTTCAGACTATCTCTAAATGTTCCTCAGTTCCTAGAACATTTGGCCCATGTGCATAACTGGTGAAAATAAACAATATAATCAACCCTAAACCTCCTACCAAGTCTTAAAAAGACACATCCAAAAGCACAAAGAAAGACTACAAATTAAGAGCTACTTGCAAACATCATTTCCCCAAATTATTTCATTAGAAATGATGAAGGGGTAAAATTGACAAGTGCTTGATACTGGAAGTGGCAGATGGGAGAGAGTGGTAAACTGGGTTGACCGCTGCAAGTTTGGGTGAAATGAAGATGGAGAATTAGCTGTTGGGTTTGGCAAAATGCAAGCTGAAGCTCCAATACTTTGCCCACCTGATATGAAAAGCCAACTCATTGGAAAAGACCCTGATGCTGGGAAAGACTGAAGGCAAAAGGAGAAGAGAGTGGAAGAGGATGAGATGGTTGGATGGCATCACCAACTTGATAGACATGAGTCTGAGCAAACTCTGGGAGATAGTAAAGAACATGGAAGCCTGGAGTGCTGCCGTCCATGAGGTTGCAAAGAGTCAGACACAACTGAGCAACTGAACAAGACATTAATGAGTTTGATAGGAGGTCTTTCAGTGGAATGGTGGAAAGAAAATTTAAGTTAAATTTAATTTAAAGTAAGTTCAGTTCAGTTCAGTCGCTCAGTCATGTCCAACTCTTTGCGACCCCATGAATTGCAGCACGGCAGGCCTCCCTGTCCATCACCAACTCCCGGAGTTCACTCAAACTCATGTCCATTGAGTCAGTGATGTCATCCAGCCATCTCATCCTCGGTCGTCCCCTTCTCCTCCTGCCCCCAATCCCTCCCAGCATCAGACTCTTTTCCCATGAGTCAACTCTTCGCATGAGGTGGCCAAAGTACTGGAGTTTCAGCTTTAGCATCATTCCTTCCAAAGAACACCCAGGACTGATCTCCTTTAGAATGGACTGGTTGGATCTCCTTGCAGTCCAAAGGACTCTCAAGAGTCTTCTCCAACAACAGTTCATCGATTCTTCAGCACTCAGCTTTCTTCACAGTCCAACTCTCACAGCCATACATGACCACTGGAAAAGCCATAGCCTTGACTAGACGGACCTTAGTCAGCAAAGTAATGACTCTGCTTTTGAATATACTATCTAGGTTGGTCACAACTTTCCTTCCAAGGAGTAAGCGTCTTTTAATTTCATGGTGCAATCACCATCTGCAGTGATTTTGGAGCCAAAAAAAAAAAAAGTTGGACACAGTTTCCACTGTTTCCCCATCCGTTTGCCATGAAGTGATGGGACCAGATGCCACGAACTTAGTTTTCTGAATGTGGAGCTTTAAGCCAACTTTTTCACTCTCCTCTTTCACTTTCATCAAGAGGCTTTTTAGTTCCTCTTCACTTTCTGCCATAAGGGTGGTGTCATCTGTATATCAGAGGTTATTGATATTTCTCCCGATAATCTTGATTCCAGCCTGTGCTTCTTCCAGCCCAGCGTTTCTCATGATGTATTCTGCATAGAAATTAAATAAGCAGGATGACAATATACAGCCTTGATGTACTCCTTTTCCTATTTGGAACCAGTCTGTTGTTCCATGTCCAGTTCTAACTGTGACTTCCTGACCTGCATATAGGTTTCTCAAGAGGCAGGTCAGGTGGTCTGGTATTCCCATATCTTTCAGAATTTTCCACAGTTTATTGTGATCCACACAGTCAAAGCTTTGGCATAGTCGATAAAGCAGAAATAGATGCTTTTCTGGAACTCCCTTCCTTTCTCCATGATCCAGCAAATGTTGATAAATTGATCTCTGCAATACATGAACCATGAACTTCCAGATGTTCAAGCTGGTTTTAGAAAAGGCAGAAGAACCAGAGATCAAATTTAAGGTAAATTGGACAGAAAAAACAAATGAGAAAAGTGGAAAGGGTGAATATTGACAACTCTTCTGAGATTTATCTATTGGGGAGCAGAAAAGAAAAGCAGTATTTGAAGAGGGATGTGAAGTCAAGGGGAAACATATATATATATATATTTATAATTTTAGGATGGACAATATCAAGTCATGTTTTTAAATAAATGGAAATGATCCAGTAGAGACTGATGATATTACAGAATAGAAATGGGGATAATTGTGTGAGCAAATAGTAAGAAAGTATAGTGGAGAGGTTGCCTTTGATAGGAAAGCCCCTAAGAGAAGAGAAAGCTATCAAAACTAATACAAGTGAATTTATGGGTTAGGTGGGAAGATGAGATTGTTTTCATCTGATTGCATCGATTTTATGGATGAAATGCAAGATGACATTACCCAGTGGTGGGAAAAGAGGAATGGAAGGGATTAGAGTTATGAGATGAGAGGGTATATTAGTTTCCTAGGGCTGTATGAACATGCTGGATTGTTCAGTTTTGCTTGCCACTGCCTTACTCAGTGGCTGCCAATGTAAGATGATCCCAAGGATCATGGGTTTACAGGATTCAAACTTCAGATCTTGGGCTTCTCCATGTACTTTGTCCCCTCTTCTTAGAACTCTCCCCACCCCTGAGACCCTCTGTGGTGGCTTAAAAGATGGTTTGCAGATTCTCCACTTGCCTCCACCTCTAGAGGTGAGCTTAATCCCCTCCCCTTGAGATGGGCTGGACTTAGTGACTTACTTCTATTGAATATCAAAAGGCAGAAGTGAAGGAATAACACTTTAAGATACACTGATATGAAGACTTCAAGGGGGACAATGACTCACTGCCTCATAGCAGATAAGTGAGGTTGAAGTTCAGCTCTCCTTCATCCAGCTGACTACCTTCCAGTGGAAGGAGAGTACCACCTCACACAGAGGGCATCAGATCAGCTCCCCTCTGGCCCCCACTGCCACCACAGGGCAAACATGCCAATAACCCCCAAGCCCATCTCCTACCACCTCATCCAGCCTCTGTGAACCTGGAGCTTTCAGAAGTTTTTCTCTTGAATTTGGGCTGGAGTAGAGTGAATGAATATTCCGAAAACTTTTTTCCTTAAATAGACCACTGTTTTCCCCATCCTTTGGCAAAAGGAAACAGGATTTTTCTTGGAGCTTTTTATGTCTGTGCCTGATTCTGATGATGGGTTGGTAGCTTCTGAGGCACTCTCTGGGATGTATGGGAGGAATTATCTGGGGAGGCAACCACCACCATACTGTTCCTCAAGTCCTAAGGTCCTAGGCAATCAGTCTCCTTTCAGCTTTCAGAGACTTTCTCTGCTTGTAGTATGTCAAGGATATTTCGCTGTTGCTATTATTAAAGGGAAGGAGCTGGGAGGAATGGGACAGCTGCATCTTGGAGGAACGGGAAGTCTAGTTTTAAATTTTGATCAATATCCCTCCATTTCCTAAGTTTTGAACGAGGAAACACAAAATTTCAGGTTTAAAACTGCAAAGGAATGGCTGCCAATGATGATTCATGTAAATGCCAATGAAGATTTGATAGCTTTCATTATGTTGGTGTACTGCTTACAGTAGTTCATAGGTTTTGAGTCCCAACCCTATTTTGCCTATGAAAGTGAAAGTGTTAGTTGCTCAGTTGTGTCCCATTCTTTGCAACCCTATTAACTGAAGCCTGTCAGGCTCCTTTGTCCACGGAATTATCCAGGCAAGAAGACTGGCGTATGTAGCCATTCCCTTCTCCAGGGGATCTTCCTGACCCAAGGATTGAACCTGGGTGTCCCACATTGCAGGCAGATTCTTTACCATCTGAGCCACCAGGGAAGCACCTATAAGTTCTGTTAATTTCTAAGCACTCTTCTGCAATTTACAAAGGTTTTTTTCTGGATCATTTATATGATGTTAGAACAGACATACCGGTATTCTGTAATCTGAATTTGTAAAGTATTTATCTTCAACAGGTAAACTCACCATCCCCCCTCTCTCTTAGCACACTTACTTTAATTATCTGTTATGTATTAGCTTGATTTCCTCTAACAAGATCTCTTTCAGGTAAGAATGTCACTATAAGGTCTGAGCCTCTTTGTTGTCCATCTACTAGTTAGGATGTCACTTGAGAATGCTCCCTCACAAAGGACAATCTGTTGTCCTATTCCTGTCCATAAAGTACAGTTGAGCACTTTAAAAAGTTCATTTATTTTAAATACCTTCATGACAATAACCAGTTCAATGGACTCTGCAGATAAAATACTCCCAAAATTCAGTGTTTCTTTCCTTCTGCAAATGGCTATTTTTTTTTTCATATCACACTACATCTATGCTTGAGTCAATAAAGCAGAAGCCCATGCATATGTAATAATCATGTATTTCATTTCCTCCTTGGTTGAATGAAGTATTTAGTTCAGTCCAGGAGAGATGGTCTTGCTGCTGCTGCTGCTGCTGCTAAGTCGCTTCAGTCGTGTCCGACTCTGTGCGACCCCATAGACGGCAGCCCACCAGGCTCCTCCGTCCCTGGGATTCTCCAGGCAAGAAAACTGGAGTGGATTGCCATCTCCTCCAATGCATGAAAGTGAAAAGTGAAAGTGAAGTCGCTCAGTCATTTCCGACTCTTCGCGACCCCATGGACTGCAGCCTACCAGGCTCCTCCGTCCATGGGATTCTCCAGGCAAGAGTACTGGAGTGGGGTGCCATTACCTTCTCCGAGATGGTCTTGAGGGCCCCCTAATTATTACATGTTCTCTTATATTTTTAAGCACCTAATCTATTGCCCAGTTTTCTTAAAATAAAACTAGCTCTTTTCAAGAGGTAGCACAGCTGATCTCCAGTAGGCACATTCATCAAATTCCTTTTATCAATACAGTCCTTAATATTTATAAATATTTTTTCATATCCTTTTATCTTGACCTCCTCAATAGAAATAAAAGTTAAATAGGTAGCAGACTTTTAATTAGCATTTTTCAAGTGAGGAAATGAAATCTCAGGTTAAATGACATGTCCAGACTCCACATGGAATGAATTATGGTTTCAGGGATTAAGCAAGGACTTCTTGATATCCTTATATATTAAATCATCAGAAGGAAAGACTATCTTTTACACATGAGCAAACTCAGGTCTTATAGTTTGGATTATATGCTGAAACCATCTCAGGGATAGTACTCATACTTTATTTTATGCAAGAAAAGCAAAACCCCCTCCTCTACCTTTAACAATCTGTCTCTCATTATCTTCACTTGTGTTTCACATGACTGAGTTTGCTATTTCAGGAATCATCAGAGTATTATTCCAAACAGAGGAAAATCAGATAAAACCCAGTGTTCCTGGCTATGGTCTGTGTGATTATGAACACAATACTGTATTTACAGTAGGATGCTGGAATGAATAGAGGCGGCTGCCTTTGAAAGGATGAGCATTCGTTCTGACCTAATAACTATCTAACACTGGGTACAATTATCTTTCTGCAAGTGGCACATTATCATTTGACACATTAATTGTTGTGTCATTTCTTTCGGAAAGGCAGATTGGGAGTCTAATACAAACCAAAGGCTTTATGAATTATCCATGTCATATGCTTCAGCACTGATGTACCTTTCCCAAAATAAAATCAACCAAATCTCATCTTCTGTTCTCAATTACCATGGGCCAAACTGTGCCACCCTGTGACCCCGAGGGCCTTCTTCCTGTATCTTGGCATTTCTGATAAACATCAACCATGGTCCACTTATTCACTACAGCTATGAACGCGTTCCTCCTCATAGGCAAGCCACAGAGACATATCTTTAGTAGCAGGAACATTCTTTATGACACAGCTTTTGCCTTGGGATTATTGCACCAGAGTAATAGATCTCCTTTTACTGTGTCCCTTTGACCTTAGTTCCACTCTTTTCCAGGAAGGGCTCTTTGGACGGAGAACCGTTTCCAGGGCAAAAAGATCCCAGCAAGCCCCAAACATTCAAGTCTGGATGACCTTCCATTGCTGCAGCTGCTGCTCGGCAGCCTTAGAAGCTGATGGGCTGGCGGCCCTGGGTTTGCCTCTGGGCCTGTCATCTGTCGTGTTGTTAGACCGCTGATGGGCTGTCGCTGCCTGCCCTTCCCCCTCCCCCAACCCTGAAGCTCGCACCTCCCTCCTCCAACGTGGGCTGCCGCTGGATGATAAAATCAGGCAACCTCACAGCCCTTCATCCTCCTCCAGATCCCAGTGGTTGATTCAGTCTCAAAGCAGAAAACACAACCTTCCCATTGTCCTCCCAAATACACTGGGTGTGTGCATGTTCCACAACAAATTACCATTTTAAAAAAAATCAGAATTAGAATGCACGTGATGTTCTGTATTTTGCTGCTAGTGAATGCCACGCCCCCCGCAAGACCCATCTCCCCTTTTGGTTTTAATTGGGTTCTTTCTGTTGCTTTCATATCAGTTTGCACCTGACTGACATATACTGCTGCTGATTATCAAGTGAGTTGTTCGATGAGCGAGAGGTATGATAAATTAAACATGCTATGTATCACTCACTGCATCCATCTTTAGCTGCTTCATGGTACATTATAATTTGGGAAGGCACTATTAAAATAAAATATTAAAGAATAAGCAGAAACAGCCCACTGTTAACATGTCCAATGGCAAGAGAAAATTACAGGTTTCATTGTATATGCGGCACCATCTGCCTCTTCACCGAGGCTGAGCCTTCGGCTCTCCCGGGGGAAATCGCTGTGGCTAAGTTATTCAATTAGAACAGCATTATTGGCCAGCTCCCTTGGAGAATTGGGTTGATGATGTTGTGATTATCCTGCTCTGCATTCCTTCATGTGTCTGGCAGGCTGCAGTGCATGGCAACTTCCTTAAGTGTTTACCGAGCCCTACAGTAGAGGTGAACAATTGGAATGAAGAATACCAAGGATTCCTGAAAGAAAATCAATTTTGAATGAACTTTTCTTGCTTAGCTACAGCTTCAATATTCTGAATCATATTGTATTTTGGTGGACTTTCATTGAAGTAAGCGATAGAAAGGGCACTAGAGAGGAAAGTGAATTTCATGATATGCATTTAACCTGTGGCATTGCACAAAATAATCCTTCATGTGAGATTACAAGAGAAATACTCCTGTGTCCTCAAATAGGATATTAATCTTAGAGATGGGGAAATCTCATAGGAGTACATTGCTTGTTTTAATAAAGACTTTAGCGATCCTTCAAAAACATTTGTTTTATAAAAAGTAATATTTATTTATAAGTCACTCTCTACCAAGAGGTCAGAGTCCTTCCTTCCTTTACAGATCAAGTCATTCAACCAACTTCCTAAATGGAAGGTTGTTGGAGTTGTTTATTGTTATCTGTAGATCCTGTGGTTTGCAACTGAAGATCTAACAGTATTCCTTTTGCCTCATACAAATAGACTATATATACATTACATGTATATATAATGTATGTATATATATGTAATTTATATATTTTAAATTTTAAATTATAACTGCCCATTGCAGAAAGTTGAAAATACAGAAAGATATTTAAAAATGAAAATCTAAAATTGTTTTCACACTTCTCATTAACATGTATATAGACATACACTCTGCTATGGCAAATATTTCCAAAGTGCTTATTTGCATCCTGGGGTCAGTCAGGACCAGCTTTTATGATTCCTAATTGAGCAGGAACTCAAATGTTCCCCTCATTGCTGGTTTAGATGCTGATGGATCTGGAAGGTGGCTGTCTGTATTTCAGCTTTCATGAACTGTAAGAATTTATAAGCTCATTTTCTTTGCTCCCATTCTTTCTTGACATGCTGGTGTTAACAGTCCCTCATTTTTTAAGACCTCCTTATAAAATGAGGATATTAACCTTTTATTGTCAGTGCATGGTTAGAGTGAAAAGGAGAGGAACTTTTATTTCATTGAATTAACTTTCTACAACAATACACCCTTTTGTACCGGGAGCCAGACAGAGTTGATAACTCTCACAATCCTATCCTTGGTAAACCACTGCCTGTCAGATTCTCGCCGTGTAGTAGATTTCCCAATATAAGACACACTTCTATTGCTGGAACCAGAACTATTTGGAAAATTCTTTTGGATTCGGTTCGCCAAAAAATTCATCCAGGCTTTTCCATGGGATGCTATGGAAAACCTGAACAAGGTTTTTGGCCAATCCAATATATACACTATGCAAAATTTGGTTTATAGATCTTTTATTTAGAATTATTGCTTCTGTATTTATATTAAAAATTGGTGTATAATTTGGGGGCAGTGAGAAGACATCATATTACATTAACAATATAAAATAAATTTGGTAATTATTCTTCCTTTAATATTTATTTAATTCAGAAATATGCATGTATTTATTTATTCTAAATTCCATGAATGTAGGAACAGTATGCATAGAATGGGAATTATTGATTCCTTAAGAGTTGGAAAGAACTTACCCATTATGTTGTCCATTTCCTTAATCAACTTTTAATTGCATTTCATGTTTTTGGTAGGATTTTTGCTCCTTAATAATGAAGAAAACAAGCATTTTACTGATTTTTTTAAAAAATATTGACAAAGTTACATTTTGTAGTCTCTTGGTTGCCCTAATTTATCCCTGTTTTATATGTCTCAGTGAATTCTAGTGCTCCAGGATTATATTTTTAAAATTTTGTCTGCATTTTTTTAAGCTATGAGAACTTTATCATTTTTTTTCTGCTTTTATGTATTCTGATTCACTCATTTGTGTTATTATCTTGGTTTCTATTTTGACTTTTTTTTTTAACTTTCCTTCTTTAATTTATTTGCTTAATGAATGCATTTTTTCCTCCATTTTTCAAGTTTTAAGTCAATAGGGAATAAATTGGACTGTTAAAGGGTAATAGTATCTTTTTCTTTATGTTCTACATAATCCTTTTTTTTTACATAATCCAATAATTTTAGATATTTCTTTGGTACAATAATTATTTAAGAACTTTAAAATTTCTATAGTTTTCTCTTGTTATTTCTTAAATTGTGTTATTACTAATTCTGTTGTGGCCATTGAAGATAATCTCAATTTTTGTTTTTGGGTGAAGAAATTTTTGTGGCCTAGTAAATAGTCTTTTTATAATGTTCCATGTTTGATCATAAATTTTGTTGAAATACATATTTATTAAAATTGTGTTATCTACAGATCTTTGATGAAAACAAAAATTAAATTTGCAAATGAAAATCATCATTCTGAATCCCAGCATGGTTCACACAAAATATGCCTTCTTCAAGGACTTTCAATAGTAATTAAATTGATGACACATCCCTTTTTATATTTGTACTTGATATAGAGAAACCTGTGTTCACACCTCTGCTTTACTGCTTACACACTAGCTTATGACCCTGGAAAAGTCACTGACATTCTGACCCTGTAGTTTCCTCATCAATAGAATGAAGACAATGATGGGACCTACTGGAAGAGGTCTTGTGAGAAGATGGGTAAATGGATGTCAAGTGCAATGTGTGCCAATAATGAACAGTAAAAATGGCAGCCCTTCCTATCTGAGGACTTCCAGGAAGGGTTTCTCTTGATGACTTGTGAGACCCAGATGATTCTTTGCTCTGCCTGTTCCGAGGACACCTTTTCCTTCTGCTATCTTGGCTCTCAGTATACTCAGTTCTACCGTCTATCCTGCACATTAGCAATTGGGGGAATGCTATACCATCTCAGTTTTTGATAGAAAGAGTAACTGCTGCTCTTAGAGCAGTTATGGCACCCCACTCCAGTACTCTTGCCTGGAAAATCCCATGGACGGAGGAGCCTGGTAGGCTGCAGTCCATGGGGTCGCTAGGAGTCAGACACAACTGAGTGACTTTACTTCCACTTTTCACTTTCACGCATTGGAGAAGGAAATGGCAACCCACTCCAGTGTTCTTGCCTGGAGAATCCCAGGGACGGGGGAGCCTGGTGGGCTGCCGTCTCTGGGGTCGCAGAGTCGGACACAACTGAAGCGACTTAGCAGCAGCAGCAGCAGCAGCAGCAGCTTAGAGCAGTTATAAGCTGAAATTATATCTCTCAGTTCCCTGAAGCATGAATTCTATGACACTTCCTGAGTGAAAGAATGAGAAGAACAGGCAGAGAATTTTACTGCTTGGCCATTTCACGACTGGTCTCCATTGTATATATATAATATCTGATCAGTGAAACTTATAGATAACTTTAGTGATCATTTGATTCTGCTAGCAATTTTTCACACTAAAAGATGGACACAAAAGCAGCCAACACTTCTGATTAACTTTCCCTTTGAGCTATGTTACAGAAATATGACTCGCTAGTTAATAAATAAATAGCTACAGATTTCAAGACAACTAAACCATTATGGAATATTTTAATTTTTTAATTTGTAAAATGTGTATTTTAGCACAAATTTTGGCACGTATTAAGTACTCAGCAATATTTCTTGATTTGTTTGTTTTAATTTGCTGAAGGTGAAACACAGAAAGTCTTCCCTATGAGCTTTGGAAAAAGGACAATAAATCATACCCTTTATTTTTATTCTGCTCAATGTGGAAAACCAGCATGACATTACCATCTTTTTACCAAAAGTGCTTACAGTGCAGTTGCGTTTGCAAAGTCCTAAATATTTTCCATAATCAGAAAGCATGCATCTAACCATTAATGTAGTATCTATAGCATTCTCATTGCTGATCATTGTTTGAAAAGATGCTTCTGTTAATAACGTCACTATATAAATATGCTAATGAACAGAAAAGGTCAATATGTGATGTTTTTTGGCAAATAGCAGGGCCCAAATTTGAAAAGCAAATAATATGAGAATGTGTATGTGTGCTAAATTGCTTCAGTCTTGTCTGACTCTTTGCAACCTATAGACTGTAGCCCTCCAGGCTCCTCTGTCCATGGAATTCTCCAGGCAAGAATACTGGAGTAGGTTGTCATGCCCTCCTCCAGGGGATCTTCCCGACCCAGGGATCAAACCCTTGTTCCTTATATCTTCTCTAGTGGCAGACAGGGTCTGTACCACGAGCTCTACCTGGAAACCTTAAATATGAAAGCACTTAAAGTCTTTTTGAGATTACAAAATATGAATGAAGTTTGTTACTGAATAGACAGATTATCAGATCATCTTTAACTCAGTTAAATATATGATAAATTCTCATAAAATACTATATTCAATGTAGTATGAATTTTGAAGCATAACACAGGTATCATTGCACCTTCATTAGTTACATACTTCATAGAATGATACAAGACCTTTTCAGTTCAATTCAGTTCAGTTGCTCAGTCATGTCTGACTCCTTGCAACCCCATGAATCACAGCACACCAGGCCTCCTTATCCATCACCAACTCCCGGAGTTCACCCAAACTCATGTGCATCGTGTAGGTGATGCCATCCAGCCATCTCATCCTCTGTTGTCCCGTTCTCCTCCAGCTCCCAATCCCTCCCAGCATCAGAGCCTTTTCCAATGAGTCAACTCTTCGCATGATGTGGCCAAAGTACCAGTTTCAGCCTCAGCACCAGTCCTTCCAATGAACACCCAGGACTTATCTCCTTTAGGATGGACTGGTTGGATCTCCTTGCAGTTCAAGGGACTCACAAGAGTCTTCTCCAGCACCACAGTTCAAAAGCATCAATTCTTCAGCGCTCAGCTTTCTTTATAATCCAACTCTCACATCAATACATGACCACTGGAAAAATCATAGCCTTGACTAGATGGACCTTTGCTGGCAAAGCAATGTCTCTGCTTTTTAATATGCTGTCTAGATTGGTCACAACTTTCCTTCCAAGGAGTAAGTGTCTTTTAATTTCATGGCTGCAGTCACCATCTGCAGTGATTTTGGAGCCCAAAATAATAAAGTCTGACACTGTTTCCACTGTTTCCCCATCTATTTGCCATGAAGTGATGGGACCAGATGCCATGAACTTAGTTTGCTGAATGTGGAGCTTTAAGCCAACTTTTTCACTCTTCTCTTTCACTTTCATCAAGAGGCTCTTCAGTTCTTCTTCACTTTCTGCCATAAGGGTGGTGTCATCTGCATATCTGAGGTTATTGATATTTCTCCTGGAAATCTTGATTCCAGCATGGGCTTCTTTCAGCCCAGCGTTTCTCATGATGTACTCTGCATAGAAGTTAAATAAGCAGGATGACAATATACAGCCTTGACATATTCCTTTCCCTATTTGGAACCAGTTTGTTGTTCCATGTCCAGTTCTAACTGTGGCTTCCTGACCTGCATGTAGGTTTCTCAAGAGGCAGGTCAGATGGTCTGGTATTCCCATCTCTTTCAGAATTTTCCACAGTTTATTGGGATCCACACAGTCAAAGGCTTTGGCATAGTCAATAAAGCAGAAATAGATGTTTTTCTGGAACTCTCTTGCTTTTTCTGTCATCCAGCGGATGTTGTCAATTTGATCTCTGGTTCCTCTGCCTTTTCTAAAACCAGCTTGAACATCTGGAAGTTCATATACTGCTGAAGCCTGGCTTGGAGAATTTTGAGCATTACTTACTAGCATGTGAGGTGAGAGCAATTGTGCTGTAGTTTGAGCGGGTGGAAGCCAAGGCAAGCTACCCCTCCCCCAAGGTTTGGGGCTGCGGTGGAAAGGAACTACAAGGCCTTTTGCTGCTGCTGCTGCTAAGTTGCTTCAGTCGTGTCTGACTCTGTGCGACCCCATAGAAGGCAGCCCACTAGACTCCCCCGTCCCTGGGATTCCCCAGGCAAGAACACTGGAGTGGGTTGCCATTTCCTTCTCCAATGCATGAAAGTGAAAAGTGAAAGTGAAGTTGCTCAGTAGTGCCGAACCCTTAGGGACCCCATGGACTGCAGCCTACCAGGCTCCTCCGTCCATGGGGTTTTCCAGGGAAGAGTACTAGAGTGGGTTGCCATTTAGACCTTTTACTAGACTCTAATAAACTCATTGGCTTCCCTGGTCGTTTGGTGGTTAAACATCCCCCTGCCAATGCAGGAGAAGCAGTTTCGATCCCTGGAGTCAGGAAGATCCCTGTGAAGAAGGGGAATCCCCACAGATCCCCTGAGAAGAAAATGTCAACCTACTCCAGTTCTTGCCTGGGAAATCCCATGGACAGAGGAGGTAGTGGGCTACAGTCCATAGGGTCACAAAAGAGTCAGACATGACTCAGTGACTAATCAACAGCAACAGTAAACTAATCACAGTAATATTATGAGTTATAGTATTATCTTTATTGTAAAACTAAAAAAGACAAGTTCACAAAACCTGTGAATGTGGTAATTCATTTGAATCATGTGTGTGCATATTTATATATTAATATACATATTAATACACACAATATAATTAGACACATTATATAATATATACATATACAATGATATTTGTGTGCTCATACTTGTATTTTAAAAAAGCAAAAATATGAAAGAATAAACATTAACATTTAGGGGAAAAATGGAAATTTACATGGTGGAATATTGGAATAAAGTGAAGAGAATGGGAATAAAAGGTAGATTTTGGAGCATATGCTTTATCATCCCTATTAGGAAACCCATTTCTTTGTTCAATCTAAATTGTTTTAATGCCTTGACAGCAGAGACTACATCCAAGTTGATCAATTATCCATAGGTTGTAGCATGAACAGAATCCCCCAGAAATCTTCTCATCATGTCTCACTACAAAACTTACATTAGTAAGTTTCTGGAAAAGGAGGAAAAATCAATTACCTTCATACTTGTGTATTGTGGGGCTAAATAGTGTAACAAAACTGACTTGTTAGAAAAGAGGAAGGAGGAATGAATACTGTTATAGGCAACCCAATATGACTATTTCAGTGATTCAATGGAAAACGTCCTTGTTATTTATCTTTACTGAATCCCCAAGATATATTTTATATAATCATTTATCTTGCATCTTTGTTAGTGTGGGCTCATATGAAAGCACATCTCAGCTAAGGCTAGTGAGAATCAAATATGTAGCCTGACTTTCAACTTTATTCATGTGAGATTGAACTGAGAATTCCTAAATGAATGAATTGAAAGCACTTCCCTTTGACTTGAGTTTTCTAACCCAAATTACACTTTATTAATTTTAAAATTATGTTAAGACTTTCCTGGTGGCCCATTGGTTAAGAATCCACCTGCCAATGCAGAGGATTGGGTTCGATTTCTGGTCCAGAAAGTTTCTACATGCTACAGGGCAACTTAAGCCTGTGTGCCGAAATGACTGAAGCACGTGTGCGGCAGCTAGTGATGCCCATGTGCTCTAGAGTCAGTGCTCTGAAACAAGCCACAAAATGAGGAGCCCATGCACCGCAATGAAGTATAGCCCATGCGCAGCAACAGAGACCCCGTACAGTCAGAAATAAATAGAATTTTAAAAAATAAAGTAGTTGTATCATTTAAAGAAGTTATTTTAGGTTACTTCTATGACAAGAACAGGGTTTCTCAGTGGTGAAGAGTCCGCCTGCCAGTGCAGGAAAACTGGGTTCAAACCCTGGGCTGGAAAGATCCCCTGGGAGGAAGAAATGGCAGCCCACTTCAGTATTCTTGCCTGGGAAATCCCATGGACAGAGGATCCTGGTGGGCTGCAACCCATGGATTGTAAAGAGTGGGACATGAGTTAGTGAAATGAGCATGCTGCAAACATGACAAGAAACTAGGATGCTAGTATTTTCAAAAGCTATATCCATAAGCATAAGGTATATCCATAAGCATAAGAATGAAAACTGGTCAGAAAGAGGGAAGAGCTGTCCATCAATTATACTGTTTTCTCATCAGGGGGAAGACCATTTTACTTCTTCCTGTAGGAGTTCCTAGTGGAAACATCATTTATACTTGAGAATGTGACGTTGAACAGGCCCTAATCAAAGTCCTTAACAGAGACCACAATCTTCCACACTAGGGAACAGGACAGTGTATCTTTTCCTGAATCATTTTCAGAGGATGTGTTATCATAGCTCTGCCAGACATAGGGTAATCTTAGAAACATCCTTGTAGGGAAATGAAGCTAAGCATCATCACCAGTGAAGGCCAACATGGCTTCTTAGCCTATTATATCTATCATCTCTGGAGAAGGAACTGGCAACCCACTCCATTATTTTTGCCTGGAGAATACCATGGACAAAGGAGCCTGGAGGGCTAGAGTCCATGGGGTCACAAAGAATCAGACACCAGCGCACGCACACACACACACACACACACACACACACACACACATCTACAACCTCAAATATATTTTCTAAATGTGTAGAATTATTTTAAAGAAGTCCATTCAACATTAGGGACTTTCTGTCACAAGATAAGCTTGTAGTTTTCTCACAGTTACATGGAGTACATCTTATTTAATAGCAGATTCCAGAATCATTTGTCTCTTAAGGCCACACTTGTTTCAAACTATAAAAGATGTCATTACTTATTAGAGGGGCCCATATATAAACTTTACTTTAAAAAGCAATCAGATCACTAAGGTGTAATTTTAAAGATAAAGGGGAACAACTGGATCAACACTAGAAACTATTTTAGAATAACTGGAAATCTGTGTTAACCTACTGTATCTTGGCCAGTAGCCATTTTCCTGTCCACAGAATTGATGACAAGTGAAAAGTTAGTGAAAGCTACTAGGAGACTTACATTGATAAATGGCTGAGAATCGTATGCAGCTGCATATTACAGAAATCTGACAAACAATGGCTCAGACAACTAAGGATTTTTTTTAAAATCTCACGTAATAAGGAATAAAGTTGAAAGTCATGTGGGACCGTACAAAAAGAGCCAGGCTACTGCTATCTCTGGTCACAGAAGACAGAGAAGCAGTTGTATTTCTAGGCACCACATCTACATTCAGTGAAAGAAGGAAATAGATGAAGTGGCAAAAATTTACACCAATTCGCTGAGTCTATGTTTGTGTGTGTGTGTTTAATGCACTCATATTTATGTAAGTTGCCAGAAAGCTCCATTTTCCTTTGAATACTTCCACTTATATCACATTAGCTCCATCTGAAAAACAAGACCATCAAGGAAATCTAAGAAAAGAACTATTTTAAATTCAATACATCTCTTCTCTCCAAAAATTAGGGTTCTGCTGAAAAGCAAGGGAAAAATGAATATTGGGTGGACAGTTGGTAGTATCTGCCTCAATGATTTTTCAGAGAGTTCTCTATCATATTAAAAAAGGCACAACTGAAAATTTTTAAAAAGTTGGACCAATCTCTACTTGCTCTTCACATTACACATGTGTGCTCAATTGTGTCTAACTCCTTGTGACCCCAGGAACTGTAGCTCACCAGGCTCCACTGTCTATGGAATTTTCTAGGCAAGAATACTGGAGAAGGTTGCCATTTCCTACTCCAGCAGATCTTCCCAACCCAGGGATCAAACCCAGGTCTCTCACACTGCAGGCAGATTCTTTACCAGCTGAGCTATCAGGGAAGCCCCTTCACATTATACCTTTCAAATATCTTCACATTATACACTGGGCAACAAAGATATCGGAAGCTTTTGAATTGTAGTGCTGAAGAAGACTCTTGAAGAGTCCCCTGGACAACAAGGAGATCAAACCAGTCAATCATAAGGGAAATCAATCCTGAATACTCATTGGAAGGACTGATGCTGAAGTAGAAGCTCCAATATTTTTGTCACCTGATGCAAAGAGCCAACTCATTGGAAAAGATCCTGATGCTGGGAAGGTTGAAGGGAAAAGGAGAATAAGGCATCAGAGCATAAGATGGTTGGATAACATAATGGACTCAATGGGCATAAACTTTAGCAAACTCTGGGGAAGCCTGGTGTGCTGCAGTCCTTGGGGGTCACAAAGAGTCAGACAGATTAATGACTGAAAAACAACAACTACCACAACACGATATTTATCTGTTCACTCAAAAGTCATTATTATATGCAAATTCTGAGTAGGCATTCTCATGTAGATGTTGAGACAAATGAGACACAAAATTACCCTCAAAGAGCTTACAATTTGGTAGATAAGAAAGACTATTTAAAATTTAAAAATGCATGGATTAAAGAAAACCAGAATACAGTACCCCCAAATATGCCTTGTGATGTAAAATTTCCTTTGACATGAAAGCAACTAAAAAAGCAGGAAAGAAAAATCTCCCTCTTTTCTGCCCAGACAGGATATAAATTCTCTTTTTACTGGAGAAAGACTCTTATTAATCTAGAGACCATCTGCAAATGAACCTTCCTCCATTAGTGTTCAGCCTAAAACTACTGTCCTTTGACGTGTCATTTCTCGATCAAGTTATTGTCCTTTGTTGAAGGTTCTAGATAAGCTGGAATTTTAAACCATCGTTTTGAGTTACCTACCTTTGGTTTAATGTTCTTCCGCCTGAAGTGTACTACATCAATAATAATCTGTGTTTTTCTCTTGGTAATCTACCTTTTTGAGTTTCAGCTGCAAACCTAAAGTGAGTAGAGGTGGTTTTGCCTCCCTATAGGGATTTTTGTCCAGGGACCAGGGATAACAACAGAAATAGTGATGCATTTTACCTGGGGAGAAGAGAAATGAGAATGTCGGAAATAACTTCATGCCAGAGTTAGTCATGATCAGTCTCTTGAAAGGAAGTAGGCTTCTGCTAAATAGATTGCCTGGGGTGATATGGAGGAAATAAGACATTTCCATAAGTTTAAGCAAAATCACATAAGATTCAGAGAGCTTAGTGTATTTACAGGAATCACGATTTTCTTCTGTGTCACAAAGCTGTGAGGGAATATAAAAATTAAACTCTAGTGCAAAGGAAAACACTTTGTGTAAATATAGCCAATTATCAAAGAAGCCATTTTCAAAGCAAAATATGATTCCCCAAGCTTTTTTCTTAGAGAGGAAGTTCCAATAAATCTTAGATTGAGTTATTCTGAGAATTTAAAAATGGTGGTTCCATTTCCCTGTCCGAAGCCACGCAATAGTGTCAAATTAGCTTGCAATAGTGGGGATCCACACGGCTGGCCTGGGGGTTAAAGCAGGATCTGTAATTTCATAGTTATCTCTCCCAGCTATATTGCAAAATCCATCACTTCCTCTAGCTCTACAGGAAGAAATGTCTCCACGGAGTATCTCACAGCATCTTTATTACTCATCATTTCCATTTTCTTGGTCCAACATCTTTTCAGTGGCTCTGAGGCAGGAGATAGATGGGCCCCAGGCCAAACAGCTGGAGTTCATTCCCTGTGGACAAAAACTCCATAATTGCAGGAGGCTAAGCCCTGCCCAGATAAGAGAGGAGAGACCACATATTTCTCATTCTCAAAGACAAGGAGACCTTCCTGACTATAAATTGGAGGTCAAAAGAAGAATGATGTCAAGGCTACCCATAGGTCTCTTTGCCAGACTCTATCTTGACTAAGAGATGCTCACGCACATGGGGAAGGAGCCTAGGTTATACCAAATATGGACTCGAACTGGGAAAATCAAAATGATTGGCCAGAGGAAACCCAGAATAAATGTCCCAAAAAAGTGATTCAAACTACCAAAAGGGCAAGACGCTCTCTGAGTCTGCCCATGTGTCCATCCACATGTACTGTACTATTCTCCTCCTCATAAATACTTGTTTCACTCTTTTGGCTTCGTGGGAATTCTTTTCTGCTAAGCCGAAAGGCCAGGACCTTGTCACTGACCACCAGTCTAACGGCTAGAATGCAGTGCTCTCACTACTTGAGCCCAAACTCAATCTCTGGCTGAGAACCGAAACCCTCCTTCAATCTGTTGCAGGCCAAAGCTACCTGAGATCAGATAGATGCTGATCAACAATTTCTAATGAAATTGAAACTTCCATGAAACATGAACACCGGTAGGAAACAGAAGTCATTTTCGAAGGTTCATAGAAAGAGATTGTAATAAACAAATAATGTATAGAAGGAGTGAGCAGAATTAAAGGTGGCTCAGTAGGTAAAAAGTCCACCTGCAATGCATGAGAAGCAGGAGGTGTGGGTTCCATCCCTGGGTTGGAAAAATCCCCTGGAAGAGGAAATGGCAATCCGCTCCAGTATTCTTGCCTGGAGAATCCCATGGACAGAGGAGCCTGGTGGGCTACGTCCATAGGATCGTAGGGAGTTGGACATGACTGAAGCAACTTAGCATGCATACACAAGGAATTAAGAGGCTTTAGAGATTAGCAATCGTCATAGCTTTTCTAAGCTAGAGCCGAAGAAGAGGCATTTTCAGAGACCAGTGGCAAAGGCAAGCTAGAGCAAACTGCAAGGCAGTAGGTGCAATTGTGGAGAGATCTAGCTCCAAGAAAGGAGGTGGGGTATGCATGCTTTGATTTTCTTCTCCCCCCTCCTCCATCTTGTATGGGTTCTTTTTTCTGGCCAACCCCAAGGGAAAACCAGTAGGGCAACTTTTAGGCACAGAGCAGAAAAGGGAGTAAAACAGATCTGTTACGAAATAAGAGAAAGCAGTAACCAAGGAATCATTCTATGCATCTGTTAGGTTGACAGCAGTTATTTTTCATATTCCAGAAAACTCCACATACAAGATAGCAAGCTACACTAGGCTCTGGTTAGGATCGGATCTCTTGGCACTTGGACACTAAAATGATGAGAGGAATTTTACTACAACATTTTTTTAAAACTCATTTTTTTTAAACCTGTGTTTGAATTGTGACTAATTAACTTGTTTAAGTTATTTTGTCTCTATCAACAGTTTTCCCATGTAACAAATGGGACAAGTTCACAGAATTATCAGGAGAAAGTAAATATTAAAGAGATAATTTCTGTTAAGCAATCTTCACAATGACTATCCCATTGCAAGCAGTTTGTAAATATTAGCTATTATTATTAGAAATTATGAACTTGGCAATTTTAACCATGTAGCTTTGGATATACAATAATACCTACATCATAAAATTGTGAAAACTAAATGAATAAATAAATAAATACATGGAAAGCACTTAAGGAAAAAAAGATCAAAAAAGCTAGCATTGTTGTTGTTATTATTAAAATTCATACTTTAATAGTACATTCATTGAAATTTTTATAAGGTTAACAATACATTGTTATATTTTAAAAAGTGGGTGATAATAGAACACATATTTTGGCCCCATTTTTGTAAAAATTTAATGTCCCATGATGTCCAGTGAAGAACTTTGAAGTATTGTAGCAAAATGAGCACACATCAAAGTTACTGGCTGTTAGTAGCAGAAATAACACCCCACCACTGGGGAACACAACTCTGCTTTGGAAAGGACACCAGGATGGCCATGTAGCTTTACACACTATAGAAAATGACCCTCATCATTGACTAGTCCATAGATCAGGAAGTCTCTGTGATGGACTGTGGTTACTGACTTCAGGAGCAATGATGTCTGATGCACATTTAATTATCCACTTTGGCATCATAATTCTCTTATGGTAAAAAATGTGTCTTATGCCTTGGACAGTGAAAGGAGACATTGTATCCATCTTGTGAGATGAGATAGTTTTAACAAAGGCAGTATAGGACTGAGAGCAATGATGAGAACTATGTGACTGTGAACTACAAAGAACTCTAAAATGAATAAAGGAAGAGCCTTTTAATCATGAAAAAATTCAGTCCTTTATCTGCTTAAAATATTTATGATCTATGTTTGAATGTATACATTAAGTTGAGAAAAATTGCGACTTCAATGTAAATCATTCAGCATCCAGTTGGTATGATATATAAAGACTTTATTAATAGAAAGATAAAGATTGACAGGCAGACCATAATGAAAGAACATCTAGATTAAACATCAGCATTTTGAAACACTGAAGATATTGATTTGATTTTCCCAACAAAATGAAGTTGAAAAAAAACCAGAAATTATGAAACATGATGCAAATGAAAGTTTTATGCTAGAAATGATATTCACCAATTATGTTTTAAACAGCTGCCCCTTTTTTCTTCATTGTAATCACGCTGCTGCTGCCACTGTTTAGTTACTAAAGCATGTTGGATTCTTTGTGACCCCATGGACTGTGGTCTGCCAGGCTCCTCTGTCCATGCGATTTCCTGGGCAAGAATACTGGAGTGGGTTGCCATTTCCTTCTCCAGGGGATCTTCCCTACACAGGGGTCGAACGCATGTCTCTAGCATTATAGGCAGATCCTTTATAACTAAGCCTCCTGGGAAGCCCCTGTAATCAAACTACTTCAGATACAATCATGGCATGGTAGGATCTCTTGAAACCCTTCAATGGCTTCCATTTGCACTTGGAATAAAACTGGAACTTTACGCTCTGATATTGAAAACCCTATCAGGTCTTACTCCTGAATAGTTTGAAATCTCACCAACAAATCTATTTACCAACTGTGTTCCAACTGTTGGTTGGATATGGAACCATTGTTCTTCTCTCAGAGACATCACATTTGTCCTTCCTTCAGCCTAGAATACGTTCCTCCAAGATATTCACATTGTTGACTTTTTATTTTGACTTCTTTTTAAACATCACTCCTCTGAAAGGCTTTTGATGACTCTCATCATTTTTGATGACTTTAGAAAAAGCTCTTAAAAGTTTACTTTCTCTGAGGGTCATCTCATTACATGAAATTTGAATTTTCATTTATTTTTCTGTTCTTGTGTCTGTCTAGACAGCCTGGGGAGAATCAGTGGAGGTTTACTATCTGGGTAGCTTGAAAGCTCCACTGGAATGTAGCATTGATTAAACCTGGTTGAGGCTGACCAGCTGCCCTCAAGTATTCACTGTCCCCTCCATGTTAACTGCAGCTCCACCTTCCCCACCACCTTTAATCCAGGTATAGTACAACACAACCTAAGGATGCTGCCTTCCCTATATCTGCTTATTTTTAAGAGGTATTGCTGCTGCTGCTGTTAAGTCACTTCAGTCGTGTCTGACTCTGTGCGACCCCATAGATGGCAGCCCACCGGGCTCCTTCATCCCTGGGATTCTCCAGGCAAGAATAGTGGAGTGGGTTGCAGCCCACCAGGCTCCTCCATCCATGGGATTTTCCAGGCAAGAGTACTGGAGCGGGGTGCCATTGTCTTCTCCGAACATTAAAGTATATCAAAGCACAAATCTTAGAGGTTGAAGGAGAAAGCATAGATTATCCAAAAAGAACAGCAAGAATCACTGCCATCATGCATTTCAGCATGAATTGAAGATTAGAAAGTCAAGGAGGTAATATTTTAGAGTAAAATAATTATGAAACTAGAACCAGATGTACAACCAAATTATAATTTAAAGGTGAGGGTATAATGAAATCTATTCTGGCAAGTAAGTCTTTAAAATTTTTCACAAAGCAACCCATTTTTAAAAAGAGCATTTCTAATATTCTTGGGATTTAAGTCATACCTGAATGGTCTAGTGGCTTTCCCCACTTTCTTCAATTTAAGTCTGAATTTGGCAATAAGGAGTTCCTGATCTGAGCCACAGTCAGCTCCCAGTCTTGTTTTTGCTGACTGTACAGAGCTTCACCATCTTTGACTGCAAAAAATATAATCAATTTGGTTTCAGTGTTGGCCATCTGCTGATGTCCATGTGTAGAATCTTCTCTTGTGTTGTTGGAAGAGGGTGTTTGCTATAACCAGTGCATTCTCTTGGCAAAACTCTATTAGCCATTTGAATGCAGAGTTCCAGAGAATAGGCAAGGAGAGATAAGAAAGCCTTCCTCAGCGATCAATGCAAAGAAATAGAGGAAAACAATACAATGGGAAAGACTAGAGATCTCTTCAAGAAAATTAGAGATACCAAGGAAACATTTCATGCAAAGATGGGCTCAATAAAGGACAGAAATGGTATGGACCTAACAGAAGCAGAAGATATTAAAAATACAGGGCAAGAATACACCGAAGAACTCTACAAAAGAGATCTTCACAAGCGAGATAATCATGACGATGTGATTGATCTCTCACCAAGAGCCAGACATCCTGGAATGTAAAGTCAAGTGAGCCTTAGAAAGCATCACTACGAACAAAGCTAGTGGAGGTGATGGAATTCCAGTTGAGCTATTTCAAATCCTGAAAGATGAGGCTGTGAAAGTGCTGCACTCAATATGCCAGCAAATTTGGAACATTCAGCAGTGGCCACAGGACTGGAAAAGGTCAGTTTTCATTCCAATCCCAAAGAAAGGCAATGCCAAAAAATGCTCTAAGTATCACACAATTGCACCCATCTCACGCGCTAGTAAAGTAATGCTCAAAATTCTCCAAGCCAGGCTTCAGCAATATGTGAACCGTGAACTTCCAAATGTTAAAGCTGGTTTTAGGAAAGGCAGAGGAACAAGAGATCAAATTGACAACATCTGCTGTATTGTCGAAAAAGCAAGAGAGTTCCAGAAAAACATCTACTTCTACTTTATTGACTATGCCAAAGCCTTTGACTGTGTAGATCACAAGAAACTGTAGAAAAATCTGAAAGAGATGGGAATACCAGACCACCTGACTTGCCTCTTGAGAAACCTATATGCAGGTCAGGAAGCCACAGTTAGAACTGGACATGGAACAACAGACTGGTTCCAAATAGGAAAAGGAGTCCATCAGGGCTGTATATTGTCACCCTGCTTATTGAACTTATATGCAGAGTACATCATGAGAAACGCTGGGCTGGAGGAAGCACAAGCTGGAATCAAGATTGCCAGGAGAAATATCAGTCACCTCAGATAGGCAGATGACACCACACTTATGGCAGAAAGTGAAGAGAAACTAAAAAGCCTCTTGATGAAAGTGAAACAGGAGAGTGAAAATGTTGGCCTAAAGCTCAACATTCAGAAAATGAAGATCACAGCATCCGGTCCCATCACTTCATGGGAAATAGACGGGGAAACAGTGGAAACAGTGGCTGACTTTATTTTGGGGGTCACGAAAATCACTGCAGAGGGTTATTGCAGCCATGAAATTAAAAGGCACTTACTCCTTGGAAGGAAAGTTGTGACCATCCAAGACAGCATATTAAAAAGCAGAGACATTACGTTGTCAACAAAGGTCCATCTAGTCAAGGCTATGGTTTTTCCAGTGGTCATGTATGGATGTGAGAGTTGGACTGTGAAGAAAGCTGATCACTGAAGAATTGATGCTTTTGAACTGTGGTGTTGGAGAAGACTCTTGAGAGTCCCTTGGACTGCAAGGAGATCCAACCAGTCCATCCTAAAGGAAATCAGTCCTGGGTGTGCTTTGGAAGGACTGATGTTGACGCTGAAACTCCAATAATTTGGCCACCTGATGCAAAGAGCTGACTCATTTGAAAAGACCCTGATGCTGGGAAAGATTGAGGGCAGGAGGAAAAGGGGACGACAGAGGATGAAATGGTTGGATGGCATCACCGACTCAATGGACGTGAGTTTGGGTGAACTCCAGGAGTTGGTGATAGACAGGGAAGCCTGACGTGCTGTGGTTCATTGGGTTGCAAAGAGTCGGACACAACTGAGTGACTGAACTGAACTGAACTGATTACTCTTGGAAATAATGAAACAAGAAGAGCATTAAATTTTAGAAGTTTTCATTAGAGATATAGGAAATAGGGGTAATAAAATATCATCAAGTTCCAATGTAAACACTGCTGTAAAAGACAGCTTAGATGAAAAAAAGGTAATAAAAATTTTAAGAACTCAAAATTCTAGACATATCAGAACAGGTAGACAGAGATCAAGTGAATAAGAAAATATTCTGAAATATATATTTTATGGAAATGATATATAAGCAGTCATAAATTTAGAGAATTAACACAGGTAAATAAACATGATTGTTGGGCTTAATTTAAGGGTAATTGAAATAAAAGCAGAGTTTAATGTATAACTCTTAAGCAAACTTAGAAAACCTTGAATAACCCAAAAAAAGCAGGAAAAAAGAAAAATAAAATGCACAGTGGTAAAAAATATAGAAGATATGATAAAAGTAATGAAAAATAAATTGCACAGTGGTAAAAAATATGGAAGATATGACAAAAGTAACTCTTAAAGTTATTTTTTTAATGTAAAGTGTTCATAATAATCAATTAAAAGGCAAAGAATTTGCTTTTCTTCTTTACAACTTTGCCGTATGGTTTCTGCAAGAGACACACTGAATATAAAAAGGCCCCCCAGAATGTCAAAAATGCACATTTGTAGAAGACAATTTCAGGTAAATTTGAGCCAAAGAGATCATGTGTAGCCACATTAATGAAAAACAAAAGCATTTTATTTTTTTTGAAAACTATTTTAAAATGCAAAATGGAGGTTATAAAAGACACAGCAAGAAGATATTTTTATGAGAAAAGATATACATAACAATAGAATATGAAACTGTATAAAGAAACAACTTTACAGAATTTCAGGGAAAATGATAAATCTCATTAATTAAAAATTTAGATTTAATATACCCCTTGAAATCCCAGTTAAAACAGAAAAAAATAAATAGTAATATCAAAGATTGAAACAAATCAGTTAAAAAGTCAGGCTATTGGATAATATAAAACTGTACAACAAAAAACAGAGAATACATAGATTTTATGCACACACATAGAAAATTAAGCTTTCATATATTGAGCTCAAAGAAAGTTTTATTTTAATCCAAGTGCCAGTGTCATGCAAGCTGTGTTCTCTGCATATAATTCAATAACATTAAAAACAACAACAAAGCCATATGATTGAAAATTTTAAAAATCATTTCATATAATTACCATTGAATTAAAAAGAAATTATAAACAAAACTGAAAAATGCTAGAACTGAATATCAATGAAAACCATAAAGGGCAAAATTGTAAGATAAAAATTATGCTAAATATTAATTAGAACAAAAGTTCAAGTCTAAATACATTTATTAGTAAATAAGAAAAAAATAGAAATTGAGTAAGAAAGTTAAAGAATCCAGAAGAAATGAAATAATAAAGATATAGTAAGATTAATAAAATATAAAACAAATAAAAAATATTAACAAAATCAATAACTGGTTCTTGGAAAGTTTAATGACATAAACTTACCAGACAAGTAACCAAAATATGAAAGAATATACAGGTAACAATATAAAATGAAAAGGATGAAATAACAACCAAATAACAGAGGTAGAAAATTACTGAGAGAAAAATATCAACAGCAATATTTTAAAAAGTTGATCAAGGGGATAAAAAATCCAAAATTAAAGAAGAAATAGCAAACCTAAATAAACCAGCAAACATTAAATAAATCAAATGATGAGAAAAGTATGCTCCTCACCAAAACCACCAATCTTTTATTGTTTTATAGATAACTCTGCCAACATTTTAAGGAATATTTAATTCTTACCATAACTAAGCTATTCCAAATTTAGAAAAAATAAAAAGAATTAGACTTACCTGAGAATAGATTTAAGGGACTAGATCTGATAGATAGAGCACCTGATGAACTATGGACAGAGGTTCATGACATTGTACAGGAGACAGGGATCAAGACATCCCCATGGAAAAGAAATGCAAAAAAGCAAAACGGCTGCCTGGGGAGGCCTTACAAATAGCTGTGAAAGAAGAGAAGCAAAAAGCAAAGGAGAAAAGGAAAGATATAACATCTGAATGCAGAGTTCCAAAGAAGAGCAAGAAAGCCTTCTTCAGTGATCAATGCAAAGAAATAGAGGAAAACAACAGAATGGGGAAGACTATGGCACCCCACTCCAGTACTCTTGCCTGGAAAATCCCATGGACGGAGTAGCCTGGAAGGCTGCAGTCCATGGGGTCACTAGGAGTACGACACTACTGAGCGACTTCACTTTCGCTTTTCACTTTCATGCATTGGAGAAGGAAATGGCAACCCACTCCAGTGTTCTTGCCTGGAGAATCCCTGGGACAGGGGAGCCTGGTGGGCTGCAGTCCATGGGGACGCTAAGAGTCGAACACAACTGAACGACTTCACTTTCACGCATTGGAGAAGGCAATGGCAACCCACTCCAGTGTTCTTGCCTGGAGAATCCCAGGGACAGGGGAGCCTGGTGGGCTGCCGTCTCTGGGGTTGCACAGTGTTCGACACGACTGAAGCGACTTAACAGCAGAGATCTCTTCAAGAAAATTAGAGATACCAAGGGAACATTTCATGCAAAGATGGGCTCAATAAAGGACAGAAATGGTATGGACCTAAGAGAAGCAGAAGATATAAAGAAGAGGTGGCAAGAATACATGGAAGAACTGTACAAAAAGATCTTCATGACAAAGATAATCACAACGGTGTGATCACTCACCTAGAGCCAGACATCCTAGAATGTGAAGTCAAGTGGGCCTTAGGAAGCATCACTACAAACAAAGCTAGTGGAGGTGATGGAATTCCAGTTGAGCTGTTTCAAATCCTAAAAGATGAGGCTGTGAAAGTGCTGAATTCAATATGTCAGCCAATTTGGAAAACTCAGCAGTGGCCACAGGACTGGAAAAGGGCAGTTTTATTTCCAATCCCAAAGAAAGGCAATGCCAAAGGATGCTCAAATTACCACACAATTGCACTCATCTCACCAGCTAGTAAAGTAATGCTCAAAATTCTCCAAGCCAGGCTTCAGCAATATGTGAACCGTGAACTCCCTGATGTTCAAACTGGTTTTAGAAAAGGCAGAGGAACCAGAGATTAAATTGCCAACATCTGCTGGATGATGGAAAAATCAAGAGAGTTCCAGAAAAACATCCATTTCTGCTTTCTTGACTATGCCAAAGCCTTTGACTGTGTGGATCACAATAAACTGTGGAAAATTCTGAAAGAGATGGGAATACCAGACCACCTGACCTGCCTCTTGAGAAATCTGTATGCAGGTCAGGAAGCAACAGTTAGAACTGGACATGGAACAACAGACTGGTTCCAAATAGGTAAAGGAGTCCGTCAAGGCTGTATATTGTCACCCTGCTTATTGAACTTATATGCAGAGTACATCATGAGAAACGCTGGGCTGGAGGAAGCACAAGCTGGAATCAAGATTGCCGGGAGAAATATCAATAACCTCAGATAGGCAGATGACACCACCCTTATGGCAGAAAGTGAAGAGGAGCTAAAAATCCTCTTGATGAAAGTGAAAGAGGAGAGCAAAAAAGTTGGCCTAAAGCTCAACATTCAGAAAAAGAAGATCATGGCATCCGGTCCCATCACTTCATGGGAAATAGATGGAGAAACAGTGGAAACAGTGTCAGACTTGATTTTTTGGGGCTCCAAAATCACTGCAGATGGTGACTGCAGCCATGAAATTAAAAGACGCTTACTCCTTGGAAAGAAAGTTATGACCAACCTAGATAGCATATTCAAAAGCAGAGACATAGCTGTCAACAAAGGTCCGTCTAGTCAAGGCTATGGTTTTTCCTGTGGTCATGTATGGATGGGAGAGTTGGACTGTGAAGAAAGCTGAGCGCCGAAGAATTGATGCTTTTGAACTGTGGTGTTGGAGAAGACTCTTGCGAGTCCCTTGGACTGCAAGGAGATCCAACCAGTCCATTCTAAAGGAGATCAGTCTTAGGTGTTCATTGGAAGGACTGATGCTAAAGCTGAAACTCCAATACTTTGGCCACCTAATGTGAAGAGTTGACTCATTGGAAGAGACTCTGATGATGGGAGGGATTGGGGGCAAGAGGAAAAGGGGACGACAGAGAGTGAGATGGCTGGATGGCATCACCGACTTGATGGACATGAGTTTGAGTGAACTCCAGGAGTTGGTGATGGACAGGGAGGCCTGGCGTGCTGTGATTCATGGGGTCGCAAAGAGTCGGACACGACTGAGCGACTGAACTGAACTGAATTGAACTGAACTGAACTGAACTGACTTTTTTTGAATCTGATGAAATCTTCATTCCAAAAACAAATAAAGAAAATCAAAGAAAATAAATTATAGCTCATTTTACTTACAGATCCAAACATGTTAAATAAAACAGTGATTTTATAAGACTTGTTTAAAATACATAAGGTCAAGATTAATTATTCCAAAAATGCAACGATAATTCAACAGCCGAAATGTCATTAATTTACAACAATTGCCATAGGGGAAAAACACATATTTACCACAATGGATGCAGCCCATGCATATGATAAAATTCAACATTAATTTATATAGCAAGAAAACATGGAAAATATGGAATAAAATGGAATATCCCTAAATTAGTGACGATAATATAACAAAACCTATTACAAGTATTTTTAATATAGAAGCATTAAGACTGGGAAAAGACAAATATATCTCTTTCAATACTACTATTTGATATAATTTTGGACATTCTCCATGGCACTAAAAGGAAAAGAAAATAAGATGTAAGAAATTATATAAACTGGTAAAATAATCGTACTTTTAGATTTTAAATATACTCCTCAAGCTATTAGAAATAATGAGAACCTTACAAAGTAACTGACTTCAAGATAAATAAGTTCATTTGAACCCTGAAAATAGAGTACAAATGAACTTTTTTACAAAGCAGAAATAGAGATGTAGAAAACAAATTTATGGTTACCAGGGTGTTAAACGGGTGGTAAATTGGGAGATTAGGATTGACTATACACACTGCTGCTGCTGCTGCTAAGTCACTTCACTCGTGTCCAACTCTGTGTGACCCCATAGATGGCAGCCCACCCAGCTCCCCTGTCCCTGGAATTCTCCAGGCAAGAAACCTGGAGTGGGTTGCCATTGCCTTCTCCGATATACACACTACTATATATAAAATAGATAACTAATAAGGACCCACTGTATAGCACAGGAAATTCTCAATACTCTGTAATGGCCTATATGGGAAAAGAATCTAAAAATGATTGGATATATGTAAGTGAAATGAAAGTCACTCAGTTGTGTCTGACTCTTTGTGACCCTGTAGAAAGTAGCCTGCCAGGCTCCTTTGTCCATGGAATTCTTCAGGCAAGAATACTGCAGTGGGTTGCCATTCCCTTCTCTAAGGGATCTTCCTGACCCAGGGATCGAACCCAGCTCTCCCTCATTGCAGGTAGATTCTTTACCATCTGAGCCATCACGGAAGCTCAGATATAGCTGATTCACTTTGCTGTACACCTTAAACTAACACAACATTGTAAATAAACTGCGCTTCAATAAAAAATTTTTTAAATGAGACAAACTTTCAAAGAATCTATAGCATTTGTCTGTACCAGAAATAAGCTAGGAGAGCATCATTCACAATAGCAAAGAAACTAAAAAATGTCAAATAAATAGCTCAATTAAAATGCACAGCACCTTGGTAAATTACATAGATGCATGATCCAGCAGTCTCATTACAGGTAGTAAGGTATCCATCCTAACTATATCCTCATGCACAACAAGCTCTTAGAGCATATTTATTGCAGTATATGGTGAGTTGCCTGGATAGCATCACGGACTCGATGGACGTGAGTCTGAGTGAACTCCGGGAGATGGTGATGGACAGGGAGGCCTGGCATGCTGCAATTCATGGGGTCACAGAGAGTCGGACATGACTGAGTGACTGAACTGAACTGAACTGAACTGATGGTGAGTTGACAGGGAATTGGAGTCAAAGTATCCTTCAATGGCTATTAGATACCACCAGGTAAAATACATCTGGAGTAGGAAATGACAGCTACACCAGTATTCTTGCATGAAAAATCCCTTGGACAGAGGAGCCTGGTGGGCTACAGTCCATGGGGTCACAAAGAGTAGGATACTACTGAGCAAGCATGCATGTAAGTAGAATACAAAGTAATATTAGAAGCAAAAAGTAAACATACACACAGCAACCTGGGGAAATGTTCAAAGCATAATTCTCAGTGAAAGAATAGGCAACCAAATGAAATTTTTACTGCAATATCATTTATGTCAACCTACATTTTAGGTGCACAAAATAACAATACAAGTTTTACAAGAACACATAAAAATATAAAGCTACAAGTGGTGTTTGAATGGTTGTCAATTGTTGCGTCTAGGGGTATGGAAGGGAAGAGTGTGAGGCATGGGGTCAAAAGGAAATAAATAAATTAAAATGTAACTGAAGTAATAACACAAAAGGAGTTTGGCAAGGACAAGTAAAGGTAGAGTGCCATAAACTGAGAAGTATAACTAACCCAATCTTTTGCACCTTATATCCAGAAAAATAAGATAAGCTCATCCTCTGTTTTTAAGCACCTGTCTTCAGAGCTGTGGCAACAATGGCAACAAAGAGGAGGTGAAGTGGTTAAGGCCAGCTCCACTGGTAGCAGACCCACAAGATAAATGAGGCAAGGGAGCAGCACCATTGGTTCTGTGCTGTGTCCATCTTTCTTGCAGCAGAGCAAACAAGACAGCAGCACATTGATTTACAGTAAAAGGACCTATCTTTGCAACCAGAAGGATTGGAAACTTTATTTTTTTTCGATAAGAGCAAATCACTCTTTTAAGAAAGTCGCTGAACATCTAAACAGAGGCTTTGAAAAATAAGTTGATAACATAGTTGGGTGCTTTATGTGTCTTCTCAAAGAGCATCATAATTTTCAGCTTTATAGGAGCCATTTTTCCTCCCTTACCTGGTTCAACTGCAACCCAGGTGATTACAGACGTTATTGGGGACCATCCTGAAATGGAGATTGCTAATGATAGCCTGTGTTGCTAATCTGGATTCATTAATCCTTATGGTATAATGAATAATATATGGCATCATTATTAAGCCCTAGAAAAAGAAAGGGGGAAGCGGTTTGTTCATGGAGTGATGAAACTAGAGACTTTAGACTGAATCTCAAGGGTGACTGGCATTTAGGGAAATGAGGGATGATATTTCCTGCAAATGATTTTTGTTTGCTGCCAAATGCCAATTTAGGATTCACATAATACAATGACTGCTTTGCCACTTGAACTCCAAAATGAAATAACCTCTCTGTCTGGGGCTTCTTCAACTGCTTTCAGCTAGTTTGTTTTGGCTGGCTACCTGAATTTTGTTTTATTCATACAAATCTATCTGGAGAGAAAAATTATTTTCTCTTTCACAGGAACCCAATTTTTAAGCTCAATGGGGAAAAAGAAAGAATGATGGATTTTGGCAAGCTTTTCAAAGTTATTTCTTTGGAATCTGAAATGATGTCATTAATCTCCTGATAAAGGCATTATATTTATTCCATTAAGGGAAAAATTGAATATTTTTCTGTTTATCTAAGAACCTCCTGGGAATTGAGAGCATAACTTCAAGGAATACAAAATAGGCCAGCAATGTAGTCTCCAGGGTATAGAGACGGTGTACTAGGGATGATAAAATGCAACTATTTGACTTTTATTATCTCCAACATTTTTATTGTTCAATTCAGCTCATGGTCATTGAGGATCTGATATTTCTAGGTACTCTGTGTGATACAAAATATAAATATGTCTTAACTCCTAGCCTCAAAGAACTTGAATATCAGAACATAGAGAAGAGGATATATACACTACTAATTGTAATTCAATATGAAAAGTGAAAAAGTTAGTGTTAGTTGCTCCGTCGTGTCCAACTCTTTGCAACCCCATGGACTGTAGCCTGCCAGGCTTCTCTGTCTATGGAATTCTCCAGGCAAGAATACTGGAGTGTGCAGCCATTCCTTTATCCAGGGGATCTTCCTGACCCAGGAATCAAACTTGGATCTCCTGCATTGCAGGTGGACTCTTTACCATTTGAGCCACTACTAATACAATACTGCTGCTGCTAAGTCGCTTCAGTCGTGTCCGACTCTGTGTGACCCCATAGACAGCAGCCCACCAGGCTCCCCTGTCCCTGGGATTCTCCAAGCAAGAACACTGGAGTGGGTTGCCATTTCCTTCTCCAATGCATGAAAGGGAAAAGGGAAAGTGAAGTCACTCAGTTGTGTCTGACTCTTAGCGACCCCATGGACTGCAGCCCACCAGGCTCCTCCATCCATGGGATTTTCCAGGCAAGAATACCATTGTGGGGTGCCATTGCCTTCTCTGAGTAATGCAATATATAATGCAAAAAGTAACACAAAAGACATCTAGAGAAAGTAACATAGGCAGGATTAAGAATAAGGAATTAGCTTCTGAGAAGGGAATCTGGAAATACTCAAAGGAGAAAGTGACATTTGAACAAATCATTTAAGGATGTGTAGAATTTCACTGGAAGACAGGGGAGTGCAGACTCCCTCTGTGTAACAATATCATTACATACAGGGGAAGGAGTTAGAAGTTGCACATCTATAGAATAATGAATAGTCTCTATCATTGAAAGTATAGAGCAAGTGCACTTCTCAGGACATAAGGCCTGTTTGTGGAAGGCTTGGCCTTGATACAAAGGAGACTGGGTTTACTATAGGGATAACATTCAGGTGCCAAAACCTACTTGAGAAGAACATACATAAACATGCTTTCTCCTCAATTTCATTTTTCTATGACTTTTGCCCTCTTCAGCTAGTGGCAGATATTTGACTTAGGAATTATTAGACTGTAATAATAAAAGTGAAAGAGAAACTAAAAGGCAATATTAAGCCCTTAACCATTAAGGGAAATTTTTGACAATAACCTTTAAGACTAGTTCTGTCATACAAAGATCACTTATGAAAAAGAGAGAATGAAAGCTAGAAAGACATCACTTTTACAAAGGAGACCATTGTGAACTTGAGGAACTACTTTAAATAGGAAGAGATGATATACCTCAAATTGGCAGTTTTAAGTACTCACAACACCCTATTACCCACCACCATCACCAGAATAAATGAGCTGTGAGCTCAAAAATGATATTAGAATGCTATAGACCAACTTCCTTGGTAGTCTAGTCATTAAAACTTCACTTTCCAAGGCAAAGGGTGCAGGTTTGATCCCTAGGTGGGGAGCTAAGATCCCACAAGCATCGTGGCCAAAAAATCAAAACATGAAACAGAAGCAATATTATGACAAATTCAATAAAGACTTTTTTAAAAATTGTAAAAGATATAAAAGAATTATGTAGGATATGAACTTACATGTTCATTGTGCATTATCAGTACTCTACATAATCAACAGTGGTGGTGGTGGTGTTAGTTGCTCAGTTGTGTCCAACTCTTTGCAACCCCATGGACTGGAGTCCACCAGGCTCCTCTGTCCATGGCATTCTCCAGGCCAGAACACTGGAACTGGTTGCCATTCCCTTCTCCAGGGGATCTTCCAAACCAGCAATTGAACCTGGGTCTCCCACATTGCAGGCAGATTATTTACCATCTGAGCCACCAGGGAAGCCCACATAATCAATAGAACTTGCTAACTGATTAAAAAGGTTCAGAGTAAACGGTAATGGGTCAGAAGAAAACAAATAGCATCCAGACTTTGGAATCTGAGTTAGAAGGAGGATAATGGTCTCAGTAATTGAAGTAGGAAAGAAGGTAGAAAGTTAGGATTAATAGCATCTGTTTAGAGCTCTTGATGCTAAAGTACCAACATGGCTTAGCTGGCAACTGGAACTAGGTATCTGGATGGGCATCTATACTGGAGGGTCAGCCCATCAAATTGACTATAGAAGCCAGAAGTAAATACAATTTACTTCCCGTCTTAGCACAGGCTGCTCTAACAAAGTACCACAGAGTGGTGGTTTGAACAACAGACATTTCTTTCTCACAGTTTTGGAGTCTGTGAACTCCAAAATCAAGGTGCCAGTAGATTGAGTTCCTAGTGTTACCCACTTCTTCACTTGCAGCTGGCCACTATCTAACTGTGTGCTCACAGAACCTCTTCTTTTCACATGTGTGGAGAGAGATCTCTATGTCTTCCTTTTCAAATAAGGGCACTTATCTCATCATGGAAGGCCCCACCCACCTAACCTCATCTAAACCTAATCATTTCCCAATGGCCTCACTTCCAAATATGATAACACTGTGGGTTAGGGTTTCAACATATGAGTTTGGGGGGAGACACAAACATTCAGCCCATAGCACTCGCCTTGGAATAAAGTAGAAGGGGAAAGAAAAAATGGATGAGAAAATATCCATAAAAACAACCTTCATGATGTGTGTATATGGCAGGTGGCAGCAACAGTTATAAAATGGCTGTCTGGGGAGGCCTTACAAATAGCTGTGAAGAGAAGAGAGGTGAAAAGCAAAGGAGAAAAGGAAAGATATAGGCATCTAAATGCAGAGTTCCAAAGAATAGCAAGAAGAGATAAGAAAGCCTTCTTCAGTGATCAATGCAAAGAAATAGAGGAAAACAACAGATTGGGAAAGATTGGATATCTCTTCAAGAAAATTAGAGATACCAAGGGAACATTTCATGCAAAGATGGGCTTGATAAAGGACAGAAATGGTCTGGACCTAACAGAAGCAGAAGATATTAAGAAGAGGTGGCAAGAATACACAGAAGAACTGTACAAAAAAGATCTTCACGACCCAGATAGTCATGATGATGCAATCACTAATCTAGAACTGGACATCTTGGAATGTGAAGTCAAGTGGGCCTTAGAAAGCATCACTACGAACAAAGCTAGTGGAGGTGATGGAATTCCAGTTGAACTGTTTCAAATCCTAAAAGATGATGCTGTGAAAGTGCTACACTCAATATGTCAGCCAATTTGGAAAACTCAGCAGTGGCCACAGGACTGGAAAAGGGCAGTTTTCATTCCAATCCTAAAGAAAGGCAATGCCAAAGAATGTTCAAACTACCGCACAACTGCACTCTCTCATATGCTAGTAAAGTAATGCTTAAAATTCTCGAAGCCAGGCTTCAGCAATACGTGAACCGTGAACTCCCTGACATCCAAGCTGGTTTTAGAAAACGCAGAGGAACCAGAGATCAAATTGCCAACATCCGCTGGATGATGGAAAAAGCAAGAGAGTTCCAGAAAAACATCTATTTCTGCTTTATTGACTCAATGCTGAAGGCTTTGACTGTGTGGATCACAAGAAACTGTGGAAAATTCTGAAAGAGATGGGAATACCAGACTACCTGACCTTCCTCTTGAGAAATCTGTATGCAGGTCAGGAAGCAACAGTTAGAACTGGACATGGAACAACAGACTGGTTCCAAATAGGTAAAGGAGTCCGTCAAGGTTGTATATTGTCACCCTGCTTATTTAACTTATATGCAGACTACATCATGAGAAACGCTGGACTGGAAGAAGCACAAGCTGGAATCAAGATTTCCAGGAGAAATATCAATAACCTCAGATATGCAGATGACACCACCCTTAAGGCAGAAAGTGAAGAGGAGCTAAAAATCCTCTTGATGACAGTGAAAGAGGAGAGCAAAAGAGTTGGCCTAAAGCTCAACATTCAGAAAACGAAGATCGTGGCATCCGGTCCCATCACTTCATGGGAAATAGATGGGGAAACAGTGGAAACAGTGTCAGACTTTATTTTTTGGGGCTCCAAAATCACTGCAGATGGTGACTACAGCCATGAAATTAAAAGACGTTTACTCCTTAGAAGGAAAGTATGACCAACCTAGATAGCATATTCAAAAGCAGAGACATTACTTTGCTGACTAAGGCCCGTCTAGTCAAGGCTACGGTTTTTCCTGTGGTCATGTATGGATGGGAGAGTTGGACTGTGAAGAAAGCTGAGTGCCGAAGAATTGATGCTTTTGAACTGTGTTGTTGGAGAAGACTCTTGAGAATTCCTTGGACTGTAAGGAGATCCAGCCAGTCCATGCTGAAGGAGATCAACCCTGGTATTTCTTCTGAAGGAATGATGCTAAAGCTGAAACTCCAGTACTTTGGCCACCTCATGAGAAGAGTTGACTCATTGGAAGAAACTCTGATGCTGGGAGGGATTGGGGGCAGGAGGAGAAGGGGACGACCGAGGATGAGATGGCTGCATGGCATCACGGACTCGATGGATGTGAGTCTGAGTGAAGTCCGGGAGATGGTGATGGACAGGGAGGCCTCGCATGCTGCGATTCACGGGATCGCAAAGAGTGGGACATGACTGAGCGACTGAACTGAACTGAACTGAACTGGACTGAACTGAAGGATAGAGTAGAATCAGTCAGAGAAAGAGGAATGGAAGCAAGAGTAAGATATGAGAGTGTCAGAGGGAAAGAGAACATTGAGCAAGAGGATGTAATAACCAGGCAAAATGTTTCAGAAAAGGTAGCTCTAAAAAGGACCAGAAACAGCCACAAGGTGTGGCCGCTAACAGTGATGATATTACTTGACATGATTTCTACCTCAACATTGCCAGATGCTGTCTTAATTGTTCTTGTTTTAATTGTAATATTATACAGGCTCCATAAAGACATTTTATCTGAATCAGCTTTGCCCTCTGGTTCTTCATCTGAGGTATAAAAAATAATGCAGGTTGTCATTCAGCTAGCTTATGAGCATATTAGGAAATGTAATTAACGCTTTTAAGTCAGTGCTGCTCTAGTGACCAAAATAATGGTCTTGAGTCCTGTCCAAGTTAACAAAGCTTCCCAAGTGTTTAATTAATGGGCAAATTGAATAGCATTTGCAATAGGACATTTCCTTGTGCTCTAAGTTCCTCTCTGGCAATAAGTTTTCTGCAAAGTTATCAATTAGTGACCTGCAATGACTAAATGGATTTCTCATTCCAGTTTTCACCATATGACCCCTAAATTTACTATTGCTATAATCAGTCACTATGGTGTATTCATAGTACTTAGAACTGACTTCATAAAATATTTGGACATTACTTTCCTACTACCATTATGAATTTGAATTCAGAATCTCCAATTAAGATTTCAAAAAGCATTACTTTAACCTTTTTAAAAAGCCAAACAAACTAGTCAATGGTGGAAGACAATCCAACAAAAGAAACCCTAGGCTTGTAGCATCAAATAAAACACACTTTTTATTTTAGTTCTTAATATGAGCATGAAAAAATTAAACATAAATGTGGTTATATTATCAGTTAAAGTAATAGAGAGGCTGGGCTTCTCTGGTGGCTCAGTAGTAAAGAATCCGACTACCAATGCAGGAGATACGACAGACGGGGATTTGATCCCTGGGTGGGGAAAATCCCTTGGAGAAGGAAATGGCAAACCACTCCAATATTCTTACTGGGGAAATCCCACGGACAGAGTGGCCTGGTGGGCTACAGTCAATGGGCTCACAAGAGTCAGACATGACTTAGTGATCAAACAACAGAAAGGAGGTTATATAGTTAGTATCTTTTTGTCAGTTCTTATTGATTTAAAAGGACTGTGAACATGTCAATTTATAACAAGAGGCTTAAAAGAGATTCCTAAAAATTTCACAGAATACCTATATAAATATTTTATGGAATCTTGGTTTCTTTCCACAAAAAATAGCCTTAGAAATGACAACTAAATGGTTTGTTATTGTTTTGTTCTTTTAAAAGAAGCCAATTCTGAGAGAAAATATGGCTGACAAGAAATGATAAATCCAGTGAAGCATACTAGTACTTGGATTATTAGGCAGCAAATGGTCAAGCTATCATGTGCCTAATTGTAGCTTTTACTAAAGAATGATAAATAATCATAGTAAAAATAGTAAGTAACAGCAAGATTGATTTAACTCTTATTTTGTGCTAATATTCAAAATGTTTGTCATGCAATATTTAGTGAATCTTCACTATAACCCTCAGCAGTAAACACTATAATCATCTATTCTAAATGATACTATACTTGGCACTATTTTACAGGTTGGGGAAATGAAACCCAAGAGGTTAAACAAGTTTCCCAAAGTTGTAACACTTTGGGTTTCCAAGTGATAGTTCCTACATTTCTCATCTCTTTGATATGGTCTGTCTCTTAATAGTCTGAAGAAGTTACATTGGAGAACTGACTTCTATGAACCCATGGAATATGGGGAAGACATCTCTTCTTCCCACCCTTAATGTGTAAGCCTTGTTTTCATTATTTTTGACTTAATTTGCATCTTTCTACCTTCACTTTCTGATCTCCTTTAGGCCCCAGATCAAAGCATGTTGGGTATTACATTTTAAAACAAGCCAATGGGCTCCTGGGTCCTCTGGGGAAAAATTAAAGAACGTAAGAAGGTTTGCTATCTTGAAATAAGATAATAGTCAAGAATTTGGAGTGAATTCTAGTTCAGTTGTGGAATGACTCAGTACTTGTGAACTCTTAATCTTTTTTGTTAAATGAAGGCAAAGGAGAAATTAGCCCTGAAGTATTTTTTTTAATGTAAAACTTAGCGTCAGTACTATGTCTTTCAAGAACTGTAAATTGAATTGGATAGTTCTGATATACAGTATAAATAAACCAAGATATGGTAACTACTGAGGACATTACAGCATTGCTGTTTTTAAACATTCTCATTTGCCCTTTTTCTCCATAAATGATCATTTTTACAATTATGAGGTTACCAATGCTGCATATTCTCCAGATGCTGCAGGAATTAAATGAGATGGTGGTTATGAAGGCATTCTATGAACCCTAGCACATCATAAAAAGATAAGCTGTTTTGATTATCATAACTGGGTTGAAACAATCCACTATGGTATTAATTCTCAGTTATGGAGATAGAGATGAGGTGCTGTGAAACTATTGCTCTTGTGAGAAACAGAGGTAGAAATTACAAGCTGCTCCACAGTCCACTGAACCGTGACCTTGGTGTTCACTCATCACTCTTAGAAACTGCATTTCCCCTCCTCCTTTCCCATATCTCTTTTCTTCCCCTGCTTCCTTCTCTGTCTCTGATTGATTGTTAAGGCTCCAGTGACTTTAATTAGGCTCTCCCTCTGGCATATTCTCCAGCTCAAAAATCTAGAGGAGTTGTTGGCCTGTTTATTTATTTATTTATACACTGATTGTTTTTTCTCTCATAAAGGCTTAGGGGTCCTAAGAGGTTAAATTATTTTTAAGAGTATATTTCATTCCTCAAATTATATGCTTGATGCAGAGCTCAGAAAGGCACCACTGCACAGACTGACGCCTGCATTAGATTTCAATCCTTATCCTTTTAATAAAAAGAATGTGCTATGAATTATTGAGGTGGTGTTTTGTTTTGTTTTGTTTTGTTTACCAATCAAACACCATACTAGGTTATACACTTAATTTTCCCTGTTGAAACTCTCAATAAACCTGCAAAGGAAATTTTACTTTCCCCACAATAGAGATGAAAAACTGAGACTCGGTATAACTAACGTAATTTGCCCCAAATGACACAGAAGCTTATGTATGGAGTCAAGATTCAAACATAATTCTAGTTGACATCAAAATATTACATTGCATTAGAGGAATTTATTTTTTTGCTTGAACTCATTCACTAAATTTAAACCCCATTGTGCTGATAAGCATAAAGCAACATAGTAATCCCCTTAATGCTGTATAGAGCAGTGGTTCCCAATCTTTTTGGCACCAGGGAACAGTTTTGCAGAAGACAGTCTTTCCAGACATGGGGGTGGGAGGGGGACGGATGGTTCAGGCAGTAACATGGGCCATGGGGAGCAACAGATGAAGCTTTGCTCACTTGCTGGCCATTAACCTCCTACTATATAGCCTGGTTTGCCCCAGGCACTGGGGACCCCAGGCATAGAGGATAATTTAGTCTAATTCTCTATATAATCTACTAGTGTGTGTAATAATTTCCATCTACACTTAAACTGGTGATTCGCTTATTTACCAAGAACAAAACTGATTGCCAAAAAGATATCACTAGCCATGAACTTTGAAGTAGAGTATGCTAAGTCATGTTCACAACTTAGACACACCTCCCTGGAATGCTTGTTCTCCCACTAAAAGTCATTTTTTAAAAATTCAATGATTCATGAAGAGTAATGTCCTCATGGTCCACCCATGTTGTTGCAAATGCCAACATTTCATTTTTTATGGCTGAGTAGTATTCCACTGTATTTATGTACCACATCTTCTTTATCCTTGCTCCCACTGCTAGACAACATAGGTTATTTCTGTATCTTACCTTTTGTAATAGTGCTATAATGAATATATGGGTACATGTATCTTTTTGAACTTGTATTTTTCATTTTTTAAAATAAATTCCCCAAAGTGGAAAAGGATTAAGAGGCTCAAACACCCAACTATAAAATAATAAATCACAAGGGTATAATATACACAGAGGTACTATAGTCAGTAATACTGTAACAAACTTGGGACCTCTCTGGAGATCCAGTGGTTAAGAATCTGCCTTCCAATACAGGAGAAACAATTCACACCTGTTGGAATAGCTGTCATCAAAAAGACAAACAACAAAAATTGGTGATGATGAAGAGAAAAGAAAAATCTTGTACACTGGTAGTGAAAATGCAAATTGGTGCAACAACTATGGAAAACATTATGGAGGGTCCTCAAAAAAACTAAAATTAGAATCACCATGTGATCTAGCAATTCTACTCCTTGGTATATATCCAAAGAAAACAAATACATAAATTTGAAAAGATACATGTAGTCCAATGATCATAACAGTGTCATTTTTAATAGTCAAGATATGAAGCAACCTAAATGTCCATTTAGGTTAAATGGGTAATGAAGACGTGATATACACAATGGAATATTACTCAGCAGTAAAAAGACTGAAATTTTGCCATTTGCAACAATATGAATATACATGGAGGGTACTCTGCTTAATGAAGTAAGACTTCAGTGAAGTAAGAGAAAGATGAATAGACTGATATATGGAATCTAAAAAATAAAACAGTGTATATAACAAAATAAAAAGAAACTCCAAGACATAGAAAACAAACTAGTAGTTAATAATGGAGAGAGGGAGGCAGAGAGAGGAAGATTGGGCTATGGGATTAAGAGATATAAGCTTCCATGTATAAAATAGGTAAGCAACATGGATATATTGTTATAGCATAGAGAAATACATGCAGTATTTTGTAATAACTTCAGATGGAATATAATCTATAAAAATATTGAAGCACTATGTTGTACAACTAAAGCTAACATAACATTGTAAAACAACTCTACTTCAATTAAGAAATATTTTACTCAGCTTGGCATGAGGTGAATGAAGAATCCTTGAGTAGTTTGAGTGTGAAAGGCTTTACCACTCTGGGGAAACCTGAGCAGCCCATCAAAGTCTGTGCCTCAGTCCTACTCAAGAGGCCATGCAGTCAGCAACCTGGCAAAATGGAAAGGACATGGAACTCACAGGCTGAAAATGAATCTTGGCATTGTTATTTCCTATTTGCATGGCTATATTCACACTTCACAACATATATTATAAAAACTGTAAAATGGTGTTATGAACACCTACCTTATTTAAAGTTCAGGAATTTCAAATATATATAATACATATATAATATACAGTTATATATTATATAATTATATTTATTATAATATATGATATGTATATATTATAATATATAATATGTATAAATATATATTTATAATTATAGATTATATTATAAAATATATGTGTTATATATATATATTTGAAATTCCTGACCTTTTTGCAAAATACACTTAAATTGAAGAAAGTAGGGAAAGTCGCTAGAGTGTTCAGGTGTGAACTAAATCAAATCCCTTATGATTAAACAGTGGAAGTGACAAACAGATTCAAGGTATTAGATTTGATAGACAGAGTGCCTGAAGAACTATGGATGGAGGCTTATAACATTGTACAGGAAGCAGTGAAAAAAACCATCTCCAAGAATAAGAAATGCAAAAAGAGAAAATGGCTGTCCAAGGAGGCCTTACAAATGGCAAAGAAAAGAAGAGAAGTGAAAGGCAAAGGAGAAAAGGAAAGATATAAGCATCTGAATGCAGAGTTCCAAAGAATAGCAAGGAGTGGAGAAAGCCTTCCTCAGTGATCAATGTAAAGAACTAGAGAAAAATAACAGAATGGGAAAGACTAGAGACCTCTTCAAGAAAATTAGAGATAACAATGAAATATTGCATGCAAAGATGGGCACAATAAAGGAGAGAAGTGGTATGGACCTAACAGAAGCAGAAGATATTAAGAAGAGATGGCAAGAATACACAGAAGAACTATACAAAAAAGATCTTCACGACCGAGATAACCAAGATAGTGACTCACCTAGAGCCAGATCATGGAATGTAAAGTCAAGTGGGCCTTAGGAAGCATCACTGTGAACAAAGCTAGGTGACAGAATTCCAGCTGAGCTAATTCAAATCCTAAAAGATAATGCTGTGAAAGTGCTGCACTCAATATGCCAGCAAATTTGGGAAACATAGCAGTGGCCACAGGACTGGAAAAGGTCAATTTTCATTTCAATCCCAAGGAAAGGCAATGCTAAAGAATGTTCAAACTACCGCACAATTGCATTCATCACACACGCTCATTTGGTAAAGCGTCTGCCTGCAATATGGGAGACCCGGGTTTGATCCCTGGATTGGGAAGATCTCCTGGAGAAGGAAATGGCAACTCACTCCAGTATTCTTGCCTGGAGAATCCCACGGATGGAGGAGCCTGGTTGGCTACAGTCCATGGGGTCGCAAAGAGTTGGACATGACTGAGTGACTTCACTCACTTCACACGCTAGCAAAGTAATGCTCAAAATTCTCCAAGTTACTCTTCAGCAGTACGTGAACTGAGAACTTTCAGATATTTAAGCTGGATTTAGGAAAGGGAGAGGAACCAAAGACAAAATTGCCAACATCCATTGAATCATAGAAAAAGCAAGAGAATTCCAGAGAAAACATCTGCTTCATTGACTACGCTAAAGCCTTTGATTGTGTGGATCACAACAAACTGGAAAATTCTGAAAGAGATGGGAATACCAAACCACCTGACCTGCCTCCTGAGAAACCTCTATGCAGGTCAAGAAGCAACAGTTAGAACCAGACATGCAACAACAGACTTTTCCAAATTGGGAAAGGAGTATGTCAAGGCTGTATATTGTCCCCCTGCTTATTTAACTTGTATGCAGAGTGGATCATGTGAAATGCCAGGCTGGATGAAGTGCAAGCTGGAATAAACATTATCGGGTGAAATATCAATAACCTCAGAGGTGCAGATGACACCACCCTATGGCAGAAAGCAAAGAGGAACTAAAGAGCCTCTTCATGAAATTGAAAGAGGTGACCGAAAAAGGTGGGTTAAAAGTCAACATTCAGAAAACCTAGGATCATGGCATCTGGTCCCATCACTTCATGGCAAATAAATGGGTAAAGAGTGGAAATAGTGACAGACTTGAATTTGAGGGGGCTCCAAAATCACTGCAGATAGTGACTCTAGCCATGAAATAAAAAGACACTTGCTCCTTGGAAGAAAAGCTATGACCAACCTAGACAGCATATTAAAAAGCAGAGACATTACTTTGCCAACAAAGGTCCATCTAGTCAAAGCAACGATTTTTCCAATATTCATGTATGGATGTGAGAGTTGGACTATAAAGAAAGCTGAGCACAGAAGAATTGATGCTTTTGAACTGTGGTGTTGGAGAAGACTCTTGAGAGTCCCTTGGATCACAGGGAGACCAAACCAGTCAATCCTAAAGGAAATCAGTCTGAATATTCATTGGAAGGACTGATGCTGAAGCTGAAGCTCCAATATTTTGGCCACCTGATGCAAAGAACTGACTCATTTGAAAAGACCCTGATGCTAGGGAAAGATTGAAGGCGGGAGGAGAAGGGGATGACAGAGGATGAGATATTTGAATGGCATCACCGACTCAATGGACATGAGTCTGAGTAAACTCTGGGAGTTGGTGATGAACAGGGAGGTCTGGCATGCTGCAGTCCATGGGGTCGCAAAGAGTCAGACACGACTGAGCAACCAAACTGAACTGAATCACTGTAGATGGTGACTGCAGCCATGAAATTAAAAGACACTTGCTCCTTGGAAGAAGAATTGTGGTCTAGACAATTTGTCATTAAAAAGCAGAGACATTACTTGGCCAACACAGGTCCATATAGTGAAAGCTGCGGTTTTTCCAGTAGTTGTGTATGGATGTGAGAGTTGTACCATAAAGAAAGCTGAGTGCCAAATAATTGGTGCTTTTGAATTGTTGTGTTGGAGAAGACTCTTGAGAGTCTCTTGGACTTCAAGGAGATCTACCCAGTCAGCCCTAAAGGAAATCAATCCTTAATTTTCATTGGAAGGACTGATTATAAAGTTGAAGCTGAATACTTTGGCCACCTGTTGTGAAGAACTGACCCATTTGAAAAGACCCTAATGCTGGGGAAAGATTGAAGACAGGAGGACAATGAGACAACAGAGGATAAGATCGGTTGCATGGCATCACCGATTAATGGATGAGTGTGCAAGCTCTTAGAGTTGGTGAAGGACAAGAAGGCCTGGCTTGCCACAGTCCATGGGGTCGCAAAGAGTCGGACACAACTGACTGATTGAAATGAACTGAATATATTCACACAGTGTCTGACACATTAAATGGTAGCCCATTAACTGTTAGTAATATTATTATTATTATCATTAAATTGAGCATGTAACGGTAAGGTTTCGTTGCATAATTAAACATATCCAGATTAGTTGCAGTTGTTTTTTTTTTTTAATGATTCCATGGATCGGTTTGGTGTTATTCAAGCCTAGCTCATTTAAGATTATTTTGTTCAAGACCACTTCAGTCACATGTCTGACAGTTGGTACCTTATTGGTCTAAGAGGACCTCAGCTTGGGCAATTCATTTTTGTTTCGTATAGTATCTGCTGTTCTAGCTAGTCTATGCTTCTTCACATGGGAGTCTCAGAGTTCCAAATAGGAACATGGAAGCAAGGCTCAAAATGCAAATGCTTTCTGAGTCTCTGCTCACATCATGTTTGCTAGTGCCTGAATGGCCAGGCAAATCATCAGATAGACCACTAGGATGTAGAGTCTATGTGGGACAGTGCTGCCAAAGAGATGGATAAAGGGCATGAAATGACTGGTAGACATTTTCACCAAGATCTACCAAAATCCCTAATTATATTAGGGATATAGTATCCCTCTTTGGAGCCCATGGCACAAAAGGAATTTGTAAGTTTCTCTCATAATTTAACACTTGTTTCATTTATTCCATTTCATTTGGCATGAATATGTCTATTTTCTCATTTCTAATTGTTTTCCATCAAATGATGTTATCCTAGGATTGTAATACTATATGTGTCCAATGTACTCACAACTAATTTATTTTGAAAATGAAGACGATTTACTAGTGATTCTTCTGTCTGGATATGTGTATGCATGCGTGTGTTAGTCACTCATCGTGTCTGACTCTTTGTCACCCCATGAACCATAGTCCACCAGGCTCCTCTGTCCATGGAATTCTCCATGCAAGAATATTGGTGTGGGTAGCCATTCCTTTCTCCAGGGGATTTTCCTGATCCAGAGATTGAAACCAGGTCTCCTGCAATGCAGGCACATTCTTTACCATCTGAGCCACCAGGGAAGCCCCATCTGGATATAGGAATCGCTAAATACATAATACTGTAAAGCGACATCACATTGATAAAACTTAAAAGATTTTCCTAATATCTGTCACTTGTTACTATGCTGTGGGACTTGTTGCTATTTGAAGAATTGTGTCCTGGTGCAGTAGACAGCAATTTTGCTCAAACTAAGTCACCCGGTCTTTGGCTGTTGCGTCCTAGTACAGTCTCTCGGCTTTAGTTGTTTCTCTGCTCTCTGCTGTGATGTTACATTGCTTCAGGCTGTGATTCAGTGAATCCTTCAAAAGCATCCTTGGGCGCTCGTGCTCAACCAGTGTCCTCGAGCTTAATCTAAGCTACTTTTCACTGTACTTTATTTTTCCATCACTCATAATCCTAACATGTTTGAGCTCAGCAAGGGTGAATTTCTGATATTTGAGTATCTGCCTACTAAAAGCTTTGTCTATCGCATGTTATGAAGAAAACTTTGTGAGAAATAAGAACAGAATTTATCCAAATAGCTAAATGGGACGTTTGTAAGTATCACAGTCACATAAACAGGAAAGGACATTTTCACATCGTGTAAGCTAAAAAACTATAAGGTAACAAGTTCCAGACCAAAATCAGCTTTTCCATCTCCTGAGGAAGGCAGTGACATAAGAATTGCAGACAGTTTAAAAAATAAGATCACCAGCTTTCTGGACATGATGTAGTTTTCCACAGCTCAGCAAGCAAACATGGTCTTAAACACAAAACTGGTTTCCTCCTGGAAGATTGCTGCATTATTTATAGTCTCTGAAACAAGGATGATTTTCTCTTTCATGTTGGTTTATTTTGAATTTTGAAGCACTTTACTCTGAGCATTACCCAAGCTTCCTCTGTTACACAAGTTGCTTTAACTCCTGGATTCTCCTGTGGCCATCATTGCCTGGTTTGGGAATCCTGAGGCTGTTTTGAATCACAAGAGGTTAATCAGAAGAACTGGTCACAATACAATAAAAGAGGAAATAGTCAAGTTTGTAAAACCCAACAAGAGAACTCTCAAGACAAGTGGAAAGTTCTCAGTTTAGGCACAAAACTGAGCTTCCTCCACCCCTGTGGTCTTCGCTGTTGTACCCAGCCTATCACTGAAACAAGATACTTGTCTTCGCCTTCACTGCGGAATGGTCATGCATGTTCATTATACATGCTGTTGCCACCAAAAAAGCAGATATGGGCACGTTCTTCTTAAGAACATTTTAATTCTTTGGAGGGACTCCCAAAAGTTGCTTCATTTTGTTCTCTGTTGTTTAAAACAGCCCATTCCAAGTCTTAATCCCCTCACCTTGCTATCAAGTTAGCTTTTTCAAAATCCTTAATATCATTTATTCTAAGAGATCCACTAGATATCTAAGCTAATAAGACACTTATCACTGAGGACAGCTGTTTCTAACTTCAAAATATTACAACAATTAGCATCTCAAAACTTAAACCTTGCTATACCAATAAGAGCCAACTTTGTGAAAGAGTCACTTTTCACCTTTCTCACTTACTTTTCTAAGACAGTCTCAAAGATTAAAATGCCTTTTGTTCCTTCAGTAATTATATTTCATTGAATGAGATTTAAAATGAACTCATTGCTGCTGCTGCTAAATCACATCAGTAGTGTCCAACTCTGTGCGACCCCATAGACTGCAGCCCACCAGGCTCCTCTGTCCCTGGGATTCTCCAGGCAAGAATACTGGAGTGGGTTGCCATTTCCTTCTCCAGTGCATGAAAGTGAAAAGTGAAAGTGAAGTCACTCAGTCATGTCTGACTCTTCGAGTCTGTAACCTACCAGGCTCCTCCTTCCATGGGATTTCCCAGGCAAGGGTACTGGAATGGGTTGCCATTGCCTTCTCCAATGAACTCATTACTTTGTAGCAAAGTGAGGCACGCTTGAGGTTCCACTGGACCCCATCTCTGGATTCTGCTCTGACATCATTCCCATCTACATCATTCTCTCTTTCATATCCTCTTACAACTTTTGCCAATTGTCTTATTTTTTTTCCCCACCCCACTTATCTATCTCTTATTTTTCCTCTTTATTGTTGTTGTTTAGTTGCTAAGTCATATCCAACTCTGCAACCCATAGACTGTAGCACACCAAGCTTTCATCTACCTCTACTAATTATGGGTTCTTCTCCCTCCAATCCTCTTATCAGTGATACAGTACTGTTCTACTTCAGTGCATGCCATGCTATGCATGTGTGTGCTCAGTTATATCCCATTCTTTGAGACCCTATGGACTGTAGCCCACTAGGCTACTCTGTCCATGGGATTTTCCCAACAAGAATACTGGAATGGGTAGCCATATTCTCCTCCAGGGGATCTTCCCAACCCAGGGAATGAATCCATGTCACCTTCATCAGCAGGAGGATTCTTTACCACTGTACCACCTAGGAAGCCTCTACTGTACAGCAAGAAAGATTTCTGTACAGTATATCCTCACTTCCTATCTGTGAATCTGTGTGTATACACACATATGGGTGCATACTTTAGTTCATTCATCACAGACTGTATGCCTTAAACTTTTGTTTATCAAGCTAGGAAGTTCAAAATCAAGGCGCCACCAGATTTGGTATCTGGTGAGTCTCTGCTTCCTGGTTCACATACAGATATTGTCTAGCCATATCCTCACATGCCAGAAGTGTCAAGGGAGATCTCTTCAATCCCTTTTATAAGGGCAGTAATCCAATTCATGAAGACTCTGACCTGGTGACCTGGTCACCTCTCAATGCCCCACTTCCTAACAGAATCATGTTGAGGATTAGCATTTCAGCATATGAATTTGGAGTGTTACAGACATTAGGTCCAAAGCACAGTGTGCTTTTGTGGTGGGCATGGGTGAGAAGTAGAGACAGTGATGGTGGTGGTCACTGCAGCAGAAATCTACTGCGTGGTTTTTATAAGTAAGATTATTTAAATATTCTCACCCAAAGGAATCCAATGGATCTATGTTAACACATAATAATGAAGAGAGATTCTTTTCAGATTTAATTCAGGAACTTTAAACATTTAGTGAAATGTGCATTTGCCCTTTTGGGGCTTTTAAGTACAGAATATTTTGGATTATATAAAATACATAATTTATTCAAGTAATGATTACTTAATGTTTTTTCTAAGGTAAACTTCACATTATCTTGCTCTCATTTGCTATTTTCTGTTCATCTGGGCAACAGCATTCCCTACCTGATCTGTCATGTACATTTTCAATGAGGCTCCCTGAGGTCATTACTGTGATGAATAAAGGAATCTGTACGTTTGTACTACACAGTCCTCACTGAATTAATGAGAGCCATGCCAGTGGGGCTAAATCAAGCCTATCATTTCTGAAAGGCTTTGATTTTTGGACATTCATACCAATTACCATGTTGTTGTTGACAAGACAATGAGATATCCAGCATAATATTGGTCAAAATTATTTTTACTGAAGGGAGATGATGAATGTGAACCTAGATGTACTATGACTTTTTCAAAGGGTAAATTTTTTTATGAAGGAAAAAAAAATGAAGGGGAAAAAACCTTATACCTTCTGTTGGAAATGAAACATAGCCGTACTTTGATTTTTTTCATTTCATTCAAACTAGAGTTGGTGGAACTCAGCAGGGTAGTGTTGGGGACATTCTCTAATTTCCTGGTCTTGTTCTTCAGAAGCATATTAAGCTTTCTAAAACATCAATCGGGAGACAAAAACTTGATTTTTGAGGTAAAAACAGAAGGTATTGCCTTTTTTCCTTCATGTGTTTTCTCCTCTCCTCTCCTCCCTACTACCTGCTGTTCTGTTTCTTCTTTCCTTTCTCTTTCAGACACCATAATCACCACATTCTTTCTGCTTACTGCTCTCATTCCAAGTCTCACTTTTGAGGTCCCCGTATGGTTATTTGGTCATTCATTCATTTATTCTGTCAGTCAGCTGTTCATCAGAGATGTGAGTATATACGGTAAAAGGAATATTTGTATTTGATTAATATATTTATGTTCTTTGCATATTTTTATGAAGTAAAAGCATAATGACTTTATGATTTGGTCAGCATATAGCAGACATCACTATGAAACAATTTCCTACCATGAAAGCTTGCCAAAGATGACAATTATGAAACTTAGAATTTAGGAGAAATTAAGTGGAGTTTGATAAATAAATGGGAATGTTTGTTGAGATTAATTGTCCTTCTTCTCCTAAAACAGGTCTATAAGTTTGATTCCGGGATATTCAGTGGAGTACACAAATTCCAGTCTTATTTAAACTCTGGGTGGCATTTTTCTGTCTTGAGCTTGGATGAGATGGAAGAGAAAAGAAAAAAAGCTTAGATGTCAGAGGTCTGAGTAGCCAGTCAAGTGTTCACTTGCTCAGTCCTGTCCAACTCTTTGTGACCCCCCTGAACTGTAGCCCACCAGGTCCTCTGTCCATGGAATTTTCCAAGCAAGAATACTGGAGTGAATTGCCACTTCTTACTCCCTGGGATCTTCCTGACATAGAGATCAAATCTGCATCTCCTGCATCTCCCGCCTTGGCAGGTGGACTCTTTACCACTAGCGCCACCTGGGAAGTCCAATCAAAGCACAAGTCAAAAATGAAAGAATAAGCATTTAACCACTTACTATGGATGTTATGAGTAGACGTTTAATACCCAAGGAAACACTGTTCCATTTTCCCCCATGAATGTCACTTTGGTCCAGAGTCAGGTAGAACAACACAGAGGTGGAAGTCATCTCCATGAACAAGCCTCTGGAGGTTTTACGGACTTTAGGATCATGGAGAAGATGTGAGAGAAGGACTAGGAGTAGAACAGAAGTGGGTACTGAGTCAGAGTGGGGAAAATTATCTTCCAGTTTTCTCCTTCCTCTCCTCATAAGAAGGCCTTAGCAGAGGCATCTGAAGAAGACCTTGGCCCAAGATGTCAGATAAAGAGCTCTAAGAATGAGTGCCCTGGGACTGCATATAAAAATACATGACAGAACACGACTAGCAAGAAGGACCTAAATTCTTGACCTCACCTCCCTTCTGAGACTATATTGCCCTGGCCAAGCAGCAAGTCTAATGTGGGGAGGGAAGTTGTCCCATGGAGGCCAGCCAAGTAAAGCCATTGTTATTGCCTAGGATTCAGCCTTTAAAAAAAATCTCACATAGATTTTTAACCAGGAGACAAACCCTTCATCCTTTGTTTTCCATGTTGGCATAAAAAATAGAGAATGAACAACAGAAGCAAGATTAATAGGTAGGTTTCAGGAAGTCTCAGAAAACAAACGGACAACAGGTTTGAAAGGTTGTGGTATAACATCAGTACCCCAGTACCACAGCCTCAAGAAAAATACGCTCATAAAAACATTTGGGAGTAGATTGCTTGTTTCAAATATCATAGATATGTTAATATAGAACGGACATACACACATGCTCAGTCACTCAGTTATACCTCTGACTCTTTGCAACCCCATGAACTATAGCCTGCCAGGTTCCTCTGTCCATGGGATTCCCCAGGCAAGAATACTGGAATGTGTTACCATTTCCTCTTTCAGGGGATCTTCCCAACCCAGGGATCAAACCCAGGTTTCCTGTGTAGCAGGCAGGTTCTTTACCCCTGAGCCACCTGAGAAGCCCATAAAATAGACACAAAGACGTAAAGGATTTCAGTCTCTTATTAGAATTCCTGCATTCTTCCCACTCCATTCTACTCCATGAGATCCTACTCTCTTGAATTATCTTTAGCCCTAAGTTACCTGTTTGTTTCTGTCTTCTCAAGTACAGGTGGCATGGATGGATAGACCCATATGGCATTAGGAGAGAACATGAACTTTGGAATTAGTGCTGCAACTTTGGACAAGTTACTGAATCTCTGTCTCAGTTTCCTCACCTGTACGTCAAGAATAGTAATACTGAACTAATACCTACAATACAGTGGGGAATAAAGGAGATAATCAATGTATCTTCACATTCTACTCAGTTACTTAATGGTAACTTTTGTTCCTCTCCTTAGTTCTAAGAGTACCAACTAAATTGCTACGTGAAAATTTCTAGTCACATATCATGACTGTAGGTGATGAGAAAGATACAGAAGATGAAGAGGTAAAGGTATTTGTGATCCAAAATTGATCCCAGCCTGAAGACTGTGTTCCAAAATTCAAGTTGTGAGGGTTCTCTGGTGTATCTGAAATGATGGTTAGAGACATGATTAGCTGGAATTGCCTGATGATATCACTAGTGGCCTGACTTTAGGTGCTCTAAACACAGAATATAACAATGCCCCTATTTGTACGCCAAAATAAAAATATACTAACTTAAATATAAATTTAATGAAATCAAACAATATTCTGTCTAGGCTTACTACTTTGATGCTTAAAAAAGTATATTAAATAAAAAATCCTTTAGTAAAAAAGGAACTTCCCCTGTGGCTCAGACAGTAAAGAATCCACCTGCAATGCAGAAGACCCAAGTTTGATCCCTGGGTTGGGAAGATCCCCTGGAGAAGGGAATTGCTACCCACTCCAGTATTCTAACCTGGGAAATCCCATGGACAGAGGAGCCTGGCAGGCTACAATCCATGAGGTTGCCAAGAGTCAAATATAACTGAGTGATTAGACACTCTAGAAAAAAAAAAAAAATAGCTTTGCTTTGATGGTATATGGGAATTTGCTTAGTCTTCTTAATTGGAATTTTAACTAAGGAAAGACCTAGATCCTTTCCATTGACTTTTATTTCCCCACACTTCATATAGCTGCTATGCTTAAAAGTCCGCTATTCAAAACACTTCAGTGAAATTCTGGTTCCAGACAAGACCAAGCAATTGATTCTTTTCCATTTATCCCACTGAATGCAAATATAAAATCCTGAAAGAAGTCAAGCAACCATCTTAGGACTCTTAAAAGTAGATGATAGCAGATATCCTCACATTCTGAATTAAAAAGTGGGAAAAGACACTCCTCTATTGATATCATGGGGGAAGGTGGGACTTCAAAGAGGCATTTTGGGGATATGGAGTGAGACAAAACTGTTTTTTATCCTGATTGTGATGGTAGTTCCAGTAATCTATATGTGTTAAAACTCATAGACTCCACACCAAAACATGTCCATTTCTCTTGGTGTTAACCATAAAAATTAAAGCAGGCTCAAGGTTAAAAAATAAAATTATGGGCAAATTCTGTTTCCAAAGGCCATTATCTAATACTGAGGTGCATGTGTGAGTTGCCAAGTCATTTCAGTCATGTCTGACTCTGTGACCCCTTGGACTGGAGCCCACCAGTCTCCTCTGTCAAGGGGATTCTCCAGGCAAGAATATTGGAATGGTTCGCCATGCCCATCTTCCCAACCTGGGGATCAAACCCGGGTCTCTTCATCTCCTGCATTGGTAGATGGGATCTTTACCACTAGTGCCACATGGGAAGCACTAATACAGAGATAGTGAATATTCAGTTCAGTTCACTTCAGTCGCTTAGTTGTGTCTGACTGTTTGCAACCCCATGAATCGCAGCACACCAGGCCTCCCTGTCCATCACCATCTCCCGGAGTTCACTCAAACTCACATCCATCGAGTCAGTGATGCCATCCAGCCATCTCATCTTCTGTCATCCCCTCTTCCTCCTGCCCCCAATCCTTCTGAGCATCAGCGTCTTTCCCAATGAGTCAACTCTTCGCATGAGGTGTCCAAAGTACTGGAGTTTCAGCTTTAGCATTATTCCTGCCAAAGAACACCCAGGGCTGATCTCCTTTATAAGGGACTGGTTGGATCTCCTTGCAGTCCAAGGGACTCTCAAGAGTGTTCTCCAGCACCACAGTTCAAAAGCATCAATTCTTCAGTGCTCAGCTCTCTTCACAGTCCAACTCTCACATCCATACATGACCACTGGAAAAACCATAGACTTGACTAAAAGGACCTTTGTTGGCAAAGTAATGTCTCTGCTTTTGAATATGCTATCTAGGTTGGTCATAACTTTCCTTCCAAAAAGTAAGCGTCTTTTAATTTCATGGCTGCAGTCACCATCTGCAGTGATTTTGGAGCCCCCAAAAATAAAGTCTGACACTGTTTCCACTTTTTCTCTGTCTATTTCCCATGAAGTGATGGAACCAGATGCCATGATCTTCATTTTCTGAATGTTGAGCTTTTAGCCAACTTTTTCACTCTCCACTTTCACTTTCATCAAGAGGCTTCTTAGTTCCTCTTCACTTTGCGCCAGAAGGGTGGTGTCATCTGCATATTTGAGGTTATTGATATTTCTCCCGGCAATCTTGATTCCAGCTTGTGCTTCTTCCGGCCCAGAGTTTCTCATGATGTACTCTGCATAGATGTTCAATAAGCAGGGTGACAATATACAGCCTTGACGGACTCCTTTTCCTATTTGAAACCAGTCTGTTGTTCCATGTCCAGTTCTAACTGTTGCTTCCTGACCTGCATATAGGTTTCTCAAGAGGCAGGTCAGGTAGTCTGGTATTCCCATCTCTTTCAGAATTTTCCACAGTTTGTTGTGATCCACACAGTCAAAGGCTTTGGCATAGTCAATAAAGCAGAAATAGATGTTTTTCTGGAACTCTCTTGCTTTTTCCATGATCCAGCAGATGTTGGCAATTTGATCTCTGGTTCCTCTGCCTTTTCTAAAACCAGCTTGAACATCTGGAAGTTCATGGTTCACATATTGTTGAAGCCTGGCTTGGAGAATTTTGAGCATTACTTTACTAGCATGTGAGATGAGCAGAATTGTGTGGTAGTTTGAGCATTCTTTGGCATTGCCTTTCTTTGGGATTGAAATGAAAACTGACCTTTTCCAGTCCTGTAGCCACTGCTGAGTTTTCCAAATTGGCTGGCATATTGAGTGCAGCATTTTCACAGCATCATCTTTCAAGATTTGAAATAGCTCCACTGGAATTCCATCACCTCCACTAGCTTTGTTCGTAGTGATGCTTTCTAAGGCCCACTTGACTTCACATTCCAGGATGTCTGGTTCTAGTGAATATTAAGAGAGATAAAAGCAAAAACATATAGCAAGTCTACAAAAGAACAGCACTTGTCAAATCTGGAATTTGGAAAGGACTGGAATCAAAATAGATTAATAAGTTTTGTGGTATGTGTAATACAAAGAAGTTAAGGCCTGGAGCAAAACAAAACAAAATAAAACAAAAATCTATGACTTCTTGAATATTTTAAACCACTCTTGAAATCTCTAACTTCCTTGAGCAGAAAGTGGACTGAAAAAGTTGCTCAGCCCCCAACATGGGCATATTACTGAATGCCAACTTCTGAGATGGCCAATAAGAATAAGGGCCAAAAGAAAAAGTGCCAAGAAGGCTGAACAAATGATCCAACAAAAAAAGTTTCAGGAATTTGGTTTACCATGGATTTTGGAAGATATAAAAGAAAATCACTAGATAAAAGTGTTTAACTTTTAGGTTAAATCCAAAAGAGAGTGGAGATATAAATATAAATATTATATATATATATAAGTACATATTTTATTATATTATATACATATATCTGTGTATATATATACACACACAGATAGATATATATGTATCTATATGTGTGTGTGTGTATATATATATGTAACTGATTCACTTTGCTATACACTTGAAATTAACACAACATTGTAAGTAAATTATACTCCAATTTTAAAATATGCTAATTTTTTTAGAAAGAAGGCAAAGTCAGAGTCCATAGGGTTCAATTGATAAAGGAGTTTTCCCAAAGACTACAGTTAGTGCCAATCATGGAACACTCTTATTTCTGGAAGTATCTGAGAGCAAAAATAAGTATTTGTTGTTCTGAGCAGCTAAAATTTTGAGGTTTTTTGTTTTTTTTTTTACAATTTCCCTTTTCTGCTACTATGTTGTGTGTGTGTGTTGAAGGACAATGGGAATGTAGAGAAGCAGATGACTTGTATTTTTACATCAAAGTTTCCAGACCAAGACAGACTATATTCACATCTAATGTAAGGACTGTTGTGAATCCAGAAATTTGAAGACTTGAGTTCAATGCTATGTCTAAATGGGATTGAATTGTCTCAAAGGAGGAGAAAGAGGTCTCTTAGAGGAGGTCTTGAGGAAGGAAGAGATGTGTGTGTTCCACAAGTAATAGGAAGAGTCGACTCTAATTTGTGATGAGAAGACAGGTTCTAGTAAACTTGTGAGTCAGACTGAAGCACACAAGCATGGGTGTGAGATATTCTTGCACTCTTTCCTCTCCATGTGATGACAAAGGGGACTGTGTGTTCCAGGTGATATAATCGCAGGATGGTGGATCCTTTGAGTCTGGATCCCTGGATGACCATATGGGGCAGAAACCTCCCACCACACTGGCCCCTATGAACACACTACAGACATAGAGCAGGATTCATGTCCTGACCAAGGTACTCTTCCACTTCATTTCTGGGTAATAATCTTGGTAAACCGAGAATCATCTTGGCCATTCATTCCACAATGACATCATGAAGAAGACAGCGCTGATGAAACTAGCACATTGGTGAAGGAGATAGAACCCAACTTGGTCACCTGAGGTTAACACACACACAAATAGCCTTTCAAAATAGGATTACAGTGCCCTCATGCCATAATATTAGCTGTTCTGCATATCCATCTATGTAAGAATATATGGCCTTGCATACATAGCTCATTTCTAAACCATTTCCACTACAAGTCAGCTACCTGTGAGATGCGTGATCATAAATCCAGAGCTTACAGAGTAATTTTGCACTGCAAAGTAACATGGAGAGAGTAATTCATAGATGCATGCCTCTATTCACCAGTTCAGTTTATGTCCACATTTTAACTTTTAGGCAAAATCCAATATTTACCAGCAAATAAAAGAGAGCTAATAGTGCTAACTCTACTAATCGAAGAGTTCAGTTCTTTTGCTCTCTTACGTATGTTCATTCTTCTTCAAATCAGTAGAGTTGGGTGTGTGGGGAGACTGACAATAAGCTCTCTTTCTGGTAAATACCAGTTTCTACTGGGTTGGCATGGGGGAAATTTTATGTTCCATTCTTTACCACTGTGTCTGGGACTGTTATTAGTTTCCTTTTGATAGATGGAGAGAAGATGAACAAATCACAAGATTTATTTTTCAGGGCACCTATGATAGAATCAGAGACCTTTAACCCTTCTATATACTGCCTGGAAGAGTCGAATCAGACCGGTGTAATATGATTGGGTCTCCTCAAGACTTTGTTAAAGAAGCTATCTTTGACAGACAAAACTGTACCAAGCTGCTTTTTTTTTTTCCCCTTTGATGAAACACAAGTCTAAGACAAAGTCATAGATCAAGGGCTACATGAAACATAACATAGCCAGTTTTTCTTCATAAAAGATTTTCTGTGATGGTATAGATAATGCATAAGGTCTGCATGAAATACATAACACCTTGACAAGTTAACAAAGCAGCATCTCAATTTCTAAAATATATTCACTGAGAATAACTAACCCACTATTGAGAACTGAAAGAAACAAGTAGCAAAGACATATGTGAAGAGTATATCCAAAAATTGCCCCATGGCTATTCCAGAGTTTCCAAATCAAAGTTTGGGGATTAAAGACCTATAAGTCTCTACTGGTGGCCTAATGAGTTTTTATTTGTAAATCTAATAAAATTGATGGCTACCAGAGTGAGTAAAGTGGATGTTTAGGGAAAAGAGTAGACAGATTTTTGTTTGTAAATTTGACTTATGAATATAAGTAGGTGTATTATCTAAACAAAATTAACATTAATATAATTTTTAAATAAATGCAATAAAAGCCAATCAAAATGTATTTGATGCTACTCAGAAAGGCTTGAGTATTGACCAACATCAAGTATAGACCACTGGACTCTTTAATTCATCCCACATTGATTGACCCAATCCTCCTGGTTAAGACCTTCTTTGGATGAGCAATTCCAACCAAGTGGGAGTGTGAGGCCCATGGTCCACAGACTACTGGTCTTTCTTCAATCTATTACATCCTCTCTGTTTTCTGACTCCTCTCTCCTCCCCTAATTATTCTCTCATTCTCTCTTCTCATTTTGACATGTTCTGTAACACCAAGAGTACGTACTTACTGCCCTTTTTCAAACTTCAAAAAGAGGACAGGAAGGAAAGGGCTGGTGCAAACAGAGGAAGGATGGGCTTGAAAGTAGGCAGAGGAGTTTGGGAAATAAGTTCTCTTCTATTACTTGGCCATGCTGACCCATTAGGGAGAAGCTTATAAAGATTTCAAATCAATAAGGAAAACAAACCACTGACTGCCTCAGAATTGGTCTGTCCTCAGGGACATTGGGTTTCCTTTCATAAAAGACATGAACAGAGGCTGGACAAGTTGGCAGGGTGTTGTAAAGGGAACTGAATGGCACTCATATTGGAAATAATGTCCCTGGAACTGATTCCGCTTTGAAATATAAAGATAATTCTACAACTCTTATGGTATACTTTGTCTTTGGGGATCCACTCAGTCCTTTCTCATTGTAACTCGTGTTTCTGATCTAATCTAAGATTAACATCTCTTTGTTAAACAGATGATTGATTAGGAAGAAGAATCTCTGACAAGAATCTTAGCCCCATCACTTGTAATTCTCAAAATACGTGATACTATACAAAGGTTGTCCATGATCTACACATTTATTGACATATTATAACTAGATTGAATCATCTTTGTGTTTCAAAAAGACTACTCTAAAACAGCATTTATGGGTTTAAAAGAATTAATAGCTCCTCTTTATTTGGCCACCAAATACTTGTACAAGATCATATTTTAACCACAATTTTTGTACACAATCAGATGACACTAGAAGAGAAATATTAGCTGATAGCTTCTGAAGTTTTAAACTGTATTAAGTTCTTAAAATGTATAAATAATAATGACAAAATTACACTACAAATCCTTAATTATTTTTCAAAAGAATGAAAACTTTGAAAACTTATCTTGTAACTACAGCTACCCATCAAATTACTTTTGCTGTTGTTAAATCAGTGAAGAAACCAACAAAGAAAATAATTTCTTCCCTTTGCATAAAAAAGAAAATTTATACTGACAGTAGATTACATTTTTAGGCATTTTAATTATAGATTTATTTTGTTTTTATATTTGTTTTTCAATACCTAATATGCAGTTGTTGAGTCATATAATCAAAATTATTCCAAATGTATCTATAAATTCTGCCATGAAAATTAGTAGAAATTAGTCTATAGCATACAATGAATGAATTAGGGTAGAATTGCTTTCAGTTTGCAGAAGAATTTTTGTAAAGCAAGATTCCTTAAGAATTAAAATCCTCTATTTCCCTTAAAGTAAAATTCCAGATGCTTCCATTTACATCCAAATTTCCTGGACACACTATCATATAAAATGAAGGATACTGACCATTTTCATGCTCAAGATTTTATAATTACCTGACAGATTTTCTTTCCTATTTTCACCTCCAAACTCAATCTTTTCATTTTGTCAAAAATTATAGTATCCTACACAGCATCTTAATTGCATGTTTGCTGCCAAAGTTGAAATTAAGTGAATAGCCCATAGTATCCAATGGGAAGATAAAACTCTGTGTGTGTGTGTGTGTGTGTGTGTGTTTACCTCTGTAATCCCCAACTCTAAATGGATTTGTGTTCATTTGGAATTGGAACACTTTTGGAAATGATGTCACCATGATGTTAATCAGCCCTTGGAGGCCTGAACTACATTTTTATTTCTTCAGAAGGGATGAAAGACCAGTAGCTGTTGCATGAATATGACTTGAATACTGGAAACAGTTTTGGCAGAGATTTAACAGAGACTTTTTTCATGACAAATCATCACAAGAATTCCTAAGAAAACCAATTTTTTTACACTTTTATCTATCTTTTCTTTAGGTAAAATATGAGGCAGGTTAACTTTTCAAAACCATTGTGCAAACTGTTGGAAAGCATATGTTTCAATTAAACACGACTCAAAGTAGGTTTTTACAACAGTGAACTGAGTACCAGGGCCATTAAGCATTTTATGTTTCCTTTGCTCATTATCCTATAATTCATTGTCCTATTTGTATGTGCAAATTACAGAATACTGATTAAAATATTTACTTCTTTATTCACTGCTAATTCCACTTTCACTCTTTTGGCTGTCTGCATGTATAAAATATACTTTTGAGGAAAATTATTTGCTTTATAATCTTTCCCTAAAAGGAAAATATTTCCTTTACAAAATAAATATTTGTTTCCCATTTTTTATATTGCTGGTGGAAAGATATGCCATATACATAGTTATGCCAAAAAGGGAAGGAGACTTTAGAAAACAATCTACTCTAAATCAGGTTTTCAGTATCTCCATCTTCTGAGTATGAAAACTATTAACACTTACTTGAATAAGTTTCAATCTTATTTTAGATTTATTATTATAGCAGAGTTGTGTTGTGAGGTTTTTTATGGTTTTTTTTTTTTGCACACAATGCAACATACAACACCATTTTAAGCCTCAGAGATCTAAAGACTACATGGCAGGAAAGGGAATCAGAAGAATCTTTCTGGTTTATAGATACCTGAAGTCAGTCTGTTAAACTTATCTTGAAGGAAAGCTTTCCTGAAATCATTAAGGACCCCTCTCCATACCTCACAATATTCCAACTGGATCACAAATTGTGTATATGACCTGACAGATTTTGAATAGAGGCGTGGCTTAAGAATCCACCACAATGTTAAATCCCAACTTCAGCAACAATTAGGCAATGACAGTTTCACTTTGTGGCATCTCACTTCTCACTTGTGAGTTTCTGTTCCCTTCATAGTAGTCCTTTCATACATACTTCTGTTTTAGTGGTTTCTCCATCATTTACTAGTTTGTTAGCTTATTTATCTATCTAATAAACATTTTGTGAACACCTGCTTTGTACTGAGTGTGAGGAAGGATGTGACTATGAGAATAAATGGCTGAAGAGGGGAGAAGTTCAAGGTCTAGTGACCAAAAAGTTTAAAATGCTGATCATGCATAACACAGACTAGCCTGTGAATGGGCCACTCTCAGTATGGACCACTAACTCATCTACAGCGAGGTATATAGAGAATTTGTAAGTCTTAGAAACTTTTACAGCAATCTGACACAGCTCTGATGTGATCAATGGACTCATCTTGTTGAACAGGATGACTCATTTGATGTGGTTGAATTCATGTGGTTAATTGCCTGTGACATGAACTTGGTAAGGCTGCATATAAGTCCTCAGCAATTTTTCAATAGATAGTTTCAGGCACTGGACTAAAAGAAATAGATAACCTTCAGAGAGCAAAACTTTTCACTTTCTACTAATCTATGTTCTCTAATGACTTTTAACAATTCATCTGATGTGTGCAGATCAGAGGAAACAACATAGAAGGCAAGATACTAAAAACTCTCGCATTTTGCCAAATATTAATTTTAGACAAGTTGACATAGTCTACTGGATCCACTATTACCCCAACATTCCAGTAAAATTGATTAAATAGTTATAGCCAAACATAAAAATCTACTTTTGATCTGGTGTGTTTTAAACATGTTCTAGGTCCACAGATGTGTTTATTTTAACATGTAGTAATCAGTTAGACAAACCCCTAATAAGGCCATACTTTCCCTTGCATTTGGATTGAAATAAAAAGTTTTGTCAAAAAATTGTTATCAAGACATTCGTGATTCAAATGTTAACATGAATCAACTATTTATAATTAGTATTTTTACTTTTCTTTTGGAAGGACAAAAAGTGAAAGTCACTAAGTTGTGTCCAACTCTTTGCAACCCCATGGACTATACAGTCCATGAAATTTTCCAGGCCAGAATACCGGAGTGGGTAGCCTTTCCCTTCTCTAAGGGGTCTTCCCAACCCAGGGATTGAACCCAGGTCTTCCACATTGCAGGTGGATTATTTACCAGCTGAGCCACAAAGGAAGCCCACAGAGTTCAAAAATCTTTAGTCTTACTGAAAGGTAGCAGTTAATCCTTATGCTCTTCAGTGATGTTAAGTACAAGAACACACGAATGTGGATAGTATATATTGTTCAATATGCTTTCCATGTAAAATCTTTGAGATTTAAGTAGAAGATATTCCTTTCATTTAATCAACAAAATTGTTGAGAGTCAACTATGTGCCAATTACTAAAGACAATCTTAAAATGTACAAAAGATGATTCTATTCCACTGAAGCTCAATGGTCTCATGTGGAAATATAAATAATGACAACCCAACAAAATACTATCACAGGCAGTTCTTATTTTGCACAGTCCTATGAAACAGTAAAAATGATTGTATAAGCTGAAATTATGCAGATAAACCTTAATCAATAGGAAATGTTACAATTTTTCTGTGACCAGTCTATTTTTTTCTTAAAACAATAAAGCTATCTTACTGTTGGTTATAAACATATAGGTAATTGAAAAATATAAAATCAATATTTATTTAGTACACTGTCATCCTACATACCAGAAATTTTGAGAAGTAAAGTCTTTCATCTCATTTTAAGAAATTGTTCAAGTAGTTTAAACAGTGCTTTCCTTCCTCTGATTGATATGGAGCAAGGATCTTTTTAATGTCATTGTCAGTTGCCATATTCCCTTCTAAGTGTGAATCAACTTCCAACGTTTTATCCTTTTTGCTTTCAATGTCATGAAACTTCTTCAAGAATTCCTTTCATGTACTCTTTTGCCACTGTCACCCCTCTAGGACGTATCCATCCTTTCCTCCTCACCACTTTCCTCATTTGTGTTCATCAGTTCACCTTTACTGAATCTCTTGCCAGTACATCTAGAGTGTCTTGAACGGTGGCCATGTTCTACACTTCATGGTCAACTATTTCTGCTATAATACTATTCTCAATTCCAATTTCATTTAAAGCATTATCACTTTTTATTTCTCTGCTACACTTTCATTATTGATGACCAATCCCACTTTCATTATCCATTATGTGAAATATCGTGTGAGTTTATCCCTTCAAAACAAGAAGCCAATCAAACTACATGCTTTGCAGTCTCTTCAGAACTGAATAAGAGATATGTAATGACCTATCACTGAGACTTCCCTGTAGGTCCAGTGGACTTCCCTTGTGGTTCAGACAGTAAAGCATCCATCTGCAATGTAGGAACCCAAGTTCAGTCCCTAGGTCGAGAAGATCCCCTGGAGAAGGGCATGGCAACCCACTCCAGTATTCTTGCTTGGAAAACCCCATGAACAGAAGAGAATGGTAAGTCACACAGAATGACCTATTACCAACAGATTTTATTTTTTTTTTAATTTTTTATTTATTTATTTTTTTTAATTTTAAAATCTTTAATTCTTACATGTGTTCCCAAACATGAACCCCCCTCCCACCTCCCTCCCCATAGCATCTCTGTGGGTCATCCCCATGCACCAGCCCCAAGCATGCTGTATCCTGCGTCAGACATAGACTAGCGATTCAATTCTTACATGATAGTATACATGATAGAATGCCATTCTCCCATATCATCCCACCCTCTCCCTCTCCCTCTGAGTCCAAAAGTCCATTATACACAGCTGCGTCTTTTTTCCTGTCTTGCATACAGGGTCGTCATTGCCATCTTTCTAAATTCCATATATATGTGTTAGTATACTGTATTGGTGTTTTTCTTTCTGGCTTACTTCACTCTGTATAATCGGCTCCAGTTTCATCCATCTCATCAGAACTGATTCAAATGAATTCTTTTTAACGGCTGAGTAATACTCCATTGTGTATATGTACCACAGCTTTCTTATCCATTCATCTGCTGATGGACATCTAGGTTATTTCCATGTCCCAACAGATTTTAAAAGAAGCAACATAACTGGTCACTGATCATAATGCATAATGTTATTCAAATCATGATTTGTACACTGAAGAATTAGCAGCAAAGGTTGTACATTATACAACTACTCATAGTTGAGCTACCCTAGTAACTGAACTTTGAACTGTTTTGTTGAGGGACTGGTGTTATTTAAACAAACCATAGTAACTGAATTTATGCGTGAAGGAATGATGAAAATCAATGACTGCCTAGACATAAAGACATGGAGACCTTAACAAATAATTAAAAACATAGTGTCCAGGGAGGGCCAGTCTAGCTGTAACCAAGTTTGTAGAAGGGAAACAGGGGTCATGAGCTTAAAATCTCAAGTAACCACTGATGCCCTGTCTGCAAGGAAACTATTCCTAACTTCATCCCTATTTTACCTAGTTCCTTCCGTATTTTACCAAAGGTTGCCAAGACATCAAAACTGCTGACCCTACATCACACTTCATTTCATCATTTTAACCTGACCTTTCTGCTGAGTCTGAGAATTCTGGTGACCATTTTCTCCTCAGTGCCAGCATGTAGCTTCCTCTTCACAGCCAGCTGGAAATGATAGCAGAATTCAATCTGGAGCTGTCTCAACTTTTTTGATACGGAAAATTCTTTTGCTTCTACCCCAGTGTAAAGGGGCTTTCCAGGTGGCACTAGGTGGAACCCACCTGTCAATGTAAGAGACATAAAAGATCCCTGGGTTAGGAAGATCCCTGGGTTAGGAAGATCCCCTAGAGGAGAGCATGACAACCCACTCCAGTATTCTTGCTTGGAGAATCCCATGGACAGAGGAGCCTGGTGGGCTACAGTCCATAGCATCGCACAGAGTCTGACACTACTGAAGTGACTTAGCATACAGCAACAATGTAATGGAATCATGGACACTAACAATAAGTGTTGTCATCCCTATCTGACTCTGGCCATTGAGTATAAGAGTGAAAAGGCCAGAGGACTCAGTCAAGCTGTGTGTTTCAGTTCCTAGTCCGCCAAATACTATTCTTGAGCAATGCATTTCACTTCCCTGAGTCTAAGTTGCCAAAAGATAAAAAGATCTCAGACCTCTCAGACATATTTCTCGAAATGCTACGCCTATCTGTGGTTTATCATGTGTTTTCTCAAAGATTACATCTCATCTGTAAGCATGAAACAAGAGAGAAAAATAAAAATGAAAAAGTTAAATAGAATACACATGCTCTTAAGAATTGATGAAGTCTCCTTAGACAGCTATGTTCAGAAGCAATGGCTCTTTCTCCAGAATAATCTTGTTGAAGAGTTCTGGTAGTTTTCCTTTCCCTAAACTTCCAAGCAGCTGAGTCTCATGTTCTGCACAGAAGTGAAGTTCTAACTTAGCTCTCAAATTGCCTCAAACAAAATGCAATTGCAGCTTCCTACTACAAACTCCAGTTCTTTCCACAGACTAGACCAAGATATTTTTCACCTAGTATTAAAAAGATTAATTATGAGGAAAATATATAAATGGCACCATCTAAGAGACAGAGGAAAAGAAACAAATGATTTGAGATAAATAAAGATTGAGGTTTTCAGAAGAATGTGAGAGACTAAATTCATATGAAACTGTAGTGAAAATGAGGAATAAGAATAAAGTTAATTTGGAGAATGTGTAGACGCAGAAAATCGAAGGTGGAAGTGGTGATGTGTGAATAAGGACTAGAGGTGGTTATTCAAAATCTGTCTTAAAAATCTCCTAGATCATTGTGTGTGTGTGTGTGTGTGTGTGTGTGTGTGTGTGTGTGCACATGTGTGCACACACAAGCCCATGTGTGCTCAGTTGTTCAGTTATGTCCAACTCTTTGTGACCCCATGGACTCTAGCTTGCCAGTCTCCTTTATCCATGGGATTTCTCATGGATAAGAAAACTGGAGTGGGTTGCCATTTCCTTCTGCAGAGGATCTTCTCAACCCAGGGATCAAACCTGATTCTCCTGCATCTCCTACACTGCACATGAATTCTTTATGGAGGTCACTATATTACTACCTTTATATTAGGTACTGAGGTTAGAATCCAAGAAACAGAAAGCTCAAGGCATTACCCTTGGCTGTGTCTACATACATGTATAATGCACTTTGAAAATTCAAGGAAAAATAAGTATTTGAAGCAAGCAACTCGAGTTGGACAGGTTTGGTAATCCCACATAATGAGCTAACCATAGCCACAGAACTAAAGAGATTTTTCTCTTCAAAAGCAAATCTTGATTTGAGGAACTTTCTCAAGACTACAGCAACAAAGATGGAATATAAAATTTGCTCATTTCTTTTCATTGTATATTTTTCATACTTCAGCAGTATAAATGCTGCTTTTCTGTCCTTCACTGAGGAGGTACAGAACTTGAAAAATGAGATTGAGTGCCTGAGACAGCAAAAAGTGAAAGAACCACACCTCAAAATAGTGTTCCTCCACTGTTTTTTAAAAGAAGTTTCCATCTAACCTAAAGTCACAGTCATTTTTTTGTCTTCACTTTTTTCAAAGAATGACTTGGCTACTGACATCTGAATTTCAGCAGATCTTACCCATTGGAGATTAGCTGTACAAAGCAGATAGAATAAACTGGAGGTCATTATTGTTCTATTGTTAGTCACTCAGTCATGTTCTGACCCCATGGATCAGAACCCCCCAGGCATCTCTGTACATGGAATTCTCCAGGCAAGAATATTGGAGTGGGTAGCCACTCCCTTCTCCAGAAGATCTTCCTGACCCAAGAATCAAACCTGAATCTCCTGCATTGAAGGCAGATTCTTTACCATCTGAGCTACTAGGGGAGCTGTTCTTACTTATCAATAAAACAGATAAGCCAAATAAATCAATAAGATAAGTCAATTGGAAATGTTGGCTAATTCACTGTTTAGCAGGGATATTTAGTTTGTTTTTCATTCAAGGATTTTCTAAAATTTCTCCCTTTATAATGACCTCTGGACATTAGCATAGAAAAAAGTAAAGGTAGAACTCTGGAAATCTATTAAAATAATGAAAATACTCTCATTGCAAAGTCTTTGGTGATGTGTACAAAATAAACATGTAACCTTACTCCTGAGCAACTATTTTACAGAACCTCTCAACTCATTAGAATTTCTCAGGTGGCCTGACAAGCTAAGGGGCTCATTGATACCTCAGATCCTTCAAATATGATTTTTACAGGGATAGAATAAAGAGAGGATTTCAAATCTTTCAGTTCAGTTTAGTCATTCAGTCGTGTCTGACTCTTTGTGACCCCATGAATCGCAGCACGCCAGGCCTCCCTGTCCATCACCAACTCCCGGAGTTTACCCAAACTCACGTGCATCGAGTCAGTGATGCCATCCAGCCATCTCATCCTCTGTCATCCCCTTCTCCTCCTGCCCCCAGTCGCTGCTAGCATCAGAGTCTTTTCCAATGGGTCAAGTCTTCGCATGAGGTGGCCAAAGTATTGGAGTTTCAGCCTCAGCATCAGTCCTTCTAATGAACACCCAAGACTGGTCTCCTTTAGGATGGCCTGGTTGGATCTCCTTATAGTCTAAGGGACTCTCAAGAGTCTTCTCCAACACCACAGTTCAAAAGCATCAATTCTTCAGTGTTCAGCTTTCTTCAGAGTCCAACTCCCGCATCCATACATGACCACTGGAAAAACCATAGCCTTGACTAGATGGACCTTTGTTGGCAAAGTAATGTCTCTGCTTTTTAAAAAGCTATCTAGGTTGGTCATAACTTTCCTTCCAAGGAGTAAGTATCTTTTAATTTCATGGCTGCAATCACCATCTGCAGTGATTTTGGAGCCCAAAAATAGTCTAACACTGTTTCCACTGTTTCCCCATCTATTTCCCATGAAGTGATGAGACCAGATGCCAGGATCTTAGTTTTCTGAACGTTGAGCTTTTAGCCAACTTTTTTACCCTCCTCCTTCACTTTCATCAAGAGGCTCTTTAGTTTCTCTTCACTGTCTGCCATAAGGGTGGTGTCATCTGCATATCTGAGATTATTGATATTTCTCCTGGCAGTCTTGATTCCAGCTTGTGCTTCTTTTAGATCCTCCCAAAAGAGACTTATTTCTGTTTTGAGAATAGATCTCATAAAAGTCCATGATGCAAACTGTCTTAGAGTATATCATACAAGTTTTGGTGGAGTCTACGTTTTGTAACCCTAATGTTACTAAGCAGTTAACATGTCAGGTCACTCAGAAGAGCTATAATTTGTTGTTGGATAAGGTGATGTTATTTGCATTTTGAGATCATTTCTTTCCAGGTTTCTGTTGAAGCCATGGCAGTTGTAATAATTGATCTGTATTTGGGATTGCAAAAAATTTCTTTCAATTCCACATATACATGCCTACTTGAGCAGGCACAGGGGAAAAAAGAATGGAAAATTAGTAGACTGGAAAAAGTAATTAGTAGACTACTAAAAAATTAGTAGACTGGAAGGACAAATTTTATCCATGCATAGGTGATCAATGGCTACAAAAGTGCTATGAAATCATGGATGTTTTCTTTCCTCTTCACAAACTTTCACTTGATAGGGAGATCTTTTTAAACGTTGTTATTGTTTGGTCATTGAAACTGCTTCAGAATTTCCTATAGCCTGTTTTATCTCCTTGGAATCTTTTATTATACGTTTCTATTTGTATAAATCACATTTTTAAAATAAAATTAAAAGATATATGCAATTTAAAAATATAACATTGCATGTCTTTTCCTAACACTGTAGCCAAACTAAATCAAAATTGAAGAAAAGGCTTATCTTTGCAATTCTTTTATTCCTGTTTGCTTTTCCTCAGATTTAGCCTCCTCATTTAAATTGTGGCATGTTATTTTTCTGGTAATTATTTCTTCTATGTCCCTTGAATCATATTACAGCATGAATTTCATTTTCCTTATTTGGATTTATGAAGTTCCTTAAGAGCTGAAATTGCACCTTGTAATTATTTTGTATGATATGTAACCATAATATAATTGATGTTTTTAATTGTATTGAAGTAAATGGCAACCCATTCCAGTACTCTTGCCTGGAAAATTCCATGGATGGAGGAGCCTGATAGGCTATAGTCCATGGGGTCACAGAGAGTCGGACACGACTGAGCAACTTCACTTCACTTCATAACCTAAATGTAGAAGTATAAAAACATCCTAAGCGCACAGCTCACTGGATTATAAAAACTAAATCAGTTCAGTTCAGTCGCTCAGTCGTGTAGGACTCTTTGTGACCCCATGAATCTCAGCACACCAGGCCTCCCTGTCCATCACCAACTCCCGGAGTTCACTCAGACTCACGTCCATCGAGTCAGTGATGCCATCCAGCCATCTCATCCTCGGTCGTCCCCTTCTCCTCCTGCCCCCAATCCCTCCCAGCATCAGAGTCTGTTCCAATGAGTCAACTCTTCGCACGAGGTGGCCGAAGTACTGGAGTTTCAGCTTTAGCATCATTCCTTCCAAAGAAATCCCAGGGCTGATCTCCTTCAGAATGGACTGGTTGGATCTCCTTGCAGTCCAAGGGACTCTCAGGAGTCTTCTCCAACATCACAGTTCCAAAGCATCAATTCTTCCATGCTCAGACTTCTTCACAGTCCAACTCACACATCCATACATGACTACTGGAAAAAAAACATAGCCTTGACTAGACCGACCTTAGTCGGCAAAGTAATGTCTCTGCTTTTGAATATGCTATCTAGGTTGGTCATAACTTTTCTTCCAAGGAGTAAGCGTCTTTTAATTTCATGGCTGCAGTCACCATCTGCAGTGATTTTGGAGCCCCCCAAAATCAAGTCTGACACTGTTTCCACTGTTTCCCCATCTATTTCCCATGAAGTGATGGGACCAGATGCCATGATCTTCATTTTCTGAATGTTGAGCTTTAGGCCAATTTTTTCACTCTCCTCTTTCAATTTCATCAAGAGGCTTTTTAGTTCCTCTTCGCTTTCTGCCATAAGGATGGTGTTATCTGCATATCTGAGGTTATGATATTTTTCCTGGCAATCTTGATTCCAGCTTGTGCTTCTTCCAGCCGAGCATTTCTCATGATGTACTCTGCATAGAAGTTCAATAAGCAGGGTGACAATATACAGCCTTGATGGACTCCTTTTCCTATTTGGAACCAGTCTGTTGTTCCATGTCCAGTTCTAACTGTTGCTTCCTGACCTGCATACAGATTACTCAAGAGGCAGGTCAGGTGGTCTGGTATTCCCATCTCTTTCAGAATTTTCCACAGTTTATTGGGATCCACACAGTCAAAGGCTTTGGCATAGTCAAGAAAGCAGAAATAGATGTTTTTCTGGAACTCTCTTGCTTTTTCCATGATCCAACAGATGTTGGCAATTTGATCTCTGGTTCCTCTGCCTTTTCTAAAACCAGCTTGAACATCAGGGAGTTCACGGTTCATGTATTGCTGAAGCCTGGCTTGGAGAATTTTGAGCATTACTTTACTAGCATGTGAGATGAGTGCAATCGTGCAGTAGTTTGAGCATTCTTTGGTACTGCCTTTCTTTGGGATTGGAATGAAAACTGACCTTTTCCAGTCACCTCTACTAGCTTTGTTCATAGTGATGCTTTCCAAGGCCCACTTGACTTCACATTCCAGGATGTCTGGCTCTAGATTAGTGATCACACCATCATGATTATCTGGGTCATGGAGATCTTTTTTGTACATTTCTTCCGTGTATTCTTGCCACCTCTTCTTAATATCTTCTGCTTCTGTTAGGTCCATGCCATTTCTGTCCTTTATCGAGCCCATCTTTGCATGAAACGTTCCCTTGGTGTCTCTATTTTTCTTGAAGAGATCTCTAGTCTTTCCCATTCTGTTCTTTTCTTCTATTTCTTTGCATTGATCGCTGAAGAAGGCTTGCTTATCTCTTCTTGCTGTTCTCTGGAACTCTGTATTCAGATGCTTATATCTTTCCTTTTCTCCTTTGTTTTTCATCTCTCTTCTTTTCACAGCTATATGTCCATGTAACCAGCTATCAAATCAGGAAACAGAACATTATCAGTATCCCCAGAAGTTCTCTTCATACTTCCCTTCATCACTTGACCTCAACTAAAGGTAACCACTGTCCTGACTTCCTAACATCACAGATTATTTTTGCCTGATTTTCAACACTGAAAAATAAAATCATCTATGCAATCTTTGTTTCTGGCCCTTTTTGTGTTTCTTATCATGTTTGTGAGATCCCTCCCCCTTGTTACAAATAGTTTCTGTTCATTAATTCTCATTTCTGTATAAGAATCTATTGACAGAATATACCACAATTAATTAACTCATCTTTCTACTCTTGACATTCTTGCATTTGACAAAGTCCAGCTCTTGATTAGTATAAATATTGCTGCCAAGAGCATCCTTATACACGTCTTTTAGTGAAAATATGTACCCATTTCAGTAGAATACATATTTAGGAGTAGAATTTTTGAGTCATGGGTTATGTATATTTTCAGCTTATTAGATACTGTAATTGTTGTTCAGTCACTAAGTCATATCCGACTCTTTTTGACCTCATGGAGTGCACCATGTCAGGCTTCTCATCCTTCACGGTCTTCCAAAGTTTACTCAAATTCATGTCCACTGAGTAGGTAATCTTTCTAACCATCTCATCCTCTGTTGTCCCCTTCTCCTCTGCCCTCAGTCTTTCCTAGCATCAAGGTCTTTTCCAATGAGGCATCAGGTGGCCAAAGTATTGGAGCTTCAGCTTCAACATCAGTCCTTCCAATGAAGATTCATGGTTGATTTCCTTTAGGATTGACTGGTTTGATCTCCTTGAGTCCAAAGGAGTCTCAGGAGTCTTCTTCAGCACCACAATTCAAAAGCATCAGTTCTTCAGTGCTCAGCCTTCTTTATGGTCCAACTCTCTTATCTGTGCATGACTGCTAGAAAAACCATAGATGCTACCAAGGAGTTTCCAAATGGTTTTACCAATTTCTACCCCCACATCAGTACTGGAAAGTTCAGATTATTTCAAATCCTTTTCAACACATGAATTTGTCTGACTTTTCCTTCTTAATCACTCATATGAGTATGGATTATAATAATACATAATGCTATAGCATTATGCTTTTAATTTACATTTCCCTCATGAGTTGCCCTCAAAGTTTGGTACTTTTTCGTATGTTTGTTGCTATTTCATGTGTTATTATTATTTCGTATGTTTATTGGCCATTTTGATATGTTCTTTGTGATATGCCCTCAAGGCTTTTGTCCAGTTTTCTTTTGAGGTGATTAACTCTTACTGGTTAGTAGTTATTCTTTGTGAATTCTAGATACTGTCATTTTCCAGATATATGCAAATATTATATCCCCTGATGAGGCTTTTCTTCTCAGTTCAGTAAAGTGTCTTTTTAAAAAATGAAGTTCATAATGTAAACATAGTTCAATTTATCCTTTTTTTTTCTTTTCTGTAAAGTTCTTTGCCAATTTCAAGGTAACATACTTTAGGTAACAAAGATACTATCCCATATTTCTTTCTAAAAGTCATTTTATCTTTTACCTTTTGAATTTAGATCTTCAATATACCTGGATTTGGTTTTTGTGTATGGTTTGAGATCAAGCTTACATTTTACCAAGTGGATGTCAGTTGAACCAGCATCACTTAATGAAAAGACATTCCACAGTACTATCATATCACCTTTGACCTCAATCTGGCATCTGGGTGTGTGGTTAATTTCTTAGAAGAAGATGGCAATTTTTCTCATTACTTGGTCCATCTAGTTATCTATCCTTGAACTAATACCAACTGTCATTATTAGTTTTCAATAAGTCTTGAAATCTGGTATAGTAAATCCTCTTGCTTTGTTTTACTAATTGAAATTGACTTAACTCTTCTTGGTCTTCAATATAAATGTTATTAAAGAATGTCATTTCCCATGAACAACTTCCTGATTTTAATTGACATTGTGATAAGTCTATAGAATAGTTCAAAGAGGTTTGACACTTGACATTTTGTCTTCCAATCAATGAGCACGTTGCATTTCTTATTTCAATACTTCTTAAAAACTTTAATAATGTTATTTTCAGTGTGGAAGTGCTAAATATCTTGCTGGGCTATCTTTTAAAATTTTACTTTCATTTTGTTACTGGTATATAAAAATAAAATTGATTTTATATTCCCATTTTATTCAGCAATTCAGCTGGTAAGTGCTAGCAGTTTCCTTATAAACTTTTTTTTACATTTTCTACATACACAATTATGTGGTCAAACAACAACAAAAAACACAACCTACAGTCCTATTTCTCAATTATTTTACATTTTAGGGAGAATAGAATGTAATCATTTTCTTGCCTGATTGTATTGGCAACAGCCTACAATATATTGTAATAGTAATTATCTTTGGCTGTTCTCAAGCTGAGGGAAAACTTTGGATGCTTCACCATTAAGCGTTATATTTGTAATCAGTTCAGTTCAGTTGCTCAGTTGTCTCCGAATCTTTGTGACCCCATGGACTGAAGCACACCAGGCTTCCTTGTCCATCACCAAGTCCCAGAAATTGCTCAACTCATGTCTACCCAGTCAGTGATGCCATCCAACCATCTCACCCTCTATCAGCCCCTTCTCCTCCAGCCTTCAATCTTTTCCAGCATCAGGGTCTTTTCTAATGAGTCATTAGAGTTTCAGGTAGCCAAAGGAGTTTCAGCTTGAGAATCAGTCCTTCCAATAAATATTCAGGACTGATTTTCTTTAGGATTGACTGGCTTGAACTCCCTGCATTCCAAGGGACTCTCAAGTCTTCTCTAACACTATAGTTTAAAAGCATCAATTCTTCAACACTCAGCTTTCTTTATGGTCCAACTATCACATCCATACATAACTACTGGAGAAACCATAGCCTTGACTAAATGAACCTTTGTCCGCAAAGTAATGTCTCTGCTTTTCAATGCTCTCTAAGTTGGTCATAGCTTTTCTTCCAAGGAGCAAGTGTCTTTTAATTTCATGGCTGCAGTCACCATCTGCAGTGATTTTGGAGCCCCCCAAAATAAAATCTGTCACTGTTCCCACTATTTTCCCATCTATTTTCCATGAAGTGATGGGACCAGATGCCATGATCTTCATTTTCTGAATGTTGAGTTTTAAGCCAGCTTTTACACTCTTCTCTTTCACTTTCATCAACAGGCTCTTTAGTTCATCTTCACTCTCTGACATAGGGTGGGTGTCATCTGCATATCTGAGGTTATTGATATTTCTCCTGGCAATCTTGATTCCAGCTTGTGCTTCATCCAGCCCAGCATTTTGCATGATATACTCTGCATAGAAGTTAAATAAGCAGGGTGACAATATACAGTCTTGACGTACTCCTTTCCTCACTTACAACCAGTTCATTGTTCCTTGTCCAGTTCTAACTATTGCTTCTTGACCTGCATACGGGTTTCCCTGAAGACAGGCAAGGTGGTCTGATATTCCCATCGCTTGAAGAATTTTCCATAGTTTGTTGTGATCCACACAGTCAAAACCTTTCGTGTAATCAATGAAGCAGAAATAAATGTTTTTCTGGAATTCTTTTGCCAACAGATGTCAGCAATTCGATCTCTGGTTCCTCTGGCTTTTCTAGCTCCAACTTGAACGTCTGGGAGTTCTTAGTTCAAGTATTGTTGAAACCTGGCTTGGAGAATTTTGAACATCCCTTTGCTAGTGTGTGAGATCAGTGCAATTGTGCGGTACTTAGAACATTCTTTGGCATTGCCCTTATTTGGGATTGGAATGAAAACTAACCTCTTCTAGTCCCGTGATCACTGCTGAGTTTTCCAAATTTTCTGGCATACTGAGTTCAGCACTTTCTCAGCCTCATCTTTTAGGATTTGAAATAGCTCAACTGGAATTCTATCTTTTCCACTCGTTTTGTTCGTAGTGATGCTTCCTAAGGTCCACTTGACTTCAGACTCCAGGATGTCTGGCTCTAGGTGAGTGATCACACCATCATGGTTATCTGGGTGATGAAGATCTTTTTTGTATAGATCTTCTGTGTATTTTTGCCACCTCTTCTTAATACCTTCTGCTTCTGTTAGGTCTGTACCGTTTCTGTCCTTTATTGTGCCCATCTTTGCATGAAATGTTCCCTTGGTGTCTCTAATTTTCTTGAAGAGGTCTCTAGTATTTCCCATTGTATTGTTTTCCTCTAGTTCTTTGCATTGATCACTTAGAAAGGCTTTTATCTCTCCTTGATATTCTTTGGAACTCTGAGTTCAGATGGATGCATCTTCCTTTTCTCCTTTGCTTGTCTTCTTTTCTCAGCTATTTGTAAGACCTCCTCAGACAACCATTTTGCCTTTTTGCATTTATTTCTCTTGGGGATGGTTTTCTTGGGGATCACTGCCTCCTGTACAATGTCACAAACCTCTGTCCATGGTTCTTCAGGCACTCTATCAGAGCTAATCCCTTGAATTTATTTGTCACTTCCACTGTATAATCACAAGGGATTTGATTTAGCTCATACCTGAATTGTCTAGTGGTTTTCCCTACTTTCTTCAATTCAACTCTAAATTTGGCAATAAGGAATTCATGATCTGAACCACAGTCATCTCCTGGTCTTGTTTTTGTTAACTGTATGGAACTTCTCCATCTTCAACTGCAAAGAATATAATCAATCTACTACAGTATTGACCATCTGGTGATGTCCATGTGTAAATTCATCTCTTATGTTGTTCGAAGAGGGTGTTTGCAATGACCAGCGTGTTCTCTTCACAAAACTCTGTTAGCCTTTGCCCTGCTTCATTTTGTACTCCAAGGCCAAACTTGCTTGCTACTCCACGTATCTCTCAAATTCTTATTTTTACATTCCAACCCCCTATGTTGAAAAGGACATTTGTGTGTGTGCGTGTGTTAGTTCTGGTAGATTTTCTTAAACTGTTTTTTAAACAAATGTTAAATTATTTATATATCCAAATGAATGTCTATTTCAAAATGGTTTAGGAAACAATATGTTAAGTTCATTATTCAGAAGATTTTCATCTCCTTATTGGGTCTTGCTACTAGAACTTTATAAGATACATATAATACTATAGGATGTATACATATATATATATGTATACACATCATATATATATATACATATCATATATATATATATAAATCAACATTATTGTTAGAAATTTAATGCCTTGCTGTAAATCTCAAGATAAAGATGATTTCATTTGCTTCTTTTCCTATCCCTTGTATTTCTCTATAACTTCTCTCCAAAATTCTTTACTTGCTTGTTTTCCAATAAATATGTGTTAATCGATTACAAATCAACTTTGAAGACTCTTCTCCTTTACTAAAGCCAAATGTATTACATTGCTTTACTGTAGTTTACTGTAGCTGCCTCTTTTTCGCTTTTCTAGTGCTAATTCCAACATAAGCTCCCTCTTTCACTATATAAAATCTATTTACCAGCTATAGTCACTGCATGCTTTCAAAATTTAAAAAAGAAAACAAACAAACATTGATTAGGCCTTTGCCAAATGCTACACTTAGCTCCCCAATGTACACTTTTGACTGTTATGCTATCTTTTGAAAGTGCTGGGATCTATGAGAATTCCTGGGGTTTACCTTGGTTACTTCTAACGATATCTTATTCTCAGTAAACTCTTGGTCTCACTCATGTTATTGTTATCCTTGGCAAAGATAGCTAATTGCTCCTCCACCCCAGTATCCATTCTCACTCATCGTTTGACTTAGAATTCCCCTCCTACCAAGCTTCAGGAAGGCACAGCATTGGCCAGATAGAGACTATATTTCCCAGTTTATTTTGCACCAAGATGGGACTATCTGACCTTGTTTTGGCCAGTGATATTTAAGAGGAGACAATGTTTGCACCTTCTGAATCATTGCCTTCTAAAAAGAAGCTGTTTGCCTTTTGTTCTATTTTTCACTTTATGCTGGTTAGAAGTTGGCAAATAATAACTTAGTCAACTTGGACCCATAGATGCTCACTAACCTGGGTCCCTTGTTGACCTGGTGGAGAGTTGCCTGCCTGACTTGGACCAATGACTGACCCTTGGACTGTGAGATGAGAGAGAATTGAACTTCTGTTTTATGTAAACCACTGTGTTTGTGTGTTCTTTGTTACAGAAACTTAGCTTGTATTCTATATTACTCAGCACTCAACTCCTCTCTTCTGTCCCATACTATCTGTTTCTTCTCTCTGTCCCATACTGGTTAAGGTTTGGAACAAAGATCTTTTACCTTGAGTTTGTAAACATGCTACTCAATCAGGAAGTGATAGAAGTTTATTGAAGATTTGGGGATAACAGCACTAGTCACATTAGACAGAGAACAGCTCTGCTGATAACACAATACAGAATATTACATCTCATTCTCTGTAGAAAAGTATCTGAGTCCTACCTGGTGTTATTAGCTGAATTTTGTCCCCAACGAAATATTGAACTCTTAACCCTTGGTACCTGTGAACATGATCTTATTGGAAAATAAGACCTTTGCCGATTAATCTATTTAAGGTGAGGTCTTTGGAGTGGGCCCTAGTTCAACATGACTGGTGTTTATGTAGAAGAGGAGAGTGCCATGTGGAACTCCAGACACACAAGCAGAACATCATGTGACCATCAAGACTGAGTTTGCAGTGATACAGCAAAAAGCCAAGGAACACCAAGGATGGCCAAGGATCCCAGAAGTTGGAAAAAGGCAAAGAAAGATTCTTCCCTACAGGTTTCAGAGCAAGCGTAACCCTTTGGATTCTTTCAAATGAAAGTGCTGCTTTCAAACTGTGGTGCTGGAGAAGACTCTTGAGAGTCCCTTGTATGGTAAGGAGATCAAACCAATCAATCCTAAAGGAAATCAACCCTGATTAGTCACTGGAAGAACTGATGCTGAAACTGAAGCTCCGATACTTTGGCCACCTGATGCTAAGAGCTGACTCGCTGAAAAAGACCCTGGTGCTGGAAAAGATTGAAAGCAGGAAAAGAGGGCAACAGAGGATGAGATGGCTCAATGGCATCACTGATTCAGTGGACATGAATTTGGGCAAACTCCAAGAGATGGTGAGGGACAGGATGGCCTGACATGCTGCAGTCCACGAGGGAGCAAAGAATCGGACGTGACTTCACACCTAAACAGCAACAACAGGCCTCCAGAACTGTAAGACAACAAACCTGCTGTTTTAAGTCACTCACTTTGTGATACTTAGCTATGGCAAGCCTGGAAAAGTAATACACAGCCATGAGGTGGTTCCCCTAGACCACCAGTTTCTTCCTAACATCCTTAAGCCTCTAGTTAAGGTACCAATCCTATCTTTCCCATCCCAACTCCCCAGTGTTCTTCTAGAGCAACAGAGAAAGCAGAGATTCCAGAACCCATTTCAACTTGCATAATTACAAGACAAAATTTCTAAGGTTTCATCTGTATGAAGTTACCAACAACAATAAAAGGTATCAGTTATATGGTAGCTGTAATTATGAAAAATATCTATTTCTCCAGAATATCCCCAAACACACATTTGGCACATGCTTTTCTTTTTACTGGTGCCATTCCTACAATAAGCTCTCTTGTTAAAATTTCCAAGTTCCAAGAATATGTTTTCATACCCTGGTAATGTAGCCCTCAGTTCAGTTCAGTCACTCAGTCACGTCCAACTGTTTGAGACCCCATGAATCGCAGCACACCAGACCTCCCTGTCCATCACCAATTACCTGGGTTTACCCAAACTCATGTCCATTGAGTCGGTGATGCCATCCAACCAGCTCATCCTCTGTCATCCCCTTCTCCTCCTGCCCCAATCTTTCCCAGCATTAGGGTCTTTTCAAATAAGTCAGCTCTTTGCATAAGGTGGCCAAAGTATTGGAGTTTCAGCTTCAACATCAGACCTTCCAATGAACACCCAGGACTGATCTCCTTCAGTACAGACTGACTGAATCTCCTTGCAGTCCAAGGTACTCTCAAGAGTCTTCTCCAACACCACAGTTCAAAAGCATCAATTCTTCAGTGCTCAACTTTCTTTATAGTCCAACCCTCACATCCATACATGACTACTAGAAAAACCATAGCCTTGACTAGACGGACCTTTGTTGACAAAGTAATGTCTCTGCTTTTGAATATGCTGTCTAGGTCGGTCATAACTTTTCTTCCAAGGAGTAAGCATCTTTTAATTTCATGGCTGCAGTCACCATCTGCAGTGATTTTGGAGCTCCCCAAAATAAAGTCAGTCACTGTTTCCACTGTTTCCCCATCTATTTCCCGTGAAGTGATGGGACTAGATTCCATGATCTTCATTTTCTGAATGTTGAGCTTATTTTAAGCCAACTTTTTCACTCTCCTCTTTCACTTTCATCAAGTGGCTCTTAAGTTCATCTTCACTCTCTGACATAAGGATAGTGTCATCTGCATATCTGAGGTTATTGATATTTCTCCCGGAAATCTTGATTCAAGCTTGTGTTTCCTCCAGTCCAGTGTTTCTCATGATGTACTCTGCATAGAAGTTAAATAAGCAGGGTGACAATATATAGCCTTGACGTACTCCTTTTCCTATTTGGAACCAGTCTGTTGTTCCATGTCCAGTTCTAACTGTGGCTTCCTGACCTGCATATAGGTTTCTCAAGAGGCAGGTCAGGTGTTCTGATATTCCCTTCCGTTTCAGAATTTTCCACAGTTTATTGTGATCCACACAGGCAAAGGCTTTGGCATAATCAATAAAGCAGAAGTAGATATTTTTCTGGAACTCTCTTGCTTTTTTGATGATCCAGCGAATGTTGGCAATTTGATCTCTGGTTCCTCTGCCTTTTCTAAAACCAGCTTGAACATCTGGAATTTCATGGTTCACGTATTGCTGAAGCCTGGCTTGGAGAATTTTGAGCATTATACATGTGTATATATATACAATATACGTATATATAGAATACAATATTTTATATATGTTATGCATAACACTGTGCTCAGTCACTAAGTTATGTCTGACTCTTTGCAACCCCATGGACTCTAGCCCAGAAGGCTCTTCTGTCCACAGAATTTTCCAGGCAAGAATACTGGATTGAACTGCCATTTCACCTTCTTTAATATATAACATTATATACATATAAACTTTTTATATAATTGTAAAATTTTTATTTTATTATTATTTTATTTTACTATTATTTATATTATTGCATAATATAGATTATATATTATGTAATATTATTCTGTAATAATATTGGTATTTATATTTTATTATATAATATGTAATAATTTATACTGTTACATGATATCATATTTATTTATATTATATATTTAATATAATAATATATAAAATAAATAAATTCATTATTATTGAATATTAATATTAATTAAATGTTAATTAATAATTTAAATAATAATAATGTTGATTGTTAAATAATGTATTATGGTATATCATAAATAAATTTAATAAAATAAATTTAAATAAATGTAATAATATATTTAATAAACACAATATAATATATTATATCCTTGAAAGGAAAGCTAAGACCAACCTAGACAATGTAATAAAAAGCAGAGTCATTACTTTGCCAACAAAGGTCCATCTAGTCAAAGCTATGGTTTTTCCAGTAATCATGTATGGATGTGAGAGTTGGAATGTGAAGAAAGCTGAGAGCCAAAGAATGATGCTTTTGAACTGTGGTGTTGGAGAAGACTCTTGAGAGTCCCTTGGACTGCAAGGAGATCCAACCAGTCCATCCTAAAGGAGATCAGTCCTGAGTGTTCATTGGAAGGACTGATGAAGCTGAAACTCCAATACTTTGGTCACCTGATGTGAAGAGCTGACTCATTTGAAAAGACCCTTATGCTGGGAAAGCTTGAAATCAAGAGGAGAAGGGGACAACAGAGGATGAGATGACAACATTGATCACCAACTCAATGGAGATGAGTCTGAGTAAACTCCAGGAGCTGGTGATGGACAGGAAGGCCTGGCCTGCTGTGGTCTATGGGGTCATGAAGAATCAGACACAACTGAGCAACTGAACTGAACTGAACTGAAAATAAATAATGTATTATTTATATTATTTATAAATGTGAAAAAATAAATTATTTTAAAGATCCAAGATTTGGTATGATTTTGGCTTCCTAGATAAATGCATATTTCTTGAGTTGACTAGGAGCTAAATTGGATTGAATTGAATCAAATTAAGTTGTTGGACTTGGATATGACATAATGACTGAACAACACTTCACTTATTTAGCTGTAGAATAGGATAAAAAGGTAAGTTTTAATAAATATTCTGCTTTTATCATAGACACACATTATTAAATGATTTGTTCACTGCTGTCCTATTACTTCAAGATTGTTCTATATTAGAATCATTGCAGCTAAAGATAAATTTATTTTATTCCCTGATGATTCCTTTTTTTTTTGAGGTACAGACATCAGAGTGATGCATATTATATAGTCTGCTTGTCAGAATGAAAGTCAATATCTTTCTGAATATTTTCTGATTCCATTTTTGTGTAGTTGAGCTAAAGTTACATAGCATTCTTGTGCTACAAAGTACTGACTTTGTCAATGTCTTGTGATTTTTAACAAGTAACACCAGAACATCATTGACAATTGTGGTAGTAGAAATGGAATGCTCAGGTATGCAAAGAACAAACAAATGATATTTTTTCATCTCATTCTATATTCTGACAAAGCTGGAGACCCACTTATATTTTCAGCATTTCAGTTCCACTTCAATAGGCTTTTAACAGTGAACCTCTCTACCGTGTAAATAAATATATGTAAACATGTGTATATATAAATTTAAATGTTGCTACAATTCTCATCTCCCTCTTTCTCTCTCTGATCACTCAAAATAATGTTTCCTTATTTATGAGACTATGACTTTCTTAGAGGAAAAAAATGCCACCAGGCTCATTTATAGGCATAATTATTTAGTAGAACAATTTGCTGCTAGCCCTCTTGATTTTTATTTTCTATTTCTCCCCTTCGTTTCCATGTGTCTACTCTTTTGATCAGGACCATCTTCATTACATCACCCTCAACCTGAGTCTGTAAGTCTGCATGCATATCCATGCCTTGACAACCATTTCCTTCATCAGTTCCACTTTTTCATGAAGGCATTTATATTTTTGCTCTGTTTCTTTAGGTCTCTAATTTTCTTATTGTTCACAAAATACTCAAGAAAGTTTTCTATATATAATTTCTTTTTTTTCCCTGCCTCTCCCACTAACTGTCTAACATATTCCCAGGATAACATCTTTCTGATCACTTCATCCAAATTGCTTTCATGGTGGCCACTGATGACCTACATTGCTGAAGAGGAGAGACAGTTCTTCTGGGTCCTGACATCTCAGCCACACCCAAGATAATCAGCTCTTCTCCTTAAACAATCCCTTCCTTTGGCTTTTATGACTCAACACTGCCCTGGTTGATATGTCTTAGGATTCTTTTCTTCTTGTTCTGCACTCTTTATATGATCTTCCTACCCTTGTGCCTTCTGTTACATCTAAAATTATACATTCGTAAGATGAGATTGCTCATGATGGAGGGAATAAGGTATAACCAGAGACTAGTCCAGCAGAGGGAGTTAAGATTATAACCAACAGCAGTAATGAAGCTCTAGCATTGTGAGAAATAAGAATAAAATTTTTATGAAGTGATGACCTAAAGGAATAGCATCCAAGGAAGATAAAGAGTGAGGAGAGAAAGGGATAGATGAAGGAATGATTGGTAGAGTGGTCAGGAACAGGAATAGTGAGGCGGAGGTTTATGTTGCCTTTGCCCTCTCTCTTGCTGTCTCACACACCTTGCCACCAGTGAGCTCTAAAACAAGACGATAGAGACAAGAACCAGGATCAAGTAGCGAGAACAATGAAGTGGTAAGGAGCTAAAAGAGGGTGATATGGTCTAGGATCTGTATTTAAAAAAAAAAAAAAAAGGAGGGAAAGGAACCAAAATCAACTTGTGAAACAGCATCTGCAATAGTAAATGGGCATCTCTGGTGGAGTATCCAATTATATGTGAGAAATACATTGCATGTTAATTAAAGTAATGCCAACAATTGGAACAGATGAATTCCGAAATGTGTGATGGCTCATGCGCAAGAGAAAATTGTTTCTCATGTATGTAAAGACCAAAGCAAGTGTTCTTAACTAGAGTACAGCTTCCTTTGAATAGGGACCCAGACTTCTTTATATTTTGGCTTTCTGCATCTTCAAAACATGCCTTCCAAATTCACTGTGCCCAACCGCCTCAAACCAGCACAAGATGTAAGAGTGTAGAAGCTCGTGCCTGGGAAGATGTCATGGGCCAAGTACGGAGGTGGAACACATTTCAGTAACCAAAACTCAGCTACATGGCCAGACCTAACTTAAAAGAAGACTAGAAAATATAGTCTGACTACTTGCCCTGGAGGGAAAGGAAGGCAGCTAATTGAATAGCTAGTAAGTTTCTGACACACATTGTAAAATAAGAATGCATATGCTTCTAGAAAGAGTGCACTTAAATATAATGTGTTCATCAGTGGCCAATGACTTATTGGCAACCCAAGCACAATTTAACTTGAAGGCCAATGGCATGTTGAGATGCTATGATGAAAATGTGTCCATTGAGTGCATTTATATATTCTTGAAATTGAGACATTCAATGTAGTTCTGTCTTAAGTCTTGGTACAAAACAGCATGTCGGGTTTGATATGTTACTTATCCATCACACAATATCATCGCGCATGCAGGAATATTTGGTAGTGTGCCTTTCCTTGTGGGTTTTCCAATTTCTAGTCCTCCCAAGAGTCCTTTAACTTCTGAAACAATGGCTCCATCCCCAAGATTTCAGACTTCTCTGTACCTCAGAGCCATGCCTGTCAGTGGATTAACTGAGAAACAAAGAAAGCACCAGGAATTCATTAGCTCTAGAATGAAATTACTTGGCCACTTCTGCAATTGCAAATGTCATCATTCTCACATAGTGATAGAAGATCATTTGAAACCAGTTTCTCACTAACTGAGATGACAATAAAAATAGGTTAGCCCTGCTGGCTAATTTTCTCTTTTATGTGGATTTTTTGGCTATGAGGCATTAACCTTTCCCAATAAACATGACATTTTGGAATTATATATGATGAAAGTAAACAGCTGTAGGTATGCATTTATTGCAAACAGCATTCATATATTTTTAGATGAGCAGTTGACCAGCATGCTCTTTGGAGAGAAACTGTTATTAGAGATATTAGTTGAGTGGATTAGGATTTAGAATAGCATGATATATCTTTCACTGGCTGGGAAGCAGATTTGGAGAATTTACTTGTATGTATCTCTGAATGTAGTATGAAGTGAAAGTGTCAGTCTCTCAGTCATGTCCAACTCTGCAACCCCATGGACTATAGCACACCAGACTCTTCTGTCCATGAAATTCTCCAAGCAAGAATACTGGAGTGGGTTGCCTTTACTTCTCCAGGGCATCTTTCCAACCCAAGAATCGAATCTGAGTCTCCCACATTGTAGGTAATTCTTCACCATACGATACCATACGAGCCACCAGGGAAGCCTAAAAGTAGCATAAATCATATGCAAGGGTCTTTGGTGTTTTTTTATATATAAACTTCATTTACTAAAATGAAGTTGATCTTTCTCAATATTTAAACATAGAAATAATGAAAGGGATAAAGGTCCAGAAAGGAAGAGTAGAATGACAAAAAGAGTCAATGCTTAAAAAATAGATATCCTTTCTGAAAGGATATATTCTAAAGGATACATTCTAAAATATATATATCCTTGCCTTTTAATTATTTATTTCTTCATTCAATAAATCTTTTAAGAGACTGTAGAACGTTGTTAATCAACGCACAGTTTTCAGAGCAGCAACAGGGGCAAAACTTAGAGCTTGTTAAAAATATGCTACCTTAGGATCCAACTCAAATTTCCTGAATTTGACATCTAGTGGACAGAAGCCAAGGATACTGTGAAGCAACCTACAAGGCACAGAACAGCCCCCCACAACAAAGAATTATCCTGCCCAAAGTGTCCATGGAGCTCTGGTAGGAAGCCAAAACTTAAGCATGTGTTAGAATGACCTAGAAGGCTTGTTAGAATGCAGGTTGCTGGGCTCATCCCCAATCGTTCTGATTAGGTCTAGGGTGAGGCCTGTGAATCTGTGTTTCTGGTAAGTCCCTAGATAATTCCAGTCCTAAAATTCCAGAGACAAGGAGTTCAGTGACAAAGCAAATCAGTGTTGAATTCCACTGCTGCCAGTCCTGAAGCCATACTCTTAGAAGCACTGGTAGAGAGAGACGGGAGAGGCTACTTGTCCCATTGGGGCCTTTTGCCTTAACCTCGAAGAATCTGGAAACTCCTGGCAAGTTAACTAGAGCCTGGGGTGCCTTGATAGTTATAGGTTGACAAGAGAAGCTGAGGATTGCTGGGGGTGGGTGTCGGGGGGAGGTGGTGCAGACAGGGCTGAGTCAACAGAGAAGATACAGTGCCATTGTCATTTACAGATGATACCAGATGGCAGCTAAATTCAGAGTCCAGACTGCCTGAAGGGCTTGCTAATTACAAGAGACTTCAGCTGCAGGAAACACCCTAATCACCCCAATGGCAGCTGGGCAGCCCCAGGGAAGGCCCGATTGCCAGTAAAAATTTTTGTTTAGTATAAAGTAGGACTGTAAGGGTAAAAATGACAAGTTCAATTTGGACCATATTTAACAGAGACGAGAGGGAGAGAGAAATATATTTATGATGGGGGGTGGTAGGAAGGGAACAAGGGGGATATTTCTATTTGATAGGAATCAGCACAGAAGCTGATGAGCAGCTGGAGTGCAGGGTGGGCCCCTGAGAGAGGCCCAGCCCCAGCCCCACCCGACCCCAGGCCCCCACCTCACCCCCCTCACACACACAAATGTCCCAGGCATCCTTGCCCATCACACCCAAAAGGACGACCATGGCAGGTTCTACAACAAAGACTCAAAGGTGGAATTTCTGGTTCTGACCACCCCTGCTGTATGCCTTCTCCTTCGTGTTATTCCTTTCCAAAAAAATCTATTGGTGTTAACACCTTTAGGGAAGAAGGAAGACATCTTCTGCTTTGTTTTAATCAGTTGACTGCCTTTCTTTGGTTGGCACCAAGCACTGAGATAATTTTGTTCCACCCGCGGCATTTAGCAAAACCCCAGGACTGTGAATGAGGAAGAAGCAGCAGGGAGGGAACTACCCAAGCAGCTGCTTCTGGGCTGCACCCCAAGTAGTGGGGTTTGCGCCAACTTCACAGTATTCTCCTCTCCTGAACATTTTAACAAAAGGTCCTTAAAGGGGGGAGTGAATTGGAGAAATGCACCTAAAATGAAATTGCTTACAATTTAATATGATGGGACGTAAGATTTTTCACAAGACTTTTTTTTTTTTTTTTGATGTTACACCAACCAAAAAAATTAAGAATAGAATTTCAAGTGTGTTCATATTTGAACACCACTTAGGACTTTATTTGGCCACCTGATGGAAAGAACTGACTCATTTGAAGGAGGAGAAGGGGTCAACAGAGGATGAGATGGTTAGATGGCATCATGACTCAATGGACATAAGTTTGAGTAAGCTCCAGGAGTTGGAGATGGACAGGGAAGGCTGGTGTGATGCAGTCCATGGGGTTGCAAAGAGTCGGACACAACTGAGTGACTAAACTGAACTAGGACTTTATTTTGTGTCTCTCTGTTGTATCCTATAATTTTGCAAAATGTGTAGAGAGAGGTACATTACATTTCTGGAGAGAAAATATTAATTAATAGTCGTTCCCAGTCTTCCTTTCCTTTATTTTTCCTCTCTGGGCCCCTTTTCAAGCATACGCAATATAGCATAGCCCCAACAGTATAGCTGGGGACCCCTTTCCTGTCTCTGCTCTGTTTTTCCCTCTCTCTGCAATACTGCCAAGATTCTGGTCACACCCTTTATACCACAAGAGTGGGGCCAAGATTCCTATGCAGCCATCTTGCTCTCAGGCTACCATCTTTCAAATTCTTCATAAATCTGAATCTACCACCAAATTAAGCTTTCTCTTTTTAACACGGGGGCTTCATGGGTATCTCAGTGGTGAAGAATTTGCCTGCCAATGCAGGAGACGTAGGAGACACAGGTTGGATCCCTGGGTTAGGAAGATCCCCTGGACTAGGAAACAGCAACCCATTCCAGTCTTCTTGCCTGGAGAATCCCAGGGACAGAGGAGCCTGGCAGGCTACAGTCCATGGTGGAGCAAAGAGTCAGACAGGACTGAGTGACTAAGCATGCAGGCACACACTTGTTAATATGGCGTGGTGAACTCACAGCCCCTAGTAATGCTAGAACTCTCCTTTCTTATTAGTTGAAGAGCAGTTACTGGTCCAGAATGTGAAAGTTGCAACTCTGCCCTAATAAAAAGTAAAAAAGATGAACAGACTGAAAAAATGAACTCCTCTTAGATCCATAAAAGAAATGAGGTCTCAGGGCAAACCGCCAGCCCCCAAATTGAAGAGACCAATAGGAGATGACAGAATCATAGTTACAGAAATACAAGCACAGAAACTTCCCTGGGAACCAAATCAGGGGTATCAGTATGAAGAGATGAGTAAAGGAGAAGGGAGAGACCCCAATCTACCAGCCTTTGACTCAGCCACACACACCCTTTTCTTCTTCCTGCCCACTTCCCCACCCCTAGTGCTGAACACTGAGTGTTTCGCTTTGGTTACTAAAACTCTATAATATAATTTATAATTATAATTTTTGGACTGATATTAAGGGGTATTCTTTATATGAAAATAGTACTTTGACTAGTACTTTTTTTTTTTCCCTATGGAAGTCATTCCTAAAAATATAATCATCTCTTTTGGAAGAACAAACAAACTTAGAGGTAAAAACCTGGTTCTTGTTTTGTTTAGTCACTAAACTGTGTCTAACTCTTTTGCAATCCCCTGGACTGGAGCCCATCAGGCTCCTCTGTCCATGGGATTTCCCAGGCAAGAATACTGGAGTGGGTTGCCATTGCCTTCTCCCACCTGGTCCTTGACTGATGGACAAAACAACTTCTCCCATCAAGTCCTTACTGTAAAACTCCAGGAAGGGCGCTATTCAGTGCACAACCAAACCCTGTGTTCATACATTCTTTACCATGAAAATCACACCATAGGTTCAAAAACAGCTTCTGCCTCCTTTGTGGGCATGTGCTCATGGTGAGGATATTCAGACAACTGGAAAAAGAGCAAGTATTGAATTGCAGCAGCTACCAAATTCAAGTTACCTTAGAGTTTTAATATTTTGTTAAGAATAGCATAGTGCTCACAGTTATCCATAGGATTTTAGTTATAAACACATCATACACATATCCGGAGAAGGCAATGGCAACCCACTCCAGTACTCTTGCCTGGAAAATCCCATGGACCGAGGAGCCTGGTAGGCTGCAGTCCATGGGGTCGCTAAGAGTCAGACACGACTGAGCGACTTCACTTTCACTTTTCACTTTCATGCATTGAAGAAGGAAATGGCAACTCACTCCAGTATTCTTGCCTGGAGAATCCAGGGATGGCAGAGCCCGGTGGGCTGCCGTCTATGGGGTCGCACAGAATCAGACACGACTGAAACAACTTAGCAGCAGCAGCAGCATACACATATTAGTATAACAAACTTGACCCTAATTTTTAATAGACACACTATAATTTTTATGATAATTATAAAAAGAATGTGTTGTTACATATCTACTGCCACTGAGCAAAAGTATTGGGCTAAGATGGAACCAGTAAAGCTTTACATTTTAGGCTATGTTTATTTTTCAATTAAGAGATCTAGAAGTGAGATCTTGCTCTATCCCAAAGGCATGGATATATTTTAAATTCTCCATTCTCTTTATTTTTTTTAAGATTTTTTTAATGTGGACCATTTTTAAAGTCTTTACTGAACTTGCTACAATATTTCTTCTGTTTTATGCTTTGGTTTTTTGGCCCCACAAGATGTAAGATCTTAGCTCTCTGACCAGGGATCCAATTCGCACCCCCTGCATTGAAAGGCGAGACTTTACCACTGGACCACTGAGAAGTCCCTCCATTCTCATTATTAAAGATATTCATTTACCTGCAGTAGGCTTAATGAGTCCTGGCTCTGGAACTTACGTATTTAAATGTTGTGTTATTAATTTATTTCCTTTGTCTCCCTAGCTAACTCCTTCATACACTTTCCCTCTAGTTAGGATGTAACTAAACACATAAAGTTATGCTTCGTTCAAGAAACACATGGAAGGCAGAATAGTGACTCAGAAGAATCAAGGGTGGAGGGTAGCTGTTGTTAGGGAGTTCAGATAACCAACAAGGGGCTACTGTATAGCACAGGGAATCCTGCTCAATGTTGTGTGGCGGCCTGGATGGGAGGAGAGTTTGCAGGAGAATGGATGTATGTATGTGTATGACTGAGTCGCTCCACTATACACCTGAAATTATCACAACATTGTTAATTGGCTACACTCCATTACAAAATAAGAAATTTAAGAGAAAAAAGAAGAAAAAGCAAAAGGAAGTCATTAATGGTGCCCAACTGACTTTGGAGTTCTGAGAACTCATAGTATTTAAATAATGTTCAAGCACATGGGAACATTTCTTTAGAATAAAATACATAAATCATTTTGTAGTGGGTTGGAAAGTTTTCTTCTAGTCATCCCCTTGAAATAGAAAATTTTTACCAAAATAACAACACTAAGTATTTCTGTGAAGGGAAACTTGCTCTAGAAACTAAGAAGGAAGAAAGAGGCTTTACTGGAAGCCCCAATGTCTCAATATTAACCACTAAGCATTTGAAAGTATTTAAGAATTCTTAACAGTAGGCTGGGACATAACAGAGATGAAAAATACTTTCACAAGGCAAAGTGGGATAAAGCAGAGGCTGGGTATGCTAATTTTCCCCAGAGGCTTAATTTTCTTACTCTTGTGAATCCAAAGCTTTGTTGTAGTCCATATCCCTGGGTGTATTTGATGTTCGAATCTTTACGGCTAAGGATAATTGACCTTAAAAAAAATGGAATAATTTTGACCTCACACTGACATATGCACATGCACAATTTTATAGCAAAAATGAAAACTTTTACCAGAGGTCCAAATAGTACCCATTAAAATGTTAAGGGGAAAAGTTAAGAGAAGAAAATTTGTTTCAAATTCAAATCATCCAATAGTGATTCTACGTGGTTTTTTCCTAAGATTTCCCTGTAGTCCTGCAAAGGTCTTCTCTGACCTTCCTCCTCTTCCACCAGGGAGGTGTGACAGCTTCCTTCCTTCTTCTCTTGGTTTCTCTTAAACTACTTTTTCTCCCATTTAATGGCACTTTATTTTTCAATTAAATTATAGTTGCTGTACAATACTATATAAATTATAAGTATACAATATAGTGACTCACATTTTTTAAGGTTATATTCCATTTGTAGTTATAAAATAGCAGCTATATTCTCCCATGTTTTACAATGTATCTTTGTACCATGTCTTCTACCTAACAGCTTGTATCTTTTGCTCCCCTACCCTTATCTTACTCCTCCTCCCTCCCTCGCCCCACTGGTAAGCACTAGTTTATTCTCTACATCTGTGAGTCTGCTTCATTTTTGATTGTACTTACTAGTTTTCTGTATTTTTTTTACAGTCCACACATTAGTGATAGCAAAGAGCGTTTGTCTTTCTCTGACTTACTTCACTTTAGCATAATACCCTCCAAGTACATCCATGCTGTACAAAATGGCAAAATTCATCCTTTTCATGGCTGAGTAATATTCCTTTGTGTGTGTGTGTGTGTGTGTGTGTGTGTGTGTGTGTGTGTCATATCTTCATCCATTCATCTGTTGATGCACAGTTAGATTGTTCTCAGACCTTGACCATTGTAAATAATGCTGCTATGAATATTAAGATGCATGTATCTTTTCAAGTTGGTGGGTATTTTTTTTCAGCCATATGCCCAGGAATGGAATTGCTGGGTCATATGGTAATTCTATTTATAGTGTTTTGAAGGACCTCCATACGGTGTCTGTACCAATTTACATTCCCACCAACAGTGTAGAAGAGTTCCTTTTTCTCCACATCCTTGCCAACATTTGAGGTCTTTTTGATGTCAGCCATTCTGACAGGTGTAAGGTAATACCTTACCATGGTTTGGATTTGCATTTCTCTGATTACTAGCAATTCTTTATTCTTTGATGTTTTGCCTCAAGCACTGGGTAACGTGTAATTTTCATTGACATAGGCAGGGGGCACCAAAATGGGAGGGGATAGAAAAGGAAGGCCTGCTTAAGTGCATTCCTGCCCCTGGTGCCTCTCTGAAGAGTTCTGACCTTGAAGGTCAAGCCAACACTGTCTGAGCACTCAGTATGTGCTAAGCACTCTTTCAGGTGCTTTTTATTGATTCATTTAGCACTCATGAGCCTCAAGGAGGTGGATACTGCTGTTATTCCCATTTTACATATGAGCAAACTGAGGCAGAGAGAGCTTAAATAATGCTTTTAACTAAGGTGATATCCCTAGGGATATCTAGAAGCCAGTGAGTCCTGAAGCTGAGAGTACAGTTGCATTTTACTTTTCTCTTTAACTGAGGGAAGAAAGAATGAGAATTCAACTATAGAAACAATTAAAAACTTTAAAAAGAGATAGAACAAACAAACCTTACACCCCTAAACCTGGACAAGAGGGTTTCATGCACTGTAAGAAGCTCTACCAAATAAAAACAAAACTTGTGATTTTTTTTTTCAGCATTCATTTTTCTTCAGGATATAGTTCAAACAAGCTAGTTACCTGGATCCTGAAGAGCTATGGAGTCAAGTTAAACTTGGTCAGTTTCCACATTTATAGAATTAGTGTACTAATAAATAATTCCTGCCTGATCTACCTCTTGGAGTTGCTAGAATCATATGAGATATGGTGTGTAGAGCTCTGTGATCACAGACAATTTGGTGTAAGTTCCTCTTCCACGTTATGAAACATTTTCCCATAGGAGGTGCCAGATTCTGTACTCAGACAGTGCACTGCTTAGATAAGATTTCTTAACTGTAATCATAACAGCAAACAATTGTGGAGTAATTCCATGTGCCAGACCATATCAATGTACATTTACGTTCCGCAATAATACTATGATGGAGAAAGAAATAGGAACTCTACTCCTGACTAGAGAATGCTGTGGACAGAGGAGCCTGGTGAGCTGGGGTCCATGGGGTCGCACAGAGTCGGACACAACTGAAGCGACTTAGCATGCATACATGCATTGGAGAAGGACATGGCAACCCACTCCAGTATTCTTGCCTGGAGAATCCTAGGGACAGAGGAGCCTGGTGGGCTGCTGTCAATGGGGTCACACAGAGTCGGACATGACTGAAGCGACTTAGCAGCAGCAGCAGCAGCAATAATACTATGAGAAAGGTACTATTATCATCCCCACTTTACACATGGGAAAATGAAGGCATAGGTAGGTTGCCTAAGGTCACACTGCTAAGGAGAGTAAGAACTGGTATTGAACAGAGGAAGTTAAAAATATGTATTATCTCTAAGGATATAATCAATTGAAGGCAAAAGGAGAAGGGGGCAGGAGAGGATGAGATGGTAAGATAGCTTCAGCAACTCAATGGACATGAATTTGAGCAAAGTCTGGGAGATAGTGGAGGACAGAGGAGCCTGGTGGGTTTCAGTCCATTGGATCACAAAGAGTCAGACACACCTTAGTGGCTGAACAACAAGGATATAATCATAAAAATATGATCAAAACTATGCACATCTCTTTTTCGTTAAGAAGGGATTTTATTACAAATAAATCATCTACATTCAAACTAATAGTCAAGATTTTGCCAGTGTGTTTAACTACCATGATTTTAGAATTACTGGAGTGTTTCTCATCAGCTTTGAAAATCCACAAATGTTGACTGTACACATACTACATATCCTATGAGGAGATAAAGAAATAGGGCACAGTTCCTCCCCTAAGTGTTTAGATTCTACCTAATAGAAATGAAGTCTTTAGTACTTGGAAATTTTTTAAATGTTAAAAACACTTATAGCCTTGATTATATGTATGTGTGTGCTATGCTCAGTCATGTCTGATTTTCTGTGACTCTACGGAGTGTAACCCTATAGACTGTAGGCTCCTCTGTCCATGGAATTTTCCAGGCTAGAATACTGGAGTGGGTTGCCGTATAAATGAAAATAAAGTCGGAATCTAAAAAGTGAGTAACTAAGCTTATAAGACTCTAGTGCCATCTTATAGGCATTTGTTGTGAAGTGAAATTGTTACTCACTCAGTCACTATAGCTGCCCAGGCCTCTCTCTCCATGGAATTCTCCAGGCAAGAATACTGGAGTGGTAGCCATTCCTTTCTCCAGGGGATCTTAGTATGGATTAATTGTCAGGAATAGAATAATGTGTCCCTGACCTTGAGAAGTTTGAAGTCTAGTGAGAATAGTAGACTATTAAATAAATCATATTGATAATAGATGACAATATTGTATGTAAGTAAAAAGAACCGTGGGCTTCCCTGATGGCTCAGACCATAAAGAATCTGCTTGCAATGTAGGAGATCCAGGTTCAGTACTTGGGTCAGGAAGATCCGCTGGAGAAGGAAATGGCAACCCACTCCAGTATTCTTGCTTGGAGAATCCCATGGACAGAGGAGCCTGGTGGGCTACAGTCCATGGGGCCCCAAAGAGTCAGACATGACTGAGTGATTAACACTTTCACAAAGAACTATACACAAGGTGCTTATGGAACACACAGAAAGTGAGAGCTCATAAATTCATTCCTAAAGGAATTAGGAATTGGTTTGGTTAACTATGAGAAAGTTTTAGATGAAAGTCTGTAAATTCAATCAACTCCAGTATTCTTGCCTGGAGAATCCCATGGACAGACGAGCCTGGCAGGCTACAGTCTTTCTTTGAGTATTAACTCGATCACTTGTCATAAGTCTGCTCAGATTTTCTATTTCTTCTTGAATCAATTTCAGCCGTTGTCTTTCTAAGAGTTTGCCAGTTTCACTGTGGTCACATAATTTGTTGACATATAGCTGTTCACAGTATTCCCTTATAGTTCATTTTTTCTATAGCATTAATAATAATGTCTCCCCTTTTATTCATGATGTTAGTCATTTGAGTCATCTGTATTTTTTCTTTTTTTTTCTTGATTTGTCACATGTTTTTAAATAGCTAAATTTTTGTCTTATTTTCTACTCTCTGTTTCAATTATGTCCTTCCTTCTGCTTATCTGAGTTCTATTTTTTCTTATTTTTCTGGTTTCATAATATGGAAGGTTAGGTTATTAATTTATTATTACATAGTTCTTCTTTTCTAATACAGATGCTTACATCTCTAGGCATTGTTTTTGCTACATTATATAAGTTCTTGGTGTGTTGTATTTTTGTTTTTATTCATGTTTCCTAATTTCCCCCATGATTTAGTCTCTGACCCATTGATTATTTAAGAGTATGATGTTTAATTTCCACACATCAGTGATTTTCCTTGATTTATTTCTGCTATTGATTTCTAATTTTATTCCCTTCAGGTTGGTAACATACTTTATGTGATTTTAATAATTTTTTATTTATTGCATGAATGTTCCATGTGCATGAGGTATTTTCTTCGTGTTTGTGCTGAGAATTACAATTGACATTTTAATTTATAACAATCTCTTTTGGATTAAAAACAACTAATTCCAATGATATATGAATAAGTTATAAAACCAGATGTTCATTGCTGGTATATAAGAAAGCAATTGAATTTTTTTGGCTGCACTGGCTCTTTGTTGCTGCACATTGGCTGTCTCTAGTTGTGGCAAGCCGGGGCTACTCTTTGTTAAGATATTCTGGCTTCTCATTGCAGTGGCTTCTCTTGTTGTGGAGCATGGGATCTAGGTGAGTGGGCTGCAGTAGTTGCAGAATATGGGCTCAGCAGCTGTGGTAAGTTCGGAGCTGGCTGCAAATTTTTTGTAGATGTTCTTTATCAAGCTGTTTATTTTTTCATTGTCCTTTTTTATTTCTATTCCTTAAATCAAGTAATCTCAATTGACCAGACGATCTTCAAGTTCACTGATTCCTTTTTCTGCCAACTCAATTCTGCTGTTGAACCTCTTTAGTAAATTGTACTTTTCAACTCCAGAATTTCTTCTCTATAGTTTATATCTCTTTATTGATAGTCTCTACTTGGTGATAAAATCCTGCTCATAATTTCTTTTAATTCCTTAGACATTATTTTAATTCATTCTTTGAACATATTTATAATGGCTGATTTAAATTGTCTAGAGAGTTTGATTTCCAGTAGTCATGTATGGATGTGAGAGTTGGACCATAAAGAAAGCTGATCACCGAAGGACTGATGCTTTTGTAGTGTGGTGTTGGAGAAGACTCTTTGAGAGTCCCTTGGACTGTGAGGAGATCAAACCAGTCACTCCTAAAGGCAATCAGTCCTGAATATTCATTGGAAGGAATGATGCTGAAGCTGAAACTCCAGTACTTTGGCCACCTGATGTGAAGAACTGACTCATTGGAAAAGACCCTGATGCTGGGAAAGACTGATGGCAGGAGGAGAAGGGGACGTCAGAGGATGAGATGGTTGGATGGCATCACCAACTCGATGGACATGAATTTGAGCAAGCTCCGGGAGTTGATGGACTGGGAAGCCTGGCATGCTGCAGGGGTGTCAAAGAGTCGGACATGACTGAGCAAATGAACTGAACTGAACTGAACTGAATTTGAACATCCAGCCTTTTTTAGGATGGTTGGTTCTTTTCTCTGTGCATGGCTCAGACATTCCTGTTTCTTGAGATGTCTCATAATTTTCTCTTGAAAATTGGACATTTTAATTAATATAATGTGGCAACTCCAGAACCTGGAGAAACTCTTTCTTCCCAGGGTTTGTTGCTATTGTTGCTGCTGCTGATTGATTGTTTAGTGACTTTCCCAAGATAATTCTGTTGAATTTCTATTCTTTGACATCTGTAGCCACTGAAAACTCTGGTCAGTTAGCTTAGTGGTCAGCAAATATTTAGACAAAGATTTTCTTAAATGCCTTGATCCATGTTTCATAGCCTTTGTCAGTGTGTTTTGAATGAGAGTATTAGAGCATATACTCAATATGTACTAAACTTTCACATCTATATATGCTAAGCTTCAATGTCAGCCCTGTATTTGTAGATGATCTTCTAGCTTCCCAGGATTATATCAAAATATTTCAAGGCTCTCTTTGGATATTTCATGCCCAGATTCTGTTTTAAAGTGTTTTGGTCTGCCAAAACACTTGTTTGCCCAAAATACTATTTCTGCCTCAGGCGCTATACTAAATGATTGCCATTGATTGTTTTCATCAATTGCCTCACAGTGAGTGAGTTGAGTCAAGTCCAATAAGGATGAGCATTACAGGTAGGAAATTCCAGGGAAATGCCCAACAGGTCAAATGACAATTATCTAGGAATGAGGCTTTAAATGAAGCTCCAAACCTAGTCCCTATCCTCCAGTGATTCCTAATCTGTTGTTTTTCACAGGGAGATTAGTTGTGAGGATGCTGGTTTTCACAAATACTGCAGAGCTGGGTAGAGGGTGTGGGAATATGACACATAAAATACCAAAAGCTTCACTGCTCTTATAGATACTTAGTCATTTTTCCTGAATAAATACTCCTCACATTGTTGGAAATTTTTGGTTAATTTTCAGAGTTCTGAAAAAGCTGATTGTGACAATTTTGCCAGAGTCCTCATTGCTTTTACAGAGGAGTGGTTTCCAAAGGTTCTCTGTCATCATTTTGAAAAGTGCTTTTGCTACCACTGATTCTAACAGTCCAGTGAAGTGAAGTGATGTGAATTGAAGTCACTCAGTCGTGTCCGACTCTTTGCGACCCCATGGACTGTAGCCTACCAGGCTTCTCTGTCCATGGGATTCTCCAGGCAAGAATACTGGAGCAGGTTGCCATTTCCTTCTCCAAACAGTCCAGTAGCATAGCTTTATTTCCCCAGGAGTGTGAGATAAAAGAGTATGACCCTGGGTAAGATGGGATAGAAGCTCCAGAAGTGTAGAAAAGCTATGGAATTGGGTCTAGGTACCCAGTGATCCAGGATTACTTAATCCATGAAAAAGCAACGTCTAGAAGCTACTTTTCACGTATTTTCTTATTGTGTTTTGTTCATTTCCTCTTAGTTTCTAATATAAGTTTATTGTTAAGTATTGGGTTTCTATTCCTGCCCTACAAATAGGTTTATCTGTACCATTTTGCTAGATTCCACATATATGCATTAACATACAATATTTGTTTTTCTCTTTCAGACTTACTCCACTCTCTGTGACAGACTCTAGGTTCATCCACATCACTACAAATCACTACAAACACTACATTGTGAAACAACTATACTCCTACTTTCTTAAGTGATATTTTCTCTGCTAAATTAAGCAAAAAAGATATTTTCTCCTTTCCAGTTGGGTGATCATCAGCCCACAGTTGATTGCAGGAATAGAAAATTCCAGAAGCAAGGGTAGACAGATGTGCTATGAACACCCAGGAAGGGCAGACAGACAGGGCAATTTTGGGAAGTTACTTCCTTCCTTTGCTGGCTAGTCCTTCATGGTATAATGAGAGAAATAGTAGCATTCCTAGAAATAAACATTGAATCTTTTTTCACAGTGTATATAAATTTCTATTCTATAATAGTAATTTTTCTTTTTACAAATTTCAAATAAAAACACTATGAGAGACGTTCTGCTTTCAAATTTCCTTTAGAATTACCTATTGTATGTAAAATTTAAATTTTTTACAATGAACATAGAACTTTGAAGAATTTACACATGAGAAAATAAAAATAACTGATAAGACAGTACAGAAAAGCAAGGGTAATATGAGACCAGAGGTCAGAAGGCTATTTTTAATCTGTTTCTTAGTCATCTTGTATAGGAGCCAATCTCAGCTAGGCGCTTTGGCTAGAATGTAAAAAATGCCACAGTTTGTGTCTCAGGAATTCACAGCTTAGCAGGGAAGAAAAATGTATAAATAAATAATCATAATACAACATAAACAGTGCTGATAACAGTGAAGTAAGTCTCTAGGGAATGCATAGGAGGAGGTAGGTGGTGCTCAGCTTGTGGATTTAGGGAAGAGAATATCTCACAGAGACAAGCTTCCCATCTCTGTCTGGGGAGTAGCTCTTCATGTGAATCTGCCCCTGGCACACAGGGCAGGATTTCAGTCAACTTAAGCACAATGTCTTGTTGGACTTCATCACTGCGAAAGCCCTCCTCAAAGTATCGAAGGTACTTTTGTTCAAGGAGGGTGTTGGTATTATATGAGTTCAAATAAAGGTAGGATGTCCATTTAGTATAATAACACCATCTTATTTGCCCTACTTCTGAGCAATCCTGGCTATGTTCACCCTAGAAATGTTCGGATAACTGGCCATACACATTTTTTTGAGAACAGCAGGCATCTCACTCCTGGAAGAAGGTATACAACGGAGCTTGCCTCCACCCTTTTCATTTCTCATCCTCTAGACCAGCTATCAGAGTTTTCCAAAGTAATATTCATTTGGGAACATGAATATTACAGTAACTATTTCTTTACTTTGACCCCATCTTGACATGGTTTTCTCTCTTGGCCTTTGGAAAATATTTTGAAAATGATGTGAGCATAACATGTTTTTTCAATATTGAGTCATAAGATTATTTCATTCATTTTGATATCTTTGTTTGGAGAATTCTAGTTTATGCATACTGCAGGAATCTGCAGAGTTCCAACCCACATATGTTTGCCTGTGTAAAGTTTGCCTTTTACTCTTGAACCTCATAATCCCCTCAAGATAATAACAAGTCTTACACACTGTGTCTTTATCTCATGGTCATGCTATCACACTCTTGTTTGGTTTGCACGAGTAACATGTTGTAAAGCATTATAAATTAGCCTAAACTTATCTAAAAAAGAGGTCCACTCTAGCCCAGAGAGCGAGTGGCTCAGTGTCAGAAGTGAGAACAGATGCTCGGTTTACAGCATAAACCTCTTTCTCAGGGACGCACAGACAGTTACTAAAGGAATCATGATTTTCTCCTGTCACTGCAGAATTTGTAAAGGATATCCCCTTTCTTCCACAGGTAGTAAAGATGGGAGAAAGTACTAGACTGGAGGCTTGTATTTTCCCTTCCATTCTCAGTGGAGAGTTTAAGGTTACACTTTGACAAACTGGGGTAATTAGAAAGTGGTATGGAGTTCCCAGGTGGGGAGCTGGACTGAGAGAAGCAGCAGAAACTGGTCTTGGCCAAGAGCATGGGCAGCTGAGAGGGGCAGAAGCAAGCCAAGCCCAAAGGGCACACAGAAGGGTTGGGAGCAGTGTGAGTGCAACCAGAAAAGCAGATCCAGGAGAGATGCACGTAGATCTCTCGATGGCTGAAGCACTGAAGCCTTCACGCGTTGTTTTCCCAAGTTTGCCATGTATAACGGCCCAGAACAATTGTGCAAGGAAAGGTCAGCCTCCTGACCTTGCTGCCAATACAGTTTCCATCAACAGAACACCTAGTATTTTCTTCTCTTGAAGTCTTTAACATCAGAAAAGTAATCATCTTTTCTATATTTCTCTTAGAAAAAGAATTAGTGAGTTTTCCCCTCGAATCTACAGAAAATGATTCTAGCTAAGGTATATGAAATGTATTTATCGAGAAAATCCATAAAACTCACAAATTCGAAAGGAGCTTGGACAACAAGGCTTTAAAAATAGGATGATCCAGAGAGATGATATGGGGTGGGAGGTGGGAAAGGGGTTCAGGATTGGGAACTCATGTACACCCGTGGTGGATTCATGTCAATGTATGGCAAAACCAATACAGTATTGTAAAGTAAAATAAAGTAAAAATTTAAAAAAAAAAAAAGTAAGCCTAAAATTGAAAATAAATAAATAAATAAAATGTAAACTTGAAAGAAAAAGAAAAAAAAAGAAAAGATTCAGATGCCTTGTTAGCATGAATTAAGTGACAGTATCTCTAGGTCTCCACCATGGGGATCAATGTGTCCCAACTGCTTTTGTTCTCTGTCTCTGCTTCACCCTACTCAGAGTTTGGAGTCTTGGCAGAGGGAGTGTGGGCAGCACCAAGTTGAATGATGATGCCCATCCCTTAGGGAAGGCAGGTAACTTTTTCAAGGAACCCCACCTCACCCAGCAAACAGTAGGAAAAAGTCACCCCTAATTGAATTCATTACTAAAACAAGAAAGGATAGAAACAAGCAGATAAAATATTCAGAGTGAGAGTCATGGCAACATACTCTCCAGTTTCCTAAATTAAATAAGATTACTTTTCTAATAGTAGGAGGAATTTTTTGGTAAAAGTCAGGCTTAAATAAGAGCAATGGGTAGTCAAGAATGTAATGCTGAAAACCAGAACCAACACCAACAGAGTTAATGAAAGTTAAGAATTCAGTGTCAAGTTAAGTGAATTAGCCTGAAACCAAGGCAACTACTCAGGTCAGTCCATGAAGACACTACCATGACAAAATAAAGTGGGAGAATGGAGTAACAATCTATGTTCATGACCAATGCTAGAGCCCCCAGTGAAGAAAAGATGACATTGTCTAATGAAAGTAATCATTTGGATGGGGAGAACTTCTGAGCTGAAATGAAAGAAAACTGATATGAATAAATAAATGAGAAAAAAGGATAGCTCTTCTCTATAATAGTATTTTAATTAATAAAAATAAATTAATAGTAGAGGTAGAAAATCAGAATTTGTCCAAAACCATGGACAAATAACTGTTGCAGGTAAGAATCATCTATAGATGATAAAATTAGATGGCAACAATATGATAATGTAGCATCTCAAATGATCTTCCCATGAGGTGCTTATCAATTACAAAGGGAAAATTGTAATTTACAATGGAGAACCCTGGCAGGTACCACTTTAACCAAGTGATTGAAGTTAACATCACCAATAATAAGACATATAAAAATCATGTATCTTCTGGTGTGATATATTGGAAAGGGCACAGCATCTCTATTGTGATATTCTTGCCAATAATGCAGAACTTCTTTTTGGTAAAATTATACAAAATAACTAGCTGGTACACTTCAAATTTGTTGAGTTGATTAGACAGAGAGAAATGTCATTGAAGTCACCATGCTGAAGAGAAAAGAGATGTGCCATCTAAATGCAACATGAGATCCTAAGTTGGATGGTAAAACATAAAAAGATACATGAGTTGTTTGACAAGTTTCAAAAAGTGTATGCAAATTAGCTAATAGTATTGGATCAATATTCCCCTTCATGGATCACAGCCTTGTCTTGGTAAAGGGTCTTGTACAATCCAGTGAAGCTATGAGCCATGTCATACAGGGCCAGCTAAGATGGACGGGTCATAGTAAAGATGTTCTGACAAAATGTGGTCTCCTGGAGGAGAGAATGGCAAACCACTCCAGTATTATTGCTACCAGAACCCTGTAAACAATATGAGAAGACAAAAATATGTGATACCAGAAGATAAGCCCCCCAAGTTGGAAACTATCCAATATGCTACTGTGGAAGAGTAGAGGGAAATTACTAACAGCTCCAGAAAAAAATGGAGAAAGAAATGGCAACCACTACTCTTGCCCAGAAAATCCCATGGATGAAGGAGCCTAGTATGCAACAGTCCATGGGGTCACGAAGAGTCAGACATGACTGAGTGACTTCACTTCCTTCCAGAAAGAATGAAGCAACTAGGCCTAAGTAGATATGACACTCAGCTGTGGCTGTGTCTGGTGGTGAAAGTAAAGTCCAATGTTGTTCAGAACAATATTGTAGAGGAACTGGAATGTTAGGTCCATGAATCAAGGTAAACTGGACACTCAAGCAAGAAATGGCAAGAGGGAACATTGATATTTTAGGAATGAATGAACTAAAATGGATGGGAATGGAAAATTTAATCCAGATGACCAACTATATCTGCTATAGCAGGCAAGAATCTCTTAGAAGAAATGGAAAAGGGCTCACAGTCAACAAAAGAGTCCAAAATGCAGTAGTTGGGCAAAACTTCAGCTCACTTCCAAGGCAACCCATTCATCATTACAGTAATCCAGGTGTATTCCCCAACCACTGATGCTTAAGAAACTGAAGTTGGCTGGTTCTACGAAGACCTACAATACCTTCTAAAATTAATACCAAAAAAACACATCCTTTCCATCATAGGGGATTAGAATGCAGACTTAGGAAGTTAAGGGATAGTCAGAATAGCAAGCAAGTTTGGATTTGGAATGCAAAATGAATCAATGGCTAAAAGAGTTTTGTCAAGAGAACACACAAATCATAGAAAAAGCCATTTTCCAACAACACAAGAGATGACTCTTCACATGGACATCAAAAGATGGTCAACACCAAAATCCGATTGATTATACTCTCTGCAGCCAAAGATGGAGAGGCTTTCACAGTCAGCAAAAAGAAGACCTAGAGTTGGTTGTGGCTCAGATTATGAGCTCCTTATTGCAAATTTCAGGCTTAAATTGAAGAAAATAGGAAAAACCACTAGCCCATCCAGGTATGACCTAAATCAAATTCCTTATGATTACACAGTGGAGGTGATGAATAGATTCAAGGGATTAGATCCAGTAGAGAGAGTGCCTGAAGAACTATGGATGAAAGTTCATAACATTATGCAGGAAGCAGCGACCAAAACCACCCCCAAGAAAAAGGAATGCAAGAAAAAAAAGTGGTTGTCTGAGGAGACTTTATAAATAGCTGAGGAGAGAAGAGGAGAGAAAGACAAGGGAGAAAGGGAAAGATACCACACTGAATGCAGAGTTCCTGAAAATACCAAGGAGAGATAAGAAATCATTATTAAATGAGCAGTGAAAACTAACAGAGGAAAACAATAGAATGGAAAGACTAAAGATCTCTTCAAGAAAATTGGAGATATCAAAGGAACAATTCATGCAAGGATGGGCACAATAAAGGACAGAAATAGTATGGACCTATGAAATTAAAAGACACTTACTCCTTGGAAGAAAAGTTATGACCAACCTAGATAGCATATTCAAAAGCAGAGACATTACTTTGCCAGTAAAGGTCCATCTAGTCAAGGCTGTGGTTTTTCCAGTGGTCATGTATGGATGTGAGAGTAGGACTGTGAAGAAAGCTGAGCACCAAAGAATTTATGCTTTTGAACTGTGGTGTTGGAGAAGACTTTTGAGAGTCCCTTGAACTGCAAGGAGATCCAACCAGTCCATTCTAAAGGAGATCAACCCTGGGATTTCTTTGGAAGGAATGATGTTAAAGCTGAAACTCCAGTACTTTGGCTACCTCATGCGAAGAGTTGACTCATTGGAAAAGACTCTGATGCTGGGAGGGATTGGGGCAGGAGGAGAAGGGGACGACAGAGGATGAGATGGCTGGATGGCATCACCGACTCGATGGACGTGAGTCTGAGTGAACTCCGGGAGTTGGTGATGGACTGGGAGGCCCGGAGTGCTGCAATTCATGGGGTTGCAAAGAGTCGGACACGACTGAGCAACTAAACTGAACTGAACTGAACAGAAGCAGAAGAGATTAAGAGGTGGCAAGAACACACAGAAGAACTATACAAGAAAGTCTTAATGACCCAGATAACCATGATGGTTATCTAGGTCACTCATCTAGAGCCAGACATCTTGGAGTGTGAAGCTAAGTGGGACTTAGGAAGCAATACTATGAACAAAGCTGGTGGAGTTGACAGAATTCCAGCTGAGCTATTTAAAATCTTAAAAAATTATACTGTTAAAGTGCCTCACTCAGTATGTCAGAAAATTTGAAAAATTCAGCAATGGCTAGAGAACTGGAAAATGTCAGTTTTCATTCCAATCCCAAAGAAGGGCAATGCCAAGGAATGTTCAGACTACCATATTATTGCTCATGTGAAAACATGTTAGCCAGGTAATGCTGAAAACTCTTCAAGCTATGCTTCAGCAGTATGTGAGCTGAGAACTTCCAAAGTACAAGCTAGATTTAGAAAAGACAGAGGAACCACAGAGATCAAATTGTCAACATTCACTGGATCATAGAAAAAGCAATAGATTCCAGAAAAGCATCTACTTCTGCTTCACTTACTACACTAAATCCTTTGACTCACCACAGCAAACTGTGGACAATTCTTAAGCAGATGGGAATACCACTTAACCTGTCTCCTGAGAAACTTATATTCAATTCAAGAAGCAACGGTTAGAACCAGACATCGAACAGCTGACAGCCTCCAAATCTGGAAAAGAATTTGTCCAGGCTGTATATTGTCACCCTGCTTATTTAAGTTACATGCAGAGTACATTGTGTGAAATGCCGGGCTGGATGAAGCACAAGCTGAAATCAAGATTGACTGGAGAAATATCAATAACCTCAGATATGCAGGTGACACCACCCTATGGCAGAAACAAAGAAAAAATAAAGAGCCTCTTGATGAAAGTGAAAGAGGAGAGTGAAAAAGTTGGCTTAGAAAACTCAGTGTTCAAAACACTAAGATCCTAGTACTGGTCCCACCACTTCATGGCAAGTAGAAGGGGGAAAAGTGAAAGCAGTGACAGAATTTATTTTCATGGGCTCCAAAATCACTGCGGATGGTGACTGCAGCCATGAAATTAAAAGATGCTTGCTCTTTGGAAGAAAAGCTATGACAAACCTAGACAGCGTATTTAAAAAGCAGAGACATCACTTTGCTGACAAAGGTCCATACAGTCAAAGCTCTGTTTTTTCCAATAGTCATGTACGGATGTGAGAGTGGGATCATAAAGAAGGCTGAGCACCAAAGAACTGATACTTCAAATTGTGGTGCTGAAGAAGACTCTTGAGAGTTCCTAGGACAGTAAGGAGATCAAATAGATCAACCCTAAAGGAAATAAACCCCGAACATTCATTGGAAGGACTGATGCTGACACTGAAGCTCCAATATTTTGGCCACCTGATGCCAAGAGCTGGTTCACTGGAGAAGACCTGGATGCTGGGAAAGATTGAGGGCAAAAGAAGAGAGTGGCAGAGGATGAGATTGTTAGGTAGTTTCACTGACTTAGTGGATATGAATTTTTAAGCAAACTACCAGAGATAATGAAGGACAGAGGAGCATAGTGTACTGTAGCCCATGGAATTGCAAAAGTTGGACATGACTTAGTGACTGAACAACAATCATTACTAACGTACTGGTTTGGATAGCTGTGCTCTAATTTTTGAAGATGTTGACATTTTGGAAATGTATATGAGAACTCCAAGTATTATTTTTACAACTCTTTGTGAAAGTCTAAAATATTTCAAAATAAAAAGTTTAAAAATATTCAGAATAGAAAGAAAAAAGGGAGAGAGAGAAGAGAGGGCTCTTGCTTCTCTAAGTGATACTGCCAACATAATTACTCTCCATTTCTAGATACCTTCACTGACCCTACTGAGATGGACAGGGAGGCCTGGCGTGCTGCAATTCATGGGGTCACAAAGAGTTGGACACGACTGAGTGACTGAACTGAACTGAACTGAGCTCCATTCACAGCTAAGCCTGCTGTTATGGACTGAATGTTTATTTCTCCCAAAACTCATGAGCTGAAATTCTTTCCTCTGTAGTAAAGGTATTAAAAGGTAGGAGCTTTGGGGGTGCTTATGTTATGAAGGTGGAGCCCTCATGAATGAGATTAGTGCATTATAAAAAAGACCCCAGAGAAATCTCACCTCTTCCACAGGTGAGTATACACAGAAGATAGCTGTCTATGAACCAGGAGGCAGGTCCTCGCAGACACCAAATCTGGAGGCATCTTAATCTTGGACTTCTCAGCCTCCAGAACTATAAGAAATGTACATTGTTTAAGCCATTCCAACTATGGTATTTTTGATACAGTAGCACTGAACAGACTGACATCTGCTAAGACAAACAGACATTAATTCTATGCCTCAGTTTCTAGTTGAAACAGCAGTTAGCCAAATAAATCATATTTTCAAATATACAACTATTTGTTAATTTTATATTTATCTTGTAAAAAAAATTAATTTCTTTTTTTTAAGTTAGGAAATTATTTTTCATTCTTTCTTCATCTTATGATTAAGAGTAATGTGATTTTCTTTCTACATTGTTCTCTTGTGTATCTCCATTCTTTCCTGAATAAATGCTCAATTATAATATTCTTACATATACAGAATCAAAGTATGTAAATATGTGCTGTGAAAAATGAATTTCTGCACATGAGATCATCTGTTTTAGTTGATTTTTACTGTCTATATTGTGTCTGTGTTCCCATAGAATAAAATTTAGCCTTCAAATGATATGCACAATTAGAGAAAGATTTGACCAACCATATGACCGTGGATCAACACAATAACTTGATTTGGTTTCTGATACCTTTCCAGTGGAGAGATAGAGTCATAATCAATAACCTACATAGTAGGCTATATCTCAAGAACTTCTGCTTATGGATTGTCCCCACACAGTTTGAATGTGTTCTATATTTCTTTATGAAATCTTTCTAAATACCACCTTCGGAGCCTTTGTCAAAATATTATTGGTTATATAATACTCCAAAGTCAAGAGAAATGGTTTCTAAGAGCCCAAGAATACAATGAGTCTTTACTTAATATGTGTGGAAAATGTGGATGGAATCTTTTCAATAGTATTTTGAATTTATTTTAGGACTTTGTGAATGTGTTGTTTCTCAGTGATTTAATGTAAAACCATTGACTTGCAGGGCAAATGGGAGTAGAGGCTAGTGACAACTGTAGACTGGTTAGACTTGATGATAATCTGAGATTTAAAAACTAATTCCCAAAGCAATAAAATATCTTTGTTAAAATAAGTGATGTTTGCACGTTAGGACCTTTCAAGCAGCAAGTGCAAAGCCACCTTCAGATTCCTCACATAATAGAGTTTTATTTTAAAGGATGCACAAGGGAGTAAGACAGACAAGAAACAGCTGCATAGCCAGGTTTTCAAGAGACTAGGATAACTTTCAGAATCCTTCCACAATAACAAAGCTAGGGCTCATGGAGAAAAGAAATGCTGTTCAGAATACAACATGGCTGGAAAGAGCTTGCTGTCATTTTATGCCACTGGTAGTAGGCTCCCTTTATGTGCTGCTCAGCATGGTTATTCAGCTCCCCTCTGCCACTGCTTCCTGTGCTCCAACTGCTCCTGATGAAATATTCCCTGCTCTGCAATCTGCTGCACAATTCTTTCCTGTTCACAACATCTGCTACCTTGTAATTTCTACTGGATTATCATATCTTCTTACTACCTTCTCTCTCATCAAGCTCCATTTCTGCATCACTTATCTGTTTGTGTCCCTCTCTGCGTCTTTGATTCTAAAACCCCCTAAAAAAGAAGATTGTATCAGTTTTACTACTTAATTTTGGGGTCTAGCTCTCATGGCAGGCGCCTTCATTAAGGCCACTGACTAGTCTACAGATGGTTGGGTTTTAGTTGACATTCATTTCAAGTCTAGTTCAAGAATGCTAGTATTTCCAGGTCAAATGAACCAACGTATAGTTACTATATATACTTTGTGTAGAAATCGCTAAGAGGACAATGTGGGCATGACAAGTTACACGCAGATTCTCAAAAACAGGCTATAAGCGCTTTGCGTGGTTACCCATTCAACTTTTCTCACCTCTCTGAATCCAGAAAGAAAATACAGCTTTAAGTTTTTATCCATAAAGTTGGTTCTATTATTGGGATCATCAGCCGGATATGAGACTGCCATGTAGGATCTGAATCACCATCAATCATCACTAAACAAAGCAGAGCTAACTGTCTTATGGAGCTATAGTGCTTTTTCCTGCTGTGCCCATTAGCACAGCTAACCAGCTCAAATAACCAGCCCACTGGTTATAACACATAAACACACCCTCACACCTAAACACAGCCATCACTAGCAAAGTGCCATCAGTGATGAATGAGATTCAATCAGCCTTCTGGCCTTCCAGGCTCAAGATAACATTCCTGCTATTGATAGTATCAATTTATAATTTAATTTCAGGTCCTAGCTCTTAAGAGATAAGACTGTTTGCAGAGCTAAAATCTAATCCAGTGGAAGGTTTTGGACAGAGTTCCATAAATTCTGATGACCACAAGATAGCCTGATTTCCTTAAACCTCTGCTAGAATACATTTTATAAACTTGAATTTCTAAACAAGGAATAATGAAAACGATGATGCCAAATTTAATCTTTGCTTATCCATTTACCCAAATGCATGAACTGGATGATCAGCCTCAATGTACTCTTATAAAGAAAAAGGAAAAACAGGAAGAAATCTGCTTGCGATCTTCACAAAAGTGCAGGCAAATTACAGCTTCCTCTGAGTAGTCAGTGACAACTGAGTCCATATTTTTATTAATTTATTATTGGCTTTTCTTTAAGAAAACAACACTTGCTTATGGTGAAAGTCGCAAACCATACAGAACGATAAACAGAGGTCATTACTAATCATTCCATATCTGGCTTCTTCGTTGAGGGTCTGCCTTCTGTGTATTTATTTCAGGAGATCTGCCACTGTAAACCTGCCACCTTCGGCTCTCCTTGAGGACGGACACTCCTTTCTGCTCTGGGATTGATGTAGGCGTAGACTAAGTTATCAGGTGGCTCCTGACCCCATCCAAGGAGGATAATTTTATTGTGTGTCTGTTTAGCCTCTGTCTTGTGCTCTGTTGAAGACATCAGTTCTCTCAGGTGAAGAACACAAATAAAATTTAAAACTGCTCCCTCAGGCTAAAGGTTAGGAATCATGCCAAGATTTCGCTGAATGAAGTCACTGTCTGCATAATCTCCCCTGCTCTGGCCAGCTCTCTCTACCGCATGCTGCCCTTTGATTAGAGAAGTATTAAAGGCAATGGAAAGTCACTCAGGGGTTTGAATGCCAGTCGTTTTCTTCTCTTATCCAGTTTCTGTTTCATAGGATAATCCCAAGATGATCACTTGTTCTGCCCTCTCTTTTGCCATTTTTCTTACACACATATGCGTGGCAAGTGTGTGCCTGAAACCTATGAAATAACCAGCAACAATAAGCATCTCGTCTGTCCTTTTCTTTGCCTACACCACACCCTCCTCCTCTCCTAACAAAGAACTTTGGAGAAATCGCCTTTCTCCTAGTGTGGAGCAAAGTCATTAAATAAAAATTATAGGGTGGTTTAGCCAATTTCTCCACTCTACTGTGAATTCTTCAAAGCTGTTATCCAAGGAAGCTGCCTGCATATTTCTCCCTATTCTAAGCATCTTCCACTAAAGTATAAAAAATAATGAGTCAGTTCATCAAAATGGTCATAGACGTAGAGTTTAGCTCTTGATTATCAGCCTTCATTCTTCCTCCTTGGGCCAGATTTCATCTTTACTCATCTTAGGGCATTGGATTCTGAAACAATGCAAATGTAAGCTCCTTGTAAAATAAACTTATTCTTTCAAAATCTGAATAAGGATGAAATACATTCTTCACACTTTGCATGTAAATACTTTAAATCTAAATTGTGTAAAAATATTCATTATTAACAACAGCAAAACAACCACCTGAGTAGTTGGGAAATTGAAAAAATAAAAAATTTTGCTAAGCCTGAATGTTGACTAATTTTTTAAAATGTAGACTCATTTTTTCCCTGGATTGACAAATGTGTTCTGGAATATCATTGTACTGACATCCATGGAAATTGGCATCTAATCCTAGTTTTACCTCTTCTTCATTGTGAGGTCTGGGCAATGTATTCTCCCTCTTTCTCTATGCCATTAAATGAGATGATTGGTTTCATAGAACCAATCTTTCCTTATTTTCTTATCCCTTGGACATCAGGTGCAACACTAAATTCCCTCCTCTCACCTATCCATAGGGAAAGACTTCCAAAAATGATAATTCCAGGTCTCACCCTCACATCTCTCCTGATTAATGAATTTGGAAGTCCATTCCTGTGGAGGCATCAGCCTGACCCCACAAAGCATACTTCCCCCTTTCTTTTAAGGCTCAAGTTTTCTAGTGCAGACCTCTGGTGGAAAAACCTAGTGTTTTCTAACTCAGAATATGACTGGATGAGTAAATTTAATTCTGAGGTAAAGTGTAAGTGTATCTTCACATTCTGTAGAGGATAGGGAATAAAGCAGGTACCTTGATGTTTATTTTTTGCCTGACTCCTACGGTTATCTCTCCATTGGCTTTAAACTCGAGGGAATAGGAAATAACTGTTATGTATTAAGTTCTCTGTAAAATCTCAGTCAAAGAAACAAAGTCCTGAAGATAAAAACTAGAATCAAGGAAGAGAGCGAGGAAGAAAGGAGGAAGCGAAGAAAGAAGAATTGAAAAAATATATGTTGGATGGGTAAACTGATAGACAAATAAACAAATGCCTCTTATTACTTGTTAGCAGAACAATTTTACATAGATGCTTATTTAAATGAAGCAGTCTGACATTTGCTGGATTGTTGCAAATGAGTGTACATGTTTTATGTACATGTGAGTATACATCTTTTGTCTGTGAGGTCCAACCAGTCCATCCTAAAGGAGATCAGTCCTGGATGTTCATTGGAAGGACTGATGGTAAAGCTGAAACTCCAATACTCTGGCCACCTCATGCGAAGAGTTGACTCATTGGAAAAGACCCTGATGCTGGGAGGGATTGGGGGCAGGAGGAGAAGGGGACGACAGAGGATGAGATGGCTGGATGACATCACTGCCTCAATGGACATGAGTTTGAGTGAACTCCGGGAGTTGGTGATGGACAGGGAGGCCTGGTGTGCTGTGATTCACAGGGTCACAAAGAGTCGGATACGACTGAGTGACTGAACTGAGTTGAACTGAAATGTACTCTATTCTGAGTAAATTCCATACTCAAAGTATACTGTCAGATTACACGATGTAGTACCACATCAAAGTTTATTTGGAGCTTCTTTGATGCCCAATAAACCCTAGATTGCAAGCTCTTATAGAGTGGGAAGGGCTTCCTCAGTGGCTCAGTGGTAAAAAAAAAAAAAAAAAAAAATGTGCTTGCAATGCAGGAGACACAGGTTCAATCCTTGAGTTGGGAAGATCCCCTGGAGGGCATGGCAACCCACTCTAGTATTCTTGCCTGGAGAATCCCATGGACAGAGGAACTTGGCCAGCTATAGTCCACAGGGTTGAAAAGAGTGGGACACGACTGAAGCAACTGAGCACACATGCAGAGTAGGAAACCTATTCCTTTTGGTTTTCTTGTGCTTACTATCTAGCTTCAGTTCAGTTTAGTTCAGTCACTCAGTCGTGTCCAACTCTTTGCAACCCCATGAATCACAGCAGGCCAGGCCTCCCTGTCCATCACCAACTCCCGGAGTTCACTCAGACTCGTGTCCATTGAGTCAGTGATGTCATCCAGCCATCTCATCCTCTGTCGTCCCCTTCTTCTGCCCCCAATCCCTCCCAGCATCAAAGTCTTTTCCAATGAGTCAACTCTTCGCATGAGGTGGCCAAAGTACTGGAGTTTCAGCTTAACATCATTCCCTCCAAAGAAATCCCAGGATTGATATCCTTCAGAATGGGCTGGTTGGATCTCCTTGCAGTCCAAGGAACTCTCAAGAGTCTTCTGTAACACCACAGTTCAGAAGCATCAATTCTTCAGTGCTCAGCCTTCTTCACAGTCCAATTCTCACATCCATACATGACTACTGGAAAAACCATAGCCTTGACTAGACGGACCTTAGTCGGCAAAGTAATGTCTCTGCTTTTGAATATACTATCTAGGTTGGTCATCACTTTTCTTCCAAGGAGTAAGCGTCTTTTAATTTCATGGCTGCAATCACCATCTGCAGTGATTTTGGAGCCCCCAAAAATCAAGTCTGACACTGTTTCCACTGTTTCCCCATCTATTTCCCATGAAGTGATGGGACCAGATGCCATGATCTTTGTTTTCTAAATGTTGAGTTTTAGCCAACTTTTTCACTGTCCTCTTTCACTTTCATCAAGAGACTTTTTAGTTCCTCTTCACTTTCTGCCATAAGGGTGGTGTCATCTGCATATCTGAGGTTATTGACTATCTAGCTTAGCATTTACATTTATTGGCTAAAATAAAACAAGATGATAATTTGGAGGTGCTTCCCAGCCCTCTCTCAACTGAGAGCTTGCTGGATGCAGATGACAATGATCAATGATCCTGAATTCTGAACCAATTCAAAAGGAACCTTGGCAAGATGCTTTGAAAAGGAAGGAAGCTAGTATTCAATTCCATTGTGACTCAGCTATAAAGAATCCACCTGCAATACAGGAGACCTGGGTTTGATCCCTGGGTTGGAAAGATTCCCTGGAGAAGGGAAATATTACCCACTCCAGTATTCTGGTCTGGAGAATTCCATGGACTGTATAGTCCATGTGGTCGCAAAGAGTCAGACACAACTGAGTGACTTTCACTTTCATGAATATATATAATTTATTTAATGATGGAAATCACAACTACTACCAGAATATTAGCTTTAGTTTTCAAATTAAAATGTCTTCTTAAAAATAGAAATCCCTTTATACACTGTTGGTGGGAGTGTAAATTGATATATACTTTTTGTAGAATAATTTGGCAAGATTTATCAAAAGCTTCAAAAATAACCACTAACTTTCACCCAGAAACATCTCTTTTGGAATTTACGCTAAGAAAACCATTATGCCTGTGCACAAAATTTTTTCAGTAGATAATTCTTATAATAGTAAAACTTTAGAAACATTGAAAATGTCCCAAATTAGGAATCTTTTTTGAACAGTAAATCTATATTTAGAAACACAGCATGTTATAAAATTATGGAGCAAAAAACATAAAATACTATCAAGTTAAGTTTATGACATAATATTACTACGGGTAACTAACTTTTTAAAGTAAATATATGTTAGTCTATACATATCCACCCTCCCCCCAAGATGCCATATCATTCTTTTTACTACATATTTTAGTTGTAATTCATTTATATATTTGGGGATCTCTTTTTATGGGTCTCTTGCATTTCTGTTTATTTTGCAAGTAGAGGTATTGGCTACTCTTTTTTTAGACTGCCTTTCTAAGAATGTTTGTATTGTGAACAGCCTTGGAAGATACAGGTAGTGTCTCCTTGGAAGATACAGGTAGTACTATTCAGTTTAATGCAGATAGTGCCTCCTCTGAGACCAAGTTCTGACAGGCTATTGCCCGTAAGAAATGATTCAGTTTCCCTAAGCTCAGTGTCCGTCTTCTGTAGTACAGTCCACTGTTCATAAGGGTGCTCTGGGGCCCTCTTTGTGTGGCCCAGTGGCAATTGAGGCTCAGGAACTAGATCAGGACATGCTGATACTCTATTGTTGTAATAAACTGTCCTTTATCTCTAACATAGAAGACTCATGTCTTCTACCAGCATCCATAAAACTATGACAGGCTAAGTTTGCAGCTTGCAGTTGTTAATAGTGTAGGTTGTGAAATTTGTGATCCTTTATATGCTGCAATCTTACTATAACAAATACAGATAACTTTAGAACCAGATGTTTAATAATGCTTTTTAAAAGAATCATAAAGCCAGGTGCAATGTCTCAATAATGTGCCAATGATAGCATCAGAGGATATACACAGCAGGACTTGGGGTGAGGCAGCTAAAGAGACTTTGTCTGTTGGTAAAGCTGGATCTTCTGGTGATGCTTTTCACGTGTCAAAATCCTTGAGGGTTCTGTTTTCAACTTAGAGCCTATTGAAGTCTCAGGCAATCCACTGATTATTCTTTATGCAGTTCATAGGGCAAGGAACTGTCCCAACAAAATAATTCAGTCTCTTGGAAAAAATGTCAGCTGCAACATCTGACAGGGAACAGGTGTTTAGTGCATAGGATTCAGAGTCAAGAACCTTCTGCCTCTAAGTGTAACTGTCAAGTGATAAGCGTCCACTGGCAAATGGCACTGGGAACAGTGCCTTTCTTTATAGAACAGATGAGACTTTATAGTTGCTGGAGGTTATAAATGTTTGTGAATATGGTTGTGCATACATATGTTCTCTCATCAACATCCTTTGGAACACAGAAGTAAAATGGTTATGAAAATGTCTTTCTCCGGTGGTAGTTTCATTTCTATAATTTGAAGTAAGATGAAATGAATAGACTGTAATTATCTACAGATTTCTTTGGCATATATTTCCACTGTACCTTGGAACTCAGCAATGGTTGTTTGAGGCAGATAAAATAAAGAAAAGGAAGAGAGGTTCTTTACTTGCCTCTTAAGCCATTGTGTTATATTCTCAGGAACAGAAAGGGGAGGGCTGAGTTCATGTCTGATTGATTTCAGGGAAGGCAGGCTTAGAATAATTAAATTGGGGCTTTCTTTCATCCCTAAAAGAATGTTAAAGTTTTAAAGTAACTATTGTTACATAAATTCAACCTATAAGAAGCCCCTTTAGGTAGAAGTTGACTCTCAACAATTAAAATTTTAATCCATTATAAATGAGTACAAATAAACCTAATCCAGTTTCCTAGCACAGAGTTGCCTCCCATTTACTCTCTTAGGTTTAATGTGGATTTCTGAATTGGGCTTTGATTCCCAGTCTGCTTTCTCATAGACCTCTAGAGTCACATCAGTTTCTTTACTTTACAACACATTGCTAGTTTCTTTCACCAACATCCATCATCACTGTCCACCTTAGTAACAGAACTCAAGTTTTATTCAGGAGGACAGTGTGTTCAGCTCAAAGACTGCAATTCCCAGGTTTTTTGTTTTGTATTGTTTTCTATGATCAGATGTAGCCAACGACTAATTTTTGATCAAATACAAGCATGCTGCTGAATTTTTAGGAAGCTTTTTAGAAGGGAAATAATGCTTTCTCCTCTTCTTTTTTATTTTTTAAATTATGAAAGTATGATAACACATTTACAGACACTTGGAAAATATGGAACAAAGTTTTTAATACATATTGTTACACTATGTATTACAATTATTTTTAAGTAGATAAAGTAAGATTTTTAGTTGAAATTTCAATATCAAACTCTCAAAAATTAGCAGAATGAATAAATAGAAAAGTAGAAAGATATAGCAGATCTGAAAGAAAGATAGCGTTAAGTCATGTGTAACTCTTGCAATCCCATGAATTGCAGCCTGCCAGGCTCCTCTGTCCATGGGTTTCTCCAGGCAAGCATACAGGAGTGGGCTACCATTTCCTTCTCCAGGGAAACTTCCTGACCCAGGAATTGAAACCAGGTCTCTCCCACATTGCAGGCAGATGCTTTACCAACTGAGCTACTGGAAATCCCTTGGTAGATCTGAAAAGCACCATAAACCAATTCAACATAATTAAGATTTATAAAATTTTCAGACAACAGTAGGATAAAAATTCTATTCAGGTTCCCATAGACTATAAGCTAGGAGACACTGGAACATATCCAAGGAATTTCTCCTCTTCTTCTTACCCTTCTCTCTCTCTCTCCTTTTTGCTCTCTCATTGTTGCAGATGAAATTGCCACAGTTATCTTGCTGATGCAAATCAAGGAGCACAGAAAGAGGGCAGTATCTTGGGCTCTAGGAATTTTGTGCTTTCTCCAGACAGTCTCCTCTGAACTTTTTGTCATTGTGGTTGTTTACATAAAAGAATATACCCTGGGAGTACGGCTAATTCAATAAATCTAACTGAATCAGGTGATTCTAGCTTACACAGATTGGCAGCCTTAAGATTAGACATTTATCACAAACTCACTGGTCAATGTTTAAAATGAATTAGAAAATTTCTCTCTCTTAAAAGAGATAAAGAAATGGTGTAAGGTAGAAGAAAAAAATCTATGCATTGAATTAGCAGGGAGGATTATGTTGGTGATGGAATTCCAGTAGAGCTATTTCAATCCTAAAAAATGATGCTGTGAAAATGCTGCACTCAATATGCCAGCAAATTTGGAACACTCAGCAGTGGCCACAGGACTGGAAAAGGTCAGTTTGCATTCCAATCCCAAAGAAAGGCAAGCCAAAGAATGCTCAAACTGCCACACAATTACACTCATCTCACACGCTAGTAAAGTAATGCTCAAAATTCTCCAAGCCAGGCTTCAGCAATATGTGAACTGTCAACTTACAGATGTTCAAGGTGGTTTTAGAAAAGGCAGAGGAACCAGAGATCAAATTGTCAACATCCACTGGATCATGGAAAAGCAAGAGAGTTCCAGAAAAGCATATATTTCTGCTTTATTGACTATGCCAATGCCTTTGATGGTGTGAATCACAATAAACTGTGGAAAATTCTGAAAGAGATAGGAATACCAGACCACCTGACCTGCCTCTTGAGAAATCTGTATGCAGGTCAGGAAGCAACAGTTAGAACTGGACATGGAACAACAGACTGGTTCCAAATAGAAAAAAGAGTACGTCAAGGCTGTATATTTGTCACCCTGCTTATTTAACTTAAATGCAGAGTACATCATGAGAAACGCTGGACTGGAAAAATAACAAGCTGGAATCAAGATTGCCAGCAGAAATATTAATAACCTCAGATATGCAGACAACACCACCCTTATGGCAGAAAGTGAAGCAGAACTAAAAAGCCTCTTGATGAAAGTGAAAGTGGAGAGTGAAAAAGTTGGTTTAAAGCTCAGCATTCAGAAAACGAAGATCACAGCATCCAGTCCCATCACTTCATGGGAAATAGATGGGGAAACAGTGGAAACAGCGGCTGACTTTATTTTGGGGGGCTCCAAAATCACTGCAGATGGTGATTGCCGCTATAAAATTAAAATACTCCTTGGAAGGAAAGTTATGACCAACCTAGATAGCATATTCAGAAGCAGAGATATTACTTTGTCAACAAAGATCCATCTAGTCAAGGCTATGGTTTTTCCAGTGGTCATATATGGGTGTGAAAGTTGGACTATAAAGAAAGCTGAGTGCTGAAGAATTGATGCTTTTGAACTGTGGTTTTTGAAAAGACTCTTGAGAGTCCCTTGGACTGCAAGGAGATCCAACCAGTCCATCCTAAAGGAGATCAGTCCGGGGTGTTCATTGGAAGGACTGATGTTGAAGCTGAAACTCCAATCCTTTGGCCACTTGATGTGAAGAGCTGACTCATTTAAAAAGACCCTTATGCTGGGAAAGATTGAGGGCAGGAGGAGAAGGGGATGACAGAGGATGAGCTGGTTGGATGGCATCACCGACTCAATGGACGTGAGTTTGGGTAAGCTCTGGGAGTTGGTGATGAGCAGGGATGCCTGGCGTGCTGTGGTTCATGGGGTTGCAAAGAGTCAGACACAACTGAGCAATTGCACTGACTGAACTACGTTGTTCTATATTTGAAACTGTTACTGAGTCCAAGCTTGCTCTGCTCACCATATGACAGGCCAATTAATCCAAGAGATTTTTTTCTTTGAACATGCGTTCCCCATCATGAACCCCCCTCCCACCTCCCTCCCCATCCGATCCCTCAGTGCACCAGCCCTGAGCACCCTGTCTCATGCATCAGTCCTGGACTGGCGATCTGTTTCATATATGATAATATACATCTTTCAATGCTATTCTCTCAAATCATCCTACCCTCACCTTCTCCCACAGAGTCCAAAAGACTGTTCTATACATCTGTGTTTCTTTTGCTGTCTCACATATAGTGTCATCATTACCATCTTTCTAAATTCCATACATATGCATTAATATACTGTATTGGTGTTTTTCTTTCTGACTTACTTCACTCTGTATAGTAGGCTCCAGTTTCATCTACCTCATTAGAACTGATTCAAATGTATTCTCTTTGATGACTGAGTAGTATTCCATTGTGTATATGTACCACAGCTTTCTTATCCAAACATCTAAACAAGGTGTTTAGGCAAGGAATACGACTTTATTTGGAAAGCTAGCTGACCAAGTAGATGGCAGACTAATGTCTCAGAGTAACCATCTTGCTGGGGCCTGGATGCCAGGTTCTTTTATAGAGTCAGAGAGAGAGACAGACAGTGTGGAATTAAAGTCAAAAGGAAGAATAGAGAGGGAGATAGCAGTGAGGAAATAAAGTTAAAATGGTCTTCAGTCTCACAAAACATCTCCAAGATGGGTCAGCCTTTGGAGAGGGTGTGTTAATCTCTTCTATTCATATGTGGGCAGGGTCAGATTATCTTTCTATTAGCTGAACAAAAGCACTTTAATTTACAGTCAGGCAGAGGGACAGGGCAGAGAAGGCAATGGCAACCCACTCCAGTACTCTTGCCTGGAAAATCCCATGGACAGAGGAGCCTGGTGGACTGCAGTCCACGGGGTCGTGAAGAGTCTGACACAACTGAGCAACTTCACTTTCACTTTTCACTTTCATGCCTTGGAGAAGGAAGTGGCAACCCACTCCATTGTTTTTGCCCGGAGAATCCCAGGGATGGGGGAGCCTGGTGGGTTGCCACCTACGGGGTTGCACAGAGTCGGACACTACTGAAGCAACTTAGCAGCAGCAGCAGTATCAGAGGGGCAGGGTTCTTTAAAAGGTTGGAGATTATGTTATTATAATAACAAAAGCAACAGAAAACAAGTCAAAGAAACAGTTTCCAACATGGAGTCAGAAGTGGCTTCTTTTCTGAAACAAAACTAATGGATAAATACATGTAAAAAGATTTTCAATAGTTCATTCTGTTTTTACTCACATCAGAGAGGCATTATAGTGATGATCAGAAATCAGATAGCTTGGATTTGTACCTGGCCCCACATCAGGCCAGCATGTGATAGTAGACAAGTTCCTCTCTCTTTCTTTCTCTCTCTCTCTCTCTCTCTCTCTCTGTTGCAAAATGAAATATATAACTTGTTTGTGTTTATGGGTATTGGAGGAGGGTCAACATCAGAGGTGATCAGACTGTGAACAACATGGAAAACATGCTTCTCTCTTTCCCTCTGAACTCCTTCCCCATCCATTGCCAATGATGCCACAAATAAATGGCAAAGTTGTTCAAGTATGTAAGAAGTAGGCCTCCTAATCAGACAACTAAATTTTATTTCTTATGTCTGCATTCCCAGTTCAAAATAATAGGATTTGAGGGTATGTGAAAAATTCAATCTCAGTTATCTGCTGCTATCTTGCTTTGGTTTATGATCAATTCAAGGATTAAATCTGCAGCCTAAATCTTTGCATGTGTATAAACAATTTACATCAATTTTTAAATTTTTATATAGGGCAAGTCTTACTTATTGCTAGTCATCTGTAGTTACATCAATTGACACTTTTTTTAATGCATAGTACATTCATTATATTTCTGAATAACTGGCTGTGTACAGGGCATAAAATATTCTCCAATATCTCCTGGTGTTCACGTTGTCTTTATTGCTGACTTTAGTCATTTCTATTGTACATAATGGGAGCATAAGACAGATCTGAGTGCCCTTATTTGCCTTTACTTAGATTTACTTATCCCTCCCTTTCCTCCCTTTATGATGCTGCATTTCTAATTCCTTTATTTTATTTATTTATTTATTTATTTATTTTTTGGCTGCATCAGTTGCAGCTTGCAGGGTCCTCACTGCAGCACACACACTCTCTAGTTTTGGTATGTGGAATCTTAGTTCCCAGACTAGGGATTGAACTCACATCCCCTGCATTACAAGGCAGATTCTTCACCACTGGATCAAAAGAGATGTTCCAAATTCTTTTCTGTTTTTATTCTCAGTTACTTTCTGGTATTTCTTAATCATCTACATTAAGGTTGCCCATCGTCAACATTTATTATTCTGTGAAATTCATCCATGGAAAGGAATTATCTGTTCATCACTGAATTATGCCCTTATAACCATGGATTCACAAAGAGTCAGACATGACTGAGCAACTTACACTTTCAACTGAGTACTACACAGTAATTCCCTTCTGGTTTTCATTCTTGCAAATGAAGATAATTACAATGATTTACCTTTTTCTTATTTCTTAACCTGCTGGAAAGATATTTTATGTACTATCTTTAGGAACAGTGAACCAGTCTAGTGTATTAGTCAAAATCACATTTTAATAAAATAATTTCTTATATACATGCTTTCTACCACCACTGTATAACCTTCTTGCAAGGCACTTCTTTTTTATTTCCAAATCCACACCCATCAACCATCTTTGCCTTATCATGTCACTGTTGGCCATTGGTCACATTGTAGATATTTCCAAATATTCCACTCAATATGCTTCGTTTCAGTGTATTATGTTTTCTGAATGGAAAATGTTTTGTGAGCTCTCAAACCAAGCTATTTAGAATCCAGCTTTCTTATTCATTATGTCTCAAAGCAAAGAAACCAGAATCACACTTGCAAAGTGAAGAATCTCTCAGAGAAGACGTTTCAAGTGAGTTCAAAAAGTTGCCATCTCCCAATTGTCCTCAGCTAGGATGGACAAAAAATTTTGACTGGCAACCCCTCCAGTACTCTTGCCTGGAAAATCCCATGGATGGAGGAGCCTGGGGTCGCTAAGAGTTGTACACAATTGAGCGACTTCACTTTCCCTTTTCCCTTTCATGCATTGGAGAAAGAAATGACAATCCACTCCAGTGTTCTTGCCTGGAGAATCCCAGGGACAGAGGAGCCTGGTGGGCTGCCGTCTATGGGGTCGCACAGAGTTGGACACGACTGAAGCAACTTAGCAGCAGCAGCAGCAGCAGACTTCAAAAATGATCCTTAAGCCATTGGTTTCAGCTGTATCCCCCTATAAACACTTTTAACAGCATTGCTTATTTACAGCAGATCTGACTGTACCAAGTTTTCTAAATTTTGTTTTCCTTGCCTCTCTAACATTCTAGTTCTGCTGACCTAATTCTTTTAATAATTTGCTATAATCACCTCTGTTTCTCTCTCTAAGCTATGATTATATCATGTAGATTGTAATAGAATTTCAATAAATAGCTGTTTGAGGTAAGGAAGGACTGAATGATGATGATACAGAAACTAATGAAGAGACTATTAAATCTTTAAGTAGATAAGTAGAAGGAAGAAAAGGAGGGGTGATGATCATGGTCATGAACAATCATCTGCATATGTCAGGCTGTTATATAGACACCGAATGCATTCATTTAAAATTAAAATCAGGCACTGACATTTGACTCCTGATACCTTTTATAAGACACTCTACCATTCCGCATGTTGAGTTCTTCCCATCTCTTGCTCTCTCTCTCTTTTTTTTTTTTTTTTTTTTGGATTAACATGTTAATTTTCCTTTCTGCCAAAGCAGTCGTTTGAGATAGGAACGTTAGTTCATTAGAGCAGAAGTATGTCAATAACACTCGAGAAGGGAAAAAAAAAAAAGCTATAGCCCATACAGAGCTGAAAAAAACAGGCACAATTTTCATCTTTTTTAAAACCCGTGTCACATGGAGCATTTATTAGAATAAGAGCAAGGCTGCCAGGTTTTTCTAGGACTGATAGAAGTTCAGGCCCATTTTTAATATGTATTATTGTACATAATCCTCACAACGGTTGGAACTGTGGAGAAAGGTTAAGAGTGACGTCAATATGAGCACAACAGTATCTCTAATAGAAAATATTCTTAATTAGGAATAAGTAGATTTGAGCTCTAGTTCCAATTCTGCCAGTAACTACCTTGAGGAATTAACTTGAGTTACTTGGCTCCTCTGGGATTTAATTTTCTCATCTATAAAATGAAGGGCTTAGACAGCAAGCTCTAGCTCTAAAATTCAGTGTGCATTTTCATCAAAGAAAATGCATTTCAGCCATTCATTTCAAAGCAAGAATTCTTATCACTAAAGATAGAAATAACACAGGTGGCTTAAGCATCATTGCAGAGGATGAACAACCTTCTTTTCACGCATCAGAAGGTCACTCCCTTCTGCCCAGAAAAGCCCATGGAGTTCTCTGATCATATTCTACATGGGAAATTGTTTCCTGCTACCTCCCTATCTTCTCTTTCCTATTGCTAATGGTCAGTATTTGGCTTCCAGATAAGACACTGGAAAGGTAATGCCATGGGACCAACCTACAAGATGTAAATTTCACAGGAAGGTGGTAGAAATGTACAATAGTACATGATACTAGGAAGAATGCCATCTGTATGCCAGAAATTTTGAGGTGCTTGGAATGACTGGACAGAGTAACCATTAGCTAACTAACACGCCTTGAAAGTTAACAGAGGATACAAAGCAGAATATCCTTACAACCTCTAAACCAGAGGGAGAGGGGAAGCTGCTTCAGGTACAAATAATATAGAAGCAGTAGGAACTCTCTGAGCCAGTGGCCAGACATGCTGACATTGGGGAGGGGCCTCCTCCAGAAAGGAGTGCTACCTAGTTGAAGGTACAGGGAGCACATTTAAACCTTGGAGCAGAGCACTTTTTTACACCCTTTCATCTATGCAATAAAATTCTTTTCAGTAATAAGCATGAAAAGAAGCAAATTACAATAATGACCAAGAAAAAAGCCATGGGTATAGAAAATTCCTTTTCAGTAACTTTTTCATAATTATCCCCATAAAATAAACTTATTAATTAAAGAAAAATCAATATTAGAATAATAGTGTAACTAGAAATAAAACATAAATCTAAATTCAGGTCTGTTGCAGTAAGTAATAATAACAGGCCTTAACTTAAACAGATTAGAAAATGATGTCTAAAAAACTATTTTTCCTTCACATATTCACATTCATAGACAGTGCAGCCTTGTTGCTATAGTTGTTCTTAATTGAGCAAAAACTATTTGTATTAATTTTCATTTCAAAAATTTTTTAATAAAGCAATGATATACATACAAGAAAAGCTTTAAATATAATTTTTGCAAATAGCTATAAAAATTTCATTTAACAATAAATTCCGTAACCTGCAAACTGCCTATGTCATTGCTTCTTCAAAATTGATTAAAGCAGACTTCAAATTTCTCTATAGTAAAAAAATTTCCACCAAAATTGCTTCACCAGAAAATTTATTATGTCCTGATTCTTCTCATTTAAAACCACTATGCTCTTTTGAGGGGCTTACCTGGTGGCTCAGAAGGTAAAGAATCTGCCTACAATACAGAAGACCTGGCTTCAATCCCTGGGTTGGAAAGATACCCTGGAGAGGGAAATGGCAACCACTTCAGTACTCTTGCTTGCGAAGTCTCATGGAGAGAAGAGCCTCACAGGCTACAGCCCATGGGGTCAGAAAGAGTTGGACACCACTGAGCAACTAACACACACACATGCTCCTTTGTTCATTTTGTATCTACTATTTAAATGCTGGAATATCCACTTCCTCAGGAGCTGGGAAATGACTCTCCAAGCAAGTTTAAATTATCATGAAGTTTTAAAATTTACTCTTCAAACAAGCATTTGTAGCTAATCTCTGTGTTAGGAGCTGACTATATAATTTGGAATTCTCTGAATTACCTCCCATAGAGAATACGATGTTTATCCAGAGATAAGTAATTTTTAAATGTACTAATTTGTAGCCCTGTTCAGTTCAGTTCAGTTCAGTGACTGAGTCGTGTCCGACTCTTTGCAACCCCATGAATTGCAGCATGCCAGGCCTCCCTGTCCATCACCAGCTCCTGGAGTTCACTCAGACTCACGTCCATCAAGTCCGTGATGCCATCCAGCCACCTCATCCTCAGTCATCCCCTTGTCCTCCTGCCCCTAATCCCTCCCAGCATCAGAGTCATTTCCAAATAGTCAACACTTTGCATGAGGTGGCCAAAATACTGGAGTTTCAGCTTTAGCATTATTCTTTCCAAAGAAATCCCAGGGCTGATCTCCTTCAGAATGGACTGGTTGGATCTCCTTGCAGTCCAGGGGACCCTCAAGAGTCTTCTCCAACACCACAGTTCAAAAGCATTGATTCTTCGGCGTTCAGCCTTCTTCACAGTCCAACTCTCACATCCATACACGACCACAGGAAAACCATAGCCTTGACTAGACGGACCTTAGTTGGCAAAGTAATGTCTCTGCTTTTGAATATGCTATCTAGCTTGGTCATAACTTTTCTTCCAAGGAGTAAGCGTCTTTTAATTTCATGGCTGCAATCACCATCTGCAGTGATTTTGGAGCCCAAAAAATCAAGTCTGACACTGTTTCCACTGTTTCCCCATCTATCTCCCATGAAGTAATGGGACCGGATGCCATGATCTTCGTTTTCTGAATGTTGAGCTTTAAGCCAACTTTTTCACTCTCCTCTTTTGCTTTCATCAAGAGGCTTTTTAGTTCCTCTTCATTAAATTACTTGACTTTGCTGGTACCTAGAAATAATAAAAAGCAGATTAACATTCGTCAGTTATTTTGTTGTTTGTGTGGATTCTCTGCAGTCAATGCACACCCTTATTGTCTACACCCAAGCTGACCACTCCCATTACCTCAACTTTGGTCCACATCAAACGTCCAAAAGCTAAAAGGCAGCCAGTACCAAGGCTGTCCCAGAAAGAAGGGAACACTAGAGAACTGAGTCTAAGTTACCACAGTACAAAAGACTATTTTTTGACTATTTTTTGTATTTATAAACGTAAATACTTGAACTATTTCTAAAAGTATTTATGTCTATATTAAGATATAACAATAAAATACAAAATAGGAGACCTTGAAGATCACTCCATGGAATAGAATGCAAAACCCAACTCTAGTCAATTAAAAATTTAGTCTATGACAAAAATCACATTTCAAGTTGGGAAAAGGAGAACTATGTGTTAGGGTAGCTGTATGCATAGGTGCATGTGAGTTCAGTCACTCAGTAGTGTCCAAATCTTTTGGGACCCACTGGACTGTAGCCAGCGAGGCTCCTCTGTCTATGGGATTATCCCAGAAAGAATACTAGAGGTTGGTGCCATTTTCTCCTCCAAGGGATCTTCCTGATCCAGGGATTGAACCAGCATTTCCTACATTGGCAGCTGGGTTCTTTACCACTGTACCACCTACAAAGCCCAGACAACTGTATAAAACATGTAAAAGATATAAATGTGCTTCATTTCTCATTTCACACACACAAAATGATTTCCAGATAGTCCAAAGAGTCAAATGAAGTAAAAAAAAAAAAAAAAAGAGAGAGAGAGAGGGAGAAAATCTACAAAACACAAAATAGGAGGGAAATATATATGAGTTTTTATATGCTATTGGGTTGAGAAAGCAATCTCAAGGCATAAAATCAAAGATAGACACCATAGGGAAAAGACTGACATCATCAGTGGCATAAAAATTAAATCTGTATACTTTAAACAAACCATAAACATAATGAAAAGACAAGTGGCTTCCTGGGGAAAAAAAAAAAACTGTGTCACATATGACAGAAAAACAGCTTTCATAAATCAGTAAAAAAAAATTATTAATAGTAATGGCTATTATTATTATTATAGTAATAATAATCTTGAATGAAAAATGAACAAAGAATACAGAAAGGCAATTCACAAAATCAGGAGTGTGGATAAAAGAAAAAAGTTCAACAGCATTATAAAAAGGAAAATAAGCAAACATAGCAACAATGATGTAAGCAAACTCAAGTTCAGCAACTTGCTGCTCGAAAGTCAATACTTCAGAGTTGAAAGTGGTCAAACAGGAGATGGCAAGAGGGAACGTCGACATTCTAGGAATCAGCAAACTAAAATGGACTGGAATGGGTGAATTTAACTCAGATGACCATTATATCTACTACTGTGGGCAAGAATCCCTTAGAAGAAATGGAGTAGCCATCATGGTCAACAAACGAGTCCAAAATGCAGTACTTGTATGCAATCTCAAAAACGACAGAATGATCTCTGTTCGTTTCCAAGGAAAACCATTCAATACCACAGTAATCCAAGCCTATGCCCCAACCAGTAATGCTGAAGAAGCTGAAGTTGAATGGCTCTATGAAGACCTAAAAGAACTTTTAGAACTAACACCCAAAAAAGATATCCTTTTCATTATAGGGGACTGGAATGCAAAAGTAGAAAGTCAAGAAACACCTGGGGTAATGGGCAAATTTGGCCCTGGAATATGGAATGAGGCAGGGCAAGGGTAATAGAGTTTTTCCAAGAGAACGCACTGGTCATAGCAAACACCCTCTTCCAACAAAACAAGAGAAGACTCTACGCATGGAAATCACCAGATAGTCAACACCAAAATCAGATTGATTATATTCTTTGCAGCTAAAGATGGAGAAGCTCTATATAGGCAGCAAAAACAAGACTGGGAGCTCACTGCGGCTCAGCACATGAACCCCTTATTGCCAAATTCAGACTTAAATTGAAGAAAGTAGGGAAAACCACTAGATCATTCAGGTATGACCTAAATATAATCCCTTATGATCATATAGTGGAAGTGAGAAATAGATTTAAGGGACTAGATCTGATAGATAAGTGCCTGATGAACTATGGAATGAGGTTTGTGACATTGTACAGGAGACAGGGATCAAGACCATCCCCTAGAAAAAGGAATGCAAAAAACAAAATGGCTATCTGGCTATTTTCACAAATAGTTGTGAAAAGAACAGAAGTGAAAAGCAAAGGAGTAAAGGAAAGATATAAGCATCTGAATGCAGAGTTCCAAAGAACAGCAAGGAGAGATAAGAAAGCCTTCCTCAGTGATCAATGCAAAATGTATGGCAAAACCAATACAGTATTGTAAAGTAAAATAAAGTAAAAATTAAAATTAAAAAAAAAAAGAAATAGAGGAAAACAACAGAATGGGAAATCTCTTCAAGAAAATTAGATATACCAAGGGAACATTTCATGCAAAGATGGGCTCGATAAAGGACAGAAATGGTATGGACCTAACAGAAGCAGAAGATATTAAGAAGAGGTGGCAAGAATACACAGAAGAACTTTACAAAAAAGACCTTCACGACCAAGATAATCACGATGGTGTGATCACTCACCTAGAGCCAGACATCCTGGAATGTGAAGTCAAGTGGGCGTTAGGAAGCACCACTACAAACAAAGCTAGTGGAGGTGATGGAATTCCAGTTGAGCTGTTTCAAATACTGAAAGATGATGCTGTGATAGTGCTACACTCAATATGGCAGCCAATTTGGAACACTCAGCAGTGGCCACAGGACTGGAAAAGGTCAGTTTTCATTCCAATCCCAAAGAAAAGCAATGCCAAAGAAAGCTCAAACTACCACACAAATCCACTCATCTCACACTCTAGCTCAACATTCAGAAAATGAAGATCATGGCATCCGGTCCCATCACTTCATGGGAAATAGATGGGGAAACAGTGGAAACAGTGTCAGACTTGATTTTTTGGGGCTCCAAAATCACTGCAGATGGTGATTTCAGCCATGAAATTAAAAGACACTTACTCCTTGGAAGAAAAGTTATGACCAACCTAGATAGTATATTCAAAAGCAGAGACATTACTTTGCCGACTAAGGTCAGTCTAGTCAAGGCTATGGTTTTTCCTGCAGTCATGTATGGATGTGAGAGTTGGACTGTGAAGAAGGCTGAGCGCCGTAGAATCAATGCTTTTGAACTGTGGTGTTGGAGAAGACTCTTGAGAGTCTCTTGCACTGCAAGGAGATCCAACCAGTCCATTCTGAAGGAGATCAGCCCTGGGATTTCTTTGGAAGGACTGATGTTAAAGCTCAAACTCCAGTACTTTGGCTACCTCATGCTAAGAGTTGACTCATTGGAAAAGACTCTGATCCTGGGAAGGATTGGGGGCAGGAGGAGAAGGGGACGACAGAGGGTGAGATGGCTGGATGGCATCATGGACTTGATGGACGTGAGTCTGAGTGAACTCCGAGAGATGGTGATGAACAGGGAGGCCTGGCGTGCTGTGATTCATGGGGTCGCAAAGAGTTGGACACAACTGAGCGACTGAACTGAACTGAACTGAAGTTTTTTTTTTTTCTATAGTTCTTCTGTTTATTCCTGCCACCTCTTCTTAATATCTTCTGCTTGTGTTAGGTCCATACCATTTCTGTCCTTTATTGTGTCCATCTTTGCATGAAATGTTCCTATTTCTAATTTTCTTCAAGAGATCTCTAGTCTTTCCCATTCTATTGTTTTCCCCTATTTCTTTGTACTGTTCACTTAAGGCTTTCTTACTTCTTGCTATCCTTTGGAATTCTGCATTCAGATGGGTATATGTTACTTTTTCAAAGTTATTATTAGGCATATTCCTTGAGAGGGAACCAGGAATTTGCTTTATCTCTTCTTTATATCTTGACTGCTCCTCCTTTGTTTCTGCATTCCTTAGCAAAAACAATACCCAGCTGTGGATGTGACTGGTGATAGAAGCAAGATCCGATGCTGTAAAGAGCAATATTGCATAGGAACCTGGAATGTCAGGTCTATGAATCAAGGCAAATTGGAAGTGGTCAAACAAGAGATGGCAAGGGTGAACGTCAACATTCTATGAATCAGCGAACTAAAATGGACTGGAATGGGTGAATTTAATTCAGATGACCATTACATCTACTACTGTGGCCAGGAATTCCTCAGAAGAAATGGAGTAGCTATCATGGTCAACAAAAGAGTCCAAAATGCAGTACTTGGATGCAATCTCAAAAATGACAGAATGATCTCTGTTCGTCTCCAAGGCAAACCATTCAATATCACAGTTATCCAAGTCTGTTCCCCAACCAGCAACACTGAAGAAACTGAAGTTGAACAGTTTTATGAAGACCTAAAAGATCTTTTAGAACTAACACCCAAAAAAGATGTCCTTTTCATTATAGGGGACTGGAATGCAAAAGTAGGAAGTCAAGAAACACCTGGAGTAACAGGCAAATTTGGCCTTGGAATGCGGAATGAAGCAGGGCAAAGACTAATATTGTTTTGCCAAGAAAATGCACTGGTCATAGCAAACACCCTCTTCCAACAACACAAGAGAAGACTCTGCACATGGACATCACCAGATGGTCAACACTGAAATCAGATTGATTATATTCTTTGCAGCCAAAGATGGAGAAGCTCTATACAGCCAACAAAAACAAGAACGGGAGCTGACTGTGGCTCAGATCATGAACTTCTTATTGCCAAACTCAGACTTAAATTGAAGAAAGTAGGGAAAACCGCTAGACCATTCAGGTAGGACCTATCAAATCCCTTATGATTATACAGTGGAAGTGAGAAATAGATTTAAGGGTCTATATCTGATAGATAGAGTGCCTGATGAACTATGGAATGAGGTTTGTGACATTGTACAGGAGACAGAGATCAAGACCATCCCCATGGAAAAGAAATGCAAAAAGCAAAATGGCCGTCTGGGGAGGCCTTACAAATAGCTGTGAAAAGAAGAGAGGTGAAAAGCAAAGGAGAAAAGAAAAGATATGAGCATCTGAATGCAGAATTCCAAAGAATAGCAAGAAGAGATAAGAAAGCCTTCTTCAGCAATCAATGCAAAGAAATAGAGGAAAACAACAGAATGGGAAAGACTAGAGATCTCTTCAAGAAAATTAGAGATACCAAGGGAACATTTCATGCAAAGATGGGCTCGATAAAGGACAGAAATGGTATGGACCTAACAGAAGCAGAAGATATTAAGAAGAGGTGGCAAGAATACACGGAAGAACTGTACAAAAAAGACCTTCACGAACAAGATAATCATGATGATGTGATCACTAATCTAGAGCCAGATATCCTGGAATGTGAAGTCAAGTGGGCCTTAGAAAGCATCACTACGAACAAAGCTAGTGGAGGTGATGGAATTCCAGTTGAACTGTTTCAAATCCTAAAAGATGATGCTGTCAAAGTGCTGCACTCAATATGCCAGCAAATTTGGAACACTCAGCAGTGGCTACAGGACTGGAAAAGGTCAGTTTTCATTCCAATTCCAAATAAAGGCAATGCCAAAGAATGCTCAAACTACTGCACAATTGCACTCATCTCACATGCTAGTAAAGTAATGCTCAAAATTCTCCAAGTCAGGCTTCAGCAATACATGAACCATGAACTTCCTGACGTTCAAGCTGGTTTTAGAAAAGGCAGAGGAACCAGAGATCAAATTGCCAACATCTGCTGGGTCATGGAAAAAGCAAGAGAGTTCCAGAAAAACATCTATTTCTGCTTTCTTGACTATGCCGAAGCCTTTGACTGTGTGGATCACAATCAACTGTGGAAAATTCTGAAAGAGATGGGAATACCAGACCACCTGACCTGCCTCTTGAGAAATCTGTATGCAGGTCAGGAAGCAACAGTTAGAACTGGACATGGAACAACAGACTGGTTCCAAATAGGTAAAGGAGTACGTCAAGGCTGTATATTATCACCCTGTTTATTTAACTTAAATGCAGAGTACATCATGAAAAACGCTGGACTGGAAGAAACACAAGATGGAATCAAGATTTCCGGGAGAAATATCAATAACCCAAGATATGCAGATGGCACCACCCTTATGGCAGAAAGTGAAGAGGAACTAAAAAACCTCTTGATGAAAGCAAAAGAGGAGAGTGAAAAAGTTGGCTTAAAGCTCAACATTCAAAAAACGAAGATCATGGCATCCGGTCCCATCACTTCATGGGAGATAGATGGGGAAACAGTGGAAACAGTGTCAGACTTGATTTTTTGGGCTCCAAAATCACTGCAGATGGTGATTGCAGCCATGAAATTAAAAGAGCTTACTCCTTGGAAGAAAAGTTATGACCAAGCTAGATAGCATATTCAAAAGCAGAGACATTACTTTGCCGACTAAGGTCTTCCTAGTCAAGGCTATGGTTTTTCCTGTGGTCATGTATGGATGTGAGAGTTGGACTGTGAAGAAGGCTGAGCACCGAAGAATTGATGCTTTTGAACTGTGGTGTTGGAGAAGACTCTTGAGAGTCCCTTGGACTTCAGGGAGATCCAACCAGTCCATTCTGAAGGAGATCAACCCTGGGATTTCTTTGGAAAGAATGATGCTAAAGCTGAAGCTCCAGTACTTTGGACACCTCATGTGAAGAGTTGACTCATTGAAAAAGACTCTGATGCTGGGAGAGATTGGGGGCAGGAGGAGAAGGGGACAACCCAGGATGAGATGGCTGGATGGCATCACCAACTCGATGGACATGAGTAAGTTAACTCCGGGAGATGGTGATGGACAGGAGGCCTGGCATGCTGCAATTCATGGGGTCGCAAAGAGTCGGACACGACTGAGCGACTGAACTGAACTGAACTGAACTTCCTTTTCTGATTAGTAACTCTTTGAATCTGCCCTTTTGTACTCAGGGAAGGCCAAGGAAGCTGAAGGAAGCCTATTTCCTACAAACAAGAAATGGGGAACAGGGGAAGCTTTTGCACCCTGGCCCCAGAGGTCTTGCTCCATTTCTATGAGGTTATTTTACTTTTCAGTTTGGGATTTGTGTTATTCTTGTCCAATGTTGACAAAAGATCAGCAAAATGAGTGTTATTTGATATAATGCAACATTTGAATCACTCTTTGGGGTGTTATATCACAGTACAAAGCTTTAAAAATGTGACCTGAGACTCCACTTCTAGGAATGTACACAGAGAAATAATCAGAGATGCTCCCAAGATTTATGCACAAAAATTTTCATGGCCCTGCTACATTTAATATGAATCCAGAAAACATCTAAATAACCAACTGAAGAAGAATGGTTAAATAAATTACAATGTATCCAGTAACAAAATACCATGACTCATTTTGTTTAAAGAATCATAGTATTGAAGCATATTACTGTATTTTTAAATGTCCATGATATAATGTAAAGTGGAAAAGGCAGGATGTAGAACTGTTTATACAAGGCAATTTCAATTTTTAATAAACAAGATTCCATTTTTAAATAATGGCGGGAACTGTAAAGATGGCAGAGGAATAGGACGGGAAGACCACTTTCTCCCTCACAAATTCCTCAAAAGAACATTTCAAAAGCAAACTCCACAAAACAACTTCTGTTGGCTGGCAGAGGACATCAGGCAACCAGAAAAGCAGACCATTGTCTTCGAAAACAGGTAGGAAAAAATATAAAAGACGAAAAGAGAGACAAAGGAGGTGGGGAGGGAGCTCCGTCCTGGGAAGAGAAGCCTGTTCCAGGAAAGGAATTTTAAGAAGAGAGGTTTCCAAACACCAGGAAGCACTCTCCCTGCCGAGTCAGTGGCGAGCCTTGGAAACACAGAGGGCAACATAACAGGAAGGGGAAATAAATAAATAATTAAAACCAACAGATTACAAGCCCAACAGTAACTCCCCCAGCGGAAAGCAGCACAGACGCCTGCATCCGCCAATAGCAAGTGGGGGCAGGGCAGGGAAGCGCAGGAGGCGCGGGCTGCAGAGATTTGTAAGAATCGGGCAGGAATGCCCCACGCGTAACCAGAACGATCTAACTTGGTCCAGCAAACCAGACTGTGGGATAGCTACCACGAGAAATGCTCGAACATAAGACACTGCCAGGACCGTGCACAGAACAAAGGACGGAACGGAAACAGCCGGCTGCAGACCATCCCCCGCCAGGGACAGGCAGCCAGAGCCGTAAGGACTGGAAAGCGGCAATTGCAGCCCTGGAGAGACTCTACATACCAAACTGCAAGCAGGCTTCTTTGCTAAGACTTTTGGGGGTGCTGGACAGTCACCATCTGCCTCACAAGGGGCGCCAGTGGCAGACCCAGAAAACTGAGCAGCAGAGACAGAAAAGGCGACAACTCACAGCGACGGCGCTCACCAAACTCCTGAGCTACTCGGACCTGGGAAGGGCACAAAACGCAGTCCCAAACGAATCTGAGCCTCTGAGGGCTACCTGAGCGCTGAACCTGAGTGGCTTAGACCGGGAGGTGCACGCAGCCTAGGGCCGGCCTCAGACGGTTCCCGGCTGAGCATCGTAGAACCAGAGTCGTTTGCGTGCCACGAGAAGGGACAGGTCCAGCGGGGCTGAGACACTGTGTGCATACGACAGTGCTATTTGCAGCAGCCCCCCTCCCCACAGCGCGACTGAACTGGTGAGCCTAAAAAACCAGCATAAAGAAGAAGCTGAACAGAGGGAACCGCCTTGGAAGTGACCCCACACTGCCCACAACATCAGAGAAGGGACAGATATATTTTTACTATTTTTAAAATCATTCTTTTTTTTTTTCTAACTTATTTTTTAACTGTTAAGTCTTCTATTTCTCCTCTAATTTTTATTTCTATAACCTATTATTACTATTTTTTTAAAAAAAGACTCTTTTCTTTTTTTTTTTAAGGCAAACACCATATATAGTCTTTGGGTGGTTGTTGGTGTGTTTTTGTTTTTTTTTTTAATAATTCTTGTGGGGTTTTTTTTCTCTCTCTCTCTCTCTTTTTTTTTTTCCTTTCTTCCTTTTTCCTTCTGCTTCTTTTCTTTAATATTGTATTTTTGAAAATCCAACCTCTACTCTAGATTTTTAATCTTTGCTCTTTGGTTTTTGTTGTCAATTTTTTACATTTAAAAACCCAAACTTCACTACCCAATTTTACCTGAGAGCGAGATTACTGGCTTGACCACTCTCTCCTCCTTTGGACTCTCCTTTTTCTCCACCAGGTGGCCTCTGTCTCTTTTCTCCCCCATCTCTTCTCTATCCAACTCTGTGAATCTCTGTGTGTTCCAGACGGTGGAGAACACCTAAGGAACTGGTTACTGGCAGGATTTGTCTCTCTCCTTCTCATTCCTCTCTCTTATCCTCCTGGCCACCTCTGTCTACTTCCTCCCTCTCCTCTTCCCTGTATAACTCCGTAAATACCTCTGAGTGGTCCAGACTATAGAGCGCACATAAGGAAGTGACTACTGGCTAGCTTGCTCTCTCCTCTTTTGATCTCACTGCATCTCAATCCAGTCACCTCTAACTACCCCCTCCCTCTTCTCTTCTCCTTGTAACTCAGTGAACCTTTCTGAGTGTCCCTCAATGTGGAGGAACTTTTCATCTTTAACCTAGATGTTTTATCATCGGTGCTGTATAGATGGAGAAGTCTAGAGGCTACTGTAAAAATAAAACTGAAAACCAGAAGCATGAGGCTGAAGTCCAAAGCCTGAAAACATTAGAGAACTCTTGAATTCAGGGAACATTAAGCAATAGGAGCTCATCAAATGCCTCCATACCTACACTGAAACCAAGCTCCACCCAAGGACCAACAACTTCCAGAACAAGACATACCACGCAAATTCTCCAGCAACACAGGAACACTCCCCTGAGCTTCAATATACAGGCAGCTCAGTTATTCCAAAACCTTTGACGTCTCATAACCCATTACTGGTCACTCCACTGCACTCCAGAGAGAAGAAACCCAGCTCCACCCACCAGAACTCCAACACAAGCCTCCCTAACCAGGAAACCTTGACAAGCCATTGATAGAACCCCACCCACAGTGAAGAAGCTCCGTAATAACAAGAACTTCACAAATTACCAGAATATAAAAAGGCCACCCCAAACACAGCAATATAACCAAGATGAAGAGACAGAGGAATACTCAGCAGGCAAAGGAACAGGAGAGTTGCCCACCAAACCAAACAAAAGAGGAAGAGGTAGGGAATCTACCTGAGAAAGAATTCCGAATATTGATAGTGAAAATGATCCAAAATCTTGAAATCAAAATGGAATCACAGATAAACAGCCTAGAGACAAGGATTGAGAAGATGCAAGAAAGGTTTAACAAGGACCTAGAAGAAATAAAAAAGAGTCAATATATAATGAATAATGCAATAAATGAGATCAGAAACACTCTGGAGGCAACAAATAGTAGAATAACGGAGGCAGAAGATAGGATTAGTGAAACAGAAGATAGAATGGTAGAAGTAAATGAATCAGAGAGGAAACAAGAAAAACGAATTAAAAGAAATGAGGACAATCTCAGAGACCTCCAGGGCAATACGAAACGCTCCAACATTCGAATTATAGGAGTCCCATAAGAAGAAGACAAAAAGAAAGACCATGAGAAAATCCTTGAGGAGATAATAGTTGAAAACTTCCCTAAAATGGGGAAGGAAATAATCACCCAAGTCCAAGAAACCTGGAGAGTTCCAAATAGGATAAACCCAAGGCGAAACACCCCAAGACACATATTAATCAAATCAACAAAGATCAAACACAAAGAACAAATATTAAAAGCAGCAATGAAAAAACAATAAATAACACACAAGGGGATTCCCATAAGGATAACAGCTGATCTTTCAATAGAAACGCTTCAGGCCAGGAGGGAATGGCAAGACATACTTAAAGTGATGAAAGAAAATAACCTACAGCCCAGATTACTGTACCCAGCAAGGATCTCATTCAAATACGAAGGAGAAATCAAAAGCTTTACAGACAAGCAAAAGCTGAGAGAATTCAGCACCACCAAACCAGCTCTCCAACAAATTCTAAAGGATATTCTCTGGACAGGAAACATGAAAAGGGTGTATAAACCCGAACCCAAAACAATAAAGTAAATGGTAATGGGATCATACTTATCAATAATTACCTTAAACATAAATGGGTTGAACGCCCCAACCAAAAGGCAAAGCCTGGCCGAATGGATACAAAAACAAGACCCCTCTATATGCTGCTTACAAGAGACCCACCTCAAAACAAGGGACACATACAGACTGAAAGTGAAGGGCTGGAAAAAGATCGACCACGCAAATAGAGACCAAAAGAAAGCAGGAGTGGCAATACTCATATCCGATAAAATAGACTTTAAAACAAAGGCTGTGAAAAGAGACAAAGAAGGCCACTACATAATGATCAAAGGACCGATCCAAGAAGAAGATATAACAATTATAAATATATATGCACCCAATATAGGAGCACCGCAATATGTAAGACAAATGCTAACAAGTATGAAAGGGGAAATCAACAATAACACAATAATAGTGGGAGTCTTTAATACCCCTCTCACACCTATGGACAGATCAACTAAACAGAAAATTAACAAAGAAACGCAAACTTTAAATGATACATTAGATCAGTTAGACCTAATTGATATCTATAGGACATTTCACCCCAAAACAATGAGTTTCACCTTTTTTTCAAGTGCATGGAACCTTCTCCAGGATAGATCACATCCTGGGCCATAAATCTAAACTTGATAAATTCAAAAAAATCGAAATCATTCCAAGCATCTTTTCTGACCATAATGCATTAAGATTAGATCTCAATTACAGGAGAAAAACTATTAAAAATTCCAACATATGGAGGTTGAACAACACACTTCTGAATAACCAACAAATCACAGAAGAAATCAAAATATGCATAGAAACTAATGAAAATGAAAACACAACAACCCAAAACCTGTGGGACACTATAAAAGCAGTGCTAAGAGGAAAGTTCATAGCAATACAGGCATACCTCAAGAAACAAGAAAAAAGTCAAATAAATAACCTAACCCTACAACTAAAGCAACTAGAAAAGGAAGAATTGGAGAACCCCAGAGTTAGTAGAAGGAAAGAAATCTTAAAAATTAGAACAGAAATAAATGCAAAAGAAACAAAAGAGACCATAGCAAAAATAAACAAAGCCAAAAGCTGGTTCTTTGAAAGGATAAATAAAATTGACAAACCATTAGCCAGACTCATCAAGAAGCAAAGAGAGAAAAATCAAATCAATAAAATTAGAAATGAAAATGGAGAGATCACAACAGACAACACAGAAATACAAAGGATCATAAGAGACTACTATCAGCAGTTATATGCCAATAAAATGGACAACATGGAAGAAATGGACAAATTCTTAGGAAAGTACAATTTTCCAAAACTGAACCAGGAAGAAATAGAAAATCTTAACAGACCCATCACAAGCACGGAAATTGAAACTGTAATCAGAAATCTTCCAGCAAACAAAAGCCCAGGTCCAGATGGCTTCACAGCTGAATTCTACCAAAAATTTTGAGAAGAGCTAACACCTATCCTACTCAAACACTTCCAGAAAATTGCAGAGGAAGGTAAACTTCCAAACTCATTCTGTGAGGCCACCATCACCCTAATACCAAAACCTGACAAAGATACTACAAAAAAAGAAAACTACAGGCCAATATCACTGATGAACATAGATGCAAAAATCCTCAACAAAATTCTAGCGATCAGAATCCAACAACACATTAAAAAGATCATACACCATGACCAAGTGGGCTTTATCCCAGGGATGCAAGGATTCTTCAATATCCTCAAATCAATCAATGTAATTCACCACATTAACAAATTGAAAAATAAAAGCCATATGATTATCTCAATAGATGCAGACAAGGCCTTTGACAAAATTCAACATCCATTTATGATAAAAACTCTCCAGAAAGCAGGAATAGAAGGAACATACCTCAACATAATAAAAGCTATATATGACAAACCCACAGCAAATATTATCCTCAATGGTGAAAAATTGAAAGCATTTCCCCTAAAGTCAGGAACAAGACAAGGGTGCCCACTTTCACCGCTACTATTCAACATAGTTCTGGAAGTTTTGGCCACAGCAATCAGAGCAGAAAAAGAAATAAAAGGAATCCAAATTGGAAAAGAAGAAGTAAAACTCTCACTGTTTGCAGATGACATGATCCTCTACATAGAAAACCCTAAAGACTTCACCAGAAAATTACTAGAGCTAATCAATGAATATAGTAAAGTTGCAGGATATAAAATCAACACATAGAAATCCCTTGCATTCCTATACACTAATAACGAGAAAGTAGAAAAAGAAATTAAGGAAACAATTCCATTCACCATTGCAATGAAAAGAATCAAATATTTAGGAATATATCTACCTAAAGAAACTAAAGACTTATACATTGAAAACTATAAAACACTGATGAAAGAAATCAAAGAGGACACTAATAGATGGAGAAATATACCATGTTCATGGATTGAAGAATCAATATAGTGAAAATGAGTATACTACCCAAAGCAATTTACAAATTCAATGCAATCCCTATCAAGCTACCAGCGATATTTTCACAAAACTAGAACAAATAATTTCAAGATTTGTATGGAAATACAAAAAACCTCAAATAGCCAAAGCAATCTTGAGAAAGAAGAATGGAACTGGAGGAATCAACCTGCCTGACTTCAGGCTCTACTACAAAGCCACAGTCATCAAGACAGTATGGTACTGGCACAAAGACAGACATATAGATCAATGGAACAAAATAGAAAGCCCAGAGATAAATCCACACACATATGGACACCTTATCTTTGACAAAGGAGGCAAGAATATACAATGGAGTAAAGACAATCTCTTTGACAAGTGGTGCTGGGAAAACTGGTCAACCACTTGTAAAAGAATGAAACTAGATCACTTTCTAACACCACACACAAAAATAAACTCAAAATGGATTAAAGATCTAAATGTAAGGCCAGAAACTATAAAACTCCTAGAGGAGAACATAGGCAAAACACTCTCAGACATAAATCACAGCAGGATCCTCTATGATCCACCTCCCAGAATTCTGGAAATAAAAGCAAAAATAAACAAATGGGATCTAATTAAAATTAAAAGCTTCTGCACAACAAAGAAAAATATAAGCAAGGTGAAAAGACAGCCTTCAGAATGGGAGAAAATAATAGCAAATGAAGCAACTGACAAACAACTAATCTCAAAAATATACAAGCAACTTATGCAGCTCAATTCCAGAAAAATAAACGACCCAATCAAAAAAATGGGCCAAAGAACTAAATAGACATTTCTCCAAAGAAGACATACGGATGGCTAACAAACACATGAAAAGATGCTCAACATCACTCATTATTAGAGAAATGCAAATCAAAACCACAATGAGGTACCACTTCACACCAGTCAGAATGGCTGTGATCCAAAAATCTGCAAGCAATAAATGCTGGAGAGGGTGTGGAGAAAAGGGAACCCTCCTACACTGTTGGTGGGAATGCAAACTAGTACAGCCACTATGGAGAACAGTGTGGAGATTCCTTAAAAAATTGCAAATAGAACTACCTTATGACCCAGCAATCCCACTGCTGGGCATACACACTAAGGAAACCACAACTGAAAGAGACACATGTACCCCAATGTTCATCACAGCACTGTTTATAATAGCCGGGACATGGAAACAACCTAGATGTCCATCAGCAGATGAATGGATAAGAAAGCTGTGGTACATATACACAATGGAGTATTACTCAGCCGTTAGAAAGAATTCATTTGAATCAGTTCTGATGAGATGGATGAAACTGGAGCCTATTATACAGAGTGAAGTAAGCCAGAAAGAAAAACACCAATACAGTATACTAACACATATGTATGGAATTTAGATAGATGACAATGACGACCCTGTATGCAAGACAGCAAAAAAGACACAGAGGGGTATAACGGACTTTCGGACTCTGAGGGAGAGGGAGAGGGTGGGATGATTTGGGAGAATGGCATTGTAACATGTATACTATCATGTAAGAATCGAATCGCCAGTCTATGTCCAACGCAGGATACAGCATGCTTGGGGCTGGTGCACGGTGATGACCCAGAGAGATGTTATGGGGAGGGAGGTGGGAGGGGGGTTCATGTTTGGGAACGCATGTACACCTGTGGTGGATTCAGGTCAATGTATGGCAAAACCAATACAGTATTGTAAAGTAAAATAAAGTAAAAATAAAAATTATAAATAAATAAATAAATAAATAATGGCTATTGGAATTATTCATCCTGTACAATTATCTATTGTTTTTCTCTTCTAAAATTACCTTTGGGTTTCCCAGGTGTTGCTGTGGTAAATGCAGGAGACTCAGTTCATTACCTGGGTCAGGAAGATCCCCTGGAGAAGGAAATGGCAACCCCCTCCAGTATTTTTGCCTGGAGAATCCCATGGACAGAGGAGCCTGGTGGGCTGCAGTCCATGGGGTCACAAAGAGTCAGACACAAGTTAGCAACTAAACAAAAACAACAAAATCACCTATATTTTCTACATCTTCTACAATGATCATGAAACCAAACAGGATTCTGAAGAGCCCTCCCAAGTTCAGAAGCTTTTCTGTATCCCCTATTTCTTGTTTGCAGGAAAAAGATTTTATCCTCTATCCCTGGGTTCCAAAGAGCAACTTCAAACTGCTACTAATTAGGGAAGTGAGATAACTGTTATTGTTTAGTCACTAAGTTGTGTCTGGCTCTTTGCAATCCCATGTACTGCAGCAAGGCAGGCTTCCTTGTCCTTCACCATCTCCTGGAGTTTGCTCTAAGCTCATGTCATTGAGTCAATGATGCCATCCAACCATCTCATCCTCTGTCGTCCCCTTCTCCTCCTGCCCTCAATCTTTCCCAGCATCAGGGCCTTTCCCAATGAGTCAGGTCTTCACATCAGGTGGCCAGAGTATTGGAGCTTTAGCATCGGTGAGAGAATACCAAAAGGGAAAAAAAAAAGTACGGCAATTGGGCAGGTCCTGGTTACCCCTTGGGTAATGTGCATAACCACCTGATAGAAATCTCTGAGCTCTTCTGTCCAAGCCGGGGGCCCCACCAAAAGGCTGATGATTGAGATTCCTAGAACACCACCCTATTACCACCCCAGCAATCAGTCAGAGGATGGTCACACACCCTGCAGCCCTCCCCTGCAAGCTTTGTCTATAAAAACTCCTCCCTAAAAACCATCAGGGAGTTCATGCCCTTTTTTTGAGCCTGAGCCATCCTGTTCTCTTTGCTGAGTCCTGCCATAAACCTTTCTCCCGTCCAAACTCCAACGTTTCAGGTTATTTGGCCTCACAGTGCATCAGACATGTGAACTTGGGTTTGGTAACAATCATATAATGCTTTCATAATCTAAAAGAAAACAATGAGATTATAAGAAGAGCAAAAATGGACTAAACTTGGTATAACTCCACTGACTCTGGTGGCCACCACAGTCTCTGTGCTGAAAGGATTCCATGCTGATTTCTTTTATAGGAAGAGGAAGGCAGTTTTCTCCAGGGTTCCCCCTTTCCTCCAGGCCAAAGATTTGTTCAGCAAATCATTGTGTAAAGTGACGTGACTTGTAATATCTCCTCACCAACGTCCTCCAAATAGTTCCTCACCAGAGATAAGAATTTGTTATGAGTCAAGTCGTGTACCCCCAAAAAATTCTATTTTGAAGTCTTAACTCTAGTTAGTACCTCAGAATGTGACCTTGTTTGAAACTAGGAGGGTCACAGATGTATTTGGCTAACTTGGATGAGGCTATACTGGATTAGGATAGTTGGAATGGGGTGCCTCTAATCCACTATGGACTTCCCAGGTGGCTCAGTGGTTAAAAATCCACCTACCAATTCAGGACCCTCAAGAGACGTGGGTTCAATCCCTGGGTCAAGAAGATCCCCTGGAGTAGGAAATGGCAACCCATTCCAGTATTCTTGCCAGGATAATCCCACGGACAGGAGTCTGGCAGGGTTGCAAAGAGTCAGACCCAACTGAGTGACTGAGCATGTATACACACACACACACACACACACACACACACACACACACACACACACACACATATGCACACAATCCACTATGACTGTATCCTTATAAAAAGAAAGATTTGGATGCAGAGATATGCAGAGAAGGAAAATGAATGGAAGACCTGGGAAGAACATCACATGGAGATGAAGGCAGAGATTGAGGTGATGCCTCTACCAGGCAAGGAAAGCCAGAGAAGGGAGGGCAGAGCATCCTGCTTACCACCATCCAGAAGAACCAACTTCACCAACACATCAATTGTGGACTTCTAGAATTTTTATTTATTGTCTCCAGAATTGTAAGCAATAAATGTTGTGGTTTAAGCTACCCAATTTGTGGTACTTTGTTTTAGTAGCCCTAGGAATCTAATACAGACTCAAGCATTTTTGGCACATGATCAGGTGTCTATTTTTCTAAAGGTTGAATCCAAACTGAAAGGAAATTGTGATTTTTGTCCAGAAGGTAATCATTTTACAATTTTTCTGCCTTGGCAAATGTGAAACATAAATCTTACCCTGCAGTGGTGAGACCCAAAGTGGCACCAATGGTAAAGAACCCACCTGCAAATGCAGATGTAACAGACACAGGTTCTATCCCTGTGTGGGAAAGACCCCCTGGCGGAGGGTGTGGCAACCCACTCCAGGATTCTTGCCTGGGCAATCCCATGGACAGAGGAGACTGGGGGGCTCTCTGGATCCATAGGGTCCCAAAGAGTTGGACACGACTTATGTGACTTAGCATAGCACAAGATTAACAGGTTCAAGCACTCTGCAAAATAACATTAAGATGCCCTTCACCAGGGATGGAATTGTACACTTGCTGATACTTTTCACTGAGAAACATGCATTTCTCTCTGGTTGTGGCAGTCCAGGGGAGGGGATAGACCTACCGTGGGGAAGGAAAAAGTGGAAGACAGTCACTTTGGAAGCAAGAAGTACCTGCAGGTATTCAGGCTACAGACTACAGGCTGAGGAGAAAAAGTGGTCCTGCTGGGAGAGTCTGGGTTATGAACTGGGAAAAGTTATTTATAGTTTCCAGCTTTGTTCCCTCTGAATTGCAAATCTTGTCTGCTATCACCAAACCTTCAGAAAATCTTCTCAAGGATTATAGACTCACTTATCACTATGGGGAATCAGAGGCCAGGGAATGTAACCCATGGTGGGTAGATGGGAAAGGACTGATAGCCTGTTGAGAGAATCCAGCCTCAGGACCACAGGTGGTGACTCACACAAAAGTTATGCTGGATCTAGAGACCCTTGGTTTGCTCAAGTGGCAGATGGCTGCCAGGACAGATTTGGGAAATGAGTTCATTTTCCCTGATGAATAAAACTGGTAAAAGACTAAACTTCCTGAACGCTGCCAGGGTGGTACTTACACTACTGGTTTTTTAGGTGCTTAGTTTTTGTGAGATCTCAACAGTGAGGAAATCTGGGACATCTTTTTTTTTTAATGAAAGTACTAGTTGACTTACAATATAATAGGATGACACAATTCTCTATAACACTATGCCAGATACACAGTTTTTCCAAAAAGCTCATGCATTCAGCATTTTCTTTTCAACTGCTCTCCATATATATGACATCAGATCCACAAAGTTATAGGGACAATACTATCCCATTAATATTTCAGACCATAGATTTCATTTGAAAGTGTTGCTACATATTCAGTTCAGTTCAGTCGCTCAGTCATGTATGACTCTTTGCAACTCCATGAATCAATCGCAGCACGCTAGACCTCCCTGTCTATCACCAACTCCAGGAGTTCACTCAGATTTACGTCCATCGAGTCCGTGATGCCATCCAGCCATCTCATCCTCGGTCGTCCCCTTCTCCTCCTGCCCCCAATCCCTCCCAGCATCAGAGTCTTTTCCAATGAGTCAACTCTTCGCATGAGGTGACCAAAGTATTGGAGTTTTGGCCTCAGTCTCAGTCCAGAAAAAATATGAGTTTAACCAAATTGTAATAATCAGTATCGCGCTTCCCAGGTGGCTCAGTGGTAACAAATCCACCTGCCTCTGCAGGAGATGCAGGAGACACAGGTTCAATCCCTAGGTCAGGAAGATCCCCTGGATGAGGGCATGGTTGCCCATTCCAGTGTTCTTGTCTGGAGAATTTTATGAACAGAGGAGCCTGGCAGGCTGCAATCTATGGTGTCACAAAGAGTCAGACATATCTGAGAGACTGAAGACTCACACACACACACACATTTGTCTATGCAGTGCTCTCTTTTTTCTTTTTTGATGAAATAGATAAATCACAAATAGGTTAATGTCTATCTTCCCATGGCTCTAGTCCAACCCACCAAAACCTCTGATTTAGGCCTCCTGCATCTTCTTTTATTTTCCTTCAATCCACTTTCTCTCCAGGAGTTAAATTAACTAAAAATGCTAGTTTAACTCTGTAATCTTCAGTTTAAAAGTCTACAATATTTTACCAAGAAAAAAGAATTAAATTTGTCAGGGACATGGAGCAGGCTTTATCTCCACCCTCATCCCCTGCTCTATCTGGAGATTCTTTCTCCTCACTTAGCCTAATTCCTAATTTTCCTTCAGGTTTTAAATTTAATAGCACTTTCTCAAAGGAGTCTTTACAATCTCAGATCTAAGTCACCTGCCTGAATCACCCTACTCTTTAAAATGTCTTCAATTAAAACTATATCTTCTAATTACGTATTTTTTAATGTATTTGTTTACTATTCATCTTCCCCATTTTTAAATTCTTTTCAGTTCAGTTCAGTTCAGTTCAGTTGCTCAGTTGTGTCCGACTCTTTGTGACCCCGTGAATCACAGCACACCAGGCCTCTCTGTCCATCATCAACTCCCGGAGTTCACTCAGACTCACGTCCATTGAGCCATCTCATCCTCTGTCGTCCCCTTCTCCTCCTGCCCCCAATCCCTCCCAGCATCAAAGTCTTTTCCAATGAGTCAACTCTTCGCATGAGGTGGCCAAAGTACTGGAGTTTCTGCTTTAGCATCATTCCCTCCAAAGAAATCCCAGGGCTGATCTCCTTTAGAATGGACTGGTTGGATCTCCTTGCAGTCCAAGAGACTCTCAAGAGTCTTCTCCAACACCACAGTTCAAAAGCATCAATTCTTCGGTGCTCAGCTTTCTTCACAGTCCAACTCACATCTATACATGACCACTGGAAAAACCATAGCTTTGACCAGATGGACCTTTGTTGGCAAAGTAAATTCTTTTAAGGCATAGATTGTTTTCCCATTGAGTTGTTCTCCATCCCAAGGTTCTAACAGAATTTCTCATCTATCACAGGTGTATTATAGATGCTTAATAAATACTTGATTAATAAGTAAGTAGATGCCCTTGAAATATTACTTAAATTGTGTCTTAAAGAAAACACTCAAGTATACTAAATTTTTTTTTTCAAGACCAAGATTTTTTTTTAAGCAAGGGGTGAAATCGTCACACATGCTTAAAGATGAAAAATTTCATATTCTTGAGAAGATTCTTGAGTCTTGAATTTTTCAGTTTCTCAGAAGCAAATCTGGTAAATCTTCTCAGTCCATCCACCATTTTGATGAAGTAAGAGTATCTAGGAATCAGTTTTAATGATATACTCATCTGAAAGTCCCTCAGAATAATTTTTCTCTTCCACCCCAAGACCTTGCTTGACATGGTTTGGTATTTTGTTCTTCAACTTTAAGCAAGCATTAGTCTGTCCCTTCAATTTCTTTTCTTTCATTCTTTTGTTTTGTTTTGTTTTATTTATTTATTTTACTTTACAATATTGTATTGGTTTTGCCATACATTGACTTGAATCCTCCATGAGTGTACATGTGTCCCCTATCCTGAACCCCCCTCACACCTCTCTCCCCATCCCATCCCTCTGGGTCATCCCAGTGCACCAGCCCTGAGCACCCTGTATCATGCATTGAACCTGGACTGGCAATTCATTTCACATGTGATAATTTAAATGTTTCAATGCCATTCTCCCATATCATCCCACCCTCGCCCTCTCCCACAGCGTCCAAAAGACTTCTATACATCTGTGTCTTTTTTGCTGTCTCGCATCCACGGTTATCATTACCATCTTTCTAAATTCCATATATATGTGTTAGTATACTGTATCGGTCCATTCTAAAGGAGATCAGCCCTGGGTGTTCATTGGAAGGAATGATGCTAAAGCTGAAACTCCAGTACTTGGCCACCTCATGAGAAGAGTTGACTCATTGGAAAAGACTCTGATGCTGGAAGGGATTGGGGGCAGGAGGAGAAAGGGACGACAGAGGATGAGATGGCTAGGTGGCATCACTGACTCGATGGACGTGAGTCTGAGTGAACTCCAGGAGTTGGTGATGGACATGGAGGCCTGGCGTGCTGTGATTCATTGGGTCAAAAAGAGTCGGACACTACTGAGTGACCGAACTGAACTGAACTGAACTGATACTGTATTGGTGTTTTTCTTTCTGGCTTACTTCATTCTGTATAATAGGCTCCAGTTTCATCCACCTCATTAGAACTGATTCAAATGTATTCTTTTTAATGGCTGAGTAATATTCCATTGTGTATATGTACCACAGCTTTCTTATCTATTCATCTGTGAATGGACATCTAGGTTGCTTCCATGTCCTGGCTATTATAAACAGTGCTGCAATGAACACTGGGGTACACGTGTCTCTTTCAGTTGTGGTTTCCTTGGTGTGTATGCCCAGCAGTGGGATTGCTGGGTCATATGGCAGTTCTATTTCCAGTTTTTTAAGGAATCTCCACGCTGTTCTCCATAGTGGCTGTACTAGTTTACATTCCCACCAACAGTGTAAGAGGGTTCCCTTTTCTCCGCACCCTCTCTAGCATTTATTGCTTGTAGACTTTTGGATAGCAGCCATTCTGACTGGCATGAAATGGTACCTCATTGCGGTTTTGATTTGCATTTCTCTGATCAATTTCTTTTCTCCATGAAAGAAAATATAATCCCTTGCCTTAAGTATATAACTCTGACCTCAATTTCTTCATCTATCAAGTGGGAATAACAACCAAGTCCCTAACTAACAGAGCTATTTTAAGGATCAAGTGATTAATGACTGAAAATGTAAAATTCCTTATTTTATAATAGCAAAGTATTAGACACAGAACTGTTTCATAAGTACTATTGATGCTAGCATGCTAAATCACTTCAGTAGTGTCAAACTCTTTGCAACCCTATGGACTGTAGCCCACCAGGCTTCTCTGTCCATGGGATTTTCCAGGCAAGAATAATGGAGTGAGTTGCCATGCCCTCCTCCAGGGGATCTTCCAGACCTAGGGATCGAACACACAACTCTTATGTCTCCTGCATTGGCAGCCAGGTTCTTTACCACTATCCCCACTGGGGAAGCCCAAATACTATTGATATGCATAGCTAACTGTTGCATTTCCAAAGAGTTTCTCTAATGGGGTGTCACTGGTGTTTTTATTTGTAAGCATACACCTATCAGTAAGTGTCAACCTATATATATATATTTATATTTATATATATCTAATCAAATAAAAAGTCTAGGAATATATGGAAAAAGAAAAGAAAAAAAATACCAAGTTTGATTAATAAAATAGAGCAATGAATTTAAGGTAGAAATAAATTACCCACTCCAGTTTTATGCATTTTATTTCTAAAGTTTATGCAAGTTGCCTTATATATGGTCTTAGTTTTCAATTTTGACAATTTTATTAGCAATACTGAAAGATTTTAAACTGTCATTACATTTAATCTTCTTCCTAAAGCTCCTTGTTTCTTTGGCAGTAAAGACATAAATTGTCATTGCCTATTCCTATTCAACTTTGAAGTATAATTTCTTTTTGTTTAGCTAACCTAAATCAGCCATGTAATGTCGCCCCTTTGGGTAATAATTATACCTGAAATATGCACCTGAGTAGAAGAAAGGAAAACATCTCAATTCCAGCTTCTTTTCATTTTGTTTTATGATTACTGATTTATGTGTTTCTTGGGTCTCCTATTATTCAACAGAAACAAACCTCTCCACCTCCCAGGATATTTGCAAATATATATCAATGAATTATGTAGTCCCCTCTCCCCGCCACCACCACCCCTACATGCAAACACAGACACATAATTTTAATTTTTTGTCAATTAGCATAAAGCACATGTTGCATGTCATTATTTGACACTAAATCATTTTAACAACTTTATTTTAAATCAACTTAAAAAGAGCAAAATGAAATTTTAGTAAACTGCACTTCGTGGTGCCAAAAAAACTTATGTCCTCAAAATATTTCTACATAGTAATAATAAATTTTTCCCATCATCATCAACAACCTATAAAATTAATGTTGATAAAGGCATTATACACTTCTTTGGAAAAAACGTTCCCTATTGAGTCACAAAAAAGAAACTCTAGGTCAGTTTCAAGGTTGTTCTCATTTTATAGTGAGGATATTAAAGGTATGAGTCTTCTGCAAAAATGCTAAAGCAAGATTTTGCTTTTGTTTATAATTGGTTTTGACACTAAAAAGACAAGCAATGTGAAGATTGGTCAGGGCAGTGTATTTGGTGTTTAAGGTATCCTCTGGTGACAGCAGCAGCAGCACTGGGCAGGGTGTCCTTTACTATCAGGCTCATTGTCATTGAGTCACCCTCCCCTAACTTCTCTCTCTCTCTCTCTCCCCCTACCTTCTCTCTCTCTTTCTCATTAATCAGCTTGCATGACCAAATAAATAGTCACCACAAGGAACACCCTTTTATAATATCATCCCCATTCCCTCGGGTTGCCAGATTGTGAATTGTGCATACTTCCCCATTATTTGCCTTGATTGAAAGAGACCTTCATAAGTGTTCCTTCAGAGAATGAGAGGTTGAGTTCCTTTTCCAGATTATAGCCATTAGTGAGAGTCATGGTCTCTGTGAAGAGATAATGAGAGAGTCAATTCCTAGGCAAGTTGATAAGGAGTCTGGGTACCCAAGGAGGAAATAGGGGTCTGGAATTCTCAAGGAGAAGCAAAGGACAAACAAATTTTTTTTAATTTTTTTCTTTACATTCCTTTGTCTTAGTCACATAAAATGTTTTTTTCTTTAAGTCTGAAACTGATGATTACACAACAAACTCAGTTTAAACAATGTTCAGTTCAGTCACTCAGTAGTGTCTGACTCTTTGTGACCCCATGGACTGCAGCACCTCAGGCCTCCCTGCCCATCACCAACTCCCAGAGTTTACTCAAACTCATGTCCATTGAGTCGGTGATACCATCCAACCATCTCATCCTCTGTTGCCCCCTTCTTCCGCCTTCAGTCTTTCCCAGTATCAGGGTCTTTTCTAGTGAGTCAGTTCTTCACAATCAGGTGGCCAAAGTATTGGAGTTTCAGCTTCAGCATCAGTCCTTCCAGTGAATATTCAGGACTGATCTCCTTTAGGATGGACTGGTTGGATGTCCTTGCAGTCCAAGGGACACTCAAGGGTCCGCCAATACCACAGTTCAAAAGCATCAATTCTTCAGCACTCAACTTTCTTTATAGTCCAACTCTCTCATCCATACGTGACTGCTGGAAAAACCATAGCCTTGACTAGACAGACCTTTCTTGGCAAAACTATATCTCTGCTTTTTAATATGCTGTCTAGGTTGGTCATAGCTTTTCTTCCAAGGAGTAAGCGTCTTTTAATTTCATGGCTGCAGTCACCATCTGCAGTGATTTTGGAGCCCCAAAAAATAAAGTCTGCCACTGTTTCCCCATCTATTTGCCATGCAGCCATGGGACCAGATGCCATGATCTTAGTTTTCTGAATGTTGGACTTTAAGCCAACTTTTTCACTCTCCTCTTTCACTTTCATCAAGAAGCTCTTTAATTCTTCAATTTATGCCATAAATGTGGTATCATCTGCATATCTGAGGTTATTGATATTTCTGCCCCCAATCTTGATTCCAGCTTGTGTTTCATCCAGCCCAGCATTTCTCGTGATATACTCTGCATATAAGTTAAATAAGCAGGGTGACAATATGCAGCCTTGACATACTCCTTTCATCACTTGGGACCAGTCTGTTGTTCCATGTACACTTCTAACTGTTACTTCTTGACCTGTACACAGATTTCTCAAGAGGCAGTTCAGATGGCCTGGTATTCTCATCTCTTAAAGAATTTTCCATAGTTTGAGGTGATCCACACAGCCAAAGGCTTTGGCATAGTCAATAAAGCAGAAGTACATGTTTTATCTGGAACTGACTTGCTATTTAAATGATCCATCGGATGTTGGCAATCTGATCTCTGGTTCCTCTGCCTTTACTAAAACCAGCTTGAACATCTGGAAGTTCATGGTTCACATATTGCTGAAGCCTGGCTTGGAGAATTTTGAGCATTACTTTACTAGCGTGTGAGATCAGTGCAATTGTGCAGTAGTTTGAGCATTCTTTAGCATTGCCTTTCTTTGGGATTGGAATGAAAACTGACCTTTTCCAGTCCTGTGGCCACTGTTGAGTTGTCCAAATTTGCTGGCATATTGAGTGCAGCACTTTCACAGCATCATCTTTCAGGATTTGAAACAGCTCAACTGAAATTCCATCACCTCCACTAGCTTTGTTTGTAGTGATGCTTCCTAAGACCCACTTGACTTTGCATTTCAAAATGTCTGGCTCTAGGTGAATGATCACACCATCATGATTATCTGGAAGATTAATTGTGATTATCTAGGTGAGTGATCACACCATCATGATTATCGTGAAGATCTTTTTAGTATAGTTCTTCTGTGTATTCTTGCCACCTCTTCTTAATATCTTTTGCTTCTGTTAGGTCCATACCATTTCTGTCCTTTATCGAGCCCATCTTTGCATGAAATGTTCCCTTGGTATCTCTAATTTTCTTGAAGAGATCTCTAGTCTTTCCCATTCTGTTGTTTTCCTCTATTTCTTCACACTGATCACTGAGGCTTTCTTATCTGCTCTCCTTGCTATTCTTTGGAACTCTGCATTCAAATGGGCATATCTTTTCTTTTCTCCTTTGCTTTTCACTTCTCTTCTTTTCACCACTATTTGTAAGGTCTCCTCAGACAGCCATTTTGCCTTTTTGCCTTTTTTTTTCTTGGGGATGGTCTTGCTCCCTGTCTCCTGTACAATGTCACAAACCTCTATCCATAGTTCATCAGGCACTCTGTCTATCAGATCTAATCTCTTAAATCTATATCTCACTTTCTGTGTAACCCCATAAGGGATTTGATTTAGGTCATATCTGAATGGCTTAGTGGTTTTCCCTACTTTCTTCAATTTAAGGCTGAATTGAAGTGTGAATTCTGCATTTTAAACTCTGTACTAAGGATTATACAACAATGTATCCAACTTAAGGACAGTTTCTCCTTCCTTAAAACCTTCTGACTAATCCTGATATTTTAGAATGGGAGTGGGTCTGGTAAAATCTTTCTGTTGTTAAATTTTAATCCTGTTATCTTAAAATGTAAACTGTGGGAGTGGGTCTAGTAAGATCTTTACAACTTTGAGACTTTTTTTGATTTACTGTAATAACCAATTTGAAAAATATGTAACTCCCTTGCTAAGACTAGTGAGGGGGGCACTCTCCATCCCCCTTCTGATGTCTGTGTCAGAAGCTTTCTCTGTCCCTTTTTCACTTCAATAAAACTCTGTTACAAACAAAAGCTCTTGAGTGATCAAGCCCAGTCCCTGGTCCCTGGTCCTGATGCTAAATCTTCTTCAGAGACCATGAATTCGACATCCTTCACCATAAGCTATCAATAGGACCAAACTTATCTTTGTACAATCTCTGTACACTTAAAAAAAAAAACTTTGAAGCCAACTCAGTAGTTCTGGAACAGATCAGTGTTCATATTTACTAAAATAATACATGCCCATGGTAAAACCTTAAGCATAATACAAAACATTCAAAATAGTCATAATCTTAAGCATATTACAAAACATGCCCCCAAAATGGTCATTATCTTATTTCCTAAAGGCAAACAATTTTGAAAATTCTCTTGATAAACAGTGAGTACAAACATTTAGAATATAAAATCCCTACTATATATTTTTAAAATAGTTATTCTCACCTTCAGGTAAACATTCCATCTACTCGCCAAAACCTTATCTTATTTAATTCAGTGTTAATTCATTCCCACCAGAGTTTGAGAAGTCAATGAGGTATTTTCACAGAAACAATAGAATTTTTTCAGTCAGTTAGGTTTTCCCGCTATCCTTATCTCTAGAATTGTATCCAGTTTTTTTATTTAGTTCACAAGACCACGCAGGGGTAGGGGAGTAGATGCAGATCCTCCCCCATGTCATCTGTTCACACATTTGTTTGTTCACATTTACTCTTGTTGGTCTTTAATGAGATCTCCTACATACCGTCTAGTCTTCCTTCCCAAGGTCAAGCCTTCTATATCTTCTTTCCACAACAAACCCTTTTGATTCTCAGTTCTCAGCTACATCCAGACCCTGTTTGAGGGATACAGAAGCAAGTATTAGTAACTGACTATCCTCCTCAAACTCTGTGGAGCTGCCTGAAACCCATCAGCCTGGTGACTTCTGCAGCCATTGCTACTCCATAGCTTAGGGATTATGCAGGACACAGGGCATGCCAACATACAAGGCATGACGACATACAAGGTTTGCCCGCTCTCCAGTCACCCTCTGAAATACAAGTCACAGGCACTTTCTGTATTCCACACCACCCTGCCCCAAGCACAGTAAGAGGTGGTAGAGCACTCTACCCACTAGCAGTTCAGTTCTAGCTTATCTTAGGGAAGTCACAGTTCTCAATACAAGCTTCTAAAGCAGAGTGGTGGCATCCTCTTCAGTTCTCCTCCCTCCCCCAGTTTCGACAATATTTAACTAAGGTCCAAGGATAGGCTTCTGTTCTGGCTTAGCCTTTTAGAAATACAATATGCTGACCCTTACAGGTCAAAAGCTCTAGCTTTCAAGACTATGTCTCTACTATGAGTCTCAAGAGTGTATTTTGGAACTCAGAAGCCAAGGTATTGACATTTTGTTCACTATATTCAATGTAATTTATCCCCTGAGATATTGCGTGTTAATGAATTAATAGGGGAAAGGTCACTGGAAAAAAAGGGAAATATATCATATCACATAGAGAAGAATTTCAGTTAACATAATAGGATTCTATGCATCTCTCTAGCCAACTGCATATTCATATATTTATCTTTCTAGAGAACTAATATTATTTCTCTAGAGAGTTCAGACATGTCCATTGCTTATTTCTCAGAGTTTTACCATTTTCCCACTTTGTCTGAAGCTGTGCCTTAGCAAACACACCATGCATTTCTTCTGCCTTCACTATCATTCCATTTTATTTATGATTGAGTTTGTTACACCCCAAATCATAGGGTTCCAGAGGAAAACAGGCATTGTTTCGTAGGTAATACATTACTATTTTCTGAAAAGCTAGAATATCAGAATAGACTCTTCTTTTCCTTTTTGTCTACTCTTTTCCTTTTTCCTTTTTTTTTGGGGGGGGGGGTGGTATTTTGGGGATGGGGAGTGGGTGAAGTGCCTATAACTCACACTGAGAAAACTACCCGAAAAGTTGAAATGTAATATCTGAAGTAGACTTTATAAAAACCTCTTAGGCATTTCAATAAAATTGCAATAAAAATTCTTCAATGTTCTTCATAACTATGTTTTTCATTCTTACTGCTAACCCTGTAATTAGTCTAAGTCTCTATGATTGTCATGTAAACCAAGAGTTTGAAGACTTTTTTCTGTTAATGACCAGATAGTAAATATTTTGGTCTTTGCATAGGTCTCTGTCACAACTGCTCAACTCTTCTGCTGCTGCTGCTAAGTCTCTTCAGTCGTGTCCAACTCTGTGCAACCCCAAAGATGGCAGCCCACCAGGTTTCCCTGTCCCTGGGATTCTCCAGGCAAGAACACTGGAGTGGGTTGCCATTTCCTTCTCCAGTGCATGAAAGTGAAAAGGGAAAGTGAAGTCACTCAGTCGTGTCCAACTCTTAGAGACCCCATGGACTGCAGCCTACCAGGCTCCTCCATTCATGGGATTTGCCAGGCAAGAGTACTGGAGTGGGCTGCCATTGCCTTCTCCGACTCGGCTCTTCTGGAGCAGAGCAAAAGCTACCATAGAAAATACACACATAAATGAGTATGAAAGAAAGTGAAAATGAAGTCACTCAGTCATGTCCAACTCTTTGCAACCCTGTGGACTGTAGCCTGCCAGGCTCCTCCTCTGTCCATGGGATTTTCCAGGCAAAGATAAAGGAGTGGGTTGCCATTTTCTTCTCCAGGGGATCTTCCTGACTCAGGAATCAAACTCAGGTCTCCCACATTGCAGGTAGACTCTTTACCCTCTGAGCCACCAGGGAATCCCAAATGAAGATGGCTACATTGTATTAAACATTATTTACACACACACACACAGAGCAGATGTCAGACCCCTATTTAGACTGTCTAGATGCTATCTAAAAGCATCCTCCTTTTTTAATCCATTCTGCATTTTCTGTCCTATGAGTCTGTGGAGGGTACAACTTCCCCTGATGAGATGATATGACTTACGTATGGATCTATTAATATTTCTCATACTGTTATTTAAGATCCTCTACAAGATGACCATTAGTAATGGAAAGAAAATTGGAACCAAGCAGAAGAAAGTGTTGAGAAAACTGATCTGCCCATAAGTTCTAGTTTGGTAAGGACAGTTCAAGGAGACTTTTTGAAAGATATAGAAACTTCAGACATAAACCAGGTCACTATGCCTGCTCCCCTCTCTTGGAACGTTGGACACCAGAGGGGAGGATCCAGATGGTCATCAAACACTCAGTGGCCAAGATGTATCATTTTCAGTTTTTTCTCTATATGAAAGGCCCTCAGCCAGGAATCCATAGAGACAGGGACGAGCTATAGCACAGATCTTGAGCCAGGCACTCGGCAAGTTTATCATCAATCCACAGTCAAGCCAAATCTTTGTCTCTAGGCCTCTGGATACCATCCAAATGGCTAGAGTTCATGGCAAAGCCAGGGGCTAGATTCATAATAAGCCAAAGAATTAGACTGACCAAAGAGTTGGGAGCAAAGATAAACATGATACTAACTTAGAGCAAACACTGTAAAAACCTATTCAGAAGGATAAAATTTGTTCTGGTACCATAAAGGGAAAGCTACCTGGTTCTGGATGGGGTCTCCCTAGGAACTGCCTCAATTAGTTAAGTCACTTAAGGGATCTACCTTCTGCAATGAATGTACAACCTCCCCTTCTTGATGGTGGTCAGAAAAATAAGTGATAAGAGACTGAAAGATTGTAATCAAATGCATCTAAGATTATAGAAGTCACATAAATACTGACTTGCAATTACTCAATGAGAAATCTAACTGACACACAGCAGATTTCTGGCCTCAGCAAGTGTTCAGCCACAGTCTGGTTTTCAGAGAAATCAAATAATATTCAAAGACCACTTTATTAAGTCATCTTGAAAAATCATTGTCATAGATAACAAAGATATTTATCATCTGTATGAGCAATTAATGTTTGCCTGCAGAAAAAACTAATTAAAAAAGCAAATCATAATTAGATAGTAACTAAGTAAGCAGGGGTGATATGATGTATAAATTGCTTAATGCCATTAGGCTAAGATAACATAAAACACATCTACTTTATTATAAAATTTTCTTGTTGTGAATGGATACAGAACCCACTGCGTCCATAACCTTCAGTTTCTTGCTTCTCTCTTCATAAGAGGGATGTCTTTCTTGGGAAGGAAGTTTTTGAGTCTCAAAGTGGGTATTTAGAAGGCAACCATTCCCTTGACTATTCTTGCATTAATACTGCCAAGCTTTACCTTCTGTAACTCTTCATATTCTCTATTTCTATGACTGGCAAAGCTTGATTTTATAAGAGATAGTCTTTATTTAAATAAATCTATTTTGATAACCACATCACAATCAGATCTGTTAGCATGAAACCTGTCTTTGTTTTTCCCATAATTTAACTTATCTGTGCTTTGGTGTTATTACCTAACATTTTAACTCTCAAGGAATATTCTTTTATTTAATTTGCAAGAGAGTAAAAGTCTTCACAAGCTGTCAAAGGGAATACCTTGAGCTGGAAACTACAGAGGCACCTAAAGCATAAACAAGACACATTGGATTCCTATCTGGTTGGCAGACATGGACACGTGTGGGCCCAGCTGTTGGAGTTTAGATCAATGGATCTTGTTCAAGTAATTTAATTCCAAGACTCACTAAGCCAAGATCTACTTCCTGCCTCAGTTAGCATTGGCTTAGGAACAGATGTGGAACTAAACCTGGAGGGGTTTTTGGTGGCGGGAGGGTACATGAGGGTATGGGGCTTATATGTCAGAAGATTTAGATGCTGGGCAGCTGGTGAAATTAGAGACAGTGTGACACAGAAGGCCAGTCATAAAGCGGAGTAGGAGCTTGCAGTGGGGAAATGAGTAAATATTGGCCTGGGTGAAAGCAAGGGGAAACAAAGTGATATTCTAGGGATCTGAGAGCCAGGAATCTGTCCTGAACACAATTTGAAATATTAGCTACACAGGATAAAAAACAGAGAAAAGAGAGTGAGAAAATGTAGCAGTAAGTACCAATGAAGACACTAGTATTCTGAAGTCCTCAGTGATCGGTTGCTTAACTACAAACAAGTCTCTGATGCTCATCAGCTTATTTTTAAAATGGGGATGATAAAACTAACTCATTGGGTTATTGAAAGATAGTCCATGTAAAGTGCTTATTATAATATAATTTGTAGCTTATTATTGCTATTAAAAAGTCAACATTCATAAAACAAAGGTCATGGCATCTGGTCCCATCACTTCATGGCAAATAGATGGGGAAACAATAGAAACAGTGACAGACTTTATTTTCTTGGGCTCAAAAATCACTGCAGACAGTGACTGCAGCCATGAAATTAGAAGACACTTGCTCCTTGGAAGGAAAGCTATGACAAACCGAGACAGCATATTACAAAGCAGGAACATCATTTTGCCAGCAAAGGTCTGTATTGTTAAAGCTATGGTTTTTCCAGTAGTCATGTAGAGATGTGAGACTTGGACCATAAAGAAGACTGAGTGTAGAAGAATTGATGCTTTCGAACTGTGGTGCTAGAGTCCCTTGGATAGGAAGATCATACCAGGCAGTCTTAAAGGAAATCAACCTTGAGTATTCATTAGAAGGACTGATACTGAAGCTAGAGCTCCAATACTCTGGACACCTGATGCAAAGAGCCAACCCATTGGAAAAGACCCTGATGCTGGGAAAGATTGAGGGCAGGAGGAGAAGGGGGTGATAGAGAATGAGATGGTTGGATGGCATCACCGACTCTATGGACCTGAGTTTGAGCAAACTCCAGGAGATAGTGAAGGACAGAGAAGCCTGGCATGCTGTAGTCCATGGGGTTGCAAAGAGTCATACATAGCAAATGAACAACAACAAAAAATTATTATTATTATATCTGATACATGGAATACTGATAAAAACTACTTCCCTCATCTCTAATATAGAAGATCCTTAACCTGAAATCTATGGCCCAAGGGAGAATCATAATTGGGTATTTGGAAACAAGTGAATCACTTCAAATTGTTTACAGAAATTTGTCCGTGTATGTGCACTTTTCTGAGAAGAGGGTTTATATATTTTATCTGCTTTTATCTCAAGAATCCTCATGACCAGAACCAAGGTTGAGAAGCACTGACCTGGTACACAGTAGTGAAGATTTTCATATCTTACTCACTAGTAGGCAAAAATGTGATCCTATTATATCAACAGGCCAATTTCCCATGGATTCAGCCTGGATAGGACAATACATTAGGAAGTAGTCCTTTCATTCTGACAGCTGGATGTGGCAACTGTGCTTGGCAGTGAAGAGTAATTGAACAGCGAAAAACACTTTGGTTGGTGACTCAGTTCCCCACTTAGATTTGTTCACACGTTGGAACTTTTCTCTCCTTTCTGCTTTTTCTTCCATCATTAACTGAATCATCCTCATGATTGGTGCCAGACCGTCTATTCAAGGATGACAAATGCTTCCATACTTCCTCTGGTTCTTCCTGGTCTGAAAGCAAAAAGATAGTCATTGTAACAGAAATAGAAAGATTCCAGAAGCATTCTCCCCCTTTTATTCAGATGATCCCTTTTGCCAATATTTATCAACTAGAACATATTTAGCACCAGAGTGTTGATAGAGGATTATGCTAATAAAATGGATGCTTTCATTCATAATGAAAACAACGATGACAGATAATATTCTGTATAAGGACAATTACAACATCTGGATCTACTTGACAAAGTAAAAGTAACATTTAGAAGTACTGAAGAGGAGATTTTGCATTAATATAAAATAAAGGTCAGGTCTGAATATAATCCATATACCATGTTTTGGAATGTTAAAATTATTAATTATTCTGTATACACTGTGAAGATATTAAAATGAGACATAAAATATGGTTTTTCATAAATTAAAAATAAATCAAGTCAATATAAGTTCTTTGTCAAAGTTCATATTACTAGATAAATAGGAAAACATAGGATTAATAACTATGCAGAGTCATAACTCTAGTCCTTTAACATATTCATAAGCCAATTAAGAAAATATGGTTGGCATTCCATTACTGGTGGTGGTAACTTTGGTTCAAAGAATAATTGGTCTTCTAGTGCATGAGATTATATGCTGAATTCTTTTTCATATATAACCTGCAGAAAATTAAGGTTTTAAATTATTAAAAAATAATTTTGGTGACTATCAATAAAGCAACAACAAAATATTTCTAAGGACAAAATGATATTTTTTGCAGGTGATTCTCAATATATGAATAAGTACTTAGTATTGTATTTACAGAGCCATCAGTTCCCTTCTAAAGGGGCTGCCCTATTATAGATTGAGACATTTGCATTTACATTGCTTTACTTGTCAATCAGTTTTACTCACTGAGCTTTAATGAAGCAAGCTTAGGAATGTGAACCAGAGGAGAGAAAATGGTAAAACTTTCAGTACATCTGTTTTAACACCTCAGAATCATGCAGGTTTTAGCTGAAATGTTTTACAGGTAAACTATACCACTGCTAACTCAAATTGTCACCTTCAAAAAGCCTTAAAAATCAGATTTCATGTAAAGATCAGTGTATAGATCAGTAAACACAAGGAGGCCTAGTTAAGTTTTCAGATGATAGGAGCAAAAGGAAGATATGATGAAAACTGATAACAAAAGATAGCTGCAGAGATATAAGATCTGACATAATGAAAAAAAGAGAAAAAAAATAGTCTATATATTCCACACAGATAGGGATTGTGTTTGCTTCAATGTGGTATCTCCATTTCTTAGGACTATGTTTGTGTCATATAGTAGGCACTCAAAAATCTGAGTGGATTTGTGACTGATACAACTTTAAAGCTCAGTCAGACAACATGTTGCTGAAACCCTCCAGTAAAGACAGAGTAACAAGAGGCTAGAGATGTTGAATGGAGGGCTCAAGTTTCACTAAACCATTTAGACTTAAGTGCCATTATTTATGGTTCTACTTAATTATGAACTTCCATGTCTTAGCATAAGAGAAATATGGTGAGTACAATGAGTCCTCTACATGTGAACCTTCACATTTTGAACTTTCAAAGATGTAAACATGGAGCTTACTGATGAAGTACTGTTGGAAATGGAGTCCCAGAGAAAGAGCCAAGAGAATCAAGAGAAAGTAGAAGAAACTGAAGAACCAAAGAGACTCATGATGCAGGAAACAGCAAGGGGATTTTCTTCATCTGAGAGGCACTGTTAACTTTTGAGGTAAAGCACCCCAATATAGACTGGTACATGAAGGTTGCAGCAGGCATTCAGAATGCAGTCCAGTGTTATCATGTCATCTGTGATGAGAAAGCTTCCCTGATAGCTCAGTTGGTAAAGAATCTGCCTGCAATGCAGGAGATCCCAATTTGATTACTGGGTTGGAAAGATCCGCTGGAGAAGGAATAGGCTACCCACTCCAGTATTCTTGGGCTTCCCTTGTGGATCAGCTGGTAAAGAATTCGCATGCAATGTGGAAGATATGGGTTCAATCCCTGGGTTGGGAAGTTCCCCCGGAGAAGGGAAAGGCTACCCACTCGAGTATCCTACGCAGGAGAATTCCACAGACTGTATAGTCCATGGAGTCGCAAAGAGTTGGACACAACTGAGTGACTTTCATTTTCATGATAAAAAAAATGAGCTACTACCCAGACATCACTGGACCATTTTTTCAAGTGGGTAGATAGAATTAAATCCAGCAAGAAACCAGAACCAGTGCCATCAGTGTCTGGCATGAGTAAAATTTCAGCTTGCCCTCCATCTCCTATTGCTGACGATCTTTCAGCTTTGCAATCTCCCACCTCCTCTCCCTCCTGCAGTCAGTAATTCTTCTTGCCTGTTCACTTGATGCCAGCCCTGGTATGCCAGCTGTGGTACCATACTATTTTACTTTTCAAGGTACTGTACGGTATGATTCAAAATACTTTATTTTTGTGTGTTTGTGTTTGCTTTTTATGTATTCGTGTGAAAAGTATCATAAACCCATTAAAGTACAGCACTGTATAACTTATGCTGAGAAAGACTGAAGGCAGGAAGAGAAGGGGATGACAGAGGATGAGATGATTGGCTGGCTCACCAACTCGATGGACATGAGTTTGAGCAAGTTCTGGGAGTTGGTGATGGACAGGGAAGCCTGGCATGTTGCAGTCCATGAGGTCACAAAGAGTTGGACACAACCAAGAGACTGAACTGAATTGAACTATATAACCAGTTGTGTTTGTTGGGTACCGAGGCTAACTTTGTTGGACTTATGAACAAATTGGACTTTTGAACAAGTTAGACTTATGAATATGCTCTCAGAATGGAACTTGTTCCTATACAGGAGACTTACTGTAATTGTGTGTGCATGCTGTCGCTTCAGTCGTTTCTGACTCTTTGCAACCCTATGGACTGCAGCCCACCAGGCTCCTCTGTCCATGGGATTCTCCAGGCAAGAGCACTGGAGTGAGTACTGTAATTGTATCCCTCATCTAAAATAAAAAGGGAAAATTATCTGTTTGTCTACAAAAAATAGTTTTTCAAGTTTCTTTCTGAGCCCTTCTCTAAAGAGCCAGAATGAACTGGAAACACTTCCAAGACCAACTAATAAATGAGATGTTCATCAAACTTGCTTTTTATATCAAATTTAATCACTAAAGTTAATTTGATTGAGCATTTAAATTAGCAGAAACCAAATTGAGAGTAATTTTTTCAACTTTCAGGTAAATTGGAGTGTTTAGCACAATCTAACTAAGAGATATCTGAGCTAGTTGTTATGGGTCACTTGTTACTACTAATCAGAAATGCTTGAATGTATTTTGTAGAGTTTTTCTACCTCAGTCTTGTATTGACTTTCTTTCCTTTCCATAAGATTAAAAATCTGAGTTTTTTTTAATTGGTTTGTTTGAAAAGCAAACTTTTAAACATCTTTCTAATGAAATTGCTTCTTTAGACAGGCAAATAATTTGTGACAAATTGTCAGTTTCAGTGATTGGCTTGAAACAAGACCATAAATATTCAGCTTGACATCACAAAACATCTGCTCTTTGATTGCAATATGCTACTTTTATGTTTTGGTTTCAAGAACCCTGAGTTTTATTTACATGTACCAGATTACATCCTATAAAACTTGAAGTGATGGTTAGCATTAAGACTTGCAAATAATAACAAGTTATATGCAGACACATATAAGTAGACACATTGGCCTTCATATTCTTCCTTCATGGTACAGTACTTCATAGTCTGCCAGTAATTCCATGGAAGAGAGGCAAGGATCCAGAGATCTGGAGTTCATTTCATTCCTGACTAATTTCACACATATGTAAAAGACATTAATTGTAGTGGAGTTCACTGCTAAGGCTAAAAAGCAAGATACATGAGAGGGCAGAGGAGGGTGGGGGAGGGGTGGAAATCTACCTCATGAATATTGAGTTTCTCAATTCAAGAAAAAAATCATATTTTGGACTGATTTGAGTCCTCTTTATAGAATGAGAATTCTCTTGCTTTCCATTTTCTGTCTCTTTACCAAAAAGCTTATAGTTCCCTCACTACAAACTGATTCTAAGGTTTGACTTCTAAAGTGCTCTTTTCAAAGCTCTCAATTACTTGAAAATCCCTGAATTTTCTAAACCCAGGTGCTGTATTTATTTTAAAGAAATTGTGTGTACATGCTTTGTTCATTAATCACAATTTGGGAGGTGTATTAGCAGTTGAAAAGATGCTTCAGGAACTTTACAACTGAGAATACTGAATAATATATTTGGAAATATTGGTCAAATAATGACAAGAGAAAAAGCTTAGCTACCATTTTGCTTAATCCATCACTGAAATTGGCTGTTCTGTTTAGAAAATATTTCTTGGAAATCTCATTTTTCATTTAGCCTGTTTGGTGATGTTTTTCATTGGCAGGCATGAACAGTGATGTTTGAAAGCCTTTGCTTGTGTGTGTGTGCTCAGTCAGGTCTGACTCTTTGCAAACCTATGGACTGTAGACCACCAGGGTTCTCTCTCCATGGAATTTCCCAGGCAAGAATACTGGAGTGGATTGCCATTTTCTACTCCAGGGGATCTTCCCCGCCCAGGGATTGAACACATGTCTCTTAGCAGGAGTATTCTTTACCACTGTGTCACCGGGAAAGTCCACCTTTTCTTGAGGGTTGGGCTAAAAACAGGAAGTGATGCCCAGCATCAGAGTCAAGATTCATTCAGGCACTGAGATTCACCAACACTTCCCAAGTCAGCCAGGAAATGCTGCATTAGAAGCTAATCAATGAGGCTAACTGGGCAGCTTTGCAGATTTACATTCAGTTAGGAATATTTTTCTGAAGATCTTGAAGTTGGCTTTTGCAAGAATTTTTCTTAATTTCTTTGAATACCTGAAAAATAGATTTGCATACAGGTCTATATAGGAACTGTTTAAATAATGCAGGGCTATTTCTCTAATTAAGGTCTTCAAAGCTGTACTCATGGTCAAGCTTAAACCTTTAGGAAGGATTTCCCCCAAATGATTTGATTCGTATTAGGATATATATTACTTATACCTTAACAAGAAAGAGACTTTCCTAGGAATTAATGAAACGTTCAAAACTTCTTTCATAATACGTAGTTTACATGAGCAGAATTTTGAGTGGATATCCAGAAGCTAACCATTTCAACTGGCAAAACATTCCGTTCTCCAGTTACTCAAGTATGGAACACCTTATTTGTTATTAATCTGTGTTTTGTGTTTGTGATGCTAAAAATGAATTAAAGTGATTAGCTTCTCAATACCCCTCAAAATTCTGCTCATTTAGACTATATATTATAAAACAAGTTTTGAATGTTTCTTTAATTGATTTCATAATGTTAAAGAGAATGAAGACTAGCCCACTCATTTATATCACCTAACACTGTTTGCCTGGTAGCTCAGCTGGTAAAGAATCCATCTGCAGTGCAGGACACCCGGGTTCTATTCCTAAGTAGGGAATAGCCCCTGGAAAAAGGATATGCTACCCACTCCAGTATTTACAGGCTTCTCTGGTGGTTCAGAGGGTAAAGCATCTGCCTGCAATGCAGGAGACCCAGGTTCTATTCCTAGGTCAGAAAGATCCCCTGGAGGAGGAAATGGCAACCCACTCCGGTACTCTTGCCTGGAAAATCCCATCTATGGAGAAGCCTGTAGGCTACAGTTTATGGTAGGCTACAGTCTATGGGGTTGCAAACAGTCAGACATAACTAAGGAACTTCACTTTTCACTGGTGGTTCAGACAGTAAAGAATCCACCCTCAACGTGGGAGACCTAGTTTCGATCCCGGAGGAGGGCATGGAGAATCCCCCTGGACAGAGGAGACTGGTGGGGTCGCACATGGAGTCGTCCATGAGGTCACAGAGTCAGACATGACTGAGCAACTGAGCACAGCCCAATACTGTTTCACCAAGAAAATTTTTTTCTTCAGTAGTGTGAGACCACGTGAGACTATAGCCCACCAGGTTCCTCTGTCGGGCTTCTCCAGGCAAGAATACTGGAGTGGGTTGCCATACCTTCCTCCCAGGGATCTTCCCAACCCAGGGATCGAACCTGCGTTTCTTATGTCCCCTGCATTGGCAGGCGACATATTTACCACTAGCGCAACCTGGAAAGCCCCTACTTAGAATCTAATAACTGCAAAATGTTTAAGGAATTAAACCTGCAATAATGCTGTAGTGATTGTCATAGTTTATCTGCTTTGAAAATGAATGCCTAGAAATTTTTCTAGCAATCTTAGGTAATGTTTAACTCCTATGCTTATTGGATAACTTAGTTCAGAAGCTCTGGATGGATTATTCCTGTTTAATCATGACAAAGGCCCTGGGGGATAAATAGAACTTCTCCATGTGATCAAATGAGTACACTGATATGTGTTTATTTTCTAAATTATCTCCAAAAATGCAATTGTAGAAATAGCATCCCACATGATGTATTTCAACTTAGAGTTCTTAGGTGCTGAAAATATACCCACACTATTATAATGGTACTGTGAGCTCTTCCACTTTTCACTCCTTTGATATAAATTTAAATTTAAAAAAAGAATGTGGTTATATTCACATTTTTAATTCTCCTCTATTTTTAATGCACTGGTAATCAGTCCAAATTTATTAATTTTTTTGCCCATTCAATAAATTTTCATTAAGACCCACAATTTCCATGGGTTAAATCATTCACCAAAATATTCTTGTAAGTACTCTAGGCTTATAAGAACTAAGGATGAAAAATATTCATTGATGAAGAATATTTAATACACACAATACATTAATTTTGTGTGGACACATGGATATGAAATGTAACACTTCAAAAATCAAGATTTGTTATCAGATTTATTATGAGAAAAAATGAGTGACCTTGGAAATACCATAATATTGAATAGTATAAGTTTCAAAATGGGGCATATTGAGAAAGAAATTAAAGATAGCATCTAACACAGTGATTTCAAAATAGTAAGCACTTGAGAAAAAGTCTTTGTTAAACATTACTTGAGTGTTCTATAAAATAAGTCAAAACATAAGCATTATATAAGCTTTTCCTTAAGGACAGTATATTACTAAAATGTTTCAGGAAAAAAACTAACAAAGTTCATTATGAACTGACTTATGAAAAAACAGCATTACAATATCTTTAGGCCAAAATTATGATCTTATGACTATTCCCCCAAGGCTTTAAAGTATCTGGGCCAGATTCAGCCTAACCAATGGCTTAATTTCCAGAGTCTTCCCACTGATCCAACAAAATCTTGGTTCTGAATCTTGGTTCCCATTTAAACTTGAGGAAGCCAACTGCAGCAAATGCTAGGAATACCCTCCTCAAAACCTACAAACATAGGTTAAAATAAGCAGTAGCATTCCCTGTAGTCAACATAAACAGTTAACCCCTCTTTCTGACCTCCAGAAAACATTAAGCAAAGAGAGTCAATCAAATCTGAAGTTGTATAAACTTTTAAGATATTTAAAGTGAGATATATCTTTTATTGTCTTAAAAGTGTTACTCAACCAAACTTGGATCCCCTCTCCCACATGCAGCAAAGTCAACATAATGACATGAGTTTGTGGTGAAGGAAAATACAGTGTTTATTGCAGGGCATCAAGCAGAGTCCAGAGCAGCTAGTACACAAGACACCTGAACTCCACAACGGGTTTCAGTAAGGCATTTGTTTAAAATTTTTATTGGAGTATAATTGCTGTACAATGTTGTGTTAGTTTCTGCTGTACAGCAAAGTGAATCAGTTATATATACATACATCCCCTTTTATTTTTTTAGATTCCCTTCACATTTTGATTATCACAAAGCACTTAGTAGAGTTCCATGTGCCATCCAGTAGGTTCTCATTAGTTATCTGTTATACATAGCAGTGTATATATGTCAGTCTCAATCTCCCAATTCATTCCACCCCCCACTTCCCACCTTGGTGTCCATAAGTTTGTTCTCTATATCTGTTCTCTACAACTCATGGACACCAAGCTTTATAAAGTTTACCAGTACCGTTTCTTAGATTCCATTTGTAAGCCATATTGTGCAATATTTGTCTTTTTCTTTATGATTTCACTCTACATGACAGTAAACACAGGAATGGATAAAGATGTGGTACATGTATACCATTGGATATCACTCAACCATAAAAAGGGATGAAATAGTCCCGTTTCAGCAGAGCATTTTTAGAGATAAGGTGAGGGAGGGTCATTTCAGGGTTATGACCAACCTAGATAGCATATGGAAAAGCAGAGACATTTACTTTGCCAACAAAGGTCCGTCTAGTCAAGGCTATGGTTTTTCCAGTAGTCATGTATGGATGTGATAGTTGGACTGTGAAGAAAGCTGAGTGCCAAAGAATTGATGCTTTTGAACTGTGGTGTTGGAGAAGACTCTTGAGAGTCCCTTGAACTGCAAGGAGATCCAACCAGTCCATCCTAAAGGAGATCAGTCCTGAGTGTTCATTGGAAGGACTGATAAGGCTGAAACTCCAATACTTAGGCCATCTCGTGCAAAGAGTTGACTCATTGGAAAAGACCCTGATGCTGAGAGGGATTGGGGGCAGGAGGAGAAGGGGATGACAGAGGATGAGATGGCTGGATGGCATCACTGACTCAATGGACATGAGTCTGAGTGAGCTCCGGGAGTTGGTGATGGATAGGGAGGCCTGGCGTGCTGCGATTCATGGGTTGCAAAGAGTTGGACACAACTGAGCGACTGAACTGAACTGAACTGAACTGAACTGAATATGTGATCATGGTCATCAAGTAGTTAATTTCTTGCATTTGATGGGGGGTTTTAGCATCTGTAAAACAGCTCAGGGAATGTGCACCAGATACTATTACCTAGGTACTTCAGTGAGGAGCTGAAGCAGAGGAAATGAGTGGGTGTCTGCCCCACCAAGGCCCCATAAGGTCCTGCTTCCTTACATAAATAGAGACACTGCATTGGCTATAATCATAGGGACAAAGGCAGCTCACTTCATCAAGTGACAAGATAGATTAAATCAAACTCTAGCCACATGCCAAATTAAAATGTCTTCATTACCAGTTGAACTTGATGTTGGAAAACCCTCATTAGAGAATTTGCACATGTCCTTGGCATCTCAAGTACGAATGCTTCACCACCCACTCAGTCCCTGGAGTGCCTTTCATACCATCTTCTCTTCCTCTTCCCTTCAGAGGAAATCATCCCCTAATTCCACTGCCAGGAACTAACTCACAAAAAGTCTTGAGCTGTTTTACTTCAGTTTTTATCTCAGTCACTTTGTAGTCTTCCTGTTCCTCCCTTCTGCTTGTGACCCATGAGATTCTTAGCTGGGCTCCTCTCTTCCACTCCTTCCATAAAACATTTTTCCCTCTGACTTCCTGGGGGCATTTCCCTTTGTGTTCGTTCAACAGACTCAGGTTCCTTCTCTTGTTTCTTCTCCATGCATTCAATGTCTTTAAATACCAAGCTACCAGGCATTTACTCCACCCCAAGGCTTTTTTCCTTCTCATTGTTTTGTTTGTTTGTTTGAGAAGGAGGTGAGGGGGTTTCTGCTTTTTAGTTTTGATAGGTTAGAAACCAGCCTTTTTTTAATTATTTGTATGTGAACAGGAGATTGGAAAGTAAAAGAACCACACTATAGTGTGACAGTGTGCAAAAAGGAATGCACCCCACCAAACTCCACTGTCCTAGGCTGTCTGCAGGCAACAGTTTGGAACTTGGTGTGACTGGAGCCTCCAAACAGGTCTCCTGAAATCCAGCTCTTCCAGTTAGCCTTCTGTTGACCAGAGCTACCCATGTCCTTCACTCCATTGGAGGATGGAGAGGGCCACCAGGTTAGTTGAATGGGGAGGTTTGCTTTGATATTCATAATGGTGTCTTATCAAAGAATTCAGTTCTTGTACAACCTCATGTCTTCCCAATGATTGTCTAAGCAGTCAGGAGGCAGTGGTCTACCAGAAACTGAGTTTTACTAGTCCTCCACTGAGTTTTGTCCCAGAAATCAGAAGTCTTTTCCTGGAACAGCCAAATTCACAGGGGAAAAAAAATCACATTTCAGGTCCATATTGGCTCATGCAACATATGGATGGATGGATGGATGGATGGACGGAACACACACAGACATACACATTCACACACATTCACACACATATTGATGCACACACACACACCTCTGCCATGCAGATATGGGGAACGGAGGTAGGGTCCCAGCAAGTAGGAACAGGCTTTCCATGACACTCAGTTAGATGCAGTGGTCTTCGTGCCACCCCTCACACAGCAACAAGTCTACCATCCAGACCAGCCCCAGAGCACGGTGATGATTCTTGAAGCCAGTGCTCCTCATGTTGCCAGCGCCTTCCAGTAGCCTCTGTATGTGGGACTCTTGGGAAATGGTGTTGAGGTCGGCAGAGAGGAAGATGGGCTGGACATAGGTGCTGGTGTGGGCCTTGTCTAGGAGGCTGCTTCAGAGTAGCAATGTCAGCATTGAGCAGGATGAGGTTGCAGTTGGGCTGCAGAATGACAGCAGAAATCTGCAGTTTCTGGATAATTTTTTCATCCCAGGTGTCATCCTGGTCATATTTCCCCAAAAGGACTTTGAAGACTGCTGTCTTAATCACAATGACTTTCCCCAGGTGGATTAGCACTGGCCAGTCACCACCGCAGTGCTCTGGTTCACGCGTGCGCCACTGTAGACTTAAACCAGGCATCCTTGCACAGGCTGCCACCATGCACTCCTCTGACCCTCCAGTAGAGGGCCACCTGCAGCAGCCAGCACACTCCAGGGGTTTGGGGAACTACTGCCTCAATTTTCCTAGACTATGGAGAAAGCCCCAGCTTAGTAAGATAAACTCAGATCTCCCCTTCCAAAAGGTAATGTCTCAATCCCTCAACCAGGAAAGTACAAATCTGGAAAGGTGGTCTCCATGATTGTGATGACCGCTAAGCCACCTGGCCTCTTTTTCTTTTTCTTTTCAATAGCAATCAACCACCTTGACATGGCTAGCAACAAAGATCAAGGTTAAAATTAAAGGTTTTGAAAGCAAATGAAATCTGGGTTCCAGCCCCAGGCACTTAATGGCAATAAAGTGAAAGTTGCTCAGTACTGTCCAACTCTTTGCAACCCCATAGACTACACAGTTCATGAAATTATCCAGGTCAGAATACTGGAGTGGGTAGCCTTTCCCTTCTCCAGGGGATCTTCCCAACCCAGGGATCAAACCCAGGTGGATTTACAGGTGGATTCTTTACCTTCTGAGCCACCAGGGAAGCCCTAATGACAATAAAACCTTGGACAAATCGCCAAATCTCTAAGACTCTTCTCTCGCCCGTAAGATGAATATAGTGCTGTGCTTAGTCACTCAGTCTGTCCTATGCGAACCCATGGACTGCAGCCTGCCAGGCTCCTCTGTCCATGGCCATTCACCAGGCAAGAATACTGGAATGGGTTGCAATGCCATTGTTTCATTCTTCAGGAGATGGGATGATATGATGCAGGTAAAACATCATTATAAACATTTAAACATTATAAACATTTAAACATTATAAACATTTAAAAACATTATAAACATTTCCACCATGAACTAAGTCATACTATTCTCTTTTGACAAAAATAATGGTGAAGGCCACTTAGTGTGTGCAAGACTCCACTCAAGGGTTTTTTAAGCTTTCTTCTTCTTACTATAAAGAGAAAAAAGGAAAACAAATATCATCTGCAGTTTGATTTGAAGCATATAAAATTTATGAAGCATAAGGAAAAACTGAAAGAAAATATTGGAAATGTCAATAGTTGCTCTGGTGGGCTTTTTTCCTACTTTCCTGCCTCCTTGTATTTTCTATTAGTGGGCCTGTCTGATTTTCACAATGAAATATTACCATCATTTTAAGATATAAAGAATTTCTTTTAAAAGTTCCATCTTCTTGTTTTCTTTTTGATACATACATAATGTTTTTAAATTTAAAAAATCAAGCAGATGATTACAAAACATTGTATGATATATGACTTATTACATATTTTGGTTAAGATACAAATTGGAATCTATAATAAATCAAACAGCAAAAAAGAGACTTATGATAGACATTTTTCTTTTAAAATCTTAAGTTTAAATAGTATCAGAAAATCAATATACTTTCAAAGGAAAGCAAAAGTGTTCCTGCTTCTTTTTTAAAAACATAGATCTAGAAACACAGATTATAATTCTGGTATATACACATGTTACTTTGAGGAAAATGAACAATAAGATTGTATTTTCTACATGTATAGATGTGAGAGTTAGACTATAAAGAAAGCTGAGTGCAGAAGAATTGATGCGTTTGAACTGTGGTGTCGGAGAAGACTCTTGAGAGTCCCTTGGAAACAGCAAGGAGATACAACCAATCCATCCTAAAGGAAATCGGTGAATATTCATTGGAAGGACTGGTGCTGAAGCTGAAACTCCAATATCAGAAGAACCAACTCATTGTAAAGGACCCTGATGCTGGGAAAGATTGAAGGCGGGAGGAGAAAGGGGTGACAGAGGATGAGATGGTTGGATGGCATCACCAACTCAATGGACATGAGTTTGAGTAAACTCCGGGAGTTGGTGATGGACAGGAAGGCCTGGAGTGCTGCAGTCCTTGGGTCACAAAAAGTCAAACACGACTGTGCAACTGAACTGACTGACTGACGTATTCAGTTACCTTCCTAAAGTTTTATTTATCAAATTTTTTCTTTCTACTTCTCTTTTTTTTTCTTTCTACTTTTAATACAAAATGCATATTGATTTGCTTATTATTTAATAATGAGCATCCGCCATAAGCAATAGCTATGCAAAGAAACAGGATGTTCTGCTATTTTGGAAGAGCATCCATCAGTTCAGCCTCTCTCAGCATGAATGTTATGTCTCTCTGTCCAAGAAAACAGGGCTCTGGAAATGCTTAGAAGTGGAATTCAGTAAGCTTGCGAGTTTCTATACTTAAGCATATACTTGAAATTGTTATCTTTATCTAAGTATCCATTCTGTGAGTGCTTTTATTCTGAGGTGGCATACAGAAGCAAACGTCATCTTAATCTGAAAGTTTCCCTAATAAACCGGCACCATTCCATAGACGACTCTAGTGTCTGCTGATACATGGGAGCACAGGTCTCTCAATGACTGTGGGATATCTGATAATACTATACATTTCCTTTGCAAATGGAAATTGAAGTTGAAAGATTACCTAAAACATACAAAGTTACTGATAAATTAATGTCCAGCAAAATTAGACTGGTCAAAAATCAGTCTAAAAGGAAAGAATGATAGGAAGAGACGAGAATGATGACTGAAAAAGGATTAAAGAGACATTTAAGACAACTGATCTTCAGGACAAATGACTCTTCATGATTATAATGCATAAGGATGAAGTGAAGATTATCTGTTTTCATATTATTTTGTCTGGAAAATTATACCCATTAAAATCAAACCTTGAATCATTCTTGGTAATACAAATATAACATACATAACATTGTATAATATATAATTTCATTTTAAGATAATCAAACCTTTTTTTCTTTCTTGACTATTTACCATGATATCTTGGTCTCTTTTAAGTGGTCTTTTTACTTAAAATGTCAACTTTTCTTATGTTAAGGAGACCATGAGTATATTATTTTACAACATAAATCTTAACAAAAATTAAATTTCTTTCAGGAAAGGGAGAGGGATGTTGTTGTTCAGTCACCAAGTCACGTCCAACTCTTTGAGACCTCATGGACTGCAGCAAGCCATGCTTTCCAATCCATCACCAACCCCCTGAGCTGGCTCAAATTCATGTCCATCAAACTGGTGATGCCATTCAACCATCTCAACCTCTGTTATACACTTCTCCTCCCTTCAGTCTTTCCCAGCATCAAGGTCTTCTCCAATGAAAGAGTCAGTTCTTCACATCAGGTGGCTAAAGTATTGGAGCTTGAGCTTCAGCATCTGTCCTTCAAAAGAATATTCAGGATAATTTCCTTTAGGAGGGACTGGAGATTGAGTTAAACACCAATGACCAATAATTTAATCAGTATAACCTACATAATAAAACCTCCAAATAAATCCCAAACAAAAGTGTTCAGAATGCATCTGAATCAGTGAACACACTGAGGAGCTGGGGAGAGTGGCTTACCCAGTGAGGGCACAGGAGCCCTATCTAATAAACTGTTCCTGAGTTCTGTCAGCTCCTCTGGAAAGTGATCCACCTGAGGAGAGGATCAGGGAATCCCCAGTTTGTAGCTGGTCTGTTGAATAAGTATGTGAGGCCTGGGGCTTATGACAGTGTCTGAAGTGGAGGCAGTCTTGTGGCAATGAGCTCTTAACATGTGGGATCTCAGCCTAGGTAGTTAATGTCAGCATTGAACTGAATCACTGAATACCAATTGATGTCCAGGGAGTCAGAGAAGTAGTCAACAGTGTGGAAAAAAAATCCACGTTTGATGTCAGAAGTCTTATGAATAGAGAATGTTTTCCTTTAATTATGAAGATAGTTTTGACTTTCTAGATTTCTAAATGGGTTCTAGGGACCCCCAGGCTTCCATGAACCACACTTTGAGAGCCTCTACTCTACCATAATAGCAAAATGTGTTGTTCTACAACATATTGGGTTGGCCAAAAAGTTCTTATAAGATCTTACGGAAAAACCCAAATTTTTTGGTCAACCCAATAATACTAGACAATGTTTACACAAGAAAGATATGGAATTTTTTTAAATTTGTTTCATTGAAATGCAGTTGATTTATGATGCTATGTTAATTTTGACTGTACAGCAAAGTGATTCATTTATATATATATATATATATATATATATAAAATTTTTCATAATGGTTTATCACAGGACATTGAATATAGTTCTGTGTGCCATAAGTAAGTAGGTCCTTGTTTAGAATCTTTTCTAAAGAGGATAAACAGTGTTTGTAGAAGTTCTCTGACTGAAAGTCATAGTTTTTCGGAGTTTATAAAATAAGTAAAGAGAACCGTGTGCCTTTGCAAAGCCCATTCAGAATGAGTAGGCTCTAAAAGAGCATTTTCTAAAAGACCATTTACTCGAGAAAATAGAATTCTTAGGTAAAGCAGCAATGGGAAAGAACAATGGCAGAGGGAGGGAAAAATTAATGCATGTGATCATTATTTGTAATCAATAGAAGGACTATGTTCTCCACTAAATTTTGTGTCCTGCTCACTATACTGCTACACATACTTCTTGCAAGCAGGAAATTCTTAAAAATGATTTTTTAATTCCTAGGCCAAATACAGTGGTTAGTATACAGTTGGGATTCAATAGATGCTGAATGAGTGAATTTGCAAACAACAAGCTAAATATATGTTTGACTTCAGGATATGGAAAACAAGAATTGATAGTAAAACTGCCAAACAGAGTTGAGATCTTAAAAGAGACCAAAGAAAAAGGTACAAGCAGAAAAATTAAAAGCACTTGGGAATTCTTTTCTCCCTTGATTTTTCTTTGTATTTCTTCTCAATCCATCCAATATAGCTTTTCTTCCTTTTCTAAAATGCTCCACTTTTAGTCATTTTGCTAATATACATGCACACACATAGATACATATGTGTATACACACATGTATATATAAGAGCAGAATACATAGATGTCAGTACTAGGCTCCCCTAGAAATTCAAACCTGCAATTACCCAAGTAAATGAATTGCTGATTGCAAAGTGGAAAAGCAGCTCTATCTATTAATAATAGAAGAGTTCAAAGTCTGCACCCTTGGTTTTACATGTGCTTCTGCCATTTGCACACTATGTAAACTTGCTTAATAATCCTTTCAGCTCTGTCACCTCATAGGTAAAGTTGAACTAACAGTCTGGGTTCTGCTTACTTTATAAATTTATTAAGAGTAAATTGTAAAAATAATAAAATAAATGATAAAGTCCTAAGCAAACTGAAAGCATTTTTATCATCCACTCTACCTATTTGTCAATGGGAAGTTAAGTGCACTTCTAGAGCCACTCAACCTATGATGGTGATGAAAGATGGAAGTCACAGACTACATCTCCCTTTCCAGCTAGTCCAGGTAGAATTAAGCTTTAAAAACTCAAGGCTCAGGACAGAGTTTGCTGGTTTAATCCTGTATCCTCTCTCTATTTCACTGGTTTCCATCCAGCAATTCTGTAATAGAAAGGGTGATAGAGAAGGCAGGTAAATCCCCGCACATAGGGGAAGGGTTCAGGAAAGGAAGAGATAAGGAAGATAATTTCTCACTCTGCACACCTCATCCTACCTCTGCCAACCATACCTTCCTCAAAGGCCAAAGTGTTGGTAGTTCATGACTATTCTTTCTATTGGCATAGGTAGGAATGGGGAAAGGAAGCAACTTTCTCCCTTATGTACCTCATTCCACTTCATTTCAAGCAATGAGTAAGAAATAAACATGGGGAAAGTATGCCTTGGACAGAAGACACATCTCATACAAACACTGCCCAAACATAAGAATATTCAAAATGATTTATAAACACCAGGAAAGTAGAATACTCAGATGCTTTTCTAAGTTAGTTATGAATGTGCTGAATTCCTCAGTCATGTCCAACTCTTTGCAACCCTTTGAACTGCAGCCCACCAGGTGCGTCTGTCCATGGAATTTTCCAGGCAAGAATACTGGAGTGGGTTATAAATAGACTTATACTATCAAATAATTGATCCCTAAATAAAAACTAATAATTTTATTTAGGGACCAATTATTTATTTATTTATTTATTTTATTTAGTTTATTTAGTTTTGTTTAGTTTCCTAGAATACCCACCTAGGAAAGAGTAATAAAAAGATATTGAGATTATAGTATGCTAATATTTTTTGAAACAATAAAAATATGTAGTTATTCCAAAATCAGCTGTGATGTAATTAAATGTAAAGGCATTTCATTACACCTCCTACTATCTGACGTTTATTTAAATGAAAAGTAACATAACCCTCTTGAATTGCTACTCTTTCAGAAAGCAAAAGAAGTGTTAGAGACTTTGTTCACTCCTAGAAATGAAATAGTTAACCTATTTGTGCAAATAATTGCATCTTGAATCCAAATGTAATAACATAACATACATTATCTAATACAAGTTGAAAGTATGGTCTAAACTTTTCTTAGCCATTAAAATTTTTGTGGAGGTTACATAATCTTGGTGGTGAAACTGAGGAAACCTCATGCATATAATGCAAGAGAAAAGCGAAATTGAGACAAAGTAGAAATCTGTACCTATTCCCCAAAATTCCACTTTCTAGTAGAGACGTGCATTTGAGTTTGCTAGACGTCTGTGCAAGCTCAGCTCAGCTTTGCTAGACGTCGGCTCAACAGAAAAGCAAAAGAAAAACAGAACTTCAAATCCTTTGATGATATAAAGTTTTGAACACAAAAGTCCATCACTCCTCAGTTAACAGTGGAAGAATATATATTAATTATTTCTAGGTTTAACAATTATACTTTACATCATTTTGCTCAAATCCACATTTTCTATAATAAAAGATGGCCACATTTCAATAGAACGCCTTAATGAAAAGTAAGCAAACATTATGCACAAGTGAGCTAAATTGACTAACAGCAAACACTCTCATTGGAATCTGTGAACTTCTGCTCTATTAGATCCAGATCACATTACCAAAACATTATTGCTTCCACACTAACAAGCTGGAGAAAGTACAAAGTCATAGCCTCTTTTTTATTTTTTTAAACTTGTCACAAAGTTGAGTACACAAAGAGACTTCAATGAACAAAATCCCAGAAAGTGATAAACTTTTCATGTGAAAGACCTGAGTCTACTCTCCTCCTTAGAAAATTAGAATAAGGTAACTAGCTAAACCATTAATAGGTGTTTAATGGTAAAGTGTGAGCAAGCATGATAGATAAAAATTCTAAGGCGGTACAGACACAATAGAAGACTGAGCAAACCTGAAAACTCTTTCCCAGAGATGCTCACTAGGCGCTCAGGGGTTGTGCACTACCACCTGGAGGCAGGCAAAGGGAACAAGAACAGAATGACAGCAGACTTCTTGTCAGAGAAGGGGTAAGCCCAAAGACAACAGAACAACATAGAGGCCTGGGAGAAAATAGCTGGCAACCTCGATTTCTATATCTAGCAAAAATATCTGTCAAAACATGACGGTAAAGAGAAGACATTTTTTAGAAAAGCAAAAGATGAAAAAGTGTGTTACCAGCAGACCTATAATAAGAAACATGATAAGAATAGTTTTTCAAACTGATAGAAAATGCTGCCAAATGAAAACTTGCATCCATAGAAAGTAAATGTTGCTAGAAATGCTAAGTATGTAATAAATAGGAAAGGCGTTTTTGTCATTCATTACCTCTTTAAAATTTAATTAAGGGATGAACAGAAAACTCACTAAAAAGATTTAAAAAGGAAGATTTTAAAAATAAAGATTTAAAATTGAAATGTTTTCACCCTCACTCAAATTAGAGAAATTAAAATATAAATAATGTGTGTGGTGGTGTGTGTTGGTCACTCAGTTGTGTCTGACTCTTTGCAACGCTGTGGACCATAGCCCTCTAGGCTCCTCTGTCCATAAATTCTCCAGGCAAGAATACTGAAGTAGGTTGCCATTCCCTTCTCCAGAGGATCTTCCTGGGATGGAACCCAGGTCTACTGCATTGCAGGCAGATACTTTACCATCTGAGCCACCGGGAAAGCCCAATATGAACAGTAAGTATTATTCTCATATATCAGACTGGAAAAAGTTTAAAAAAGAAAATGCATTCTTTTGACAAGATATGGGGAAACGGACACTCTCATATGTTGTTCTTGGGAAATTATTATATCCCTTCTGGAGGAAAATGTGGCAATCTTCAACAAAGCTACTTGTGCACTTACCTTCTGCCTCAGCAATCCCACTTCTAGGAATCTCCCCTGGAGATACTCTTCTAGCAATATAAAAATATATATACATGAGGCTATTCGTTGCAGGGTGGTTTGTACAGACAACCCTCAAACAGTATACAAGTACATATGTATGAGGTTATTTATTACAGTATTGTTTGCACAGTTGGCCCTTGGATAAGGGTCCCAGGGGTCCTCTGTGCACTTGAAAATTTGAAGGACTTTACAGTTAGCCCTCCACATCCACAGTTCTGCATCTGTAGATTCAACCAACCACAAATTATATAATACTACAGTGTTTACACACACACAAAAAAAAAATCCACATAGAAGTAGACCCAGGCAATTCAAATCCATGTTGTTCAGGGGTCAACTGTATTTGAAAATTTTAGAAAGAAACCAGATATCCAGAAATAGGAGAATTATTGAATAAATTATGATACATTTATATAACACAATACTTTGCAGGTATAGAAGAATAAGGAAGATTCCTCTATACTGATTTCAGTATTTTCTAGGACATATTGTTCAAAGAGGAACTAAAATGCAAAGGAGTAACTATAGTATTCTACACTTCATGTAAGAAAGAAGGGACTACTAGCTTGACTATAATAAAAAGATGGATAATAACAAGTTGACAAATGTATAAAAGTTAGAACTCTCACAACACTGCTAAGGATAATGTAAAATGCAGTGGTGCAGCCACTTTGGAAAAATAGTCTGGCAAGTCCCCAGAAGGGTAAACATAAAGTCACCAAATAACCCAGCAATTTCACTTCTAGTCATATATTCAAAAGAAATGAAAACATATATCCATACAAAATTTTTATGCAAATGTTCAGAGCAACATGATTTATAATAGCCCCAAAGTGGAAACAATCTAAATGTCCATCAACTGAGGAATGGATAAATAAAATGGAGTATATCCATACAACAGAATATTATTCAACCATAAAAAATAAAGAACTGATCCAAGCATGGGTGAACTTTGAAAATATTAATATTATGCTAACTACAATTCTGAAAGAGATGGGAATACCAGACCACCTGACCTGCCTCTTGAGAAACCTATATGCAGATCAGGAAGCAACAGTTAGAACTGGACATGGAACAACAGACTGTTGTTCCAACTAGATCCATCTAGTCGAGGCTATGGTTTTTCCAGTGGTCATGTATGGATGTGAGAGCTGGACTGTGAAGAAAGCTGAATGCCAAAGAATTGATGATTTTGAACTGTGGTGTTGGAGAAGACTCTTGAGAGTCCCTTGGACTGCGAGGAGATCCAACCAGTCCATCCTAAAGGAGATCAGTCCTGAATGTTCATTGGAAGGACTGATGCTAAGGCTGAAACTCCAATACTTAGGCCACCTCATGCAAAATAGGAACGTGACTAGGAAAAGGAGTACGTCAAGGCTGTATGTTATCACCCTGCTTATTTAACTTATATACAGAGTACATCATGAGAAATGCTGGGCTGGAAGAAGCACAAGCTGGAATCAAGATTGCCAGCAGAAATATCAATAACCTCAGATATGCAGATGACACCACTCTTATGGCAGAAAGTGAAGAGGAACTAAAAAGCCTCTTGATGAAAGTGAAAGAGGAGAGTGAAAAAGTTGGCTTAAAGCTCAACATTCAGAAAATGAAGATCATGGCATCTGATCCCATCACTTCATGGCAAATAGATGGGAAAACAGTGGAAACAGTGTCAGACTTGTTTAGGGGGGCTCCAAAATCATTGCAGATGGTGACTGCAGCCATGAAATTAAAAGATGCTTAGTCCTTGGAAGGATAGTTATGACCAACATAGATGGCATATTCAAAAGCAGAGACATTATTTTGCCAACAAAGTTCCATCTAGTCGAGGCTATGGTTTTTCCAGTGGTCATGTATGGATGTGAGAGTTGGACTGTGAAGAAAGCTGAGTGCCAAAGAATTGATGATCCTGAACTGTGGTGTTGGAGAAGACTCTTGAGAGTCCCTTGGACTGCAAGGAGATCCAACCAGTCCATCCTAAAGGAGATCAGTCCTGAATGTTCATTGGAAGGACTGATGCTAAGGCTGAAACTCCAATACTTAGGCCATCTCATGCAAAGAGTTGACTTATTGGAAAAGACCCTGATGCTGGGAGGGATTAGGGGCAGGAGAAGAAGGGAACGACAGAGGATGAGATGGCTGGATGGCATCACCAACTCGATGCACATGAGTTTGGGTGAACTCCGGGAGTTGGTGATAGACATGGAGGCCTGACATGCTGCAATTCACAGGGTCACAAATAGTCGGACATGACTGAGCGACTGAACTGAACTGAAGTACAAAAAATTGGTTATCAAAGATCACATAGATTAGTGGTTTTCTAGGATTGGGAGTGAGAGAGGATGATGAATGGGTGCAGGATTTCTTTGGGAGATGAAAATGTTCTAAAATAGATGAGGTAATAGTTGAACAACCATGTGAATACACTAAAAACCAACGGCATGTATACCTGAAATGAGTGAATTTTGTGGCATGAGAACCATGTCAACAAAGTTGTTATATTAAAAAGGGATATTAGAAACTATGCATTACACTCATATGCAAAATAAATGCAGGAAGTGTAAATCAGGAACTAAATAGATTTGCTATCTACATAGGGTAAGTACAAAAGAGTAGAAAGAAGAGGGAAATGGGAACATAGTGATGACAATTAAGAAGGAGCAATATTTCCTAATGATTGATTGATTGATATTATCCTGGATATAAGCATGAGGTTTCTTGACCAAGGCAGCTTACTATTATTCACAGTAATAACCATATCAATTCTAGGGCAACCGTGAACACACACTCACAGAGATGTAACTTTAGAAAAGCATTTCTTAAGAAAAAGTGAAATACGAAGAAGTATGTAGTTCATTCAAAAGAAGGTAAGATTAGCGGAACTGAGACAAAGAACAAATGGGATACATAAAACCAAAAGCCAAAAAGGGAGACTTAAATCCAATCATTTCAATGTTACATTAAATGTAAATGAACTCAATTTCTAATAGACAGAAATTGAGTTAGAGGCAGATATTATCAATGGATATTTTTAATAAAAGCTATAAAATTACTGTCTTTAAAAACTCATTTTGTGTATACATACAGTGAACATTGTTCAAACTGGGACTCTTGAGAGTGAAACGGGTGCTACGCATAATTATACCAGAATAGTAGATAAAAAATCAGAACTGATGGTTACTCCACTTAACACAGTTGGTGGTATGGGTTTCTCCAGTCTACAGGGTTTAGATCATAAATACAGAAGGCCAGAATTTGCAAGTTTCTTGTCTGCTACCTCTGTTAACTTTTAAATTTTCCATATTTTTTCCATGGTTTCACTACTAGTGAAGGAGGCAGATGAGTCACTGGATAAAACCGTATATAAATGTGCTGATTCAGTGATATTAAAATAATATTAAATGATATTTTTCCAGGGAAGTGGTAGAATGTTTCTGAAATGAGGAGACAGTTGAGTCTGCATCTTAAAGAATAAATTAAAAATAAATAAAACAGAGTCAGAGAAGGCTATTCCAAAGGAGAGAATAGCAGTTGGAAGAACAGTTATAAGTGGGTCTGGTGTTTGGTTAATTGTAAAAAATTTAAGCAAAGCATCTTAATGAATTGAAGATTAATGTTTTCAATTCATTAAGACACATATCTTAATGAATTAAAGATTAGAGAAAAAATGGTGAGAGAGAAATCTGGACAGATGTGGGGAGATGAGCAGATTGTTAAGGATACAACAGTATAATGAGTTGGAATTCGGTCCTATAGTTTGGGCAAAGGAAACTAACAGAGATTTCTAAAGAAAGTGATGTGATCAGGTTTATAAGAGTCCAGTGCCAGGGACAGTATGAATTAGACCAAAAAAAAAAAAAGAGAGAGAGAGAGATTAAAATAAGATATGAAGAGGAGAATAAGTAGCTTCAGTTGTTTCAAGTCTTTGTGACCCTATGGGCTGTAGTCTGCCTAGATGACATAGACAGTCTCCAAACTGCCTATGGAGTTTTCCGGGCAACAATATTGGAGTATGTTGCCGTTTCCTCCTCCAGGGGATCTGCCAACCCAGGGATCAATCCTGCATCCTCTCCTGCATTGACAGGAGGGTTCTTTACAGTAAAGCCACCTGGGAAGCCATAATAAGGTAGTGACAGTGAGGAGGAAAATAAGAGCCAGATTCAATAGAGAGATTGAAGGGATGAGGAGAATCATGGCAGTCAGGCATATAGCATGGCATATAGCTTGAGTGAATTTTGTTACAATAAAATGGGTTCTAAAACCAAAGACAGAATTGATTTTGAAGAGAAAAATGGTGAAATCCCTTCTATAAATGCTGGTAAACCTACAATAGCTGTTAATAAGCGTATTTTAGAACAGGAAGTAACCTAATCTGAAATAAGTTTCTGAGTGTGTTCACGTAAAAACCCAGCCAGGAACTGGAAACTGCCCAAGAAAATAGGGCATATATGCATCATTCTGAATGAGCCTGGGAAGATTCTCTTAATTTTCCCATAATTCTATTTCTCTTCATTTTCCTTCACATTTCTAATATTTTTTTTGCTTCAAGTATTATAATGCTACACTATTTTTTTATAATAATCGCAACTCGAAGAGCTACAGGGAAAATTGCTGCATTTAACAATTTTAAACGTTGCCTTTTGTCTTATTTAATGTTTGTGTCCTGAAACAAAGAATGTTATGCTTATCTTTTCTGTTTGCATTTGTGTAAAAATTCTTTCTTGCCATTTTATATTAAACTTTTCTATATCATGTAGATTTAAATGCAGCCCTTGTAAAACAGCATACAGTTACATTTTAAATCTTTCTAAAAGATTTTGCTTTTTAAGAACATATAAAGAGGATAAACTGTATTTCTTTAAATAATGAATCCATGTCAGTTTATGAACACATAATAGCTTTTTGCATTTCCTAGCTATTTGCTTTATTTTTCCTTAGATTTTCCCCTTTTCCCAGTTTTATTTAGATTTAATTGACATGTAGCATTATATAAATTTAAGCACTATATATACATAATGATACATGTAAATATCATGGAATGATTACCACAATAAATTCAGTTTAACACATCTATCACCTCACATTTACAATTTTTTTCTTATGAAATGTCTGATTTACTCTTTTAGCAACTTTCAAATACACAATACAGTATTGTCACCATATGTAATTAGCATTTTTTTATGTTGAAAACTTTAAAACTTAGTCTCTTAGCAACTTTTAAACATCCAATAAAGTATTATTAACTGGTCACCATGCTGTGCAATACATCATCAGAGTTTATTTCTCCTATAGTAACTGGAAGTTTGTACCTCTTGACCACCTTTACCCATTTTCCTGATCACCAGCTCTGGTCTCTGGCAACCACCTGTCTGTTCTATTTCTATGAATTTGGATTTTTTTAGGTTCCACATGTAAGTGAGAACGTATATTATTTATCTTTCTCTGTCTGACACTTCATGTAACATAATATCTTTCAGGTTCATCCATGTACTTGCAAGTGATGGGATTTCCTTCTTTTTTATGGCCAATTAATATTCCATTGTGTATATTTACCATGTTTCTTTATCTGTGAATAGACACTTCGGATATTTTCATGTCTTGGCTATTGTAAATAGTGCTACCATAAATGCAGACGTGCAGATACCTCTTTGAGACAGTGATTTTATTTCCTTCATATATATACACTCAGAAGTGGAATTGCTGGATCACATGGTAGCTCTATTTTTTAACTTTTTGAGGAAGCACCATAGTTTGCTTTTTTTTATTTTATTTGTTTATTCATTTTTGGCTATGCTGTGTCTCATTGCTGTTTGGGATTTTCTCTAGCTGGGACAAACAGAGGCTACTCTATACTTCTGCTGCACAGACTTCTCAATGAGGTAGTTTCTGTTGTTGCAGAGCACCGGCTCTAGGGAGTGCAGGTTCAATATTTGCAGCACATGGGCTCAGTAGTTGCGGCCCTAAAGCAAAGTTCAGTTCAGTTCAGTCTCTCAGTCGTGTCCGACTGTTTGCGACCCCACGGACTGCAGCACGCCAGGCTTCCTTGTCCATCACCAACTCCCAGAGCTTATACAAACTCATGTCCATCCAGTCTGTGGTGTCATCCAACCATCTCATCTGTCATCCATCTCCTTCTCCTCCCACCTTCAATCTTTCCCAGCATCAGGGTCTTTTCCAATGAGTTGTTTCTTCACATCAGGTGGGCAAAGTATTGGAGTTTCAGCTTCAGCATCAGTCCTTCCAATGAATATTCAGGACTGATTTCCTTTAGAATGGACTGGTTGGATCTCCTTGTTGTTTCCAAGGAACTCTCAAGAGTCTTCTCCAACACCACAGTTCAAAAGCATCAATTCTTCAGCGCTGAATTTTCTTTTAGTCCAACTCTCACATCCATACATGACTACTAGAAAAACCATAGATTTGACTAGATGGATCTTTGTTGGCAAAGTAATGTCTCTGCTTTTGAATATGCTGTTTAGGTTGGTTATAACTTTCCTTCCAAGGAGTAAGCGTCTTTTAATTTCATGGTTGCAATTATCATCTGCAGTAATTTTGGAGCCCAAAAAAATTAAGTCTGACACTGTTTCCACTGTTTCCCCATTTATTTCCCATGAAGTGATGGGACCAGATACCATGATCTTCGTTTTCTGAATGTTTGAGTTTTAAGCCTACTTTTTCACTCTCCTCTTTCACTTTCATCAAGAGGCTTTTTAGTTCCTCTTCACTTTCTGCCATAAGGGTGGTGTCATCTGATTATCTGAGGTTATTGATATTTCTCCTGGCACTCTTGATTCCAGCTTGGGCTTCATCCAGCCAAGCATTTTGCATGATGTACTCTGCATATTAGTTAAATAAGCAGGGTGACAATATATAGCCTTGATGTACTCCTTTCCCAGTTTGGAACCAGTCTGTTGTTCTGTGTCCAGTTCTAACTGTTGCTTCTTGACCTGCATACAGATATCTCAGAAGGCAAGTCAGGTGGCCTGGTGTTCCCATCTCTTTAACAATTTTCCAGAGTTTGTTGTGATCCATATAGTCAAAGGCTTTGGTGTAGTCAATAAAGTAGAAGTAGATATTTTTTTCTGTAACTGTCTTGCTTTTTCGATGATCCAATGGATGTTGGCAATTTGATCTTTGGTTCCTCTGCCTTTTCTAAATCCAGCTGAACATCTGGAATTTCACAGTTCAAGTACTGTTGAAGCCTAGCTTGGAGAATTTTGAGCACTTCTTTGTTAGCATGTGAGATGAGTACAATTATGCAGTAGTTTGAGCATTCTTTGGCATTGCCTTTCTTTGGGATTGGAATGAAGACTGATGTGTTCCAGTCCTGGGGCCACTGCTGAGTCTTCCAAACTTGCTGGCATCTTGAGTGCAGCACTTTTACAGCATCATCATTCAGGATTTGAAACAGTTCAGCTGGAATTCCATCACCTCCACTAGCTTTGTTCATATGCTTCCTAAGACTCATTTGACTTCACATTCCAGGATGTCTGGCTCTAGGTGAGTGATCACACCATTGTGGTTATCTGGGTCATGAAGATCTTTTTTGTATAGTCCAACTCTCACATCCATACATGAATACTCAGGCTCTAGAGCACAGGCTCAATTGTTGTGGCACTCAGGCTTAGCTGTTTCCATGGCACGTGGGATCTTCCCAGATCGGAGATCAAGCCCATGTCTTCTGCCTTGGCAGGTGGATTCTTTACCACTGACCCACCACCAGGAAAGCCCCATAGTATTCCCCATGACGTGGTGGTGCATAATTTATATCTCCATCAATAGTGCACAGGGATTCCCTTTTTACAGCATCCTCACTAGCACCTGTTATCTAATGTCTTTTTGATGATAGCCATTCTAACAGGTATGAAGTGATATCTCATTGTGGTTTTGATTTGCATTTCTTGATGATTAGTAACACTGAACTCCTTTTAATATATTTGCTTACCAATTGAATGTCTTTTTGGGGAAAATATCTATTTAAGTCCTTTGTCCATGTTTAAATTGGATTATTTGGATTTTTTTTTTTTTACTGTTGGGTTATATGATTTTAATGTATAATTTTAATATTAACCTCTTATTAGATATATGATATGAAAAAAGATTTTCCCATTCTATAGGTTGCTTTTCATTTTGTAAATCATTTGTTTTACTATGCAGAAGCTTTTTAGTTTGATGTGGTCCCATTTGTCTATTTACTTGTGCTTTAGGTCTCACATCCAGAAAAATCACTGCCAAGACCAATATAAAGGAAATTTCCTAATGTTTTCTTCTAGGAATTTTATGGTCTTATATTTATGTCTTTGGAGAAGGCAATGGCAACCCACTCCAGTACTCTTGCCTGGAAAATCCCATGGATGGAGGAGCCTGGTAGGCTGCAGTCCATGGGGTCGCTAAGAGTTAGACACGACTGAGAGACTTCACTTTCACTTTCCACTTTCATGCATTGGAGAAGGCAATGGCAAACCACTCCAGTGTTCTTGCCTGGAGAATCCCAGGGACAGGGGAGCCTGGTGGGCTGTCGTCTATGGGGTCACACAGAGTTGGACACAACCGAAGCAACTTAGCAGCAGCAGCAACATTTACATCTTTAATCTTTATCAAGTTAATTTTGGAGCATGTAAAATAAGGGTCTGGCTTCATACTTTGGCATGTGAATATCCAGTTTTCCCAGCACTATATAGGAAGATTTAAACAGTGAAGTTGCTCAGTCATGTCCGACTCTTTGTGATCCCACGGACTATAGCCTACTAGGCTCCTCCATCCATGAAATTTTCCAGGCAAGAGTACTGGAGTGGGTTGCCATTTCCTTCTCCAGGGGATCTTCCCGACCCGGGAATGGAACGTAGTTCTTCCACAAATGCCTTACTATCTGAGCTACCAGGGAAGCCCCATTTAGGAAAGAACCTATCTTTTCTTCAGTGATTATTCTTGACTCCCCTGTCAAATGTTAGTTGAAAGTATATAAACAGGTTGATTTCTGGACTCTTGATTCTGTTCTGTTGGTCTGTGTGTCTGTTTTGAATGCCAGTGCCATACTGTTCTGGTTACTATAGTTTTGTAATATAGTTTGAAATTGGGACATGTGAGCTTCCAGCTTTGTTCTTCTTTCTCAATAATGCCTTGGCTATTTAGGGTCTTTTTGTGGTGCTATGCACATTTTAGGATTGATTTTTCTATTTCTATGAAAAATGCCATTATAATCTTGATAAAGGTTGCATTGAATCTGTAGAGTGCATTGAGTAATATGGACATTTTAATAATATTAGTTCTTTCAACTCATAAAAATGGGATATATTTCCATTTATTTGCATATTCTTCAATTTTGCTCATCAATATATTATAGCTTTAAGTATACATATATATATATTTAACTCAGTTGAATTTATTCCAGTTTATTTTATTTTTTATACTATTGCAAGTAGGATTTCTTTATTTCCTTTTTAGATAATTTTTAATGCATAGAAATTCAACCAATTTTTGTATATTGCTTTTATACCAAGTTTACTAAATTTGTTTACTGGTTCTTAAAGTCTTTGGGTGTTGCTTTTAGGATTTGCTACATATAATATCATGCAGTCTAAAAATAATGATAGTTTTACTTCTTCCTTTATGATTTGAATGCCATTTAATTTTTCTTTTCTTGCCTGATTTCTCTAGCTAGGTCTTCCACTACTCCTCTGAGTAGGAGTGGCAAGAGTAGACACTTTTGTCTTGTTCCTGATCTTAGAGGAAAAGCTTTCATGCTTTCCCAAGAAACATGAGGGTGACTGTGAGCTAGTCTTATATGTTCTTTATTATGTTAAGTTATATTCCTTCCATACCCATTTTGTTGAGAGTTTTTATCATGAATAGGGTTGAATTTTATCAAATAATTTTTCCACAACTATTGAAATGATCATATGATTTTTTCAATTATTCTTTTATTTATTAATGTGATGTATCACACTGATTGACTTGCTTGCATTGAATCATCCTACTTGATCATAGTTTATGATCCTTTTAATGTGTAGCTCAGGTTCAGTTTTCCAGTATTTTGTTGAGTACTTTTTGCATTTATATTAATGAGGGTTATAATTCTCTAGTTTTCATGTGTTGTCCTTATTGACTTTGGTATCAGGATAACGCTGTCCTCGTAAAATGAGTTTGAAAGTTTCCCATCTCTTCAGTGTTTTGGAAGAGTTTTAAATAGCAACCATTAATTCTTCTTTGAATGTTCAGTAAAATTCAACAGTGAAACTATCTAGCTCTGGACTTCAGTTTGTTGGGAGGTTTTTGAATACTGGTCCAATCTCCTTACTTGTTATTGGTCTGTCAACATTCCCTATTTCTTCATAATTCAGTTTTACTAAGTTGTATGTTTCCAGGAGTTTATCTATTTTTCTTGATTGTCCTATTTATTAGCATATAGTTAATTCACAGTAATCTCTTATAATCCTTTATACTCTGTAATATGACTTGTAATGTCTCCCTTTTCTTTCATAATTTTATTTATTTGGGTCCTCTCTATTCTTGGTTAGTATAGCTAAAGGTTTTGTGAATTTTGTTTATCTTTTTAAGGGTCATAATCTTAGTTTTTATAACTTTTCTATTGTTTTCCTGTTCTGTATTTCATTTATTTCCACTCTAATCTTTATTATTTCCATTATTCTGCTAACTTTGGACTTAATTTGTTCCTTCTTTCTAGTTCCTTGAGGTGTAAAGTTAAGGTGTCTGTTTGAGATATTTCTCCCTTTCTGACGTGTGTATTTAACGCCATAAACATGCCTCTTAGAACTGCTTTTGCTACATCCCATGTGCTTTCATTTCATTTTTGTTTGTCTCAAGAAATTTTTTATTTTCCTTTGATTTCTTCTTTGATCTGTTGATGCGTTCTTTAATTTCCATGTATTTGTGAATTTTTCATTTTTCCTCCCACTATTGATTTTTAATTTTATACCAATATGGTTGGAAAAAACAATTGGTTTTATTTCAATCTTATTAAATTTGTTATTTTGTGGTGTAACATTTGATTAATCTTAGAAAAGGTCTTATATTCTAGGCTATATTGAGCTGTAGGCAGGCTTCAACTTTACTTCCTAGCCCCACCAGGGCTGTGGAACAGGCTCTATGACTAGTCGGGCTTGTTGGCTGAATCAGACAGTACTGTTCACTGAGCTCTCTGGCCAGCCTGGGCTACAAGCTTCACTCTGTTAATGGCCAGGGCTGATGGCTGAACTGTCTGCTCAAGGGCCACTGCAAGCAGGGATGTAAGGTGGGCCCCACAGCTTCCCAGGTGCTCTGCTTAAACTTCATGGTCAGGTAAAAGTGATGGCTATATTGAGCAGTAGCCACAGCCACAGACCTTCTTACTTGTGAATGGTGGCAGAACAGGCTCCAAGGCCAGCATGACTTGTGGTTGGGGACATGAATTAGCCAGGACATTCCACCAAGTTCCATAGCTTGACAAGGCCACTGACTGGGATCTGAAAATGGACAGAGCCATTGGCTGGGTTCTCTGCTCAGATGCTGTTATAAGTGGCATTACAAGGTGAACTACATAGCTTTTCAGACGCTCTATTTAAGCTTCCTGTTCAGATGGTGTTGGAAGCTATATTCAGTAGCAGATGTGGTTTCAAATTTGTTTTCCTGCCCTGACAGAGCTGTAGAACATTCTAAGGCCAGAATATCTCAATTGGGGACTCAAATCAGGCAGCTCCTGCCTACAACTGGCCAGAGAGTGCCACCAGTTCAGCTCTGCAGATGAACAAAGCCACCGTCTGGGCTTTCTGCTAGGTATTTCCTGTGAGGTGTTATGTAAGTTGGTCTTCTGGTAGCATCCCACCAAGTTGGGGAAGCTGGATGTCAATCTTGAGCTCTGTTTTCCACACTGGAGAAGCCATAGCCCCAGAGGAACCGTCAGTGTATCCCTGTGCCAGCCTGGAGGAGGGGCAATGTGGCTAGTGTGCAGCCATTCTCTTACCCTTCTAATGAGGTCCTTCTTTGCCTCTGTGGTCCATAGGTGTGCTTCAGCCTCATCTCCATGTTCTGGGGTTTTCCCAATGGTGTCTTATCTGTGGTTGCTAGTTTGTTTCCTTGTGATGGGAATTGAAGCCAGAAATGACCTCCTATGTCACCATCTTGATGATGTCACTCCTCTTTTGATTTAGATGAATGAATATTGTATTTATTTTCTTCTGATGCAATGATTTGAAACAAATATGTTTTATTTTAATTACCCTGAAAGTGAAAGTGAAGTTGCTCAGTCGTGTCCGACTCTTTTCGACCCCATGGACTGTAGCATATCAGGCTTTTCTGTCCATGGGACTTTCCAGGCAAGAGTACTGGAGTGGGTTGCCATTTCCTTCTCCAGGGGATCTTCCCAACCCAGGGATTGAATCCAGGTCTCCTGCATTGTAGGCAGACACTTTACCCTCTGAGCCACCCTAGTGATAACCTTTAAGTTTTTCAAAAACATTATTAATTTAAATTCCTCTAATTATCAGAATAACTAATGAATGAATCTTCCTAATATTTCCGTTTGTAAGATCAGAGCACATGCAGGTTACATAGCCAGGTTTTACTGTCTCTATTGGGCCAGCAGTGCTTTTTATATCAGTACTTAGTAAAATTTAATGGATATATTATTACTCACTGGCAAATAAATTGGCATGAATACAGTAAATGTTAATTTGATGTAAGGGTAACATATGTTAGAGAAATGAAAACTTATTGCCTAAAATAAAATCCATTTAAGAGGTACTCAGTATTGGATTTTTGTTTGTTGTTGTTCCCCTTAACTAAGAGTATAGGGAAAGAGCACGTTAGTTTCATTCTAACCTAAATTGAGGGCACCAGTAGAGTGACTGCAATTCAATATTCAAATAGCTGGCTTTTCCTGGAGGAAAAAAAAAGGCTCAAGTTGACTTAACAAATTCCATTTACTGAAGGCACATCCTAAGCTTCATTTTCAGCTCAGACTCCAGAAACTGACTTAGTTAATTGGGACAATTAAGAATCACCAAGGGTATAATTGCCCCTTTCATTTTGCTTTGGGAGGAAAGAGAGTGATTTATTTCAGAAAACAAGAGCCTAGGGGCCTGCAAAGAAAGAGAATGAGAACACTTTGGTTAAAGAGAAATATCAGAAAAGCTCTTTTGCAATCAACTCAAGAGATGATAAGCCCTCATCTTCTCTCTATGACAATAGAAATGAAGGAAAATCTAAAATTGATGTTCTAAAACTCCTACAATCTATGATTTCTCAAAAGGAAAGAGCCTGTTAGCCATCTGTATCAGCTTGGTAGATGCTTAACACACACACAGAGACATGTGTACACTCACTCACCAGAATAAATGTAAAAATCAATGCTGATTTTACTGGGTTGATAAGAATATTAGTACTCAAATCAAAAGTATGTTTCAAAATAACTTCCAGATTCTAGAACCTGGGTAAATTTTAAGCCACTCTTACAACTAGTTAACCGAGTATCAAACATATACATCAGTTCAGTTCAGTTCATTTCAGTCGCTCAGTCGTGTCCGATTCTTTGCGACCCCATGAATTGCAGCATGCCAGGCCCCCCGTCCATCACCAACTCCCAGAATTCACTCAGACTCACGTCCATCGAGTCCGTGATGCCATCCAGCCATCTCATCCTCGGTCGTCCCCTTCTCCTCCTGCCCCCAATCCCTCCCAGCATCAGAGTCTTTTCCAATGAGTCAACTCTTCACATGAGGTGGCCAAAGTACTGGAGTTTCAGCTTTAGCATCATTCCTTCCAAAGAACATCAATAAAATTGCAGAGGTCTCATTTATTGTAAATATTAAAATTGAATACTGTTGAGTTTAATAATTTTAAGACTCATATATCACAGCACAAACCCATGCAGATGTTGAAAATATAAACTTTCGATCCTTTAATTATGATTCTACTATTTGAGCATATCATATTTTAGTTATTGTCATTTTTAAAATATAGTCCCTTAACTTCCTAGTTTGGTTGACCATATGAATCTGGAAAAGGTAAAGAACCCATTGAAGAATTAGCTGTCTTTTATATTTGTTGTGTCTACCCAAAACCAAAGTACAAAATTTAGTCAGATATTCCACTATTTTGTCTATACAAGGCCACCCATCAGGCTGTGAAGTCTGCCTGTATCACGTTGTTCTTCTCAAAAGGAATATTTTGCTTAATAAGAATAAAAGATTATTTTTATCTTCCATTTTGAAGACACTAATGCCATCTAGTCTTTCCTTTGGGCATTAATTTCAACTTTGTTCTGGAAAATTATGATAACATTTGATTCTCAGTTTATTAGACCAAATTAAAATAAGTAAGAAACACAATTGGTTTTTCCTTTGACACTTTGAGTGCTCCATGCAACCTGTAAATCTGAAAAACTGGCATAAGTATTCTGCTGAGGCTTGCTCTGCCTTGATCTGCCTAGCTCTGCCCTTGATATGAGAAAAAAATATGGGAGATGCCCTGTGTCAAGTTATAAAAATTGACATGAGAAAGGAGAGGAAATTAGATCTATGTTAGCAATGAAGACTGTGGAAAGCAAAGTGTGAAATTGGAAAAGGCAAATTTTCTACAGCCCATCTCTCTTGCCAAGTCATCTGTCTGAGTGAAAGAAGACCTTTAAGTGAAATCTTCAAAGGCCTATGGGCATATTTCTTAGTCTGTTCCTGAGAACTGCTCAGCTCCAAAGAAAGTCACATGCGTGCTCAGTCGCTTCAGTCATGTCCAACTCTGTGACCCTGTGAACCATAGCCTGCCAGGCTCCTCTGTCCATGGGATTTTCCAGGCAAGAATACTGGCGTGCTTGCCATTTCCTACTCCAGGGGATTTTCCCAACCCAGGGATCGAAACTGCATCTCTTATATCTCTTGGGGTAGCAAGTGGATTCTTTTTTTAATTAATTTATTCATTTTAGTTAGAGGATAATTAATTTACAGTATTGTGATGGCTTCTGCCATACATCAACAAGAATAAGCACAGGCATACATGTGTCCCCCCCATCTCGAATCCTTCTCCCACTTCCCTCCCTATCCTCTGGTTGTCCTAGAGCACCAACTTTGGGGTGCCTTGCTACATTCATTGAATTTGCACTGGTCAACTATTTTACATATGGTAATGTACATGTTTCAATGCCATTCTCTCAAATCATCCCACCCTCACTTTCTCGCACTGAGTCCAAAAGTCTGTTCTTTATGTCTGTGTCTCCTTTGCTGCCCTGCATGTAGGATCATCGGTACCGTATTTCTAAATTCCATATATACACATTAATATACAATATTTGTCTTTCTCTTTCTGACTTACTCCTCTGTATAATAGGCTCCAGGTTCGTCCATCTCGCTAAAACTGACTCAAATGCATTCCTTTTTATAGCTGAGTAATATTCCACCGTGTATATGTACCACAACTTCCTTATCCATTCATCTGCCGATGGACATCTAGGCGGCTTCCATGTCCTAGCTATTGTAAATAGTCCTGAAACGAACATTGGTATACATGTGTATTTTAACTTGAATTCTGGTTTCCTCAGGGTGTATACCCAGCACTGGGATTGCTGGGTCATATGGCAGTTCTATTTCCAGTTTTTGAAGGACTCTCCACAGGTCGCCACTGTAACTGTACCAGTTTGCATTCCCACCAACTGTGTAAGAGGGTTCCCTTTTCTCCACACCTCTCCAGCATTTATTGTTGGTAGACCTTTTTGATGATGGCCATTCTGACCAGTGTGAGATGATATCTCATTGTAGTTTTGATTTGCATTTATCTAAAAATGAATGATGTTGAACATCTTTTCATATGTTTGTTAGCCATCTGTATCTCTTCTTTGGAGAAATGTCTGTTAGTTCTTTTGCCCATTTTTTGGTGGATTTTTTACCATTGGGCCACCTGGAAGTCCAAAAATGTATGTCCTTGCTTTTAGGCAAATAGTGGGAGGACAGAGAGGACTTATTAATATTTGTGTGTTCGTTTGTTTTTAATCAGTTTCTTTGCAATTGCCTTAAGCGCCTTATGCCAAAGTGATGTATTTTTGGCATTCTCTGCTACCCTTCACCATGAAGACTGCTTTTCTGCACTCACACAACGTGTCTGAAATCTTTTGAACAATGAACTCACTGTGTTGCATCACCTATACAAAATTAGGACTGTGTAGAGAACTAAAATTTGTTGCATTCAATTATATTTTTCCTTTTATTTGAAGGAGAGTAACTTTTGCCAACACTTTAGCAGCTACAATTTCTGTACTCCAGGGATTTTAAATTATTTATTTCCAGTTGAAGCATTTTATTAATTAGAGTAAGTGAACAGTTGTCTGGAATAGCAATTAATGAAGTATATCCAAAAAACGTTAAATACTCTAAGAGATGGAGATTGGCGTTATGAAGCATCTCTTTTGGGTCAATATTAAGCTTGGCATGTTAAGCTTTTGTTTTAATAAAGGGTTATCACAACCATCCTGTATGCCTGCCTTTTATATGACAGGAAACAGAGATTCACAAAGGTTAAGGAGCTTATCCAGAGTCTGTTCTAGTAAATAGTAATCAGTATTGTGACTCAGGTCTTTCAAATCCTGAAGCCTATGCTCTTTATATGATAAAAAGCTGTTTAAATAAACTGGGTGTAGGCACATGAGTTCTAATAAAAAAAATAATAATACATAATGGAATTTTTGAAGAGTGGAATCCAATAGGAAATGAAGTTTGCCCAACATGCTTTAATTGACTCTCTTTCAGGAGTCATTTAGTAAAATAAGACTATCAGAATGTTCGTGAGATAAAATATAATATTAATCTATAGTTTTATTTCTCTTTTTCTGTTTTGTTTTTTATAGTTGTAGTTCTCTTGGTCCAAAAAAGTTTAGCTTATTTCTATAATGATGTAAGTACTTTTTTAAATACTCTATTTTTATCTGTGGAAATATCCTGACTGGCTGTTGGTGAACCATTTCTCCTTTCCTCTGAGTACTTAACAGGACTCCAATTCGAAGCTCCCACTGTATTTAGATGTGGCCAAAAGACTGAGTCTCTGCCAATGGAATGTGGACAAACACAACTGCATCATTTCCAGGCAAGATCCATAAATCTTCCTGGATGGTAACACCCAGGGTACCCATAGAAGCCACATGTTGAAGATAAAAATGTCTCTATGAACCTGGAACCACAAATAATTGTATAGGCTGAACTTCAAATTTCCACCACTGCACCAGCTCCTCTTTATTTAAGTGATAAATAGACATCTATTGTATGAATTAAAGTGATTCTATGTCCCACGATGCCCAGAACCATCCCAGTTTATATTTGTCATCCCAGTATATTTGATAAAAGTTCTCCCTTTCATTCTCAAAACAAAAAAATGTAATTTTTGCAAAGTGTTAGCCACAGAGACTTACATGTAAAATAAGTGTTAGTCACTCAATCTTGTCTGACTTTTTGCGACCACATGAACTATAGCCTTCCAGGCTTCTCTGTCCATGGGGATTCTGCAGGCAAGAATACTGGAGTCAGCAGTCATTCCCTTCTCCATGAGATCTTCCCAACCCAGGGATCAAACCCGGGTGTCCTGCATTGTAGGCAGATTCTTTACTGTCTGAGCCACCACAGAAGTTCCACAAATAACATTACTTTCATTTAAATCATTGGTTATATTTGTTTTATACTGTTTATTTTCTTTAGCATATAATAGCTAAGCAGGCTGTCTTCATTTTAAAAGTTTACTGAAAGCAAACACAATAAATTGCATTTTGTTTGATTTATTATATACATTTAAGACTCTGGACCCATTTGGCCAAGTCCATTTCAGTGAGTATGTGTGTGGATGGAAAGGGAATAATATCTTCTTGGTAGATATAAACCTAGGTTTAATGACTGGCATATAGCAATAACCAATTAAATATTTATTGCGAATGCTATCATTTCTGTTCTTTATCTATTTTTATTCTTTTATATCTAATGACTGATGATTAAAAAAATATTAATTAATGCAATCTTTTTTAAAAGTAATCTGGTAAAAGTATTAGTCAGTGTTACCTATGTCTAAATAATATCATTTCTAAGAAACTGCCCCCTTAGGTTGAAATGAGAGATCTACAATTCAAGATTATTTATGCATGCGGGGGACATAATAGTCTGAGTAACTGAGAATTCAAGAATAAATTTGCTATTGATAATCCTGCATATGGAATCAATAAAGTTTGGAAGAGGTCCATCTTTTGCTGTATCTCAGCCCTTCTTCACTCTGTATGTTGACCTTATTCTATAAAAATGTTCTACCTACAGGCCAGAGAGACGGCCACCTATAATCCAGATCACATCCTCACAGTTCAGCCAGTAGCAAACCTACCCCCCTGATAGTTCTAGCAAAAGAATCTGAAGGAGTACTCCCGACCCTGTGCTCATCTCGGAATCATCCCTGAGCCATGAGAACAGATCATTCTGATTGACCAGCTTGATCTGGTTTAATGGGGGTATGTTGATTTCCATTATTGAGGGGGTGCTAGTTAGGAGAGAGGAGATGATAGGTTAAATAGCCCCACCAACATAATATGGTGGTGAGTACTTACTCAAATGAGACAAAGATGGATAGACAAACAAGTTAACAATATATCTCTACAAAATGATAGACACAAAAACAAAGACATTGTCCAGTACATTATTATATTATGTATTATAATGTTGTAATGATACCCCTATTGTATTATTACTTACATTTCCAAAAATTCATACCAGTTTCACATCCAGCAAGGGGAATATTTAATAATAGTCAATGATATATCCCATAAGCTTTAAAATTATGTCATCATAAAATCATGGCTTTGATAAATAATGATATGAGAAATGTTCATGATATGCCATTCCGGATGGTTGCTCTGATTGTCAACTTGACTGGGCCACAGGATATCCAGATATTTGATTAAATATTATTCTAGGTGTTTCTCTGAGGATCTTTCTGGTTGGAATTTGTAGACTGAGTAAAGAAGATTGCCCTCCCCATTGTGGGGAAGCCTCAACCATTTGGAAACCTGACTAGAACAAAGAGGTAGAGTAAAAGAGAATTCACTCTCTCTGTAAGACAGTCTTCAAGAGGGGGCATCAATCCTTTCTTATCTTCAAGACAGATTCAGGCTTGGATAGAACTTATACCCTTAGCTCACCTGGACCTCGAGCTTGCTGGCTACAGATCAGTCAGTGCATGTGTGCGCAGTCTTGTCCAACTCTTTGCCACCCCATGGACTGCAGCCCACCAGGCTCCTCTGTCCATGGGATTTCCCAGGCAAGAATACTAGAGTGGGTTGCCTTTCTCTTTGCTAGGGGAATCTTCCCTACCCAGGGACCCTGTGTCTCCTACATTGGCAGACAAATTCTTTACCACTCAGCTAACTGGGAAGACTTGACGGCAGATCATGCTGTCTCTATAACTGTGTCAGTCAGTTCCTTACAATAAATAAAGCTGTTTATGTTTCTCTAATATAGACTAATACAACTACACTCATCTAACATTCTAACAAAGTAATATTCAAAATTCTGCAAGCCAGGCTTCAACAGTACATGAACCGTGAACTTCCAGATGTTCCAGCTGGATTTAGAAAAGGTAGAGGAAGCAGAAATCAAATTGCCAGCATCTGTTGGATCAGTGAAAAAGTAAGAGAGTTCCAGAAAAATATCTACTTCTACTTTATTGACTAGGCCAAAACCTTTGACTGTGTGGATCACAACAAACCGTGGAAAATTCTAAAAGAGATGGGAATACCAGACCACCTGATCTGTGTCCTGAGATATCTGTATGCAGGTCAAGAAGGAACAGTTAGAACTGGACATAGAACAACAGACTGGTTCCAAATTGGAGTATGTCAAAGCTCTTTATTGTCACCCTGCTTATTTAACTTATATGCATCATGAGAAATGCTGGGCTGGATGAAGCACAAGCTGGAATCAAGATACCCGGGAGAAATATCAATAACCTCAGATATGCAAATGACACCACCCTTATGGCAGAAAGTGAATAGGAACGAAAAGAGCCTCTTGATGAAAGTGAAGGAGAATGAAAAAGCTGGCTTGAAGCTCAACATTCAGAAAACGAAGATCATGGCATACAGTCTCATCACTTCATGGCAAATAGGTGGAGAAACATGGAAACAGTGGCTCACTTTATATTTTTGGGCTTCAAAATCACTGCAGATGGTGAGTGCAGCCATGAAACCAAAAGACGCTTGCTCCTTGGCAGAAAAGTTATGACCAACCTAGACACCATACTAAAAAGCAGAGACATTACTTTGCCAACAAAGGTCCATCTAGTCAAAGCTATAGTTTTTCCAGTAGTTGGACTATAAAGAAAGCTGAGCACCAAAAAACTGATGCTTTATAACTGTGGTGTTGGAGAAGACTCTTGAGAGTCCCTTGAACTGGAAGGAGATCCAACCAGTTCATCCTAAAGGAGATCAGCCCTTAATATTCATTAAAAGGACTGATGCTGAAGTTGAAGCTCCGATACTTTGGCCACCTGATGTGAAGGACTGACTCATTTGAAAAGACCCTGATACTGGGAAAGATTGAAGGCAGGAGGAGAAGGGGATGACAGAGAATGAAATGGTTGGATGGCATCACCAACTCAATGGACATGAGTTTGAGTAAGTTCCAGGAATTGGTGATGGACAGGGAAGCCTGACATGCTGCAATCCATGGGGTCGCAAAGAGTCAGATATGAATGAGTGACTGAGCTGAGCTGAATACAAGTATTTTAGTGGGAAACTCAGGATTTAGTAGCAATCCTACAAAATATTTCACAAACTTGTTACTTCCTTCATTGTTTCAATAAGATTAACTCATTTTATATGAATACAATGATTATATATTCCTCTTTATGATGCAAAGGCAGATATGCACACAATTTTAAGATCACTGTAAAAGACAGAATATTAGATGGAGTTTGAAAAATAAGTGATCAGATATATGAAAAATTATCTATCTCTACCAAATAGGAAATTAGAGAGTTGCTGTCCTTCCTCTTTCTGCAAGAAAGTTGAGTGCGAAAAACTTTTTTGAGCCGAAATGATTGAAATATAATGGAGCAATGTTCAATTTCAGTTTGATAACATCTACTGTGTACCTATCTGTGGGCAGCACTGTGCTGGGCCATGAGTGTATAAGGTTGAAAATAGCTTAGAAGAACATACTATGTCGACATGGAAAATAAATACATAGTTGAAATGTATTATGGTAATGCTAATGACAATGATACTCAAGGATCCTAAGGAAGTAAAGAGGGACTCACGATGGTTAAAATAAGTTTGGATAATTCTTCCTGGAGGATGTAGTACCTGAAATAAGTCTTCATTACTTAGTGAGGAAAGGGAAACAGGAATAGAGTATATTTCACATAAGAGAAAGAGCATAAACAAGACCACTGGTTTATATATTAATGTATACTGTTTGAGGAGCTAATTCGGTGTTTTTAGACTTCAGATGTGAACATCAGTGAACATAAAGAGGAAAGTAGGGACCAGCAAATTGCTGACTTTGTATAATTCATCAAAGAAATTGAATGCTATCTGATAAGTGATGGAGAACAACCAATATACTTTAATGGAGTAAGGGGTTTAGTTTATATTCATTTTAGATGGGTCATGCTAGTATTAGTATGGCTGGTAAATTTGAGAAGGGCAAATTTGGAGATTGGAACGCAGTTAGGATGCCATTATAACATTCTGGGGCTTTGGAATGGGCATCAAGAGTGTTTTACTAGGTAGTAACAGCAGGATTAGAGAAGAGGTGAGAGAATCAAAATACTCTTGGTATATCATTAACATTTAGGTCTTCTCTTTTAATGGGGTGGGGGAGGAAAGCAGGAAGTGAGAGAATGGTGAGAAACAGGAAGTACTTTACGATGACTCCCAGGAGTCTCTATTGGTTGACTAGATATAAGGCGATGTTATAAACTGGCTAATGAAGAAGCAGGATTCCATTTGAGGGTTCAAATGAGGGAAGAAAGTAAGTTTAGTTTCAGATGTAGCAAATTTAAGGAAAGAATTGGTGTTTCAGTGCCCAGGATTTATTTAATATGTAGTTGGAAGTTCAAAGGCAAGGTTGGCCAGAGATACGTATTGTTAAACTTTCAGAATATGGATTTTTAATTGAACCACCTAGTGTTCATGTGGAGAGGGCAATGTAGAGCGGAAATAGTGAAGCGCATTGCACACAGTGAAGAGAGAGGAGGAAATAAAAAGTGCCATAGAGGAAACCAGGAAAAGTCGTCAGAGATGTGGAAGGAGAAGCAGGAAGAAGTACTGAGAAAATAGGTAAAAGAGCAGACAGTTTTAAGAAATACATACTGGCAAAAATCCTTGGGTCAAACAGGTGACTCTCCATTGAAAAATGTGTACTTCCCTTTCCTTAGTAGAAATTGTACTGACCAAATATCCAGGACTCTATGTATCCTCCTTAACTTATCACAGGGTTTCATAAACCCATTGTGAATTGAAAATACCAAGTACAAAATGTATTTAATACATCTAACCTGCCAAACATCACAGTTTAGCCTAGCCCACTTTGAATGTGCTCAGAACACTTACGTTAGCCTTGAGTTGGGCAAAATCACTTAACACAAAGCCTATTTGATAATGGACTATTGAATATCTTACATAATTTATGGAATACCGTGCAGCTGTGCGGCGTTGGAGAGGCAGGAAGGAGATACCCCACGTCCAAGGTTAGGAGCAGCAGCTGCGCTTCGCTGGAGTGGCCGTGAGGAGATACCCCATGTCCAAGGTCAGAGAAACCCCAGCAAGAAGGTAGGCACTGAAGAGGCAGCTGCACAGTGCTGAAGCGGCCGTGAGGAGATACCCCATGCCCAAGGGCAAAGGAGAAGCCCCAGCAAGACAGTATGAGGGGCAAATTCACTTTTAGAATCAAACCCCATTCCTTCCAGAGATGCTCAGAGGGCTCAAACAAATCTTGTGTGCACCAGGACCCAGGAACCCCACAGAGACTGAGACAGAACTGTGTTTGAGTGTCTCCTGAAGAAGTACAGGCCAGCAGGGGACTGCCACAGGGACAGCGACTCTGGGTGCAGCAGACTTGGGTGTGGCATAAGCCCTCTTGGAGGAGGTCGCCATTAACCCCACCATAGAGCTGCCAGAACTTACACAGGACTGGGAAACAGAATCTTGGAGGGCACAAACAGAACCTTGTGCACACCAGGACCCAAGAGAAAGGAGCAGTGACCACACAGGAGACTGATCCAGACTTGCCCAGGAGTGTCTAGGAGTCTCCAGCAGAGGCATGGGTCAACGGTGGCCTGCTGCAGGGTTGGGGGCAGTGAGTATAGTAGTGTATGCATGGGATCTTTTGAAGGAGGTTGCCATTATCTTCATTACCTCCACCATAGTTTGGCCCCAGGTAAATAGCAGGGAGGGAACACAGCTCCACCCATCAACACAAAGTTGGATTAAAGATTTACTGAGCATGGCCCTACTCATCAAAACAAGACCCAGTTTCCCCCTCAGTCAGTCTCTCCCATCAGGAAGCTTCCATTAGCCTCTTATCCTTCTCCATCAGAGGGCAGACAGACTGAAAATCACAGTCACAGAAAACTAAACAATCAGATCACATGGACCACAGACTTGTCTAACTCAGTGAAACTATGAGCCATGTCATGTAGGGCCACCCATGATGGATGGGTCTTGGTGGAGAGGCCTGACAGAATGTGGTCCACAGGAGAAGGGAATGGCAAACCACTTCAGTATTCCTGCCTTGAGAACCCCATGAACAGAATGAAAAGGCAAAAAGATAGGACACTGAAAGATGAACTCCCCGTGTTGGTAGGTGCCCAATATGCTACTGGAAATGAGTGGAGAAATAACTCCAGAAAGAATGAAGAGACAGAGCCAAAGCAAAAACAAAACCCACTTGTGGATGTGACTGGTGATAGAAGCAAGGTCTGATGCTATAAAGAGCAATATTGCAGAGGAACCTGGAATGTCAGGTCCATGAATCAAGGCAAATTGGAAGTGGTCAAACAAGAGATGGCAAGGGTGAACATTGACATTTTAGGAATCAGCGAACTAAAATGGACTGGAATGGGTGAATTTAACTTAGATGACCATTACATCTACTACTGTGGGCAAGAATCCCTTAGAAGAAATGGAGTAGCCATCATGGTCAACAAAAGAGTCTAAAATGCAGTATTTGGATGCAATCTCAAAAATGACAGAATGATTTCTGTTTGTTTCCAAGGCAAAACATTCAATATCACATTAATCCAAGTCTATGCCCCAACAAGCAATGCTGAAGAAGCTGAAGTTGAATGGTTCTTTAAAGGCCTACAAGACCTTCTAGAACTAACACCTAAAAAAGATGTCCTTTTCATTATAGGGGACTGGAATGCAAAAGTAGGAAGTCAAGAAACACCTGGAGTAATAGGCAAATTCAGCATTGGAGTACAGAATAAGCCAAGGCAAAGGCTAACAGAGTTTTGTCAAGAGAACATACTGGTCATAGCAAACACCCTCTTCCGGCAAAAAAAAGAGAAGACTCAACACATGGACATCACCAGATGGTCAACACCGAAATCAGACTGATTATATTCTTTGCAGCCAAAGTTGGAGAAGCTCTATACAGTCAGCAAAAACAAGACCGGGAGCTGACTGTGGCTCAGATCATGAACTTCTTATTGCCAAATTCAGACCTAAATTGAAGAAAGTAGGGAAAACCACTAGACCATTCAGGTATGACCTAAATCAAATCCCTTACGATTATACAGTGGAAGTGACAAATAGAGTCAAGGGATTTGATCTGATAGACAGAGTGCCTGATGAACTATGGACGTAGGTTTGTGACATGGTATAGGAGACAGGGAGCAAGACCATCCCCAAGAAAAAGAAATGCAAAAAAGAAAAATGGCTGTCTGAGGAAGCCATACAAATAGCTGTAAAAAGAAGAGAAGCCAAAAGCAAAGGAGAAAAGGAAAGATATGCCTATTTGAATGCAGAGTTCCAAAGAATAGCAAGGAGAGATAAGAAAGCCTCATTGATCAGTGCAAAGAAATAGAGGAAAACAATAGAATGGGAAAGACTAGAGATCTCTTCAAGAAAATTAGAGATGCCAAGGGAACATTTCATGCAAACATGGGCTCAATAAAGGACAGAAATGGTATGGACCTAACAGAAGCAGAAGATATTAAGAAGAGATGGCAAGAATACACAGAAGAACTGTACAAAAAAGATTTTCACGACTCAGATAATCACCATGGTATGATCACTCACCTAGAGCCAGACATTCTAGAGAGAGAAGTCAAGTCTTAGGAAGCATCACTACAAACAAAGCTAGTGGAGGTGATGGAATTCCAGTTGAGCTATTTCAAATCCTAAAAGATCATGCTGTGAAAGTGCTGCACTCAAGATGCCAACAAATTTGGAACACTCAGCAGTGGAGTGTTCCACTGCTGACAGGATTGGAACATGTCAGTTTTCATTCCAATCCCCAAGAAAGCCAATGCCAAAGAATGCTCAAACTACTGCACAATTGTACTCATCTCACATATAGTAAAGTAATGCTCAAAATTCTCCAAGCCAGGCTTCAACAGTATAGGAATCATGAATTCCAGATGTTCAACCTGGATTTAGAAAAGGCAGAGGAACCAGAGGTCATATTGCCAACATCCATTGGATCATCGAAAAAGCAAGAGAGTTCCAGAAATCATCTAGTTCTGCTTTATTGACTATGCCAAAGCCTTTGACTGTGTGGATCAAAACAGACTCTGGAAAATTCTTAAAAAGATGGAAATACCAGACCATGTGACTGGCCTCTTGAGAAATCTGTATGGAGATCAGGAAGCAACAGTTAGAACTGAACATGGAACAGCAAACTGGTTCCAAATCGGTAAAGGAGTAAGTCAAGGCTGTGTATTGTCATCCTATTTATTTAACTTATATGCAAAGTACATCATGAGAAACACTGGGCTGGATGAAGCACAAGTTAGAATCAAAATTGCCAGGAGAAATATCAATAACCTCAGATATGCAGATGACACCAACCTTATGGCAGAAAGTGAAGAGGAACTAAAAAGCCTCTTGATGAAAGTGAACGAGGAGAGTGAAAAAGTTGGCTTAAAACTCAACATTCAGAAAACAAAGATCATGGCATCTGGTCCCATCACTTCATTGCAAATAGATGGGGAAACAGTGGAAACAGTGGCAGACTTTATTTTGGGAGGCTTCAAAATCACTACAGATGGTGACTGCAGCCATGAAATTAAAAGACGATTACTCCTTGGAAGGGAAGTTATGACCAACCTAGAGAGCACATTAAAAAGCAGAGACATTTTACTTTGCCAACAAAGGTCCGTCTAGTCAAGGCTACGGTTTTTCCAGTGGTCCTGTATGGATGTGAGAGTTGGACTGTGAAGAAAACTGAGCACGGAAGAATTGATGCTTTTGAACTATGGTGTTGGAGAAGACTCTTGAGAGTCCCTTGAACTGCAAGGAGATCCAACCAGTCCATTCTAAAGGAGATCAGTCCTGGGTGTTCATTGGAAGGACTGATGCTGAAGCTGAAACTCCTATACTTTGGCCACATCATGCAAAGAGATGACTCATTGGAAAAGACCCTGATGCTGGGAGGGATTGGGGGCAGGAGGAGAAGGGGACGACAGAGGATGAGATGGCTGGATGGTATCACAGATACAATGGACATGAGTTTGAATGAACTCCGGGAGGCCTGGTGTGCTGCAATTCAAGGGACTGCAAAGAGTTGATTACGACTGAGCAACTGAACTGAACTGTCCCCAAAGTGTAAAATAGAAAGGCTGCATGAGCACAGAGTTGTCATTAGTTTATCAGTTGTTTACCCTCATGATGATGTGGCTAGCTGGGAGCTGCGGCCCTCTGCCCTGCCTGGCATCATGAGAGAGTACCCTACTACATATTACCAGCCCGGGAGATCAAAATTCAAAATGTGAAGCATGGTTTCTTTTGAATATATATAGCTTTCACACCATTGTGAATTCGCAAAGTCATAAGTCATCTTAAGTCAGGGATAGTCTGTAGTATCATCATAAATACAATAAAAACTGAAAATTGTCCGTTGAATTTAACCAAGGATTGGTTGAAAATACAGGAATAATTGAATAGTAGCTAAATAGACATGGGACAACAAAGAAGATTTTTGTTCTGATATTAGGAGGCGAGGAGATTTAATCACATTTTACAGGCTGAGCAGAAGCCACTATAGACAAAATGGGTCCAGAATAGAGTAGCAATCAATCTAGGAACAAAGGTCATGGAGGAGATCCTGTGGCGCTGGTGGAGGGTAACGTTGATTACAAGGACCAACAAATCTTCCTATGACTCTAAGAGGATGAAGGACTGTAAAATAATGAACATATATAGTAGTAGGTAAGTCTGAGGAACACCAAGATTTCAGTTAAATTACAGATATGCAGATGAAGTTGAACAGATTTTGGCAATTAAATATTGATTGTAATATTTTAAAATGTGCAAAGATCCATATGAAAGCCCCTACTATCCTGTCATTTCCTATCTACTGTTACTGAAAAGACCTTTTACATTTCCTTTTGTTCAACTTGCTCATTCTCATTTAATTCTATCAGTACTTTAAAGGTGATATATAAGATAAAGATCCCTTCCCACCAAACAACATCACCGTAGATGTAACATCAAATTCTGCCCCTAGAAGAGAATTGCCTGTTAAGAATAATTGAACCTTCGACATACTTCTTCCCAACTGAGAGCAACATGACAAGGCAATCTGATGATTTGCCTTGGCAGTTTGTAATGTTTCTGGCTTGTGGATATATTTGTAGAGCACCATTGTGGGACTGAATCTGTAATAACAAGCTCTAAGCTCACAATAAACTGTGGAAAACTCTGAAAGAGATGGGAATACCAGACCATCTGACCTGCCTCTTGAGAAATCTATATGCAGGTCAGGAAGCAACAGTTAGAACTGGACATGGAACAACCAACTGATTCCAAATAGGAAAAGGAGTACGTCGAGGCTGTATAATGTCCCCCTGTTTATTTAACTTCTATGCAGAGTACATCATGAGAAACACTGGGCTGGAAGAAGCACAAGCTGGAATCAAGATTGCCAGGAAAAATATCAATAACCTCAGATATGCAGATGACACCACCCTTATGGCAGAAAGTGAAGAAGAACTAAAGAGCCTCTTGATGAAAGTGAAAGAGGAGAGTGAAAAAGTTGGCTTCAAGCTCCACATTCAGAAAACGAAGATCATGGCATCTGGTCCCATCACTTCATGGGAAACAGATGGGGAAACAGCAGAAACAGTGTCAGACTTGATTTTGGGGGGCTCAAAAATCACTGCAGATGGTGATTGCAGCCATGAAATTAAAAGACACTTACTCCTTGGAAGGAAAATTATGACCAACCTAGATAGCATATTCAAAAGCAGAGACATTGCTTTGCCAACAAAGTTCGGTGTAGTCAAGGCTATGGTTTTTCCAGTGGTCATGTATGGATGTGAGAGTTGGACTGTAAAGAAAGCTGAACACCGAGGAATTGATGCTTTTGAATTGTGGTGTTGGAGAAGACTCTTGAGAGTCCTTTGGACTGCAAGGAGATCCAATCAGTCCATCCTAAAGGAGATCAGTCCTGGGATTTTTTTGGAAGGAATGATGCTAAAGCTGAAATTCCAATACTTGGCCATCTCATGCAAAGAGTTGACTCATTGGAAAAGACTCTGATGCTGGGAGGGATTGGGGGCAGGAGGAGAAGGGGACGACAGAGGATGAGATGGCTGGATGGCATCACCGACTCGATGGACATGAGTTTGGGTGAACTCCGGGAGTTGGTGATGGACAGGGAGGCCTGGCGTGCTGCGATTCATGGGGTCGCAAAGAGTCGGACATGACTGAGCGACTGAACTGAACTGAACTGATGATCATGAAGCAACTTTATTCTTTCTTAGACGGTCTCGCTAAACCCTCTCTCTGAATTTCTTGGGTTTTTCCCCCCCTCCCTTGAAGAAATTTCAGGCAGGTTCTAAAGATTTTCAAGACTCTCTCAGTTATTAGAAAAGTCCCATGTCAGCTAGGAAAATAAGTAGATTGATGAAACAAGGACAGATGTTAACACCCTTCAACTCAAAGCTTTTTCTCTGCTGTTGAAGAACCTTTGCTCCATCTCTCCTAAATCCAGCTCCTCAACCCTCAGCAGCTAACATCATACCAAGCAGAAGAGAGTCTCTGGAGAAATAACACACTGTTGGGGTGCATCGGTATTTGTACTTAACCATTGTTTCCTTCTAGACAGGGGCCTTCCTTCAGTCCCCCCTTACCCCCTCACTTTCATGGAGTGCCCTTGTGGGGTATATTTTAGCAGAGGGGAGGTAGGGTAATCCTGCATCATCTCTCTGGGGTAGATTTTAACACTCCTCAACAGACTTTAAATCCCCTCCCTTTATCATATGTGAAACGAATCGCCAGTCCAGGTTAGATGCAGGATACAGGATGCTCAGGGCTGGTACACTGAGATGACCCAGACAGATGGTATGGGGAGGGCAGTGGGAGGGGAGTACAGGATGGGGAACAAATGTACACCCGTGGTGGATTCATGTCGATGCATGGCAAACGCAATACAGTATTGTAAAGTAATTAGCCACCAATTAAAATGAATAAATTTATATTAAAAATATAAAAATTTTTTTGAAAGACATTTTTAAAAAATCCCCTCCTTTAGCCCTCGGGGGCATCAGTTGATCTACCTCCCACCTTTCTTTGGGAGGTCAGTCTCTTCCTCCAGGCAGTGTGCTGGAGCTCTCCTGTGTAGCCACTGAGCCCACAAAGAGAACTCCCTCGTCCTTATCCAGCAGTTTGGTAGGAGAGAAGCTCCTCCCAGAGCACTATTTTTCTCTTTGCTACCAGATAGGCACACCCACCTCTACAGTCTCTTAGAGGAAGCAACAGTGTCTTCCACATCTTCCGGGCACACATGTCAGTCAAGCCCTGCAGGTAAATCAAGCTCTTTCTTAAAGCCCTGACAATGGTCTCTGAGGAATTCTCTCTCATTCTCTCTCTCTCTTGTTCTCACCCTCGTTCTCGATCTCCATTTCTTCTCCACTGTTTTCTGGGTGAGAGGTGAGAGACAGTGACAAAGACTCTTTGCTTAATCAAACTTCAGTCCAATTCCTGAGACCTCTTTTAAGCCCACTTGTGCATTTCCTTGTAAAATCTAGTTGTAGAAAGATTTCTTGGTAACTGATCACCCTCAATATCTAAGCCGGTTCCTCTCCTCCACCATCTCCCAGATGGTGTCTGATCACCCTGACCTAACTTCGCCAAGAATCATGTTAAATCGATTTAACTATAACCCTCTTACCCCTAATGTCTCTTCTTAGTAACTTTTCATCCACTGACCCCCAACCCTGGTCTCTGGCTACAAATTCCTACTGCCTATGCTGTATTCGGGGTTGACCCCAATCTTTCTATCTCTTTCTCACCATAAAATTGCGTTGCTGTGGTCCCTATAGCTATTGTGATGATCTTCAATAAACTCTATTTTAGGGTCTGTAACAAGTATCATGAAATATTTTTTTTTAACCATAGTTGATACTGCTCTGGCAAAAGGGTTTGACCACTGGTGTCTGCTAAATGAGTAATCTCTCCCTTCCCTTAAGGATATTGAGTAGCTTGGAAGTCTGTGTCCCTCTCATTTTTGAGAGAGGATGCAAGGACAAAAAGAGTCCCTTTATTGTATCTTGTACAGTATTTTTACCCCCACCCCCAACACCACCCTCCAGACTGAAAGCTCCATGAGGGCAGAGACAACTGTGCACTATTGCATTTCTCAGTCCCCAACAGTGTCTGGAACATAGTATGTGCTCAACAAATACTTGTTAGATGAATTCTGTTCTATTTATTCATTTCTGAGGGAAAAAATCTCCTTTTTTAACATGACTTCTCAAAGCCCAAATTAGCAGCAGCAAAGTATGTCCCAGCTTTAAGAACAGGAACATTTTGTTTCTTTTTGCCATACAATGATAAATCTGCATATAGGTTTGCAATAGATAGAGAACATCTCCATTATTAGCAGGTGCTTAAATGAGATGATATCAACTCACATAATTTAACTGACAGAGGAGATGTTAGAAATAACTTAACTACTCAGTTTAAATAACAGAGGTTGAGTGACTTGTGCAAAATCTCAAGATCAGCTTGTTCTTGGCAGGACATAAGGCAGAACCCAGATAGCTTTCAGTCTGCCATGATGGCATGTTCCTTTCATTAAACATAAGGCAGTCTCCATGCTACCTCATGGAATGCCTGCCAACACGATCAGCTTAAAGTTTGTACTTTGAATACAATTGACAGACTCCACCATTTGTAATTTTCTTGGAATAGTGGAGATATTTTTTAAATGTGTGACTTTCTTATACAATTCTAACCAAACTGGACATATTGATTATTTAACTAACTGAGCATGAAATGCTTAAAAGGGACTTTTTTTTTTTTTGCGAGTCCTTTAAAGTAATTATTTAAGACAGAAATCTGATCATAGGAAAATTGCTTCTATTTTTTTAACTTTGCCGTCAACTGTTTTCTTCAGCAAAAAAAAAAAATCCATTTTCTATACCTCTAATGGTGTGGAGGGTTTTCTTTCCTTCCATAGAATTCCCATAGAAGTTATGGCTGGAATGGAAACCCTGCTGTAGCAGTGGTGGGTAATTGCTAGCTCTTGTCCATGGCCAAGCATATTTCTTATCCTCTGTTATATTATGGGCAACTTGACAACAACTGTCAACTTGTATACAGTTTTGTGCCTTCTCACAGCACCTAGCATGGTATAAATATTCCTTAACTTATATGCAGAGTACATCATGAGAAACGCTGGACTGGAAGAAGCACAAGCTGGAATCAAGATTGCCAGGAGAAATATCAATTATATGCAGATGATACCACCCTTATGGCAGAAAGTGAAAAGGAACTAAAAATCCTCTTGATGAAAGTGAAAGAGGAGAGTGAAAAAGTTTGCTTAAAGCTCAACATTCAGAAAACTAAGATCTTGGCATCTGGTCCCATCATTTCATGGCAGATAGATGGGGAAACAGTGGAAACAGTGGCTGACTTTATTTTTCTGGGCTCCAAAATCACTGCAGATGGTGATTGCAGCCATGAAATTAAAAGACACTTACTCCTTGGAAGGAAAATTATAACCAACCTAGATAGTATATTGAAAAACAGAGATATTACTTTGCCAACAAAGGTCCGTCTAGTCAAGGCTATGGTTTTTCCAGTGGTCATGTATGGATGTGAGAGTTGGACTGTGAAGAAAGCTGAGCACCAAAGAATTGATGCTTTTGACTGCTGTGTGGGAGAAGACTCTTGAGAGTCCCTTGCACTGCAAGGAGATCCAACCAGTCCATCCTAAAGGAGATCAGTCCTGGGTGTTCATTGGAAGGACTGATGCTGAAGCTGAAGCTCCAATACTTTGGTCACCTCATGCGAAAAGTTGACTCACTGGAAAAGACCCTAATGCTGGGAGGGATTGGGGGCAGGAGGAGAAGGGGACGACCGAGGATGAGATGGCTGGATGGCATCACTGGCTCGATGGACATGGGTTTGAGTAAACTCCGGGAGTTGGTAATGGACAGGGAGGCCTGGCGTGCTGCAATTCATGAGGTCGCAAAGAGTCGGACACGACTGAGCAACTGAATTGAACTGAATATGTTGTTGAATTGTTATTATTGTTCAGTTGCTAAGTCTTGTCTGACTCTTTGTGACCCCATTAACTGCAGCACACCAGGCTTCTCTATCCTTCACTATCTCCCTGAGTTTCTCAAACCCAAGTCCACTGAGTCAGTGATGCCATCCAACCATCTCATCCTCTGTTGCCCAATTCTCCTCCTGCCTTCAGTCTTTCTGAGCAACAGGGTGTTTTCCAGTGAGTCGACTCCCTTCTCAACAGGTGGCCAAACTATTGGAGCTTCAGCTTCAGCCTCAGTCCTTCCAACGAAATTCAGGTTTGATTTCATTAAGGATTGACTGGCTTGATCTCCTTGCTGTATAAGGGACCCTGAAGAGTCTTCTCCAGTACCACAGTTTGAAACCATTGAATATATGCATCAAAATTTAAAGTTTGTATAGTTTCTCTCTTGGAACTACTGCTATATCTTCTTTAAGTAGTATATTGAAAATATCTTAGCAATTATAAATTTTAAAAGTGATGAAAAATTACTAATAAACTCAGAATATTTTCTTATAAGTAAATTATCTTTTTTTCCCAAATTTTACAACTTTACCATGTTATAGTGTTCCCAGACTTATCACTAATGTGCTTATTAGAGCAATCATTGTCCTTAGTAAGACTGCAAATGCACACAATTTTGTTTTGAACTTACAGAGCTCATACCAAGTTATTGTCAGCTAACAACTTTCTGAGTTCATTCCTCACACCAGTTCATTCAACAGTCTTGGAGGAGCAAAGCATCTAAATGATATTGAAGACAAAGACTGTTTTCAGAAATAGCTGGATTTAAATCTTCCTTTTACTGCTTTATGCTGTTGACAATTTAAGTAATTTCTTAAATCTTAGTTTCCTCTTTGATAAATGGAGATAATAGCAGAACCTTTCTCATAGGGTTCTTATGATAATAAGTAAGGGAAGGGCTGTATCAGGCATATTGCCTGATACTTAGGTACCCGGTACATTTTGTTAAAAAGTTTAGTCATGATTATCAGAATTTAACTATATTTCATTGTACTAACTACAGTCTTGATACAAAGGCAACAAATCACAAGAGATCATGTGCAAATAATTCCATGATAGTAGTCTAAACATTACAGAATGTAAGTTATGGTGACAGGGGTATGCAGGTTACACAAATGAAGCTTCTTAAGAATACATGATCTCTTAAGATTCGAATGTGTGATCAGGTACAGGAAGGACAGTTACAGCAACGCTTTTCAAAATCAAGGTTCTTAGAAATGCTATGGCAGTTCAGAGGAGAAAGTGATCACTATATGTTGAGAGGCAAGAGGAGACTGGTGGAAATTGGTCTTCTCTGGAGAAGTGGCATAGGAGTGGGTCTTAAAGGATCAGTAGGATTTAGAGAGAAAAGATATAGGGAGAATGGCACAGCCATCTGAGGAAATTATGCAGGGAGCCTGAAGGAAAACACAGGAAGTGTTTGTTGAGCTCCCTTATATTCTCAGAATCTCCCCAGGCAGTGCAGTGGTAAAGAACCTTCATGCTAATGCAGGAGACGCTAGAGATGCTATTTTGATCCCTGGGTCAGGAAGATCCCCTGCCCACTCCAGTATTCTTGCCTGGAGAATCCCATGGACAGAGGAGCCTGATGGGCTACAGTCCATGAGGCCTCAAAGAGTCGGACATGACTTAAGCAACTGAGCACATACGTATCATATGTGCTCAGGGTGTGGTGACTGTTGAAAGTGGAAAGGTAGGGGGGCCTCCCTGGTGGTTCAGTGGTTAAGAATCTGCTTTACAGTGCAAGAGAGGTGAGTTCAATCCCCTGGTCGGGGAATTAAAATCCCACATGCCATGGGACATGTGAGCCTCCAGGCCACAACTAAGACTCAGTGCAGCCAAATAAATAAATATTATTTTTTTTTTTTTTGGAAAAAGAAAGGGCTTCCCCAATAGCTCAGCTGGTAAAGAATCCACCAGCAATGCAGGAGACCACGCTTCAATTCCTGAGTTGCGAAGATCCGCTGGAGAAGGGATAGGCTACCCACTCCAGTATTCTTGGGCTTCCTTTGGGGCTCAGCTGGTAAAGAAATCTGCTGCAATGTGGGAGACCTGGGTTCAGTCCTTGGGTTGGGAAGATCCCCTGGAGAAGGGAAAGGCTACCCTACTCTAGTATTCCAGCCTGAGTCACAAAGAGTCAGACACGACTGTGCAACTTTCACTTCCGTACACAAAAAGAAAGTAGAAAGGCAGGTCCATGAGCAATCATCAGAGTTCCAAATGTCTTAACAAAGGACTATGATCTTTCTTCTGAAGGTAAGGTTCAGGCTTATTTTGAATCCATTGCAGATTTTAGAAGCACCATTTAGGTAGTTTAAAAAAAAAATGGAGAGTGAAAGAACAATTTAGAGAAAGAAACTCCTATTGAAGTTACAGCAATAGTGCAACTGGGCTTTGTCAGTGGAACTGGAGGGAAAAGTTAAGACTAACAGTGGATTTGGCAGCACTGGTTACTATTCAGAAAACTAGCAATTAGATGATAAAGAAATAGTTATTTGTCTGGCTTTTCTGCATAAACTGTATTTCAGGGTAACCAAATAATCCTAAATGATGTGAGAAAGTTATTTTTCAAGTTGAACTACAGCTGAAATATATGGTAAGATGATATTAATAGAAACTACATTTTGCACCCCTTAAGAAAATAATTGAGCCAAGCAACAATTATCAGTGGATGAAACCATTAGGTGAAACTTCAATTGGAAATTTCCAGTGAAGGGTTCTGGGTATCCCATTGAAAACAGAAAACGAGAAACATGAGTCCTTCTGATAAGATATAACACATAGCCCACAGTTTCCCTAAGTACTTCAGGGAAAACTCTGTGTACCTAAATCTATTCAAGTTTCCAGAGCTAATCTCCATTTATAAAAATTATGGAAGATAGAGGGGCAAATAAAATGATACCACAACAAAGCAAACAGACAAATCCAAAATATGAGAAATTCTGCAAGGTGACAATAAATTCAGTATTACTCAATTCAGTTTCAGTATTAAATCAAAGGCAGTGGATAAAAGGAGGCAGGGGTAAGGAGATAGGGACTGAGATGTTTAAAGAGCTAAAACAACCAAATATGATTTGTGGACACTGTTTGGATTCTTATTCAAACTAATCAATTGCAAAAAACATTTCTGAGAAAGTCTGAGAAATTCTGTATGGATTGGTTACTAAAGGAGTCCAAGAAATATTATTTTTAAGTTAATTACATGCGATATAATGGCATCATGGTTACATAAGGTTCATATTTTGTAGAGGTATGGGGGTGAAATGGCATGATACTCCAAACTGGCTTTTAAAAAGAAGGGAAGGGGAGGTAGGTCGGAGAGAACGAAAGAAGGACAGAAGGACAGAGAAAGCCCAAATGGGAAAATCTTGGTAATGTTAGAATGTGGATAATTGTTATATTGAGGTTTTTTTTATTTCCTTATTTTGTGTATACTTGAAATTGTGCATATAAAAAGTCAATTTTTTGTTTGTTATATAACTTGATGCTTTAAGTTTCATATCTAAAAAAGCAGACGCTGATACTTTTGTGGATCTTATTTTTCAGAATTTATCATTTCAGTAATATATGACATTCTGTACCAAAATGATCTTTTGTTAAAATTTATTATATTGAAATATACTTGATTTACTATATTGTCTTAATTTCTACTATACAGCAAAGTGATTCATTTACATATATTCTTTTAATATCCTCTTCCATTATGGTTTATCACATGATATCAAATACACTTACCTGTACTATACAGTAGGACCTTGTTGTTTATCCATTCTGTATATACTAGTTTGCATCTACTAATCCCAAACTCCTAATCCATCCTTCATCCAACCGCTTCCCCCTTGGCATTTGTGAGTCTGTTTTCGTTTTGTAGATAGGTGTATTTGTGTCATATTTTAAATTCCACATATAAGTGATATTGTATTGTATTTGTCTTTTTCTGACTTACTTCTCTTAGTATGCTGCTCTTTAGGCCCATCCGTATTGCTGCAAATGGCATTATCTTCTTCCTTTTTATGTCCAAGTAGTATTCCATCACATATACGTACCACATCTTCAGTATCCATTCACCTGTCAAAGGACATGAAATATCATTTTAAGAAATCTCATTCTCAGCATGTATTGATCCTAAGGACAGAGAACTATAGTAGAAATTATTAAAGTTAAGACAAAGGATACAAAAATATGTGGACCTTAAAAATATATCAACATAATTACTCTCACATTCACTAAGTCAACATTGTCTTGATTCTCATTTTGTTATAGCAAAGGATTTAGTTGTTAACATTAGTCATGAACTTAGATACGGGAAAAATGATTATTTTTACTGCCTACATGATGATTTTTAAAAACTATAGATTGCAAGATATTTAATTACTTGTGATTCCTCTACTGCTGTGGCTCAGTCTATGACAACAATCTAGCATCTTTGAATGATTAATTATATGCTTAAAGCAAAAGTGCTACTACATTTATCTTTGTTGATCTTGACTATTTTGTGTTCTTGATAAAGGAACAAAATGCATTTTTTGTATGTTTTAACCATCTGAGAAGTAAATATGTTCTTACAGTTCTCAAGTATGAGATATAGCTAAATTACACACTAGTTGTTTTTCCTTAATATTACTATGAAATAAGCAGAAATTCCAAAGATGATGAATAACCAAAACTAAAATCTAAGTATGAGACTTAACAAGAGAACATAAAATATCTGTGAAATAGTTTTCCCAAGTTAATCATTTTTTAATGCCTATAGCTCATGGAATTCTGAAAAATACTACAAAAATATAATTTACAAAATGCCTTAAGCAATAATGAAATTATTCACTCTGGAATCAGTCAATAAATCATGGTTGATTTATTAGCCATGTGTTTCCTGTAGTCATGTACAGATGTGAGAGTTGGATCATAAAGAAGGCTGAGAGCCGAAGAATTGATGCTTTCAAATCGTGGTGTTGGAGAAGACTCTTGAGAATCCCTTGGACTGCAAGGAGAACAAACCAGTCAATCCTAAAGGAAATCAACCCCAAATATTCATTGGAAGGACTGATGCTGAAGCTCCAGTACTTTGGCCTCCTTATGCAAAGAGCTGACACATTGGAAAAGACCCTGATACTGGGAAGATTAAGCGCAGGAAGAGAAAGGGGTGATAGAGGATGAGATGGCTGGATGACATCACCGACTCAATGGACATGAGCTTGAGCAAACTTGGGGAGATAATGAAGGACAAGCAAGCCTGACATGCTGCAGCTCCTGGGGTCAAGAAGAGTCAGACATGACTTAGTGACTAAACAACAACAAGCCATTTTCTGACAATAGGTCTTTGAAAGCGCTCAGATGATTATGTTCATTTTACAGAAGGAAGTGGCTTCATAGAAGGCTTAGGGATCTATCTGTGGGTCTACTGCTGGTGGGGGGCGGGGGGAGCACTGAGACCCAGATTCAGAACCTGCAGCCTAAAGTTCACTCATTCACACTTGACAGCACCGGAATGCCCGGTGTTAGGAAGAGTCTCTGACACAGATGAAGCTCTAACATGATCAGAGACACAGTCTTCCCACAAACTCCTAACCTAATTTGTGGATTACAGGCCAGACAAGTGAAATTCTTCATAATAACACAAGACAAGAATTCAGGAGTAATCCCAAAATAGGCCATGATGCATTTCCAAATGAATGAAGGAGAAATACTTACTGACAGAAGCTGTTTTATTGTCAGTTCCTAACTCCACAAGATAGAGGAGGAAGGATGTGGTATGTTATATATTAAGGTTGTTAAATTTCTTTCCTTCTTATAAGATATAACTGTGGATTCCTGAGTGATTATAACCAGTTATAATTGGCAAAATAAGATGCAAGGAAAATATCAATACTATGATTCTGGCACTACATTGTCCCATTCAGTCAGCAAGACAATCCTGAGAAGTATGTTAGTGTTACACATTTTACTGAGAGAGAAGCAAAGTCTTAGATTAAGTAATTTTTCCATAAAAACATAGTTAGTAAGTGAAACTGAAGCCCAGCACTGTTCAATTCTCAAGCCTACATTCCTCACCACAAAACTATGCCTCCCTTTTCCATCCCTCCCTGCAAATAGCAATTACAGCAACATTCCAAAGGTTATGCAGAGAGAAAACATTTTCAAATAAAATGATTTATTCATTATTCCAATATATTTGCACTGAGCCTCATCTTTACACATAACATGTGTTACATGGTTCCTGCTATACAGGAGTTACTCCCTATGTGAGAAAGGAACACACACCACACACACACACCATAGCACACTACTACTAACACTAATACTAATTGCTTCTTACCACCAAGATGCTACTATGTGTTCAGTTGTTTGAATGCATCCCATGTGGTAGTACAGTTAATTCTGAGAGTCCTGTGATAGAGCATTCCATTTATCTGATTGCATGTTATGCTGGTTGATGTTTCAGATTATGACTTTCTTATTTCCAAAATGAAACGATTATAGTTCATTTTATAATAATCTGAACCCAAATTGTCATTTTAAGAAAGTCATTTTATGGATGTTCTTCCTTCAAATAACTGTCAACTATGTAGCTCTGTAATTTTAACTTCAAATCACTCATTCATTCAATAATTGTTATTGAGTACTATATATGTACTGCCTTTAGCCAGTTGCTATTAAGAATACTTAAGTATGAATAAGTATCTCCGAGGAGCTTATTATGTAGGAATATAATGATAAAACCAACTTGTGTACCAACAGAAATGATGTAGCATGTCCTTGCCATGTTTCTCCTGCATCTGTCTATGACAGCTACTATTGGTGTGCCCACTAACAACCCCACAGACCAGACTCAGCCCTATTAAGTTTCCTAAAGCACATAAGATACTGGATACCATGGCCCCACCATTTGGTGGGTCTTGGTAATCACTGACATCCTACATCTAAATTTTAACAGTCAGGTACATATTTATCTGGTTTTTCCTGAGCATCTACTATGTGCCAAGTGCAGTAGTAGGCCCTGAGAACACAGCAATAAATAAAGCCTTGCCCTCATAGAGTTTGCATTCTGGTGTTGGGAAACAGAAAATCAACAAAGAAATGCATAGTATGACAGATTTTAAAAACAGCTGTGGAGAAAAACAAAGAGAACTGGGGAAAGAGTATAGTCTTCGCCAATAAGATGAAACATGAGCAGAGTCTTGGACTATGTGAAGGAATAAACCATGTGGACATTTGCAGGAAAAACCTTCCAGGCAAGGATCGTTGTGTTTACAAAGGTCTTGATGACAACATATCCAGCCTGTTTCAGGCTGCAGTTGGATGAGCAAGAAGGGAAGTGTTCAGAGATGAGGATGCAGCTGAGCAGAAGCAAGAAAATGTGTGTTCACTTCACATTGCCCTCAAGAGCCCTCTAAAACCAAATAGAGCCTGGAATACATACGCCAGGAAGGAAAATTCAGTGTGCACAGAGTCCCCAAATAACATGGTCAGGATTCAGCTTTGCCTTAATATTAATTCTGTAGTCTGTCTGCTTCCCCCACTCAGAATCCAGTCTCAAAATAGTGAAGTGGGCCTGAGAAGGTACAGATAGGTGCATTCTAAATGCAGGCAAATCACCATTATTATCTATTATTGTTCTTTAAAGTCATGAACCCATTCTTCAAGTCTTCAGAGTTTGGATGGATTCTATACACACTGCCTAGCTCTTATCATTTCCTTTTTCCTGTATCAAAATGTACAGCATATTGTCTATTAACACATATATTCAGAATCTGGAAAAAATGGTAGAGATGAAAAATCTATTTGCAAAGAAGAAACAGAGACACAGATGTAAAGAGCAAATGTAAATGCAAATACCAAGAGGGTAGGGGGCTCAGGGATGAACCGGGAGATTGGGAATGACATATATACACTACTGTATATAAAATAGATAGCTAATGAGAACCTACTGTATAGCACAGGGAACTCTACTCAGTGCTCTGCGGTGACCTAATCAGGAAGGAAATCCAAAAAAGAGAGGATATATGTATACATATAACTGATTCACTCTGCTCTACAGTAAAACTAAAACACATTGTAAAGCAACTATACTCCAGTTAAATTTTTTTTTAATATCCAACTAAGGAGAGTTGGACTGTGAAGAAGGCTGAGCGCTGAAGAATTGATGCTTTTGAACTGTGGTGTTGGAGAAGACTCTTGGGAGTCCCTTGCACTGCAAGGAGATCCAACCAGTCTATTCTGAAGGAGATCAGCCCTGGGATTTCTTTGGAAGGAATGATGCTAAAGCTGAAACTCCAGTACTTTGGCCACCTCATGCGAAGAGTTGACTCATTGGAAAAGACTCTGATGCTGGGAGGGATTGGGGGCAGGAGAAGAAGGGGACAACCGAGGATGAGATGGCTGGATGGCATCACTGACTCGATGGACGTGAGTCTGAGTGAACTCCGGGAGTTGGTGATGGACAGGGAGGCCTGGCGTGCTGCAATTTATGGGGTCGCAAAGAGTCGGACATGACTGAGTGACTGAACTGAACTGAAGGGCTCTGACATGATGAATAAATCTCCTAGGAAAGTAAAGCCACCACCTTGCCTAGCACCTGATACACACCTTCCATCCTTTACTTTTTAGAGAACTCATATCACCAACAGCTGAATTCAACTGTGAAACTTTTGTTTCCCTTGAGTGCTGAGCCCAGACTACCTAATACTCTCCAGGACTAGCATTTTGAGTTCATTGTGTTTCCCCTAAACCATTCTGGCCTGAGAACCAGACAGTCTTGAGTCTTCCCAGGTTATAGTAGGATAAGGCAAGTAGCAAATGGATGGAAACAGTGTAATAAGCCATCAGGCCCGTCCGGGTGATGATAAGGGCTTTATGGAGGAAGTGACAGCAGAACAATCCTTGTCTCACTGATACTCTCGCTCCCTCACAGTTGAGACCACTTGTACTCACACTTACCACCAACATGTTTGATAGTCCTATTCACTTCTTGACCCACAATCAATCAAGGCAGGACATGTGTCAGAAGCCTTCTACAAATGACTTTGGTTGATTAAATTAAGGGTCATTCTCAGAACTAGAATTGGATGACTTCCATTTTAATCCCTTCATCCCTCCCCTTCATCTCCAACCATTCAAATGATTTTGACAAACCATCCCTTTGATTCAACATGGATGTCACACAGGAATATTACCAAGACAAGTGACTCAGTGCCAGCTGCTCTCCATCAGTTCAGTTCAGTTCAGTTGCTCAGTCGTGTCTGACTCTTTGCGACCCCATGAATTGCAGCACGCCAGGCCTCCCTGTCCATCACCAAGTCTCGGAGTTCACCCAAACTCATGTCCATCAAGTCAGTGATGCCATCCAGTTATCTCATCCTCTGTCGTTCCCTTCTCCTCCTGCCCCCAATCCCTCCCAGCATCAAAGTCTTTTCCAATGAGTCAACTCTTCACATGAGGTGGCCAGAGTATTGGAGTTTCAGCTTTAGCATCATTCCTTCCAAAGAAATCCCAGGGCTGATCCCCTTCAAAATGGACTGGTTGGATCTCCTTGCAGTGCAAGGGACTCTCAAGAGTCTTCTCCGACACCACAGTTCAAAAGCATCAATTCTTCTGTGCTCAGCTTTCTTCACAGTCCAACTCTCATATCCATACATGACCACTGGAAAAACCTTGACTAGATGGACCTTTGTTGGCAAAGTAATGTCTCTGCTTTTTAATATGCTGTCTAGATTGGTCATGACTTTCCTTCCAAGGAGTAAGCGTCTTTTAATTTCATGGCTGCAGTCACCATCTGCAGTGATTTTGGAGCTCAAAAAATTAAAGTCTGATGCTGTTTCCACTGTTTCCCCATCAGGGAACTGTAACTCAGTAGGCTGAAAACAAGCAGATATGGTTTCTCTGTTGTTGTCATTGTCATTACTGTTGTTCATTCACTAAGTTGTGTCCAACTTTTTGCAGCCCTATGGACTGCAGCATGCCAGGCTCTTCTGTCACCCACTATCTCCCAGAGATAGCTCAGATTCACGTTCATATTTTTGTGTGACATCCATGTTGAATCAAAGGGATGGTTTGTCAAAATCATTTGAATGGTTGGAGATGAAGGGGAGGGATGAAGGGGTTAAAATGAAAATCATCCAATTCCAGTTCTGAGAATGATGTTTAATTTCATCAACCAATGTCATTTGTAGAAGGCTTCTGATGCTATCTAATCATCTCATCCTCTGCCATCCCCTTCTCCTTTTGCCTTCAATCTTTCCCAGCATCAGGGTCTTTCCCACTGAGTTAGCTCTTCACATTAAGTGGCAAAAATATTGGAGCTTCAGCATCCTCATCAGTCCTTCCAGTGAATATTCAGGGTTGATTAGGATTGACTGGTTTAATCTTCTTGTTGTCCAAGGGACCATCCAGGGTCTTCTGCAATATCATGATTTGAAAGCATCAATTCTCTGACATTCAGCCTTCTTTACGGTCCAACTCTCACATTTGTATGGTTTCTTTGGTCCTTCATAAAGCCTTAGTGCATGTGATGTGAGTCAATGACAGATGGAACCACCAGTAATGTCTATTCAATGTCCATTCATTGAACAATATTATTCAACTTAAACCCATAATATTTCTCTTTCTTCCCCACTCTAAGGAACTATGCTTTATTTATTTTAGTCTTAGTTCCTGATACAGGAATGATAATAAATATCTTGTGGACTACTGACTTAATTATTTAGTTAATTAATACACAAGCCAGATACAAGCAATGAGGCGCAGAGTTGGAGTGATCTCTCAGCTATACCACTCCCTAATCATCTCTTTTTCATCCCTGCACCTGGGAGTAAATTTCAACCTTGTTTATTCACTGTGTCATGAGCCTACTTAGCCTACTTGGTAGTTCAGTTCCTGTATAGGACTTTAATTTTACCCTGAAGCCCAGGTAATGACTAGGATTTGAAGGCAAATCAATTTTCAGCACCCATTATTTCAGAGAGTTAAGTCATATTCTTTGTATTTCCATTCCTGTAGCAAGCAGACTTGCTCTATTTCAAATATTAATACTTTCCAAATCCACTGCAATCCCACAAAATTTCAAAGTTAGGAGTCTCCTGAAATTTGGGCAGGACTTCCTGTACTTTTGTCTAAGCCATATTTTGTCTTTCTGTGCCTTTTAGACACTAGGCTTTAGACAATTTCTGCTGCCTCTTTAGTCAGTATCTCTTTGCATCCTAGGCTCTACAAAGTGGATCACAACTAAAACCTAGCATCTTTTCCTCCCCACACTTAGTGCAGAGGAATGAGCACATTCTAGTTAATCCTTAAAAGATGGACAGTATTTTATTATACATGTATTTAAAGGTATTTCAGGAAAAAGAGGTGAGCAAGTATATAGAGTTTAAAATATCCATTTGATTTCTTTGGGGAACAGAAAGTAATCTTGTTTGGAACATAAGGTTTATTTCAGAGATTAGATTGAAATGATTAATGTGATATGAGTATACATGACTGTATATAATCTAAATTTTCTGATATATTGAAATCTTGCCTATTAATTCAAATAGCTGTCAAGCTGGAACATTGGAACCTAAATATATTAACAATGGTTTTTGTTTAGTCACTACATCATGTCTGACTCTTTGCAACCCCATGAAGTGTAGCCCACCAAGCTCCTCTGTCCATGGGGTTCTCCAGGCAAGAATACTGGACTGGGTCACCATTTCCTTCTCCAGGGGGTCTTCCTGGATTAGGAGTTGAACCCACATCTCCGGCATTGGCAGGCGGATTCTTTACCCCTGAGCCACCGGGGATACATTTTATAAAATAAAGTTGCAATCTTCTGAGAGTAGGAATAGAGTATCTTCAGACATGAGAGACATTCACAGGCCCAGATTTAGCGATTACAGTGGAATACAACATGGTGGCTGGTATGAACATGGGTGAGTGTATGAAGTCGCTTCAGTCATGTCTGACTCTTTGCAACACTATGGACTATATCCCACCAGGTTCCTCTGTCCATGGGATTCTCCAGGCAAAAAATACTGGAGTGGGTTGCCAAGCCCTTCTACGGGTGATCTTCCCCCAGGGATTGAACCCAGGTCTCTCAGGTTCTTTACCACTAGCGCCACCTGGGAAGCCCTGGTATGAGCATGAGAAGGCACTAAAACATTCAAAGCATACAAAGCAAAACAGATGAGTTAGGCAAGACCTTCCCCACAGCAGGTGCTTCCTCCCGGATACGTTAAGATGCACAGGTTTTACTGCATCATTGCTATTCTTGCAAATAAATTCAGTTCGGGCTACAAGTCACCAGAATTTGTTAGGCTAGATCTGCATTCCTATTTTGGCTCATTTGTTTGCCAACTGTGAGTCCTTGGGCCATAACTATAACCTTTCTAATATTGTTTTCTTCTTTGTGAAACATAATACCTACTTCACAGATTGCTAGAAGGATTACATGAAATAATCTAAGTACAAGTGTACAACACAGTGCCTGGAATATAATAAATGCTTAGCAAAGCAGTTTTTCATACTCTGTTAAAAGAATTTATTCTTTCATATATCCATGTTCATACTTGGAGAGAGTAACATCTACTTTTACTACTAAATAAAAAACTAAAGAGGAGAATTATAATTGTGATTATATTCTAAATGAGTATTAATAAAGTATTAATAACCATATCACAGTTTTAAAACCTTAAACACCAACATGGTAGAATGAGAAATAAATGAGAGTAATAGGAAAAATAAGCGAGAAATAAAAAGAGCCTCAGGCAACGAACTCTAAACAAGTAAGTTCAAAAAAGTTATCAAAAGAAGACAAAAGACAAAGGGAAAAGCCCATGAAAAGGGAACAAAGGAAAAATCCACAGACATGAGTGAGAACCTCAGGTGAAACAAACATGCCCCCTTCCTGGTTAGCCCTAATTTGCATAGGGCAGGCTCAGCAGGGAGGAGACAAAATGTATAAAAAGAGGGATCCAAGCTGAGCTGAGATCTCTCCTCTGGGGTCAGCCTACCCTCATGCCTTGACAGTGTACTAGTGTTTGTTTAATGAATAAAACTCTGAGCTGCAACCTGTTAAAAAAAAAAGTTATCAAAATCAAGAGTTTGGGATTAATAGCTACATACTATTTTTAATATATATAAAATAGACAAAAAGTAAGGTCCTACTGTATAGCACAGGGAACTATATTCAATATCTTATAATATCCTGTATTGGGAAAGAATCTAAAAAAGAATGTGTGTGTATGTGTGTAACTGAATCATTTTTGTACATATGAAAATAATACAACATTGTAAATCAGCTCTAATTCAATTTTTTAAAAGACAAATATTATCAAGTAGGTACTTTCTTCTTCCTTACACACATATCTTTCTATTTTCACCATTTTCTGGCACTTTTCAAGTCCAGTTTCCTTCATGTGTTGAGAACCCACTCCATACCAGATACTACACCAGGGATTCAGGATACCAAAGGCAGACAGGGTGAAATCCCTTCCAGGGGTGAAGGAGAGATGTAAAATACCACCATGTATCTGTAGGAAGGTTATTTACAGGGTGCTATGAGAGCAGAGAAAAAGCAGAGCCTAGTTTTGCCCAAGGAATGAAAGATACCTCAAAGGGGAGCTGATAACTAAACTGAGCCTTGAAGATTGAGTACAAGTTAGACAGCAGGCAAGGAGATTTCAGTTACAATGTGTAACTATTTTTTCTTCCACTATCATCCACCCAACCATCAATACTTATATAAACACATACCCCACTCACACACATACACACACACACACACACACACACATACACACACACACTCTTGTATAATCCTCCCTTCCCATTCCCTTACTTCTGCTATTTCTAGAAATTTAAATTTGTTGATGGAGGAAAAGATCTACTAATCAATGACATAATTTATATCAATTATTGAAATTTCTTGAAACTTGAAGCAGCAATTTTCATTTTAAAGATGGTGACAGGTAAGTAGTTCTTCTGATGTGATTACAGTATCATCAGAAACCACTATCTTTCACGTCACACCTACTCATGAGTCACACCTTACTCTGCCGAAGCTGAGTAAATAATTGGATCTCAAATGTAGGAGTGTATCAGAGTCTTCAGGGACCCGTAATAAATACTCAGACACACAAACATAAGTTAGAGTTTCCTTGTTAACAAATTTGTAACCACGTATTTTTCCATTTGCATTTTCTGATGTTCTGTAGATGTGCCCTGCATAGTAGAGAAAATTTTTATTTTTTTCTTAGAGAATTTTTTTTTTATTTTTACTAAGAGAAACAATTTTTTCTCAATATCAGTAAATTAATAATGTTCTAAATCATATGAACCACAAGTTGTTAATTTAATGGATTATTTTTTTAAAAAACAACCTACCTGATTTTAAAAAATAAAATCCACTTAACACAAAAATAAACCAGGTTGGTCTTCCTTCCTCAAGTACCTTCTCTCCTACAAACTACGAAGTTTTAGAGATTGTTGGGGCTTCCCTGGTGGCTCAGACAGTAAAGAATCTGCCCACAATGCAGGAGACCCAAATTCAGTCCCTGGCTTGGGAAGATCCCCTGGAGAAGGAAATGGCAACACACTCCAGTATTCTTGTCATGGACAGAGGAGCCTGACAGACTACAGTCCATAGGGTTGCAAAGAGTCAACTAAGCACACACACACACAATAATTAGGAGAAAAGCTAAGAAGATGTAGCAAAGAAGCCAATAATACAACAACTAAGGTAAGGCAGAAGTTCATTTCTCACACAGCAGATTGGCCGATATCAACCGTCGGGGTATCTCAGTTCCACAAAGTTGTTCATGGATCAAGGTTCTTTCTGTCTTCCAACTATGTCATCCCTCAGTATTATCCTTCTCTCCTTGGAACAAAAAAGGCCAGGGACGTGTTTATTTTCCAGAAAACAGGAAGAAGGGGAGAGTCAAAGTCCAGGGCAAGTAACTTTTGATCATATCCCATTCACTCAAACACAGTCACAAAGACAGCACAGCAGGAAGAAATCGATGAAGTCTAGACTCTAGCTATAAAGCCATGAGCTCAGGACAAAGGGAGAAACAGATTATAGGGAACAAATAGTGACCTTTAATAACAGTAGAACAGTTTATAGAGTTGCTCATTAAGACAACAGATCAACTTCAAATTACAACACCTCTCTGATAACCTTGATTATTGCATCCCACCCAGAATGCAAGAGGGAGTTACCTCTGAAATGCATGTATTTACAATAACAACAACTCATCTACAAAATAGAATTAATATAAGTTTTCCAATGTTTACTTTGCAAGTTGTGATGAATAATCACAGACTTGTGTGTTTCAATATTGCTCTCTTGAGTTTAATATGCTGCATCTAATAATTGCACAAGGTCATTATACAAGTATCACAATTTTCCTTTTTGACCAACACAAGATTATTTTTCTTTAGAAAATAAAATTAAAATGTTAACGCTCTTCTTTTTATATAAAAGTACAAGAAACTCTCTTTTTGAATATTCATGGCTTTTAATTTTCAAATTCTTAATTTCCCAAATTGTACCTAATTGTGATTTACTAGAGTCGGACACGACTGAGCGACTGAACTGAACTGAACTGAAACTATTATACTCTGGGTTTTACAAGTCCCATTTGGCTTGTTTTAGACAGTACAAGCAGAATTCTTTTTCTATATGCAAAATGTCATGTTGAAAAAATTGTCCCCTTTATAACACAAGTTTCTGGAAGAACTAAGCAGAGGTATTTTTTTCCCTTGACACAGCAAGTTATTTTTTTTTTCAAGCTGAATATTTAACCTCCCTAAGTCATCTCTACATGTCTTAAGTGATAATTATAACTGCAAAATATTGTCTTCTTGCGTAGCGACTATACACTCTAAAGAGTCCTGATCCCACAGAAAGAGTATGTACAGGAAAGTGCAATGACACCGTTTATCCATGTAGATGAAACTTAGTACCTATATTTCACTGTAACTTTACATTAGCCACAAGAAAAAAGAGCAATGGAGATTAAAAAGAAAAAAACAAAAAACTAGGTATCCAGGCAGACAACACTTAAAAATCTAAAAGTATTACCTAATCCCAACACTCCCCACTCACCAAACACACACACACACACAAACATATCATGCTATTTGCATTTTCACCTAGTTCTTTGCTCAAACTAGCTTCCATATGGCTTTATCTTTATATTTTATTTTCCCCAATGGTAGCTTATTAATTCAGTTCAGTCCCTCAGTCACATCCGACTCCTTGCGACCCCATGGACTATAGCACACCAGGCTTCCCTGTCCATCACCAACTCCCGGAGCCCACTCAAACTTGTATCCATCATGTCAGTGATGCCATCCAACCATCTAATCCTCTATCATCCCCTTCTACTCCTGTCTTTAATCTTTCCGAGCATCAGAGTCTTTTTCAATGAGTCAGTTCTTCACATCAGTGGCCAAAGTATTGGAATTTCAGCTTCAGCATCAGTCCTTCCAAGGAATATTTAGGACTGATTTCCTTTAGGATAGACTGGTTGGACCTTCTTGCAGTCCAAGGGACTCTTAAGACTCTTCTCCAACACCATAGTTCAAAAGCATCAATTCTTCGACGCTCAGCTTTCTTTATAGTCCAGCTTTCACATCCATACATGACTACTGGAAAAACCATAGCTTTGATCAGTCGGACCTTTGTTGGTAATGTCTCTGCTTTTTAACATGCTGTCCAGGTTGCTCATAGCTTTTCTTCCAAGGAGCAAACGTTTTTGAATTTCATGGTTGTACTCACCATCTGCAGTGATTTTTGAGACCCCAAAAATAAATCTGTCAGTGTTTCCATTGTTTCCCCATCTATTTGCCATGAAGTGATGGGACCAGATGCCATGATCTTTGTTTTCTGAATGTTGAGTTTTAAGCCACTTTTTCAATCTCTTCTTCACTTTCTCAAAAGGCTCTTTAGTTTCTCTCTGCTTTCTGCCATAAAGTGGTGTCATCTGCATATCCAAGGTTATCGGTATTTCTCCTGGCAGTCTTGATTCCAGCTTGTGCTTCATCCACCCCAGCATTTCTCATGATGTACTCTGTGTATAAGTTAAATAAGCAGAGTGACAATATACAGCCTTGACATACTCCTTTCCCTATTTGGAACTAAGCTATTGTTCCATGTCCAGTTTTAACTGTTGCTTCTTGACCTGTACACAGATTTCTCAGGAGGCAGGTCAGGTGGTCCGAGAGTCCCATCTCTTGAAGAATTTTCCAGAGTTTGTTGTGATCCACACAGTCAAAGGCTTTGGCATAGTCAATAACACAGAAGTAGATGTTTTTCTGGAACTCTCTTGCTTTTTCACTGATCCAACAGATATTGGCAATTTGATCTCCGGTTCTTCTTACTTTTCTAAAAACAGCTTGAACATATGAAAGTTCACAGTTCACGCACTATTGAAGCCTGGCTTGGAGAATTTTGAGCATTATTTTGCTAGTGTGTGAGATGAGTGCAATTGTGTGGTAGTTTGAACATTCTTTGTTATTCCCTTTCTTTGGGATTGTAGTGAAAACTGACCTTTTCCAGTCCTGTGACCACCGCTGAGTTTTCTAAATTTGCTGGCATATTGAGTGCAGCACTTTCACAGCCTCATCTTTTAGGATCTGAAATAGCTCAACTGGAATGCCATCACCTCCACTAGCTTTGTTTGTAGTGCTGCTTCCTAAGGCCCACTTGACTTCATATTCCAGGATGCCTGGCTCTAGCTGAGTGAGCACACCATCATGGTTATCTGGGTCATGAAGATCTTTTTTGTATAGTTTATCTGTGTATTCTTGCCACTTCTTAATATCTTCTGCTTCTGTTAGGTCCATACCATTTCTGTCCTTTATTGCTCTCATCCTTGCATGAAATGTTTCCTTGGTATCTCTAATTTTCTTGAAGAGATCTCCAGTCTTTCACATTCTGTTGTTTTCCCTTATTTCTTTGCATTGAAGGCTGAGGAACTCTCATTTTTAAAAAATTTTTATTGCAATATAGTTGATTTACAATGTTGTGTTAGTTTCTGCTGTACTGCAAAATCAATCAGTTACATATATCCCCTCTTTTTAAGATTCTTTTCCCATATAGGTCACAAAAGCATACTAACTAAAGTTCCTTGTGCTATATCAGTTCAGTTCAGTTCAGTTCAGTCGCTCAGTCATGTCCGACTCTTTGTGACCCCATGAATTGCAGCACGCCAGGCCTCCCTGTCCATCACCAACTCCTGGAGTTCACTCAGACTCACGTCATCAAGTCGGTGATGCCATCCAGCCATCTCCTCGTAGGTCGTTATTAGTTATCTATTTTATGACTGAGCGACTTCCCTTTCACTTTCCACTTTCATGCATTGGGGAAGGAAATGGCAACCCACTCCAGTGTTCTTGCCTGGAGAATCCCAGGGATGGGGGAGCCTGGTGGGCTTCTGTCTATGGAGTTGCACAGAGTCGGACACAACTGAAGTGACTTAGCAGCAGCAGCAGCAGCAGTGTGTATATACTAATCCCAATCTCCCAATTTATCCCTCCATTCTTTCCCCTCCCTGGTAACCATAAGTTTGTTTTCTGTATCTGTGACTCAATTCTGTTTTGTAAATAAGTTTATTTGCACCATTTTTTTTAGATTCCACATATAAGCAATATCATACGATACATCTTTCTCAGCCTGACTTATTTCACTCAGTATGGCAATCTCTAGGTCCATCCATTTTGCTGCAAATGGCATTTTCCATTCTTTCCTATGACTGAGTAATGAGATGCCTGGATGGCATCACTGACTCAATGGATGTGAGTTCGAGTGAACTCCAGGAGTTGGTGATGGACAAGGAGGCCTGGCGTGCTGCGATTCATAGGGTCACAAAGAGTCGGACACGACTGAGCGACTAAACTGAACCGAACTGAACTGAATATTGCATTGTATATAGGTACCACATCTTCTTTATTTCCTCTTTTAATGGAAATTTAAGTTCTTTCCATGTCTTGGCTATTGTAAATAATACTGCAATGAACATTGGGAGTCCATATATCTCTTTAAATTATGATTTTCCATAGATACATGCACAGGAATAGGACTGCTGAATTACATAGTAATTCTATTGTTAGTTTTCTGAGGAAATTTATAATTTTTCCATATTGGTTGTGCCAATTTACATTCCCACCAGTGGCACAGGAGGCCTGTCTCTTCTCTACATCCTCTCCAGCATTTATTGTTTGTAGATTTTTTGATGATGGCCTCACTCAGCCCAGGTCTTGTCTCCACTAGGCGCTCTTTCTGAGCCTTCAGGATGAGTTGAGTGCTCCTTCTCTGTTTATTTCTCTGGTTACATTTACTATGATGTGAGGATCTCTTTTTATATCTGCCTCCTCACTTGGCTGGAAACTCCTGTGCACGTATGCATGCTAAGTCGCTTCAGTTGTGTCTAACTCCTTGTGACACTATGGACTGTAAGCCACCAGGTTCCTCAGTCCAAGGGATTCTCCAGGCAAGAATACTGGAGTGGGTTGCCATGTCTTTCTCCAGGGGAATCTTCCCAACTCAGGGACTGAACCCGCATCGCTTATATCTCCTGCATTGTCAGGTGGGTTCTTTACTACTAGCACCACCTGGGAAGCCCATAGCAACGCATTTCATTCTTCTGTGTATATAAATGCCTAACTGAATACCTGATACTTGATGTGTATTCAATATATGTGTGTTGAAATAAGCTAATGAATTCAAAATGTCATAATATCTGCAATAATATATAACACCACATCATTGAATTGTAAGGGTTTTAGTTTAGAGGCATGACAACGAAAATTATTGTCAATATTAATTAAAATAATTATTTTAATGTACTTTTTCTAAAAAGAACAATGAGTAAGTTACTTCTGGTTTAGCATCTATTATAAACAGAACTTTTTGGCACAAATATATTGTCTCATCTATTCATTCATTCAACAAATATGTACAAGTTGCATACTGTGTGCCCATAACTATTTTAGGCAATAGAGATGCACAGTAAAGAAAGGAATGGAGGGAGAGAAAGGAAGAAAGAAGGAGGGATGAAGGAAGGAAGAGAAAGGAAGAAAACCTCTGCCTGCGTGGGACCATGTGGGGAAAGGGCTGGATGATGAAGGGCAAGCAGGGAGGGGATGAGACAGAAAATAAATGAGAAAATTACCTGAAATGCAATAGACAGCACTAACTTCTAAGAAGACTGACAAGAAATATGAGATAGACAGCAATTTTCACAAGAATGATATGTTATACAGGTACAGTAGGAGAATGTTTTGAAATTTTTTATTGTTCACAATAAAAAATATGATATCTACATAGAATTCTATAACAAAGGCCATGTGCCCACCTTTCAGCATCAGCAGTTACCAACTCAGGGCCAATTTTGTTCCATCTCTGTCCTCACCTACTTTCCTCTCCCACAGTCAAATTATTTGAAAGTAAATAAGCATCATATCATTTTGAAAGTGAATTCACTCAGTCGTGTCCGACTCTTTGTGACCCTGTGGATTGTAGCCTACTAGGATCCTCCATCCATGGGATTTCCCAGGCCAGAACTCTGGAGTGGGTTGCCATTTCCTTCTCCAGAAGATCTTCCCAACCCAGGGATTGAACTCAGGTCTCCCACGTTGTAGCCAGATGCTTTACAATCTGAGCCACCAGGGAAGTCCTTCATATCATTTTATCGGTATATATTTCAGTTCAAGGGAAAGAGTTAAAAATAAGTAATTTTCATGGCTTATTTATGTAAGAACAAGGGTGGAAAAACCATTCAATTTCATCATCTTTGGCAGTACCCAAGTTCAAGTTCTATAGAAAGAGTTGTATTTTAGATGACCATATGGGCTTGGAACATGCCTTGCCTCTTGCTGCTTTTCAGCTTGCACATCAAGGTCCTCAATATTCTGATCCCGTCTTTTTTTTTTTTTTTTTTTTCAGCTCTTAAACTCTTTTTTCACACATGTTTATATATTTTAATTAATTTTTTAATTGGAGTATAGTTGATTTACAATGTTTTTAGTTTTTGCTCTACAGCAAAGTGAGTCAATTATACCCACACATATATCCATTCTTTTTAGATTGTTCCCATGTAGATCATTACCAAGTATTGAGTAGAGTTCCCTGTGCTATTCAGCGGTTCTTATTAGTTATCTATTTTGTATACAATAGTATATATATGTCAATTCTATCTTACAAATGCAAACTGTTTCCCATTGTGTCCCCTGCTGCTGTCATCCTCCTTCATTGATGCCACATTCAAACCCGTTTGCCCCTCTCAGTTTTGGAATACCGCTTCTCCTCATTCAAACGCAACACCTCTTTTGCAGCATAAGTGCAGCTTCCTTGAAGCTGCCCTCCTGAAGTAATATGAGTCACACAGTAGCCTCTCATTTCTTAACCCTATTGCTTTTAGAGTTGGCCCTTCACTGTGCAAAGAAAGATCATGGCATCCGGTCCCATCACTTCATGGGAAATAGATGGGGAAACGGTGGAAACAGTGTCAGACTTTACTTTTTTAGTCTCCAAAATCACTGCAGATGGTGACTGCAGCCATGAAATTAAAAGACGCTTAATCCTTGGAAGAAAAGTTATGACCAACCTGGATAGTATATTCAAAAGCAGAGACATTACTTTGCCGACTAAGGTCCGTCTAGTCAAGTCTATAGTTTTTCCTGTGGTCATGTATGGATGTGAGAGTTGGACTGTGAAGAAGGCTGAGCGCTGAAGAATTGATGCTTTTGAACTGTGGTGTTGGAGAAGACTCTTGAGGGTCCCTTGGACTGCAAGGAGATCCAACCAGTCCATTCTGAAGGAGATCAGCCCTGGGATTTCTTTGGAAGGAATGATGCTAAAGCTGAAACTCCAGTACTTTGGCCACCTCATGCGAAGAATTGACTCATTGGAAAAGACTCTGATGCTGGAGGGGATTGGGGGCAGGAGGAGAAGGGGACAACCGAGGATGAGATGGCTGGATGATATCACAGACTCGATGGACGTGAGTCTGAGTGAACTCCAGGAGATGGTCATGGACAGGGAGGCCTGGCGTGCTGGGATTCATGGGGTCGCAAAGAGTCGGACATGACTGAGCGACTGAACTGAACTGAACTTCACTGTACAAAATTTTGTTAAATATATTCTTCTGTGTTTGTTTCCCAACTTGATTAAATGTTCCTGTACAGCACTCACTATAATTTATAACTGACTTATATCTTAACTTCACAGCATCTATCATAGAACTGGTTACATAGCCAGTGCTCAGTAAATATGTATTGGACTTCCCTGGTAGTCCAGTGGTTGGGAGTCCACCTGCCAATGCAGGGGACCCAGGTTCGATCCCAGATCAGGGAGAACCCCACATGCCGAGGAGCAGCTAAGCCTGTGTGCCACAATTACTCAATCAGTGCTCTAGAGCCTGTGCTCTGCAAAACTAGAAGCCACCACAGTGAGAAGCCTGCATATCACAACCAGATAGTAGACCCTGCTGACCGCAACTAGAGAAAGCCCAGGAGCAGCAACAAAGACCCAGCACAGCCAAAAATAAATAAATAAATAAATAAAATGTGTTTAAAAATAAATATGCATTCATTCAGGGCTTCTCCGGTGGCTCAGTGGTAAAGAATCCACCGGCAATGCAGGAGTCACAGGAGATACAGGTTCGATGCCTGGGTCAGGAAGATCCCCTGGAGGAGGGCATGGCAACCTACTCCGTTATTCTCACCTGGAGAATCCCATGGACGGAGGAGCCTGACAGGCTACAGTCCTAGGGTCACAAACAGTAGGACACACTGAAGCAACTTAGCACACAGGCATATATTCATTTACAAATGGATTTCAGTTCAGTTCAGTCACTCAGTTGTGTCCAAGTCTTTGCAACCCCATGAATTGCAGTACGCCAGGCCTCCCTGTCCATCATCAGCTCCCGGAGTTCACTCAGACTCACATCCATCGAGTCAGTGATGCCATCCAGCCATCTCATCCTCTGTCGTCCCCTTCTCCTCCTGCCCCCAATCCCTCCCAGCATCAGAGTCTTTTCCATTGAGTCAACTCTTTGCATGAGGTGGCCAAAGTATTGGAGTTTCAGCTTTAGCATCAGTCCTTCCAAAGAACACCCAGGATTAATCTTTAGAATGGACTGGTTGGATCTCTTTGAAATCCAAGAGACTTTCAAGAGTCTTCTTCAATACCACAAATCAAAAGCATCAATTCTTCAGTGTTCAGCTTTCTTCACAGTCCAACTCTCACATCCATACATGACCACTGGAAAAACCATAGCCTTGACTAGACGGACCTTTGTTGGCAAAGTAATGTCTCTGCTTTTGAATATGCTGTCTATGTTGGTCATAACTTTCCTTCCAAGGAGTAAGCGTCTTTTAATTTCATGGCTGCAGTCACTATCTGCAGTGATTTTGGAGTCCCCAAAAATAAAGTCTGACACTGTTTCCACTGTTTCCCCATCTATTTCCCATGAAATGATGGGACCAGATGCCATGGTTTTAGAAAAGGCAGAGGAACCAGAGATCAAATTGCCAACAAATGTATTTAGAGAGGCCCAGTAACTACAGGGGACTGGATATGCCAGATTGATTTCCTTAGCATGAAGGATATGTATTTAAACGTTCAAATTGCTAAACTTTTCCCAAAGGGAAATTTACTAACTGCCTACAGCCTGTTAGCACATTTTAAAAAATCAAGACTCTAATTAAAACTCCTCAAGATTTGATATTTACCTAATCATGATAATAGTCGTGACATAGATTTCCGGGGTATTTATTTCTTATAAAGTCACTGAAAGTCATCTCCTTAAGAAGTACCAGGGAACACTTCAGTGGAGACTGAATGTTCTTTCTTATTTCAAGAGATTTCATCATAAATGCTGAGTAGGGGACAGCCTCGAAAATAGCACTACTCAATCTATTTCATTTATATCGCAAAGCATTTGAAAATGGAATATTTTTATGTGCTGAGCCAATTTGATTTCTCTGTATGATTTGCCATTCATATTTTTTCTTTTTCCATCTCAAACCTATGATTTCAATAGTGATTATGTACAGTGACAAATGTGTGAATGAAAGTGATATGGAATTTATTATTCTTGATAGAAACAATATGCTACCATATGAAAATTTGATATTAAAATGCATTCCATGGTAATCTTAGAAAGAAAAGAACCTAGCTATCTTGATAATATTCGTTAAAACATTTGGAGTAGCTATTGACAATATTTAGGGGTTTTTATGTCCTACATTAATTATCTCTAAACTGCAAACTCTATTATGTCAACTTTTGTTTAGCCTTTCTACTATCCCCAGTGCCTGATATGTACACATGTGCATGCTAAGTCATTTCAGTCAAGTCCAGCTCTTTGTGACCCTATGGGCTATAGCTGGCCAGGACTCCTCTTCCATGGGATTCTCCAGGCAAGAATACTGGAGTGGGTTGCCATCCCTTCTCCAGGGGATCTTCTCGACCCAGGGATGGAACTCACATCTCTTATGTCTCCTGCATTGGCAGGCAGGTTCTTTACCATTAGTGCCACCTGGGAAGCCTACCTAATATGTATGTTCCCCATTAGTACTTGACAGGAGGAGGTATTTGAGTTACAGTGTTAATATTCTAAAGAAGCAAGAAAGAAGTTGCCTCTCACTGATAATATTTGGAAGAAAATACTATCCAGGTAAACTGATAATTTGTTGTTTGTTTTTTGGTCACTCAGCCATGTCCAACTCTTTGTGACCTCATGAACTATATCCTGCCAGGCTCCTCTGTCCATGGGTTTCTCCAGGCAAGAATACTGGAGTGGGTTTCCTTCTCCAGGGGATCGTCCCAATCTAGGGATGGAACCTGCATCTCCTGCATTGGCAGGCAGATACTTTCCCACTGAGTCATCAGGGAAGCCCATGAACTGATAATATTCCATCTTAAATTTTAATCCCCAATAGGAGAAAGTCAATGGGAAGGAAAGGATTGTAAACCCCTCTCCATACTCCCCCCTTTTGCTGGAAGGTCTGACTATCAACACTCAGAAATCCCAGGTCTCAGCCCCTAGAGGAAGTAGAGAAATAGCTCTGTGGCTTCAACACCAAGATAAATGATAAAAACCCAAGATGAATTGAGTGCTTACTCTGTCAGTCAATGCACTAAGTGCTCTGCAGGCATTATCTCCTTTTAACTTCATCACAAAACTTTAAGGTGGATATTATTTTATGTCCATATTGCAGCCAAGGAACTGAGAGCTCTGAGATCTTGGGCCATTAATCTAGAGCCCACACTTAGCTCCCCTTCATACTGCCTCTTCCCCAAGAAAACTCCTCTCCACTGGCCCTTATCTTAGCACTTATTTTTCAACATATGTCACGGCCTGTATCCCAACCCCCAGTGGTAAATTTCCAAAACCTGCTACTGTGACTAGTTAGCGTAACCTCATTCATTTGCCCGCAATCTTAATGTAACCTGTAGTCTTTTGTGTTACACTTGCTCACCATCTTCCCTTGTGAGAGGCTTATCTTCTGATAATATAAGAACTGCTATCAAATATGACCCCAGTCTTCGACATTTAACTCAGCCTTCTCTTAATTGAATGAAAGTCCAGTGTCTGATTGAACTTTGTCCTTTGTCACAATACAAGCAACCTGCCTGCCCAGCTTCAGAACTGAGCTCCAGGTCTTGATGCAATTTCGGGGACTCACATCCTCATCTTAGTCTTCCACAATGAACTCTTGAGGCATTGCCTGGTTCCTAATGCACCCTCTCCCTGGGGCCCAGCCAGCTTGCCTCTGCTCCTCTGCTCACTCAGCTTCCATCCTCACAAAGAGGGAAGCCATCGCCTCAGTCTAGCAGGGTTTCCTTCTCCCCCAAGAAGTAAACCTTCAGAAATCTGTCTGGCTCTAAACCCTATGTGGATGATACATTCAAACTCAATATTCATTTATAGTAGAAGTAATATTCTTGAATGGAAATATGAGTTTGTACCCAAACCTGTAACTTACGTTACAATTTTAATTATTTAAATAATTTTAAGTTTAATAATTTAAAATTATTTTTCAGCATTCTTTGGTATCCCCCAATAGATGATGTCTGAAAGGCCATCCCTAGATACACAGAGCTGTGGGGAGACATGAACTCAAATTCCTCTGGTTTTCTCATTTGTACTTTTTTCCTCAATTATGTATCCTCTGCACAAAAGGGGGGGCTCAAGTGCAGCCAGCTTAGGCACCTGAACTGTATCTGTTCTTCTTGGAAGATGTACTATCACTTAACACTATTTTCACTTTTTCATTTCACTCAAAGCAAATTTTGAAAAATGACCCCCAACTTTTTTCTCAGACAGACTCCTTTGACAAACAAATTCACATCACAGTGGCAATTACTTGTAACAGCTCATGCTCCATCTTTCTTGATAATGGCTATATATTTAATGAGCACGCTTGGAAAGCAACCCACATAAACCAAAATAATATGTTTCTAGTTATGAAGTTTCAGGAAACGTGATAGAAGATAAATTATAGTTAGAGAGATTTTCTTTATGTTTCTAAATTGACACCAACTAAAAACAGCTCTGTTGTTTGACCTTGTAGTTATGTTTCCAAATGTATATAAAGATGTACTATCTTAAGAGAAAAGAAAAGATATTTCTTGAGCACTTACTCTGTTCCTAAGTATTGTGAGTTTTGCATATGCAATGTCATTTAATTCCTAATTATTATCCCCCATTTCACAGTTGCAGAAATTGAGGCCTGAAATCACTGCAGATGGTGATTGCAGCCATGAAATTAAAAGACGCTTACTCCTTGGAAGGAAAGTTATGACCAACCTAGATAGCATATTCAAAAGCAGAGACATTACTTTGTCAACAAAGGTCTGTCTAGTCAAGGCTATGGTTTTTCCAGTGGTCATGTATGGATGTGAGAGTTGGACTGTGAAGAAAGCTGAGCACTGAAGAATTGATGCTTTTGAACTATGGTGTTGGAGAAGACTCTTGAGAGTCCCTTGCACTGCAAGGAGATCCAACCAGTCCATTCTGAAGGTCAGCCCTGGGATTTCTTTGGAAGGAATGATGCTAAAGCTGAAACTCCAGTACTTTGGCCACCTCATGTGAAGAGTTGACTCATTGGAAAAGACTCTGATGCTGGGAGGGATTGGGGGCAGGAGGAGAAGGGGACAACAGAGGATGAGATGACCGGATGACATCACCGACTCGATGGACATGAGTTTGAGTGAACTCCGGGAGATGGTGATGGACAGGGAGGCCTGGCGTGCTGTGATTCATGGGGCCACAAAGAGTCGGACACGACTGAGCGACTGAACTGAACTGAAGATTAGGTGAGATTCCAAATTGTTCTCAGTTAAGTAATAAGTCTAGATTTGGAACCCAGGTGTGCCTGTCTCTCAACCATATCTTTTACTCATACTGTTCGATGTGACCCTGTCCATTGATGGTATGTTACCTAAATGACCGCCCTGCAATCCTCACTGATGGATCATTTTGTACTGTGGTAACTTACATGATGAAACAGACTTTCCAGATGTGATTAGGTGTGTGGACACTGAGATGAGGAGAGCATTCTGGATTATCCAGCTGGACCCAGTGTAATCACATGAATCTTAAGAGTGAAGAACATTTCCAGGAGTTGGCCAGGGGTACAGATGTGAAAAAAAAAGGGGGGGGGGCGGTTAAAGTAGAAGCCACATCTCTTTGATTCTGAAGGAAGGAAAGGGTCAAAAGTCAAGGAATACAATAGCCTGGGATATCTGGAAAAAGCTGGAGTCTGCAGAAAAGAGCACATTCTTGCTGACCCCTTGGATTTGGCTCAGAATGACCAGTGTCAGACTTCAGTCTTATTGAGCTGCAAGATCACATATTTGTGTTGTTTTAAGTCTCTACATTTCTGGCAAATTGTTGCAGCAGCAGTTTATTAAGTTCAGTCACACATTCATATCCAACTCTTTGCAACCCCGTGAACTGCAGCACAGCAGGCTTCCCTGTCCATCGCCAACTTCCGGAGCTTGTTCAAACTCGTGTCCATCAGGTCGGTGATGCCATCCACCCATCTCATCCTCTGTCATCCCCTTCTCCTCCCGCCTTCAATCTTTCCCAGCATCAGGGTCTTTTCTAGTGAGTTAGTTCTTCACTTCAGGTGGGCAAAGTATTGGAGTTTCATCTTCAGCATCAGTTCTTCCAATGAATATTCAGGATTGATTTCCATTAAGATGAACTGGTTGGAGCTTCTTGCAGTCAAAGAGATTCTCAAGAGTCTTCTCCAACACCACAGTTCAAAAGCATCAATTCTTCAGTGCTCAGCTTTCTTTATAGTCCAACTCTCACATTCACACATGACCACTGGAAAAACCATAGCTTTGACTAGATGGATCTTTGTTGGTAAAGTAATGCCTCTGCTTTTTAATATGCTGTCTAGGTTGGTTATAGCTTTTCTTCGAAAGAGCAAATGTCTTTTAACATCATGGTTGCACTCACCATCTGCAGTGATTTTGGAGCCCCCCAAAATAACGTCTCTCACTGTCTGCATTGTTTCCCCATATATTTGCCATGAAGTGATGGGACCAGGTGCCATGATCTTAGTTTTCTGAATGTTAAGTCTTAAGCCACTTTTTCACTCTCCTCTTTGACTTTCATCACGAGGCTCTTTAGTTCTTCTTCACTTTCTGCAATAAGGGAGGTGTCATCTGCATATCTGAAATTACTGATATTTTTCCAGACACTCTTGATTCCAGCTTGTGCTTCATCAAGCCCAGCATTATGCTGCATGTAAGTTAAATAAGCAGGGTGACAATATACAGCCTTGACGTACTCTTTTGGAACCAGTCAGTTGTTCCATGTCCAGTTCTAACTGTTTCTTCATGACCTGTATACAGATTTCTCAGGAGGCAGGTCAAGTGGTCAGGTATTCTCATCTCTTAAAGAGTTTTCCAGAGTTTGTTGTGATCCACACAGTCAAAGGCTTTGGCAAGTCAATAAAGCAGAAATAGATGATTTTCTGGAACTCTCTTGCTTTTTCACTGATCCAGCAGATGTTGGCAATTTGATTTCTGGTTCCTCTGCCTTTTCTAAATCCAGCTTGAACATCTGAAAGTTCTCAATTCACATACTGTTGAGGCCTGGCTTGGAGAATTTTGAGCATTACTTTACTAGCATGTGAGATGAGTGCAATTGTGTGGTAGTTTAAACATTCTTTAGCATTGCCTTTCTTTGGGATTGGAATGAAAACTGACATTTTCCAGTCCTGTGACCCCTGCTGAGTTTTCCAAATTTGCTGACATATTGAGTGCAGCACTTTCACAGCATCATCTTTTAGGATTTGAAATAGCTCAACTGGAATTCTATCACCTCCACTAACTTTGTTTGTAGTGATGCTCCCTAAGGCCCACTTGACTCCATATTCCAGGATGTCTGGCTCTAGGTGAGTGATCACACCATCATGGTTATCTGGGTCATGAAGTTTTTTTTTTGTATAGTTCTTCTGTGTATTCAGGTGACCATTATATCTACTACTGCAGCACCAATACAAAACTAATATAGAGGCTTAATATTTGTAGAACAAATAAATGAATTAATCCACAGGTTGACCTTGTTTTTATAAACTAGACACACATATCAAGGATAAAAATTGCAAAGATTTAATACTTCCCAGGTGGCACTAAATTTAAAGCACCTGCCTGCCAATGCAGTAAATGGAAGAGATGCAGGTTCAGTACTTGGGTTGGGAAGATCCCCTGGAGAAGCAAATGGCAAGCCGCTCCAGTCTTCTTGCCTGGAGAATCCCATGGACAGAGAAGCCCGGTAGACTATACAGTCCGTAGGATCACATAGAGTTAGACACGCCTGAATTGACTTCGCACTGAACTCTCAGGTGATCTTCTGTGAGGAGCCAGTTTTCCATGGAGTTTGCTGTCAGGAGTTTATGATTCAATGAGATTTACATCTATTTAATTTAGTTCCACATTATATGTTTCAACAAAATATGTTTGCCTTTGGATTGATCCAATTAAAGAATCACAAAGACTCATGTACTGAGAGCTAGGAGCTTAATTACGTTTGGTTTTTGCTCTACTTGATCTCATGGTCATGTAAAATCAAGCTTCAGATCAGCCTAATTGCCTTTGTCCTAAAAGAGGAAACATGTTTGTTCTTTAATGATGTCTAAATGAGTCTAAACACAAAAATAAGCTAGAAAGATGGAGTACTGAAGATTCTCAACAACATACTCCAGTGGACACAGTAATCCTCAGATACAATAGGCTAGTATCTTACATGCCCTAGAAATGACAGCACTTTCCTTGCTGTAAAAAAATATAGTCTTTGCTACAGTTGAAAGAGTGTGTTGTTTCTTTTTATATATTTCTTTCTATTTAGCCAGAACCTTTTTTTTATTTAAATTTATTTATTTTAATTAGAGGCTAATTACTTTAGAATATTGCATTTGTTTTGCCATCCATCAACATGAATCTGCCACGTGTGTACACGTGTTCCCAATCCTGAACCCCCCTCCCCATACCATCCCTCTGGGTCATCCCAGTGCACCAGCCCCAAGCATCCTGTATCCTGCATCGAACCTGGGCTGGCGATTCGTTTCTTATATGCTATTATACATGTTTCAATGCCATTCTCCCAAATCACCCCACCCTCTCCCTCTCCCACAGAGTCCAAAAGACTGTTCTATATATCTCTATCTCTTTTGCTGTCTCACATACAGGGTTATCTTTACCATCTTTCTAAATTCCATGTATATGTGTTAGTATACTGTATTGGTGTTTTTCTTTCTGGCTTACATCACTCTGTATAATTGGCTCCAGTTTCATCCAACTCATTAGAACTGATATGTATTCAAATGTATTCTTTTTAATGGCTGAGTAATACTCCATTGTGTATATGTACCACAGCTTTCTTATCCATTCGTCTGCTGATGGACATCTAGGTTGCTTCCATGTCCTTAGCCAGAACCTTTTAAGTGAAATAATTATTAAAATATATTCTGGAGTTTCTAAATATGACTTTAGAAAGTTTTAAAATGCACCATTTTTTAAAATCAAAGAAACATTTATCTGGCAAGTGCAAAACAGCTAAAAATGTAAGAGATCGTTACTGAATTCTCAAAATCAAAGATCAACAGAGAATAAGAAGGACTAGAACAGAAGCATTTAAAAGAAAAAGTAAAAACTATCAAAGAGACAAAGGAGTATTTTAAAATACTGTACGAGCTTATTCTTTTTTTAATTCCAAGAAAGTTTATCTCCTGAAATTTCAGTGTGAGTTTAGAATGAAAGGGAGAAAACAAGGAAGGTACAGAGAAGGAAGGAAGAAAAGGAAAAGGAGGGGCAGTGGGGGAGAATGAAGGCAGTTGTATCAAGTAAAGTAAGAGGTGTTTTACATACTATTTTTTTAAATATACCTGGGATGATTTTCTTCATGAAAATTGTTGCAAAGACTTTTCAAGCTACTGCATTTTAGTGACTTTAGAACAAAAGCTTAGTTCAATTCTTAACACCCCAAATTTTTTAATACTTCAACAGTTACTCTGTATCTATATCACCTATTATCAAGCTGTCTGGGATAATATCAGCCCCATTTAGAGAAGATTTCCATCTTTAGTATCCAAAGTATCAATACCATGCATACATTTCCCCAAATTAACTGAACAGAATGATTGAGGTCATTGAGGGTTCTCCTGTGGGTCCTAGAAGGTTACGCTGAATGAAAATAAAGCTGATGTGTTTAAGTACAAAGTGGGCATATAGGGAATGATTCAAAAGGAAAGGTGACTAGGCTTTTCTGTGACTAGGAAAATAATAAGATCCAGTGGGTTGCTGAGAGAATAGGAATGAATCAGTTGAAGACAGTGAGTGTAGTAGTAACTTGTAAGGAGGTTTGCCGCAGAAGGGAGCTGAGAAAACTTTGGATGAAACTGTTCGTCCCCTGTATAGCTTTCCCTGATGTGCTGATTTACATACCGGATTTGCTTTATCAGTTTTTACTATTTCGAGGGACTGGAGATTATGGTGATTATTAGTGCAATTCACTAAATATTTCTGCTTCTCCTTCAGAGTGCATGGTAGGATTGAGCTTGCTCTCTCCTCACGTGACCTGCTGTGGGAGTGACGTGTGTCACCTTCAGGCGGAAGCTTGAAGAACTAGTGCAGAATTTTCCCTCCTGCACTAGCAGACAACCACCTTCAAAATAGGGTCTGCCCCATCAGCCTGGGTCCCGGCATGAGGATGCATGAACCAGGTTCTTCAGTCAAGTCCTGATCATGTACCTAAGATATAAATCTTTGTGGCTAAAAGCCAGCAGGTCTCAGGATTTTGTGTTACCACAGCATAACCCAGTCTAACACAACTGACACAAGAACATATCAAATTTACTTATATTTTTAACGATACATCAAAAAAAATTTAAAGACCCAATATGCATTCAAGTTATCTAAATGTCACCTGAAATGAAGCTAACACCACATTTATCCCACCCATTGTAATAAATTACAAAAATTACATTCAAATGTCATCTCCTGAAGCTACTAATAGGAGAAGTCTTATAGATGTTGAATTTCATTAACCTAATTGAATCTAACCCCCATTTAAATGACAGTTTTAGGGGAAAAGCATCTATCAGTTTGAAAGTAAGGATAGTCTTAAGTAAGGATAATAATAAAATATCATAGTTGGGAATTCCCTAGATGTCTAGTAGTTAGGATTCTACATTTTCACTGCTGTGGCCCAGGTTAATCTTTGGTAAGGGAACTAAGATTCCACAAGCGGTGTGACCTGGCCAAAATATGTACATATCAGAGACTCTGTGTGTGTTTTTTAGCTCCTTTAGGAACACTTGAAGGCCTCTTCTGCCTAGAAAAGAAAAGTAATGTGTCATGTTTATAAACAGTCACTGAATCTATTACTCCAGGGTAATTTTGGATCCTTCATATATCAATCAGAAAAAATTCAGATTAGGACAATATAAAACTTCCCTGAACCCAGGTTAAAAAAAGAAAGAAAGAAAAGTATTGAACATTTTAGATTATCTTTTAAACAGATATAACCATAATCATTCACACTGACTATGAGAAAAATTTTGTCTCTCATCATGTTATACATGGACTAGGCCTTAATTATGTCAAAGATATAGACACAGAGACACACATATTCTTACAAAGTTTCAGTGGATTTTTCATTCTCAGCAATGAGATGACACTGTTCGCTTTATGTGGTGCCCTTTGATGTGGCATTGAGCTTTTCAAAATCATTCCTTGGCTGGTTTGGAATCATTTCCTTTTACCATTTTTGTATGAAGGATAAAGACAAACAGTATTGGTGCTTAGTCATCACAACCCCTTAAGGTTCTAAAAACAATTTCCATTTATGGTATGAAGCTAGCAGTTTCACACCACAGGGGTCTGCTGCTTTTTATAATCTGAGGGCCTTAGACACAGAATGGTGTCCATTTGCAAATCATCCCCTTTGTGCTAACTTTCTCTCTTCTTAGTCTGTAAAATTTTCCACTAGAAGAACCAAAAGGCCACGAAGCCCTCATATTCTCTATGGGCGGGCAGCAATGTGGAGAGCAGACAGAGCAGGGGAGCTGAGTGTGTTTTGGCAGAGAGTCACGTGAAGAGACAATTCTTGGCTACAGCGAGCTGCTCTGTATTTGTCTGTGATGGAAAGATGTGTAAATCATAGATCCAGCAGAAGTGCTTATACACAGTAGTCACCTTGTAAAAATGAGTGATTCTATAGCTTTTATTTGACATTGTTCCTATATAGACATATGAACAACTGCAGTGAAAATACCAATTTAAAACACAGCTGTGACACTTGCTTTAGGCTCCTGGAAAAATCATTTCATTGCTTATCTGACAACTAACTTCCAACACAGGTCTCTTTATTTTTCTTTCAAATTCCTCCTTTCTTTATTTTTATCTTCCAGCTTTAAAACTGGAGACCCGGTGGTGCTGGTTTAGTCACTAAGTTATGTCGGACTCTTGGGACACCACAGACTGTAGCCACCAGGCTCCTCTGTCTATGGGATTCTCCAGGCAAGAATACTGGAGTGGGTTGCCATTTTCTTCTCCAGGGGATCTTCCTGACCCAGAGATCAAACCTGAGTCTCCTATATTGCAGGCCGTTTCTTTTTCGCTGAGTCACCAGGGAAGCCCAAAACTGGAGATCTAGTAGAGAGTCATAATCTTCATTTCTCCCAGGCAAGAGATTGTGTTCCTAAGTGTCTGAATGGTGTTTCTTGTTATTCAGTTGAGTTCAGTCGCTCAGTCGTGTCCGACTCTGCGACCCCATGAATCACAGCACGCCAGGCCTCCCTGTCCATCACCAACTCCCAGAGTTCACTCAGACTCATGTCCATTGAGTCAGAGATGCCATCCAGCCATCTCATCCTCTGTCGTCCCCTTCTCCTCCTGCCCCCAATCCCTCCCAGCATCAGAGTCTTTTCCAATGAGTCAACTCTTCGCACGAGGTGGCCAAAGTATTGGAGTTTCAGCTTCAACATCAGTCCTTCCATTGAACATCCAGGACTGATCCCCTTTAGAATGGACTGGTTGCATCTCCTTGCAGTCCAAGGGACTCTCAAGAGTCTTCTCCAACACCACAGTTCAAAAGCATCAATTTTTTGGCGCCCTTTTTCACAGTCCAACTCTCACATCTATACATGACCACTGGAAAAACCATAGCCTTGACTAGACAGACCTTTTGTTGACAAAGTAATGTCTTTGCTTTTTTTTTTTTTATTTTTACTTTATTTTACTTTACAATACTGTATTGTGTCTCTGCTTTTGAATATGCTATCTAGGTTGGTCACAACTTTCCTTCCAAGGAGTAAGTGTCTTTTAATTTCATGGCTGCAATCACCATCTGCAGTGATTTTGGAGCCCCCCAAAATAAAGTCTGACACTGTTTCCACTGTTTCCCCATCTATTTCTCATGAAGTGTTGCTTGGATGCCATGATCTTCGTTTTCTGAATGTTGAGATTTAAGCCAACTTTTTCACTCTCCTCTTTCACTTTCATCAAGAGGCTTTTTAGTTCCTCCTCACTTTCTACCATAAAGGTGGTATCATCTCCATACCTGAGGTTATTGATATTTCTCCTGCCAATCTTGATTCCAGCTTGTGTTTCTTCCAGCCCAGCGTTTCTCATGAGGTACTCTGCATATAAGTTAAATAAGCAGGGTGACAATATACAGCCTTGACGTACTCCTTTTCCTATTTGGAACCAGTCGGTTGTTCCATGTCCAGTTCTAACTGTTGCTTCCTGACATGCATATAGTTTTCTCAAGAGGCAGGTCAGGTTAGGATTATGCTGTTATGATAGAACAGATAGAGCTTGGACTCTAGATAAAGATTGTCTGGGATCTATTCTCTGTTACTGTCTGGTTGTGCAATTTTATCACTTATCTTTATCTCATCTCCTTATATGTTCCTATGAAGATAAAACTGTTTAATAAATGTAAAGATTTTAGAAAAGATTCTGGCACATAGTAACTGTTCTTTTTATGTTTTCCATTGTTACTCATAGAATAAAGAACCCACTGCAATCCATTGGTTCCAAGAAAAAGTAATTATAGTGGTAAGTTTATACTACTGGAGAAGGGCATGGAAATCCAGTCCAATATTCTTTCCTGGGGAATCCCACAGACAGAGGAGACTGGCAGGCTGCAGTCTTCAGGACTGCACAGAGTCAGACATGACTGAAGCAACTTAGCACCCACACAATCAAGGTTATTCTGAAGACTCTCAAATTTCTCAGAACAAAGTATTCAATTACAAACCAGTTGAGAGAGCCACTACTTGAACAGAGAAGTTAAATAGCATTCCAACCTTATAAACCTTTGTTTATCTACCTAATAAAAACTCTAATCGTTAATGTCCTGATCACCTTTCACCATAGTCCTCTGGACTTGAGGCCGTGGAAGCTCACTGAAGTATAGCCTTTATCTGCATAGCCCCATCTAATCACAATTCTCACAAGGAATGTCAAAGGAGCACCATAAGTTCAGTTCAGTTCAGTTCAGTTGCTCAATCATGTTGGACTTCTTGCAACCCCATGGACTACAGCATGCCAGGCCTCCCTGTCCATCACCAACTCCTGGAGTTTACTCAAACTCGTGTCCATTGAGTCAGTGATGCCATCCAACCATCTCATCTGTCATCCATCTCCTTCTCCTCTCGCCTTCAATCTTTCCCAGCATCAGGGCCTTTTCCAATGAATCAGTTCTTCAAATCAGGTGGCCAAAGTATTGGAGTTTCATCTTCAGCATCAGTCCTTCCAATGAATATTCAAGACTGATTTCTTTTTGGATTGACTGGTTTGATCTCCTTGCAGTCCAAGCGACTCTCAAGAGTCTTCTCCAACACCACAGTTCAAAAGCATCAATTCTTTGGCACTCAGCTTTCTTCACAGTCGAACTCTCACATCCATACATGAATACTGAAAAACCATAGCTTTGACTAGACAGACCTTTGCTGGCAAAGTAGCATCTCTGCTTTTTAATAGGCTGTCTAGATTGGTCATAACTTTTCTTCCAAGAAGCAAGTGTTTTTTAAGGAGCATCACAGCCACCTCTAAAGACCTATATATACTTGGCAATGTGACAACTCACAGAGCAGAATCAGCAATTTCCATGAAGTAAAAATGACATATCAAGTTATTATTCCTGAACCCTTCAGAAGCCACAGTTAGAATACTGCTAATTCTGCGTAGTAATATTGCTTAGCAAATATTGCTAATTAAGATTGTTTATGTTATAAACATTAATTGATTTTATTCATTCAGTTACTCAACTTAAAATGAACTCATCAAAGACAAATGTTGAGACCTCCATTTTAAATAGGAAGAACTCAGTAATTAGCATCATCTCTCTCATTGAGGAAACCAATGGTTCTTTAATTTAATTTCTTCAAAACAACAAAAACTAACAAGAGAGTGAACAATTTTCTGATAAAATCCTAGGGAATTGAGAAACAGAAAGATCAGCCGGGTACTCAGTTTGTTTATCCTGAGGTCATTTGTTAATTGCTGAGCCTGGGGGGAGATCATCATAACAGAACAGCACTTTTGCAGATTATTGGAGCTGTCAAAGCCCAGAACTCAAAATTTGAAACTCTGATAAACCAGGCCCCAATTTCAGCGCCCTCCAAGAATTGAAATTAACTGAATGAATAGGTTTTACATAAGATTAGACATAGCTAAAGAGAGAATTCATGAACCGAAAAAATAGATAATAAAAAATTACTAAGAAAGTAAAGAAACAGACAAAGGAATGAAAGTGCAGCATAGAGAGACAGAAAATATAGTGAACAGAAGGATAGGTCAGAGAAAATGAAATAAAGGCATTAATAAAAGGTATACTTAATCCCTAGAACTAAGGAGAAACATCAATTCACAGAACCAAGAATTCCAAGATATCACCTGCCGTATAAATGAAAAGATATCCATATCTATACACATCATAGTAAAACTGCAGAAAAACAGATAATTAACATATTCTCATCCCACAAGGCACTTACAACCTAAGAAGTTAAGCATCAAGGTAGCGCATGTATCAGCTATGTGCCAGCCTTATTTTAAGATTTGGTCTTGTTCTTGATGTTGCAGCGTTAAACTTTACATACAAATCACTTTTCCCCATTTTACTTAGATGCGAAAGAACAATTTCACTTTTACTTAGTCCAGGATACAATAGTGAATCCACAGGAAATATCCAGCTCTCCTGGCCTCCCCCTCAGTTCCACAGAGACACTCGGAGCAGCAAATAAGAATCTGAGAAATCTAAGAAGCCCTCATCAGTTCTCAACAAAGTAAAAGTATCTCATAGCCTATTTTCATGTCAACAGTCAGAAGGGGGCGTTTACAAACAGACACCCCCACACACATATAATCATTTCTGAGGGAAACACGTGGGCTTCCTCGGTGTCTCAGTGGTATAGAATCTGCCTGCCATACAGGAGACACATAAGACGCTGATTCGATCCCTGGGTTGAGAAGATCCCCTGGAGAAGGGCATGGCAACCCATTCCAGTATTCTTGCCTGGAGAATCCCCATGAACAGAGGAGCCTGGCAGGCTACAGTCCACAGGTTCGCAAACAGTGGGACGTGATTGAAGCGACTGAGCATGTACGAGGGAGACACACAGATGGCATTTCTACCTAACAAGTAATATCCAGTGCATTTCTCTTAACAGAATGCTTAACTTAATAGAGTATACATTCAAAATGCATATAATATTTTTACTTCCAAATAGAAAACAAAAACCAAGTCTTGTAATTCCATAGTTATTAGTACCTAGAAGAATGCTCTACACACAAGAAGTGGTATTTATTGTTAGTAGAATATGAACTTTATCATTCTTCCCCCAAACCAATGATTTTCCAGGGAGCATGATGTAATGGACAAAGACAAAGTTGAGTTCCAGTCTCAGTCCTGTCGTTTACTGGCTGTGTGGTCATATATGGTTTCTTATCCTCCTCTCTGGGCCTCCATTTCCTTGCCAACATATTGATGCAATAGACAACAGTGGGACTGAGTATGTGGCATATACTCCCGACCTACCACTTTAAGTATCTTTCCTCCAATTTTCTATAATGCTCTCCATTACTATATGTTGTAATAGACCCTGGAGCCTGAATACTTGGATCAAAATCCTGGTACTTACACTTAATATATGATCATGGGCAAGTTAGTTAAATTCCTCATGCTTTACTTTCCTAAACTGTAAAATGAAGATGATTATAGCATTTAACTTTTAAGGCTGTTGCAAATGGAAATGAGTAAACATCTGTAAAGTGCTTAGAACAATGCTTGGCATATAGTAGGCACTTAATTATATTATTATTATTAGCTATAATTATTAGATTGAATGATGAAATTGCTATTCTTAAGAAGATAGTGCTGATTTCATATAGTTCACATAATAGTGTATGTTCCTGCCACATGTCACCTGTGAGTACCTGGCCCAAACTGAACTAATGAATCTCTTCCCAGGCATTTTTTTTTCTTTCTTTGTTTTTTGTTTGTTTGTTTGGTTGGTTGGTTGGTGTTTTTTTTTTTGTTTTTTTTTTTTTTGAGTAACAGCTGTTAGGCTGAAAGATATAAAGCTCAGGAGTCATTAGCAACAGTGTTTCCATTATGGAGAGAAAACCAGAAATAAATAGGAGAAAGAAACAGAGGGGGAGGAAAACTAAGTCCACAAACAGAAAAGTGATGATAGACAGTATCCTGATGGCCTTGAGATCTAAGTCTATCCAGCTGTCTGCAAAGCCCAGCTGCAGTCTCACAGATGGTTTATTCTAAGATAACCTGGCATAGGTGTGTGCATGCACGCTGTCACTTCAGTCGTGTCCAGCTCTTTGCGACCCCATGGAATACACCAGGCTCCTCTGTCCTCCGTGGGATTTTCCAGGCAAGAACACTGGAGTGGGTTGCCATGTCCTTCTACAACCTATCATACTTCTCCCTACAAATTAAGCTTTCTGCTTAAACGTTTTCAACCAAGTTTTCTCTTTCTTCGAACAAGAGAGCTCCAACAAATATACTGTGTTTATAAGCTTAAAATAATCACATCTATCATGGAGGATTTTGAGCTTATTAAAGGAATGGATATAATGTATGTGATGATTCACTCAAAGTATCTGGCATGAGAGAAAACGTGGCTTATATTAATTCTTTCACTGTAATCTAAATTATCTGGTATACATGTTGTGAAAGACAGACAAATACAGAGGCTTAGATTATACCAGATGAGATGCAGATGTGATTCAAGACAGTTGGAATAAAACCTTTTGCCTGGCCATTTGTTAATAAAACTTCCAAGAAAGCACATCTCCAAGTTCTAGCTCTGTGAAAGTTTTCCAACTTCAAGCTTTCCCAAATAGATTAATCAGGTCTTTATTATGAAATGAAATTCATCCAACTCCAAATTGTGCATATGCTAAGGCTTTGTTCTAATTCATCTATTTCTTTCCTTTTTTAAAAGACTTCCTAAGACTTCTTGGCCTCCCTGGTGGCTGAGTGGTAAAGAATCCTCCTGCCAATGCAAGAAATGTGAGTTCGATCCCTAGGCCAGGAAGATCCCCTGGAGAAGGAAATGGCAACCCACGCTAGTATCCTTGCCTGGGAAATCCCATGGACAGAGAAGCCTGGTAGGCTACAGTCCATGGGGTTGCCAAAGAGTAGGACAGGACTTAGTGACTAAACCACAACAACAAACAAAACTGCTTACCTGTTACTTACTTCAGTCTTTGCCTTTGTGTTCCATGTTTTTTATCCCAAGAACCTTCAGAAAAAATCCTGACATGTATTTTGCCTTCTTCATTGGCCTGACTCCTAATTAAGAGTTTAGGAGTTAATGCAATTAACATGGCATTCTTTTGGAATTAATAATTGCATTTAGCAAAGTCACTAGATACAAGGCCAGTGTTATATTTCAAAGCAACTTTATGTTTATATAACAGCAACAAATTTGTATAAAATAAATTTAAGAAATCACATTTACAATGACAATGTTAAACATGAAATATCTAACAATAAATGTAATTTCAAAAACTAGCACAAACTCTATACAAAGATGATATAACATTTTTAGGAAAAATTAAACAAGACTTAAATTAAACAAGACTTCTCTCCAAATTGATCACTGCAACCCCCTTCAATAAAAGGTCCTCAGATTATATTTTATGGAAACGTATACACTTAATCTACACAACCAAGAATAACTGAGATAATTTTAAATAAGAATAAAGGTGGAAGATTTTTAGTTCTATAAGGTTGCTGTTGTAGTTGCTAGGTCTTGTCCAACTCTTCGGGACCCAATGGACTACCCTTCTAGGCTCCTTGGTCCATGGGATTTTCGAGACAAGAATACTGTAGTGGGTTGCCATTTCCTTCTGCAGGGGATCATCCTGACCCAGGGATCAAATCTGAGTCTCCTGCACTCCTGCTTTGCAGGCAGATTCTTTACTCCTGAACCACCAGGGAAGCCCCAAAGTTGTGTAATAAAGCTATGCTAATTAAGACAATGTACTATTAGCAAAAGGGTAGAGAAGGTCCAGAACAGAAATTGCAGAACTAGAACAAAAGCGAAAATCCAGAAAAACACCCAGGCATTTAAGGACACTTGCTTACTCCTTGGAAGGAAAGTTATGACCAACCTAGATAGCATATTGAAAAGCAGAGACATTAGTTTGCCAACAAAGGTCCGTCTAGTCAAGGCTATGGTTTTTCCAGTAGTCATGTACAGATGTGAGAATTGGACTGTGAAGAAAGCTGAGCACTGAAGAATTGATGCTTTTGAACTGTGGTGCTGGAGAAAATTCTTGAGAGTCCCTTGGACTGCAAGAAGATCCAACCAGTCCATCCTAAAAGAGATCAGTCCTGAGTGTTCATTGGAAGGACTGATGTTGAAGCTGAAACTCCAATACTGTGGCCACCTCGTGCGAAGAGGTGACTCATTGGAAAAGACCCAGATGCTGGGAGGGATTGTGGGCAGGAGGAGAAGGGGATGACAGAAGATGAGATGGCTGGATGGCATCACCGACTCGATGGACATGAGTTTGGGTAAACTCTGGGAGTTGGTGATGGACAGGGAGGCCTGGCATGCTGCGATTCATCGGGTCACAAAGAGTCAGACACTACTGAGTGACTGAACTGAACTGACATTACAAAACTGGTACTGCAAAAAGTGATTCTGGGAAAGCATGGACTTTTCAGTAGATGATCATGAGTTAATTGGATGAGCACATGGAATCAACTGAATGTTGACTCCTAACTAAGACCGTATACAAAAATCAATTCCAGATGGATTATTAATCTAAATGTTAATGGTGCCAGATTAAGGCTTCTAGAAAATAATGCAATTTCTAGAAGGAATTGTCTTCAAATCTTTGCAGTAGGCAAAGATTTTCTAAACAGAACTAAAAAACCATTAATCATAAATTAAAACTAAGAAATTCTGCATCTCAGAAGAAACCTTCAAGAGAGTTTAAGAGGTTAGCCACAGATAGGAGAAAATAGTGTCTGAAACATTTATAAACAAGTGACACTTATGCCAAGTATATGAAGAACTGAATTGAAAAATGAGCAAAAGTTTTAGACATTTCATAAAAGAGGATATACCAATGGCCAGTAAACAAAGGAAAACACGCTAGTCTCGTTAGTTATCAGGAATTGTAAAATAAAACATGACAACATTACACACTCCTTGAAAAATTTAGAATAGCCAAAGTTAAATAGATTGACAAAACTAAGGGGTACTGTAGAAATGGAAGAACTGGGAATTTGCATACTGATGAAGTGAATGCAAATTGGAAAAAAAATATTTTGGAAAACCTATGACAATACAGGGAAGTAGAAGGGAACTTTTGAAGTACTGGGAATATGCTGTTTCTTGATCTGTGTTATTCATCAAGCTATATTCTTGGGATATGTACAAATATCACAATGTACAGTATGTATATTACACTGCATTGAATATATGTTTTGTTTAGTTTTTTTTTTTCCTAGCCAAGCTCTTTTCACATATTAATTGGTATTTTATGATAAGTTGCTGGTAAATTGAATTTTATTTCTTATTTTCAATGACAATATAATCTCATTGGTAAAAATTTGATCTTAAAAAGATACTACAGCCAAATTAGAAAAAAATACATATACAAACCATTATAGTAGATAATAAATATTACTGCATTTTAGCTTCAACAACATAATCATACTCAAAGAAGACTCCTTCTACAGGGAACCTCTCAGCAAAGGTAAAAATAGTGAACCAAACAGGCTCTCTGACGTCTGAGATAGATCAATCACCAAATATTTACTGGCTGTTTATCATATATAACATGAGCTACTACAGAGAAAGAAATATAGATTTGATCACTTTCTAGGAGGTTTGAATTGCACTTAAGTATTGGGGGGTGGGGAAGCATTTATTAATCCAATGTATTAAATGATTATATTAAATTGCACAGGTTGCCAAGAGAAAGAAAGCATTTTAGATGGGCCTGGTCAAGGAACACTTTCTGGAAGAGGTAGTTTTATCAGGATTATAATGAATATATTAAGGGTGTATTGAGTACTGGAGGCTAGTGATTAGATAAGGTTGGAATGATTAAAATTAAATCATCATTGAATAAATGAATGTTGGATACAGACTGTGTAAGCCTAGGCATAATGGAGAATCACTAAAGGTTTCGAGCCAAGAAATGATATGATTTGTTCCCTTAAGAAAAAGTTAATCACTTGTTTCTCCCATTACATGTATCTTAATCAAATTCAGGTATGAATTATAGTTTGTTCTTCCTATGCTTATTTTGCTCATTAGATAGCAACTAACCCTCTTGAAGTCAAGCATTAATTAACAGTCATCTTATTTCATCCTAGGACACCCAGATTAGAGTCTTGCATGTGGTTCACTCTCAATAGTTGTGTGTTAAGTTAATCAATCAATAAATCAGTCAATAATACAGGTAAAATAAAGACACCCATCAACAACCACATAATAAATCTAGAGTCGTGACTTTAATAAATTAATTGTGAGACTATGGAAATGTAAATGGATGGTTAAAAACATTAGGAAAAAGCAAAATGGTTCTTAGTGAATCTAGGAGAAAAGAAGACCCTGAGTTGTCTGGGGAATCTGCGAGAGAACTTAGAAGCAGTCTGGAGAGTCAGTGCTTGAAGACCTCTTGGCTCCTGAATTGGTAATGACTATGAAGTGCTTCATAGATTGGAGACCAGCTCCTTTAGGACCAAGTAGGTTGGTATTTATGGACTCTCACCATAACAGTATTTACTTTCTTTTGGAAATTAATAGATAAATCTAGTATCGTAATTAGTTTTAGGAGTCATGCGATGAAACATGCTCTGTAAGAAGCAAATTATATATGTTCAACCATTTAGCTGTTTTCAGCTTCTAATCATTACTACTGAAAATATTCAAAAATAAGCAATAAAAAGAGAGGCATTCATTTTTCTTACAGCTTTTAACCAAGTTAATGATCTTTAAAGTGGCTTTTGGTGTATTTAAATGAGGAAGCATTACTGTGTAGCTTTAGTAAAACAGCCCTGAGTAAACCTGTCTCCTTGACCATGATCAAGTTACATTTCCTCTTTACTAGCTAGTATCAAAGAGAGCATTAAGTGCACTAAAGCGTATAGAGCACCCAGTATAACAGTTAGATCATAGTAGGTATTCAATAAATGTTCATTTTCCTTCAAGTATGCTAAACCAGGTAAAACACAAGTTAACAAATTATGAACCAGGTAAACATTTTTTCCAGACAGACCTTTTGCTTTCAAATAACTCTGATCATATTAAGCATTATTGTGTATGCTTGCTGCTGCTGTTCAGTCGCTAAGTCATGTCCAATTCTTTGCAACCACGTGGAATGCAGCCTGTCAGGCTCCTCTGTCTGTGGGGTTTTCTAAGCAAGAATCCTGGAGTGGGATGCCATTTCCCTCTCCAGGGATCTTCCTGACCCAGAGATTGAACCTGTGTCTCCTGCTTTGCAGGTGGATTCCTTACTGCTGAGGCACCTGGGAAGCCCCTATTACTATGTATACATGTCATTAAATTTATTAATAATTAAATTATGTTTGTTCATTAAATTATAATAATTCAGTTAAATTTTTATGACAAATTGTCTTTCATAACTTGACATCCAGTCCTTCTAATCTTTATCATCTTTAACTTCTTGGAATCTCATATTAAATACATTCCAAATAGAGGTACTCTTTTTAGGAAGTCAAAGGCATCATCTACATCATCATCAAAGCAGAACATCATCATACAGAACTCTAGTCAGTCTTAAAGATAGAACTAACTTAGCAAGGAGAAACCATAACTTTGCACCAGGGTTAAAGCTATACCGGATATAATAGGAATGTGATACAGTTCTAATATCTGTATTACCACATACATAGAATACTGAATCAAAGATAAAATTGTCTTAGCATAATAAAGTCCAGTATGATCAGTTGACTGTTACAGCCAAGGTCTAACTGAAATTACCAAAAAGGGAATCACAAGATATACTTCCAGCAGGAAAGCAAAGTCCTTCTAGGTTATTGCTTTGGCTCTCATGGGGCTCAGTGTATTTTCTATAGGCAGTAATTATAAAATCTTAATTGTACCAACTTCTAAATGTCATCAATAGGTACCTCATGTAATTAAAAATCTTGTTAGACTATTTTGCTCATCAGTGTTGTGGTAAACAAACAAACAAATGAATTATTAGGACAATAAGCTAACAAAACTCCTGGTAAATTCTAAGATGATGTATATATGCCAAGTTTTCTTCCAGGTCAAGCATTTCTTAAATATATTTATTTATATGTATAGCCGAAGCTGCATTTATTATGTTCACTAAACAAAATGGGCCATATTCTATTAATATATAGCTTTAAATTACAGATTATTTTTAGTTATTAAGAGGGAAAGAGTGTTAGCACAACACTTCCTGCCTGTGTTTATATAGTACCTTCTAATATGACTGTCTGATGCTACATGAGCTTTGTCTGAGCAGACGCCCAGTTGCATGGGAAGATTCTTTCTTGCCCTGCTCTCTTTCCTTGATGACTGTTGTTTGATGGATGCTGTGTGAAGGAGAATGCAGTGTTTGGTTGATGTGTGGGGGGCAAGAAAAGTACTGCATAATGACAGAAATTCCTTCCAGAAAAAAGAAGGGAAATCTTTTAGAAATGAACTCACTGAATACAACTGCAGTAGATAAACAGACCAAAATCATGTAAGTAATACCTTGAATACTCTATGACAATAAGCGTCCATTAGTCACCAGTGAGAGAGAATCCTTAGGTAAGAACGAAGCTCAATTTTATGCACATCCTTGTTGCTACTAAAACTCAACCCTCAGAGGTTGCTTGTTTATCTCATGCACATTGAGTCTACAACTGAAAATGAAATGCATATTTAGTTAGCCAGATCTGAAAGGTACAACTGTACATTTTGTGACATGCTTTGGGAGGCAGGCAAACCCTTCTGAGAAACCTGTGGACTTAGTCCATAAAGAATGTCTGCTTTAAAATTATTGTGTTGTTCAGTCACTAAGTCCTGTCTGACTCTTTGCAAGCCCATGAACCACAGAATGCCAGGCTTTCCTGTCCTCCACTATATTCTGTAGTTTGCTCAAACCCATGTCCATTTAGTTCACTGATACCACCCAACTGTCTTGTCCTCTGTAATCCCCTCTTCTCCTGCCTTCAATCTTTCCCAGAATCAGGGTCTTTTCCAAAGAGTTGCCGCTTCACATCAGGTGGCCAAAATATTAGAGCTTCAGCTTCAGCATCGGTCCTTCCAATGAATATTCAGGGTTGATTTCTTATAGAATTCACTGGTTTGATCCCTTGTTATCCAAAGGACTCTCAAGAGTCTTCTCTAGCACCACATTTCAGTAATACCAGTTCTTCAGCACTCAGCCTTCTTTATGGTCAGACTCTCACATCCATACATGATTACTAGAAAAACCATAGCTTTGATTATACAGACCTTTGTCAACAAAGTGATCTCTGCTTTTTAATATGTTATCTGGGTTTGTCATAGCTTTTCTTTCAAGAAGCAAGTGACTTTAATTTCATGGCTGCACTCATAACCCACAGTAATTTTGAAGTCCAAGAAAATAAAATCTGTCACTGTTTCCATCGTTTCCTCATCTATTTGCCATGAAGTGATGAGACTGGATACCATGATCTTCATTTTTTAATATTGAGTTTTAAGCCAACTTTTTCACTCTCCTCTTTCAGTTTCATCAAGAGCCTCTTTAGTTCTTCACTTTCTGCCATAAGGGTGGTATCATCTGCATATCTGAGGTTATTGATATTTCTCTCAGCAATCTTCATTCCAGTTATGCTTCATCCAGTAGGGCATTTAGCATGATGTGCTCTGCATGTAAGTTAAATAAGCAGGATGACAATATATCTTGACATACTCCTTTCCCAGTTTTGAACCAGTCCATTGTTCCATGTCCAGTTCTAACTGTTGCTTCTTGACCTGCATATAGGTTTCTGAGGAAGCAAGTAAGATGGTCTGATATTCCTATCCCTTGAAGAATTTTACACAGTTTGTTGTGATAAATACAATGAAAGGCTTTAGCATAGTCAATGAAACAGAAGTAGATGTTTCTCTGGAATTCTGTTGCTTTTTCTATGATCCAGTGGATGTTGGCAATTTGATCTCTGGTTCTTCCTCTGTCTTTTCTAAATCAAGCTTGTAAATCTGGAAGTTCTCAGTTCACATACTGTTGAAGCCTAGCTTGAAGGATTTTTGAGCATTACCTTGCTAGCATGTGAAATGAGTACAACGGTGCAGTAGTTTGAACGTTTTTTGACATTGCCCTTCTTTGATATTGGAATGAAAATTGACTTTTTCCAGTCCTGTGGCCACTGCTGAGTTTTCCAAATTTGTTGACATATTGAGTGCAGCACTTTAACAGCATCATCTCTTAAGATTTGAAATAGCTTAGCTGGAATTCCATCACCTTCACTAGCTTTGTTTGTAGTGATGCTTCCTAAGGCCCACTTGACTTCACATTCCAGAATGTCTGCCTAGGTGAATGACCACACTATTGTGGATACTGTGTCGTTAAGACTTTTTTTTTGTATAATTTTTCTGTGTATTCTTGCCACCTCTTCTTAGTCTCTTCTGTTTCTGTTCAGTTCAGTTTAGTTCAGTGGCTCAGTCGTGTCTGACTCTTTGCGATCCCATGAATCACAGCACGCCAGACCTCCCTGTCCATCACCAACTCCCGGAGTTCACTCAGACTCACATCCATAGAGTTGGTGATGCCATCCAGCCATCTCATCCTCTGTCGTCCCCTTCTCCTCCTGCCCCCAATCCCTCCCAGCATCAGAGTCTTTTCCAATGAGTCAACACTTTGCATGAGGTGGCCAAAGTACTGGAGTTTCAGCTTTAGCATCATTCCTTCCAAAGAAATCCCAGGGCTGACCTCCTTCAGAATGGACTGGTTGGATCTCCTTGCAGTCCAAGGGACTCTCAAGAGTCTTCTCCAACACCGTAGTTCAAACGCATCAATTCTTCGGCGCTCAGCCTTCTTCACAGTCCAACTCTCACATCCACACATGACTGCTAGAAAAACCATAGCCTTGACTAGACAGACCTTAGTCTGCAAAGTAATGTCTCTGCTTTTGAATATGCTGTCTAGGTTGGTCATAGCTTGTCTTCCAAAGAGTAAGCGTCTTTTAATTTCATGGCTCTAATCACCATCCGCAGTGATTTTGGAGCCCCCAAAATAAAGTCTGACACTGTTTCCACTGTTTCCCTGTCTATTTCCCATGAAGTGATGGGACCAGATGCCATGATCTTCATTTCTGTTAGGCCCTTACTATTTCTTCCTTTTATCATGCCCATGGTTACATGAAGTGTTTCCTTGGTATCGCTAATTTTCTTGAAGAGATCTTTAGTCTTTCCTATTCTGTTTTCCTCTATTTCTTTGCATTGTTCATTTAAGAAGGCTTTCCTATCTCTCCGTGCTATTCTCTGGAACTCTGAATTCAGTTGGCTATATTTTTCCTTTTCTCTCCTGTCTTTCACTCCTCTTCTTTCCTCAGCTATTTGTAAAGTCTCCTCAAACAACCACTTTGCTTTCTTGCATTTTTCTTTGAGATGGTTTTGGTCACCGCCTCCTAGTTAGTACATGCTACTAACCTCCATCCATAGTTCTTCAGGCACTGTATCTACCAGATCTAATCCCTTGAATCTATTCATCACCTGCACTGCATAATCATAAGGCATTTGATTTAGGCCATACCTGAATGGACTAGAGTTTTCCCTACTTTCTTTAATTTAAGCCTGAATTTTGCAATAGGGAACTGATGATCTGAGCCAGTCAGCTCCAGGTCTTGTTTTTGCCAAATGTATAGAGCTTCTCCATCTTTGGCTGCAAAGAATGTAATTAATCTGATTTCGGCCCTGACCATCTGGTGATGTCCATGTATAGAGTCCTCTCTTGTGTTGTTGGAAAAGGGGGTATGCTATGACCAGAATGTTCTCTTGACAAAACTCTGTGAGCCTTTGCCCTGCTTCATTTTGTACTCCAAAGCCAAACTTGCCTGTTACTCCATGGATCTCTTGAATTTCTACTTCTGCATTCCAATCCCCTATGATGAAAAGGACACTCCTTTTTGGTGCTAGTTCTGGAAAGTGTTGTAGCTCTTCATAGAGCTGGTCAACTTAAGCTTCTTCAACATCAGTGGTTGGGGCATAGACTTGGATTACTGTGATCTTAAACAAACAGAGGTCTCAGTCTATTGTTTTTGAGATTGCACCCAAGTACTGCTTATTAGACTCTTTTGTTGACTATGAGGACTTCTCCATTTCTTCTAAGGGATTCTTGCCCACAGTAGTAGATACAATAGACATCTGAATTAAATTCACCCATTCCTGTACCTTTTAGTTCATTGATTTCTAAAATGTCAATGTTCACTCCTGCCATCTCCTGCTTAACCATGTCCAATTTACCTTGATTCATGGACCTAAAATTCCAGGTTCCTATGCAATATTGGTTTTACAGCATTGTACTTTACTTTCACCACCAGACATATCCACAACTGGGCATCATTTCTGCTTTGGCCTAGATTCTTCATTCTCTCTGGAGCTATTTCTCAGCTCTTCCCCAGTAACATATTGGACACCTACTGATCTGTGGGGTTCATTTTCTGGTATCATTTCTTCTTACCTTTTCATACTGTTCATGGGATTCTCAAGGCAAGAATACTGAAGTCGTTTGCCATTCCCTTCTCCATAGGACCATGTTTGGTCAAAAACTCTCCACCATGACCCATCCAGCATGCCATGACTCATAGCTTCATTGAGGAACTGGCTGTGGGGAAAACTGGGTCTTGCTATGGTGGACAGGGCCATGTTCAGTAAATCTTTAATCCAATTGTCTGCTGATGAGTGGGGCTGTGCTCCCTCCCTGTTAGCTGTCTGGCCTGAGGCAACGCTTTCCTGGAGTCTATAGGCTCTACAGTAGGGCTAAAACTATTGACTTAGGCCAATAGGCGCCTCTCAAGACTGCAGCTGACAGTGCCTTTGTCCCTGAGGCAGGCCACCGCAAATGCACACCTCCATAGGAGACATTCAAACACTTACAGGCAGGTCTGGTTCAGTCACTTCTGCTTTCAAATATTGATCCTAAAATTTTAAGACTTCCTCTACAGAGCCTGAATGCCAAGCCAGACTCAAAGAGGAAATTTAAATTGCCATATTTTAGCATCTAAAACATCTTGAGTAATATTGAATGATACCTAGTGTGGCACCTATAACTTTATGAATTACATGATCCTAGAAAGTTGAAACCATCATGCATCTGATTCCAAGGTAAGAGGAGATTGTTGGAGATTTGGGAATTAATGTGAAGGGTCTCAAGATTCCACCTTCCTCAAATTCAGAAAGAGACTTCCTTTCTCCCTCCCCCAAGTTCTTTTTCAGTACATTCCAAAGCACCTGGAGCCTTCTAAGATTAAATTTTAGCTAATTCAATAAAATGCAATAACAATATTTTTCAACTTTCAAAAACCACCGATAGGATATGGGTGATGACAATGGCACCCCACACCAGTACTCTTGCCTGGAAAATCCCATGGATGGAGGAGCCTGGTAGCCTGCAGTCCATGGAGTCACTAAGAGTCGGACACAACTGAGCAACTTCACTTTCACTTTTCACTTTCATGCTTTGGAGAAGGAGATGGCAACCCACTCCAGTGTTCTTGCCTGGAGAATCCCAGGGATGGGGTAGCCTGGTGGGCTGCCATCCATGGGGTCGCACAGGGTCAGACACGACTGAAGTGACTTAGCAGCAGCAGGGGTGATGACAGTGAAAGTGAAAGTGCCTCAGTGGTGTCAGACTCTTCACGACCCCATATAGTCCGTGGAATTCTCCAGGCCAGAATACTGGAGTGAGTAGTCTTTTCCTTCTCTAGGGTATCTTCCCAGCCCAGGGATAGAACCCAGGACTCTCACATTGCAGGTGGATTCTTTACCAGCTGACCTACAAGAGAATAGATTAGATGAATCTATAGATAGAGAGATGAATCCCACATTCATTTTTGTGTATAAAAACACTGGAGGTGGCTGGACGATGGGTATCATGGATTTTTACTAGCCTGGAACTGTCATTCAGAAGACAGAACAGAAAGCAAGATTGGTGTATTCTATAACCAAAAAAAAATTAAATTCATGATGTATAGAAAATCATTTTCCTTTTAAATAAAAAAGGTGTTTTGCAGCAATGGGGAAAAAATACTTAAGCTAGATTTTTAATAAACTAGCTTTTTAATCCTAAGATTGTTTTTCCACTTTTGTTCCAGATTCAGAATTTTAACTGAAATAGCATAGACCTCCTAATTCTCTCTCATCAGTTTTAAAATCTACCTTGTTTTGTTTTTCCATTAGATAGAACCTTGGTATTCCAGACATCTCCTTGAGTTGATACTACTCTTTCTAGTTCATTCTTTTTTCTGATTTTTTTCCTTTGGAGCTCTTAAAGCATTTACATTCTTGGCCTAATAACAAAGTTTGTACTTAGAAATTGCTGTAAATAGTATGTAACAAAAATTATCTTTGAACTGCTCAATATATGTTATAGCTAGGGCCAAAAACTGCTGGTCACTAATGTCTTGTGAGTGCTTCAGGATTTTCCTAACTATGTCAGGTTACCTAGAATCTAGCTCAAGAATTACTCAATTCAGTTCAGTTCAGTCGTTCAGTCGTGTCTGACTCTTTGTGACCCCATGGACTGCAACATGCCAGGCCTCTCTGTCCATCACCAACTCCTGGAGTTTATGCAAACTCATGTCCATTAAGTTGGTGATGCCATCCAACCATCTCATCCCCTGTCATCCCTTTCACCTCTCACCTTCAATCTTTCCCAGCATACAGGTCTTTTCCAGTGAGTCAGTTCTTTGCATCAGGTGACCAAAGTATTGGAGTTTCAGCTTCAGCATCACTCCTTCCAATGAATATTCAGGACTAATTTCCTTTAGGATGGACTGGTTGGATCGCCTTGCAGGCCAGGGGACTCTCTCAAGAGTCTTCTCCAACACCACAGTCCAAAAGCATCAATTCTTCGGTGCTCAGCTTTCTTTATAGTCCAACTCTCACATCCATACATGACCACTGGAAAAGCCATAGCTTTGACGAGATGGACCCTTGTTGGCAAAGTAATGTCTTTGCTTTTTAATATGCTATCTAGGGTAGTCATAACTTTTCTTCCAAGGAGTAAGCGTCTTTTAATTTCATGGCTGCAGTCACCATCTGCAGTGATTTTGAAGCCCCCCAAAATAAAGTCTGACACTGTTTCCCCTTCTATTGCCATGAAGTGACAGGACCAGATGCCATGATCTTAGTTTTCTGATGTTGAGTTTTAAGCCAACTTTTTCACTCTCCTCTTTCACTTTCATCAAGAGGCTCTTTAGTTCTTCTTCACTTTCTGCCATAAGGGTGGTGTCATCTGCATATCTGAGGTTAACTGATATCTCTCCCAGCAATGTTGATTCCAGCTTGTACTTCATCCAACCCAGTGTTTCTCATGATGTACTCTGCATATAAGTTAAATAACCAGGGTGACAATATACAGCCTTGACGTACTCCTTTCCTTATTTGGAACCACTCTGTTGTTCCATGTCCAGTTCTAACTGTTGCTTCTTGATGTGCATACAGATATCTCAGGAGGCAGGTCAGGTGGCCTGGTAGTCCCATCTTGCTAAGAATTTTCCACAGTTTGTGGTGATCCACACAGTCAAAGTCTTTGGTGTAGTCAATAAAGCAGAAGTAGATATTTTTTTGGAACTCTCCTGCTTTTTCAGTGATCCAATGGATGCTGGCAATTTGATCTCTGGTTCCCCTGCCTTTTCTAAATCCAACTTGAACACCTGAAGTTCAAGGTTCACATACTGTTGAAGCCTGGCTTGGAGAATTTTGAGCATTACTTTACTAACGTGTGAGATGAGCGCAATTGTGTGGTAGTTTGAGCATTCTTTGGCATTGCTTTTCTTTGAGATTGGAATGAAAACTGACCATTTCCAGTCCTCTGGCCACTGCCAAGAATTATTGGAGAACCTTTATTTTTACATCACATTACCCTACCTTGAAATATAATCTAGTGATGTGATCTTCAATTTTATTTCCTTTTTCAAAGGTCTTTTTGCATTTATTAAGTTTCAAACCTCTTTTTACTTTGTATAACCAAATTTATTCCTTCTATGTTTACACAATCAACGCTTCTATAACCTCGATTTTTCCTCACTTAAAAAAAAATAGACTTTTCTGATCTGTGTGTAATAACTTATTCCAATGTTTTCTAATACACTTGAGTTCTGGCAATGATCATATTTGACTAATCAATGCATTCCATTGCTTTCTCACTTATGATATGTTTCAATTAAGTAGAATACAGTTAATCTCATTTTGAGACTTTTCACAGTACCTTTTGACAAACTGAGACACCCTTGTGTGCCAAAGCAGTCTGCATAATTTACTATTTCCAGTGCCAGCCATGCTGTTTCTTGGTAACTTAGCTTCCAGGTTTGAGAATTATATCTGAATCAGAGTAGACCCCCTGTGCATCCCTAGAAGGGCTTCTCAGGTAGTGCTAGTGGTAAAGAATTCACCTGCCAATGTAGGAGACATAAGAGATGCAGGTTCATTCCCTGGGTCAGGAAGATCCCCTGGAGGAGAGAATGGCAACCTACTCCAGTATTCTTGCCTGGAGAGTCCCATGGACAGAGGAGCCTGGTGGGTTACACTCCTTGGGATCACAAAGTCAGACCCAACTGAAGCGACTTAGCAAGCAAGCAAGCAAATCCCTAGAAATCTTGGAAAGCAAAAGTTATGGGAACATAGGAGTTTAGAGTGACAAGAGATTATACCAAATGCCTCATCTTTCAGAAAAGCAAACTGAACTCTGGACAGTAAAGGGATTCCCAGAGTCCAGGTTCCAGTTTTTAGGGCCAGGAACCAGGGATTTGGGTAGCATTCCTTTCCCTGTTTCTGAGTCGAAGACTAAAAAGTTAGCTAACTAGATGGTACAGTAGCCTCTGAACTTTAAAATGACATGCTGATGCTTCTTGGGGAATATGTGTTTAATGAGTGAAATTTAAAACAACTTAATTTACTTAGAGAAAGAAATTACTGAATTTTTGCTAATGTAGAGAGTAGGGAGGGAAATGGCAGCTAAACTCTTTCTTGCAAATGTTTTGCTAATCGTTTGCTAATTAGTTCTTGAGCTTCAGTTCTGTCTTTAGAGAAATGACACTAACAAGTAATACCTGATTGTTTTTTGTTTTTTTTTTTCCTGGTATTTCCAGCTGTGAAAATAAGTACGCTGTAAACACACACAAGCATGGGCTAAGCATGTGTCAAGGACTATTTTTGTTGTTGGTGTTGTTCAGTTGTCAGATTCTTTGTGACCCCATGGACTACAACATGTAAGGCTCCTCTGTTCTCCACTGTCTCCTGGGGTGTGTTCAAATTCATGTCTGTCTAGTAAAAGCTATGGGTTTTCGTCATGTTTGGAAGTGAGAGTTGAACTATAAAGAAAGCTGAGTGCAGAAGAATTGATGGTTTTGAACAGTGGTGTTGGAGAAGACTCTTGAGAGTCACTTGGACTGCAAGGAGATCCAACCAGTCCGTCCTAAAGGAAACTAGTCCTGAATGTTCACTGGAAGGACTGATGTTGAAGCTGAAACTCCAGTACTTTGGCTACCTGATGAGAAGAACTGACTCAGTGGAAAAGACCCTGAAGCTGGGAAAGACTGAAGGCAGGAGGAGAAGGGGACGACAAAGGATGAGATGGCTGGATAGCATCACCAACTCAATGGACATGAGTTTGAGTAAACTGTGGGGAGTTGGTGATGGACAGGGAGGCTGGCATGCTGCAGTCCATGGGGTCACAAAGACTTGAGCACGACTGAGCAACTGAACTGAATGATTAATCATTATGTGATCATTTAATTCATTAAGTGAACTCGTATAAAACTACTCCATATTTCATAATTCTATGTGAAAAAGTAGACTATCCCATGTGAATTTTGTGGAGCTTTCATTCTAAACTATTCCACATGAATCTCCATATCAACTATATTGACCTTCTAACACATTTTTCCAGAGACAAAAATATACATGTATGTGAAGTGAAGTGAAGTGAAGTGAAGTTGCTCAGTCACGTCTGACTCTTTGCGATCCCATGGACTGTAGCCTACCAGGCTCCTCTGTCCATGGGATTTTCCAGGCAATAGTCCTGGAGTAGATTGCCATTTCCTTCCCCAGGGGATCTTCCCAACCCAGGGATCGAACCCGGGTCTCCCGCATTGTAGACAGATGCTTTACCGTCTGAGCCAATGTGAGTATGGTAGATATACAGAGATAGATATATACAAACATATACAAAGAGAGACTCTTCAACTTGACTTACAAAAGTGTCCTACAAAAAATTATGAAATGTTTAGCTGATTTCCAAGTTTTCTTGATAAATGTCTTGCATGTTTTATAGATAAGCATAATAATTATACTACTACTGATGGCTATGCTTTTCTTCCTAGCTTCATTGTGCAAATTCAATAAAAACTCCACAGGAAGATAATGATACAAAAAAGTTAAATCACAAAATGCAGGGTTGCATTATTGGGAGAGTACAAGTTGTTGGGTTGCCTCCATTCGGATGATCTTTACTCACTCTTCACTACAGTAGCTCACTTTCCTAACCCACACTATTATGGACTGAATTGTGTCTCTGCAAAATTCACATCTGAAGCTTTAACCCCCAATGTAACTCTATCTGGGCACAGGGCTTAAAGAATGCTCAAACTACCACACAACTGCACTCATCTCACGTGCTAGTAAAGTAATGCTCAAAATTCTCCAAGCCAGGCTACAGCAATACATGAACTGTGAATTTCCTGATGTTCAAGCTGGTTTTAGAAAAGGCAGAGGAACCAGAAATCAAATTGCCAACATCTGCTGGATCATCAAAAAAGCAAGAGAGTTCCAGAAAAACATCTATTTCTGCTTTCTTGACTATGCCAAAGCCTTTGACTGTGTGGATCACCACAAACTGTGGAAAATTCTTAGCAAGATGGGAATACCAGACCACCTGACCTACCTCTTGAGAAACGTGTATGCAGGTCAGCAAGCAACAGTTAGAACTGGACATGGAACAACACACTGGTTCCAAATAGGAAAAGGAGTACATCAAGGCTGTATATTGTCACCCTGCTTATTTAACTTCTATGCAGAGTACATCATGAGAAATGCTGGGCTGGAGGAAGCACAAGCTGGAATCAAGATTGCCAGCAGAAATATCAATAACCTCAGATATGCAGACGACACCACCCTTATGGCAGGAAGTGAAGAAGAACTAAAGAGCCTCTTGACGAAAGTGAAAGAGGAGAGTGAAAAAGTTGGCTTAAAGCTCAGTATTCAGAAAACTAAGATCATGGCATCCGGTCCAATCATTTCATGGCAAATAGACAGGGAAACAGTGAAAACAGTGGCTGACTTTACTTTTCTGGGCTCCAAAATCACTGCAGATGGTGATTGCAGCCATGAAATTAAAAGATGCTTACTCCTTGAAAGAAAAGTTATGACAAACCTAGACAGCATATTAAAAAGCAGAGAGATTACTTTGCCAACAAAGGTCCATCTAGTCAAGGCTATGGTTTTTCCAGTGGTCATGGATGTGAGAGCTGGACTATAAAAAAAGCTGAGCACCAAAGAATTGATGCTTTTCAACTGTGGTGTTGAAGAAGACTCTTGAGAGTCTCTTGGACTGCAAGGAGATCCAACCAGTCCATCCTAAAGGAGATCAGTCCTGGGTGTTCATTGGAAGGACTGATGCTGAAGCTGAAACTCCAATACTTTGGCCACCTGAGGTGAAGAGCTGACTCATTTGAAAAGACCCTGATGCTGAGAAAGATTGAGGGCAGGAGAAGGGGACGACAGAGGATGACATGGTTGGATGGCATTACCAACTTGATGGACATGGGTTTGGGTGGACTCTGGGAGTTTGTGATGGACAAGGAGGCCTGGCATGCTGCGGTTCATGGGGTCACATAGAATCAGACACAAGTGAGTGACTGAACTGAACTGAAGGTTAAATGAGGTCATGAGGGTGGATCCTATCCCAATAAAACTGGTGTCTTTCTAAGAAAAGGAAGATCCCAAATATGCCCGCCTACAAAGGAAAGGCCATGGGAGGACCCAGAGGGAAGGTGGAATCTCTAAGCCACGGAGATAGGTCTTGAGAGAAATCAACACTGCCTGGATCTTAGAACCTTGATCTTGCACTTGATCTTGGGCTTCCAGATTGTGAGAAATAAATTTATGTTGTTTAAGCCATCCAGTGTGGGTATCTTGATATACTAGCCCTTGCTGACTAATACACTTGGCATGACTTTTACAACCATAAAGCACAAACTGTTCTTTTTACCACAAAAGCCAAACCTTTCAACTTACCACTTTTCACCCCCAAGTACTCTTCTCTCTAAGCTCATTGAGAACTCCAGTCCAAATGTTGGCTTTCATCTCACATTTATCTCTAAAGAGCTGTTCATAAGATAGGTCCAATTAGTAGGTAGAGCATCTGCCAGATGACAGTTCACAACACATGTTGGCATGCGAACTCCTGTACTAAACCTATTCTTTCCAAGGTTACTAATGATCTCCATGCTATACTCAAGCCAATGGGAATTTATATGATTTTTACCTCACTTGACTTCTCTCCAGAATTATTCTCTCAATCACTCCTTCTTCTGGAAGGTCTTTTCTTCCCCATTATTGTGAAACACTGCTTTTCTCTGTTTTATTTTTCTTCTGTCTGAACATTTTCTTTCTCTGTTTTCCTTTCTGGGCCCCCTTACTCCAGCTGCCCCTTTGGATGTGATGCCCCAGGCTCACAGTCAGCTCCCTTCTCTTTACATCATTATATACACTTTCTCATTGGATAATCTCATCCACATCCATGGCTTCGAAAATGATGAATATACCCACATCTCCCCAGGGTGCAGCCCCATCTTTGACCCTTGATTTCTTATCTGACCTCCAAATGGAGATATAATTGCCTTTTCTGTCTAAATATTCCAGGAGCCTCCAAATATGACTTTTGTTGGACTGAACATAGCATATATCCATGAAATCCTTTTTATCAATGAAAAAACAACAATTCATCCATTTGTCAGGAATAGAAAGCACAAATTCTCTTACCTCGGTTCAGTTCAGTTCAGTTCAGTCACTCAGTCTTGTCCGACTCTTTGCGACCCCATTAATTGCAGCACGCCAGGCCTCCCTGTCCATCACCAACTCCAGGAGTTTACGCAGACTCACGTCCATCCAGTCAGTGATGCCATCCAGCCATCTCATCTTCTGTCATCCCCTTCTCCTCCTGCCCCCAATCCCTCCCAGCATCAGAGTCTTTTCCAGTGAGTCAACACTTTGCATGAGGTGGCCAAAGTACTGAAGTTTCAGCTTCAGCATCATTCCCTCCAAAGAAATCCCAGGGCTGATCTCCTTCAGAATGGACTGGTTGGATCTCCTTGTAGTCCAAGGGACTCTCCAGAGTCTTCTCCAACACCACAGTTCAAAAGCATCAGTTCTCCAGTGCTCAGCTTTCTTCACAGTCCAACTCTCACATCCATACATGACCACTGGAAAAACTATAGCCTTGACTAGACAGACCTTTGTTGGCAAAGTAAGGTCTCTGCTTTTCAATATGCTATCTAGGTTGGTCATAACTTTTCTTCCAAGGAGTAAGCATCTTTTAATTTCATGGCTGCAGTCACCATCTGCAGTGAGAAGTTTCCATTTCCCTTTGCTCTCTCTTTCACACAGACACACAAACACACAACTAGCCAATACCACTGAGTCTATCTCCTTAAAATTTCTCATGTCTATTTACTTTTCCCAAGCCCCACTACCTGACTTCAGGTCTTGCTTGTTTCTGTCCTTGATGACAATGCTAGGCAGCCATGCTGGATACTTTTATTTCCCATCATACTTGCACCTCAAGACACTTTCTTTCTAGATAAACTTATTTGCAAAGCAGAAATAGAGACAGAGATGTAGAGAATAAACGTATGGATACTAAGGGGGAGTGGGGATGGGGTGGATTGGCAGATTGGGATTGGTATCAATACATGACTATTTATAAAATAGATAATTAATGAGATCCTGCTGTAAAAAACAAGGAACTCTACTCAGTGCTCTGCAGTGCCCTAAATGAGAAAGAAATCCAAGGAAGAAGGGAAATATGTAAATATGTGGCTGATTCACTTTGCTGTAAGCAGAAACTAACACAACATTGTAAAGCATCTATACTCCAATTTTTTTTTAAAGATACTTCCTCTTCATTTCTGTATAGAACTATATTCTATACCTCAAGAGGTAATTTCTACTTACTGCAGTGTCTAGCTTTTCTTCTCTGCAGCCTCCCATTGGTTTCAGCTTCTGGTAATAGACATAAATCATGAAGAGCTTCCTACCATTTTGGTTCCCTGGGTGCTTCCACCCTTTGCTAATTCCCTTAACCCTGCTCACACCCCTGTAAATAGTCCCTCAGTAATCCAACTATAGTTAGCCCCTGGAAAGTGCCGTCTCTTTCCTGCCAAGACTCCAGCTGAACCTCAGGCTAACTTGTATCCCCAGTTCCAGTCTGTTCCCATCCTTCTTATGCTACCACTAGACTAATAGAGCTCAGTCAAAATCTAATGATCGTTCTTTGGTGACCTACGGTGGTTTTCAAGTTAAAGACCATATCCCTTGGCTTAGCCCACAAACCTCCATGATTTGATCATATCTATCATCTAGTCTCCTCTTCCACACTGCTCTTTCCTTCTGTAAATGGAAAACTATATGCTGTTCCTCAAACAAACCATGTTAGTCATTCCTCCCCTCCTTTCCATTCTGTTTTCTTTAACAGAATTCTTTACTCTCCCTTAAGTTAGCTAACTTCTATTTCATAAAAAATCACCTCAAATATCCCCTTTTTTGGGATCTTGCAATCTCATTGAGATGCCCACCATTGTATATATACATCGTATATCTATCAGATTTCAATAGTAATTGTGAATTAATGTCAACTCCGCCCTCCCTCATATAAAACACCTTGAGGGCAGGGAAAGTGATTTCTTTTACCTTGTAGATCCTAGAAAGATTTGATCTAGAAACTTACCTATATCTCAGGCATGCATTTGGTGACCACGCACTCAGTGTTGAAACCCTTGACCAGTAGGTGTGTTCCTCCACTTAGCAGAGATAAAATAAGAAAAGGTTCTCTCTCCTTTCTGATCACTGTTTAAAAATGTTCTTAAATCTCTCAGAACTCTAATCTAGGTCCTTGAATCCTCATTATCAGTCTTTACAATGGAAAAACAATCACTAGCTATTCTTTACAGACCAGAGTGGAAGAAATAATAATTAAGGGATCTCTCTAGAGATCACATTCTCAGTAGCCACTCCTTCTCTTGCCATAGATCAGTTGAGCCCCTTCCAAGGCACGTGGCTGAGAACGGGAGTCTGGGAAGTCTCCTAGTTGAGCAGGTTTGCACTAGACATGGGTTTCCCAGTTTTTCCTTGTGAGAATGTTTAGAGAATGTGTGTGTGTGTGTGTGTGTGTGTGTGTGTGTGTGTGTGTGTGTTTACTTGTCTTTAAGGGACCAAAGAGTCAAGTTCTTAGGAGAGTGAGCTGCTGCTGCTGCTAAGTCACATCAGTCGTGTCCAATTCTATGCGACCCCATAGACGGCAGCCCACCAGGCTCCCCCATCCCCGGGATTCTCCAGGCAAGAACACTGGAGTGGGTTGCCATTTCCTTCTCCAGTGCATGAAAGTGAAAAGTGAAAGGGAAGTCGCTCAGTCATGTCTGACTCTTTGCGACCCCCATGGACTGCAGCCCAAAAGGCTCCTCCATCCATGGGATTTTCCAGGCAAGAGTGCTGGAGTGGGGTGCCATTGCCTTCTCCAGGAGAGTGAGCATGAAACTCTAAAGAAGACACTGATTCAGTCACACCTGTCATCTCCAGGTCCTTGTCTGTAGTCCTAAATTTTAAGAGAAGGAGATAGAGGCAGACAAACTGACAGACAAAGAAAGGCAGACAAAGAGGTTGACACTCATTAGTAATGCAGTATTATTGTCACCTCCTGAATGAGCAATCTAATCACGAAAATGTTTCTCTTTTTATGAAAACATCACCTTCCCCTACATCAACATCTTCTGCCTCGGGTGGTAGAAATGCATACAGAGGGGGTACAGGAACCCTAACCATCGCCCCATCACTTTCGCTCGGTCACTGAAAGCTCTTCATCACCCTCAAATCACACACATGGTTTTGGTTTATAAATCACCATGGTAATAAGCACGACACAAATAACTCATAGAGTTCAATCAGAAAAAAAGCTGATGACGAAAATGAATGAGGAAGTAAGGGCTTGGTGCACTAGTTCCAACTACACTGCTCAAAATAAATAAAGCACTTGTGCTTTCTTAAATCTGTGGGTGCTGGCCCTTTTTGCCTACAGAGAATAAAAACAGAAGTAATAGAGAGAAAAATAGATTTACTGAGTCAAACGTAGTTTAAAAATGAGAAAAATAGCCTGAAGAGTAACAGGAGAAATAAGAGCAGCTTCAATAAAAATAAGCTTTAAAAAAATTTTTTTAATGTTTAAAAGAAAAAACTCTCCCAACAGGTTAGAGCTAAATATAAAATTGGTGACTATAGTGGAGCCAAATAAGCCTAGGAAATGGTTAATAATGTTTTGTAAGTTCAATCATGATAGCATAAACTAGAAAAGTCTGTCTTTCAATATTTTGGAAAAAGTCTGATAAAGAACCAACAGGGGTTTTCACTCAGCACCTTAAAAGCCTGTCTTATCCTTGGGGTTTCTGCAGCCAATGAAAGTTTGTCATGATGATGTAATGCTCCTGAGTTGTGTTTCAGCACCGGGTGTGTGGTCACCGGATACCATGCCTGAGATATAGGTAAGTTTCTGGATCAAATCTTTCCTTCCAGCCTGTTCCACTGCTTAAACTAATTTCAGCAGAGATCGTTTGTTTCTGGTCTATTTTACTATCTCTGAACAATTTTTTTTTTTTTTTGTAATGTGGCTAGGGTGATTATAGGATTGTAAAGACAGCTGGTAAACAAAATGATGGGATCTTAGAGTCAATTTTCCTCTGTTATTAGTATGAGGGCTTTTACTCCTCAGCAATTTATCATCACCTCAGAGGGAAAGAGCAGCAAACAGGGTTATATTTTATTTGTTAAAGGATTCCTAGTCATTTAACAAACACGTTTTACTAGAAGGATGTTTTCAGGGAGATGGGAAAGATTCTTTTTACGGATTCACACTGAATTTGACTTATTAAGTGAGCCCTATTAAACTGTAAGCAAGGAAGAAAGTTTCATGTTTATTGTAAGGAGAGAATATATAGGTCCTGCCCTCACAAAGTTTAAATCCTAGAGAGACAGAAAGAGAGAGGAAAAGACAGCACACTGTTTTTTCCGATTTTAAGTTAAAAACAATTGAGAAAGAAAAAAAAGCTGAAGATTTAGTAATCTTTAATAGCCTCAATAGTTATACAAAGTTAAATGAAGAAAAGTTAAATGTAAATAACTAAGCCAATTCTAATACATGACTGTGCAAATACTTTTTATCTTTAAGCACCATTTTAAAAGTTGGAGTATTTCAAAAATTTGAATTAGGTAACCAGCATAGCCAATGAAAATGTAGCTCTTTATTTCCTCTCTATGATACCCACTGCAGATGTGGAGATTTTAAAAGAATTCTTACTAATACCAGTCAAGCTACATATATTCAAGTAATGTGAATTGTAGAAAACATTTATTCAGATAACTCAAGGTTTCTAAAAAATTCAAGAGTGCTACTGGGGAAAATAAGAATGAGACATGGGGAAAGGTCCACAGGGAGGGGAAGAATTTAATAGTGTGTTCCCAGAGACACGGATTGAATTACCCAGATAATTAGTCATGTTTCACCTTAATTCTGACCATATAGACATACACTCTGAGAATAGCATCTAAAATAAAACTGTGGATATTGCTTTAATTAGTTCTCTTATAATTACATGGAGATTAATTTTCACTCTAAGTATCAAATCAGAGAAATCAAATAAAAATTTATTGAGTGTTTAAAAAATAAAGTAAAAGTATGAAAAAGATTTATCATCAGTCATGAAGCATGGCAGAAAATATGAAATGCTGTGGAATTTCTTTTTTTTTTTAAACAGGAAAAATACTTTTTCTTATTTTGTACAACATGATGTCTGATGGGAACTGCTGCATGTCTTCTTTTATTAAAAACTTCTCAGCTCTCTACTCTAAGAGCTACTTCTGTCTACCTTCAACCTGATTTTATCAGTTACACATCATTTTCCACTGCATTTTCATTCACCTTACTTCCAAAGAACTTGATCATCTCTCTACCATACTTCCTCAATGTTTATGAGATATTCACCCCTTATATGAAATTAGCCTCTTCTCTTCTGTTTCACAGTCATTTTTTCCTCACCTTAATAGCTGAAATCCCAAATATTTGGTATCATAAAGCAAGCCTTATATAAATTTTAAACTGTATTAATCAGCATAATGTTAAATGACTCATTTTGATTGTATTTTTTAAAAATATATTATTGCTCTGGTGCAGTAATTGGTACTAACACTTGGGACTTAACAGATGAAATTCCATATGTTAGTAGCATCTTATGCTTTATTTCTGCACCATCCACTCTAAACAGAAAGCCAATATGGCGACAAGAAAAGGTACAGTGTCCTAACTCTAGAATTGGAAGAATGAGTAAGAGGTGCTTTGGAATGACTAATAGAAGGAGAAAACATTTCCAAGAGAGGGAAACAGAATGGATAAGGTGGAGAATAATGAGAACAAGAGGAAATGCCCTGGCTTCTGATATGGAATGTATTTTATTTGGGGCTTTGGTCTATGCTGAAAGCTGAGGTCTTCATCACAGGGCTGTGGTGGAATAGGATTTGCTCATTTGACTTGGGTTCTCAATCCCTCCAATACCCAACTGGAAAGCAGGCTCATTAGTTGTCCACTGGGCCTTTGAAGAGACCCAGAAGGAATCTGCTTGATGTTCTGCTTGACCTAGTGAAGCTCTTTGATCCTCATTCTGAGATGCAGAGACGCAAAGGTGCAGGGAAAAAAATCAAGATTTTTTAAATCTCTGTCTCATCAGAAAGATATTGTTTCAAGAAAGTCCTTAGGATATAATCTGTATAGGAACCAGGGACCAGGAACATGCCCTTGTGATTCATTTTGAGGATAGAGTGGACCTCGGAAAAGACAATCCAGAGTAGATCTGGTGCTCATAAGATCAGAAGAGTTCAGTCTGATTTCAGCATTCCCCTGATGAGACAGTCATTTCTATTCAAAAGGCAACCTAGAGGATTTTTAACTAAGTCCAGTAACTCTGATGGAGAAGGCAATGGCACCCCACTCCAGTACTCTTGCCTGGAAAATCCCATGGACGGAGGAGCCTGGTTGGCTGCAATCCATGGGGTCGCAAAGAGTCATACACGACTGAGCGCCTTCACTTTGACTTTTCACTTTCATGCATTGGAGAAGGAAATGGCAATCCACTCCAGTATTCTTGCCTAGAGAATCCCAGGGACGGGGGAGCCTGGTGGGCTGCTGTCTATGGGGTTGCACAGAGTCGGACACGACTGAAGTGACTTAGCAATAACTCTGAAAGGAAGTTTGGTTGGGAAAAACTATGATAGTGTTCCACTGTATGTAATAAAGTAGGTGCCATCTGATTTTATGAATTAACTTTTAATACCTTGCTTTCCATGTCATACCCAAAGCATTTTTTCATTAAGTAATTAGCATCTTCCCTAAGTGGAAATGGCCTAGGCTCCTTTAGTTTTTAACTTACTCTCTTAGTGGGCAGGAAGCCACATTAATGCCACTGTCAGAAGAAAAGAGTGATGATAAGCAAGGGGGAAAGGAGTTAGCTGTACCTCCCAATGTGGATATTGGGAGCTAGTGCACTCTCTAAAGGCGTGGGAAATTTAAACGTGGGAGTATGTGTGAGGAGGAAAGATCATGCTGCCGCTACTGCTGCTAAGTAAATTCAGTTGTGTCCAACTCTGTGCAACCCCATAGACAGCAGCCCACCAGGCTCCCCTGTCCCTGGGATTCTCCAGGCAAGAACACTGGAGTGGGTTGCCATTTCCTTCTCCAATGCATGAAAGTGAAAAGTGAAAGTGAAGTCGCTCAGTTGTGTCCGACTCTTCGAGACCCCATGGACTGCAGCCTACCAGGCTCCTCCATCCATGGGATTTTCCAGGCAAGAGTACTGGAGTGGGGTGCCATTGCCTTCTCCAAAAGACTTCATAGTGATAGTGAAGTCACTCAGTCGTGTCCGACTCTTTGCGACCCTGTGGACTGTAGCCTACCAGGCTCCCTTGTCCATGGGATTTTCCAGGCAATAGTCCTGGAGTGGATTGCCATTTCCTTCTCCAGGGGATCTTCCCAACCCAGGGATCGAACCTGGGTCTCTGGCATTGTAGACAGACGCTTTACCATCTGCACCACCAGGGAAGTCATGGTTGTACTCAATTATAATTCCACAGTGAAGATCCACGGGGCACCTACCATGTGCCAAGAATGAAATGAGATGCTGGGTACACAAAGGAGAAGCAATCTTTTCTATCTCGCGAGAGCTTTCAGTTTCTCTTGAACTGCTATGTATGGAGTAGGTTTTCATCAAGCACAGAAAAGTAGAAGCATGTGATAACATGAGGATGGCTGCACATCCCAGTTTGCCAAAGACACTCTAAGCGTATGCCTCCTGCCCTGAGGTAATTATCAATCGCACTTCTGTGCATTCTCCAACGTTCCCTAGCTTGTCACTAACAAATGAGGAACCTTGCAGAGATTTAAAATATGAGTTAAAGGAGAGGGACCACTAACCTGGGCAAGATATTCAGAGACTTTGACCCAGGGCTGGGGTCATGATGATAGAGGGGAGCGAACAGCAGCCGTTTCTCCATTTTTTCGAAACAGCTTCCCCACCTCCTTTGGGAGAATGTCTCCTTCCTGGCCCTTTATGTAAATTAAGGGCACTCTGTTTTCTTGAAGCCAAGGGGTGGCATGAGATCAATGAGCCAATGAGACACTCTCTCCTGGAACTCTGCCCCTGGAGCAGAATGAGAAGATGAGAGAAGACGGGGCGGGGGTTGGGGAATGGGAAGCTTGGAGAAAGAAATCTCGCAGCAGTGAGTTTCACCATGTGGTTCCTGCTGCAGAGACCCCCAGAAGGGCCTGGGTCCTGTGGTCCGGGAGTTGGTTTCTTCAGCCTTTCTTTCATTCTGTGAGTTTCCTCATAGCCTTCCAATAAATATCTTTTTGGTTTACAGTAGCCAGAGTTGGGTTTCCTCCACTCACAACAAATGAACCCACATTGATCCCAATGTTTTGTCAAGAGGCCATACTTACAGATGAAGGGGATAAAGGAAGGAGGAATGACATACTCACTAGCCAGCACTTTCCTTTTTCACTCTGTATCTTCACCATTACTTTTGTACGTGAACACCATGCCATAATCTCCCTCCATCATCGCATCACTGTAAAATGCTCTATCTGCTTCATTGCTTATTTTTCAACCATCATGTACGTATACTCACAAATGGAGGTGTGCTCTGTAAAAAGATAATTGTGAGTAGTGACTTTGAAGGTCTTGCCTCTGCCTCTGAGAGTCCCCAGCCCTCCTGTGTTGGTTCCAATGCTGCTGCAGGGGCTGCAAAAACAAAGGGCTAGGATTTGACACAAACAACACATACTTCTCAAACAGACCTTTTCTTGGAGCTTATTTGTCAATGAAATGAATGCGTGTGGGTGACCTGAAAGAAGTTTTTCTTGGGGCACCGTTCTCCTTTAAACCATTCGAGGCACAGAGTGATGGCTCTGCCGTTCTAAGGGCTAGAGGGTGCTGAGCAGCGATCTAAGGCGGGCAGCACACACGCTTGTTTCAGGTGGGGAGGCAAAGCAAAATTGGGGAGGGCAAGTCTGCACACCCCGCGATTGGCTGGATTTTGATGCAGCAAACACTCTAACGTCCTGAAATATGGGATGCAGGAAGTCTCCACAGATGCACTCTGCTGCAGTTCTTGAAAGGCAGGAACAAATTTCAACTGGGTTTTGTAAAAACAAATGACATCATTCCTGCACGCTCTTCTGAAAAGCTGCAGCCCCAATGGAACATTTTCCCCCTTTGCTTTTTTCTGTGTCCCACTGCAGGGCTTCAGGTTTTGACGAGCACGTTTCACTGGCTAAATCTTGCAGGGAATAACCTTTCATCACTTGCCTCTAAAAATAATAAAATCCGAGAAGAAAATATAGAGGCACACGTAAAAGTTCGTTTAAACTCACATTTCATCTCCCTGCACTGTTATCGAGAGACATGACAGCACTTGGGAAGAATTCTAGGGATGTGAAGGGAACAATAACAAAATGCTGTTTGGGGGACTGTCATCATGGAAATTATAGCACTGATTTATTTTGGGTGGCCTTCACTGTACAGTGGGTGGTGTGGGTGACTGGGAGACTAGGATTTCCATGTAGGGATTTTTCAGAGTTTGCATTGTTCGCTGCAAAAGTAATCAGGGATCTGGAATAGTAACAGTAGTCAGTTAAGAGTTATACTGAAATACTGTTCCCCATTGTAGAATTCTATATTAAAAAACGCAAGTTTAAAAGATTTTGTAAGACACAGCAGAGTTAGCTGACTTTAAGAATGTGGTTTTTTGATCTTCAGAAGCTAGATACTAGAAATGCAGTAGTGAATCATCAACATATCAGAGTGTGATGGAAATTTTCTCACCAAAAAAATACTTGTTTAAGCACTGTCTCTAGGTAATGGACATCCCAGGAAGTTCCTTATTTGTCAATGTCAGTCTCATAGGAGCAAGTCCATGAGCAAGAACAGTGAGAACTCACCCAGGTAGGAATCCGACCTGGTTTTCTCAATCCCACCCCAAAACGCAGACCCAATTATTCACTTTCCTAAAACCAGCTCCCACAGCTAATTCTGGAAACAGCTTTTCTTTTTTGAGCAGACTACTAAAAATCTTTTTAGTTCAGTTTTATTCAATATTATGATGAGATGGCAAACAAGAAATGAATTTTATCTTAAAAATGACATTCAGTGACGTCTAAGCTGAGGTTTGACACCACTACCTCTCAAACTTATGGAAAATTTTTTTTTTAGGAAGGCAATATGATGATTTTCTTTCTCTCTGAAATGAAGCTAGCCTAGGGAGACCCTTAAGGAGAAATGGAGAAACAAGTCCACACATACACCCCTACCCTACCCCTTAATATTAATTTTATATCTCTGTTTTTGATTCTTGGTTCTCCATACACTCGTTTTGACCGTCAAAGCCTAGAGGTCATCTTTGAGAACCACACTCTTATTTATGCTGTCATGAATCAAATGATGGCTACTATGCAGACCCAAATAAAGTCACATGTGAGCAATCAGAACAATCTCTAACTAGAGCTACATTTAGTTAGTCAGGAAACACAAGAGATTATTTTCTTATTGTTAAGGATACCATTTACTTATTTTCCTTGTCCTCTTGGCTCAGACAGTAAAGAATACACCTGTAATATAGGAGACTTGGGTTTGATCCTTGAGTCAGGAAGATCCCCTGGAGAAGGGAATGGCAACCCACTCCAGTGTTCTTGCCTGGAGAATTTCATGGACAGAGGAACCTGGCGGCTGGCTACAGTCCACAGGGTCAAAGAGTGTCAGACATGACTGAACGACTAACACTTCCATTGTCCTCTTCTTCAAAATTTCCCTCTCATTTTGAAAGAAATTTTTTTAAATATTTTTCTGCATTATTTTCTCCATTCAACTGAAATGGTTTCCACTCAAAAAGGAAACCCAACTAGGTCTTCACATGGAATTAAGGAATTGCTTCTTAGTGTAATCGGATACTATGATATTTTTTATACATAGATGAAATCTGCTTTATGCTATCCAGTCTATGAAAAGAAGAGAGAACTCTCTAGCATTTCTCTCTCTTTCTGACTTTTTAGTAGACTCTCTTTCTCTTTCTTATTTTGTTGTCTTTTACCTCCCCTGGACTGCTGGAGCTGAAAAAACGGAACTAGAAGCTTGAGGCCATTGTTGCTGCTCTTGCCCTCCTTTGGGCCAAAGTCACCTGAGCTTTAAAAAACAAATAAACAAAAAAAAAGTGGGTTTTTTAAAAATATTTTTAAAGAAGAAGTAAAAAACAGGAAGGCCACTTGACAATTTCTAAGGTCTACTCTCTTTGCTTTGAAGTCCCTCCCCGGCATGCACATGCTATCAGAATTTCCCTTCAAAATGTATCTTACTGGCACTTAAAACTGAGAGTTTATAAAAAGAGATGAAGTTTTAGGAGTTATGAAGAAACTTTAATGTGCTTTTGCTGATAGTTGCTGTATAATCCAAAACAAGTTAATGGCATTTAGAATCAAATAGACATTCTACCATTAATTAAATTTGCCCAAATTTTTATAGGAAAGAACTCCATGATGCTGATGTAATCATGTATATGTTCTACTCCAATTTATAAGGAAAGCAAATTAAAAGGTATTTTGAGAGGTATAGATGGGGTGCAAGAACAGAAGAGGGTAAGTCAGATCCCATGGCTCTTTTGTTCAGAACTTTCCATGGCTTCCCATCTCTTGGCCAAAAAAAGCCCAGTGCCCTTGCTGCTGCAGCTGCTGCTAAGTCACTTCAGTCATGTCCAACTCTGTGCGACCCCAGCCCTCCAGGCTCCCCCGTCCCTGGGATTCTCCAGGCAAGAACACTGGAGTGGGTTGCCATTTTCTTCTCCAATCCATGAAAGTGGAGTCGCTCAGTTGTGTCTGACTCTTAGTGACCCCGTGGACTGCAGCCCACCACGCTCCTCCATCCATGGGATTTTCCAGGCAAGAGGACCGGAGTGCAGTGCCATTGCCTTCTCCGAGCGCCCTTGCAAAGGGCCTCAATTTCCGTCTGCTCTCTGCCCCTCCTTCCTGTCTCACCTCCACTTCTTCCTTCTCCTTCTCATTCCCTCAATTCCAGCCACACTAAACCTCTTGTTGTTTATTGGACAGCCCAAACATATGTCAGCCTCAGGACCTTTGCATAAACTGCTTCCTCTACTTGGAACAGTGTTCATCCACCTCCACAAAACTCCTACATTTCATTCAGATCTCTGCTCAAATGCTGTCCTTTCCATTTGATTTTCTCTGACCAAGTTTTATAAACCAGCAGCCTCCACTATCAGTCAATGGTACTTGCTACTTCTAGTATCATGATCCCCTGTAGCCTTTTTTATTTTTTCCAGAGCACATATAAACATATGACATTGCATGTATTTGTTGATTTGTTTATGGTCTGCCCTCCCCCATTGAAAGGCAAGCTCCGTTAGAGCATGGACTTGGCTTTGCTCCCCAAGTGTTGACAACACCCTGCACAGAGAAGGCCCTCCACAAATATTTGTTGAATAAATGAATGAAGAGTGACTGAACTTCCAGCTTTGAAATCCTGAGATAATTTCATATTTTTAAGTCCTCTTCATTTTTGTGTCTCTGCAGCAAAATCATACATACCTTTGTTTCTAAATCTTAAATCAGTGACATTGGAATTAGACATGCTTAACATTAAAATAAAAACTCAGAGGTTTTTTTCATATTTAAAATTGTACATAGATGTTAGTGACATATTTCTTTCAATTACAGTCTTCCTTGGGGCTTGCGGTATTATACATACTGCCTTTTCTCTACTTTTCTTGCTTAAAAATTAAAATAGTAGCATTCCATGGTCTTTACAGTGAATTTTCACACAGTAATTTCCTTGATTGGTTTCAATCTGTGTTTTATTTGGCTCCAGCTCAGGAAGCTCTCCTCCCACTTCTCTTCATTCCTAATGTTTTCCCCATTCCTGTCCCTGTCTCTGAAGCCTACAAGCATCTAAAAACTGACCTTGCACATGACAAACACTCCCTAAATGATGTTCATACTAGTTATTATTAAAGACAAATGGATTTACTTGTAAAATATATGCGTTGTTGTTGTTGTTTAGTCACTAAGTCACGTCCGACTTTTTGCTATCCCATGGACTGTAGCCCGCCAGGCTCCTTTGTCCATGGGATTTCCCAGGCAAGAATACTGAAGTGGGTTACCATGTTCTCTTCCAGGGGATCTTCCCAACTCAGGGATCAAACCAAGGTCTCCCACTTTGCTAGGCGGATTCTTTACCAGTTGAGCTACCAGGGAAGCCCCAACACAAAGTACTACTTACTGATAAAATCCTGGCATTTCAGCCACTCTTCTTTTTCCCTACTCCTAACTCTCACATGGATCCGATTCTGTATATAAATATTGTTGTTCAATAGAACTTTCTGCAGTGATGGAAATGTTCTGTATCTGTACTGTTCAATACAGTAACCACTAGTCACATGAGTCTAAAGCATTTGAAACATGGCTGAATTCTTAATTTCCAGAGGCATCTTTAATGAAGAAAAATTTCACTACTAAGCAGGGAAATAGAGGATGACGGTGAGTTTACAAACTATTTCTATATCCTCCTGCAAACCCCATATCCTTATCTTCTCTCGGTCATACACTTTATTACTGCCAATGGTTTTCAGGCAAGTTTCTTAGAAAAATAAAATAAAATTACTTTGACAGTTATCCCTCAGGTATCTGTAATGAGAGAGTACATGTTTATCAATAATAAAATGATGCCAGGACTTCACAATAAGTTTAGGTTTAAAATCTTGTACATTGACTCTGCTACTGCAGTTGTACAATAAACTTAATTTTATTCCTGTTGACCACATTGTACAGGCCATGATTTCCAGATGACAAAATTCAGAATAGAAAGAGAAAGTGACATCAAGATCTCGAAATCAGACTTCTGAAATATCACAGATATTTGTATAAAATTTAAATACTCCCATTTTTGTCAGTTCACTATTATTACCTATGATAATTGAAAATTAGTTGAAAATCAACAATATTCTTAGCAATACTGTGGTTTTAAAACATAGAATTTCAGGCTTATCGAAATGAAGTCTTTCAAAATGTATTTATAATACGATAGAAGATTCAGTTGATTCTTAAATTTTTGATCTTTATAATTACAGATCCTTCTTTGTATTTTTACAGAGGATTTCTTTTTTATTACTCTGTAGACATCAAGCCTGCACTGAGTTGCTACAAGGGTGCCATACCAGTGAGTAGGACGCAAGCCAACAGCCAGGCAAAATACTTTGAAAGTCTGAGGGGAAAACACACTTGTCCAGAGCATAATAGTGTCTACTCGGCACAGTAGTACTTTTGAAATACTCCCTGAACAAAACAAACTGAAGAGACAGCAGCTATACTCTCCCTGGAGAGCAATAATACACATTGACATAGAGAGTCTGGAAACTTCAGTAGCAAAGAAACCTGTTGACTTTTTTCAAACTCAGTGTTTCTCTGTGATTATGACCTTAGAACACTTTACATTCTCACTTAACATCTCTTAATAGCCTAAGGAACTAATGTTCCAGGGAATACACTAGGCATTAAGCATTTTAAGTATCAATTTCCTGTTCCCAAATATTCTGGCTTATTCTAGATGTATATAGATACATTGAACCAATTTTGAAAACCCTATCAATTCAACAGACTGTCAGCTATGTCTAGGTTAAGAGGTTTCCAAAAGATCAAAGAGACCCTTCAGTTCAGTTCAGTTCAGTTCAGTTCAGTTCAGTCGCTCAGTCGTGTCCAACTCTTTGCGACCCCATGAATCGCAGCACGCTTAGATAAATAAATAAACTAATAAATAACTTCCACTGCGTATTCCTAGAGTCCCCACTGAGAATTTTCTAACAGTTTTTCATTGCTTTGCCAAGAGGCTTCAAACACATTTGGGGTCACATTTGCTCTTCAAGCTACAAATTTGTCACTAATTATAGATGTAATTAACTATATGATTATTGTCTACAAGTTGTTGGGCTAATAACCTATTGTCTATAGGTTCTTGGGCTTCCCAGGTGGCACTAGTGGTAAAGAACCTGCCTGCCAAGGCAGGAGATCTAAGAGACGAGGGCAACCCACTCCAGGATTCTTGCCTGGAGTGTCCCATGGACAGAGGAGACTGGTGGGCTACAGTCCTTGGGGTATCAAAGAGTCAGACATGACTGAAGTGACTTAGCACACAGCACAGGCTCTTCTAGACAAGATTTCCTCTCCTGAAAATACCTAGAGTCTGTTACAAATAGCAGTTCCCAAGACCAGATAACATACAGTAGTTTTCATGACCAGCCTTACTTCAGCTTGTTTTCTTTGAGACTACAGGAAAGAGCTCTCCTACATAATTTAGTTAAGAAAATTATCTGTGTGAGGACTGCCTATGAAACTGATGTGTGACAAAAACGAAAAGTATCTTTGAAAGTCAAAAAGGCATCATTAAAATGGTTTTCCCTCAGGAAGAAGACTGCCTAATGGCTTCTTCAAAACAAATAATAAGTGAAAAGAAAAGGATTTACAAAGTGTCCAGATTTCAGAATTTTCCAGTTTTGAGTTATGTTTTATCTACCTAATAATTACTCTCTCCAAACCATTTAAATATGTGACTGTCACAGAGAGTGGCTTTATCTGTGTCACAAATTCTTCTCTAGTGGAGATCTCTACCCATGATTTTAACCTATATTTAAGAGGAAGCTGAAACCACGTTATGACAGCAGATTGCATGAGATAATACTGGGTAGAAGACAAATTGATGTCAGAAGGACATAAGTTCAAATCCCTACTCTAACAATCGTAAACTGTGTGACTATAGAGGATATTTAATTTTTCTGAATGTCAGTTTCTGTATCTGTGAATTGGGTAGTATATCACCTACAACAAAACATAGTCAAATGAATCTGATGAGACACTACGTGTAAATCATTTAAAATCGGGCCTGAAAAACAGTAAAATATGTTAAATACACTTGAAAGTGGGGATTGTTACTCTAAACAATTATTTTGGTCTAAAAGAAATTTCAGAATTATTTTTTCTATATAGTTTCTGGAATATAATACTCAAGCATCCATATCTTTAAACTACATACCACATTGACTCCCTTCCTTTATTAAACAAACACTCAAGTTACTAAGGATCAGGAAATAAGAGAAAGTCCTGCCCACTGAGAGGTCACCACCGAGTTGAAAGACAGCTGAGACCCAGATCATGTTAGCACATCACTGCAAGTGCATTATGGGAGAGGTGTGGTCACAGTGCTGTGGGAAGACAGGAAGACAATGGTAAATTCTACCCAAGTATGCAGGTTCTGTCTTCTCAGGAAAGAAAGAGGAGAAGCTGTGCCTTGAAGGATGAAGGGGATTTGCCAAGTGAAGGACTACGGGATGGGTCTTTCGGCAGATGTATCAGGAAAAGCGATGTTCAGTGAAGCTAAAGAGTACATGTATGTGGCTTGTAGGGAGTGGACGGAGGACAAGAAGACAGAAGTTCAAAAGTGTTCACATCAGAGATTTAAAGGCCAAAAGTGGTCAGACTGGAAAGAAACAGGGGGGGAAGGTAATTAAGTTCTGAACAGGGCCTTCCTGGTGGTTTAGCAGTAGAGAATCTGCCTGCAATGCAGGAAATGCAGGTTTGATCCCTGGTTTGAGAAGATCCCCTGGAGCAGAAAATGACAACCCACTCCAGTATTCTTGCCTGGAGAATCCCACGGACAGAGTAGCCTGGTGGGCTACAGTCCATGGGGTCACAAAGAGTCAGACATGACTTGTGACTAAACCACCACCACCAAAGTTACTGAACACCTACTGTGGCTGGCATCATACCAGGCACTCCACTACAATTTTGCATCTAAATCATAGGACAACACTCAAGAGATAAGCAGTATCATCTCTATTGCGCAGATGAGGAAAGTGTGGTTTTCTGAAGTTAAGCAAATTGCTCAAAGTTACATAAAAAGAAATTAAAGAAACTTGGATTCCAGCCCAGGTTTGTTGAAAGAGTCTACACCAACCTCTATTTTAAGCAAGGGAACCAGCAGGGGGTCTTTAATCAAGAAAGTGACCTCATCAAAAAGAAAAAAAAAAAGTGTTTTGGAAGGAAAGTATGTGATAGAATATAAAATGTTGATTTGGAGGTAGAGATGGCTAGGGATTAGGACATTAGGTAGAGGTTATAGCAGCTTTGCAGGGGAGAGATGAGGAAGGCTTCAGTGAGCAAGCTCCTGTGCAGATGGAGAGAAAAGAAACACTTCTTAGAGAGACTCCAAAAAATTGGATGTGAATATGCTTCAGAATGAAGTCTCTGAACACAGATATCTTAAAATGTATGTGAGGGAGAATAGTAAACTACTTTATTTTAAAATGTTACATTAACTGGGAAGGGCAAACTCAAACTGATGGCCATTGTGTCATCTAAACCTGTCTATCCAAACTATGGTCCACAAACCACTGTGTCATTTTCACCTAGAAGTTTGTTGGAAATGCCAAATTTCATGCCTGAGCATTTTAACAAGATATCCATGTAAAAAAAAGCACTAATCTACAAGATCTAAAATTGAAGGTAATAGAGGAGGTAGGTGTCAGAGAAGAGAGGAAATTTTCTTTAAAAATAGGCTCTAAAGCTTGAAATCTATAATCTTTCAAACGCATTCTGCTTAGCAATGATCTTATTTCCTATTACTTTTATTATGCTAAGAAGTTTGTAGAAGCAGCAGCCACAGGTGCTGACATAACCAAGTGTAGAAAGCAGATGCTCCTTCAATTCAGTATTTTATAAAGACTGCCAAATCCAAGCTGTAACCAAATGATTAGGTGGGATTTGATCTGCTCATTTGGAATGTCAGCAAGGATAATGCTTACATAAGCGCTATGCTGTCTTATATTGTCCTTCAGTGAGGTACCTACCAGGAAAACAGAAACCCAAATGCAAGTTTATTTCATCATCATGGCTGACTGAAAGGGGGACAAAACAGAAAGATCTTAAAATATTTTCTGAACTTTCAATCCATTCATTCAATCAATACATGTGTATATTAATGTGTGTGTGTGTGTGTGTGTGTGTGTGTGTGTGTGATGTTGAGAAAGTCTTAAACCTTGTCCTGAGTTTACGTTTCTGTCCAGTTGTTATATCCAAAGTCTCTAGATTGTATGCAATTAATTAGAACCAGAACCAAGATAGATAGGTTCAGTAGAGCCCAGAAGGGGAAAGAAATGAAAGAAAGGTACACGAGCTAAAATTCTTCACCCAGTTCTTCACCCTGGAATCTCTTCTAAACCAGTGGCCCAGTGATTTGTATCAGTACAATCATTTGGTACACAGTAATCCTTTCTCCCATTCCATCTACCTGGATGACCACTGGTACCTTTTGTAAAGAACATTGGGACCATATATTTTCCTTGTCTTATAATTTAATCCTTTAAATATGTTGGGCAAATTTAAATATTTCATCTTGGCTCAAGAAGAAAAGTTTGTATACATTTTTAACATTGGCAAGAGGCCACTGTGATGTTTCCTCCTAGGTCCATGCATTCATATCCCTGTAATGGCAATATCCAGGAGAGCATAGGAGTTTCACTGCTGTCTTCATCATCATGTTGTTTGTTATCAAGCTTTTTGGAGAACTTGCTATGATCAAGCAATTGTCTAGGCTCTGGGGCACAGAGGTGAGCAAAACCACTGCTCACACAGACTTGACATCCAGATGAGTAAAACTGATGTTGAACAAATGGAAAATAAACCATAAAATAATGTGTCTACAAGTGATAAGTGATCATGAAAAAGCATAAATGTGGTGCTATGAGAAAGAGCAATAGGGATGCTGTTTTAGACAGGGTGTTAAGTCAGATTTCTCCGAGGAGTAGATATTTAAGCTGAGGCCTGAATAAAATAAAGAGGTTAGACTTCTGAGGAGAGGCATTCCAGGCAAAAGAAGCTGCAAAGTTCTTTGGGCAGAAGTGCATTAGGCCTGTTTGGGAAATTCCTAGGTCAACATCCTGGAGCAAAGGGCTCTGGAAGAGGAGAGGAAATGATCAACCAGGTGCCATCATGTAGGTCCTTGACAAACCCTGAAGGTCATAATAGTTAAAACAAAAACAAAGAAATCTTTCATACACTATATATACTACACTGACAAAACTTACCTACATTACTCAGGCTAATCCTCACAGTAATCCTATATATGGGCATCTCATTATCCTTCAAGAAAAATGACACCTAGATTAATGAACATGACCAAGGTCAGACAGCTGGAATTTGAACTCAGGTTTGTCTGAGACCAGAGGCCATGGTACTTTCCACAATGCAGTAATGACAGCTGGATCTCTGGAATCAAAATTTATATACAATTAATTACTAGAAATTCTGTGATATTTAAGTGAAACAGACATGACTGTGGTTCCTTCTACATTTAACAACAGGGTAGAACTATATTCTCTAGTCTTTACCACAATTAAATTTTATTTTTGGTCACATTTTCATGCACTCAACACAGTAGGATTCCCATTGAATGAGCAAAGTCCACAATGATTTGGTACAAGCATTTACTTAAATTATTAGATAATCAAATCTTTATAATATCTAGTTAACCTCTCATCCAAATCAGCAGACAATAAGCCCTCATACACAGCTGTGAAGACAATCTTATTTCAGAAATATTTGATACTGGGTACTGAATTTAAGCAATGGATTTTCAAAATATTTGATAATTCCTACTTCCTAATTTACACCATCAGTTAATTCGTGCACCTGTTTTTCTAAATTTAATCTCACGATAGGTTTTCAAACGGAGAAGGCAATGGCACCCCACTCCAGTACTCTTGCCTGGAAAATCCCATGGACAGAGGAGCCTGGTGGGCTGCAGTCCATGAGGTCACTAAGAGTCAGACACGACTGAGTGACTTCACTTTCACTTTTCACTTTCATGCATTGGAGAAGGAAATGGCAACCCACTCCAGTGTCCTTGTCTGGAGAATCCCAGGGACGGGGGACCCTGGTGGGCTGCCGTCTATGGGGTCGCAGAGTTGGGCACGACTGAAGCGACTTAGCAGCAGCAGCAGCAGGTTTTCAAAGCTATTTGCAGGGGTTTCCTCAGAAAAGCCCTAGAATCTGAGTGACCTGGACACACATTTTAATGACACAAAAACCTACCTGATTTTAAAAAATAAAATCTACTTTAACACAAAAATAAACCAGGTAGGTCTCCCTTCCTCCAGTACATTCTCTCCTACAAACTGCTAAGTTTTAGAGCTAGTTGGAGCTTCCCTTGTGGCTCAGATGATGAAGAATCTGCCTGCAATGCAGGAGACCTGGGTTTGATCCCTAGGTTGGGAAGATCCCCTGGAGAAAGGAATGGCTACCTATTCCAGTATTCTTGCCTGGAGAATTCTATAAACAGAGGAGCCTGGCGGGCTACAGTTTATGGGCTGCAAAGACTAAGACATGACTGAGAAACTATCACTTCTTTTTAGGAAGCTCTGTTCCATGGGGCAATAAGTTTTTGTAAGACAAATGGAAAAATTTGTTTTCCATTAGGTCAATGCCAATAATATTAAGCTTATCAAGACCTTTCTATGAATACTTCAATGAAAGCTCTGTTCACGTAGTTGTTTTTCCTTTTAAGCAAAAGGTAGACTTTTCTTATCTTGCTGTTATACTGCAAATGGACATGACATCAGAGGCCATGTAAATCAGGTATAAATTATAACAGATTTTTATTTATTTTCAGGACGATAGTGTTAAAATACTCTATAGTCTCCAACAATTTGTTGAAGCACAGAAGCTGAAAAAATTCTGGGCTTGTAAAGAAACTGCAGTGTCTAAAACTCTCCAGGAGCACTCAGAATGACAGGGCTCTTAACCAATAAAATGTGAGATACAAGGAACACATTGTCACAACTCAGCAAATAATAAGGAGCAGGTATAAGTATGACATCACTGCAAAACCCTCTCATTGGCGGTTCCTCTGTGTGCTGGTTACGGTTCTATTTGTGGAAGCAGCAGCCTTATTCAAATTAACCTTTTCACGCAGAGGGGAGGAGGGAGGTGGTGAGTAATATGCTGCAGTCTTTTCCCTGAAGGTGATGTGCTCTCAAATTCACTTTACATTGCCTGTGAGCAGGCAAAATAAAAATAAATTCAGCTGTGGCAGTGTTTCACAGGAATAATAGCTGCTGGAATTAGATCAGGTCAGTGCAAAGGAATGGAATAGAAGCTGTTGTCGAGTTCAAACAAATTTCTGAATTTTCCCTTCATTTTTATTCCTCTCCCTCCCCCTTATTATTTCTCCGTTTCTCCTCCTGGACTCAATTGCTGCACGGACTAAACTTGGTATCCCTCCAATCAGCCATTTGGGGGAGGGATTTCTTTGAATACTAATACCTCCAGCCGGTGCTGTCTAGCCAACAGGTCAGGTTAATGAATGGTTCTGTGCCATGGTAGAAATACTCTGGAGTATGAAGCTGATGAGATAATTTAATCACATTTACTGTAGTCTGTGAAGAACTGTCATTTTCCATCCTGTTACTGTTATATAACATAGGGCCTCCAGCTACATCCATGATACACAGGAGGGTCCACACTGTTTTTAACCCTTAGTTCTTTGCTTTAACTTGGGAAGCTCTGATGTAGGGGGCAGTCCCTATGCCTGGTCCCCATCTAGACCAGCTTGTAGTGGTCTACACAGCTCTGCTCGAATAAAATGCTTTGGATCTTTGGCTTTATTTCCTTTACATCCTTCAACTTCTCTCTTGTCATTTGTGAAGACCACCTACAACACAAACCATGTAAAATTTTGAATTCTGCTTTAGAGTAAATTGGCTTTGGCAATTATTTTTTCTGAATTTTATATTTTCTTTCCTTCTGTTGTCACCTCTTCCTTCCTACCTCAAAATGCGTCTACCTGTCAAAGATAAAATTTAAAACTGCAAGTGAGAAAGGTCTTCAGAATGTTGACAAACTATAATATGGGCCACAATCTGGAGTGTCTTAGTCTATTTGGGCTCCTAAGGCTTCCCAGGTGGTGCTAATCATAGTGGTAAAGAACTTGCCTGCCAGTGCAGGAGACGTAAGAGACGTGGGTTCAATCCCTGGGTCGGGACGATCCCCTGGAGTAGGAAATGGCAACCCACTCCAATATTCCTGCCTGGAGAATCCCATGGACAGAGGAGCCTGGCAGGCTATATAGTCCATAGGATCACAAAGAATTGGACATGACTGAAACGACTTAACACACAAACAAATTGCCTCTGACTGAGTGGCTTATAAACAGCAGAAACGTATTTCTCACAGTTCTGGAGGCTGGAAGCCTGAGATCAGGGTGAAGTGAGGGACCTCTCCAGGTACAGATTTCTCCTTGTCTCCTTCGGTCCTCACATGGTGGAAGGGGAAAGGGACCTCTGTGGGTTTCTTTTATAAGAGCACTAATCCCATTCAGGGCCCCACCCTCATGACTTAAACCCCCTCAATGGCCACCTGAGAATACCATCATCTCTGGGGGGGTAGAATTTTAACATATGAATTTGGGGGTGGGGGAGACACAAATGTTCAGACTAAACCTTAGGCCAAAATTTCAGGTCAGAAACAGTTGTTACATAAAAAGAGCTGGCTCTTTTTACTTCAAACATGCTCCATGTCCTTAAAGAGGTGTTGACTCTGAGATCCTAGTGAAAGTGTGAAAGTGTTATTCACTTCCAGTTACTGTCGATCCCATGGACTATAGCCCACCAGGCTCCTCTGTCCATGGAATTCTCCAGGCAAGAATACTAGAGTGGGTTGCCATGCCCTTAATATCAATGATCTTGTCATCAAACATTAATGACAATGCCACCAACATGACCCTATATGTTACCAAGCCATTTAGACTCTGCATTTGTGTTGCCTCTGTAACTTACAATGCCTTTAAATTATCTGGGTCTTGTAGCTGTTACTGGGTTCTGAATAAACCTCTACAGAAAATAGTAGCTTGTCTGTGGACGGCTAGAGCACTACAATTTTATCACCGCCGAATAAATAATGCAAGAGAAGGTGAACCAGAGCAACGCTGAGAAGCTGGTTGGCCGGTGGGGAGCAGGTGTGCGCTGGGGATGGGCGGAATGGAGACAGGAAGGATGGGGAGTAGACTGTCGAACTCACTGCCACCCTCCTGAACTGGCCCTGCCCAAGCCCCGACAGCTTTTTTCCAAAGACCACCGAAAATTGTGGGGTATTTCACGAGGAGTTGCTGAGAACCCAGGAACCAGGTGTCTGGAGCAGTTTTCAGCACAGCTGTGTCTGTCTGTCGCTGAAATCCAGCAGTCTTGTGAGCCCAGCTTTCCCTTTTTTGACTTTTTACACCTTTCCCTGCCTAATCCCAGCCCTTCCTTTGAAAGGAGACTGTACCGAGGCCAACCTTGGCAAGCCACTCGGGGAGAGAAGAGCTCAGGGGTCACCGGCTTGACCTGGCGCACCACGCGTCCTTCGCTCATACTGCTTGAATGCGGCATTGTTCCCGTGCTGAATGAAGTTTTAGAAAATGACTTTCAGATGTTACATTCCCATTCTGGGGCTGTTTTACCCCCTTGCTGTTTAAAATCTAATAAAACCCATTCTCTTTGTTTGGCTCTGGACAAAAATGAAAAGACTCAGAAAACTGCATCCTGGATGAGATACACTGATATCTGCTGGCAATGCTTCCGCCTAAGACCACTTCCAAATACCTGGACATTTGTCCTTCCACTGGACTTCCCTTTTGGATTTGTCTGTTTGCTTCTATTTTGTAACTGTCAAATCCGCGGGGTTATTTTAGGCGGCGCCCGCAAATGACTGTGACCCTCTTTATCTGAACTCTGATCAGAAAGCTGCCTAGTTCTCCTCAGCTTTTTTTTTCCTGCCCGCCCCCACCCCCGCCCCCCCCAACCTTCAAACCAGAAAAGTAGCTGCTGAAAGCAGAACAGTTGCCATGGCAACCTCTTGGCAGCTTCCTCAGTGAGTAACAGTGTTGATTTCCCGAGGAGGCCTGGTGGGAGGGGGTGGAGCTCTGAGGAGGGAAAGGAAGGTTACTGTGCACTTAGTTAATATGCAAAACCACTTACGCAGTGCTGGATGCGCTGTGAATAAGCGCAAACAAAGCCACGCTTGATCAGCTAACACCGACTTTGCACACTAGTTGATCTGTCCAAGGAGGCAGATGTTGGCTCTGCAAGAAATTTTGCAATTGGACAGTAAAGGACACCAGAGGTAGTCCGACAAGAGGTTAAACACTATTTTTGTAATGGCTGGTGAATCCAGAAGAAAGGAACAGACCTAAGGTGTAATTGCCTGGCTCCTCTTTGCTTTGTTCAGAGAAAAACACAGCAATCTAAATCCACAGGCATGGTGTTTTCTCAGAAAATCTAACATACTGAAGTTCAAGTTTGCATCAATTAAACTCTATGTAAGATAAACCAATATGTTCAGATATAAGCAAGTATAGCATAATTGGGTTTGTGCTGGAACAAAACATACGGCTCAAGTAGCATCTTTCACCTCGGAGTTTTCAGACAAAGAAGCAACCGTATAGTAACTCGGGGCTGGAAGTGGGGGCGGATACTGTCTGCTCCTCTCTCTGCTCCCTCTCTGTCTCTTAACTTTGATGAATCCCTGCTTTTTCCTGGGGGCCGGACAGGTTGAACACCAAGCCCCCGAGAAAGTACTGGGAAGACTCCAGGGCAGTACAGTCCTGGCAAAGGTCACCTGCAGGAGAAATGAGCAGACTGGCTGTGAGTTGAGGAGGCTGCCTGCCAGCCCCTTACCTCTCGGCCTGCAGCTTTGCATGTTAAAGAAGAGGTAGGCGGATGGAGCCTGCAGCAGTGAGCTGAGGTCTGCCCAGCAGGTGTCACTAGGGATTTAAAGCTTACCAGACCTTTGGGACAAGGCCTAGGAAAGAGCCTAATCATGATTAATGAAGCTTACTTTAAAATATTTTTGAGAGGTTAGATGGGAAGTAATTTCAAGGTGTTCTCCTTCCAAGGGGCGTTAAAACAATAGCTGCAACTTGGTTTAAATGATTCCTGGACAATGGTCTCCAAGGCTCTGTCTCCATTTCTGAGCCCCCATTCCAAAAACTGCCATGGCCTTGAATGCACTGAATCCAACGCAGTGGGCAAATTACACATACAAAGCCAAAGCAAGTGCAGAAAATGATGACTATGGTAGAGTGTCCCATTTACAGTTAGCTTCCAGGTCCTAACACCACAGATGTTGATTTTGTGAGTCATCTCAGGGCTAAGATCAGAGTTCACTGTAAAAATGCAAATGCCCCCAGGAGTCACTGTGAATGTGAGGTCAGCTTGTATTTTATCAATGTGAATATTTATTAACAAAGTCATATGAAGACTATCTCTATAAGATGTCATCTCCTGAATACTTTTTTTTACTGTTTCCCTTTTTGTCTTTGTCTGCCTGGAAGCTCAGTGTTACATTTTATCATGAATTTCAGTAGCTTCCCAGACTTTGAGTTTCTTGCATAATTTTTCCTCCATTCATTTCACATTCACTAATGGCTTCCTACTTTGTTTTAATCAGTTTATAGCTTTAATGTATTTGTACTTTTCAACTGTGCCTATCCCCTCACATCCATTTTGGCGTGATATACCCATTTAGAAGGGAGAGAAGGAGGAGGAAAGAGGGTAGAGAAGAGAGAGGAAAAGGAAGAAATAACTCTGTTGTTAACACTCAACATCTTATGATAATCTTATTAATTGCATTTATCTTGTTACCCTTTGCAAGGTCGAGAGGGGAGCTAGAGTAGTCATCTTGGGGGAACTCAGCTTTAATGTGCACAAGAGACCTCCTTGTGCCTGAGAAAACAACTTACACACTCTGGGCATCTGAATTGGGAGCAGAGGTGTGAACGGACAAAAGAAGTACAGCGCTTTCTGAGGTTGGCTAAGAATTATTGGAGAGTGTTTATCATTCTTTTAAATTACTTTACAAAACATCATTCTGTGCAGTTTTTTAAAGAAGCTCATCAAATTTTATTAAACATTTGAATACAGATTTAATGTATCTGATTCTCTCAAACACTTCAAATTCTCAACATCAGATCTGCATTAGTCAGTGTTCATTGCAGGAAACAGAAACACTCTAGGTGTTTTAAAATTCTCCAGGCAAGAATACTGGAATGGGTTGCCATTTCCTTCTCCAGAGGATCTTTCCGACCCAAGAATCGAACCTGCATCTCCTGCATTTGCAGGGGGATTCTTTACCACTGAGCCAAATGGGAAGTCCGTACAGGAGATTAGATACTGACAAAATTGTTGGAAGAAATGGAGGCATGGGCTCAAGGTGCACCTGTAGGTATAACTCATGTGTAATTTTACTTGCAAACCAAAGGAAATTTCTGCCAAATAGACATAATTCCTCCCATCTCACAGATGAGAGAAACTGAGGTTCAGGGGATGTTGTCCTATAACAGAGTCAGGATGATGAATTAGCCCTTTGCTCACATTTCTGCTACTGATGCTAACTCCAGCCTGGAGAGAATGAAAGAAAGCCACAGGACGCACAGGGGCATCATGGAGAAAAATGCTTTGTGTTGTCTTCTTCCTCCTGGGGATGCCCCATCACACAATACCACCAAGGAAACTCTCCCACAGATAAAAATGCCAGTTTGCAATGCTGCCATTGTGGCGGAATTTCATTAGCATCTTAGTCGGTCGTTGTATTTATTTCTGTTTCATGAGGGAAGGAATAAATGACTTCAGCAGTATTGGTGTCTACAGGCCCATTTTCTAACCACAACTCTAACCATTCTCTAATTGCTTAACTGAAGTTTTAATGAGAGCTATTGTTATTATACATTATTAATAAAGGACCACCATTGCTATTAATATCACTTAGGGAAGATTCTATAAAGAGCTTTGAGACTGCAGATGCAATTAACAAGAGGCCAAATTCTCCATGGTGTGAAAAATATCAGATAGGGTTGGTGACACATTTGATCTTATAAAAGTGTTAAGGGGGTCATAAGTGGATTTCACATGCCCGTAAGAAAACCATGAACTACACGAAGATTGATGTATGTGATAACTTCTCCTCCATAGAGGAGAAAGTTGATGAGGTGAAAGGGATTTTCATAAACCTCTGATCTCATGACCATGACAATGGAATGAATAAATATAGTACATCATATTTCAGGGAGTTTGTGCTTACCTGAAAGGTCAAACTCATGATTGGTAAAAACAAATATTTACACTTTAAAATAGGGATGTTGGATAGCTCTATGACATAGTCTGAATAAACTGTAAAGGCCATCATTCTCATAGGCTTCATAGTATATCCAACAGCTGAGGACTCTGGTGTGGGGCAAAGACCCCTTACCCATGTCTTCCTTTCAATCATATTTCCTCTGAAAGTCCTCCGCAGACCCCCAAAGCTGCCATTGCTTACCAGGCTCAGAGATATAAGATCACTCTGTCTCTCTGTTGGGAAGGGCTGAGTTAGAAGCAACTTGAGCACAGAAGGAACAGAGCCTTGGCCTCTGAGTCTCCTATCCCATAAATGGAAAAGGAAGACTGGGCTGTGGTCTCATCATCATCAAGGTAAGCATGGAGTTCTGCATGCTAACAGCGATCACCTTAGCAGAGTAGGCCAGTTGACTCATCATCCAGGGAGCCCTGTGTTTCACTAAAAGCATGTGTTCTCTGAGTTGCTGTCATTGTTCAGTCAGGTCCAACTCTTTGTGACTCGATGATCAGCTGGGTGACCTGAGAGCAAAAAGGGTGAGTCTATTCACAGCTAGATCATAGGCAGACCTGGACATTTTAAGGGCTCTGAGAAGCTAACAAGACTTTCAGGCATGTTCAAAGATTATATTTTTTGCCAAAAACCTGAGTCTTACTGAAATAGTAAGAATCATTTTATTGTTAACTAGGAATGCATAGTCTTTAGCACATTTAATTATAGATTTTCAAATTCTATAATCTCACATTGATCAGGTGAATATCATTATCCCCATTTTAACAGATATGGCAAGAGAGGCACAAGGTTTAAGAGTGGAGAAAGTCACAGAGTAAAAAAATGAAAGAATTTAAAATAAAATCCAAATTCCCCTGACTTCTAGCCTAATGCCTGGCCTACTTATTAACATATGCTCTCTTATTAATTAATGAAAACTCAGAACACCTGTGAAGGAGTGTCTACATGGAAATGTGTGAATCTTGAGTTTATGCCTTGTCTGGAAGAATTGATTTTTCTGATTTATTCTTGCAAGGCTCTTGGGTTATTCCATTGGACTTATTTGCATTTTTATTTGTTTTGTTCTTTTTCAAATTATGGCTCAGCAGGTAATAGCTACGAAGCTTTCACAAAAGCTTTGGATTATGCCAATAATATCTTCTTAGTGGCTTTATTAATCAAGAGAAAACATCTTGTTAATGTTAGAATACCCATGAAGTAACCATTGGAAGGGCTTCCCAGGTGGCTCAGTTGTAAAGAATCCACCTGCCAACACAGGAGACACAGGAGCTGTGGGTTCCATCCCCAGGTTCAGAAGATCCCCTGGAGGAGGAAATGGCAACCCACTCCAGTGTTCTTGCCTGGAGAATTTCACAACAGAGGAGACTGGCAGGCTACACACAGTACATGGGGTCTCAAAGAGCTGGACATGACTGAGTGACTAAACAAAAACAACAACTGAAACAATATTATCTTGAGTTTTTGGAAGATACTTTCTAGCTGGCTTATTTGATTTACACAGGTAGAATTTTTCTGGAATCTCCAGTAGGTTCAGTTCAGTTCAGTTCAGTCGCTCAGTCATGTCCAACTCTTTGCGACCCCATGGACTGCTGCAGGCCAGGCCTCCTTGTGCATCACCAACTCCCAGAGTCTACTCAAACTCATGTTCATTGAGTTGTTGATGCCATCCAACCATCTCGTCTTCTGTCATCCCCTTCTCCTTCCGTCTTCAATCAGGTTGGGAACGAATGTGCATATTATTATTTTTTAAGGTTGAAGTTTTTTTTAATTTTAAGTCTTCTTTTGGCTACTTTTAAACTAATATTCTTGCTAAACCATTGTAATATGTCATCAACAATCAATACACTTGTGTTTTGCTGTAATAAGCTGTACGAACATATTGAAAGTCAAAATATGAGCATAAAGATAATAGAATACTAGGATGTTACAATTATAAAATACCATATGAGTCATATAGTCAAAACATACCCAAGAGAGAAACTATGACCCAGAGAAATTAAGCACCTCACCCTTGGTCACACAGCACTCAGGAACAGAACTCAAACCGTCATGAAGGTCCTCACCCTCTGGACTCATCCTGTGTCATTACCCTTCCTAGTCATTTTTGGTTTTTTAGTTCATTTTTGTTCTTTGGTTCACCTTTTCTCTTCCCCCATGAAGTTATTACTCTCATATTTTCTTTTGCACACACACTGTTGTGCAGTCACTCAGATTTTGCATCACATGGCCTCTCAGCAGAGGCACCTCCTTCTCACTGAGGTGCAAAATCTTCACATCATCACCCTGTAGCCCTGGGGATACTCAGACCATCAGCATTCTTGGTGCCTGAAGGATGACTCCACAGGAAACAATGACAATAATGTGTACTGTTCACACAGAGGGAATACAGAGTTCTGATTGCCCAGATTCATAAGCCACCCAGGTGGCCCTAGTGGTAGAGAATTCCCCTGCCAATGCAGGAGACCTAAGAGACTCGGGTTTTATCCCTGGGTTGGGAAGATTCCCTGCAGAAGGAAATGGCAAGCCATTCCAGTATTTTTGTCTGGAGAATCCTATGGACAGAGGAGCCTGGTGGGCTACAGCCCAGGGGATCCCAAAGAATCAGACACGACTGAAGCAATTTAGCATATAAACCACACATGCAGTCAACAAAAGCACTGAGTTTCAAAGTCTTGCCACCAAGGCAGCATCTTAATCACATACTACCTGCTTAAGTGTGCCGAATCTTAAGGCTGACTTTTTTACTAAGCTGTGAGCTCTGAGCTGAATATTAAACTAGGATTTGGAAAGAAGAGTGTGCTCCTTCACAGAAAAGCATTTCGATTTTAACGTTTAATTATGAAGCTGCCCCACAGAGAAGCTTTGAGCTTGTTGCTATTAGAAACTGAGTCATACTTGCCAGGGCTGCGGTCGGATTGCAGGTCCCTCCCCCACCTTCCGCCAGCGGTCTCCAATAATTACTGCCCTTCCTAAGGTTGATTGGGCTGAACTTTGAGATGATCCCAGGTGCTCAGTGGCTGCACTGTGCTTCTCATGGCACATGGAAATGACACTGTGATGGAAGAAGAAAGCCCTTGCTGACAAGAATTTCCAAAGCTTTCAGTTGCGGAAGCTAGCAGTGTTTAGCAGAAACAATTTTACATCTTCCTGAAGAAAATATCAACAAAGTTTTCATTTATTTCAGACTTTAGTGAGAGATATTGAATTATTGTGCAGGAAAAAAATATTTTCCATACCTACCAAGAAGATTGCAACAATCTTCCAAAATGGAGAATGTCTTGTAACCAAGCACATACATCAGAAAGTGATTTATGTGAGCCATTGAGTTTGTACATATTTTGATACTATTCATTTTTATAGCCTTATTCTGTTACCTTGACAGAAGAAAATTCTCTACTGCTTCTAAACTTAGATTCTAGCTTATTTTGTAGGTGCATTTATAGTTTTTAAATAGTTAACAGCAGTTTATTGTATTTTTCAACAAAATATATAACCTAGGACTTATTTTATTTGGTTATCTAGCGCAAGGACTGATTTTTGATGAATAACTGCATTCATATACAATTTTTTAATGCCTTTCATCCCTTCTTGTCATGCCAAAATACTTTCGCATTCCACATTGCTTCATTCTAACTGTCTTAAGGTTCTGAGGGAAAAAGGGACTAGAATAACGTTTTCACCTTTTCCTCTGATGACAGTCATTGCGAAACTACTCCAGCGTCTCAGTGTGGAGAGCAAAGACCGTCTCCATCAAGTGCTATTTCTACCTGAACAACTCATGTACTGTCGTGAGAAATTGTGTGTTGGTTTCTCCCGATGCGACTTGGTTTAAAAATAATAATAATAAAGAAGAAAGTTGTAAACATCATCCTTTAAAAGGAAAAGGTTAAAAGAAAGGAAAAAAAATTGGCAGAAAAATAAAATACAGTAAAGTATGGACAGATAAGAACGTGGGAGGTAGAAGTCTAGGAGAAATATAATGACCAATTAGTAATAGATTGCAGATAGATTTTACTCATGGCTAATTAGTCAGGGAGAAAATACCACACAGATGAAAAGCAGTGAGTATCTTCAGAGAAAGTGTGTCCTTGAATTTATTTTCTTCCTTTTTATGGGGCAGTCTTTTATTAGAAAGTGAGTGTGATTTCTATATCCTGCTAGACATTTTTTCAAAAGTAAGTTAGGGAAAAGAGTAGATAGAAGTGTTCACAAAACAGCATTTCCTATGATTCTCTGTTATATCAGACTGTTAGGTCTGATCCCACCCACTAGGGCACTGTCTACCATCAATGTGGAGAAACCGAAGGAATGTGGCCAGAGATGGGTTTTGACCTAAGATCCATTTTCTCACCATGTCTCCTTCATTAGTCTCTCCCACCACACTCGCAACCATGCAGTCTTCACTACTACGGGATACAGTCTCTACAGCTTGTAAACTTACAGTGTGCATTTTTGTCTTATTAGAGAGTAGAAACAGGCTTAACTTGACTTTGTTCCTTAGAATGCTAGCAAAGGTGAGGTTAGGGAAGTGGGCTTGCACGATTACCTGATTACCCTCTGTTGGTGGTGGTGCTGGTGGTGTTCAATCACCCAGTGAGTTACGACTGGGCAACTTGAACGACAACAACAGAGAGTAATCAGGTAATCGTGCAAGCCCACTTCCCTAACCTCACCTTAGTTAGCATTCTAAAGAACAAAGTCAAGTTAAGCTGTTTCCGATTGTTTCAGTGACATTAAAATTGAGGGGAATGAGGAGGAAGCTATTCATCAGACTCTCCACCCGTGAAGAACATTAGATTATACCAGGTTGCAGTCATGGTTCTGGAAACTTGGGCTACTTTCTTAACTGCCCTGAGTACCTGTTTCCTCATCTAGAAAGGAAATATGAGAATGACTTGCAGCTCTGTGAGGACTGATATTTGTTTTTATGACACAGGGTAGGAATTTAATAAATGATTTCCCTGGTGGTTTAGTGGTAAAGAATCCACCTGCCAATGCAGGAGATGCAAGTTTGATCCCTGGGTAGGAAAGATCCCCTGGATAAAGAAATAGCAACCCAGTCCAATAATATTCCCTGAGAAATCCCATGGACAGAGCAGACTGTCAGACATGACTTAGCAACTAAAAAACAACAACACAACTACTAATCTGCTCACCACCAGCAGGATGAATTTCGCAAAGATTTGCATGCCTATTTTCAACCCTAGGCGTATCCTGCAGTGGATGGTGGCAAGAAACATTACTTCTTAGACCCATTACTTGTTCCGTGGTCCGCACTGATGGCATTCTGTGTTTAAGTGTTCTGTGATTAAGATAACTTCCTTGTACACATCATTCCTGTCAGAGACTTTCATTTGTTTCCATATATTTGCCCAAGCCTTAGATTCTCTTTACCCATGAGAATTAGTTCAAGCTTCTTAATGTGGAATTTAAGGGTCCTTAAAATCCCAGCCCAAACAAGCTTAACAACACTTGACAATGCCCATTATGTACTCTGCGCTCTTTCTCTATTGAGCCCACTATGAAACAGCCCCCTGATGTATTTCCCTGTGCGATGTGTTTTTGTTCCAGCTAAACTCTCAAACAGTAATGTCACCCACCCTTTTGTTCACTGGTTACGGACCTGATGTTCCCCACTGTGTGCTTGTTCAGGCACTTTGATTCTATTCCTCAAAGGGCGTTATGACTAAAGAAAACGTCAATAGAATTTCTAATTATTTCAAACTATTGTGAGGGATACTGAATTACTGCGCAGAAAAAAGACATTTCTCTTATCCACCAAAAGTGATGCCACAGTGTACTAATGTGAAGAGCTTGCTTCAGGATGTTAGTTAACATTCCTTCCATCCTAGAGTCCTAGCCAAGAACCTAAGTGCAATGCATTCCCTTTAGATAAAGCTATCTAGTAGCAGCTAAATTAAAGAGTACAGTCCATCCATCCTAACTCACTGCAGTCCTGTCCAACTCTCTGGCACCCCATGAACTTCATGCAGCATGCCAGGCCCTTCTGTCCATGGGACTCTCCAGGCTAGAATTCTGGAGGGGTTTGCCATTTCCTTCTCCAAGGAATCTTCCCAACCCAGAGATCAAAGCCACGTCTCTTACATCTCCTGCACTGGCAGGTGGGTTTTAAAGCACAGTAGGCTTCCTATCTCAGGACTTCCCATCTCCTATTATGTTTTAATAACCCAACATGGTAATGGAAGAAACTCTCCCCCAGGGGATTTTAAGGACATATATGCCCAAAAGGCAAACAGTTAAGTCTAGGAATTGTTTAGCCAGAGAACCCTGACCCATTAATACCTGGGAAGTGGTACAAAGGATATGAGCTACCTTCAGTTTCACCAGTATTGATACCACCATAACTCCTTGGGTAGTAGTGAGAAAAGATGCTCTGCCCCTTTCTGCAGAAAGCAGCTAAAGTCATTTCCCTACTTTGGAAGTAAAATGATCCATAGAATAAGCATTCCTACCTAACCATTATTATAATACAGAGATGTAACTGGATATTAAAATGGAATTCTCTATTTCTATTTTGGCTGAAGCATGAGTATAACAGATGTTACAATTCAAAGTGAGATTTGAAAATCTAAAATCACTAGATTAATTTTGCAGCACCTGAGATAGCAGCATGCCTTTTAAAAGTTAGGAAGAGTTGAGAAAAGTGAGGAGAATTTTTGGAGAGGAAAGGTGTGGTACTTGCCCTCTGCTTCAAGTTAGAGTTTTAAATGGACAACTGGAAGGATTCAATATATGTTCTTATCTAGTTGGGAGATACAAAGGACTGATGCCTGATTCTTGCTTGGAACTCTAAAGCATAACAGGTGGGCTGACAGGTTCCTCTGTGGAAGGGTGAAATAGTTGTTGCTGAACTAAGATCAGAATTTATTGCAGCAGGGTATCAGAGATGAGAGGGAGCAGGAGGCAATGAGAGCATGCAAGTTTCCATTGGACCAGAGGCAGTCAGATAGGTAAAAGAGCAATCATCTGGAATCTTGACCTAGAAAGCCACCCAAGGTTGGAACAGACTCACCAGAGAAACTGGTTGTATCACCAGAGTCCTCGGGCTAAGGGGGCAGGAAATAGGCAGCCCAAAGGGAAATAGAAATCCTCAGCTACTGGTGGAGGTAAGGGAAAGGATGCTGGGAGAGTAAGGAAGCTGGAGGAGGGAGAGGGTCCAAAGAACCCATGAGTTAGGGTTAGGGTTAGGGCTAACTGTAGGGGAAAGCACCAGCATTTAGTATCCACCAAGACCAGAGCACAGCACTACACAACCCTTGAAAGTAACGTAACAGACACTAAGGATTATCTTGCCCCAACCTCTCTCTTCTACCTTTCTCCCCCACCAACTCTGATTCTGAAGGGAGAAAAAGAAAATCCTATTATTAATAATAGGAGGAGGCAGAGAAGTTGATGTACAGGCAGGAAGGGAGAAGCCATCTGTTCTCTCTCCCTCGGTTTCAGATGGTCAGAGATGCCTCAACTTGACCACAAGGCTGAGGTTGTGTGTGACATTCTGTAGGACATGTCATTCTAATTACCAAATTGAGAAGGGGTTTTGTGCCCTAAGAGGGGACTTTAGAAGTCCTAGCTCCTGCCTGATTTTCATCCAGGAGACAGGGAGGGAAACCCTACAAAGCTCATTTTAAGAGGCTTCAGGAAAGAAAGCACAGTGGTGCCATGATTCCATCCCCCCGAGCCATGTTTGTTTTAATATATTATTTTCACATGCCTCTCTGCCCACTTTGGCATCTCTGACGGCAGCTACTCTGTCTTGTACTTGTCATTTTTGTACTCTGAGTATCTAGTCTAGTAACTGGCACCGTTACATAGCACAGAGTATTTGCAGAGTCATACAAGGGGAGAGGTAAAGAGAATTATTGGGTTGCTCAAAAAGTTTGTTTGGGTTTTTCATAACATCTAACAAAATAACCCAAATGAAATTTTTGGCCAACTCAGTGCATGGGTGTGAATGAGAGAGGAACCACATTCCTAGTTGGATAGCTAGAGAAGACTTCATGGACGTGGTCATCTATGACATGTAAGATTAATATTCCACCAGGTATTCATTTAGAATGACAGAAATTCAAGAAAAAAATGTAGCAGCAGGAGAAAAAGTATAGAGGTGAAGAGATGCAGCTAGCCTCTAGAAATTAAAGTGGCCCTGTTATAGATGGCTGTGTGAAGGTATGCATAATCACTTTCTAGTAAATGAGAACAGAAAGCAAGAGGTGAACCACAATGAGATTGGAGAGGCTGAGGCCATCAGGCTGCTGGCAGATCCCCAAATAGAATCAGGTGAAGCTTATTCTAGGAGAGTAGACTGGGAAACTCATCAGAGGTCCATCAAGGGCAATGCTATGTCCATCATTCAGAAGATGCTGCCAAATGAAGGGTCAAGTTCAATGAGGAGGGCAGTGTCAACCTAAAGTTTATTAAGCAGATTCATTTTCCAGACGTAAAGGGGCTTGGCTTCTCCAGTCATCAGCTTTACAAACAAAGGAGGATTAGCTGACTCCAACTGCAGGTAAAACCATAAGAACAAAAGATTCAGCACAAGTATAGGGAAGATCTTCACAACCCAGATAACCACAGTGGTGTGATCACTCACCTAGAGCCAGACATCCTGGAATGCAAAGTCAAGTGGGCCTTAGGAAGCATCACTACGAACAAAGCTAGTGGAGGTGATGGAATTCCAGTTGAGCTATTTCAAATCCTGAAAGATGATGCTGTGAAAGTGCTGCACTCAATATGCCAGCAAATCTGGAAATCTCAGCAGTGGCAATAGGACTGGAAAAGGTCAGTTTTCATTCCAATCCCAAAGAAAGGTAATGCCAAAGAATGCTCAAACTACCACACTATTGCACTCATCTCACATGCTAGTAAAGTAATGCTCAAAATTCTCCAAGCCAGGCTTCAACAATACATGAACCGTGAACTTCCAGATGTTCAAACTGGTTTTAGAAAAGGCAGAGGAACCAGAAATCAAATTGCCAACATCCACTGGATCATCAAAAGAGCAAGAGAGTTCCAAGAAAAGGTCTATTTCTGCTTTATTGACTATGCCAAAGCCTTTGACTGTGTGATCACAACAAACTCTGGAAAATTCTTCAAGAGTTGGGAATACCAGACCACCTGACCTGCCTCTTGAGAAATCTGTATGCAGGTCAGTAAGCAACAGTTAGAACTGGACATGGAATAACAGACTGGTTCCAAATAGGAAAAGGAGTATGTCAAGGCTGTATATTGTCACCCTGTTTATTTAACTTATATGCAGAGTACATCATGAGAAATGCTGGGCTGGAGGAAGCACAAGCTGGGATCAAGATTGCTGGGAGAAATATCAATAACCTCAGATGTGCAGATGACACCACCCTTATGGCAGAGAGTGAAGAAGAACTAAAGTGAAAGAGGAGAGTGAGAAAGTTGGTTTAAAGCTCAACATTCAGAAAATGAAGATCGTGGCATCCAGTCCCATCACTTCATGGCAGATAGATGGGAAACAGTGGAAATGGTGACAGACTTTCTTTTGGGGGGCTCCAAAATCACTGCAGATGGTGATTGCAGCCATGAAGTTAAAAGATGCGTACTCCTTGGAAGAAAAGCTTTGACCAACCCAGACAGAATATTAAAAAGCAGAGACATTGTTTTGCCAACAAAGGTCCATCTAATCAAAGCTATGGTTTTACCAGAGTCATGTATACATGTGAGAGTTGGACTATAAAGAAAGCTGAGCACCAAAGAATTGATGCTTTTGAACTGTGGTGTTGGAGAAGATTCTTGAGAGTCCCTTGGACTGAAAGAAGATCCAACCAGTCCATCCTAAAGGAGATCAGTCCTGGGTGTTCATTGGAAGGACTGATGTTGAGGCTGAAACTCCAGTACTTGGCTACCTGATGCGAAAAGCTGACTCATAGGAAAAAACGCTGATGCTGGGAAAGATTGAAGGTGGGAGGAGAAGGCAAAGACAGAGGATGAGATGGTTGGATAGCATCACTGATTCAGTGGAAATGAGTTTGAGTAAACTCCAGGAACTGGTGATGGACAAGGAGGCCTGGAGTGCTGCAGTCCATGGGGTTGTAAAGAGTCAGACACGACTGAGCGACTGAACTGAACGAATAGGGAAGAAGCCAATGGTAAGAGATGAAATGAAAAGATGGGTTTGGCTGTGTCAAACTAGCTGGTTTAAATAAGATTGCTGTTTATCTCTTCTGTATATAGTTTTGTTATTACCCCCAAATTCCCTACCTCTGTTATAAACTTTTTTGTTTCTATTCATTCAGATGACTCACATCTTACTGATACCGATAGAGCTTCAGATAAATCTAGAAGGGCAAGGCCATTTTTCACAGTGGTGAAATATTTTGAGGTGGAAGTTATTTCAATGAAATGACATGATAAAGGTCATTGGAATGCCTTTTTTAGAAGCTATCTCTGTCACAGAAGATAATTTCTCAGGATATTATTTATTAACATTTTAGAATGATTTAAAGAGAACAAGTTTATATAAGACTGAGAAAATGGGGAAAAAATATAAAGTGTGAAGGCTTTGAGGTACCAAAAGGCCTTAGATACTAGGAAGAAGCATCATCTACTTTTCGTCTTAAATCTTCTCTGGGAAGATGAAACATAGACTGCAAAGCAAGGAGGAAAATATAAACACTAGAAAAGTCAAGAAATAAAAATGTACTGAGTGACTATTTTGTGATTTCTTCTACATGACTTACCTTGTTTAATCTCCATAAAAGCCCTCTAAGGGGTGATTATTATCATCACACCATTGAGGAAACCAAGACTCAAACAAGTTACATAAATTTTAAGGCAATATAAATGGCAGAACCGAGATTCAAATCAAGAACCACTAAAAATCAAGACCTTGCTTTTTCTGAAATACCAAAATGTCTTACAGTACAAAGTGTAAGCAGCAAAGAAATTAGAACACTGGTCCTCCACACAATGATTAATTAGGGAAAAAATATTTTTTATAATACTGAAGTCAAGTTAAGACAATTATCAAGGTATCTTAAGACTAAAATCAACTTAGGAGAACTATGTAAGAATTAGATGTGGCAAATGGAAAGTTTTACTAGAGGACTTTAATGGGGCTTAAATTACTGAAAGACAGTATTGTACTGATTTAAATTCTTGCTCAAAATAATCTGGGTGTGTAATTCAAATATCCAAAGCCAATGGAATTTTTTAACTTGATCATAACCTTAAAGTTAATATAGAGAAAAAATACCTGAAAAGAAACAAGAACAATTTGAGAAAAGATTAATAAACAGGACATTTGAGCAAAGAATGGAATCTGCCCAAGATTTCAAATCTATTTAAAGGTGCAAAATTACAGCAGTATTACCTTCATGCAAGAAAAAGCCAAGAGACTAAAGCAAACAAAATGGAAGTTCCAAGTATATATTAACTCTAAGTATACATAAGAATTTAATAATTTATACAAGTTACATAAAGAAAAAAAAAACCACAAGCTTCTATCTCTAGAGAAAAGTTATTCGGTAAATAGTCTGAAGTCAACTGATTAAGCTATAGTATAATAAAGAATAATTCCATTAAAATGAAAGGTAAGTCACATGACTTCTGTGCTTAAAGTCCCCTAATTGTTTTCCATTGCTTCCAGAGTAAAAAATTCGGAGTGACCTTAACAGCCCAATGCCACATGGCCCATAATTTCTCCCTGACTGTTTTGTTATTTTTCTCCTCCTTTATTCATTCTGCCTCAACCATACTGTTTTTATTTTGCTGCTCCTCCAACACAGAAAATTTCCAGTTACAAGGTTTTTGCATTTGTGGTTCCCTTTGCCTGGAATGCTTCTCCCCAAGATATGCATATGGCTTCTTCTTCATCTGCTTCAGTGTGTTCGTGCTTACTCAGTTGTGTCTGACCCTTTGTGACCCCATGGACTGTAGCCCACCAGGCTCCTTTGTCCATGGAATTTGTTAAGCAGGAATACTGGAATGGGTTGCCATTTCCTACTCCAGGGGATCTTCCAGACCCGAGGATCAAACCCATGTCTCTTGCATCTCCTGCACTGGCAGGCTGCACACTTGACCACTGCGCCACCTGGAAGGAAGCTCTTTCATCTGCTTTAGATCTTTGCTCAAATGTCACCTTCTCCATGATCTCTTCCCTATTTCTCTGAAATTAGACAAATTCTAAGAAAGAAAATATATATGAATATTTACATAATCTGAAGGTGTTACTAGGCCCCTTATCAATTCACAAATTACTGATAATTTTACTATATAATAAATAAATTTTACTATATAAAAATTTTAAACTTCTGCCTGTTCCAAATATGACAAAATAAAATAGCAAGCAACAAGTTGAAGAAATATACTGGTAAGATGTGCCAAGTAAAGGTTAATTTCTTTCCCCTGAAAAAAAACCATCACATGCAAGACGGTCAAAGGAATGAAAAAGAAAATTGCTACACACACGTGGTAATAAATTATCAGCATACATAAAAACTATTCCTTATCATTGATGAGAAAGTAAGTGAAAATTAAAATAAAACAACACCAAAATATCAAAGATGAAAGAAGAGTAATTGGCAAGGATAAGATAACACTTTTGCTTCTATGCAGCCAATAGATGTATAAATAAATAGTCTATCTCAAGAGCAAGTTGGCAATATGTATTTGAAAAAATAGTTTAAATGTGCTTACCTTTTTTTAAATTTTTTTTAATTGAAGGATAATTGCTTTACAGAATTTTGGGTTTTTTTTCTGTCAAAGCTCAACATGAATCAGCCATACATATATCCCCTCCTTTTTGAACTTCCTCCCATCTCCCTCCCCATCCCCTGCTTCTAGGTTGACACAGAGGATCGATACTCAAACCCTGTTTGAGATTCCTGAGCCAACAGCAAATTCCTGTCGGTTATCTATTTTACATATGGTAATATAAGTTTTCATGTTACTCTTTCCATACATCTCACCCCTGACCCAGGACTTTCACTTGTGGAAACTGGTCATATGGAAATGATTAGGGACAGGTGGAAAGATTTAACTACAAAGATGAAATAAAACAGTAATGGTACAACCTTAGACGGAGTGAGGTAAGTAAGAGGAGACAATGTAGTTTTGTTGTTGTTGATGACGACCTAGAAAGGGGATCTCTAAGATAATTATATGTAAATAAGCTTCAGGTCTTCTTCTTTTTTTTTATCTTTAAGGACCATCTGGAAGCAGCAGCTGTATTGTATCTTAAAGCTAGAAGAGGAAGTAGTGGGCTTAAGCTTCCACACAGGGATTTAGGTTAAATATAAGAAAGTATTTCCTTACCAGATGATCTGTAAACATTGATCTTGGGTAAAGTAGGATGTATAATCACATTCCCTGGAGGACTTTATACCACAGAAGAGATTTTTGTCAAATTAAGATGATTTTGGTGCACACCTACAAGAAGCAGGTTTGATGTTTAAATTCACATTCAGTCTACTTTTAATTATGCTCAGTGTTTGATCAGTCTATTGTTCATTGTGTAGTATGGGTTCCTGTTATAGTGACTGTTACCTCATCTCATTAAAATAATACTTAAAATTACTCTTTATTATCCAAATAGATTTCTCCGTAAGAATTAAGGTGGGGCCCTCTGGCTTCAAACCACCAGCTGCCATGCATTACATAATCTCAGTAATATCTGAAATCCTTTTGGTGATCTTGGCTTTTCTCGGAAAACTGTAAGTCTGAAATCAATTTATCAACCGTCTGAAAGGCCAAAGATATTCCAAGTCCAGTTTTCAGTTATAGTGGGAGTAAGTTTTCTGGTTCACATAACATTTAAATCTATTATTAGTGTTCTTATGGTGTTTTTACTGAGTGCTCATCACTAAGATGATAACAAATATTAAACACAATTCTATTAAAATATAACATATTAAAAAGCAGAGACATTACTTTGCCAGCAAAGGTCTGTATAGTCAAAGCTATGGATTTTCCAGTAGTCATGTATGGATGTGACAGTTGGACCATAAGGAAGGCTGAGCGCCAAAGAATTGATGCTTTTGAATGGTGGTGTTGGAGAAGACTCTTGAGAGTCCCTTGGACTACAATTCTAATGGAATTCTAAAGGAACAGCACCAGTCAATTCTAAAGGAAATCAATCCTGTCATTAGAAGGACTGATGCTGAAGATGAAACTCCAATACTTTGGACACCTGATGAGAAGAGCTGACTCACTGAAAAAGACCGTGATACTGGGAAAGACTGAAGGCAGGAGGAGAAGGGGGCAGCAGAGGATGAGATGATTAAATGGCATCACGAACTTGATGGACATGAGTTTGAGCAAGCTCCAGGAGATGGTGAAGGACAGGGAAGCCTGGCGTGCTTCAGTTCATGGGGTCGCAGAGTCGGACACGACTGAGTGAACAACAATTGGGAAGATCTGATATAAAGTGAAAATTTCACAAATATGAGAAAAAGATTTGTACATACTCAACAGAAAAGCTGCATATCAAAACTGTTACAGAAGTAGATTGACATTCAATTCAGTTCAGTTCAGTTGCTCAGTCATGTCCGACTCTTTGCGACCCCATGAATCGCGGATTAACATTAAATCAAATCAAATCATGTTTTAAGCAGTACAGATACATTCACCGAGGGGGAAAAATAAGCCTAAAAGAAGAAAGGAATATAAATTGCTTATATGGAAAATAGAGGGGATATCACTGTATTATTTATAACTTAAAGAGTCATGTGTTCATATTTAATAAACTCCAAATAATCTCATTTTTCAAACAAACAAATCCTGACATCATTTCACCAGTTGCATCATAACCATGTGCAACAAAATCAAGAATTCTGTAATGACCACCTAGTGATTATTTCTATCTTTAGATTTTTCTAGGCAGGAAAGAAAAAACTAAAATGAGTACTATTGGAAATTATACTAGTAGAACACATCTCTTCCAAAAGGAAAAAGAATACTGAATTTGAGGCTTCCCAAGCTCATTTAACCCACATTGCTTCATTTATTTTAAAGCAATATATCTTCCTTCCCTACATCCTAACCTTTACAGCGAGGAGTGACTACCCACTCCAGCATTCTTGCCTGTGGAATTCCATGGACAGAGGAGTCTGGTGGGCTGCAGTCCATGGGATCACAAAGGGTCTGACATGATTGAGCAACTAACACTTCACACGCTATCCTTTTTAAAACTCACTTTTACCTTTACTCCTTGGTCACACCTGGTTTATCTTGCCCAGAAATCCAGGTACCTGACATATCAAATTTTTTCTGTCAACAAATCAGACCCCTCTCTTGCCTTCAGAAAAATTTTGCTCCTCAGATTGCTTGAATTCAACCTGACAAGATTCCTGAATCATTCACTCCCTTCTGGATACACACCTTCATTCTCAGTATTTATTACTGAATTTTTCAAAATATCCTTTATTCCACTTCCCAACTGGATAAAAAATTCGCTGATATTTCTTCCAACTCTCTACTTCCAACATTCTCTAAATGCTCTGCCTATGTTCCTTCCTGCTGCTGCTACTGCTGCTAAGTCACTTCAGTCGTGTCTGACTCTGTGCTACCACAGACGGCAGCCCAAGAGGCTCCCCCATCCCTGGGATACTCCAAGCAAGAACACTGGAGTGGGTTGCCATTTCCTTCTCCAATGCATGAAAGTGAAAAGTGAAAGTGAAATTGCTCAGTTGTATCCAACTCTTAGCGACCCCATAGACTGCAGCCTATCAGGCTCCTCCACCCATGAGATTTTCCAGGCAAGAGTACTGGAGTGGGTTGCCATTGCCTTCTCCATGTTCCTTCCTAGGTCAGTGTTAACCCCTGAACCTGATCTTCCTTTCCAGAGCTTCATACCTAAACTTCTGCAATCTTACCTTCAGGCCATCCTGTGAAGAGATATTTCCTTCTCAAATACTTTAATATGACAATTACCTTACTTACAACTTATAATACTTCAGTTTGAACGGAATAGCACTGCAAGTTCTCAATCCATACAATTATTTTTAAGATTTCCTACAGTGCCTTCCCAATTTGCTCTTCAGTGTCAGTTCATAAGAGTGACTAATGATTGGTTCCATCAAAGGAATATAGAGGAAGTCTTAATATTATCCAACATGAAGATTAGCCATTAAACAAATTCTGAATTGAGTATCCATCTATTAATCAGCTATTAAATTGGTGGACATATAAAATAAATCCCAGGTTAGATAGGAATTTATTAGATGCAAATAATTATCAACAGCCCATAGAAGGTAAAGAAAAGAATACTTCAATTTTCTTTATGACCCTGATTTTTATTTGTGATGATAATATAGGAGGCAGAAAAATAAACTACAATCCTAGACTTCCTTTCAGCTAGGCTTGTCAAGGGACACAGTTCTGGCCAATAAGATGTAAATGGAACTCATCAGAGGGCATTCCAGAAAAGCTTTTTTAAAGGAGCTGCCTACATTGGCATGAGTTCTTTGCCCCTTGCCTTTTACCATTCTTCCTGTCCAAAAGGCTGGTGGCCATGCCCATGGGGGCAAGAGTTACCTTATAATAATGAGAAAAAGAGCATATATTCTGGGGGAAAGTTAGGAGACTAGATCTTTGAATGGCATTGTGTATACCATGCTTAGTCTACCTACTACAAGACTTCTTTCACATAAGAGAAAAATTCACCTTTCTGTTTTAGGCCACTGTCTTTTAGTTTCCTATAGCCAACAATCTAACACATCCTTAACTGATATAGTTGGTAAAAAGTTTGATATAAAATTTTAAACTCACAAAGAGAGATATTTCATGAAACAATGTTCATCATTGAGAAATTGACTCTTCCTTGGAGCAAAAATTAAATAATTATGATAAATGTGTTGCAGGAAGGGGGACCCCTTCCAGGGCCCGAAACTGGGCTCTTGTCTAACACTTGGAAATGAATTGTCCGAGGAGACACATGTGCTGACAAAGCAAGAGATTTTATTGGAAAAGAGCACCCAGGCAGAGAGCAATAGGGTAAAGGAACTCAGGAGAACTGCTCTGCCACGTGGCTCACAATCTCAGGTTTTATGGTGATGGGATTAGTTTCCGGGGTGTCTTTGGCCATTTATTCTAATTCAGAGTCTTTCCTGGTGGTGTACACATCGCTCACCCAAGATGGATGCTAGCGAGAGGGATTCTGGGAAGTGGATGGACACGTGATGTTTCCTTTTGACCTTTCCCGAACTCTTCTGGTTGGTGGTGGCTTATTAGTTCCATATTCCTTACCAGGATCTCCTGTCATGAAATAACTCATGCAAATGGTTACTAAAGGGCCTGACCAGGGTGGGTGGTTTCAGTCAGTGTGCTTCCCCTAACAAATGCAGTTCATTATTTTTTCTTAAGAGGTGTTTCTGCTTCACAAGTATCTATTTTCTGTGATGTGAAAATACAAAATATGCCTACTATTTTTAGCTTTTTTACTGTCTATTGTTTATAAGTTTGCTCAAAGAAAAGAAAATGGACTGCTTAGAGTCTTCAGATCAATGTCTAAAGCATACCCTCAGTTCCTATCAAAGCTTTAGTAGTTTTCCTCTATTACTACTTCAACCTTTCAAGGTTCCTGATTGCAAACAATGGAAATGTGCTCTAACTTATGTAAGAAAAAAGGAATTTATTGGAATTATAGCATGTGTGCAATAGTGTGATTTATATGAAATACATATTTAGTCATCAGATGACCAAAATATAGTATCTACATATATTTGGTCTTCATTCAAGGTTCCTGGCTCACAGCTCCCAAAACCTCTGGAATTTCCAAAGTGATGAGAGTCATAAAGATGTCTTATGTAATGCTAATGAGGTGATTTTTGGACCACACCTAAGGATGGGTGCTGTTTGCCATGACAATTAAAGGATTCAAAATCTCATCCCCACCCCCCAGCCTCTGGAGAATGAGTCAATCCCTAATGTCAGAGGATTCAGACACTCATGCCTGTATAATGTGTGTGTGTTCGTGGTAGTTGCTCAGCTGTGTCCTACTCTTTATGACCCGGTGGACTGTAGCCCACCAGGTTCCTTTGTCCATGGAGTTCTCCAGGAGAGAATGCTGGAGTGGGTCATTCCCTTCTCCAGGCGATCTTTCCAACCCAGGGACTGAAATTCAGATCTCCTGCATTGCAGGCAGATTCTTTACCGTGTAAGTCACCAGGGAAGCCCCACCTATGTAATGAAAATTCCATAAAAAGGAAAAGGTACTAGGGTTGGGGGTTGGAGAGAGTGGTACACCCAGAGATTATGGAAGTTCCCAGCCCGTTCCTCATAACTTGCCCTGTGCTTCTTGTTCACTTCACTCTTCCTAAGTTAAGTCCTTTCAGAATAAACCAGGCAGACAGTTTAAGTCTCTGAGTTCTCTGACAGGCCACTCTAGCCAATGAATCTTACTAACCCAAAGAGAAAGTTGAGGGAACTTCTGATTAATAGCCAGTTGGTTACAAGCACAGACGACAACTGGACTTGCAGCTGGCATGTGAAGTGGGGTGAGGGATGGGCACGGAGAGCATGGAGGACGGAAGCCTTCATCTGTACTATCTGATGCCATCGCAGGGTAGCTTGATAGAATCAGAATCAAGCTGAGTTCTAGATACTCTGCTGTCATCTAAGAATTGTTTGTTTTCAGTTTGGGGAAGCCCTCTCCTAACATGCCCTGGAAATTGGTCTCAGAACCACCCCAAAGAGGGCAGCTCACAGAATTGACAAGAAAGCTGAATGCAATGCAATTCTGATCTTGAGAACCTGGACTGAGGCCAAATTTCATGTTTAAGAGCATAGTCCTCTACAAGAATCCCCTCTCTTCACAAGCTCCAAGGTTCTCAGGCCTCCTTCTCCCCAACTAGCTACAAATTCAGAGGTTTCTCCTATTCTCTCGGGTTAGATAATTCACTGGAATAATGAACAGAACTCTAAGTGTTTTGCATGCATGCATGATAAAGTCATTTCTGGTGTGTCTGACTCTTTGCACCCCCATGGACTATTGCCTGCCAGGCTCTGTCCATGGGATTCTCCAGGCAAGAATACTGGAGTGGGTAGCCATGTCCTCCTCCAGGGGATCTTCCCAACCTAGGGATCAAATCTGTGCCTCTGGCAGCTCCTGCATTGCAGGTGGATTCTTTACCACTGAGCCACTGAGGAAGCCCCAGTAAAGTGTCATATTACTTACAAGTACAATTTTATTTTAATTTAAATACAAATCAAGACCAACCGAATGCACAGATGTTTAATATATGGGATCTGGGAAGATCCAAAATACAAAGCTTTCATGTCCTCAGGATATTTCACACTCCTAGCACATAGCTATATGGTTACCAACCAGGGAAGTTTACTAGAATTTGGGTGTCCAGGGTTTTTATTGAGGCTTCCTTCCATCAATGTGATTAGTTGAATCATTGCTCATGTGATTGAACTAAATCTCCAGCTCCCCAGCCTCTGTGAAGATCGGGTGGATACTACATAGCTCAAAGCACTAAACCTCTAATCTCATGGCTGGTCTTTGTGGTCTGAGAGCTGAGAGCAGGGCTGGAGATCTTTGTATAGTCATTTCTAGAAGTGAAAAAAAAAAAAAAATAAAGGCAAGTTCGATCTTATATAGTAGGACCATCCAAGACCCAGGGCTCTTAGGAATAAAGGTTTGAAGTATCCTAGGGCCTTCAGAGGTTTCCCCTATTCCCTCAGCTTAGATAATTCACTGGAATAATGAACAGAACTCAGGAAAGTGTTATGCATGCATGCATGTGTTATGCATGCATGCATAGGTCATGCATGATAAGTGGTCTATCTCATTAGCGAAACTATTCAAGAGCCTGCCATCACTTTCCTTGTTAGTATAAACTACTAGGTGTGATCTGAAAGACCAACCATAGCTAACAAAGACACTCCATCACTCAGGAAGTCCAAGGATTTAAAAGTTCCCTCCTAGTAGCTAGGACAAAGCCCAGGCAAATTCTGTGTTATACGACATTGAAGAAAATCAGGAAATTTTCTTCAGTAAATCAGCAGGAAGCAGGATCACAGTCAAGACCTTTCCACAGGAATGATTGACTTAGAGCACAACTGCCAACTCCACAGACTTGCCTGGAATTCACCAACATTGCCACAAACGGTGTCATCCACACTAGACCCCACAGCACCAATGACATTCTCAGAATGAATGGATATTGCAGCTCCTTTGCATCCCTTCTAGTTTCAAAGCTCCTCAACATGAGTCTTTCACTATCCAAGTTTAGGTTGTGTGCACACACTCTAGCTTGCAGAGAAAATGAATATTTATCCCGTGTGAGCTTCTAATGTGAAATTATATAAACCTTATTTTGAATCTTCAAATAATGGAGAATTTCCCCAGCTGAGGAGCTTGGGACCTTGGGCAGCAAAAATATGAAAGTTACCCCTATATTCTACCTTTTCCACTACTTAGCATCCATATACATCCATCTTCTCCCCAAAATCTACTTCTGTAAAATACTATCTCTTGTATAATTGAAACACACTCTTCAACTCTTACAACATGAAGAACATTCAAAGTCCTATTATATACAAATCCAACTACATGTCTCAGATCTTTGGGTAGATCTTCTCTAGTTTTGCCTCCATCCCACAGAAATATCCCATATAAATATTGTTCAGCTTCTGGATTAGATATGCCCTATATATAATAGTGAGTACAAATGAGCAGGAAATGAGATACATTAATTATATACATATGTAATACACATATAATGTATATAAAATATACAGTCATATATATACGTATATATATGGAGCAAGAGAACAAGTAAGATCATATACAGGGGATTGCAAACCCTGTGTATTCAAAATCATGAAGACAAATAGATGGCATGTTCTCTTTGCCATCAGCCAGTGCAAAAGCTGGTTGAGTAACTTTGCCCCAGGATACTTCAATCCTTTATTCCTAAGAGCCCTGGACCTTGGATGGTCCTACTATATAAGATTGAACTTGCCTTTATTTTTTTTTTTCACTTCTAGAAATGACTATACAAAGATCTCCAGCCCTGCTCTCAGCTTGGCTGGCTCTGTCCACATTGTTTTCTGCCTCCACTGTGAAGTGATAACCCCATTTTTCCTTCGGTGTCAGGATTGATCACCCAGACAGCCCCATAATTCCTCTTTTCCATACATTCAACTGCAGTGAAGACCAGTGATAGTCTCCAGTTCCAACTCAAAGGAACCCTTATTATGATGCCTTGTAGGTACACTCATCCCTTGTTTACCAAATCCTTGAAGCCAGAAGCCTTGGAAGCTAGCACAGTTTTCTGGAGTACACTATGAGGTGTAATCTTAAATAACACCAAACACCATCCACTCTTACCCAGACTCATCTATTCCATCTATGAGTTAAAAGGGTCCCAACAGTTCTTTTCAGGTCCCCAAGGTTCTCCTGAAAAGGCACTCTAGTCTCACACACAAGATCACTCACCTGAGACTCAAAGGGAGTCTTCCATAGGCCATGCAATCATTCTACAAGTAAGCTGCTTTCAGATGACAGCTATACAATAAAACCAATAATCCCATGAGCAGCAGCACACTGCCTGATTTTATTCACTGAAAACCAATTGTGTGGCCAGAGAAATGTTGAACATAATCTTCTGATGAAATAAAAAGATTATATGTTAAGTCCATAATCAATGGTGCTTTCGGGAGTATAACAGGCAGGAAAAGCAAATCCATATACTGAATGTTTGTTGGAAATTGTCCAAAGTAGCACCTGCCAGGACTTTCACCCAGGTCCTCTGCCCTTTGTTCAGGGTGAACAAATTCTACTGGAAAATTGAGCCCTCAGCAATGATGACATAAAACAAGCATTACATAGAGGAGTCCCAATTTGGGGTACTTTCATTTCTGTAAATGCCGTACTAAATTACCACAAACTTGGTGGTTCATCTCTCATGGTTCAGAGGCCAGAAGTTAGAAAGCAGGGTGTCAGTTGGTCCTATTCCTTCCTTCACCTCTTGTAACTTCAGGTGTCCCCTGATTTATGACTACGTAACCCCCATCTCTGCCTCTGTATTTGCCTGGCCTTCTCTGGGTCTGTGTGTTCTCTCCTCTCCTTCATAAGGACACTTGTCATTGGATTTAGGATCCACTCAGATAATTCAGTGGAGAAGGCAATGGCACCCCACTGCAGTACTCTTGCCTGGAAAATCCCATGGACAGAGGAGCCTGGAAGGCTGCAGTCCAAGGGGTTGCTGAGGGCCGGACACGACTGAGAGACTTCACTTTCACTTTTCATTTTCATGCATTGGAGAAGGAAATGGCAACCCACTCCAGTGTTCTTGCCTGGAGAATCCCAGGGACGGCAGAGCCTGGTGGGCTGCTGTCTATGGGGTCGCACAGTCGGACGCGACTGAAGTGACTTCGCAGCAGCAGATAATTCAGGGTGATCTCATCTCAAGATCCTTAACTTAATAATGTCTGCAAAGACCCTTTCTCAAAACAATCACATTCACAGGTTCTGGGGTTAGGACAAGGATATATTTGAGAAGGACAACATTGAACCCACTGTAATAAATTCCACCACTATCACCATTGCTACATCACTCAAGAGACCACTAAGTCAGCACTAGTCAGAAGGAGAGGAGCTGACTGACATTTAGAGAGTAGACCATTTTATCTATTCTGACCTTTTAGAGACTCTTGATAACCATTTAAATGGCATGCTAATATTTTCCCACCTGGAGCCATCCCAAAAAGCTTATCTACATACCTCTACCAAAACAGTCTTATTACTCTCAAACTCCTAACTGCCTGCTCACACTACTAACAACTATTAGTTTGTGTTACTACTTAACTCAATCCATGACTATTTCTAGGCAAGTTAGAGGATGTCATGTCTGACTCTTTGCAACCCCACAGATTGCAGCATGCCAGGCTTCCCTGTCTTTCACTATCTCCTGGAGTTTGCTCAAACTCATATCCATTGAGTTGGTAATGCCATCCAACCTTCTCATCCTCTGTTGCCCCCTTCTCCCTCTGCTCTCAATCTTTTGCAGCATCGGTGTCCTCTCCAGTGAGTCAGCTTTTTGCATCAGGTGACCAAAGTATTGGTGCTTCAGCATCAGTCCTTCCAATGAATATTCAGGGTTGATTTCTTTTCTGATTGACTGGTTAGGTTTCCTTGCTGTCCAAGGGACTCTCAAGAGTCTTCCTCAGCACCACAGTTCAAAAGCATGCATCCATCCTCTTTAGAAAAACAACTGTAATAAATGACTCAGTATGGTAGAATTAGATCCACCTAATATTGGTTCCCGAACACCAGGAAGAAATGTGTATATAAGTTCTCAAGCTACTAATTAGTCATGGGAATACCTCCATGAGATCATTCCCATGGTATATATAGAGAGAAGCAGTTGAACAGGAAGATATCTATGGGGAGGAGAAACACCCTCCTCGTACAATTTAGCTTATCCCTTCAACATTGGTGTGAGTCCATTCTTTATACAGATGTGAGCCTGAATGTATATTCCACTTGATGGACTACTGCTGGATATGTCTCACTTCATGATTTGGTGGATAAGCTAATGACCAGTTCATAATGGGAAGCTCAGTTCACAGAATTGGGCTTTGTGGTTCTACTGAGGTCCAGTAGCAATTCAAGAGGTATTTCTCAAAATAGGAACAGTTACTTGCTGAAGAGGCCATAGCTTATATTTCAAAAACAATATTATGAGTCTTACCCCTGAGTTGACTACTGGGGCTCCATAAAGCACCCCAATCTGCTACAGACAGCTCAGGCTTCATGGATCTGCTAGATCCCATGGGCTGCCTGATAGAGCTGGTTGCACTTCAGCCTGGAATGATTGCCAGGGGCAGGACTGATCTGAGTTAGTAAGGAAAAAACATCTGGAACAGCAGCTACAGTTGGAAGCTTCCCCTGATTCAGTTTATGATAATCCCCTCTCATTCTCCAAGACCCACCTGTCTTCCCCATCAGCCTAATTGGAGAGTTAAATGGGGCTGTGATAAAAATGACCACTCCCTATGTTTCTAGTTATGGGTGGTAGCACTGCTGCTAAGTCGCTTCAGTCGTGTCCGACTCTGTGCGACCCCATAGACAGCAGCCCACCAGGCTCCGCCATCCCTGGGATTCTCCAGGCAAGAACACTGGAGTGGGTTGCCATTTCCTTCTCCAATGCATGAAAGTGAAAAGTGAAAGTGAAGTCTCTCAGTCGTGTCCAACTCTTAGCGACCCCATAGACTGCAGCCTACCAGGCTCCTCCATCCATGGGATTTTCCAGGCAAGAGTACTGGAATGGGTTGCCATTGCCTTCTACTAGATCTCAAAGCCCTTTAAATACCTCTCATAGAAGCCTTTAAGACTTTATGAAACGTCAAACAACAATTAATATAGGGTAACATTTTCTGTCTGAGAAAGTATCAGAGCATTTCAGTCTTTAAAACCACAGCTGATAATTTTCTTAGACATCTGGTAATCAGTAAAAATTCTTTTTAATATCTTTAATAGATAACATTTGGCATTTGATTCAGTAAAAGTTAAACTTCTCTTGAATTTTGAAAAACATCATGTTTTTCTGTTTATAACTGGACATCACTGCTAATAAAACATACATTTACATAAAATTGACAAATCACTGCAAATAAAACTAATTTTAAGCTACAAATGTTCCCACCTTTTAGTCAAGGACGTTTCTTTTACTTTAGCATGACTTTCAAGCACCCTGGTTTAATTTCAGAGAATCTAAAGTTATGGCTTGTGAGGTGTTTAATGATGGCTGGTTTGATGCGAGCAACTCCTCCCTGGCTGTGGTTTACTCTCCCCGTTATCCAGAGAGATAGGACTTACCACCATTCTGCTTAAATTCTTCAGTTTTCTGCTGTAAAACTGTCGTCAAATGTTCTATAGCCTCATCCACATGCAGCCCATGGAGGTCTAGAACATTCTGTGGCAGTAGGGAGGCATTGACTTTCTCAAACATCTCCACAGCAGCAAGGTGATTAGCTTCTTTCATCTTCTGCTCATGGAGACTACCCTGCTGGGCATAAAATGTGGCAACATTTTTCTTCCCTGTCCGATAAGCTTCTTTTGCCTTGCTGTAGCATTCCATCCTCTTCTGCTGGTGCAGGAGAGCCTCTGCCCTCTAGTCAACATACTCCGGGTACTGAAAGTCCTGGAAAGATGGTTCACTTGGTATATCTTCAGTCTCTTTCAATGTCTTTGCCTTTTTCTCCTTAGACTTCTGTGCAGTATGAGAAGTGATAGTCTCATTTTGGTGAACAAATTCTTGTGCTACCACTGTTTTTACAGGGTCTCCTTCAAGAACACAATGTAGAAATTGCATTGTGTGTTCTAATGAATAGTTGTAGTCCTTGAAAATGTCCACCAGGAAATTTTGGTTAATGGCTGGAAATATCTTAAAGAGTTGCTTCTCCTTTACCTTAGTGCCACCATCTTTCTCAAACATAAGCATCTCCCTTTTCACCTATTAGGTGGTAGCACTAATCTCTGAGTTTCCACAGGGATGTGTTTTTTACTCTTGATTTACTCTTTTAGTGAGGAAGGTGAGATCTAGGACTTCCATCATCGCTGGTCCTTCCTCTCATAATAGCCCATTTTGAGTCAGGATGCCAATGTCAATATCAGGCCATTGCCTGGTATTTTTCCCCAGCATACACTCAGGAAATGGAGGGAAAATAAGAGGATGTGTCTTCAGGACCCACTGTGCCCACTGTGTGGTGTACTTGGCTCAAGACTCTCTTCATCACCTGACCACCAAAAGCTTCCACTCTGGTCATTGAACCACAGTGCCAATTTTCCTTGCCAGGAATGTGCTATTTTGGATCCATTATCCAAAAACAGGGTGAAAGGTCTACTTATATTCCTTTCCTCAGAGTGTACTTACACCATAAAATGACCACAGGTCTAGAAATAGAGATAATGACTGTCTCCCTTTTGGTGAGCTCTACGAAGACACATGGTTTTTTTAATGCAAATTTGTTAGGAAATTTATGAGTTGCCTGTGTATTTCCATAGACCCAATGATCAATAAACCAATGTCAAATCGCTTGTGTCTCTATTAGAGAAAGCACAGCCGTCTAGTCTCTGGAGGTTACGTGCCTGACTTGGCTTCTGCACCTGCCCACCTCCACCATAGGATCTTCCCATCTCCATTGTAAACAGGCAGATAAGTTCAATATTAGTGTCCCCCAATAATATCCTTGATCTACACAAAAAACCACAATCACATTTTTTGAATTTAATTTTTATTTTATACTGGCATAGAGTTCATTTCTTTTTTCCATTTTTTATTTAAATATTTTTTAAAATCTTGGGCTCCTCTGGTGGCTCAGAGGGTAAAGTGTCTGCCTGCAATGTGGGGGATCTGGGTTCTATCCCTGGGTCAGAAAGATCCCCTGGAGAAGGAAATAGCAACCCACTCCAGTACTCTTGCCTGGAAAATCCCATGGACTAAGAAGCCTGGTAGGCTACAGTCCATGGGGTCACAAAGAGTCGGACATGACTGAGCAACTTTTAAAATCTTTACCATGTTGAGTTTCTGCCCTAAAACAGTGCAAATCAGCCATAATTATACATACATCCCCTCCCTCCAGAACCTCCCTCCCTTCCCTGCATCCCATCCTTCCAGGTCATCATGGAACATCAAGCTGGGCTCCCTGAGCTACACAGCAACTTCCATCAGCTATCTATCTTATACCTGATAGTATACACAATTACACTTTTAAATGATGTCAGTGGTTCCCTTTTCAAAGCATTTCTCAAGGCTTTTTCTGTGCCTGTTTAGGAAGCACAGAAAGTACATAGGATTCATATCATAAATCTAGTTTGTTGATTCCCATTTATATATTATGGCAAATCATGTATGGCATCTTAATCTTCTTTAGCATAATCACCATTCAGTACAACTTTCTGTCAGTCAACCTACCTAGGAATTAAAATTAATTTGCCTTCGCAATGAATTCAGATAATTGCACATATGTTTTTATAAAAATCAGGTTAACATAAAACTATAGTTTTTCACTCTTTAGCATCTTTGGCATGTTTTGGATTTAGTCCCATGTATCTCTCCTTTGTACATTATAATATAAATTGCTAAATATACTTATTTTAGTATATAAATATATGACTATGGTAAACAACATAATTGAGTATTCAGATAACAACTCTAGTTATCAATTTGAGATAAACATTATGGAAAAGAGGTTGAGGACCCGAAGAGAACAGACTGAATCAAGAAAGGGAGGACTAGCTCATTAAGACTAAGAAAAGAATCTCCATGAACTACTTGGGTTGCATCCACTAGCAGAAGCTTAAAATATTTGGGGTTTGTGGATAATCCAAGTCCTGCAAACCCTCCCATAATTCTTATTTCAATGTTCTGGGGCTTACTCTGTTTCATTAAATACTTTACCTTTCCCAGAAGACACCTGGAGAGAGGGCATAGTAAATAATGTGTTAACTTGACAATCCATGGCCAGCCTATTCGTTTGTTTGTTGGATACCTTAGCTTTGCAGCTGTAAGAGTCAAAAGACTCCGCCAGCATCTTCAGATAGAGTCTCCTGGGTTTAAGTTGGTGACTTGAGTTTCATATTTAATCTTGTAATTCTCTTTTTTATAAAAAAAAAAAAGAGAGAGAGAGAGAAAGCAATCATTCCCACTCCCACTTGAATTCCTTTATGCTGTTATGTAATAGCAACAGGTTGACACCCAAAGCCGTATTTCCAATGTGCACGTGATTCCAAGTGATTGCAGGAAAAGAAACTGTTTCACCACTGCTCACCATCATCTGTCACCTTTCTATCACAGACAAAGACTGCACTTTCACTAATTTTAGCCAGATTATGTCAGGTAAAAGTCCCAAATTTCCTTTTTTTTCAGAGATCTAATGCAATAATCTACTCCTGGAAACAAATTCCATATCAGTCAAGGCTTTTGATTGCCCCAAAATACAAAATATGTATTTGTTAATATATAATGTTTACATGTTATTTAAAAATGGAAACATATACAGCCTCCTACATGATATTTTGCCCCTTTATGACTTCCTTTGTTATCTTTTTTTTTATTCGGATAATATTCCAAAAAAGCTAGCAGGTTTCTACCCAATCTAGTAAGGGCAAATGAACTCTTCTATCATACTATATTGAATGCTTAAGCCAAAGTACTTTTTATTTTGATTTTTTTTTAAATTTATGCTCTGCTGAGTAAATATCTACATATATATTTATTAAAGAAATTGAGTCTATAAGCAGATAAAATAATATAGATATAAAGATAATGTTCTTCTGTTCTATTCTCTAATTGTATGATCTTACCAGGCAAACATAACACATTTAAGAGTAATTTTCTTTGATAGTGATTACTGAGATTATTCTGTTAAACACTAGATCTTTTCAAAAGTGTCTCTGTTATTTTAATATATATTGATTTAAACTGATCAACATGTTTTGCATTTTCAAAAATTTAGTTTGCTTTGCTCCCATCCTCTATTTTTTTTTCCAGAATTAATGACTGCAAATCTTGTGCTTGCTTGTGCTCCTTAGACTAGTTTATTTTTCTTAGTGTGTCTTATTAAGACCAATTGGCACACATATCCCAATATTTTTATCTTCCCAAGCATTCCCTGCACATTCAGAATCAGTGTCTATTTTCAGTAACTTCATTATCCTTCCTAATCACAGGATATATTTCTTCACTGTTTCTCCATTTGAAACTCGATTTTATTACTCAGACTCTCTCCTGCAATTAATTTACTCTAGTTGAATTGTTGCTGTACTTCACCTGGGGAGAGCAGCATGCCTTTGGTGGGCCAAGTTAGCTCTTACCAAAGCATGCAGTGTGGGGCCTTGGAGTCATCAAGTTAATTTATTTACAAACATATTAAGCTCCTACTGTATGAAGTGCATTGCGTAGAGCACTCCAGAGGGAAGACAAGAGAAATAATCTCCACTTTAGATTTATAATAGATTTATAAATTCATGAGGAAAACACCCAGAAGAAGTCAAAGCAATCTTCTTTAACATGTGAATCAGCCCCAATTGGCATAGTTTCTTCATACAGTGATGTGGCAAATTTTAATCCAAGCCTACTATGTGCCAGTCACTAGGACTGATTCTAGGAATGCAGTAAAACCATGGTACCTGGTCTCATGACCTTTGAAGCCAACTCTGGAAGGTTGATGGTGAACAGAAATAATCAACTACAAAGAACAAGCATGGAATGGTCTGGAAGAAGGCAATATGGAAATCTAATCTAATCACGGGGCACCAGAAAGGCTTCCTTGAATTAATGATGGGCTTCCCTGGTGGCTCAGTCGGTAAATAATTTAAAAATTTAAGTTTTTAAATTACAATGCAGGAGACCTGGGTTCAATTCCTGGGTTGGGAAGATCCCCTGGAGAAGGAAATGGCAACCCATTCCAGTTTCTTGCCTGGAGAATCCCATGAACAGAGGGGCCTGGTAGGCTACAGTCCATGGGGTTCCAAGAGCTGGACGTAATTTAGAGACTAAACCATCACCACCACACTAAAAAGGTGAATAATGTTAGATACGTAAAGGGGAAGGAGTAGAATACAAGGGCTGAGAGGGTATAGACTAAAGGATTTATTACAGAGGCCTTTGGAAAGAGAGAACCCCTGAGATGGTATGTAAAACAATCTGAAAATAATTATAAAGCATTAGCTATATTCTTTTTAAAAAACTTTCTGTGTACTGGAAAGGACACAGATTCATGTAAACCATTGATGAACACATTCCAAGTGGAAAGAACAGCTTAACAAAGAATGAAAGGCAAAATCATGTGTGTGGACTGGCTTGATCACAGAAGGAAAGCTGAGGAGTAACATGAAATGAGGTTGCATATAGATGAGGAAAGTCCGCAGAACATTCAATATCTAAGGAGATGTTCTAGACTTAAATATAAACTAAGTGAGAGTAAGAAGAATTAGAAGCTAGAAGGGGAATTTTTGGAGCAAAAGGAGTCTTCTTGTCTGGATGAGGGGAGCACAGCAGATGCTGTTGGTGCCCTGCCCAAAGCACGTTGGCATCACCAGTCCTGTCTCCACACTCACCACCTGCCACCTACACAAGCATCTGTGACTCCACCTTCAGGCTTTCTCTGGCCAAGGGAGAAGCCCTGGCTTATCCAGGGAGCAGGCAGGACTTCTGGAAGAGTTCAGGCTTGTAAGCAGGACAGGATAGAAATATCGTGCATCAGTAACCTGGTTCTCTCGTCCCAGCAGAGAGGGGGAAACTCTGGAGCAGGTTCTCCACCTTCCAAACGTCCCAGCAGGACGGCACGTCAAATGTCTTTCTTCTCTTCTCCATGTTACTCCTCTACTCTCCTATCAATCTTCCTGGGATCACCTCCAAGTAAACTATTTCCATGAAATCCTCATCTCATGGCCCACTTATGGGGGAACCCAGAGTGAGTAATTAGTTCCTGGGGAAGAAGGAGTGTTTGGACATGGTGATAAAGAGATGATCCCTTATTGGGTATCTAACCCATGAATTGGGCTTCCCTGGTGGCTCAGCGGTAAGGAATCCACCTCTGATGCAGGAGACGTGGACTCAATCCCTGGGGCAGGAAGATCCCTTGGAGAAGGAATTAGCAAGCCACTCCAGTGTTCTTGCCTGGAGAATCTCCATGAACAGAGGAGCCTGGTGGGCTACAGTCTATAGGGTCGCAATGGAGTTGGACAGGACTTAGGGATCGAATAACCACCACTTATGAATTACTTGCCCATCCCTATAACCTGTAGCCAACTCTATATTCTCCTAGTAACAAAGTCAGATCTTCTAAATTGCACTGTTTATCCAGATCCAGAGTTGTAGATCACCGGTGCTAACAGGGACAAAGAGACAAGGTCTTTCGCTTACACAAATTTACCAAAGTATTGTAATATAATGCAATATAATATTTAGTGCTTTACCTAATTGTATCCCAGCTCCTGATCTCAGTTTGTTTTGGTTACCATCCCACAGAGAACAAGTACCCATGGAACCAGGACATCTCTGCATTAATAAGGAACTAAAAGACACTTAGCTGGAGCCCTCCTTCTACAGGTAAGGCAGATGAGGTGCAAAGAAGAGAAATGACTCTGACAAAGTCAAATGGTCGGTGAGTGGAGCCCTGCAAAAAAGATCTAGTTTCTCTGTCTTTCTTTGTCTTTCAGTTGAGTGCATGCAACCTCACAGTGTCTGCCAGTTGGAGGAGTAAAGGGGAAACCTTCAAAAATAAGAGGAAACTGTTGTTTAAGCATATATACGGCAACACACTAGACAAACAGAAGGCAGTTGCTCTCATTGCTCATAAAAGAGCAGACTTTAGACAGAAAAATGTTAACTCATAAAATTCTAAAACTTCTCCTTTTGCCACATATGTTTTTATTTCCCCATGAACGGAGAGATAATACAAGTTAATGTGTAAAAACAGCAGTTCAGTACCCTCAGGTAATGATAAGGTATGTATCTAAGTGACCTTGGTTATTTAATACAAACCAGACTGTTCAACTGAAACAGAGAGTAGCTGTTAGTTACTTATCAGAACACTACCCACCAGCACTCAGAAATGAAAATCCAAAAGGGGAAAATGGGATCAAGCTTAACACATCTAGAAAAAGGCAACCAAGGAATCCAATGCTACCCTGGAGTTTCAGTGGCTGTCAGTACAGACACCTTGTGGAAACTAACTTTGGTCCACAAAACAAGACCTCTAAGTGCATCATCTTTATTAATCTGTAACCAGAATTGATTTCCATGACAAACTCACAGTCTCCTAGGTAACAAAACTTAATTTCCATCCAATTATGTCCTTCTGCCAGGGTTACATCTAAGTTTCTAGAGGCCATTGTGGAGGTGGCGGCGGGGCAGGGGGCGGAATCTGACTAAATACCAGAGTGTCACTGGAAGTGGGGGGGGCTGTTAAGATTTGTTTTTGTTGTTTAGTCACTCAGTCGTGTCTGACTCTTTGTGACCCCATGGGCTGCAGCACATCAGGTTTCCCTGTCCATCACCAACTCCTGGAGCTGGCTCAAACTCTTGAGTTGGCGATGCCATCCAACCATCTCATCCTCTGCCATCCCCTTCTCCTCCTGCCTCCAACCTTTCCCAGCATCAGGGTCTTTTCCAATGAGTCAGTTCTTTGCATTAGGTGGCCAAAGTATTGGAGCTTCAACTTCAGTATTAGTCCTCAATGAATATTCAGGGTTGATTTCCTTTAGGATGGACTTGGATCTTAGTTCTTGGTCCACACGTTTTCCTACATCTGCCTCGTACTCACATGAGACCTGCCAGCATCCTGAGCATGTTTGCATCACTCTGGGCAGCAAGGGAAGTTGGTCTGCCTTCCTCACACCACGGTTTATTTAAGTCATATGTTTGGAATTGTTTTGCTCTATTTGGTTTATTTTTCTTGTTTTTAGCCACTGGGCCATACTGATACCAGTGTTAGTCATTATCAGAGACTTGAACCAAGTGTATCTTAAACTTGAAGCTCTTCATTCTTGATTTCTTGACATAAACTGGGTAACTTCTCAGTCAATGATGACATTAGACTGGAACCTAAGAAAACGTTATTTGAAATGTATGGAAATACATGGAGAGTGTGGGACCACAGGGAGCTGACGCAGGTCCACCCTTCCTGAGCACTGCTTGTGAGGTTTCTTGGGCTCCAGAGCCACACTGCTTTCCCCAGCCCTCCTCAGGGAAGGTGGCACAGGCTCTGCTCTGTCTCAGGTTTCCAGCCTTTTCCAGGTCCCGGGCCTCTGGCCAAGGAGGACAGAAGCAGGAGGATTTCCAGGGAACAAGCCAAGCTCTATGCTCTTACCTCCCCTGGGCCACACGCCTTCCCCTGTCTAGACTCTCTAATTGGGAAACTAACCCTGACTGATTAAAACTTCTTTCAAATTTTGCTTTATATCTTGACCTTACCTTTTGAAGATCCCCAAATCCAAACTTTTCACTCTTTTTTCTCTGTTGTTCGGCACCTCATGGACTAGTGGCTTGAATAGAGAAAGGACCAAGAAATAACAAATGCAATGCCCCTAAAAGTGAAAACTGACCACCAATTATTATATATAAAAATATGTGTCCAGTGACACCAATAGCAGTATTAATCCTCATTCTTCCTTTTCACATGTAATATAAAATTTAAAGGGCTTCCCCAGTGGCTCAGCTGTAAAGAATCCACCTGCATGAAGGAGATGCTGGTTTGATACCTGGGTGGAGATGATCCCCTGGAGGAGGGCAAGGCAACCCACTCCAGTATTCTTGCCTGAAGAATCCCATGGACAGGGGAGCCTGGAGGGCTATGGTCCATTGGGTCACAAAGAATCGGACACGACTGTAGCAACTGAACATGCACGCATAAAATTTTAAATGTGATGAAAATTGAGACTGCTGAATGACAGTGAGTCTCATTGTAATTCCTAGACCATTTCCAAAACAGTATGGCAACAGTTAGAAATATCTTAAAGAAAAGCACTATTCAGAATTTTCCACTGATGAAAGAGAAGCTTCATGCTGATAAACCTACCTCCGTCCCCCACCCCACTTCCACCAATGAGCAGACACACAGGCTCTCCTCCATTTCAGCCAGCAGCTAAGGCCTTCTGATCCCACCCACTGTGATTTACCCATTGGGTTGAGTCGCCCTTGTTGGTTATTTCAGTAGGATTGTTTTACTGCAGTGATCGTTACTATAGCCTCACCCAAACCCACATTGGTCCTCATCTCTTCATCGTCATGAAAAGATGAGAAGGGCAAGTTTCAGCCTCTTCCTTTGTGATGTACAGGACCACAAACCATGAAGCAAGGCATTGACAATTCTTGGACTAGAGTCCAGACATCTTTATTTAAGTCATATGTTCAGAGGGGTTATTTTTGCTTTGTTTTGTTTATTTTTCTTCTTGTTTTTAGCCACTGGGTCATGCTGATTCCAGTGTTAGTCATTATCAGAGACTTGAGCCAAGTGTACCTTAAATTGAAACTGTATTTCTTGGCATGAACTTGGTAATTTCTCAGTTCAGTTCAGTTCAGTCACTCAGTCATGTTCGACTCTTTGCAACCCCATGGACTGCAACATGCCAGGCTTCCCTGTCCATCACCAACTCCCAGAGCTTACTCAAACTCATGTCCATCAAGTTAGTGATGCCATCCAACCATCTCATCCTCTGTCTTCCCCTTCTCCTCCCACCTTGAATCTTTCCCAGCATCAGGGCCTCTTCTACTGAGTCAGTTCTTCACATCTGGTGACCAAAGTATTGGAGATTCAGTTTCAGTGTCAGTCCTTCCAGTGAATATTCAGGACTGATTTCCTTTAGGATGGACTGATTGGATCTCCTTGCAGTCTAAGGGACTCTCAAGAGTCTTGTCTGATACCTCAGTTCAAAAGCATCAATTCTTTGGCATTCAGCTTTCTTATAGTCCAACTCTCACATTCATACAAGACTACTGGAAAAACCATAGCCATGACTAGACAGATGTAGTCAAAGCTAGATGGTCTCTGCTTTTTAATATGCTGCCTAGGTTGGTCATAGCTTTTCTTCCAAGGAGCAAGCATCTTTTAATTTCACGACTACAGTCACCATCTGCAGTGATTTTGGAGTCCAAAAAAATGAAGTCTGTCACTGTTTCCATTGTTTCCCCATCTATTTGCCATGAAGTGATTGGACCAGATGCCATGATCTTAGTTTTCCAAATGTTGAGTTTTAAGCCAGCTTTTTCATGCTCCTCTTTTACTTTCATCAAGAGACTCTTTCGTTCTTCTTAGCTTTCTGCCATAACTTCTCAGTAGATGGTGACATTAGATTGGAACCTAAGAAAACTTTATTTGAAATTTATGGAAATACATGGTTCTCTTCAATATGCAGCAGCAGTCACTGGATAGAGTTACTTTTCCTGTATACACACACACACACACACACACACACACACACACACACATATATATATATATATAAATCTTTTTTAGCAAAAAAAAGCACTTCTTTTTCTCCAGTTTGTTTTTGCATTATACTTTTGTGTTTTTCTAACTTTATTGAAGTATAATTAATTTACAATGTTGCATTTATTTCTGCTGAGCAAAGTGATTTGAATATACATATATATATGTACTTTTTTTCATGTTCTTTTCTATTATGGTTTATCACAGGGCATTGAATGTAGTTCCCTGTGCTATACACTAGGTCCTTGTTGTTTTTCGATTCTATATATACTAGTTTCCATCTGTTAACCCCAAGCTCCCAATCCTTCCTTCCCCTACTGTGCCTCCCGCTTGGCAACCATAAGTCTATTCTCTTTGTGAGTCTGTTTCTGTTTCATAGATAGGTTCATTTGTGGCATATTTTAGATGCTACATATAAGTTATATCATATGGTATTTGTCTTTCTCCTTCGGATTTACTTCACTTAGTGTGATAATCCCTGTCCATCCATGTTGCTACAAACGAAATTAATGAAAGTGTTTCTTAGAAAATACTTTCTAGACTAGGGACACAATTTTAATTAAATAGAAGCCATTAGATAAAATAGAAGCTACAGACAACTGCTCTGTGGATGTTCTTCTGAGGTCAGAAATAATTTGGTCAAACACCTTCCTGAAATTATATCTGTTTGGACTCTCACTATATCATACAATTGAAAGTCAAAGGAAACTCTGATGAGTAGCCTGCTGCTAAATGATACAATGTAAAATTTAGATGCCAAAAAATTGATAAGCAATTAAAAACTCCTTGCAGTCTAGTCTTCATACCTTAAGCAAAGCAAATTAATATTTTTCAGAAACTATGATAATTCCCATTATTAATCTCAAACTTATACTTTAGAACATTCAATGCACCAAGTGAAGCTTTTTTTTTTCCTTTATGCCCAAACACCATTCCATTTAACTCAGAAAAAGTTTCATTCTCTCTTATTAACCTGTGTTTATGGAGCACATACTTGGAATGAGTTACCATAAGCATTATGGACACTTTAAAGGGATAATAAAAAGTGTCCCTTCCTTAAAGTAGTTTACTAGATATTTGTTACAGAAGATGTACGTTTAAAAAATACTGTATTTCTAAAAATAAGTTCCAGATATTAATGAAATCATCTTGATAGATGCAAAAGCAGCCAGCTCTTGCAGGTACTAATCTCTTCCTGGTGTTCTTCTCTCTGGCAATCCAGTTCCTGCTTTTGAATGGGGAAACTGTTCTCCATTTAGCTTGATGGTCTAGTCTTGGCCATCTTACCTTTTGTTTGATTACTCATAGAATACCTGAAGTAAAGCCTGTATATTGATTTATTTTTTAAATATATATTTATTTATTTGCCTGCTCCAGGACTTAATGGGGGCAGGCAGGCTCTTCGATCTTTGTGGCGGCACTCAGGGTCTTCTATGGCATGTGGGATGTAGTTCCCTAACCAGGGAGCAAACCTGGGCCCCCTGCATTGGAAGCTCAGAGTCTTAGCCACTGGACCACCAGGAAAGTCCCAAGCCTATATATTTAAATGTGGTTAATTAGTAGTTGAAGGAAAACAAAAGACAAAATAAAGGGGAACACCATGGCACAAGATCGTGGGCCCTAGGATGTGTATGTATTTATCTTCAGCTCGGGGGTCTCCTCTTGGCTGCTCTTATTCTCTTTTCATCTGAAAGAGGCTGCCTTCAAACTTCACCACCTTGGGATCACCCTCAAGGACTTCTAAGACTATGAGCAGAATGATCGTGATCATGGGCTTTGAAGTCTCACAGCTATGTGTTCAAATCTCGATTTGGCTACACATCTGCATAGATTGAAACTAGTAGCTGCTGCTGCTGCTGCTAAGTCACTTCAGTAGTGTCCGACTTTGTGTGACCCCATAGACGGCAGCCCATGAGGCTCCCCTGTCCCTGGGATTCTCCAGGCAAGAACACTGGACTGGGTTGCCATTTCCTTCTCCAGAAACTAGTAGCTATGTACTACTATCTTTTGGATGATAGCATTAATAACGCCTTCGTCAGATTGTTTTTGGAATCAGAAGAAATAGCAAGTACTTAGCACACTGCCCAGCTTAAGTGCACAATACATGGCAAGTATTATCATGATCAAAACAGAAACGATCATTTAAAACCCATAAAAGATAGCAAGACCCAGAGCGAATGGAGTTCCCTCTCTATTTAACTAAAGCCTGCATCTCAGTTTCATTTTCTGTCTCAGAACCTGCCTCATCCTATCTAACAGCACCAGCAAAGTCCACTCCCATGAAGAAAAGCTTTGCTTGCCGAACCAATACATGTAAACAGGACAATTCACTCAATAAAATACACCAAACACACAATCATGCATGACACATACATACACTGATCAGAGATACTTTAGTTACAAATGCAAAAAAGGATGAACAATAATTATAAGAGATAGTTCAAGGCTCCAAATGATTAATTTGCAAACATAGAGCATATAAATGACAAAGAGAGAAATGTAGATAAATGTTATGCTTTTGAAAAAGACTCTTTGTTCAAGTAAGTTTCAGAAACCCTGATTTTTTAAAAGTTACGAAGTTTATTAATGCAAGGCTAAGCATAATCTATAATAAGCCATGGAGCTTAAATAGTGAATATATAATTGGTACTATTTCCCTCATTTATGAATCTGAATTTTCAGAAACATGTCAATCTTTTTCTACAGTGGTGGGGATAGTTTAAGAACCATTTTTCTATGGAACATTGGGAATTACTGGTAAATTCGAAAAAGCTTTGTTATTCTAGAAGACAGATAGTTCTATAGGCTCTAAGAGGCTGGCAAGTTTTAATGGGAAAGAGATTTAATCTCTTTGAAGAATGGATAAGATAAAGCATTCAATTCCTATTAAGAGGAAAAATAAACTGATGAGTAGCTACTTAAAGATATATTTACATGTCCAATTATTTATATCTTTCCAGTTTTGCTCATTCATAACTTTAATATCCACAAAGGATTTGAGGTGGCTCCCAGACACATGTTTACACCTCCCGACCACTAATGCCACTTCAAAATAGTCCTTTCTCTGGTGCGATGCTCTGTGGTTTATGAATTCTTCATCTGCAGAGTTCAGGAAATACAATGTGCCTAAGAATGATGGGGGTTGGCGTAGCAGTCTTGTCAGGAATACTGATTCTCAGCCCAAACACAGATTCCTGCACTTTAACAAGCATGTCAGGTGACCACGGGAAGATAGTGTAAGACTATAGTTTTTGAATGTGGTTTTAGATTAATGTTATTTAGAAAAAATGTCTAATCACAAAGGTTGATCTCTAATCACTAAAGTTAATCTCTAATCACACTTTAAAAACACAGATATATCTCTGGATAGATGATGATGATACACAGTTGATAGATGGATCCCAAGAGTCTTTTAAATTGAAATATGGTTGATGTACACTATTATATGTTATAGATATACAATATAGTGATACACAATTTATAGGTTACACTCCATTTATAGTTATTGAGTCATGTTGAGGTTTGACAGAAAACAACAACATTCTGTAAAGCAATAATCCTTCAATTAAAAAATAACTAAATGTATAAAACATATTAGCTATATTCCCTGTGTTATATATCTTTGTAGCTTATTTTGTAATTAATAATTTGTGTCTCTTAATCCCCCAACTCTAAATGTCCTTCCCCTTTTCCCTCTCCCACTGTAACTACTAGTTTGTTCTCTATATTTGTGAATCTGCTGCTTTTTGTTATCTTTGTTAGTTTTTTGCATTTTTTAGATTTGACATTTAAGTGACATAATAAAGGCTATGGATGCAAAGAGTGTTAAAAATGAAAATTATGAATAGGAATAATTGAGACTAGAGATTTCTAATTCTATGCTGGAACAAATCTATTCCAGCAGGAATATGACTCATACTTTTAATTTATTTAGAACTCTGGGCCAGGAGGAATAATTCTACCCAGCCCTTGAGTTCAAGTTTGCAGTGTGTGGTTTTTCTTGAGAGTATCTTCCTCAAGGTGGGAAATTAGGAGCCTGATTCTGAACACCAGCCAGAAAGTCAGAAGCTGGAATTTTCTCACCTGGCAGGGGAGAGTAGGAAGATGGGAGAGGATAGAATTTTAATCTCCAAGGAGAAGGAGGCAAGAAGTGAGGAGCAATGCATTGGGAACTTAGCCAAGCAGACTGTGGTTTCAGGCAGGGGCTCAGTCACAATGAAGTTCCAGAAAGTAAAAACCCACACTACAAAAAGAAAAATTAGAATATCAAAGGTGAAGATTGCAAGGAAAGCTCCAGTTTAGTGAACATTTGGATACTTAGGTAATTTATCCAGAAAGATCAGATGCCAGGCTGAAGTCTATAGTGAAGAAGCATTCCTCAAACTTGTACCTAAGGCATTATCAGTGTAGAAAGCAGGTGTGGCTGTATCCAGGAGACACAGATTCTGGGTACAGTTGAGAAGAACTGGGTAAGGCTGGGATCAACTTTCATTGCTGGTATTAAAACAGCAACACTTTTCATTAATTATTCTTCGAATGTTGACATGTTTTCTCTATCACTTTTGGCACATCTTCTTCTCACTGCTCTTGCAGTGTAGTGACTAATGCACATAATGGTGAGAAGGAAAACATAAACCCAGCAATGCTGGGCTCATTTTTATTGCAGTCTTGATATTTTCTGAAGTTTGATGTAATAAGATCATCAGTCCCTGGTGTGTTAGGCATAATGAGAGCCTGACAGACGTAGCCCAGTAATTGAGTCACCAGAGTTCCTGCTCTCAGAAACGGGCTTAAGCGCCTTCTCTGGGAAGCCAGCTCTGGCCTGCTTTGCCCTCATCTCTTCTTCTCTAAGGCATTCTTCAGCACTGCTTTTAGTGGTCTCTGATGGTTCTAACCTTTCTCTTTTTCCATACTCCCACCCCCAGCTCCCCGTCCTAAGTCCTGCCTGGTTCCCTTCTGGTACCTCTTGCTTTTCACTTGATGGTTCTTTATTTTTTTTCACCTGCTGGTTCTTGTCTGCATCCCATCTACTTGTGACCTTACAGACATCCCTGTGCATGATTTTCAGATCTCTCTGGAATAATTTGACATTTCTGTCATCAAAATGTCTTACTATGGCCACCTCATGCGAGGAGTTGACTCATCAGAAAAGACTCTGATGCTGGGAGGGATTGGGGGCAGGAGGAGAAGGGGACGACAGATGGCTGGATGGCATCACTGACTCAATGGACGTGAGTCTGAGTGAACTCTGGGAGTTGGTGATGGACAGGGAGGCCTGGCGTGCTGCTATTCATGGGGTCGCAAAGAGTCGGACACGACTGAGCAACTGAACTGAACTGAAAGCACAAAGAAAACAGATCTCCTCCTTTCTCCAGGCACAGAGCTCTGTGTTTTTAGAACTCCTTGTCTTCATCAGACTCATTTTTTGACAGGCTAATCCTGCCCCGAGTTAGTCAACATTCTCTCTCAAAGCATGGTTTCCTCCATGGATGCATTCATTCATTTATCTATTTTCTTGAGCGATGATTGATCTATAACAATGTATTAGTTTCAGGTCTACAACATAATGGGCTTCCCAGGTGGTTCAGTGCGTAAAGAATCCATGTGCAATGTAGGAGATGCCTGCAGATGTGAGTTCTATCCCTAGGTCAGGAAGGTCCCTTGGAAGAGGGTGTGGCAACACTCTCAGTATTCTTGCCTAGAGAATCCCATGGACAGAGGAGCCTGGCGGGCTACAGTCCGTAGGGTCACCGAAGAGTTGACACACCTGAAGTGACTGAGCGTGCATGCAACATAATGATTCATACTTCTATATGTTACAAAATGATCGCCACAACAGCATCCATCATCACACATACTTACATTTTTTTCCTCTTCTTGCGATGAGGACTTTAAAGATCTACTCTCTTAGCAATTTTCAAGTATGCAATACAGAATTCTTCTTTAGTACCATCATGCTGTACATTATGTTTCCAAGACTTATTTATTTTATAACTGGAAGTTTGGGGTATCTATTCGCCTTTTTGGTTTTATATTCACTTGAGTCTCACTATCTTTTGCATTCCCTCTCGCTCTTTTTCTCCAAACTTACCTCAGTACCTCAGACCTATGTCATTAATATGTCTCATTACTGAGCCCCAGATAAAGTAGTTCCAGGAAAGCTATTATGGTTACAAAGTTGGAGACCATTAACTGACATGATTACCAAAGAGAGAGCTTGACCTCACTGGGTGGAACAACCACCCTGCCCCTTCTCCAGCCTCAGAGAGCCTCTCCCAGTGATGCTTCAAGAATGACGAACTTCCAGAAAGTATCTACTGACTCCGCCAAAACAATCAGGGAATAATTGCAGAATCTCCTCTTTATGATATTCATATCCAAAAAAATTCTCCAAGGAATCCATAAAGCATTTCCCACTCAAGTACTCCTCAAAAGGATAGCAACAAATAAATCTAAGTATTTTTCTATGTAATATTAAAGTAAAAAATGTATCAGAACTTTCAGGTTCCATATGTTTCCCAAATATAATTATGGTTGATGAAAACCAAATTTTAAAAATAAGAAAGCTTGTTATTTTTTCCAACTGTCACCTACTGTGTTCAAACTCCTCCTTCTCTACCCCAACCCCCACCTAACTCCTCCCCAGGCCTAAGTTATGGGGAGAAATCCCTGAGAAACTTCATGGTCCAGACTCATTTGCTAACAATGCATCAGGGCTCAGCTCTGTGATCACTTTTCAGCAAACATTTTTTGTTTTAGGATGTGTGTGTCTGTGTGTGTGTGTGTGTGTGTGTGTGTGTGTATGTATGTAAGAGAGACACACATACATAGAAAGAGATGCCCAGCCTTTTAAAGCACTTACTACATAGTAGAAATGCAAGAGTTGACATTTTCTGAAGTATCAAATATTTGCTATTCATGGTGCAAAGTTATTTATATCCATTACATCATAATCTTTGTAGCTTTTTCATATTATTATTCCCACTTTAGAATTTAAAAATATAAAAGCCTGAGACTGAGAAAAACTAAATAACTTGCACCATCATACAACAAATTTCAGGGAGTGGTTTTGTTTCAGACCCTTGTTTGCCTAGATTTTCTCAAACAGCACACTTATCCACCACCATTTCGCATTTTTGAATTCATCCTCTGGGATGACTATTCCATAATCTCCAGCCTCCCGGAAACTGATAGTCCACTGATCCTACTATTTTTTCACACACACCCCCCCATACCTCTTCCATCCCTCTTTACCGAGCTTTTTGTTGTTGTTGTTGCTGTTGGCGAATTTCTCTGCTTTTTTTTTTCCATTATTTATTTATTTATTTTTATTTTACTCTACAACACTGTATTGGTTTTGCCATACACTGACATGAATCCACCACGGGTGTACATGAGTTCCCAATCCTGAACCCCCCTCCCATGTCTCTCCCCATATCATCTCTCTGGGTCATACCAGCACACCAGCCCCAAGCATCCTGTATCCTGTATTGAACCTAGACTGGCGATTCGTTTCTTACATGAAGTATACATGTTTCAATGCCATTCTCCCAAATCATCCCACCCTCTCCCTCTCCCAAAGAATCCAAAAGTCTGTTCTATACATCTGTGTCTCTTTTACTGTCTCACATACAGGGTTATCATTACCATCTTTCTAATTCCATATATATGTGTTAGTATACTATATATCTTCAGCAATTAATGCAAAGAAATAGAGGAAAACAACAGAATGGGAAAGACTAGAGATCGCTTCAAGAAAATTAGAGATACCAAGGGAACATTTCATGCAAAGATGGGCTTGATAAAGGACAGAAATGGTATAGACCTAAGAGAAGCAGAAGATATTAAAATGAGGTGGCAAGAATACACAGAAGAACTGTACAAAAAGATCTTCATGACCCAGATAATCATGATGATGTGATCACTAATCTCGAGCCAGACATCTTGGAATGTGACGTCAAGTGGGCCTTAGAAAGCACCACTACAAACAAAGCTAGTGGAGGTGATGGAATTTCAGTTGAGCTGTTTCAAAACCTGAAAGATGATGCTGTGAAAGTGCTGCACTCAATATGCCAGCAAATTTGGAAAACTCAACAGTGGCCATAGGACTGGAAAAGGTCAGTTTTCATTCCAATTCCAAAGAAAGGTAATGCCAAAGAATGCTCAAACTACCACACAATTGTACTCATCTCACACGCTAGTAAAGTAATGCTCAAAATTCTCCAAGCCAGGCATCAGCAATACATGAACCATGAACTTCCTGATGTTCAAGCTGGTTTTAGAAAGGCAGAGGAACCAGAGATCAAATTGCCAACATCTGCTGGATCATGGAAAAAGCAAGAGAGTTCCAGAAAAACATCTATTTCTGCTTTCTTGACTATGCCAAAGCCTTTGACTGTGTGGATCACAAGAAACTGTGGAAAATTCTGAAAGAGATGGGAATACCAGACCACCTAACCTGCCTCTTGAGAAATCTGTATGCAGGTCAGGAAGCAACAGTTAGAACTGGACATGGAACAACCAACTGATTCCAAATAGGAAAAGGAGTACGTCAAGGCTGTATATTGTCACCCTGCTTATTTAAATTCTATGCAGAGTACATCATGAGAAACGCTGGGCTGGAAGAAGCACAAGCTGGAATCAAGATTGCCAGAAGAAATATCAATAACCTCAGATATGCAGATGACACCACCCTTATGGCAGAAAGTGAAGAGGAACTAAAAAGCCTCTTGATGAAAGTGAAAGAGGGGAGTGAAAAAGTTGGCCTAAAGCTCAACATTCAGAAAACGAAGATCATGGCATCCGGTCCCATCACGTCATGGGAAATAGATGGGGAAACAGTAGAAATAGTGTCAGACTTTATTTTTTGGGCTCCAAAATCACTGCAGATGGTGACTGCAGCCATGAAATTAAAAGATGCTTACTCCTTGGAAGAAAAGTTATGACCAACCTAGATAGCATATTCAAAAGCAGAGACATTACTTTGCCAGCTAAGGTCCGTCTAGTCAAGGCTATGGTTTTTCCAATGGTCATGTATGGATGTGAGAGTTGGACTGTGAAGAAGGCTGAGCGCCAAAGAATTGATGCTTTTGAACTGTGGTGTTGGAGAAGACTCGTGAGAGTCCCTTGGCCTGCAAGGAGATCCAACCAGTCCATTCTGAAGGAGGTCAGCCCTGGGATTTCTTTGGAAGGACTGATGCTAAAGCTGAAACTCCAGTACTTTGGCCACCTCATGCGAAGAATTGACTCATTGGAAAAGACTCTGATGCTGGGAGGGATTGGGGGCAGGAGGAGAAGGGGACGACCGAGGATGAGATGGCTGGATGGCATCACTGACTCGATGGATGTGAGTCTGAGTGAACTCCAGGAGATGGTGATGGACAGGGAGGCCTGGTGTGCTGCAATTCATGGGGTTGCAAAGAGTCGTACTTGACTGAGCGACTGAACTGAACTGAACTGATACTGTACTGGTGTTTTTCTTTCTGGCTTGCTTCACTCTGTATATTGGCTCCAGTTTCATCCACCTCATTAGAACTGATTCAAATGTATTCTTTGTAATGGCTGAGTAATACTCCATTGTGTATATGTACCACAGCTTTCTTATCCATTTGTCTGCTGATGGACATCTAGGTTGCTTCCATGTCCTGGCTATTGTAAACAGTGCTGCGATGAACAATGGGGTACACGTGTCTCTTTCAATTCTGGTTTCCTCGGTGTGTATGCCCAGCAGTGGGATTGCTGGGTCATAAGGCAGTTCTATTTCCAGTTTTTTAAGGAATCTCCACACTGTTCTCCATAGTGGCTGTACTAGTTTGCATTTCCACCAACAGTGTAAGAGGGTTCCCTTTTCTCCACACCTTCTCCAGCATTTATTGCTTGTAGGCTTTTGGATAGCAGCCATTCTGACTGGTGTGAAATGGTATCTCATTGTGGTCTTGATTTGCATTTCTCTGATAATGAGTGATGTTGAGCATCTTTTCATGTGTTTGTTAGCCATCCGTATGTCTTCTTTGGAGAAATGTCTATTTAGTTCTTTGGCCCATTTTTTGATTGGGTCGTTTATTTTTCTGGAATTGAGCTGCATAAGTTGCTTGTATATTTTTGAGATTAGTTGTTTGTCAGTTGCTTCATTTGCTATTATTTTCTCCCATTCTGAAGGCTGTCTTTTCACCTTGCTTATAGTTTCCCTTGTTGTGCAGAAGCTTTTAATTTTAATTAGATCCCATTTGTTTATTTTTGCTTTTGTTTCTAGTATTCTGGGAGGTGGATCATAGAGGATCCTGCTGTGATTTATGTCGGAGAGTGTTTTGCCTATGTTTTCCTCTAGGAGTTTTATAGTTTCTGGCCTTACATTTAGATCTTTAATCCATTTTGAGTTTATTTTTGTGTGCGGTGTTAGAAAGTGTTCTAGTTTCATTCTTTTACAAGTGGTTACCATTGTTCTTAACAAATCAGAATCCAACAACACTTAAAAGATCATACATCATGATCAAGTGGGCTTTATCCCAGGGATGCAAGGATTCTTCAATATCTGCAAATCAATCAATGTAATTCACCACATTAACAAATTGAAAAATAAAAGCCATATGATCATCTCAATAGATGCAGAGAAGGCCTTTGACAAAATTCAACATCCATTTATGATAAAAATTCTCCAGAAAGCAGAAATAGAAGGAACATACCTCAACATAATAAAAGCTATATATGACAAACCCACAGCAAACATTATCTTCAATGGTGAAAAATTGAAAGCGTTTCCACTAAAGTCAGGAACAAAACAAGGGTGCCCACTTTCACTGCTACTATTCAACATAGTTCTGGAAGTTTTGGCCACAGCAATCAGAGCAGAAAAAGAAATAAAAGGAATCCAAATTGGAAAAGAAGAAGTAAAACTCTCACTGTTTGCAGATGACATGATCCTCTACATAGAAAACCCTAAAGACTCCACCAGAAAATTACTAGAGCTAATCAATGAATATAGTAAAGTTGCAGGATATAAAATCAACACACAGAAATCGCTTGCATTCCTATACACTAATAATGAGAAAGTAGAAAAAGAAATTAAGGAAAAAATTCCATTCACCATTGCAACAAAAAGAATAAAATACTTATGAATATATCCACCTGAAGAAACTAAAGACCTATATATAGAAAACTATAAAACACTGGTGAAAGAAATCAAAGAGGACACTAATAGATGGAGAAATATACCATGTTCATGGATCAGAAGAATCAATATAGTGAAAATGAGTATACTACCCCCAAAGCAATCTACAGATTCAATGCAATCCCTATCAAGCTACCAATGGTATTTTTCACAGAGCTAGAACAAATAATTTCACAATTTGTATGGACATACAAAAAACCTTTAATAGCCAAAGCAATCTTGAGAAAGAAGAGTGGAACTGGAGGAATCAAACTGCCTGACTTCAGGCTCTACTACAAAGCCACAGTCATCAAGACAGTATGGTACCGGCACAAAGACAGAAATATAGATCAATGGAACAAAATAGAAAGCCCAGAGATAAATTTACACAGCTTAAAATCCATAATCCATCATGAACACTCCTTAGCACACACTTTCAATGCCTGTGTGGCTTGTCCATTTTGCAGCTCACTTTGCAAAACCCCAACCCTAGTTAAACCCAACCCTCCATCACCTTTGTGTCTGCTGCCCACCAGCTGCTCAAGGCAAAAAGAAAAAAGAGCCAGGAGGACCAGTCTCTTATGAGACAAAAGCTATGTCAGCCCTTATGGCAGGCACTTTTACAGTTTCTGCAACATGTGTCTAAATGACTGGCCAGAACATCAAACTGAAGAAGTCCCACAACTTCTAGTGCTTTCCAAGACAAAGCTTGGCCTAGACATAGATTACTAATCAGTGGCTGAAACTGTATTCATTGGTGAGGGCTATTTCTCCACTTTCCTTACACTCTCTTTTTCTTCCTAGTAACATATGACGCCTACTTTTAGAACCAAGGTCGCTACCTTCACTAAATTAACTTTTTTAAAAAGATACTCAAATAGCTACTAAAGGAGCGTGAATAGTTTTTTCTGATCAACAGTGTTGCACACAAATGTCATCAGAAGGAAATGGCTGGTTGCCTCCAAGTGGACTCACAGCAACAGCAAGTTTACCCTCAGTCTCTCAGGCTCAAAAGCCTAATGTATTCAGGTCAACAAGAGCAAATACAAGTGCTCAGTGTAAACTCACAGTAACCAAACTTGTTGACAGATGTATGAAATCAGAATCCAACTACAGATAGGCCTATTACAATGTCTGTAACACTGAAATTAGCATCACCACTGTTCCTCTGCTATATAGGAAGCAAAATCAAAACTAGAAGTTTGTCTGATGAGCTTATAACCAAAGAAGATAATTTGCCCTAATTAAGTACATTTTGTCATTAGTTTAAGATAACCCAGGGTATCCAGTGCCACAATACTGACACCTTGCCAATGGAACTGGAAGTTCATCATCAGTTGGCTTCATTTCCCCTCCTTGACATAGCTGTTTGGATGAACGCTTGTGGCCTCTGTCGCCCTCCTTTTGTAATAGAGAAAATATCTTTCTATAATAATAGCAATTCATTCAATCTGGTTACTGTTCAGTAACAGACCTACAAACCAATCTGTCTACAATAACTTGACACAATTTTGATTTTTCATTCCTTGTTCTCATAGGTAAATTCTCAGAGTTCAGTTGTATACCACAGACTTACAAATTCTTGGAGAATCCCTTTCTGCAGCCTCTTCATGACATCAATGGGGATTCCAGAATAAGTAGTGGGAAAGTACAACTTGGGGATTTCCAAGCAGTGCTAGTGGTAAGGAACCCACCTTCCAATGCAGGAGACATAAGAGGCACAGGTTCGATCCCTGAGTCAGGAAGATCCTATGGAAGAGGGCATGGCAATCCCACTCCAATATTCTTGCTTGGAGAATCCCATGGACAGAGGAGCCTGGTGGGCTAGTCCATGGGGTCACCAAGAGTCACACACTACTGAAATGACTTAGTCCCTTAGCCCCCCACTACTTGAGGTCAATTTGGGGGGATAAGAAAAAATCAGGTAGGATGCTTATGGCATTTCATGGCCATTTTTCACCTATGTATATGGGTAGTACATCTTGATATGTGCCAGAAAACTGACCACAGAGACAAATTCAATTAATGATTTCAAAGATTCCTCCACATTGTGTCTCCAATATTTTTTTCAAAGTGTTATCATCACAGTCAAATGCTCCTATTTAATCTGTGTCATCCTTGCGTACCAGAAAATCTGTAGCAACAAGGAAACTCTTTTCTATTATATGGTCTTTTCAATGCAATGCAATCTAAGCCATCTTTATCACCAAGCACATTTGTGATATCCATTCTACTGCACTGTAATAAGCAAGATATCAAAGATATTGTTTTCTCTGCTTTGTCTTTTCTGCACTCTCAATTTATTTTCTTTGAAATCCGGTCAAAAGAACATAGCTTCCTGTCGCCAAACTCATTATCAGTACAGTAAGATAATTTTCACAGAAAACAATAACCACGGATGGCATTCAAACTACTGATGTCTATATTAAGATCATATTTTTCAACCAAAAAAGTCTTTTCTTAAATTAATTATGGAATACCAGTTAACTCCTCTGAGCATTTAGATTTTTTTTACCGTAAGTAATTAACTCCTCTGACCCTCCCTCATCTTTTGAACACGGCAAATGGCTGTTGTTAGCAGCCTGTCAGACGTGTCTCTCAGACTCTCCACACACAGACGCAGATCTCAGCCGCATCACCCTGACTCTTAACTGGAGACTGCACACCTCAGCCTGAGACTCCTCTTTCGTTGGAGGCTTCCTGCACACAGACTCCGATTTCTGCAGAAAATGCCACCAAGGTGATCTTCACCATCTGCCCGGCGTTGCTGGGGAGCCATCATGGGCACATGTTGGAAGAAGAGTCTATGTTTCCCTCACGTTGGTCTGTGCTATTTTTTCCACCCACCAAGTCAGGAAGCTGCAGAAATCTCTGGCACGCGGCCACTTTCAGTTTTCTCAGAAGCCAAGAGAGTGGTTCCCCTGTATTTTAGAAAAGGCAAATGCTGCCTTGTTCAACCTAATCATTACTCGGAGAACAATCGCAAAGAATCAAGCCCACTGCTTTTTATGCCTAAAGAATCAGCCTGGGCAGCATTTTGAATGCTTCCACTTCTCTTCGCCCAAGGACAGAAAAGCCCTATAGAAAATGGGCTCTGTTCCAGGGGAGCCACCCACCTGCTGACACTCTGAGTATAGGAACATGCTATTTCTATTCCATCCTGGAACTCCCAACCAGAATGGGACCAAACCCTGGTACCAAGTAACCCTCCTAGGAAAATACACAATCGTCATCCACTTCTAGCAGTATGTAGCCACGTATAACAGAAGCCAACCTGAGATCGCTGGCTGACTCTTTCCTCTGCCATCTGTGACTGGGGTTTCGGGCTCATGTAGAAGTGTGGGCACTTGGGGAAAGCAGGGCTGGGTGTGGTGTTGAAGCAGGAGGATTAGGGCACTGACGTGGAAGAGGATTTGAGAAAGAGAACTCTGAAAGCAAAGAAAGAAGTTCTCAGGGAAGCTGAACAAGAGCCAAAAATAACCCTTCTGCAGAGAAGTGTCTGGGGAAAAGTTATGAAAATTCCCTTTGCAATGGGTTTTAGGTGGTTATTTTTCCACTGCTACTTTATGATACATGGCTGTGATTTTTTAATATATTCCACTACTAGGCTTACATTTTGATTTGATCTGCCCCAAATAAAGTTATTATTTACTCGCATTCCCACAAGGTATTTTTTAATTAATTAATTTGTTTTAAAAAACTGTATTGAGTAACTGCTCTTTGCGAAACGCTTAGCTATTTGCCATGGTGGATGGGAAACTCATAAAGCACTATAAATTTTATTGATAAATTGAGATCAATTAAAATATGGTAAGAACATGCAATCAGGAATTGAAAATAAAAATATTCTTCAGGTAATCCTTCATTATTTGTAAATTGACTTCTTAATTTATAAAATAAAACTTTATTTTAGAAGGTCTCTAAATGTGTTTACAGGGTTACCATTCCATCATAGACCTTTCTTTCTTCTCCCTTATTTAATTTTCTTTAGGGCCCTCTTTTTTTTTTTTTTTTTTTCCTTCTGTGAAACACTTTCTCCTTCTGACCCTATATTAATTTGGGGGCACTTTCATCAATTCTTATGGCTTTGATTTCCACTTAAAGACAATTCCCAACTGTAAATAGATAAATAATAGATAAAGGGAAATGTTGGTAGGTAGATGGGCTTCCTTGATAGCTTGGATGGTAAAGAATCTGCCTGCAATGCAGTAGACCTGGATATGATCCCTGGGTCAGAAAGATCCGTTGGAGGAGGGCGTGGTAACTCACTCCAGTATTCTTGTGGGGAGAATCCCATGGACAGAGGAACCTTGCAGGCTATGATCCACGGGGTCTCAGAGTCAGACACAACTGAAGTCACTGAGCACACAGGTAGGGAGGTGGATAGATAGATAGGTGAGTAATTGATTAGATACATAGGTAAACGAATGATTGATTAGAGAGATAGATGTAAATGAGCAACTTTTCTCCTGATCTCCAAATCTGATATTTATTATTCTACCAAATGTCTCCATCTGTACATTCCAAAATCATCTCAACTTTCATGTGCAAAGTTGAAAATCTTCTATTTTTGTATTTATTGTGATAAATAATTATACTATCTATTCAAATACCAAAACCAAGAGCTGAGAATTTTCTTCAGTCATTTGTATTGCCATCCAGTTGGTACCTATAACAATCAGTCCACCCTTCCTCTTACATCCCTGTGTCTTCAATCCACCTTCTGAGCCACCATCAGGATGACCAAATTTCAGTGACACTAATGCACTCCTTTTCCCTCAGTTAAAACATTGAACCACAAGTCTGTGCTAGCACCACCTTTTTCAGTCCTACCATTGGTTCCCCATGCCCAGGTTGTGTTTCTGAGTCTGAAATACACATTCCTCAGGAGTCCTGGCAGTGTGCCAGGGGAATTGAACACCTCAGGATAACATCTTCTTGGGAACTCAATTTTACTTGATGGCAAGGAATGTAACATATGCCTTTAGTATTGAGACAAGTAGAATACACAATAGAAAGCAAAAATATGAAAGGAGACTTCAAATAAATTTTTCACTTGTGATGCTTCTCCACCCAAAGCCTATGGTGGGAGACAGGATAGTCTTCTCACTTCTCTGGGATACTTTGGAACAGACAAAATGTTTGAGAAGTACTGCAAATAAAGAATGGGCTTCCCAGGTGGTGCCACTGGTAAAGAGTCTACCTGCCGCAGGAGATACAAGAGACTCAGATTTGAACTCTGGGTGGGGAAGATCCCCTGGAGTAGGAAATGGCAACCCATTTCAGCTTTCTTGACAGGGAAGTCCCATGGACAGGGGAGCCTGGAGGGCTACAGTCCATGGGGTCACAAAGAGGTGGACATGACTGAGCACACATATAGTAAAGGAAAAATAGAACCAAAACTTCTTGCATTTGCAAGTCATCTAGTCCACCTCTATTATCTCAACAGCCTCCTATTCTTCTCCTGCTCCCCTTCCACCCAGGGCTCCAACAAGGTAGCAAATTACCTTCATCTCAACATGTGAAATTGTTTCATGCACAAAGCCATGAGTTAGACAAAAGTGCAGACTATGGGAGAACAATGAGTCATTCATGACAGTGTAAGTTTAGGGATTGGGAATAGAAAGAAATGAGCTTGGGAAAAAGTTAAGAAGAATTCTTGGGGTCAGTTTGTGAAGAACATTGTTTCCCACAGGTAAGACTTAACATGTAGGTAATGGGGAGTCCTTGACGTTTTAAGACAATGTAGGATCACCTGTCTTTCAGGAATGAAAGCTCTAAGTAAAACAGTACCCTTGGTAGTAACATGTTGTATGGGTCAAAGACTGGAGTGGAAGCTTCAGGCAAGAGTCCAGGTGAAAGATAAAAGTTATCAATCACTGAAGAGTTGACCCGTGGGAATAGAAGTGACACTTTTCACTCTACAGTTTTGAGGTTAAAAACAAAAAATTCAACCACAACAGGAACCACGATAATGATTCACTTGGTAAACATCCTGTAGTAGATGTTTCAGGTATCTTTATTAGTGAAAGCACTTCAGTTTTTCCAACTCTTAACATATATAAATTAAAAGCAATGAGACAGACCACAAGGCACACCAGTTTCAGGCCTCTTTCACATTGCATATACATTCTGGTCCTGTTGATAAGGATGCCCTTATTATCCCAAATTTTATTCCACCTGCAGAACCCTTAGCTCTATTTCAAAACCCAGGCCAAAAGACATCTCCTTAGAGAACGCTTTGTCACTGCCACTCACCTCAGCAGTATCAGGAACCTCCATCTTTATGTGTCTAGAAGTTTTGTGTCCACGTGGTCCAGATGGCCTCACCTCACTGTAATACAAGTATGTCTCTGTATGTTCATCTCCTCTTTAGCCTGTGAGCTTCTTGAGAGTAAGGCCACACCTGCTTCCCTTTGAATCACTAGCATCCTGCTTTAGGGCTGGCACATGTTAGACACAGTTTATTGCAAGTTTATGAAAGAATCAAAAGTCATAAAGAAATTTTATTACACCTCATATTTGCTTAGTGACTCATTCGTGTCTGACTCTGTGATCCCATGGACTGTAGACCCAGGATTCTCTGCCCATGGAATTTCCCAGGCAAGAATACTGGAGTGAGTTGCCATTCCCTTCTCCAGGGGATCATTCCAACCCAGGAATCAAACCTGGGTCTCCTGCATTGCAGGCAGATTCTTTACCATCTTAGCCACTAGGGAAGCTCTACATCTCATATATAACATGTATGTCAAAGAAAATGCAAGGACGTATAAGCTCATTTCAAAATCAATGCCTATCTTAAAAGACTAAATGTACATTCTATGAAATCTGACTGTTCAATGGATAAGTATTTTCTATAAATAGCACAGCCATTTAACAAACCTTTTTTTATTTGAGGGAAAACTGAGTCAGTCATGCAAACATGTGATTCTAAGTTGTCTATCTTAATTCTTAAATATTCTGAGAAGCATGCAGAAGAGTTTTAATAGATTCAATAATTGAGAATCAGAGTCAATGTGTATATCTGAATCTTGCTGTTGACCCTCTATTGCATATATGCTATTAAGAAATTTGTATTTAAAATAAAATGCCAAGGTAATAATATGTAAAGGGATGAAGATAAATTTGTCTGATTTTTTTTTTTTTTTGTCTCTGCTTTCATGGATGTGCCTTTCCTACTCCAAAGGAGAGAAATACTTCCCATGAAAGGATTTTTTAAATTATAAAAAGCAAATAGAAATAGTTGTTGTTAATAGATCAAGATCTTATCTCATCTGTACTATTTCACAAATACCTATAAAGAGGGAGCAAGATCAATTATAATGCTGCTGCTGAGTCGCTTCAGTCATGTCCAATTTTGTGTGACCCCAGAGACAGCAGTCCACCAATCTCCCCCGTCCCTGGGATTCTCCAGGCAAGAACACTGGAGTGGGTTGCCATTTCCTTCTCCAATGCATGAAAGTGAAAAGTGAAAGTGAAGTTGCTCAGTCACGTCCGACTCCTAGTGACCCCGTGGACTGCAGCCTACCAGGCTTCTCCATCCATGGGATTTTCCAGGCAAGAGTACTGGAGTGGGTTGCCATTGCCTTCTCCGTCAATTATAAAGTTCAGTTCAGTTCAGTTCAGTTCAGTTCAGTCCCTCAGTCATGTCCGACTCTTTGCGACCCCATGAATCGCAGCACGCCAGGCCTCCCTGTCCATCACCATCTCCCGGAGTTCACTCAGACTCACGTCCATCGAGTCCGTGATGCCATCCAGCCATCTCATCCTCGGTCGTCCCCTTCTTCTCCTGCCCCCAATCCCTCCCAGCATCAGAGTCTTTTCCAATGAGTCAACTCTTCACATGAGGTGGCCAAAGTACTGGAGCTTCAGCTTTAGCATCATTCCTTCCAAAGAAATCCCAGGGTTGATCTCCTTCAGAATGGACTGATTGGATCTCCTTGCAATTTTGGTCAAGTATTAGTTGCTCAGTCATGTCCAACTCTTTGTAGCCCCATGGACTATAGCCCACCAGGCTCCTCTGTCCTTGTAATTCTCCAAGCAAGAATACTGGAGAGGGTTGCCATTCCCTCTCCAGGGGATTGCCCCAACCCAGGGATTGAACCCAGGTCTTCTGCATTGCAGGTAGATTCTTAACCATCTGAGTCATCAGAGAAGCAGAGTAGTCAAAGATGTTTTCTAACTATTTTCCTCTTTATTTCTCCTCTGTCTTTTGTAATTGCAGCCATGAAATAGTACATCACTTCAAGTAATTAATCTAAATTATAACTGCTAAACTTTTTAAGTGAACATAGGGAAAGGCAGTTTCTATACAAATACTTGTGCAGAATAACTGAGATAAACTCTTTACATATGTTATCTCATTTAATATAAACATATTCTGCTTTTCCTTACCAGCCCGTACTGCAAACAGCGGCATGTGCTCTGTAAGATGAATGTAGTACCTTGGTGATTTATACCAAGTACCAAAACACGAGGAATGAAAGTCTGATTTTTGTTTTAATCAACAGGGTTAAAATAGCCAGTATGGTCCTCAAAGCTGGGGTGCATCTCCCTTCATGAGTTTGGTGGTAAACACCCCAGTAACTGTGTCTTTAAAAGTCAGGGAATAAATGCTCGTTTAATCAGTTTTGGTTTCTTGCATCTGAACTATATTATGTGACATTTGAAGATCTTTAAGATGTATATATGTATATTTAAATACATATGTACATACTCTATAATATTTTTGAGACTACCTTGGTCTCCAACCATGCATGCCATAAGTGTAAACATTTTCATAAATTCTAAATAAAAGAGAAAAATATTTCAGCTAAAATCCAAAAGAGACATGTGTGTATATTAATATATATGTGTAAAATCCAAATGTATGTATATATGTGTGATATATATATGTGTCCATATATATATTTGCATTATATATATAGATATATAGATATATAAAATGGTCTTGATTTGTGAAAAGAAATTTTAGGAAGATATCTTTGATGCATTTTTCAGAATTCCAAATAAGAGTGACAAAACCTACAAAGCTTAAGTAAGTAAACCTACTGAATGGTTTTAAGATGTATGTATAGCCAAATAAATTAATGACTTTTCCTTTTTTGCATAGTGACTTCTCCTTTCCTCCAGTAACCTTTCTTATTTCTGGCATAATTCGGTTAGCTTTTGAAATCTGGACAGCTTTTAAATGTAGACTCATACATTAAGAATTGGATAGCATTAGTTATTGGACATTTACAGAGTGACATGCAGTGTTTTATGTGATTTGCCAACAAAATCTCATTTTAATGAGGTAATTCTTCTTATACATGCTTTACAGATGATGCAAATAAAGTTCAGGAAAAATAAATCCACTTGCTCAGATTCACACAGCTTTTATAATTTGCTTAGTTCAGATAGGAACTCAGATCTTTCTAATTCTAAAATTTCAGTTGTTTTATTCTCTGTCTTCACAGAAATAATGTAGCCCACTGAAGGATCTCAGTATATATTTTCAAGTCATTTTTAATTGACTATGATCATGCTTTTTCTATACTGTATAGTTGAAACAAAGGCATTACACTTAATTATTATACATGTCGAATCTGCATGGACAAAGCATGCTTCCAGAAGAAGTGCTGACAATGATGCTTTCTTCCTTTGCTTACATAACATTCTCTCCCAGATGCTCAGACTTTCTTCTGGCTATGGACAAGTGAAATAGGCCCTGTGGGACCTGTTGCCCCCGTAGGAATGCTTCTTAGGATGTTAGTGAGTGGAGCATGTCAGAGTTGCCAGACCATGGCATCAGAATGAACCAAAGGAGCCTTTAACAGGTTGCAGAATCTTGTACAAAAAATGTCTTGTCCCAGTGACAGCTGTAGCTATTCATGTATTCATGTGAATGCCCAAGTGTGAGCCTGTGATTTGTTTGTTTGTTTAGTGAGTGATCCTTTGTCTTTAAGCCAGGTTCACAGTGGTCCCATCAAGAACCAGGGAATCCAAGCTCTCTAACTTTAAGCAGAGGAACTCTCTTGTCTCTGACAGTGACCTTGGTGAGACTGTGTACTCTGTCCTTTAGATCCACCTTTGGAAAGAGAAAATGTGATTCTATTGTAATTGTTGTCAACCTACAGGGAGTGCCATAAATAAAGATTCTGACTTCAGATGGTGGAGGCCTATCACTTTTAAAAGTTTTTGAGACTGTATAAAAATGCTTTTGTTTGTGTGGATTCAACTCTCAGAGGTTAAAAGCCCTCAAACCTGGATAGGATACACTTGGACTGGAAAGTAAATTTCTCAAAAGGTTTTACTGGGCATCTTTTAGAGCCACAGAATTATGTAGAGATGTGAGAGCTTGAATGAGTGTGAAGACCTACCAGGACCAAGAGTTTCTTATCGCAATCTAGTTCAGGCCATGGGACAAACTTACATGAGGAAATAAACTACAACGTTCAATTTTATGTGGCATAAACTGAAACTGCCAACTAGGATCCTTAAGAGAGTCCCTTGTAAAGAATCATGAAAATCTATTTGACCACAGTTATGAATTTGGAAAGAGTAAAACTGCTCAGAGGGTTTCCCTGATAGCTCAGTTGGTAAAGAATCCACTTGCAATGCAGGAGATCCTGGTTTGATTCCTGGGTTGGGAAGATCCACTGGAGAAGAGACAGGCTACCCACTCCAGCATTCTTGGGCTTCCCTTGTGACTCAGCTGGTGACGAATCCACCTGTAATGTGGGAGACCTGGGTTCAATCCCTGGGTTGGGAAGATGCCCTGGAGAAAAGAAAGGCTATCCACTCCAAAGCTGTTCAGAAATATATTTGCATATCATCTTACTCTTCTGCACACTTTGGAAAGGTAAAGTTTTATTGTTGCTCTTGTCACTGTAGTTTTGTTGCTTAAAAAGCCATTCTCTACAAAGCCCATAATAAAATCAACCCTGCTTCCCTCGTCTTTTCCACTCTGCCCCACAACCTCTTCCAGTGGTAGCATTGGTCTGAAGGAAGATGATTACTTACAAGGTAAAGTACTTTAGTTTATGTTAGTCCCAGATCTTGTCACACTACGGTTTCATCTCGAACACAGCTTCTAGAGTTTTAGCGTCAATACTTTCTATTATCAATTCAGACCCAAAATTTAAATTTCTTTGGAATATTTAATAAGTTAGATGCTTTCTGCCAATTTTTCTCCAGAGTATACCAAAGTAATGTAATAATGAGTATACAGACAATAGCCAAATCAGGTTTCCTATGCAATAAACCATTTTTATCCACAGATTTTAAAGCTTGGTTGAGATGATTTGCAAACATATAATAATACTCTCTTTCTGAGGTTCTGTATTGAATGATGTGCACTCTGAAGATGGGATACAGAAAAGAGGCTTTTTGTTAAGAGGGTTCAAGCTGACTGTCAAGGGCCCATGTCCACCTTATGGTTTCCCATAATTTCAAATTTTGATCTTTACAGGAGATGTTTCCAAAGATGATACATATTGCAGAATCACACCTTTGGATAGACATGCCTGGAGACCCCACAAAACTTTATGTAAAACTTGGCATAATAGGAAAAGTATGCTCTTTAGGGGAACAAGGTTAAGTTCAAGGCCAAGCTCCCAATGCCACTGTCCTTATTACCTTAGGCACATCACTTAACCTCTCTGGGTCTCAGTTTATAAGTTTGCCCTACCTCTGTTAATGATGGTTTTGTTTAGCAAACAAAATGAAGCAAAGTTAAGAGCAAAACAAGGCATTGTTACAGATATTGAAGAGGTTAAGAGAGGATGTGACAAGTAATTCAGTTATTTCTTCCTCCTCTTTCTTCTCTTAGTTTATGAGGCTTGGCAAAATATTTTTTGAGTGTTTACTAAATTCCAATGATTAACACCAGAGATTCGCAGATAAAGTGGCTTGGTCCTTGCCCTGAAGTAGTAACAGAGTGACCTGATCTGACTTTCATTTATAAGGATCACTCTGGATGCAGCGTTGAGAATGCATGATAGAAAGGTAAAGGCAGAAGCAGAGATACTTGGCTTCTAGACCTATGTATCATTTTGGGCAAAAAATGATGGTGCTTGGACAAAAGTAGTAGCCGTGGAAGTGGTGAGAATCCAACTAAGATGGGGTTTGATAACTGCATGGCAAAAAAAAGAACTGGTATCTTTGTGGCAGAGACAAAGTTCAATCAAAGCAAAGTGACTATGAGAGGGTTAAAACAGAATGAAAGTTCATAAGCATACTGGAAATATTTGGGATAGAAGCCAACAGGAGAGGCAAGAGTAAGAGGGAAAGGCCATCAGGTTCAGAGAGGCTAGCTTTGGAAGCAATGAATAAAGGTCTGATAAGCATGAATGCATGTAATGTCCATGAGGTTAGGTCAACAGGAGTGTGGTTCCTCTGAGCAGAACTCATCTCAGGTATAAAGGGGAGAAAATCTGTCTTACCCATTGTTCATTTCCATCCAAAACCAGCTGCTGTCCATTTGTTTAGGGGGCTAAGATAAACATCGTGGAACTGAAGATATATGAAGTGGAACTAAAGAATCTTAACCCTTGACTAGGGTTTTTGCCACATAGTTAAGGAGGTAGAGCTTATATAATTATGCTTTTTATGTTCTGAGTACTTTTTCTGCCATATTTAACCCTCACAACAGAAACCTAAAAGACAGATGATATCAGATTATACTAAAGATGGGAAAATTGTGACTCAGAAAAATTAAATAAGGTACTCATCTACCCATCTTCCCACAGTCAGTGAGTGACAAAACTAACATTCTACCTGCTCTAGCTAATTTTCCATTATGCTTTGAAAGACCATGGAGATGTACCTTTCAGAAGGTGAAAAGGTGGGATTAATTGGAAACACAACATGGGGAACACTGGGAAGAGAGAATTAAAAGAGCCTGTGTAAGAAATAAAAATAGAGTTCCCATACAATCCTGCAACCCCACTCCAGGGCACATATCCAGAGAAAACAATAGTTTGAAAGAATACATGCACCCCAGTGTCCACTGCAGCACTATTCACAACAGCCAAGACATGGAAACAATCTAAATGTATACCAGCAGATGAATGGATAAAGAAGAGGTGGTATCTGTATACAGTTGAATACTACTCAGCCAAAAAAATAGGATGAAATAATGCCATTTACAGCAGTATGGATGGACCAAGATATTATCATACTAATTGAAGTAAGTCAGACAGAGAAAGACAAATACACTGTAACTTATCAGTGGGATCTAAAAGACGCAAATGAACTTATTTACAATACAGAAATAAACCCGCAGACATAGAAAGCAAATTTATGGTTACCAAAGGGGGATGGGACAGGAAGGGAATAAATTAGGAATTGGGGATTAATATATATACACTAATATATATTGAATAGATGAACAATAAGGTCCTATTGTTAGTAGTATAGGGAAATACAATCAATATTTTATAATAACCTATAAGAGAAAAGAATCTGAAAAATTGTGTGTGTGTATATATATATATGTAACTCTATTAGACTATAAATATCACCTGAACTATCTCCTAAGAAACCTGTATGCAGGACAAGAGGAAACAGAACCAAATGTGAAACAACAGACTGATTCAAGATTGGGAAAGGAGTAAAACAAGGCTGTATATTATCACCCTGCTTATTTAACTTCTATGCAGAGTATACCATGTGAAATGCTGGCTGGATGACTCACAAGCTGGAATTGAGATTGCCGGGAGAAATATCAACAACCTCAGTTATTCAGATGATACCACACTAATGGCAGAAAGCAAAGAGGAACTAAAGAGCCTCTTGATGAAAGTGAAAGAGGATAATGAAAAAGCTGGCTTAAAACTCAATATTCAAAAAACCAAGATCATGGCATCTGGTCCCATCACTTCATGGTGAATAGATGGTGAAAAAGTAGAAACAGTGGCAGATTTTATTTTCCTGGGCTCCAAAATCACTGCAGACAGTGACTGCAGCCATGAAATGAAAATATGCTTGCTCCTTGAAAGAAAAGCTATGACTAACCTAGACAACATATTAAAAAGCAGAGGCATCACTTTGGCCAACAAACGTCCGTATAGTCAAAGCTATGGCTTTTCTAGTACTCATGTACAGATGCAAGAGTTGGACCATAAAGAAGAATTGAAGAACTGATGCTTTCAAATTGTGGTGTTGGAGAAGACTCTTGAGAGTTCCTTGAACAGCAAGGAGATAAAACCAGTCAATTCTAAAGGAAATCATGCCTGAATATTCATTGGAAGCACTGATGCTAAAGCTGAAGAGTCAATAATTTAGCCACCTGATTCAAAGACCCAGCTCACTGGAAAAGACTCTGGTGCTGGGGAAGATTGAGGTCAAGAGGAGAAGGGGGCAACAGAGGATGAGATGGTTAGATAGATAGCATCAGTGACTCAATGGACATGAGTCTGAGCAAACTCCAGGAGATAGTGAAAGACAGGGAAGCCTGGCATGCTGCAGTTCATGGGGTCACCAAGAGTCGGACACAACTGAGCAACTGAACAAGTAACTAAATTGCTATGCTGTACACCGAAAACTAACACAACATTGTAAATCAACTATACTTTAATTTTAAAAAGAAATAAGAATCCAAACTGATTCTCTGAGCTTCTTTAGGTTCAGCCACTGTTTGTAAGTGGCTCCTAGGCTGCTCTCAAGAACCTATCAAAAAACTGCCAAGTACTAGTTATGTTTCAGTTTAGAATCTGAAAGAAGTTATTATTTTAGATGACTTTCCAAGAGTTAGCAGGAGTGAATATTTTTTTTAATTAAGACTCTCATCATAGGCTCTTACCTCTTCCAAATTCTCACCCTTTCAAGTCTGAAAAGGAATTAAAAATGTTGTTACCATGCATCACCTTCTCCAGCACTTCCTTAATTTTACAAGCAGCTGTGCACATCATGGGGCTCAGGAAAACAGAGAATCATTGCCAAGCATAGGTTGGATCTGTGAACCCTGAATATTCAAAACCATGAATAATGAGTCCAGACTCAGAGGACATTTTTTTGGCTAAGATTTCATTCTTCAAGAATGTATCCTTCAGACTGCTTAGGAACATGTTGCTTATTCTGTATTTTTACCTTGGTTCAAAGCCTTTGTTACTAAAGGCTATTCCCCTCTATAGTTTCACACGGGATAATGTACCTATGATGATGAGATCCAAGAATTCAGGAAGCTAGGAACATGACAACTTTCTTTTTGCTTAACACATACTGCCATCCCAGCTAGCAACTCTAAAGAACCTTATTTGTTTCCTTGTTTGCTTAATTTTTTAAGATGTTATGCATTATTGCATGTTTTAGCACATAAAGTTCAGATCATAAGGATTTATTATATTTAACTTTAAATGATATGTGTACTGAGCATTCTTAATATTGATAATGGAGATTTAAATGGTATCCAAATTATTCACTAAGTGTGGAATACTGGTGTTTTGTTTTCTTCATTTTTCTGCTTAGCCATTTAAAGACAATGAAAATGGATAAAGCAAAAAATATACCATTTACATTGAAAAACAAACTAAAGGGTACAGGAAAAAATGACACAAATAAATGTTGTGTTAGTTATCAAGTATCAGATTTGGGGGGAACAGTTGTGATTTCAAATACTGTTTCATTGTTTCCATTTGAGTCAAATTAGACTGTCATAATATATACCCTAGTTTTAAATTCAGACAATATAGACGGCAAAAAAGAAGTAAAAAGAGACATATATCCTAGAATCATTCAAGTTAAATTCTCATTTATGCTCTGCTACTAATTTCTGCATGACCTTGGAAAGGGGACTTAATGCTTCTAAGTTTAATATTTCCTTATCCTTGAAGTGGTACAATTGGTCTAGATGACCTCCAAAATCTCATCTCATTTTAAAATCTTATCTATAGATAATACTTTGTGGAAAAATAATAACTAAATACTATTTCAAAGATTAAAGAAATGTAACCTGCTATTTTAGAATATAACATGTCCAGCTTTCACTGGTTTGCTTTTCCAAAATATATTATTTTCATTCCAGTCCAATTTGTGACTCTTTTTCAAGTTAAGTCTTGAACTGTTTCTACTATACTACTATATAACCTAGTTTCGAATTTTTCAACATACAGTGCCCAAAATGCTCTATAGCAAAGTGTATAAGAAAAAGATAATATTTCTCAGACATGGATAGTTATGAATTTCATCCAAGTAGACAGGTAAAATAAACTTAAGGAGAAGAAAACTGACATTTAAAATTGGTAGAGATACAACTATTTTTGCAGAAATAACATCTTCTACTTCTACAGCAATCTGTCTTCTTTTCTTTCTTCCAAACACATGAAAAAAGGCATTTCGAGTTACTAATTAACTTCAACATGCTGATCTTTGATTCTGTCTAAGGTCCATGAAAATTGACTAGATTCTCTTCTACCAGAGAGGAAAAACTAAAAATTGAACACATTTTTTTAAAGATTAGATTCTCTGTTATCCTGATAAATCAGCCTAAATCTCATTTGGTTGGACTATATTTTTATTTGTTCCTTTCCCCCAAAGAAATTGGCAATATCTAAGAGTTATTTTCTAACTATGAAACTATATTTTATTATCAGAATAAACTATAAATTTTTATGGGCTACCCTCTTTCCCTTGATAGGTTCCACTTTAGAATGAGAAGGCTAGAATTTGGGGGAGTTGATTTTTATAACCACTGGGATTCTTAACTATTGTTACCCTTGGCTATAGATGAAAATAAAGAGGGGAAAACTTAAGCAGGGAGTTACTTCGACTAGAAAAGTAAAATCTTTGATCAGAGAATCCAAATGAATATACCAATTGAAAATGAATTATCATATATGGCTTTTATGGGCTTCCCAGGTGGCACTAGTGATAAAGAACCCACCTGCCAATGTAAGAGACATAAGAGAAGTGGGTTCAGTCCCTGGGTTGGGAAGATCCCCTGGAGGAGGGCATGGCAACCCACTCCAGTATTCTTGCGTGGAGAATCCCATGGACAGAGGAGCCTCATAGGCTATAGTCCATGGAGTCATAAAGAGTCAGACATGACTGAAGCATCTGAGCATATGACTTTATAATGTTAAAAAGACAAAAATATGAGGGGGTATAGACAATGTCAACCATTACTGTTCAACCATTCTGTAAGAGGCTGTGCCTGTTTGCTCAGTCATGTTCAACTCTTTGTGACCCCATGGACAATAGCCTGCCAGACTCCTCTGTCCATGGAGATTCTCTAGCAAGAATACTGGAGTGGATTGTCATGTCCTCCTCCAGAGGATCTGTCCAACCCAGGGATCAGACCCAGGTCTCCCTCATTGCAGGTGGATTCTTTACTGTCTGAGCCACTAAGGAAACCCAAGAATACTGTATTGGGCAGCCTATCCCTTCTCCAGAGGATCTTCCCAACTCAGGAATCGAACTGGGGTCTCCTGCATTGCAGGCAGATTCTTTACCAGTTGAGCAACCTGAGAGCACAGTTCAATTTGGAGTAATACAAAAATGAACAAGATAGCTTTTTTTTTCACAGTTTATGTAAGATAATTGAAGCCCCTGGCTTTTAATGTGATCAATTGCTAGTGATCTTGTAAAACTCCATCCTTCATCTTTCTGCCCAGTACAAACTCATATTTCTCATTGCTGAATGGACAAGTTCACATAGACGTTCCACAAACCTGGTAAATGGGCATATATCTAAGATCAAATTCATCTCCCTCTCTGCTAACCTACTTATGTTACTGTCTTTCATTATCCACTCAGTCTCCCAAGCCAAAAATTCCAAAGATATCTATCCAAATCATTAACACGTCCTGCCAATCCTTGCTCAGAAATTTCTCTGAAGATTTTCCCTCCTTTGTTCCCCAAGATACTGCTTTTCCTTGCTTCAGATTTCTCTCCATTCTTACCCAGATTATTACATTGGTTTTCTTTCTGATTTTATTGCATCTCCTCCTCAAAACCATCCTCTACACAACTCCCAAAGGTATCTTGCTTTTAAACAAAAAATCCATTCCCATCATTTACCTGCTCAAAATTCCAGATATTTACATGTGCCTGGAAAACAAAACACAAACTCTTGAGTGTGGCAAGTAAAGAAACTTTAAATGTGACTGCAATACAACTTTCCAATAGCCAGTCCACATATGCAAGTTCTAGCCCCATTCAATGCATCACTGTTTTGGTGAATTGCCACGGTAGGAGATCGTCCTTCCGTGGCCACTGCACATGTTACTTGGTCAGCCTCAAATGCTCCCTTTCTCTCTTTCTAAGCCTGGACATCTTTTCATCCTTTAATAACCATACCAAAGCTTAGTTTTTCTTCCCGAACGCTGCCTGACAAAATGAGTGTCTGCCTGTATCCATAGAGTACCCTGTTTCTACCTTTATTCCTATTCTACTGGACTTCACCTGTTTATATATCAGAGTGTTTCCAATAGACAAGAAAATTCTCAGGGTATGGGCTGCATTTCATTACCTTTTATCTCTAGGTCTCAAATTAGCCTGATAAATGAAATGTGTTCTGTAAGTATTTGTTGAAGGAATAACTGATTATCATTATCACTGTTGAATATAGTACAAAAAAGTAATTACCCACTAGGAATAATTACAATGTAGACCATGACTGCATACAATACTTCATGGAGAAGAGATAAGAAATTAATGGTGATTTAGACATTCATCTGAAAGGAATGTTTTGAAAAAATGTAACTATATCTTTGTTAACATAGATAACATAGATTTGTTATCTTTTTTAACATAGATTTGGTAGCAAAGAATCAAATAACACCTTTACAAGAAGGGTGAAACCAAGACTCTGGTTATGGAGAACTTAGGGATACTTATTCTAGTCCTGGATATCTTCTTTGTAAGGTGGTAATTGAAACTTTAATAGGATGAGGATATCAAGGGATTGAGTGTAGAGAGAGAAAAGTACATACATAATCCATGATGACGTTCAAATTCTTGCTGAAGATGCCACAGTCAAAACATTTATATTTCTAAAAATGAATATAGCATTATGTTTTCAGTTCAGTTCAGTCACTCAGTCACATCTGACTCTTTGCGACCCCATGGACTGCAGCACGCCAGGCTTCCCTGTCCATCACCGACTCTCGAAGCTTACTCAAGCATTATGTTTTAGTTACTGCTTAATTCTGTTATGTCATTTATATTTTCTAAGCTGTATGCAATCAAAGAGAAAGTCATTTAAGAGTAAGAACTCTTAGTAAAATTACAATATTCATCTTAAATGCAATATGTTCTTCATAATATTTATCTACTGTACTAGTTTTCTGAAGGTTGAGCTTTAAGCCAACTTTTTCACTCTCCTCTTTTACTTTCATCAAGAGGCTTTTTAGTTCCTCTTCACTTTCTGCCATAAGGGTGGTGTCATCTGCATATCTGAGGTTATTGATATTTCTCCCGGCAATCTTGATTCCAGCTTGTGTTTCTTCCATTCCAGTGTTTCTCATGATGTACTCTGCATATAAGTTAAATAAGCAGGGTGATAATATACAGCCTTGACGTACTCCTTTTCCTATTTGGAACCAGTCTGTTGTTCCATGTCCAGTTCTAACTATTGCTTCCTGACCTGCATACAGATTTCTCAAGAGGCAGGTTAGGTGGTCTGGTATTCCCATCTCTTTCAGGATTTTTCACAGTTTATTGTTATCTACACAGTCAAAGGCTTTGGCATAGTCAAGGTATGATTACATTTATGAATGAAATTTTGTAATTCTTTGGTTCCTTGCAAAATCTTACATAAGGATTCTAAGGGGAAGCTAATATCAAGAATAGAAAGAGCCAGTTCAGTCGCTCAGTTGTGTCCGACTCTTTGCGACCCCATGAATCGCAGCATGCCAGGCCTCCCTGTCCATCACCAACTCCCGGAGTTCACTCAGACTCACGTCCATCGAGTCCGTGATGCCATCCAGCCGTCCCATCCTCGGTTGTCCCCTTCTCTTCCTGCCCCCAATCTCTCCCAGCATCAGAGTCTTTTCCAATGAGGCAACTCTTCACATGAGGTGTCCAAAGTACTGGAGTTTCAGCTTTAGCATCATTCCTTCCAAAGAAATCCCAGGGCTGATCTCCTTCAGAATGGACTGGTTGGATCTCCTTGCTGTCCAAGGAGTCAAAAAGCCTCTTGATGAAAGTAAAAGAGGAGAGTGAAAAAGTTGGCTTAAAGCTCAACATTCAGAAAACGAAGATCATGGCATCCGGCCCCATCACTTCATGGAAAATAGATGGGGAAACAGTGGAAACAGTGTCAGACTTTATTTCTTTGGGCTCCAAAATCACTGCAGATGGTGATTGCAGCCATGAAATTAAAAGATGCTTACTCCTTGGAAGAAAAGTTATGACCAAGCTAGATAGCATATTCAAAAGCAGAGACATTACTTTGCCGACTAAGGTCCGTCTAGTCAAGGCTATGGTTTTTCCAGTGGTCATGTATGGATGTGAGAGTTGGACTGTGAAGAAGGCTGAGCGCCAAAGAATTGATGCTTTTGAACTGTGGTGTTGGAGAAGACTCTTGAGAGTCCCTTGGACTGCAAGGAGAACCAACCAGTCCATTCTGAAGATCAACCCTGGGATTTCTTTGGAAGGAATGATGCTAAAGCTGAAACTCCAGTACTTTGGCCACCTCCGCGAAGAGTTGACTCATTGGAAAAGACTTTGATGCTGGGAGGGATTGGGGGCAGGAGGAGAAGGGGACAACAAAGGATGAGATGGCTGGATGGCATCACTGACTCGATGGACACGACTCTGAGTGAACTCCGGGAGTTGGTGATGGACAGGGAGGACTGGCGTGCTGCGGTTCATGGGGTTGCAAAGAGTCGGACACGACTGAGCGACTGAACTGAACTGAACTGTACTAGTTATTAAGAACTGGTTACATGATAGTTTGGAGGAAAAGAACACCAGAATCTTAAAACTATAAAGTGCTCCCACTCTAGTGTAGATTTTCATGCATTGTGTTCCCATGTACATAATGGAGATTTAAAATAGTTTCAAGCAGCTACATGCTGCAAAGTACTACTGGATCTACACGTAATGAAACTGGGGAAGAGTTCAAACACAAGGGAAATGGAGAAAAGATCATTTCCTCTCTTTTGATCTCTATGGCTATTCACTCCAGTATTCTTGCCTCGAGAATTTCATGGACAGAGGAGCCTGGCAAGCTACAATCCATAGGGTCACAAAGAGTCAGACACAACTGAGTGACTAGCATTTTCATTTTCACTTTTCAATCACATTGTATGGTAGGATAGGTTGGTTGGTTGGCTTCACAGTGTGCTGATTTTTCCTATACAGAAAGTTAGAAGATCCTGGATTTTATAGACCTCACTAGCCTGGGTCTCAGAAATCCTGGGATCAGGAATTCTCAGATCTAGGAAACATGTTTATATTGTTTATTCCTTTATTCCCAGTAGGTAGCCCAAGGCCTGCAATAGATTCATTTTTGATTGAATAAGTGATCAAAACCCTTTTGTGTTTCTGCAGATTGTCAATAGAAATATTGATTATGTTCTTATTTATCAAGTTATCAATGCACATACATTCTAAATTTGGGGGAACTGCATAAGTTAGGATGAGAATATTTATGGGAACATGATACCACACCTTTGATGGATTCTCTTTCTGGAGTGAAAGATCAACATTGCTGGGGAAGATTTTGCTTCTTAGAGTAAATACACAATAGAAGAGCAGATAGGAGGGGCAGCCAATTTCTCAGTTCTTCATTTCATAAGGTCCTCTTCTCATAAATGAATGGTGATCTACATTCACCTATAAATGGTAGATGAATCCACATTCCTCTATAGATGGTAAACATAGCAAAGTTAAACCAAGAGGAATGTGCATGTGAGCATAATACAGAATTGGTGACTGTTCATCAAACTCACATGGTTATAAAGCCCACAGAATAGCCACACTCAAGAGGATCCTTAGTAATATGGTTAGCAATATAGAGGCAAAACTCTGAAGTTGAAAGGTAACAGATAAAATTGACTGAGACTGAGTCCATCCTAAAGGAGATCAGTCCTGGGTGTTCATTGAAAAGACTGATGCTGAAGCTGAAACTCCAATACTTTGGCCACCTGATGTGAAGAACCAACTCATTTGAAAAGACCCTGATGCTGGGAAAGATTGAGGGCAGGAGGAGAAGGGGCTGACAGAGGATGAGATGGTTGGATGGCATCACCGACTCAATGGGAGCTGGTGATGGACAGGGAGGCATGGCATGCTGCGATTCATGGGGTCGCAAAGAGTCGGACATGACTGAGCTACTGACCTGAACTGAACTGATCTGTTTGGGGGATGTCTTGACATTGAGGCAGCTCAACATTGACTGCCCCATGTAAAAGTGGTGGGATATCACTGCTCTGAGCTTTTTGGATCGTAAGAAAGTCCATCTTTTCTGTTCCCACTCCATTCAGTTCATATATATAAGAAGCACACACTGGATTTTAGCGATAGTTCAAGATTTTTAGCCCTTAACGTAAGAAAATGTCCCTCATCATCATTTGGGAACTATCTCATTGTGCTGGAAAACAGCTAGAGAGTAGTTCCTAGTGGAATTCAGAATAAATGAATACTAAAACCCATTAACTATTGTGGGATGCATCAACTATGATAAATGCCTTAAAAATTAGGCTAAGGTTCTCAGTAGATTTTGATAGCTCTACTCACAAACTCCCAGATATGACTCTCAGCACCTATGGTTCCAACAACTCCACACAAAGTCACAGTTCTCTAATAGAAGAACCCAAATATGCATTGTTTTCAACAGAAATGTAAAGGAACTGAGCTGTTTACAATACTGTTGTTCACTTATAAAATAAGTTACTCTTCCTCCCACTTTCCACCAAGAACATTCGAGCCAATTAAATTAAGCCATTTTAAAATTTGCAAAGCACCACAAAAAAGATCCAGATGTTTAAAAAAGCAAAAGGGTGCGGTATTATATGCCTGTAGGCTTCATTTCTTGGACCGTTTGCTTCAAAGCAATTTTTGCTTGTTAAATCAAAGTATTTTTGCTTGTGAAACCAACCAGGGTTAGCAGTTACTTTTCTAAGTTTTATAAACCAAGAATTCTATTTAAAAAAAAAAAAAGAATTCATTTTTATTAAATTCAATGGTTGATTCAGTCTACTTTGTTGAGTTCCTAGACCACACCATGCATTATGTTAGGTTCTGGCAATATTTTCATGAACAAGACAAACATTATCACTGACTTATAAATAACATTTTTCTTTTTAGTTATTTACAAACAAATGTTATCTGATGCAGATTTTACACACTGTATTTTATTTGGACTATCAGATTTTATATTTGAGCTAATGTCAAATTTCCCCTGTTTATCTGAAAATTTAATGCAATTATATTCAAAATTCCCATACAACTATTTCAGAATTGTCCATTGATCATAAAATTCGTTTGGAAAATAACTGCTGGAAAATAACTAAGGTATTTTGAAAAAGTAGAATAATGAGAATAGGCTTGAATAATGAGAATAATAAGAATCAATACAACACAAATATGCAATAATTAAAGGAGTGTAGTAGTGGTGCAGGCCCTGATGACTAAAAATGTCTAGGAATAAAGATTCCAGAAACAGATTTGTGTCCATTTTATAATAGATAGAGGTATTCTGATATATACCCTGCTCTTTCCCATGAAAATTACCAAAACATCAGAAAATCAAAACCATGAATTGCTTTAAAAAAAAAAAAAGACTAAAAATACAGAGAAAATTTATCAAAACTCAAAGAAAATGCCAAAAGTTAATTTCAGTTCAGTTGAGTTCAGTTCAGTTGCTCAGTCGTGTCCAACTCTTTACAACCCCATGAATCGCAACACGCCAGGCCTCCCTGTCCATCACCATCTCGCGGAGTTCACTCAAACTCATGTCCATTGAGTCAGTGATGTCATCCAGCCATCTTATCCTCTGTCATCCCCTTCTCCTCCTGCCCCCAATCCCTCCCAGAATCAGAGTCTTTTCCAATGAGTCAACTCTTCGCATGAGGTGGCCAAAGTACTGGAGCTTCAGCTTTAGCATCAGTCCTTCCAAAGAACACCCAGGACTGATCTCCTTTAGGATGGACTGGATAGATCGCCTTGCAGTCCAAGGGGCTCTCATGAGTCTTCTCCAACACCACAGTTCAAAAGCATCAATTCTTTGGTGCTCAGTTTTCTTCACAGTCCAACTCTCACATCCATACATGACCATAGGAAAAACCATAGCCTTGACTAGACGGACCTTAATCGGCAAAGTAATGTCTCTGCTTTTGAATGTGCTATCTAGCTTGGTCAAACTTTCCTTCCAAGGAGTAACTATCATTTAATTTCATGGCTGCAGTCACCATCTGCAGTGATTTTGGAGCCCCAAAAATAAAGTCAGACACTATTTCCACTGTTTCCCCATGTATTTCCCATGAAGTGAGGGAACCAGATGCCATGATCTTTGTTTTCTAAATGTTGAGCTTTAAGCCAACTTTTTCACTCTCCTCTTTCACTTTCATCAAGAGGCTTTTAAGTTCCTCTTCACTTTCTGCCATAGCGGTGGTGTCATCTGCATATCTGAGGTTATTGATATTTCTCCCAGCATTCTTGATTCTATCTTGTGCTTCTTCCAGCCCAGCGTTTCTCATAATGTACTCTGCATGAAAGTTAAATAAGCAGAGTGACAGTATGCAGTCTTGACGTACTCCTTTTCCTATTTGGAACCAGTCTGTTGTTCCATGTCCAGTTCTAACTGTTGCTTCCTGACCTGCATACAGATTTCTCAAGAGGCAGGTTAGGTGGTCTGGTATTCCCATCTCTTTCAGAATTTTCCACAGTTTCTTGTGATCCACACAGTCAAAGGCTTTGGCATAGTCAAGAAAGCAGAAATAGATGTTTTTCTGGAACTCTTGCTTTTTCAGTGATCCAGGGGATGTTGGCAATTTGATCTCTGGTTCCTCTGTCTTTTCTAAAATCAGCTTGAACACCTGGAAGTTCACGGTTAACTTACTGCCCTCCAAATCTTGGTTAAAGTATATATTTCTCTAGAAAGAAAATTAGAGAGCTCCAGAGCAGCTAATTAACATATATATTTTTTTAATGTAACTACAAGAATTGGGATTGTGGGTGGGGGAGGAAGAGAGTGAGAGTCAAATTGTACACTGGCAAATGGTGGGAGTCATGAAAGGATAAAACCTATGTAGAAATACATATAAATTACCATGTCAACATCCATATTTATTATCTCTATCCTCTCACCCGACTAACTCTAACACTGGAAAAAGCCTTCAGGTCAGGAGAGGTTAAAGGGAGAAGAGAACCAACAGGCAGAATTAATTAAGCAGATGTTCAAGCTGGTTTTAGAAAAGGCAAAGGAACCAGAGATCAAATTGCCAACATCCATTGGATCATGGAAAAAGCAAGAGAGTTCCAGAAAAACATCTATTTCTGCTTTCTTGACTATGCCAAAGCCTTTGACTGTGTGGATCACAAGAAACTGTGGAAAATTCTGAAAGAGATGGGAATACCAGACCACCTAACCTGCCTCTTGAGAAATCTGTATGCAGGTCAGGAAGCAACAGTTAGAACTGGACATGGAACAACAGACTGGTTCCAAATAGGAAAAGGAGTACGTCAAGGCTGTATATTGTCACCCTGCTTATTTAAATTCTATGCAGAGTACATCATGAGAAACACTGGACTGGAAGAAGCACAAGCTGGAATCAAGATTGCCAGAAGAAATATCAATAACCTCAGATATGCAGATGACACCACCCTTATGGCAGAAAGTGAAGAGGAACTAAAAAGCCTCTTGATGAAAATGAAAGAGGAGAGTGAAAAAGTTGGCTTAAAGCTCAACATTCAGAAAACGAGGATCATGGCATCTGGTCCCATCACTTCATGGGAAATAGATGGGGAAACAGTGGAAACAGTGTCAGACTTTATTTCTTTGGGCTCCAAAATCACTGCAGATGGTGACTGCAGATGGTGACTGCAGCCATGAAATTAAAAGACGCTTACTCCTTGGAAGAAAAGTTATGACCAAGCTAGATAGCGTATTCAAAAGCAGAGACATTACTTTGCCGACTGAAGTCTGTCTAGGCAAGGCTATGGTTTTTCCAGTGGTCATGCATGGATGTGAGAGTTGGACTGTGAGGAAGGCTGAGCACTGAAGAATTGATGCTTTTGAACTGTGGTATTGGAGAAGACTCAAGAGGCCCTTGGACTGCAAGGAGTCCATTCTGAAGGAGATCAGTCCTGGGATTTCTTTGGAAGGACTAATGCTAAAGCTGAAGCTCCAGTACTTTGGCCACCTCACGCGAAGAGTTGACTTATTGGAAAAGACTCTGATGCTGGGAAGGATTGGGGGCAGGAGGAGAAGGGGACAACAAAGGATGAGATGGCTGGATGGCATCATGGACTTGATGAACGTGAGTCTGAGTGACCTCCGGGAGATGGTGATGGACAGGGAGGCCTGGCGTGCTGTGATTCATGGGGTCGCAAAGAGTCGGACACGACTGAGCGACTGAACTGAATTTAACTGAAATCACCACAGAAACAACCTGTGATTGCTAAGGCTTCACAGTGGAACTTGGTGACCTCCTAACTCTGTGACCTGCCCATCCTGAAGTGTGAGCTCCTGAAGTGAAGGAGTGAGTGAAGAGGCTCTAGATAGAGTGCACTCAGCGAGAAAATTATTCTGAACAACAAACCCAAACTGAAGCTGTTTCCCAGTTTCCTCAAACCTTGCTCCCCTGAGTTCATAGTATCAGCTGATAAAACTGCTTCTTGTGAGTGCCCAGCATCACTAAACATCAGGGAAATGTAAATCAAAACCTCAATGAGCTATCATCTCACACCTGTTAGAATGGCCATATTCAAAAACTGAAAAAAGAACAACAGGTGTTGGTGAGGATGTGGGAAAAGGGTACCCTCGTGCACTGTTGGTGGGAAAGTAAGTTGATGCAGCCACTGTGGGAAACATATGGGAGGTTCCTCAAAAATTAAAAATACAGCTTCCATATATGATCCAGCAAACCCAGTTCTGGGTATGTATTATATACCCAATGGAAATGAAAACAGGATATTAAAAAGATATCTACAGCCCCATGTTCATTGCAATATTGTTTATGATAGTCAAAATATGGAAATAACCTAAATGCCCATCAACAGATGAATCAATAAGTAAAATGTGATATGTGTGTGTATGTGATATATATATACATATATACATGTGTTTATAGATAGATAGATATGGGGTTTTCCCTTATGAAGTCTGAGTCTGTGGCTCAGACAGTAAAGAATCTACCTCCAGTGAGGGAGACCTGGGTTCAATCCCTGAGTCAGGAAAATACCTTGGAGAAGGAAATGGCAACCCACTCCTGTATTGTTGTCTGGAGAATTTCATGGACAGAGGACCCTGGGGGCAACAATTCATGGGGTTGCAAAGAGTCAGACATGACTGAGCAACTAACACACACACACACGTATATATAATTCAGCCATGAAAAAGAAGGAAATCCTACTATTTGTGACAACATGAATGGAACTTTAAGGCATCAGGCCCAGTGAAATAAGCCAGATAGGAAAAGACTAATATTGCATGCTATCATTTATATCTGGAATCCAAAAAAAAAAAAAAGGTCAAACTCTTAGAAACAGAGAGTAGAAAAGTAGGCTGAGCGATGAGGAAAATAGGAAGAGGTTGTAAAAGGATACAAACTTTCAGTTATGAGAGGGTTAATTCTGAGGATCTAATGTATAACATGGTGGCTAGAGTTGATAACATTTGTGAAACTAAAATTTTCTAAGAAGGTAGCACTTAAATGTTCTTGCAAAAAAATATAAATGTGTGAGATAATGGATGTATTAGTTAACTAGATGGGAATATTCTTTAATAATGTATCAAAATGTGTTAGTCGCTCAGTCATGATGGACTCTTTGAGGGTCAATGGACTGTAGCCCATCAAGCTCCTCTGTCCATGGCGATTCTCCAGGCAAGAATACTGGAGTGGGCTGCCAGGCCCTCCTCCAGGGGACCTTCTTGACCCAGGGATCGAACCCAGGTCTCCTGCATTGCAGGCAGATTCTTTGCCAATCATATATATATATATACACATATATATAATATAACTAATATTATATTACATTATTATATAATTAATATGTTATATTATATATATAAATTGTTGCAATTTACATCTTAAATATCTTCAAAATTTATTTATAAATTATACCTTGATAAAGTTGAGAACAAAACTGCCTCTTTTCAAATCTAATATTGACTCCATTTAAATATAGACCAAAGTCATACAAATGAGACACAATAACCTGTCAAAATATATAATGTATGTATTACAAACCATGAGAACTAAAAATAATAAAAGAAAAAATGGAAAACTAGGAATTTGTAAAGAAGAATAATTGTGCTGTGCTAATTTCTTCACTTTTATGTTAGAGAATTAATGATGCCTTATGAGGTTTAAATACCAAGTATATTAGGTTTAAGTAAATTACTGTTATCAGTTCACTTCAGTAGCTCAGTCGTGTCTGACTCTTTGCAACCCCATGAATCGCAGCACACCAGCCCCCCACGTCCATCACCAATTCCTGGAGTTCACTCAAACTCATGTCCATCGAGTCGGTAATGCCATCCAGCCATCTCGTCCTCTGTCATTCCCTGCTCCTCCTGCCCCCAATCGCTCCTAGCATCAGGGTCTTTTCCAGTGAGTCAACTTTTCACATGAGGTGGCCAAATTATTGGAGTTTCAGCTTCAGCATCAATCCTTCCAATGAACACCCAAGACTGATCTCCTTTAGGATGGACTGGTTGGATCTTCTTGCATTCAAGGGACTCTCAAGAGTCTTCTCCAACACCACAATTCAAAAGCATCAATTCTTCGGTGCTCAGCTTTCTTCACAGACTAACTCTCACATCCATACATGACCACAGGAAAAATCATAGCCTTGACTAGACGAATGTTTGTTGGCAAAGTAATGTCCCTGCTTTTCAATATGCTATCTAGGTTGGTCATAATTTTCCTTCCAAGAAGTAAGCATCTTTTAATTTCATGGCTGCAATCACCATCTGCAGTGATTTTGAAGCCCCAAAAAATAAAGTCTGACACTGTTTCCACTGTTTCCCATCTATTTCCCATGAAGTGATGGGACCACATGCCGTGATCTTCGTTTTCTGAATGCAGAGCTTTGAGCCAACTTTTTCACTCTCCTCTTTCACTTTCATCAGGAGGCTTTTTAGTTCCTCTTCACTTTCTGCCATAAGGGTGGTGTCATCTGCATATCTGAGGTTATTGAGATTTCTCCTGGCCATCTTGATTCCAGCTTGTGCTTCTTCCAGCCCAGCGTTTCTCATGATGTACTCTGCATCAGTTCAGTTCAGTTCAGTCACTCAGTCATGTCGGACTCTTTGCGACCCCATGAATCTCAGCACACCAGGCCTCCCTGTCCATCACCAACTCTGGAGTTCACTCAGACTCAAGTCCATCGAGTCCGTGATGCCATCCAGCCATCTCATCCTCGGTTGTCCCCTTCTCCTCCTGCCCCCAATCCCTCCCAGAATCAGAGTCTTTTCCAATGAGTCAACTCTTCAAGTGAGGTGGCCAAAGTACTGGAGTTTCAGCTTTAGCATCATTCCTTCCAAAGAAATCTCAGGGCTGATCTCCTTCAGAATGGACTGGTTGGATCGCCTTGCAGTCCAAGGGACTCTCAAGAGTCTTCTCCAACACCACAGTTCAAAAACATTAATTCTTCAGCGCTCAGCCTTCTTCACAGTCCAACTCTCATATTCATACATGACCACAGGAAAAAACATAGCCTTGACTAGATGAACCTTAGTCGGCAAAGTAATGTCTCTGCTTTTGAATATACTATCTAGGTTGGTCATAACTTTTCTTCCAAGGAGTAAGGGTCTTTTAATTTCATGGCTGCAATCACCATCTGCAGTGGACAGAGGAACCTGGTGGGCTACAGTCCACGGGGTCCCAAAGAGTTGGACACGACTGAATACTCTGCATAGGAGTTAAATAAGCAGGGTGACAATGTACAGCCTTGACGTACTCCTTTTCCTATTTGGAACCAGTCTGTTGTTCCATGTCCAGTTCTAACTGTTGCTTCCGGACCTGCATTCAGGTTTCTCAAGAGGCAGATCAGGTGGTCTGGTATTCCCATTTCTTTCAGAATTTTCCACAGTTTCTTGTGATCCACACAGTCAAAAGCTTTGGCATAGTCAAGAAAGCAGAAATAGATGTTTTTCTGGAACTCTCTTGCTTTCTCCATGATCCAGCAGATGTTGGCAATTTGATCTCTGGTTCCTCTGCCTTTTCTAACACCAGCTTGAACATCTGGAAGTTCACGGTTCACGTACTGCTGAAGCCTTGCTTAGAGAATTTTGAGCATTACTTTACTAGCATGTGAGATGAGTACAATTGTGCGGTAGTTTGAGCATTCTTTAGCATTGCCTTTCTTTGGGATTGGAAAGAACACTGACCTTTTCCAGTCCTGTAGCCACTGCTGAGTTTTCCAAATTTGCT